>NW_023601754.1:2489700-3703450 GCF_014898055.3 Talpa occidentalis
GATGCCCCTGGATCTGGACCGAAGCCCACCAGGTCAGCCATTGATGGAATGGGAGAAAGTTCCCAAATTAAGATTCAAGAACTTCATCGACCCAAGGTGCCAATTTCTTGGCCCAGGGGCCTTGGGATTGGGATCGTGTAATGCTAAGGCTTAGGGCAAACTAAAAGAGCATTTAGCTCAGTGTAGAGAAGGATCCCAACCCCAGAGCCCAGAGGCTGTGTTTAGGCTCAACAAGAAAGAGTGATCCACTGGGCTGTGTGCAGAGGCGGGCAACGGCAGGACTAGGAGCCCACCCGGAGCAAGTCTAGAACCTTCGAAGAAACGAGGAGGCAAATCCCCCAAATATGAAGTAATTGGCCAAAATCGGAAAATGGCTAGTGGTCAACACTGGGAGGAGACTATTAGAAACTGACCTTAATGAAGCACCCCCAAGAGTAGCCCAGGATGTCCGAGTGCAATTCTGACCACCAGGAAGACGAAGCGGACGAGGCGGCCTCACCTCTGCAACCTGGGAGCTCGTCCTCACACTCAATTGCAAACATACCTCAGTTGAAACCAGCCCTCTCTAGACATGAAGCCCCGCAGCCAGAAGCAGAAGAAACGGATTCTCGGAGTGTGGGAGAGAGGCCCACTCCTTGATTCGGTCATCAGTCTCTGGCCTCCAGAAGTGTGCGGGAACGCGTTTCCTTCGTTTTAAACCACCAAGTTTGCAGTGACTTGTTATGGTGGCCCCGGGAAACTCACACAGAGGATGAGAGAGGGTACTCTAGAGCAGAAGGGTGTCATTCAGGGAGAATTTTGACCACCGGGGAGGCCCTGGGAGAAGTATTTTTAATCCTCCCTGTGGGCTTGTCCTCTTGATGGGTTACCTCTCTGTCACCGTCCCGGAAGAGAGATCTCAGGCCCAGAATAACAGTGTGAAGAGAGGCAGCTGGTGGTTACGGGGTACTCTTGCCATGCCAGATGCTCTGCCTCTGCTTGATCCTCACAGCAAGCCAAAGAGGCTCACCCCCTTTGGCAGATGAGGAAACTGAGGCACAGAGAAGTGAAGCACCTGACAGAAGGCCACACAGCTTAGTCTGCAGGAGAGCCGGGCTTCCCACCAGGTGGTCTGACCTCTCAGTGCACACTGGCGACCCCAGAGCCCAGAGCCAGTGGGGGGGAGTCGCAGCCAGGGCCCTGAGTCCCTCCTCGCTAGCTCCGGGGGGGGGGGGGGGGGGGGGGGCCCACACCCAGAGATCGTGCAGAGATTGCTTTTTGTTGGCTTCTCATTCTTCATGCTGCTACTTTTTAGCCGTGTTACTGATGAGAAAACAGCTTAGTAAAATCAATGGTTTTAAATTATACCTTTATGTACCAAGGATACAAAACAAGCTACAAAACAGAAATACCTTCCCGTGACAAAAAATCAATCTTGCCGCTGCCGCTGCCCCTTGAGCTGGCTCCCCCCACCCCGCCCCCACGTCCCCTCTCACTTAAGACTTTCTCTGCTCTTGCATCTGCCGGCTTTGTGCAGACTTTCTTCAGGTTTCTTGCTCGGGAGACTCGTTTTATCTAAAAGGTCAATTCTTTCAGCAGGGCACCAAGCAGAATTGAATATAATTATCCCAATCTCTACCGTGTAGAATTCATGCTTGAATTCATTCAAAAAATAGCATGCAGTATAATTAACTCAGAGTCCAACCAAATCTATTGAGAAAGCCTCAGGTATCATACAGTTCCACTTACAATAGAACATTTTCATTTAAGGACATTGTACGTATTAACCCAAGTCAGCATCCAATTACTCTGAATAAGTGAATTCTCTGTTCCAGGAATGTAATTTGAAAATGTTGTCATGCAATCTGAGGCAAAAGGTCCTTTTCCATTAATCTAACTCTCATTAAAGTGGAAGCCTGCAGGTTATTTCAAATCCATTAGTTTTAAATACAGGTGATTACAATTCTATTGCACATAAGACAACAGAAGTGTCCATCAAGAAATATTGGGATGTTTTGAGGGATGGGTCGGCTTGGTGGATTTGCCGTCACTGACGAGGATGAGATTTGCCAGATGATGGCATGGAAGATTCTTTTTTAACCAATGCCCCCTCCCTACTCCACCCCTGCGCCGCATGTGCCCTCAAATGCATAAACCCAAAAGGTGGATCTATACACTGGAGAGAGCTTGTATTTGTCCGGTTCTCCTACAATTATCTGTTGTATTTCTGACCCACTTAGCTTTGGAAGCTCAGTGAAATGAACATTCACCAGTTTTAATCCTTTAAGAGGCTGACAATCTTTGGACACATGACTTCGTCTGCTTGCAGGCCCCTCCCCTGTCCATATCTATATCCTGCTCATCATTCAGAGCTCAGACTCATGACCCCTCCTCCAGGCAGTCTTCCCTGACTACGCCAACTGGGAGTGATCTGCTTCTTCTCCATAGGCCTTCAGTCCCCAATGTCTTTTCCTTTGATATTCACCACCTGCTGTGCTCGCAACATTTTAGTTATCTTTTCAAATGGATTCAACTTAATAGATACTTCTGGAGTATCTAACAAATGTCAGGCACTGGACTAGGTGTTAGAAATTCATTGATGAAAAGGTGACAGATGCTGCCCCTAGACACTCACATCCTAGTGGGGTGAGCAGTAACCAGGTAGTTACACTAAGTGCTATGACAGGGGACACACAAGGGGACAGTGCCAAGGGAGAAACTTCCAACCTGAACTACAGAATAGCACTTCTTTGCCTAAAGCCCTCAAGTGGCTTCCTATTACATGTAGAACAGAATCCAAACCTCTACCAAGGCCTCCAAGGTTCCAAGAAGATCTGGCCCTGCCTCCCCTCACCCACTTCTTATCTTTATAATTTTTTCCTTCTTTGCTCAAGCTGGCTTCTCTGAGTTCTCCAAACATTCTAAACTTGCTGCTGCCTCAGTGCCTTTGCACTTGCTATTCTCTAAGGCTCTATATCCCAAACTCTTCAACTAACTTTTCCCTCTTATCCTGTAACTCTCAGCTAAAATCCCACTGCCGGGCCTCCCCGGTGGCTCAGCGGTTGAGCTCTGGGCTGTGAAGCTGCCCGCAGCCTCTGCAGCACCGGTTCGATCCCCGGCCGCTCCCCGGCCACTGGAGGAGGGTCCCACATGGCGCGCAGACCTCTCCTGCCACCCGCTGCTCCCCTCAGCAGTGTACTTCGGTCCTTCTGCCTGTTCTGTTCCCCGTTCTGGCTCTGGTGAATTCTCTCACCCTCCCGTGCTTCTAACTGTACCCAGTTCTTGTATAAATAAATAAATAAATCTTTAAAAAAAAAAAAAAAATCCCACTGCCTCATGGAAGTCCCCCTGACTAAACTCACTAAAGTGACCTCCGAGTTTAATATATTCCCAGTTGCTTTCTTTCCAAAACCCTTTTATTACCTAAAATATTAAGCATCTGTTCAGTTAGGTGTTATCTGTCTCCCCCTAGAAGGCACGTGACAGGAGGAACTCAGTAACATTTATTGAAGAGAACAAGAAAGAATGAATGACTTGGAGGCACTCGAAGCTGACTTTAGGAATTATGCAGCACAAGATATAGAAGAAAAGAATATTGTCTTACTTCCAAACTGGATCACAGCATTGAGCAGTCTTCTTGTTACTCCGCAGAATCACCCCTTCTGTATCAAAGATGATCCACAGATTTCTGCTGTCAGGTTCACCTCGTTCTTCTGAGGCCAGGTGAACCCGAGGGGTGAACAGAAATGTTGAAAGTTGGTTGAGACTGATTCAGGCAGAAGAGGTCCTAAGGACTTGCCTCTCTCTTGGACGGAAGTCCTCTCAGAGCTTCTTAAACCTCACCACCTGGAGTTTCCAAACCTGCAGGCCAAATGGAAACACCTTTACTGTATACAAATTGCAGGTGCTAAATAACCACCCATACGCTACCTGGGTGACTGTCAGATGTAAGGCCCAGAACTGGGTGTCTGGGAAATTGGAAAACGCCAATTATTATCTCAACTATGGAGAGAATGACACTCGTTTTTGAGGAGACACATCTTTCACAGGTGTTCAAGTTCATTTCCATCCATTATCTCTTTTAATATCCCACAGAAACTTCCCAAAGTCAAAGCATATTTATGGGGGAATTAGCAGGATGTCAGATAGAGGAATGAGCTGCTAAACGTCACGAATCTAGGAGAAGACAGAGTTCAAATTTAAATCCCGGTCTTGGGTGACCCCAGGAAAACTTCCCCAGACCTGGTCACTCCTGGTGAAACCAGAGGAAAGAGGTCTTCTTGGAAGTTCTCCCCGAGCTCTCCAGGGTATGCGAGGTTGGGGTCGGGGGAGGTGTTTCTGAGGCTGACAGGGTCTCGGGGTCCCTTGACTGCTGACCTGGGAGACACCACTAATGTTTCTTCATTTTGAACTCCCTGTCCCAACCAGACCCACTTCACAGGCCACCACAAAGGCCACCACTTTCTTGAAGCTCTCCCCAAATATTCTTCCAGCTCTTATGTTCCTCCACCAATGGGCACCAAATGATCCTGGAACTAATCCGATACCATCTTGGATGGCTCTCTAATTATTCCATGGGTCGTCTTTTCTCCCCAACTACAACAAAAACAACTTCGGCATGAACAATGCCTAATAATAGTAATTACAGGATAATAATCCCTTTTGTGTATGCACACTTTCAAGTTTACAGAGCACATTAAAATCCTCACTGTACCCCAGTGAGGTTGACAGGAACCGCGCTGTGATTATTCACATAAGACAGATGAGGGAACTGAGGCAACATACCATCTAATGACTTGCTGAGGTGGCACGGGCTGCCCAAGGGTATAAGCCAAGCTAGGGCTTATAGTCCGTTTCTCTGATTCCAGGATTATTATGATGATGATGATTTTTGCATAGTAGACTTGGGGTGTAGGCCAGAGGTGTAGGAGGTGAGAGGATTCACCAGAGACAGAGTGGGGAGCAGAACAGGCAGACTGACTGAAATATGCTGCTGAGGGGAGCAGCGGGGAGACAGGAGAGGTCTGCGCGCCATGTGGCGGGGAATTGAACTCAGGCCGCAGTGGCTATAGGTAGCTTGATAGTGCTGAACCCCTGCACCGCCAGGGAGGCCCTGATTCCAGGATTCTTTCACCAGACTCCCAGAGCTCTTCTTTCTTTGGCCAAAAATCTCGGGACTTCCAACTTCCCCTTTCCTCTCTCCATGCTCCTTTTACCTTCCCTCCTTGAACTCGGAACCCCTTGGGCTCTCAGGTCAAGTTGGCTGCCAAGTTCTCAGAGAAAAGAAACGCTGCTTTAAAAAGCAGTACCAAATTAAGTGGAAATGACAGGCTGATTTCTAGGGTAGCTGTTTGCTTTGGGGTCCCAAGAACTGGCAGCATCAAAGACCCCTCTGCTGTCCCCCATCCAAGTGTCCTGGTCCATGAGCAGAACTAGACCTGCATTGACTTGGGCCTTAGACATGGGTTGGTTGATTGCACTTTGAGGTTGGGTTTGAGTTACTGGGCCACCCAAAGGAGAGAAAAGGCACAAGGGCTCACCTGCTGATCACCAGAGGGCTTAACTGTCTCCAGGCCCTGCCCAGCTCACCCTCATCAGCACAGAGATTAAGTAAGCCAGCTCCCGGGGAGACCTGCCAGGCCTCAGCCAGACCACGCTGAGCTCAGAGTCACCTTGGAAAAAACTCCAGGGCCAAGCTCCAAAGCTACCCTTGACATTTTGACACAGGGTCCCCAATCTGTGCCTGAAATACACACCCCAAGCCACATCCACAAACACCTGGATGATTTTCCTGGAGCAACATGTGACCAGCACATGTGACCGCCCCTCCCACCCCCATAACCCCCACCCCCACCCCAAGGAGTGGCCGCCTCTGCTCCCCACCAAGGGGTGGCCCCCTCTCCTCCTCAGGCCACCGCAGGAAATGCCTGGCTTGCAAATGAGTGGCATCTGTGTATGCAAAGGCTTGAATAGCTCTATGTGTGAGAATTCTAGCAAACATTGGCATTTTAACTATTAAAGTTTAAAAACAAACAAAACCCATTTGTCTCACACCTTCAGCTGATTACCACACAAAATATGTCATGGTGCCCGGGCTGCCAAAACGTGTATCCACCCATGCGCCCCCTCCCCCGTGCTCCAGTTCTCGCGCTGCTTTAGACAGTCCAGGGACAGCCCCAGAGGAGACAAGCCAGCAATTTACACTCCTTAACATGACATGTGCATGTGTGTGTCCATTCACGTGGGCGTGAGCAGACGCGTGCGCGCGCGCGCACACACACACACACACACACACGCACGCGCGCAGTGGTGAGGAGGATGATGCTTAGCTAGCGTTTGAAGCACTGTTTTCATTCCACATCGGGGTAAGTGTGTTCACTGCATTATCTTATTTAATCCTCTGATGCTCAAATCAGCGCCTTCACTTTACCTTCAGCTCTTGAGTTAGAAAAACCGAAACACTGGGTAAGTTGGGAACATGCTCACACTTTTACCTTTTAGATGGGTCTGCAGGCCCCCTCCCAGACCTTCCACATTCTTGCTTCCCTTTGTTCTGAACGAAACCAGTAACTCCTTTCTGAAGGGACATTTGAATTTCTTTTCAGATGTATATTTGACCTCATTTGCTGTGACTCCTCCCCCTCTTATTTTCAAAGGGAATATTGAATGTCTTTTCAGATGTAATAAATAGCCTTTGGAAGTTTTTTACTTGTGAGTAGTAGGACCTTGTTTCCTCCTCCTCCGGATTCCAAAACATTTTCTGGAAGGAGTGGGTGGGACTGGGGTGGTGGTGAAGGGCCGTCGTCATGGATTGCACTTTTCTCTACCATTACTTTTGTTTATGTGTAAGTCCCTGCTTTATGGATTGAGAATTGTGTACTAGGTACTATATACATTTGCTTACATTTCTATATGAAGAACCAGTGAGATTGGTATGTTGAGAACTGAAGGGGGAAGGTCCCCCCAGTTTAACGTGGGGCCCTGACTTCCTCCTGCCTGTAGATCTGAGTAAATGCGAAAAGCCATAGTTCAAGTCTGGTCTTTTCCCACAATATCTCATGACCCTGTTTTGGAGAAATGTGCTGTAATTATCCTCGTCTCCACCTGGGATTCAGAGAGAGTAAGGAATTCACCCAACATCCCGTAGCTAGCAAGCGGAGAAGTCAGCGCTTACACCCAAGTCTGATCCTTTTTTGAATTGTCTATGAAGTGTTGATTCACAAAAAGTTTTTTGTTCTTGTTTTGTTTTGGTCTGGCGTAGCTTGGGTCACTATTTTGGGCTCAATCTGATTTTAAAAAGCTCTTTTCCCTCAGGTCCATCCCATCCCACTCCTCTTCTGTGCCCTGATGCGAGAGGGCTGGCCCCTCGGGGGTGTCCCTCCACCCAGGACCCTCGGCTCACAGCAGAGTCCAGCCACAGAGGTGCCCTGGCCAAGGGCTGATTATCTTCGGTGGTTCAAGAGCCGCCTGCCAGCTCAGGCCTGAGGCCCAGACCTCCATCTCCTCCCTCGGGCCTCCCACCCCGTGGGACGGTGGGGTCTGGATCTCTCCTTGACGGTGCTGTCTAGCCTCTCAGCCCATCTCTCTGAGCGACCAACTCCCTCTACTAAATTCTTTCCTCTGTGGAAATCCTTTGATTGGATTCTGCTTCTCTGGTCTGAGCCTAACTCAGAAACTGCTTAAGAACAAGAGCAAAAGAACAAGAACAGTCACATCTGCGGCGTGGAGCCAGAGGCACTGCTGGGCGAGCTTCTCACACTGCAAAGCAGGCCTTTACCACATCGGAAAGCGACATGAGCACAAAACAGGCCAATGTACTCCAGCAAGTAGCACTTCCAGGTTCCAGAAGGGTAACAGTGGCAGGTGAGTCCATGGGCTCTGCTCACTCTACCTTGGCCTACAAAGGGCAGAGAGACTCCGCGCACACCCGCTGACCCCTGGAACACTCTTCATGCATGATGGTTTTCAGGATGGAATGTCAGCTTTCTTGTTTCTATAGAAGCTTCTAGTGTTTGGACTTGAACTGAGATACCAACTGTGCGTTTTGGACTTACCAGCCTCCATAATCATGGAAATGAATTTCTGACAATAAACCTCTGTGTGTGTGTGTGTGTGTGTGTGTGTGTGTGTGTGTGTATCCCCTGTTAGTTTGGCTTCTAGGAGAACCCTGACTAATACAGGGCCAATATGGCCCGGATTGAGAATTTACCACCATACAGGCAAATTTGGACCCCAGGTTTGGGCCTAATGTCTCCAGTTAATACCTGCTAGGGGGCCTCCCTGGCGGCGCAGGGGCTATCGCCAGCCACTGCAGCATGAGTTCAAATCCCCGCCAGGGAGATGACCCACATAGCACAGCAGACCTCTCCTGTCTCACCCCCTGCTCCTCTCAGCGGTATTTTTCAGAGGATCTGCCCAATCTGCTCCCTGTGCTATCTCTGGTGAATCCTCTCACCCCAACCTCCGCAGCTCTGGTCTAAGGCCCAGTTCTCTATGCAAAAAAAGAAAAAAAGAAAAAGAAAGAAAGAAAAAGAAATAGTGCTGGTGGTAAATTCTAGGTTATGTTTATTTTCCTCTAATACATTTTTTTAACTAAAAAGTCAACAAAAACATGCCTTAGGAATGGGGTTGTTGTTTTTAAAGAAATTAATGGGTATTTCAATAATTTCTCAGTGAAACAAATGAAGATTGTTTCAATTATCTCTCCTAGCCTAGCAGATCGCTCCAAAACTTGGTGGTTTAACGCAACAATGCACTATTGTTACAGAGATCCCTGGATTTTCAAAAGTTTGTGTTAGTCCACTTCACTTTTCCGAAAGACTTGTTTTTGCTAACTGGCAAAAATCCAAAGAGGATTTTTCGATTCAATGACAAAAAGGGCTAAAAAACACCCCTCAGCGTGTGTTTTGCAGCAGCTAGGGGAGAGGCAGCCTGCACGCTGAGCCACAGGAGGCCCCCAGCCCCCCACCCTTTGGCTGCTTTATACAGACTGCGTGTTCATCACGTGATTCCGCTTTTACCACATGCTAGTGTGGTTGTGTGTGTAACTGGGTAGGCTGTTGCTGGTGTCCAAAGTTTTCCATATAAATTAATGACAGTTAACTTGTCGCTTAAGTCATAGTCCAGGGTGGAGGAATTCGGGCTGCCCTCCTTCAAGGGAGTAGATGCCACTTCAAGGAAGAGCAGCAGGGGTCTGCGGCATTTCTGTTGCACCATGGGGTTGAGAACAGAGCCAGCCAGCAGGGAAAGGAAGCGCTGTCTTCCTCGAGGCTCACTTCCAGTCATCAATTATGAGAGAATATAACTCGGGAAAGCTACATTAGCCAGAATGCCATGATTTCAGGCTCCCCACATTATAAGTCTCTGTGTTCCCAGAGGGACGGAGATAGCAAATCGAATCCTTGACAGAAGAGGGTTTCAGAGTCCACCACCCACCACAGGCAAATGGCCGACGTTTGAAGGCTGGGTTTATGGAACATCTATTTAATGCTAAAACTCTGGAGAAATTCATTTCAACTTTCTCAGATGACTCAGAAGCCCACAGCAGGGGGAGAGGTTGCCCTCAACGACATCCATTATTATTTCGCTGGTCCCACCCCCCAGGCCTGGTTGACAGAACGCCAAAGAGATAAACCGCTTTTACTGTAATTCACCCTCAGAAAAAAAGGGATTTACTAAGCAAATTAAGAGGGTGAAGAAACTTTCAGGGGGTGACATTTAGCCTGCTCAAGACACCAAACTTTTTCAAGCACTTTAGAAGCACCATTTACATACAATTACAGGAATGCGCCATTTATCCCCGCTGTCAGAGAAGGAGCCACTGCGCACAAGTGAATTTTTCAGACCCTGGTTCTTCCCCCTAGAGCCTCCAAGCCACGCTGACCAGACTGGACAGCTTGCCAGCCACCCTGAGTCTCCAAGCGGGCGCCCAGCGTGCGGCTTCACTTTGATGACCCCATGTTCTCATTCTATTACAGAAGCATCTCCATAAAAGGGGGGTACCGTGTTCCCTGCCCCCCCCTTACATGCAGCCACCTTAGACCAGCTGCTGGCAACCAGGGTGCAGAGCGGAGCAGCCAGGTGAAGCCGTATAACCGGAAGGCAGGTGGGCTCTGGAGGGACCCTGGAGAAGAAAGAAGGGTGCTTGCTGCTTGGCTTTGGACTTGGGGAACTTGGAGGAGACCTGTGTGGAGGCTGACAATGGCAGCTGTTATCCTGATTTGTACTTTGATTTTGCTCCTTTGACCCCTTTTGTCCCCTCCCCGTGGTTCCCGCCAGAAGGTGCTTTAGACTTGAGGCATTTCAGGCCTTAGGAGCCCCGTTTCAGGCCTTAGGAGCCCCATTTCAGGCTGGTCTGCTCGGGTAGGCACAGAACAAGTCATCAGTAAGTGCCTGCCGCACAAATTAAATAGATGTTTTTTAGAAGTTCACAGTCTGAAAACGAAGCCAGTATCCAGCCACCTCAGGTGCTCTGTTGAAATTTGGTGACCCCCTAAGGATACGCCAGGTCAAGCCCGCCTAGTCTTTCCCTTGGAGAGAGTGAAGCAGAGAAGGAATCTGCTCGGCCATGCTGAGGCCCAGAACTAGCTGCAACAGGACAGCTATCAGATGTGAGAGGAGTGACGGGGGAATAGGAGGAAACCAGATCTGTCCTCTAGGGGGTGGGGGGGTCTCGTCACCTCTCTGTAAAACGCTGCATCTCCCTGGGGTCCAGTTATCTGCTGCGACATCACTAACCACTGTGAAATGGCGCTTCAGCCAGTGCAGTGACTATCACCTTCGTGCTGGGGAATGACTGGGCGGACTGGGCAGCTCATCATGGGGATAAGTGGGCAGGGGTTGCAGTCAGGCAGTGGCTGCAGCTACAACTATCTGGAGATTCTGTCGCTCACCTGTCTGGCTCAGGAGCTCTATCATCTGGGGTCTGGAATAGCAGAGGCCCCTGGAGCATCTCAAGGTGGTTCTGATATGTCAGTCATCTTATATGGCAGTTCAGGTCTTTGAAGCCTCAAGTGCAAGACGGACAAGAGGAGGAGCAAGTCAGAAGGACACCCATTGCCTTCACGGGCTAGCCTCAGGGCTCATCGGGTTTGCCTCCACCACCCTCTGGTCCTTGGGACCATGAAGGGTTCCCCAGGTTGAAGGGCAGAGAAAACAGACCCCACCTCTTGATGGTGACCAGCAAAATCTAAAAAGAGCACATGGAGAGTGACATATCGCTGTGACCCATTCTGGAACATACGAGTGACCACAGCTTGCTCTGCCTCATCCCAAAGCCAGGCTGAAGGTACAGCAACTTTCTCTTTCAGAGCCTCGGGCAGCCCCTCTGGACAATGAGCAGCTTGGCCAGGGGTTTTAAAGTTATAGTACCTTTATCTAACGTATCTTTTCTGAGACTTGAAATATAGAGCAGGTAACAAGGATGCTGTGACTTGGAATAAGAGTGATGCAAAGCCCAATCCTGCAGCCTCCTCTTTCCAAGCCAAGGCTCCCAGCTCCCTTCTAGCTGGAACCTTCTCTGCTTTGACAGTTGCGTCTCCTCCCAGGAAGAGCTGGGCTCCCTCCCTGGCTCCCCAGCTGCAGCCTGAAGATCAAGACCCCCCTCCTCTGCCGCAGCTCCCTGACCCAGCCTGCACACTGACGGATTGAACCCAGCAGAGATAGATTGGCAACATCGCCCTCGCAATAGGCGCTGAGAGTAATGGTACCCAGGAGGGACAGGTAAGCGAAAAGGGAACAAACCCAGGCAATTTTCAGTCCTCTCCACTGCCCATTACTTTGTTCACTTAAATAAACAAATAACCCCCAGGCAATCAGCAGCAGAGCCTCGGCAGCTGCAGGAATGATTTCCTTTCACTAGACACGAAGACTAATCAATGCCCCTTAATCGCACCCCCACTTGCCCAAACAGCACGCACACATCTTCAGCCAGTGCTCTGCTTCTGGGCATCTGTTCTTTACAGGGCAGCAGTGAAATCCCCCATGTCCAGCCTTCAGATTACGGAAGAGTCAGAGCTAAGGAAGGAGACCAGCCCACCCCACGTTCCTGGGATGGAGGTGAGGGTGAAGTGTGGAAGGGTGAGTGTGCAAGGGCACCCAGGAGATTCTATGAGGATGTGTGGGAGCATCTCCCATCACCACGGGAGCCAGCAGGTGGTACATGTCAGACCAGACCCACCCAGAGCAGCCCCTACACCAACTTTAGAGCCTCACTGTATGACCCTGGAGTGTGTCCAGGGACTATTGCCAGCTCTTCTTTATCTCCCAGTTGAGTGCATCCTCGTGGGGACAGGAGCCAGGCTCACCCTGAGACAGGTGACCAGGGGCGACCCATCCCATGTGGACATCTCATCTCTCTTTGGCTGGCCTCCCAACTCCAACCTCCTTCCCATGGGCCCATCCTAAAGTTAGTCTTTGGGAAGATTTTACCACCCATTCCCACATCTACAACAGCCTTGACGGAAGGGACAGTGCTGCCATCTCTGATTATGAACTCAGTGGGCACCTCAGCAGCAGTGCCAGCGTCCACCCCTGGGGTGTCCAAGGAGAAAACCCCATAGATCTCACAATCTCATCCGCTACCTGAGAGACTATGATGTTTTGATTTAGCAGATCTTCAACTTCTATCATTTTCATACAGCCATTACACTGCCAGAACCCACGTTTTATTGATTCAATATTTTCTTTGAATTGATTCACTTTCATAAAAAAAGAACATATATATATCTTTAAGGAAAATGTTTTATCTCTGCCCAAATGGGAAAACCAATATCGCAAGCCATAAATAGACTATGACTATAAAAATAAGCCCGACGGGAGTTCATGGTGGATTAAACACAAACGTTTTACTCTGCTTGCTGCTGAAGCCCTAATAATGTGACAGTTAAAGGCTAAAAAAACAAAAAGGTGTAAGCCCAAAAAGAACAGTAAAGGAGTAGAGAGCAAATGACAGGTGTCAAAACCGAATTTTTGGGACTAATGAGAAAATAGAGCAAGAAAAATTGACATCTAGGTCAGAGGAAAAGGAAGCAAGGAGATAAGTTGGCCTGAGCACAGCAGTTCAGACAGTAGCCCTGGAGGCTGGAATTAGAGTCTGTCAAACTCAAGATTCACCCCCATGCTGGGACCACTCTCCCTCCATCCCAGCAGAACGTGGAAGTGTGTTATTTGGGAGGCTGATGAAGAAATCGGTCCTTCTATCATTAAAAGGATGTGATGACACGTGTGCAAAAAGTTGAAAGTGCAATGACCACAAAGAGGAGATGGGAGCCTGACTTGTGCACACTAAGCTTAAGCCCCGAGTGGGCACTAGGGCACTGCAGCCTCTGCCACACTCAGAGAAGGAAAGGGATGTGGGTCCTGACACTGACGCACAAAACTATGACAAGGACTCTCAGACCATAAGAAAGAGTTCAAAAAGATGGAGGGAGCAGAAAATAGGACCATGAGTAGGTTGTTTCAGGTCTGTCATTTGACAAATAGACATTCTAGAGACAAAAAAAAAAAAAAAAAAAAAAAAGGAAAGAAAGAAAGAGAGAGAGAAGGAAGGACAAAGAAATAAAGTAAAAGAGGATACAGAGGGGACGAAATTATCAAAGAAATAATACAAGAAAATTTCCCAGAAACTAAAGACTCCACTTTTTTAACGAGTGGGCCTGTGGAGTGTCTAACAGAACATGGACACCACATTTCGGAACACCAGGAGCGCAGCAAGGAGCCAAAACTCTCCCCAAAAAAACAAGAAACAAAGCAAACACCAACACGTGGCCACTTATTTGAGGAATTAGGAGTGAGATAATGGACCGTTCCTTAGTAAAACTAGCAGCCAGTGGAAGAGTACCTCTACAACTCTGGAAGAAAATTCCTTCAAGGCTCAACATTCGTACATAGCCCAACTATCAACACGACGGAAGGGAATAACAAATACTTTTATGAAGCTAGATGAAGAGCCAAAGGTGTGTGTCCTTTCTCAGGAACATATCATAGGATGTGCTCCACCAAAACAAGGGATAAGTCAGGAAAGATGAAGACATGAGCCCCAGGGCCCAGCTCATGCCTGGCCACAAGGGGAGCCCGTGACAGCTGTGTTGTGGGCGACAGGATCAGATGGGGCAGGAGGAGGCATGGCTCAGGCAAAAAACGGGAGCTGACAGATTAACTGACAGGTGTGGCCGGGTGTAAAATTGGATTGAGGGCCTTTGTACAGAGCTGCTGGAGGGTGTGGGAAGAGTCACCCAGACATTCAGAGAAATCCAAGCCAACAGAGGGAGAAGCCAGGAAAGAATGACATCCTAAGACACTACCCAGAAAGTGTGAGGAAAATCAGGAGATAGTAGCATAGCGTGACGCTTGAAAGTATGGAGGGAGGAGAACCCAGAAGTAACAGCTGTAAGAATGGACAGCACTTGGGCCTCCCTGGTGGCATAAGGGTTAAGTCGCAGCACTATGAAGCTGTCTGCAGCCAATGCAGCACCCCAGAAGTTCAAGCCCCCACCAGGGAGCTGACCCACATGGCGCAGCAGACCTCTCCTGTCTCCCCGCTGCTCCCCTCAGCAGTGTGTTTCAGTAGATCCGCCTGTTCTGTTCCCCACTGTGTCTCTGGGGAATCCTCTCACCACCCCCTCCCCGCACCTCTGGCCTGTACCCCAGTTCTTGTAGGCATAAATAAATAAATCTTTAAAAAAAAAAAGGACAGCACTTGTTTCAAGGACTTGAAATTTTTTTTTGGCGGGGGGTGGGGGAGGGTAGGGGTAGGCCAGGCCAAGGAGCTCACTGTTTATTAAAAGCCTTGTGCAATTCAGTCATGTGTTATGTGTATGTATTATCTTGACACAGCTTTTCAAATGAATCAAAAATGAATATAACAAAAACAAAACGGTGATTTCACTTTTGCTGGCCAGTTCAGCTCCACGTCAGAGCCTGCTTTTTATTTAAGAAGGACAATTAGTGGACATCAGATGGTTAACAAGCTGGCACCCATAGACCCCGCCCAGGCCGGCCATCAGAAAGACGGCAAAGCTGGCTCCAGGGTGTCACCCACATGCCGTGTCGCAGAGGCCCAGCTGCTTATGGCGCCAGGGCAAAGGGAAAACACTGCCCTGATGGACTTGGTCGAGTCTCAGACAGGGGAAGACGAGGTCAGATTTTCTAGAACTGGAGAGCCAGCTTCAGGAGGGTCTCGGGGTGCAGGGATGTGGTTGGGATGGGGTACAGATCACGACACCCCACTTTGCTCTTGACCGGTAGAAATGCAAGGCCAGGGTGTTGAGAGGACACGCTTGAAGGACTCAGGGCACTGACTGATGCTGATGCTCCCATTGAAGCATCGCTGGGTCTTTCCAGAAGCCCCTGCGATGAACAGTTGGATCATTTCCTTGAGTCAAGCCAGGCTGATGAAGACAGCGCAACCAGGAGCCAAGTTAATGTGGAAGGGGGTGTGGACTGGCCCTCGGCATCCCAACTGGGGGTGGGGTGTGCACCACGCTTTGGGGTCTTAAATGGATAACAGGAAAAACAGACCAGTGTTAGCGAGCACCAGCTTGGTACATTCTCTCCACTGGAACTGCCTTGGCCCATGTTTTGGGATAAAGGGCGCATCATGTAAACAAGTCACTGCTCTTAGCCAGCGGTCATTGCACTCTGGCCAATATCACGCTTCCCCCCGTGAGGGCTGGAGCCCCGACCGTCTGCATCTTCCTGCTGGCGTTCAGGATCCATGCGAGAAGGAACGACGGTCGGACCTCAGGACCATCAAGAACAAAACCGCGACCTCCCCCAGGTGGGGCACCCATTGGAGGTCGACTCGAGCTCAGCCGTGCTGGGCGCTTGGTGTGTGCCCGAGTCAAGTGTCTGGTGGTGTGGACACTGATGATCACCCGCAATGACAGGCCAGCACCCACATTTCCTGCCTGCCCCGAACACATGGTCCTAGGTTTCCCTCTCACCTTCCCTGGCTCAGCCCAGCTGGGTAACAGGCCCCTGAGGCCCACAGGGAGCTTGGAGACGCCCTCACGGGGGTCTGGGTCCAGGCATGGGCTCCCAAGTGCGGCCTGCCTCCTGCCCGTATCCCTGCTTCTGAGGGTCCCCTCCTCCTGGAGACAGGGCTGGAGAGGGGGCTGATCTTTCCCTGCAGATAAAGTTTGTTTCCCCACGAAAACAAGACTGAACCAGGTTATTTATTTTCTGAGGCGATCTGTGCGCGAACGTTTTGTGCCTGTGCCTGTGCCTGTCGAGGCAACTCCCCCACCCCCAGGCCATGTCCTGGGAACTGGCCACCAAGGCCCCCACCTGGGGTGGGGAGGTCAGCTCCCCCTTCCCTTGCCGCTACTCCATGCATCTAGATAATGTTTGGGGGATTTTCAGATCCACTGTTAGTTGGAGGGGGGGCTTCTATAGTGAAGCCCAGGGGCCGTTTGCCACCACCCCACCCCCTGGCCTGCAAGTCACTTGTTCTCAAAGCAGGGCCAACTGCAGTCACTCAGGCTTTGGGGCTTCCTGCACTAAGGGCTCTGTTAGCATCTAGCTGGGGAGACCAAAGCGGATGTTTTTAAAGTTCAATCTACTCACAAAAGTCTTGGGGGGCAGCAGGGAACCGGTGGTGCCAGCTCTCAGGCGCCACCAGCTATTGCCTAGAAAAGCAAGAAATAAAGAAAGCAAATCAAATAACCAGCGAAAAGGGAAACACAAACCCACCTGATATAAAATTTGAAGGCTCAACTTAAAGACAAAGTCAGGTTCATTTTGGAGGTGGCCTGGGGGCTCAGGGAGCAGGTCTGGGGTGCGGGGACCCCCTGGAAGCCCCAGCAGGGCGGTGTGCCTCCCCACCTCCCCTGCACCCCGCCCCACCCCTCCCACCGCCAGGCCCAGAACAAGACAGGAGATTTGTGACCGCTGATGTGTGGCCCGTCGGAATGAAGGGGGCTTTTCATTAACAAAGTAGCCGCGGTGTCATCTTCCCCCCGAGTCGGAATCATTCACTATTAGCACAATGTGTTATTATTGTATTTTTAATTGAAATGTAAATTCTGGGAACACTCTGACCCAATTTACTCCCAGGGAAAAAAGGGCAAAATTCTCATTTTCAAGGCTCTAGAAATGCAAGTTAGTGTTATTAATGATTAAGCTCTTTTTCCTTCCCCCCTGCTGGGGGGCGGGGGCCGGGATGGGGGCCCTCTTATCCAGGTACAAGGGTAAGGTTACCCCGTCCCCCGGGCACATCTGATCAGCCAGGTAGATGGCTGGTGGGAAGCTCGGCCCGGAGGTTCACACCTGGGCCGGGAAACTGCCGAGTGTAGAGATGCAGTTTCAGGTTTTAAATGACGGCTGTGATTGACGCACGATGAAATGGTGGATTTGTCCAGGAGATTATTGTCCCGTCTATTTTAAAGAAACTCTCTTTGTAAAATCAGAGCTGAGCCGAGACACAGGACTCAGGGGTTGGCTCAGACTTTGCCCACAAACATCGCACGCTCACGCCCCATTGGCTGGCGTTGCTAGAACTTACACTAGAACTCAAAGGGCGATGAGCCTCTGCGTCTCTCTTTGCAGAGAGAGGAGCTTTCATTCCGGGGCAAATATTTGCCCAGCTAAGTGTGGAGATGCGGAAGGGAGTAGAGAACGAGCCGCGAGTGTCTCCCTGTCTCCCTGGTCTGCAAGGCCACGAGTCAGGGCCCCAGCTTTGCCTTCAACATGCAAGTCCGCCCTATGACCACCTGCATGTCACTCTCTAATAATAGGGTTCCCTACCAGCCAGTCTCAGACACCCTGAGACTTGTCACTGTCCTTCTCCCTTTAAAACCTTGGTGGGGCTGGCCATGGCTGGCCATAATCCTGCTCATTGTCCACCTATTAACTCCTCTCCTCCCCTGGCCAGCCCGCCCCCTTGGTGTGGACCTTCCGTGGGCACTACCCAACCGCCACCTTCTGCAGTCCCACGGCCCCCAGGACAGAGGCGCCTGACACCTACAGAGACTGAGAATATTAGCAAGAGGATTACAGTGGTGGGAGAAGCACAGTCTCTCTGACTCAGACAGTTGCCATGTCTCCTGCCAACGCCTTTAGCTCTACCCACCGACTGTGTGTGGCCTGGGAGTAAACACAGGTAGTGCCAAGGGCAAATCATACAGCCCTGTGTGATCATCTCTTCGACTGTGGTTCTTAGCTGGGAATGATTTGGCATCCCCCCAGGTTCACTGGGAAAGGTCTAGAGATCTTGATGGCTGTTGTCACAACCTGAGGCATCTAGTGGGCAGCGGCAGGGACAGGGCATCCTACAACCACAGGAATTAGGAATGATGGGTTCGGCGTCAGCAGCGCAAGGTGGAGTTGCTCTGAGCAGGCAGAGACTGTATGTCCACTGCGTTGTGGAGGCAAAGCTGGGCCTCGGCCAGTGGGCTTGCAGAAGAGGAGACAGGAACATGACACCTTCATGGGCTGAACTCCTGGTGTCCCCTCTAAATAAAGTAAAAAATGTGAGATCCAGAAATCTCTAACCCCCTCTCACTTGTGCATCGGACACGCAATGCGCGAGCTGGGAATCTTTTAATCTATGGTTTTCTAAAAGAAAAGTTTGCGGCCCTCATAAGACTGTACGTTTATCTAGTGACTCTTTGGCTAATGAAGGGGGTGACAGTCTCTGGTTAGAAAGGGACAGACAGACTAGGATGGTGCGAGTTCAAAGCATCTCCCTTCTCCTTCCCCCCTAAAGGAGAGGACCAGAGCTGTCCCAGCCCATCTGGAGGGTCACAGCAGTCACAGGAGCCAGCTCCAGACACTCACTCAACTGAAAAAGAAGTTGCCGGGGGCGACGAGAGAGCCTTCTGGCTCACACTGTTCATGCTACTCTTGAACAATAAACCAAGGGGCATACGTACAGGGTCACAGAGAAATGAGTGGCAAAGCCAAGCAGCCGGCAGGACCTGGGACTGTGCAGGCCGCTTGCCCAGCAGACGCGTGTGGAGCATTACTGTCTTATTGGACGATCCCCAGGTTAGATCTTTGGGGGGGTGTGGTTTTCTTTTTAAAGAAACTTGGCATTTCTTTATATCTACTTATAGACCATATATCAAATGCTTACGGCAAGAACACGTGTGTAGAGGGGGGCAGGCGGGAGAGAGGCAAGAGTGATGTATGGAAGGGGGGGCATAAACTATAAAAAGAGTCAACCCCTTTGGTCTCCTTCTCAGAGCCTGGGACGCTGATGCTGTGCTCACATGCCAGGCGGGAGTCGGGGCTGAGCTAAAAATGTACCTGCT
The DNA here is from genome assembly GCF_014898055.3 of Talpa occidentalis. Lineage (NCBI taxonomy): Eukaryota > Metazoa > Chordata > Mammalia > Eulipotyphla > Talpidae > Talpa > Talpa occidentalis. The sequence continues at coordinate 2,508,933 of NW_023601754.1, forward strand.
TCTTGAAGCCCATTGGGGTGGAATGAGGGGCCTCCAAACAGCCAACCTCCATGTCCTCAAGGCCACGCTGTGAACTCCCAGCAGATGTCTCATAAGGGCAGCCCGGCAGTCCCCTCCCTGGGGAGACGTCTCCTCCCACGGGGCCGAGCTCGGATCCATGCATGGAGACACGGACACAAAGTAGAACCCCCTGAGCTTCCTCTCGTCCTTCAGTGAGTCGGCAACAGACCCCAGGCCTGTGCCGGCCAGGGCTCGAGACAGGAAAGGCAAACCCTCCCCGCAGGGTTGTGATGCAGTTAAGGCAAGGGGCACGCATCAGGTATGTGGCAGGGATTGCTGAATGACCCCCACGAAAGAAGCTACCTTGTAAGACGGGGAGCTCTGGCCTGGGGGCAGCCACCTTAGGAGGTGAACAGGATTCTCTGAAACTTCCCCCGAGGGAGGGTTTTCTGGAAGACACAAAAGCCGAACAAATTATAACCCAGGCTATGGGGAGCGTCCAGTCCTTGGGGGCACATCATTGTCAAGAGTCAGACAGCGCGAGAAGCTTCTCCCTGAGTACCTTCCAGGCAGGCAAATGCACCTCAAACCCCACAACTCCCAGTCTCCGCTCTCCATGTCCCTCCCAGCCCACGGCTTTTGCTCTCTACGCATCCTGAGGAAAGACACCTCCCGCCACCCAAGCAGAAATCGGGAAGTCCTCCCAGACTCCTCCGTCTCCCGCGCCCACTTCTCATTGCTGAGCGCCCATGTCACTCCTCAGTACCCACCCCCCGCAGTGTTAACTCAGCTCCTGTTAGCTCTTGCCAGTGGTCACCCTACCAGTGTCCCAACGTAGAGCTACAATTCCAACCTGAATGTACCCCTTCCTGATGGGGCTTTCTAGAACGCACTTCTGAGCCTTTCTGGGTTTCTGTAAGTATAAAATCAAACAAAATGTGTAGCATGAAGACTCTAAAGCCGGTAGCTAAAATACCATGACATGCCAAATATCGTTGCAAATAGAGACAAATTTTACGAGAAAAGTCTTTTTGGAAAGAATTTCCTGGCACCCACTTTGCCTGGCAGAGTCTGCTCCAGAGACGACAGAGGTGGGGCAGGAAGACGAGAGCTGTTTGTGCCAGAAGCGGCATCTGCTGAAAAATCCATACGCCGGCGCGCAACCCAATGCTCCGCCAATGAAGAGGGGCTGTTTGGCATCTCGTCTTCTCGCAGAGTTGGCTCAGGAGTCACCCGAGACTGGCCATCTCGGGGAGCAAGAAGCCCATCCTTTAGTAACTCGGGATTAAAAGACTGTCGATAGCTTGTGACAGGCGCTTCCTGAGAAACTCCTCCTGGTCAAATAGCAGCAATCATTAAATATATGAGGATCAGTCAATTTAATCTGTGCTTTTCATATGGATTGATTGGGTTTGCAAAGTAACCCAGCTAGGAGACAATTGATGTTTCTGCAATCCTTTCCGTCAAGCTGGGGAGGAGAGCAGCGCAAGAGTTGCCAGGGAACCCCATCCCCCAGCCCCTGCGGTTCCCACCTGTGCCCCCTTTACAGTAAAATGGGGAGCTCACTGCTCCAGGTCTGAGGAAGGAGGAAAGGCAGGTCCTGCAGTCAGTCCCTCCTGCCCTTCCTCCCACGCAGACCTCCTTGCTCAAGTCACAGATTACAGCAGTGAAGAGGCCCCTGAACCCAGAAAGTCAGTGACCCTGAAAAGCCTCCCTCTGCCAGCTGTGCAGCAAAAGAACAAGAAATCGAGTGCAGCTTGAAAAAGAGGTGGCACTTTGGGGGTGATGGGGGGCACTTATCTGAGAGTTGGGTGAGTGGAGGAGAGAGAGGAATTCAAGAACTTCACTTCTCGGGGTGCAGCCCACATCTGACTCCCTCACTATCCTTGCTGGAGAGGACCCACATGGCGAGGCCTGTGGCCCAGCTGATTTCAGCACAGAGATGGGAGACGGTTTCTCACCCAAGACCTGTGGGCCTGTGCCCTCTCATCACTTGCCTACCTAGTGCATCCTGAGAAGCTTGAGAAGCTGCAGGAACAGCCCCGGAGTCCAGGGGGCACCCTCACATACTCAGAGGCAACCCCCCACCAGTGTGCTGGGAGGCAGGGTTAGCCCAGCCCCGTTCTGTGGGAGGATGATCTGGAGATGAGTAACCTACATGGTTCCCAGACAGGCCGAGCAGGATGGAGCCCTCTGCCCACAGCACGACCAGCTCCACACCTTCCTCGGACATTCCGTCCTCCATCCCCTCTCCAACTGCCCCTGCTCTTGCAACGCTTGTTTCCTGGAGCCATTTTTCAAATAAACTACTGGCACTGAGTCCATTTGTTGGGCTCTGCTTCTGGGGGAACCCAAGCTTAAGACACCTGGGTAAGAAAAGATCGAAGCCCTTCCAGGGAAGGGTGTGTGAGCACCAGCAGGGAGCTGCTTTGCCCCTAATTAAGCTTGGAGGCATCAGCGCCCTGGGCACACCCTGCACGATGAGTCGGTGGGGTGGCCTGGAGGAACGCCCGGACCTCCACGGGGACAGCTCGCGGGCAGAAGCAAGCTCGTGGCTGCACTGTCACCTTGGGCCTATGGCCACCCAGGAGGCGGGGGGGAGTCATCTTTTAGCCAAATGGCAAAACCATTGTCAGAAAGAACTCTTGGGAAAGGTCTAAGGGTCTGAGATAGGCTTGCTCTCTTGGAGCTCTGTCTCGCGCTGGCTTTGGTGTTCACCCCAACGCACACAGTTCTGAGGGACGCGTCTGTCTCCCTCGCCGGAGTGCCAGCCTCCTCATGTGCCCAGTGTCCATCACAGGGACTGGCATAGAGTAAGATACTCAATAAATACGATAAACACAATCGATTCCTGAGGATTCTCTCGTCTGACTATAAGGCCCCCGCTCTGCCTTCAGAGCCCCTTCCATTGACTCCGCGGCCTTCCTCTTCGGACCTTGAGTTTTCCTTATATATTAACCAGAGGACAAGGCTCATTTCTCCTTGACATCAATATTGTCGCTTCCAGGGGACTCTAAGCTTCTGGGGACAGGGATTGTCCCTTGCCCCGCTTCACCCCCGTGTTAGGAGGAGTCTCCAGAGAGACTAAACTCTTGATAAGCACAAAGAGGCCGTTCCACTGCTTCTAAGTCAGGCTCCTCGGCCTCTCCCAAGCCATTGTCCCTATCAGCGTATCACGCAGGGCCCCAGATACAATTAAACATGGAGGAAAGAAATTTCTATTCTGGTCTCAAGAAAATTATGTGATTTTGCTTAAGTTCGATTTTAAAACATGGAATATGACTGAACTTAATGTTAGTACTTAAGGAAAATGTTCACAGTAATTACAGATGAGGATACATATATGCAATTTATTTCAAATTTAGTAATACAAGAAAATTCTGGATCCTAACATAACTATTTATAACTTGGCCAGGAGAACTCTGAGAATCCCAGTTATTTCGCCAGAATAGGTTATTCTTCATGTATCTTATTTAAGCAATAATGCATGACAGAGCATGAATTATGGCATATTAATTCTCACCTAGTGTGCTATTAGGCTAACATGGACGGCCGAGAGCTGTCAGTGCAACTAGGCATGAATTAATATCTAATAATTCCCCTGCTGAAATGTCTTATTGAGATTATAGCATTTTATTAGTAAAGGTTATTCCTTTAAAAATGTTTTTGTGTGCTAATGGGGAGAGGGGTACAGCCCGGGAAAGCCTTCGCTGCCTTTTTCAGCAGCCATCTCTGAAACTTCTCTTTGGCATCCCCAACACTTTCTCCTTGTTGATGCACAAATATCATCGTCGGGGAGTGTTCTCAGAAGCCTGACTTAGAGAAGCTCGTTCGAGCTTGGCCTGGAAATTCCATGCAGTAAAACTAAGTGAGCTGTGCCAGCTAGAGCAAGGCCCACTTGGAGCTGAGGGAGGAGGTGAGGTCTTGCGACTCTTCCAACTCTGGGGAGCAGTTTGTAGGCAGCGGGGACCAGACGGGGCCCGGGTCTGAGAAAGAGGCATTGAATCCTAGCTGTAGTACTGACTCACTGCACCCGAGGGCCCCATCGCTTTCACCCAGCTTCCTTCCAAAATAGTGGACCTTCTCCCCAGTTCCATGTGTGTTGTGACGCAGGAGTGTCTCCTCCCCCCCAAGGCCTTCTGCTGCCCACTTATCCCTCACATGAAAGACCAAGTGAACACTGCCTGGCTGCTTCCCTCCCTCTCGGGTATGGCTTGTGTGTTCCCATGTGCCCTGTGAATGTGGGGACCTCGTTCCCTAGTGGCGTGGCTTCCCATTTGCCCTGGCCTTGTTTTCTGCTGCTCATTAATTTTTTCCTACTTAGGGTCTGTGCACTTGCTGTTGTCCCTTCCCAGCTACCCCCCTCCACCTTCCTGTCACATTAACCTTTTTCTGGTGCGATTCATCTCCCTGACACAACTCGAGAGGCCCCTCCCACCCTGTGTGGTCAGCATGCTGGGCACATGGAGAAGGCCGCGGCGCCCTCCGTCAAGTGTGTGGACACGCAGCTTGACTGGCCTGATGAAATGTGGGTAGAAACACCCAAGTGCTTCTTTCTCTCCTGTGATGGTGGACGCTGGGAGAGATGGTGCCTCTTTTGGTGGTTTCTGAGATAGCAGTGAAAAAGATCTGTGCTGTTAATCTCTGAGGTTCGGGGGCTATTTGTTACACAGCGAAATATAACTTAAGCTGCTGGTACACCGGCCTCACCCCAACCCCCGTCACGTCTCTGTGAACCGCTGTAAACTCACTCTTAGATGACTTGCCATGCCTATAATTACGTGGTTGCTTACGTGTGACTGTTTGATGTCTGCTTTGCTCACCACTGTGTACCCAACTCCCACGAGCCTGGCTCATGGTGGACATGCCATAATATTTGTTGAATGGTTGATGGAAAAAATAAGTGACTCAAAGAAGTGAATGGTAATGTAAACACAAGCACTTAGGAAATATTATGCCACAAAACAAAACAGTGTGATCTTCTCCCTGACAAGAGCTTCAGAGGTTCATGGGGTAAGCTCTCTGAAAGGCGAGTCAGAAGGCGGCTCTGCCCCATGAAGCAATGTGCCTTGTCTGGGAGTTGCTGTGTGATCTGGACCAAGAGTCTGCCCTTCTCCTGGCCTCCATCCCTCACCTGTCCTGCGAAAGTCATCTTTCTGGGACCCTCCAGCTGTGGGGCTAGGATGAAATCAAGTATGCATTTATGTGTCTGTGAACTACATGAATAAATGATAGGAAGCAGGCACCCCCAATGACACTTCCCTAGGCTGACGCAGCCTGCCCCTCCAGATGTCAGTCCCTACATCTGCCCACTGCCTCCCACCCAGGATGCAGTTTCTACTTAGCAGTGTCCACACGTGGCCCCATGGATGCCGAGAAAAAAGCATTTTCCATAAGGGGCTGGGAGCACTTTCTTCCCATTTGCAGACATGGGGGCTGCCTTGCAGGATCCAGCAGTGAGACTGCAGATAGGGTCTCTCTATACAGCACTGATGGACGGGGTCGGGGCCGGCTCCTTGCGGTCCAAGGCACCTTCCCACGCCCATCCCTTCAGTATGAGGCTCATGTGAGAAAAAGACAAACAAGTCACTTGTGTATCACAAAATCTATGTCTGTCAGGCTCAGAGTGGCCCAGTGGCCCCCCCACCCCCACCAGGGCTCTTTGAACAGACCCCAGAACCTTCCCAAGGAAACCCCCAAGCTCAAAGGCTGAAGAGCAATTGTCTCTCTAATGGTTCTAAGCGCCGTCCTGATCCCCACATGGCAATTTTTCCACGGAGGCTCAGCACCAGGCCACGAGATCGCCCATAAATCCTCAAACCTCTCGCGTCTTCATACCTCCACCTTCATTCTGGACTCTTGCAAGACTTCCCTTGAGATTCTCCAAGAGGCCTGGGCCGTGCGCCATGATCGGCACTTCCCGGAGGCCTCCAGTCGGTCTTCCTATAAGCCTGAGCGTCACCTGCCATCCTTCCAGGCCCCTTGCAAAAGCTCATGCCTAGGCTGTGATCATCCTGATGGCTGCAACACCCCAAGCACCCCCTGACCCTCTCTGCCTGGCCCCGCACCCCAGATCACTGCCTTCAGTCCCAGCCTTCGGGCCAAGCACTCATCTCCTCCTCCTCCGAGGCCTCGTCCTATCTGATACCAGCCCAAAGAAATGAACAAGCTGTAGGTATCATCTGCAAAAACAGCCAAGAATGACCACGAATGCTTCCTCGGGAAGGAAACCATCCCTCAGTGGAAAAGTTACCTTCCCAGGCGCACCTGCTTGGAGATGGAGGCCTGAGAGTCCTGCGGGGAACCCTGTGATTGAGCAGACCGCAGAGGGGGAACCCACTGCAGCGATGGGGTTACTGAGGCCAGCAGAGCAGCTTGCTGTGAAGCAAGGGACTCATGGCCCCTTGACATCAGAACCTGAGGGCTGGTTAAAATGCGTGGTCCCAGGCCCCAGACAGCCAACTGCATCAGATCCCTGGGGCAGCTCCAGTCCCTGTGACCTGGATTCAGGAGACTGGGCTCTTGCTTCCTCACACACACAACCCAACTTGATTCCGATGAACCACAAAGTCCAAGAATCTTTGCAATAAAACTTTTTTTAAAAGATTTATTTATTTATGCATACAAGAGCTGGGGTACAGGCCAGAGATACGGGGTGTGAGAGGACTCACCAGAGACAGAGTGGGGAGCAGAACAGGCAGACTGACTGAAATCCACTGCTGAGGGGAGCAGCGGGGAGACAGGAGAGGTCTGCTGCGCCATGTGGGTTGCCCCCTGGCTGGCTGGGGATCGAACTCATGCTGCAGAGGCTGCAGATTACTTCACAGTGCTGTGCTTAACCCCTTGCGCCACCAGGGAGGCCCTGCAATAAAACTTAACTCCTCTCATCTCCCTCTAGAATTACCTTAAAAGGAGGCAGATTTGAAGGCAGACAGAGCTGCCCAGTAGCCCGGGCTGCTCAGCTGGCCCAGTACGACAAGGCGCGCTCCACCAATCCCTTCCCACCGTTTCTCCTGTAGTGGCTGTTGCTGTTTGAAATCCCCTCTCCGCTCACTGGCGTCCAGCGCGGGATAGTCCTCCCCAAGCGGGTCTGATTGAATGATCAGATGCCCCAATTTGAGGCCAGTCTCACAGGACGGTGTGGGTTTCTCCTGCCGGTGGTCCAGAGGTGAGGCTCCCCCCTTGCTCCCCGGAGGTGCCTGCACCTCCTGTAAGCAGCTGGGCCCTTGTTGGCAGCTGCTGCAGATTAGTAAATTATAAGTTCGAGATTAAAAAAGAAATGACTAAAGAATAAAACCTCGAGTCTGGCAATTTGAAGTCAGACTGCCACAATGAACACCTGTTGAGAAAGAGCATTATTAGAAGCTGGAGGTTCTGGGTGAAAAGATCACTGTGAATTAATTTTGATTGCCTCACAAAACTCTGCATAACAAATGCTCTGCAATGGGGGTGTCAAGGGACTTACATTGGGGGGGGGGTTGTGGGGTGAAGATTTTGTTTCCAGCAAGGTAATATAAGCCCCACCAAGATATTAAACCGACCACGGGCTGCTCCTGTCTGTAACCCTCTGTTGAAACAGATTGTGTGTGCTAAGGTTACCGCGTATTATGCTTCTGAGGGAAAAAGAGAAACAATTGATATCAAAATCTTTTTCTAAAGGTTAGTTGAGAAAGCATGAGGTCAGAGACTCATGACTCCCAAATTGTTCAATCATTTATTTGCGTCTGTGTCTTTGTAAATGGAGCTTTGGGTGTGTTCTCCACGGAAGGGGCTTTTGTTTTATTTTTCACCCCCCCACACACGTTCATAATTTCTTTTTGCAAGGCAAGAACAGAGTAAAAGACGTGTTAATAAGCGGGTTCCCTGGTAGTGAAATGACCTTCGCACTTTGTAATGTCATCAGAAATGAGGCAAAGTTAGGCACTGGAGATCACGAGGCTCGTGGGAGAGTCAGGCCAGGAGGGGGGGATCCACTGAATATTAAGTAGTTTCATTCTTTGCTGAAAAGAAAGAGACTCCGACTAAAATATGCCGGCGTCCTACCTGTCTGTCAGCCCCTGATTAAATCTAAAAGCAGGCATCCCATCTGTTTGCCCAAATGAAAAGTGTAATATTCTACTAACTACTTTCTATTATCGCTCAACTTAAGAGTTTCCTGCAAAATGATCCTTGGTTCATTTGAAGTTTACTTGGCACACAAAAGGAAGCTCCAGCAAGCTTTATGCTTTTAAGCTAATAAGCAATATACCCAGCTGACTCTGTGGCTGGATTTTCAACACTTGGTCATTAATAGAACATGAATTTTCATAGTCCTGGGCTTGCATTTGTCATGAGACATAAAGCCTAAAAATACCCCGAGAATAAAGGACAATTAGGAATATAAACAAAATCTTAATACTCTGCGCCCAGTCGAGATCTTCGTAAATGGGCGAGTGTAGACGTTACAGAAAACCGTCTTGGATTCTGTAACAGTATTTTCCCCACCAAGCCCATCATGTCGCTAAAACCAAAATGCGTCCTTTCGAATGTATTGGGGCTTAGCCTCCAAACACAACACACCACAGGCCCCTACCCCAAAACCTCCAAAGAGAATCAATCCCTCTTGCAAAGTTGGAAGATGCTTCTGGTCCTGGCCTTTGTTTCTAGCTGATCAAAAAGATTGGAGAATCCTTGCTGTGCGCCAGACCTGCTTGGGTTCTTGCAAATACTCTCTCCCCAGGAGCAAACGCTTCTAAAAAGAATTCCAATTTCTGCACAATTTGAAAAGTCTTTGGGGGTTCCTCTGAGATATTAGATAATTGAATATAGTTTTCTCCCATTGGAAAAAAAAAAAAAAAAAAGAAACAACTCACACACCCAAGGACAGCTCCCAAACTCCCAAGATCCCTTAGCACACTAGTCAATTTTATGACAAAATTAATCTGGAGCGAGACTTATGGCGCCCCAGAGGGAGGTCACGGGGCCGGTAAATATGTAAACATGGCTTTTTCGGTTTCCGTTTCGCATGAATACAAAATAAACTGCGGCCCTCCGCATGCTGGAAAGTTCTTCCTTAAAGTTAATAAAATCTGTCAACTTCCATAAAGGCTGAAAGGAACGGGGTGCACAGGTGCAGGCGCTGGGCTCGGGCTGGAGAAATCGGGGCAGCTAATAAAAAGCCCTGGGCACCGCTCGCCCCTTCCCCATCAATTCCCATCAGGCGTTATTAGATTCATCTGCGCCTCGGAGGTGCGTCCCCGGCTCGCCCCGCAGAAGCGACAATGACATTTGGCCGCGCTGCAGGTGCGGCTGTGTGTGGCCGGCCCTGCTGGGGCCGCCTTTGTGGCGCTCGGGTCCTTTGATCTGGGCCACAGAGGGCTGCAGAGCAGCAGCCCCCAGCTTTCTGCAGGCGGCTCCGCCCCAGCCGGGGAGGGCCAGGCGCAGGGGCGCGCCAGGGGCGCACCAGGAGGAGGCGGGAGGGGCCTCGGGAGGGGGTGATCCATAATATTTATTTCAACAATAGCTCCAAATCTTTTTAAACATCATAAGAACACGGCTCATTAAGCCCACAACAGCCTTGAAATTGTGTTATAAAACCGCAAAACAGAAATCAATACATTTGCTAGAAAGGAGGTAATGAAATATATTGAGTTGCCTGAGAAGTGGTTTGTATGAATCATAATATTATTATGTGCGCATCAATTCCATTTCCAATACTTAAAGTTAACCAGCTAGCGAAGAGCGCCCTGAACCCTCGTTAAACAAGCTCCCTCCGCTTCCTCGCCAGGCCGGGCGCGCCCCATAAATAACCCGGGGAGGGGCCAGATCAATGCGGCCCACCCCAGCTTCAGCTGCCGCAGCCCTATTGCTTCCTGGCCTGATCAATAGGGCGCAAAGAACCCGGAGAAGCCCGGGGCGGGCGGCAGGCCCCCAGGCCCAGCCTCGGCCTCCCGCCGGCCTCCGTCCAGGCGACCCGGCCAGCTGCTCGGCCCCTCCTACCCAGGCCCTGCAGCCGCCCTCCCCAGCCGCCCCTGCCCTGGGGCATGTGGCTCCCAGCGCCCCTGCCTGCCGACCCAGCACCCCAGGAACAGCCAGTGCCGTTTGATTTCTCGTTCCTTTCAGCTTTGATAATTCACGTTGATTTCTTTCTCCTGGTGCTGTTGATGAATTAAAACTGGAGGATGTTTTTTTCTCCTGCTTCCTGGTATATTTTTATGTCTATAGAACAGCTTCTGTAATGTGTCAGCAACCAAATATTGGCGATATCCAGGTTTCGTTCGTGGAACTTGAAGGTCATAAGCAGGTGTGTGTGTATGTGTGTGTGTGGGTGGGTGGGGGTTTGTGTGTGTGTTGTGGGAATTTGGGTGGGGAACTCCTAAATAAAAAATTATGAAATTTACAGATTTCATAATGAGCACTTTGGGGGGTCCCTCCCAGGCCACAGCCTGGTATGATGGGGGGGGGGGGCTCCTAAGCAGGACCCTCAAGCTTCTGGGAGAGTCTGATGCAGAGAAAGGCCAGGCTCCAGGAAAACCATCTTACGCATGTATGCCCTTGCTGGCTCCACCTTCTAGAATGTAAGCCCTGTCCCTGCTCCCCAACATACACACTCTGGCTGGCTTCTTCCCTCCTGTTCCAGGAAAACAAAAGCTGTCATATAGTAGGTGTGCAGTAAATAGGGGACCTGCCTTAGGGTCCGCCAGGCAGTCACAGGCTCACATCTCAGGCACAGAAGTTTCTGCGAGGCCTCCAGCTGGGCAGTGGCTTTGTCTGACTCAACCTGTGGCCTTTGAACTGTGCATGCGGCGTTAGCACTGATCCTTACCACAGGAAGAGCTGATGACTCCCAGAATGCTCTCAAGTGGTCAGTAAGCAGGCACAGCTACATGTACGTGCACACACACACACATACACACACACGAACAAGTGTGCACACAAGGCCAGATTCCCCAGACTGTCCGAGTTTGGGGAGAGAGTCTTTCTGCCTCAGTAGACACCAGCAAAGCAGGTTCCGTAGCTGGAGAAACAGCAGTTCCCAGCCCAGGCATTTTCGCCCCCCAGGGATATTTGGTGACCTCTGGAGACATGTCTGATTGTCACAACCTGGGAAGGGGGATGACAAGAGAGGGAAGGAGTCATCTTCCTGGCACTTAGAGGGTCAGGGGTGCTGCTAAGTGTCCTACAATGAACAGGGCAGCCGTAAAGAGTTGTCTGACCCCAGAGACAATAGCGCTGCGGTTCAGGCTGCACCGGAGGCTTTTCTCTGCCAGAATGAGCACCGTTCTGGGCAGGACACTGTTCAACCACTGGACACTTTTTCCAGTGCTTGGACACTTTCTCCAGGAGAAGGGGGCTCAGAAAAGTGAGACCTGCGTCCCTCTGTCCGTTCCGGGGCCAGTCTCAGGCCCCCTTCCCGCCCTCCATCTCAGCACCACCAACACCCACTGTCCCCAGCAGAGCTGCCACAGCCCTGGGCCTCCACTCCATGGCCACTTGAGGACACCCTCTCCTCTGGTCCCTTCCAAGGCACCAGCTCACCCCCCGCTAGCGGTGTGAGGGTCAGCTGTCCAGCTCTTGTCTGGCCTTGAAGGGACTTGAATAGATTAATCACCAATCTTGAACTCAGTGGCCTCCTCTCTGTTCTGCACACCCCCAAGTGCCCCCAACAGCTTCCTCACGTTCAGCCCTAACACCCCTTCCACCCTCTGCACCCAGGCAGGCTCCCCTGCCCTGCCAGGGACCCCACCCACACTCACCCCGAAGCTGCTTGGGGAACCATGTCAGATCATCGCGGCAGCGTCGATTCGGACACGAGACGCCCAGTGTGCCTGTATTGCACAATCTAAAAGCTGGGTGCCAGTCATTTTTCCAGCACGAGACTTTTCCCCTTTGATGTTGTTCTGATTCCTCAGTGCCCTCCCCCCACCCTCCCCCACTGCCTATTGTCTCAGCTTTCCCGGAATTAATGACTCCTACCATCTTGGCCACAGATTCTGCAAGGACCCTAGTTTCTGCTTTCACTGGCCAGGGCAGATCAGTGGTTACAGGAAGCAGCACAGGCGTGATTTTCTTTGTTTGGAAAGGGGGAGCTCATCCGGGCTACATAATCCCAATTATGCATAATTAGCTGACTCAGGCCCAAGCTGGCCACTCATTGACCAGGCAGATGGTCATCTGGGCTATGGCTTTTGTCCTTGCAGAGCCTGGAAACTAGTTGAATTTGGGCACAGAAAACCAAGAAATAGCATCCCATTTCTGTGTGGCCTAACATCTACAGATAATCCCCGGGAAATTCTAAGACCTGAGCTAGAAAGTTTTGAGGCTTAAAAGTTTTGGTTTTTTTCAATGACTGGTTTTTACCTCCCGCATTCACCTGAGGAATAAGGCTGAAGGAAGAAAGTTTCCATGTTATGGTGCCCAGAAATGCCTGAGAAAAATTAGCCCAATGATTGAACTTTAAACTGCAGAGGACAAAATTTAGGGAAATGAAAACATTTTCCCAGTCCTGAACATATTAAAGTAACTCAAACAAAACTCAATTATCCTTCAAGTCAGGACTGCCATAATTTGGCCATGGTTTATGGAACCAATATTGAGTAAGAAAGTCAAAATGATTTCTTTCTCTAAATTTTTGGGGGTTTGTTTATAAACACAGAGATTCCATCATAAAATATGTTTTTTTTTTTAACCAAGCATGCAAAGCATTAGGAATTCCTCCAAGATGGCAAGCAATTTCTTCTTGTTTACTATGTTTATGATCTCCAGGATGTCCACAAAGCCCGCAGACAGGGGCAAACATAAATAAAATGGCCAAGAAAGAACATCTTCAATCTTAAAAACTGCAAATAATATCTATGGACCAATAAGTATCTAATAATATTTATGGATATCTTTCATTATTACAGTTTCATAGATGGTACAAACGAAAATCCACTTACCATTTCTTATGTCCTGCAAATACATAATTGAGAGTGAATATATCTCCCTTCACTTAATAATATATCCAATTTGTCAACATTTTTGGAAGGCAGATCAAAATTTAAATGAAGGAATGTAAAGTAGAGACTCTCTTTGAGAAGGGGATGTACCAGCTTTTAAAGTAGGATTTTGGGTGGACCGGAATTCCTTAAAAAGCAAGACACAAAATGGCGGTAGGAACCAGGAGGATCATGGAGCAAGGAATGGTGGTTCCCCTGCACGGAGCTCGGTCAGAGAACAGGCATTCCCCACATGCTGAGCACGGCTTGTCCCAGTGGAATAATCTCCATCTCTCTCCTGCCTGGCACGGGACACATCTTAGGCACACAGGCCTCCTACAGCGAAGACCCTTGTTTACTTGATGGCTACGCCGAGAGGAAGCACGCTGTCTCCGGAGGAAGCAAAGACATTGGAAAACTACAACCCCACTGCTACCCCAACTCTTTCAAATAATCAACTTCATGACTTTAGTTGAACCCTTTACTCTTTCTGGGTCCCAGTTTCCTTGAGTGTCAGGCAAAATTGTTCTAGGGCTAAAAGTGCTAGAATTGTAGCACTGTCTGCCCCATGCCAAAGGCGCTCCCTTTGATTTAACAAAGAATCCAAAAGATTCCAACCCACAAATTCCATGTTCCATAGATGAGTAAAACAGTGTCTCTCCCAGCCTGAACCCCCAGGACTCCCTGGACCACCAGGACTACCAGGAGGCCCAGTTACATTGGCCGGAACCACTTGTAAGAAACCTCAGGTGCCATGTCCAATACTGTTGCTTAAGAAAAAAGTCACTTTGCTCTGGGACACGGCGACTCATGCTACATGTATTCTGTGAAAGTGTCTTAGATCCCCCACTTAGGTTCTAGTTCTTCAGGGCAGTGCTGGCTTCAGATCCACGTGGATCACCATGGTATCAGGTGGGTAGACAGAAGCTGCCTAAGAATTTGTTCCATCGAGGATGAAATTGATTGAAATAATAAATCAAAGGCAGAACTTGGGGCTTTTACTCAAGTCAGGGTCACTGTTTTGAGGGGTTCCGCAGCAGGAAGTGTGTCTGTCCCTGTTTTGAAGTTTATTTCCTTCATTCCTTGGTTCTCTCCACCTGCATCTCACACACTCATTCTAGTGCAAACGATCCGAATCTTGGATTTAGTTGCAAATGAAAAAACCCCATTTGCCACATTGCCTAAATTAATAGCAGCTTCCAGAGTATGTGTGTGTGAGTGTGCGTGTATCTGTGTTTGTCTAGGTCTGTGTGTGTGTGTGTGTGTGTGTGTGTGTGTGTGTTTGGGTATATTAGTGTCTGCAGATGTATCTCCCTTTGCCAGTGAGCTGCTTGTCTACAGCCTTGCAAATCTTGAAAGCACTGACTGTATTATCTTCAGCAGCTGAATCAATATTTTAATGGAAAATTACAAAGAAAATGAGTATTTGGAAACCAAAGGTTACCGAGTAAGAGCAGAAAAATAAAAGACTACACATCACCTAGAAGAGAGAGACCTGAGAATTGACTGCCCATCCATCTCTTTTATTCCCATACTTATTTTATAGCCAACATATTCTCTTTCAACCCGTGATTGCTTATTTCAAATTGTCTTTCAGTCCGGGTCTCTGTCTTGCCTGCCCTCCTCCACCCCCCTTCCCGCCGGCCTCCAAATGATACGGTCCGTGCCATTAGTTGATGTGGTGATTAGAGCCCAGAGGCGCTCGCAGTCTTCAGTCAGCCCTGGGGAGAGGAAATGAGAGGAGATGGTCAGGCGCAGGCAAAGCCCAGCTGACCCTCCCCGCAGGTCTGCGGCTCTGCAGACGAACCACATAAAACACTGCAGAGGGCAGCGTTGCCAACAAGGGCTGCTCACAGAAATGATCTGGGTCAGAGGCACAAATCGATCTCAAGACGTGAATCACTGACCTTAGCCCACGCGCGCCCGCTCTAAATTCTGAGTTCCTGTTAACTAAAAATTGCATTTCCATTGTTACAGCTGAGAAAGTGATTCCTGGTTGTGTTGAGGTTTCTATCTCTTACCAGCACCACCTTGGGAAAAATCTTTGTTTAAGCTCTTAAATATCCAAAACACAATTCCAGACATTTCCAAGCTAAACTCCTCTTCCATTCACAATAACCCCAGAAAGAATGTGTTAGGGGCGGGGGGGCGCAGTGAACACGGCCTTTGTTCTTCACAGAACCAGCCGGTGGAGCACCCTGGGTATGTATCATAACAAATTGTCCTTCTACCAATTGTCTCTGCGAAGGCCGGGTAAAGTCCCAAAGATCAAAATCGGGGATAAAAGAGCTTGGTACATTTCTCAACAGAAAGGAAGGGGGTGGTTTGGATGACTTTGCTCCCTAAACGTGGAATTCTCCAGCAAGTGCACCTATTGCAAAAGCTGGGAAGGAGGAAACTTCCATTTAAGGAAAGGTAGAGGGATGAGGATTCCAAATCATCCGAATGTCACTAAATGCTCATCAAAACCCCCTTTGGAATTTGGAAACTCTCTCTACATCAGCTGACTCTCTTCTCCGCCATCTGACGTGTTTTCTACTGAGTCGGACGAACAGCCTAGGACAGGCTCTGGGGCTTCAGTCTCTACCTGAGGATTTGGCCCTCAGAGAGGACAAACTGGAGAGCTATTCCACTCACTCCTACAGCTTAATTTTTAAAATACTCTCTAAACTCTAGTTTCACTTTCTTTTCATATCTTTAGATTTGTAATAGAACAAAATATCTGCAAAGTATATTAGCAGTTCTGGAGTCTAGTAACCGAAGTTCTAAATTATTCTAAAGCAGAATTCCAGGGCAAAGTTCTGTTCTTTAATGGCAGAATGCTAATTTGAATTTTAAGTGGATGTTGAATATTAACCCTGACACTGTCCTGGATAGCAAGTTTCTCAACCTCAGCACGACTGACATTGGAGCCAGATGATTCTTTGTTGTGGGGAACTGTCACACGTGTTCCAGGGTGTTTATAGTAACTCTGCCCTCTGCCTCCTACATGCCAGTGCCAACCCTTCCCCCAGTTGTGACAAACAAAACAAGCCAAATGGCCCCTGGTTGAGAACCACTGTTTTCATCAAGGGGGAAATTAATTCATTAGCTATTTCTGTTCCACTTATGAGAGAAATAGTACAACGTTAGAACATTTTTCTGGACAAGAAGTAAAAGAAGAGAAAAATTTATTTATATCCATATGATATAAAAACAACTATTAAAATGTAGGGTTAAGTCTCGGCTCTGTCACCATGTGGCTTGAGCTCCAGTTGGATCCCTAGCCAGGGAGCTGACCCACATGGCGCAGCAGACCACTCCTGTCTCACCCCCTGCTCCCCTTAGCAGTGTTTTTCACTGGATCCACCTGTTCTGCTCCCCACTCTGTCTCTGGTGAATCCTCTCACCTCGCCAAAGCTCTGGCCTATGCCCCAGTTCTTCTACACAATATATAATAATTATATAATTATATTATAGTAATTATATAGTAATAAAATATATATAGTGTTTTAAAGATGGTTCATAGGCAAGAGGACATGTTCATTCTATATTGCTAAACAATCAAAGGGCAGAATGTGAAGATATACTGCCAAATACACTTTCTATAAGGCACATGTCTTTGGCGATATTGGTGGTGGGTGTGGGGTGATGACATGTGTGTGTGGAGGTATGAACCCAAACCCCAAACCTATACAGTGTTGCAAACCTTAATGAACATAATAATGATGAATAAATAAAGCCATATACTATTTATGCTCATAAAACTTCTAGAAAGAAGAAAATGGAAATTGCATGGTTTTTAGTGATGAAAGATTAGATAGCAACAAAATATCTGATTATACCATTACTTTTCTCTGGTGTTAGGGAACCCCAGTAAAAAAAAAAAAAACTGCCTAAAACCTGTTTTAGATGATGTTTCTGTTAAGCCTCCTTGGGGTGAATGGTAGTGCCTGCAGGAAGACCCAGAAATCTGAACTAGGCTTTATAAAGGTTTACTTAGTCAAGCAATAGAAAGGATTCTGTCATTTAGATTTTTTTAAAGATAAGGATGCTTCTTTATTAATGTAACTAAGTGTGAATCTTCACTGTGTTATACTAGTATTTTATAACGTAAACAATATGTAAGACTTAAAGAAATATGAGCACCATAGAAGTGCTAGAACATAGAAGTGCTAGAACAGGCGTCTAGAAGAAGAGCTGGGGTGCAGGCCAGAGATGCGGGGGGTGAGAGGAGTCACCAGAGACAGAGCGGGGAGCAGAACAGGTGGATCTACTGAAATTCACTGCTAAGGGGAGCAGCAGGGAGACAGGAGAGGTCTGCTGCGCAGCGTGGCTCAGCTCCCCAGCTGGGCCTTGAACTCTTGCCAATGCAGTGATGGTGCTGAGACTTAACCCTTAGGCCACCGGGGAGAGCCCCTATCACTCTCTCTGGACAGTCACAGATCTGGTTCATGTTCCCTCTTCCTCTTCCCGGGCTGCTGCAGCTAGTCCCGTCTCCCTGCATGTGTGCCAGCTTCTTCCTGTACTCTGTACAATCTCAGTCTGTCTGTCTCTCTTTTTTAATTAACATGGAGTTGATATGCCTTTATGCAACAGCTTTGGCTAATTCTAGGACCGGTCTTGCTCCTTTTCCATCAGTGGTCAGGAAAAGACCATGTTTTTAGAAGCCTTGTGTTTACTCTGTGCCTCTCTCTAATCAAGAAATGTTCCTTTCGGGCCTCCCGGTGGCGCAGCGGTTGAGCGCTGGGTTGCGAAGCTGCGCGCGGCCTCTGCGGCGCCGGTTCGATCCCCGCTGCTCCCGGCCACCAGAGGAGGGTCCCACATGGCGCGCAGACCTCTCCTGCCGCCCGCTGCTCCCCTCAGCAGTGTACTTCGGTCCTTCTGCCTGCTCTGCTCCCCGCTCTGGCTCTGGTGAATTCTCTCACCCTCCCGCCCTTCTGACTGTACCCAGTGCATGTATAAACAAAACAAACAAACAAACCAGCAAACAAATAAATAAAGCATGCCTCTATAAAAAAAAAAAAAAATAAAAAAAAAAAAAAAAAAAAAAAAAAAAAAAGAAATGTTCCTTTCAACTGACCGCTGCTCCTGTCTTTATCTCTTTGTCCTTTGAAGCCCCGAGCTATTATTTCTAGCAACCATCACTAATTCAAGAATAAACAGTGTTTCCTCCGAAAGGATTCCCCGGCGGGCCCTCCTTCTCGCATGGTGAGGATGGCGGAGCCCAGCTACCCATGGGTGCCCACAGGTTACCCCAGACTGTGCGTGAGACTCAGAGGTGAGGGGTGTGGCTCTTTTTACTCTTTCTTTGGGAAAGCGGTTGCTGCTGTTCTTTTTCTGTTTAATCCTTTCTGCTGCGTCCATCATAACGATGTTTCTTGTGGAATAATAGATCTGATCTTTGCCCCTCCCCTGGGTACAGGTGATCCTAACTGGAAGCAGTCGGAGGAGCCTTGCCTGGGTAGAGTATCCCCACCCAGAACAGCAAGGGGCCTGTTTGAGGGTTCTCGGTACGTCTGTGACTATCTTGGGTAAGCTCTTGGGAAGAGGATTATTCCTTCTTCTAGAACTTCCATAGCGGGAGTATATTCTGCCCTCCACATCTCCAGAATGGGAACCCCCAGGGAATGTGGCCGCTCACTTAGGGGGTGGTTTGGCCATTTGGCTCATCTCTCATCTCATTGGCTGCTGCCTGCGCTGGGCCCTGATAATGCAGGATGTTGGTATCTAAAGGCGATCAGTGTTGCTGTCTGTTCTATTAATATCCCACCTCAGTTGGGCCACGGCTTTGAAGAAGGCATCTTCCATAAGAAGCCATTTGGGCCTTCCTTTAGCCACTTCACCAGTGTCCACACTCTGAGAGCAGGTACGCATTTTGGTTTGGTCACTGCTGCCCCAGAACCAAGAAGAATTCCTCGCACAGACCTGGGACTCCTCTGCTGAAGAGGGGCGAGAGGGGAGGAGATAAGGAGGGGGAGAGAGGGGGGAAAGCAGGGACGGAGGAGCAAACGCCACACAGCCAGCCAGGCACGTTCCTGGGCCCCAGAAGGCTTCGCTGAGCCCCACCCTCCTGCTTCGTAGCCCCCCACATCTTGGTCGGGGCTCCTGGAGCTCTCAGCCAACTCCCTGGGCTCCAGGGGTGTGGTCTCCACTGCTCTGCCAGGCCAGAGGACAATCCCAGCACCTAGAGGTGCTTCTCAGCTAAATGAGCTCTTAACAACCATTTCCACGAAGAAGCTGCAAGGAGGTGAGGGCGGAGAGGAAGAGGCAGGGAGGAAGGAACGGAGGCTGTAGAGGAAGGAAAAAGTATCCGGCTTTTCTGCCCTCCCACCATTAGGACAGATGCGGGAAGCCTGCGGTCCTGAACGCGTGCCTGGGGGCGGCACCTGCAGTGGGTGCACCTGGGCTGAGAGACGGAGTTTATAAGGGCGGTGTCAGGGGGACGCCAGCAGAAGCCAAGAACGAACGGAAGCTGAGAGAAGAAGAGAAGCAGAGAGAAGGCCAGAGAGAGCCCGGATAGAGTGAGGATGTGCTGGGGGCTGGGAGGCCTGCCAGCCTCCCGGCCCCCCAGCACCCCCACCTGCCATGTGCCTGGTAAATCTAAATAAAAGACCTGCAGAAGCCACTGAGGCCTCTGACTCCTCCTTTACCCAGTCTGCTGGGTCATAGAAAACCTGCCCTGTGCCCAGTCCTGCCCCTGCAGAGGCCCTGGGCTAGGCGGTGGATTAGAGATCACTCTTGCTCGATAGCACCATGCAGCTCTGGGGGAGGTTAACCTTTTTTAGTTTTCCTTGTGGCGAGGTCTGACCTGCACCTTCTAAACGCAGAGGTGGAAGAGACTTTTCACTCAAGGGCAATTATAACGCCCGAAATAGCGTTTCATTGGAGAGAACTCTGAGGCAGCAGAGAGAAGCGCCAGGTTTCGATAGTTCTCTGCCCCTTACTCTAAGCCCTGGGAAAGTCTCATGAATCCCTAGACCTCGGATTCCTCATCTGTGCGAGGGGAACGGGTTGCTCTCTGCTCTGCATGGCAGGGTGAAAGGAAGCAGCAAAGGCCAAAGGGTTTTGTGAAGGGGAAAGCCTCGGGCATGCAAAGGGTCGTAAGGAACTTCCTCTCTCCAAGCAAAGGATGACAGGCAAATGTCCTCTCCCCTTGAAGGATGGGGAATCTTCCTCATTCCCACTCTCTGTTCTTTCTCTCGCTTTTTTGATCTAGAGTCTCCTGCAAGGACGCCTGCAAAAACCCAGGGTCGCGACTGAGCCCCAAGGCCTCTTCCTAGTGCGGCCTCCTTGGGACGTGCCCGCACGCCTCGCGCTACCTCTCTGGGGCTCCACCTTGCAGGCACCTGCCCTGCCGGCCACGTTTGGTGCAGCCATCACCACCAATTGCAAAGCGGGGGGACCGGACTACATCTAGGGAGAACAGTCAAATGCTTGCAGGCTGGGAGGTGAGTGAGAATATTCAGGTGGGAACCGAAGAGCAGCGCAGGTAAGTCTGCGCCATCCAATGGGGAAAGTCACACCTTCGTGCTGGCCAGTTGTTGAACTGTGGGGCGGTGAAACACTAGATCATCTGACATTCAAAAAAGTCCTGGAAATCTGAACTTTTATATGAGATCTCCTGACTTACAAATGTCGGCAACACATTCGAATTTGTTAAATGTGCCTTGTGAGCCAAATAAAACACATCTGTAGCCCAACTCAGCCCGCGAGTCTCCAACGTGCGACCTGAGCCCTCTGGGTGCCTTTTAGCTCTGAGAGCTGTGGCTTTTCTAGGCTGTGAAATCTTCTCAAAAATACCCAAAGCTGCTCCCACCTTCCCCTTTCCTTTCTGGTCTTTTCTGTGTCTCACCTGAGCTGCTGTGACGGCCGCCCCAGCCTCTGCTCTCTGCACCTTGTGTAGAAACAATCAGGTGTGGTCGAGTGAAGACAGCTCCTGAGGGTGGACCTGATTTAAGGTGACCCAGTGCTCAGAAGGGGAGGAGCCATAGTGCCAGCCCTGCCGGCAGGGGCGGGGGCCGGCATGTGACAGGGAGGCTCTGGGAGTGGCGCGTCTGCAAGCCAGGGAATGCTGGCAGC
Source organism: Talpa occidentalis (assembly GCF_014898055.3). Lineage (NCBI taxonomy): Eukaryota > Metazoa > Chordata > Mammalia > Eulipotyphla > Talpidae > Talpa > Talpa occidentalis. The sequence continues at coordinate 2,529,950 of NW_023601754.1, forward strand.
AGCTCACGCTAGGATGGAGGGGCTGGGACGAGTGGACACATGCTCCCCTGAAGCCTTTGGACAGAGCTCGGCTCTGCCAACACCTTGACTTACTTCTGGCCTCCAGAACCGTCAGAAGATGAGCTCCTGTTTGATCTGGGCAGCAGCCCTAGGGAATCAACCCACTGGCCAATCAAGGCTGAGCACCAAGAGAGGAAGGGAGACAATTTCCCCATCATTCCTCCTCCTCACACCCCAGGCCCTGACAACCCGACCTGCCTCTAGGATTTCCTACATCTGCTGCTTTTTTGCGCTTAACAGTCCTCAATTTCCAGGAATTTTCAAATCTAGCATAAGATGTGCCGCTCATTGATCCTCCTCACAGGGAGACGAAAATATCCCAGCTGCTCAGGGCTGCAAACTCTTCCTCCCTGTGATAGTGCAGACACAACACCTCCCCTCTCCGGGAAGGGTGCGTGACCTGCAGTCTGCGGGCGGGAAAAGGAAAAGCAGCCGATGCGTTTTCCCCTGAGATAGGAAGAGCAGGGCGGGCGCTCGCTGTTGGTGGCCGCTCACGACAATAATCTAACCTCTAGGCTTTACCTGGCTCTCTGTGCGTCTCTGTGCGTCTCTGTGCGTCTCTGTGTGTCTCCGTGCTCCTGGAGGAAGGCACAGAGCTAGCATGCGGATTCTCAGCTAGTGTGGACCCCTGCTCGTTTTGTCTACACTACATGCTGAGGACCCCGGTCAGTGGGTCCTCCTGGCAGTGCGAGGTGTTTAGAGAGCAGAACGCTGGCCTGTTCTTGCCTGAACTTGGGAGGATTCTGCTTCTCTGGAGACCAGTAAACAGAGCGAGAATTCTGGCCCAGGCTCAGACAGGGAGGGCCTGCAGTGGGCGTTTTGGGAAGGTTTGTGACAGAGCAGAGCACAAGGATCATGGTCAGCGGCTACACGCGTGTGCTCCGGGTTACGGTCCCGTGGCTTACTAGCTGCACGCCCGTGCGCACCTCCCCCAGTCTTTCTGGACCTCAGTTTCCTTATTCATAAAACGGGTACAATGAAGGTCCCCCCCACAACCACTACCACATGTGGCCACTGCGGGAATTCAATGAGTTCATTGAAATAAAGCATCTGGAGCCACAGCTGACTCTGAAATGACCAACTGCCCCTTCCTGACATGGCAAACTGTGGCCCCCAGGATGCCACATAAGAAACCTTCTGTTCCCCCAGATCCGCAGGTTGGTTCTGCTCAGTTGGGCTCAGCTGCTGAGAGGGGCTTGGCCAGTTTGGGGGTGGCTCTGCTCCACGTGGCTCTTGCTGTCTTCCCAAGACCGTGGGCACGTTTTTCTCCAGAGAGGGCAGGGGTGCCAGGGACAAGGGTACAGGCAGCAACATCTTGAGGCCCAGGCCTGGACCTGGCAGGTCACCCCATCTGCCTCATTCCACTGGGTCACAGGCCAGCGGCAAAGGAGCCGGGAGCTGAGCCGTGCCCCGGGCACCGGACAGCAAGTCCCTGGCAAAGGCCGAGGATAGAGAGGGCGGGAGAACCGCTGCCAGCACAGTGAGCTGCCTCGAGCGCTGTGAGCAGAATTCCCAGCAGGAGTGCCGGACCGAGAGAATCAAGGTCAAGACACTTTACCCTGAACTTCAGCCCACAAGGTGGCCCTGGGCAAGTCACTCTGAGCCCAGGTTGGCAGGGACGGGTCTTCGAAACTCAGGTCCCGGCTCTCGGAGCAGCTTCTGTACTTGTCGGGGAGCTCCTTCCAGGGGTCCCAGCTCGGGGGGCTCAGCTCAGTGTGGGAGCCCGTGTGTATGGTCAGGCACTTGAGCCTTTGCTAAATCAGGCCCACAGACAATCTCCCCGCCCTGAGCAGCAATTCCAAAAGGCGCTTCAAAGCAACGTGGGCCCAGGACGCCCCTCTTGGAGCCCTCGGGCACCCACAGTTAGCACAGTGGCTGAGACGCCTAGGAATGGGCAATGTGGGAGAGGGCAGCGACACGAGAGCCGGGGCCCCATGACCAAGGGAAGGGCCTGTAAGGGACAGGGCAGCTCGCCCCAGCAATTAACTTTCCCCACTCAGCTTGGCGCCGTGGGCGCATACGGAGCACCCCCTTTATGACAAAGTGCTGTCAGCAGCCTCCGCATGGAAGCACCCCAAGAGAAGAGGGCCCCGAGCTGGCCCCAGCACAGCCTCGGGGCCCGCCCACAGCTAGAAGACCCTCGGGGGTGAGCGTGCAGGGGCCGGAAGAGGCGCCCCCAGCCTGTCATCTCCACACTCTTCCCAAAGCCCACCTTCCGGTTCTCTGGAGCCCTCGGCTCTCCGATTCCTGCCGACATCGAGAGAGAAGCACATTGTTCAGGCCTTCAAGGTCTTCTCTTGGCAACTTGTCCTTTTATTACTCTGACCTGGTGCTCAGGTGCACACACACACACACACACACACACACACACGACTTCCTGAGACCCTGCTTACCCACTCTGACCGAGACACACGCGCATCCTCTCAGTTCTCTCACGTTTGCACAGCAAGGCTGGTGGTGACGAGGCCGAGTTTACAGCGTGCTCACGGGCCCCAACCACCGTCTGAGACACTCCAGGCCGGGGCCGAGGGGTGTGTGTGCTGAGAAGCGGGACGCTGGGGAGGGGGCCCGGGAAGTGAAACTCTCGAGATCCACAGACCTCACACTGGTCCAGAGCGAGAGGCTGCGGCTGGATGAAAACTAGGAAAGGCTGTAGCTGACGACGTGGCAGGACAGCTCCTTCCCATTTGGATTTGGGGCACATCGCCAGATGGACGAGGATTGGAAGCGTTTCTCCCACACGGGACCAGAACGGCTGGTGGGGAAATCAAAGCCAGCCTTTGCCATCCTGCTACAATAGAGACACTTGAGTTTTAAAATGGGAGTCACTTCAAAGAGTGGCCACAGAGGTGGTAGAGACAGAGGGGCTCCTGCACGAGGTGGAATTGTGAGGCTTCTTGGAACCCGATGGAAGGCCCTGGAGGCAGTGATGGGAGCGGGACCTCTCGGGTACAGAGGGGGGCCAAGCCAGCTCTCAGGCACGCGAGGACCACACTCCAGCCACGGGGGCCTGGGGCTCTGGATCTCCTGGGGTCCAATGTTCTTCCGCTGGGCCTTGGTTTTATCATCAGGTAAATGACAGCGACCCTGCCTGTCTCCCAGTGGGCTGGGCTTGGACAGTTCACTTAGTGCTAAAGTGTCGGGAAGTGTGTATAGACCTAGGCCTGGAACTTGTTGCTCTTTAGCTCAGAGCTAATCGGTGTAAGATGAACCACGTGAAAGTACCCCAAATTCTGAATAGACAAGCAGCTCTGCAGACTAGGATGTCCAACATCAGGAAAGGCCCTGGGGTCACGTTCACAGGGGCACAGGGGTGTCCAGGCCTCATTCTGCCCATGGCTGCGGCCATGATCAAGCTGGCCAGGGCCTCTTCTGGCCACGTCTAACAGAGGAAGCTGCGTCAGATCCAGCTGCACTCACTGGGCTGGATGGGGGCCCGCCCTGGGTCTCACCAGGAAGGATCGACTTGTGGGGTCCCCAGCACAGTGCCACTTGTTTCAAAGCCCTCCACGCACCTCGTGAAAAGTTGGCCCTGAAACCACCCTCCGAGGTGAGCAGCCAGGAGGGCCCCACAGAGGATGACCCGCTCCCGGGGTGCACATAAAGGCCCATCACACCCCACAGTCCCCTGATCCTGGTTTCAGAGAGGGCAGAGCCAAGCTGACAGGCGATCCCTGAGTCTTTGTTAAACCGGAGCTCAGATGGTCGGTCCTAGAAACACAGGAGGAGCCAAATCATATGTTTAAACAGTTAAGAGGAAACCAGGCACAGCAAGGAACTCCAACCCTGGATTTAGCCTGGGTGAATTTTCCTTCTCTGGGATTTCCTGTCCCCTTTCTGGATGTTTCTATCTAGCAAATGTTCCCTGGTAGTTGGACTAAGGCCATCAACTCTGTGGTGAGAGAAGGTTTTGCCCGGGACCTGGACTTAGCTGCTAAAACATCAACGGCTGCCGGGTGGTGTGGGGCCAGCGCCAGGCTCCTGTGACGCATGGTCCTGCTCGCTGCATCTGCCCTTAGGGGAAAGAGCACCCAAACCTGAAGACTGGCCTCAGGACCAGCCACAGCTGGCAGCTGCCGCCTGGGGGGCTGGCAGGAGCAGGGCTGGTGGGGCAGGGGGAGGGAGGTCCCTAAGGAATGTAGAATAAGTGAACCCAAAAGTCTGCCTCCTGCAGTTAAAATTTAACAATTTCTTTTATGTAAATCATCTGGTCTCTTCAGTGGGGGGGTGGGGGGCGCTCAAGGAGGGAACAATGGTTGGGGTTAGATAACTCACTCGTGCTGAAATTCCAGGAAACTTGTGTTGATCTGGGCCTGGATCTTGTTACTTTTTAGCTCAAATCTAAATCTTTATCTTCCTATGATAGTCGAGAGGACATTTTTTACTGTCATTTTTACAGTTGTGATTTTTACCCCCTTTCGTCAAATATCGCTGGTGAGATTAGCAACGCTGAGCACGGACATGAAAATATTGGTAGGACCCACTGGGCCCCGTGTTGTTTATCCTAACAGAGCAGGCTTTGATCTAAACATATTTCCTGGGGTCTGGCCCAGATGACCTAATTCCTGTCTTATCCGTCTCCACTTTCTGTGAATCTCAGATTGTCTTTTATTGTGGGGCCTTTTGAAATTCACTTTACATTTTTTCCCACTTTGTTACCCCCTCTGACAGTTGTTTTATTCGGGCTAGAGTGTGTAACTCCTAGTAAAGACTTCAATGCTTTATTTTTCTAACAGGACTGCGAAGTTTTAACTGAGTGGGAGCACTTTTTCTAAAAGTTCTCTCATTCTTGACATTCACAACACGCCAAAACCAATAAGCAAATAATCTACTGCTAGAAATTTATGTCAACTGCAAATCATTTAGGATTTTCTGTATGGATACTTTTTTCTCTTAATTCAAAAAGATTGCGAGGCCCCCCGCCCCTCCCCATCAGCCAGTTGAATAAACCCTGGCTGGTGGGATTGAGACGTGAAAATTCCAAGTCCAAAGTCAGCTTCAGGTATCACAGCAGACCTGGAGGGTCCTGCCCCCCCTCACTCACTCTCCCCTGCCCCCCCCAATCTCTGGCCTGAGGGGTCCTGGGCTGCTTGGGTCTGTCCTTTGTCATTCATTTTCCCCTTGGCTCCCTATCAATCACCAAACTGCTGGACCCAAGTATATTTTCCGGAAAGGAGGCCCCTGAGCGAAAGCGTGTGAAGGCAGGAGAAAGAAGCCGTGGGGCTGGGAGGGTCGGAAAGACACAGGAAGAGGAGGAAAGAGAGAGGATCAAGGTCTCTCTTGCTTCTCACAGCAACACTGTGAGACAGAATGGAAAAAAAAGCAGAAGTTATTAAAAAAAAAAAAACACGAAAAACCTTCAAGTTGCCAACGTTTGTAAATTTTGAGAGACGGGCTCAAGGGGGCTGGTTCTGTTACTCTCTGTCCTTTTCTGTATTTTTGCAATTGAGTTTTTTTTTAAAAAAGGAACTGGAGGCAAATGAGTATTTTACCCCAATGAGTGTTTTTAGTAGAAAATTTTTGTGAATGTAGCTGTTATCACTCCAGGCAGCAGCAGCCCAGGAAATTCGGTTCTCCGTGCTTCCCAAGCTACCTGCATGAAAGGCAAGTTGCAGAAGGGGAAGAGCTGGGAGGAAACTTGAGGGCGTCCTGCCGGGAGGCTTGGGGAGGAGGCTGGGGTTGGTGCATCCGTCCGCATCATCTGCTGCAATAAACCCTGTTGCTTTGCAAATATAAACCATTTTTCTTCTGCCGGGGAGAGCCGAGGGCCTAAATGTGCTGGTCACACGGCGAGGGGAGGCCGGGCTGTGGACGATCGTGTTCTGGAAATGAATGGAAGGGGCGTGGGCAGGTGCTGATCGATACCCTGGAGGGTGGGTGGAGGGTGGACGCACAGGCTGGGGCCGCCGCAGAGAGGAGGCGAGAGGCAGGACCCAGACCCCAGCCCCGACCTCTGCCCAGGCTTCGGTTGCCACGAAAATCTGTCGAAAAGCTGCTTTTGCGCCCCTTAACTTACTTTGAGAAAACGCTAGAAGGGGGGCTTGGCGGTGAGGGGGGAGGGAGATTAGCCAGACCGCTGGCCTCTTGGAAATGGAAATGGATGCGCAGCGCGGCCCCTGTGGGGTGGGGCTGCGCCCCTGCGCCAGGCAGGCGGTGGGGAGCCTGGGGGGTGGGGAAGTGGGGAACCTGGGGGCCTGTGGGATGGGGGCCAGGGCGGGGGGCTGGGGGGCTGGAGAGCGGGTGCTGCAGCCAGCGCCTCGGGACCAAGGTGGGTTGGGCCTCTTTGGAGAGGGCTCAAGGGCGCAGGTGGGTGTGCGCAGAGGGGGCGCTGCGGAAGCGAGCCCCTCTCCTGGCTTGTACTTTCGGGGGCCCCAGTGTGTTCCCAGGCTGCTCCAGTTTTGGGAAGAAGCACCAGGTCCCTAGGACCACGCAGGCCCAAGCCCCCTTCTCTTGACCCACCGGCCTTGGAGAGGGATGGAAAATGTTCCCCTATAGTCTGCGTTGAACAAGAGTTTCTGGCCAGAAATCCAACCTTCTCTCCTGGTCCCCACTGGAGAAAAAGGGTCTCCCTTGGGGCACAGGCCGGGTGTGGGGAGGCGCAATCAAGAAAGATCCCCCTAAAATGTCAGCCCACTGAAACCTCAGCCTCAGGGAGCCGCTCACACCCCACCCCCACCCCTCCTGTTTGGTCGCTTATCCCCAATTGCCCTGGCCCCGGGTCAGCACCCAGGGTCCAGAATGCCCTGCCAGGCTCAGCCCTTGGGCAGATTTTCTCCCTTACCTGGGCTCAGGGCCACTGGCTGCTGCTGACTCACCACCCCCCTGCAAGAAAAAAATTCAGCACCCCTTCCAGACACCAACTGCCCCCTCTGTCTGCTCACCCCACAATAGTGCTCAAGAGAAAAACCTATTTCCCCTAGAACTAAAAGGAGAAAAAATCAGGTAGAATTTTGATGATGAAATATTCAAGTTGACTCGTCCTATCCTTTGTAGTTGACTTTTTCTTCCAAACATGCATGTGTGTTTAAATGCCTAAAAGACTAATTAAATAAAGAACATGTTGACCTCCCTGGGTAGAGGCCCAGCTTCAGAGTCAGATTATATAACCCCCGCTGCATCGGGAATTCTCCGGCTTCCCTGCTCTAGGCCGCCTGGAAAAACAGGACTCCATCCAGTGAAGTGAAACCACAACAGCTGAAGTGAAGCCCAAGTCCACCTCCGCACGGTTGGCCTGTTTGAGGACACTTACCTGCTGAGATGAAACTTCCTATGACACCTTTTTCCCTGATTTTCTTTTTCTTTTTTTTTTTTTTTTTTTGGCAGTGGGGGTGGAGAAAGTTGTAGAAAATGACCACATTGGGACTGAAGATTGGGAAAATACACCCAAAGCATCTAATTTTAAGGAAAAAATAAAAGCCCCATGCAAATCTGTTTCTGTTATGCCTTTTACAATTGCAATTTTCTGAGGCCTGGGGTGAAGGGAACATCCACTTCTGGGGATCACTGAGTGAAAACGCACTCTAAAAACACAGACACAGTATTCTGTTTTATCTGTTGCAAAAAAAAAATGTATTTGATTACTTGAGTAAAATTACAGTATCTCTGTTGTTAGTAAGTATTAAATGTTAAAGAAATTGGACCCCCCCTTTCCTTTCAACTTTCCAAGAAAGTGCATGTAACAGTCCAATTTTTTTTTCTTCCATACCTAATACAAAATAAACAAACACTATACCTGCTGTCTTGATCAAGAAGAAGCATTTGCTCTTGTAAGGAACATATGTACATTTTAATGAAAGTGATATTTCTTATTGTATATACAAGAGCATCTACATTTTCTCCACTGAAGGTTGTTCAAGATGCTATACTTAGCAGCACTGTGAGATTCCAGCACACACAGTCTATTGTGAATATACCTACAAGGCAAAATGTTACGTCTCAGTTTCAACTACCAAAACAACACTTGTATTTCTCTAAAGAATTCTGCGTGCTTATTACTGTACAGAAACTTATTAACATTGAGGACGACTCAAGTAAAAAGCACAATACAAATAGCAGTTCAAAACGGAAATGGTTAAATCTACAAAAAAAAAAAAAAGCAGGTTGAATCTTAGAATAAAAAAAAAAACAAAACAAAAAAACAAACCAACCAAACCTTTCAAAGAACCACACTGTTCAGTCTGTAATTTCAGTCCTTGCCTTAATTCTGTTTCGAAAGATTAGACAATGTGTTTGCTGATAAAATTTTCCAGCAGGATCAAAGTGAACATTTATATACAGACTTTATTAGAGATCTAATGCATCACTGAGGCATCGCATCAACACCAGATTCATATTAAACTGGATATAGAAAATAAGTTAATGCCAGATTAAGACCGCCTAGCAGGGCAACTTGCAATCGCCATAAATGTTACAGCAAGTTTACAGCACTCTAGTCAATTAGTATTTAGTCCAAAATACAGAAGACCAAAGTTAACGCTTGCATTCTGTTTGCAAAGCAAGGTTATATCACTAATAAATAAGCTTTCTTAGAACTCTAGAAGTTGAACAAGGTACAAAAGAATGTCTTCGTAATGTAGTTCATAGATCTGGGGGCAGCAGGAGGGAGGGGGGAGGTGGGCAGGGAGGAAGCGGCCACCAGGGGTCTTGATGGGAGCAGGAAGGCCTTAGCCCAGCCAGAGCTGCTTTAGCTTGTGACGATCTCCTTGCTGTCCTCCACGAAACGGGTGAAACGGAAGTTGGTTCCGTTCTCGCTACTTGCCATTTTCTCCAGGCCAGCCAGAGGAGCGCTGGGCTCCGAGTTCTGGAGCTTCTCCAGGTTTCCCGTCAGCCCACTAATAGGTGAGCTGCTCCCGCTGCCGAGGCTTCCAGGAATTGGAGGGATGCCACCATTCTGAATGACGGAGATCTCATTGGCCTTCATGGCCAGCCCGTTGGAGAGCGCGGCTGCATACTGATTCCAGAAACTGGAAGGATCCCCACTTCCTGACCTGGCTGCCAAATCCTTCTGGAACATTTCTGGGAACTTGACGGGGTTGCCTCCTAGAAATGTCATCGGGCCGTCCACAGAGAGCCGCCGTCCCCGGCGCGCGGGGGTGCTGTTCCACATGTGCGTGCCCATGTGTACCTGAGACGGGGAGGGGCGGGGGAGAGAGAGAGAGGAGGGAGAAGCTTAATAGTTGAATCTGTCGCAACTCATATCCCAACACGCGACAAAGCAAGTGGCCTAAACGTCTATTCTTATTACGAGCCAGACAGGAGCGGCCACTCCGGCCGACTAGCAATAACGTGTCCGCCCGCCGAGCCCTGGGCAGCCTGTCCTCTTCTGGGCCAAGATGCCTTACTTACTCTTTTTTTATTATGTGTATTTAGCTTATAATGGCCTCCAGCGAGCCAGTCAGTCGCAGATAGCTCCTCGCAGGGCGAGATTGTTATGTCCACTCTCATTGCGATGGTAAGTATTGTATCTGACACCCTTTACCCTATGAATGTCCTTTTCAGACGGGAAGAGAGCACCCCTCACTGATTGCCCAGAGGAGGGCCTGCGCACGGAGAGGAAAGGCAGAAAGTAATTATTCATCTCACATTACGGGCAGCGACCTCCCGAGAAATACTCTGTCAACAGAAAAATGTACACAGTGGCGTGTTCAAGTGTTGCTCTAGAACTCGAGCGTATTTGCTTTATTGCCGGCACCTATCGGTAGGAACTGTTGGCTAATCAATTATCGTAATACCCATTAGCAGGGCGCTGAGGCTACTGTTTTTAGCAAACCCAGCCGGGCCGGGCCGGCCGAGTTCTGCATAGAGAGGCGGGCGCGTGGAGCGCGGCGATTATTAAGTGGCACGGGCGGCGCGCGGCCACAAGGAGGTCTTTAATCAATAGCGGTGGCCACGCGGGCTGTCCGCCTTGGTACGTGAAGCCATTCATTTGGTGCGCTTAGCAAGACAACGGCTAGGCCGCTGCTTCGCCCAGGTACCAAATTATTCACTGCATCCTGACGTTCGGATGGCTCAGCCTGCCCCGCTGCCCGGCGCGGTGCCCACCCACAGCAGGCGCCGGGGTGGGTGACCGGGGGAGCGGGCATGGCGCACGGTCAGCGGCGAGGAGGGCGGCAGGGGTGGGTGGGTGAGGCACAGGTGGGTGAGGTACCTTAAGATTGCCTTTAGTTGTGAACGCTCTTCCACAAATAGTGCAAGCAAAGGGTTTCTCTCCAGTGTGAGTTCTCTCGTGAATCTGCAGGGCGCTGGATGAGGAGAAGGTCTTGCCACACGTGTTGCAGTAGTGCTGTTTGGGGGTTCTCCGGGGCAGAGCCGGGAGCAGGACCGGGGACGTGGCGGAGGATGACAGAGGCCCCGGGGGGACTTGACTGGCGGGGGGGTCCTTACCGTCCTGAGGAGTAAAATGCACGAAGCCGTTGACCTCCGTCTTGATGAGCGACGACACCGAGTTGGCGGGAATGGCCGCCGAGTTCTGATTGGGGCCGAGGTTGGAGCTGGGCTCGAAGAGCTGTGATGGTAGATCTCGCATCTGATGTGTCAACATGTGCTGCTTCAAATTACCCTTTGTGGAAAAGCCACGATTGCAAACTGTGCAAATAAATGGTCTCTCTTTGGTATGACTTCTGTAGTGAATGTCCAAGGCACTCTGACAAGCAAAGGTTTTGCCACAAATGTCGCAAGCAGTGTTTTTAAATTTACCCCGGTCTCTGAACGGGAAGAGGATCCCCAAAGAATCTTCTTTGATGATTTTCTCGGCGTGGCTGGAGGTCAGGTCCAAGGCCCCGCCGTTGACGGGGGCGGGGGACAGGCCGTTGGCAAACTCGCTCGGGGCCGCTCTCTGCAGCTTCTCCTCCACGCTGGGAGACTTGTGGAAGTCCTGGGTGCTGTTGGAGGGGGACAGGGCCTGCATGGAGGAGGTGGACTCCGAGATGGCCGGGCTGCCGGCGCTCTGGCTCTCCATGTCGCCCCCCACCGAGGACGAGTCGTTGGTCAGCACGTCCCCTTCCACCGACCCGTTCTCCACCGACTTCAGGCTGGCCTGCAGCTGCTCCGCCAGGCCGGCGTTGATCATCTTCATCTGATTTTCCAAAGCAGCGATGCTTGACATCTCGAGGGGCAGCGGCGAGGACGACAAGCTGTCCTGGGACGCGTCCGCGGACTTGGGCGTGTCGGGGATGCTGCCCTCGGGACAGTCGTCCATGTTCTCGTCGGAGAAGTTGTCGAGGTCGTCGAGATTTTTCTCATCGAAGGAGCCGGTGTCGGACTCCATGGACTCGGGGTAGCTGTCAGGGACCGGGGTGTTGGGGATCTGCCCCCCCATGTGCATGCGGATGTGCTGCTGCAGGACCACGGCGTTGGTGAACTTCTTCTGGCAGATGGGGCAGGAGTGCTGGACTCGGAGCGGGGGCATCGCGCGGTGGACGCTGTAGTGGGTCTTGAGGTTCCCTTTCGTGGTGAAGGCGCGGCCGCAGATCTTGCACTTGAAGGGCCGCTCGCCCGTGTGCGTGCGGTAGTGCATCTTCAGGGCGCTCTGGCAGCTGAGCACGCGGTGGCAGATGATGCACTCGTTGGGGTCGGTGGCCTTCTTGTCGATGTTTTCCACCAGCTGCTGCAGCTTGGACGTCTCCGAGGCCTGCGCGGAGTCCAGGAGGCCCCCGAAGGGAAACTTGGCCTTGAACTGCTCGGACATGAGCGGCAGCAGCGGGTTGGAGAAGGTGGCGGCGTGGCCCGGGCCGCAGTCGGCTGCCGGGGAGCTCAGGGCGCTGCCGCCCACAGCCGGGGCCGAGCCGGCGACCACGCCGCCCTCCTCGCTCTTGGCGCCGGAGGTGGGGACGGTGGACCCCTCGCCCTCTTCTGGGAGCACCCCCTGGTTTCGGGTGCCAGGCTCAGGGGCCCCCGAGTCGCTTTTGACTGAGCCCGGGGGGCTGGCGGCAGCATGGCTGATGGGGATGGGGGCTGGCTCTTCCGTCTTGATGAAGGGCGTGAGGCTCGGGAGGGTGGGGGGCAACGGCAGGCCGACCGAAGTGGTGAGGGTGGGCAGGACCGGTTTGGTGTCGAGCCAGCTGGTGACCGGCTTCTCCGGAGGGATGGACATGCCGTAGGGAATGCCGGTGCTCGTGGGGATATTGTCCAAATGCTCAGGCACGGGATAGGGGTTCATCTGGATATGCGGGTATTTCTCTTTGTGGCGCTGAAAGTGGACCTTGAGGTTCCCCTTGGTGGAGAACCGGTTCCCGCAGATGTTGCACTTGAACGGCCTCTCTCCTGTGTGGGAGCGCAGGTGGATCTGCAAGGCACTGTCGCTCCCGAAGACCTTCGCACAGAACCTGCACTTGTGTTTGAAGAACGCCTCGTCGGAAGTGCTTTTCGCTTCGAAGGCAGTGACATTTGGTGGCTTGCTTTTTCTTTGCTGGGCCAAGGCAGACAAGGAGTTTAGATCCTCTGCAGTTGTTCCAATGTTGGGCAAAGGGCTGGGGAACACCGAGTTAGCAGGGGCCGGCTGAGGTAGAAGTGGATTAGATGCAGGACTTAACAAACTGCTTATTGCAAAAGCTGGTGAGGATGATGCCGAGACTGCTGGGTTGCTGGCCTGGGGGGCACCCGCGCTCGAAGCCACTTTTTCTGAGGATGGGGTGGTGACCGCTGCTGCCAATATGTTAACAGTGGGAGAAGAGCCGCTGTTGGGTGGTAGGATGGTGTTGCCAGAACTGCTCTGAGGTAGCTGGATGGGGGGGAGCTGTTTCACACCGCTGATGCTGGCAGATTGGCTAGCGAGGCTCTGTGCTAATCCAGCTGCTGCTGCCAGCTGCTGAGATAAATGGGAACTTAGTGTGGACAAGGGGTTGGCAGATGTCCGTAAAGTACCTTGAGAAGGACTCGAAGATGTTGGCAAGTCTGCGTTCTGAGAAGCCAACAGCAATATTTGGTGACGAATCTGTTCGATCAGTTGCAGCTGGTGGATCTGCTGTTGCTGCAGTGCTAAGAGTTGCTCCATGAGGGCCGGGACGGCCAGCTTGCCCCCCGACGCCCCGCTGCACCTCGCTTCCTGGGAGAACTGGGCCACGGCCACCTTGGTGCTCTGGAGGTTCTCGATGATGACGTTGCTGTTGATCACGGAGAAGCTGCCCAGTGTCGTCAGGTCCCCGAGTTGAGGTAGAGAGGTTGTGATCGCTGAGGTACCTGTGGAGGCGCCGCCGCTGCAGCCTGGCGTGGCCCCGCCGTGGCCCCCGCCCGGGACGCCACTGCCGCCTCTGTGAGCCGCCGGGGCCTCCGCCTCCATGGACTCTTCCGTGTCAAGTCCGTTGTGTTCTGAAAGGTCGCTGCCGTCCCCTTGCTCTGTTTTGTTAACTGTGTCATTCACTTGTTCATCCGGATTATCGGGAGGGGGGGTGGGGGAGAAGGTTTCAGGTGGGGAGGCTGGACTTTCATTGACGATGAGAACTAATTGATTTTTAGTACAGTTCTTCTTGTGGAGCAGAAGATCTGATAATTCAAAGAACTCGGCACAGCACCGACCACAGACGTGGGCGTCCTTGCTCTTAGCGATGCGATTCGGGTGACACTTCTCTGTGTCTCCTGCGAACATCAAAAGGCTCGGGGTTAGAAAGGGGGCCGGGACACACAGAGTCACCTCTGACTTCAAAACAAGGAAGGGGATTAATCAGTTGTCTTCCACCTACACGACTCACAACTGTAGGCCCCGAAAACTGATCAATATCACCCAAGAACACTCCTAATTAAATTTTAAGGGCGCTGGAGGAACTTCTACCCATCTGCTACCTCAGGTGGTGATGGTTCAGATAATCCATCAAAATATAAAATGGTATGAACGGAAGACATCGGTGCATAATGAAATTCCATAGCAAAGTATTGATTTCCAATATTTTATACACCTTATTGTCTACTCATCCTGCGAGGGTCCAGCAGCCATTCTGAGGACTTATTAGGCTCTTGAGTTTCTGTCAACCTTATTCATTTTCAACCAATTCAAAGATATCTGTGACAGTTTGTCCTGTCACTAAACTAATTTGTAGTCATTCAGGTTCCAATCAGTTGCTGACAAGAGGAGAAAAAAATGCATATCAGCGCGGAGTTGAAGATTGACAACTTGAAAATCACCTCCAGTCCCTACCTAGAACCTGAACTCACGCTGATCCTTGATGACAAACTCTGGTCGCATCAGCGAGAAATCTTCCAGACTCAGTTGAAAACAAAAAAGACACACACACACACACACACACACACACACACCATGAAGAGAAACACAATGATCATAATCCATTACAAGGCTGGCCTCGCATCTATATATCTTCCCCTGGCATGTTTATTTTTAAAATTAAAGAATGCAACCCTGGCCACCATCCCACTAATCAAAGAATATATGCCACGATGCTCCAAATGGCAACATTACGCCTCTAAATATTTCATCAAAAGAGCTCTTATATAGATATATATAAAAACTGGCACAAGATTTACATTTGTGATTTAACATCAACTTAAAGAAGGATGTGCAGTTAAGGGGAAGAGAAGAAATAATTCCTTGGTTTAGAGTTTGGAAATGCTTTGTAATTCTCCTGTCTGAATGCCTTTAAAATCAGTTTGCTCTTAACTGTTATCAATTGTTTAACAGATTGTCCCGAACCTTTCATTATAAAAATCCCTTTATTTCATGTTTGTTTCCACTGGTTGCTCAGATTTCTTCTCGCTAAGATCCATTTGTAAATTAAACATAAAAATCTCCAACTCCAAGCTAACACCCTATTCAAAGACAGGATGGCGTCCCATTGTTTGCCCAGCATGGGGAACACCAACTTCTGTTGTACAAATGGTGTGTGGTCATCTCCGAAGGCTGTGAAAAAAAAAAAAAAACTGTTTAATTCAAGGATTACCTCCCTGCATGCTTTTCTGCAGAACTGAATCAGATAATAGTTAGTTTCCATGACTTCCAAATTGAATCTCCCAGAAAACTTGCAGGGGGAAAAAAAAAAAAAAAAAAAACCTAATTGCAAATATGAATAAATGCAAAATCAAAATGCAGCTTTTTTTGGGAAACTTCAGAGTCAACTCAAAAGAGCCAAGCAATTGCCCCTTTGTAGTAAACTCCACAAAAAGCTGGAGCAGCTTTCCATGCCAGAAAATATAATTAATACCTAAATGCTAACTTCTGAAAATTCCTTAACTCCATTTGCCTTGAGAGATGCCGAAGTTGATCAGAAGCCCCGGTGAGGAAGCCAAATGCATGCACACTTTATTCTGCTGGGAGTGGTGTTTGAGCAGCTAAGTTATACTTAACAAGCTAGCTTTCCTAATACCATCTTTTAATCTCCACAAAGATATAGTGCAAAATGCATTAACAATACCAAACAAATCTTCGCTGTAGCAGAAAATACCAATACTGATTCAGTTTTAATTTAATGTTTAATCATCCTAATTGGCACCAGATTCCTGTGCACATTCAAGGTGCTGTTTTAAGCCCTTTCTGTCTCTCTCCCTGCCTTAAAATAATATAAACAAAATATTAAACGAAATTCACTAAAGTTATGTTGCTTAACTTGGGACAAAAATAATGTGACAAAAATTCTGTTTAAAGCTTCTTATTTTGACAACCAATTTTAAATGATGCATCCATTTCAGATGCTTATTTTAAACTAGGAAATGCAATTCCTAATATATTCAACAGAAATGTTATTTCTTTCTCTTTGCACATTTCCATATGTAATGGTTATGTTTCCATCTACTTTTACAGCCAATTATGAAGGAACAAAAGCTATTCTGTTTGTTCACACATTTTCAACAAAATGCATTAAAACTATTATGTCAGCATGTTCTATTAAGCTCTGCATTCAGTGGAAAATACTTTTCAACCAGCTCACATTTATCAAAACATAAAGCCACTTTAAAACACAGTTTTGCTTGGTCAGCTGGGCTTAGACAAATAATGACAGATTCAGAACTAAATAACTAGCAAGGGAAATCAGAAAACTGACTTCATCAATTGTACACATTACAATGTAGTTGCTTCAAATATTTAGCACATCTGTGTTCACGATTAAAGGGCATTTTAATTCTTTATAACTTGCAAACATCTGATATTCTCATAATAATATATAGAGAAAATAAAAAGAAGGTTACTTTACAGGATTTAGCTGATTTTTACTTTCCTGGGCTCAGATTCTGTATTTGTGCTGCTTCAAGACTCACTTGAGAATTTTCAAGTTTTCAACCTGAACATTTTTATATTTAGGATTGTGCTAACTGGACGGAAAATGTAGACGCTTAAAAATAAATGCCTGCTTGCTTCTAAGAAAGAGACTGTGTTAAAAAGCTGCCCGTATTTTAGCTCAGATTTTCACAACATTTTAATAAGCTGACATTTGATCTCACCGTAGAGTCAACTAATTTAATTTCCTGATGTTTATGAACACCGAAAAAAAAAAAAAATCCCGGTATCTATTTTGATTTATTTCAAAAGCAGGTGTCGCTACACTGTAATAGTTCTTAACTTTAAATCTATCTGCATCTGAACAGAATTCCAATGAAACAGCCTTGAAAAAAAAAAACCTATAAAATAAGAGGACTAGTTTGAATCTTTAACTACCAAGACGAATATGTTAACTTGCAATAAGACACACTCACACACTCGTTCTAATTCATTTTTCTGTCTGCTATCTTGTATCTCTTTCTCAATAATCTGTTACACAGGATTGCAACTGGTGACCCCATTATAGTAAATACAGTTGCCTTGTTCCCTGCCTGTTGGTGAAAATAACATTCCAGTTCCTTTTCTATGCATTTTGCATACAAATTAAAGCAATTTTGTAATCCTGTTCAATTTTAAGAAGTAGTGGTTTTCTAAGTATGTATGTACACACACACAAAAAGATAGTTGGAATTTTCTGTTTGTTTTGTTTTTTTTTTTTGAGGGGGAGGGGGCAAATTTATAGCTCCATCCAATTTCTCCTGAAATCTCAGATGTTTGAGTTTGCTGTCCAATTCAAATGGGCCAGTTTTTCACCCTCTGAACCAAACACTGCAGAATAGGAAGCAGCAAACTCAAGTGTCCCAAGACACCTAGTAAGAAAAATAAAAATAAAACTATGCCCCCACACAGAAAGGCTTAGCCAGTCAGGAAAAAACAAAACCAAACCAAATACCAACAACCAGACTTAACCACATTCAGTTTTCTTTTCTGGAGCTCCCCAGAAACATCCTTTTCTCTCCTTCCCATTGCTTTAAAATCACATTAGCATTTTTAACAGAACCTCTCACGATTGTGGTTTGGGTGCCTATTTTTTAGCAGGCTGTTCCTTTTCGTAGACTAATTTAATTTAGAAAGGCTAGCACCAACATTTTTGATTGATTGGTCTTTTATCTTTTTTTTTTTTTTTTTGCACAGACTTGGGAAAAACCTGAATCTGAATGTCCAGCTTAAGATTCCAGAAAAATGTTAAACATCACGACATATGCTGCGCATATTTTCTGTAATGACTGAAGTTTCCTCTGTGTGATATGCAGCCAAATGACAAATTTACTGGCACCCCGAAAGACCCCTCCGTGAGCCTGACCAGGATCAGTGCATCCTCCAGTGAAGAGGACCAGTGAGGTCTTTGAAAAAATAATAGCACCGACAAGACACTCCTTTTAAACTCCTGCTACAAGCCCACCTCATGAACACAATAAATGAAAGGGAAAATGTCTTCCCCTTGGATGAATCGACCTGAACACTAGATGGGGTTCCAGTTGCAAGGGTTTGTTCAAAAACTTCTTTGTGGCTTTCCTATTCCAGTGACGCGTAAAAGAGAGACTCCTTAAGGCGAGATCTAAACTTTGGCTACATAAACATTGGCAGAGGCACAAGAAACTAAATCCCAGTTGTTTGAGGGTAAAATGGAGCGATGGGAACTACCTGTCAATCTTCCCCTTTGGGGGTCTGGCATCTGAGGGTGACAGGGGAATAAGGTTAGGAAAAGAAGGCAAGCTGATAAGGTGAAACTAAAATAAACTACTAACTTCCTGCTAAGTGACTAGCAAGACTCAATTTGGGGGTCACTGGGAAGATACTGAAGGACAATATTATGATCTGGACCTTGTCACCTTTGCATGGGGGGAGGCTAGCAAAGGTTAAAACAGCTTCTCACGAGCAGGTTTTCAAATGCCTGGCACACCAACTTTTTTCTTTTTTTGGGGGGGGGGGCGGGGAGGTGCTGGTTCTCAGGGTAATTTACTATCTCCTTTGCTTTACTGCTAAGTTGCTTCAGTTTTGATAACCTCAGAATAATTTTGGAAGCTATGACCAGCTGTACCAGGATGTGTCTTAGAGAAACCGAGTTAAGACTGCCTAGAGCTTTGAACAATCTCAAAAATCTTAGAGAACTACCCATACCTCCCCCAGGCCCCCCAGAAGATCTTCACACTAAAAATTCAGGGTCCTGCCTTCTGCAAGACTATAGGTAACGACAATTTGCTACCTGCAGAAGGATAAAGAAATGAAATAAAGTCCCCAAAGAATAACCCATTAATTGGCGCTCGTGCCTATAAATCATAGGCGAAACTTGATGTAAAATAAACCACAAAAATGCTCAGTATCACACAATCACTTTCACACACACTGTCTCATGCTCAGCTATAGACTTTGTGTGTACGTGTGTGTGTTTGTCGTTCAAGAAGTATGTGCAGTCTGAAGTAAATCCCCCCAAAACAGTTAGCATTTTCTCATCCAGAATCTTCCATTATGCCCCACACTTAAAATAGGCCTGATTAAACATGAATTCTTTCCAACGGCCTTATCTTGCAGGTGTCAGTTTTTCAAAAAAAGCAATTAATTATAGTTCTCTCTAACCTTTTGGGCCCAGAAATCAATGTGTTGCCATTAAGCTGCCCACAATGAGTAAATTACTTTGGTAAATAATAGAATTTCATTATTAATATAAAGAAAAGAAATTTTATGATACTTTATATGAGAGTCAGTGTTTTAGATGGAGCTCATGATGCTTTTATCTTTCTTCCAATATTATCTTTTCCTTGAAAAAGGTGAGCACCAAAATACTTTCTTCATAAATACCTGGAAGCTACATGGAGATTACAGAAAGCTTAAAAACACCACCCTAGGAAGAAAAATCTCTCTCTGTCTCTCTCTCTGTCTCTCTGTCTCTCTCTCTGTCTCTCTCTCTCACACACACACACACACACACACACACACACACACACACACACACAGAGAGAGAGAGAGCCCTGAAACCCAAATCTCTCTAAGAACCCACATAGAAAACCACTAGGTTCCAATATTCCCTTTGCTCAGAATTATTTCTCTCAGGAAGCGATTTTCCCACCGCTAGTCATCTTTCTTTCTACAAGTACTGCGAGACTTGTTGAATATCATCTAAGAGACAAGTCATAGCTGCCATAATCTCAGTTTCACAAGAAACAGAAAAATTCCCAAGTTTATTTTAGGGTGTTTCTGGTATTACAGCTGCACCAAAATAGAATTAAAATGCGAATACTGGAAGACTATCCAAATAATTTTGTTTTTTTTAGCTTCTGCCGACCAAGTCAGCGGTGCTGGTAAGCAGGGCCGGGGGTTTCTTTGTAGCCGCACACACACAAACACACACAAGCGAGACACGCAGCGCCAGCCCTGGTCCCTCCAGGGCGACTCTAACTGGGGACGACAAACTTTTCTAGGTCCCATTCCGGGCTGAAGTCCTAAAATAAGTGCTCGCTTAGGATGAGAGCACCGACTAGATTTTATTTGGTACGCTTCCTATTTCTCTGGCCATATTTTCAGATCATTTCAACACAGAAGAAAAAGGAAGCACCTTGTCTGACTGAGGGATCGACCTCTACAAACTTAACAACCTTTACAGATGAAAAAAAAAAAAATAGGAAAAATAACAAGCCCCAAACAAAGAACAAAACCCCAAAAGCTCCTGGAAGTGTGTGCTTTGTGGGGACACTGCTGCGTTCACTGCAGACAGGGTGGTGACATTTTAAAGGTAACTTTGAGATCTGTGGTGACTCTCCATTCCATGCACCTCACAACTGCTCCCCAACGAGAAAGAGCTGGAGTTGGGAGGCTGTGTACTAATATTATTACAACACACTAAATCCTGTAACCCTGTTACAAAATCTACCCTCTAGGCAGCCTCTTCCCAACTTATTGTTCCACCATGTAAAAACAGTCATAACCTAAAGCCATTCCTATGGAAGAACAAGAGAAGGGGGCGCAGGGAGGTGCGAAAGGGGCTGCAGGGAAGCTTTCCTGGGGAGCCACTAACAGTTTACTGCTTCTTAGGACAATGAGCCAGCTTTGCAGGAGAAAAAGGAAAAAAAAAAAAAAAGAAGAAGCAGAAGGAAGGTAGGAA
The DNA here is from genome assembly GCF_014898055.3 of Talpa occidentalis. Lineage (NCBI taxonomy): Eukaryota > Metazoa > Chordata > Mammalia > Eulipotyphla > Talpidae > Talpa > Talpa occidentalis. The sequence goes on from NW_023601754.1 coordinate 2,550,367, forward strand.
GAAAAGAAGAGAAAAAAAGAAAAGAAACTTGCTTCGTTTACCTCACAGCTCAAATAAACCAAAAAAATAAAATAAAATAACAACCCACTCCTAGTAAGTAGCCATGGCAAGAGGCAGTGAACTCCTTTTCCACCGAGGCTTTATGGGAAGCCTTCGCTATTAAAAATTCTGCATCCAGGATTAGCAAAGATCTGGCCAGCTTCATCTCTCCATGAAGCCCACATGGGGTGGTTGTTTTGTTGTTTTTTCTTTTTTTGGAAAATGTCAAAAACAGTACAAATTTACCCCCCAAAAGGCGAAAACACTTTCTTTGCCTGCCTTTCGGTTTGTCGCACACAAATCGTTAACTTTTACTAGTATTTCGGTGGGGAGAGCCTCACCAGAAACTTTGGGGGAGATGGGAATTGGGGGCGAGCAGCAGCAGGAATCAGCTGAGAAAACCCAGAAAAAGGCTCGGAGGGGCCGCAGCGGCCTTGGGAGTTTCGCCTCCTTTACCTCCCTGCCGGGTTTGGGGGGGCCTGGGGTGGACAGAGGGTTTCTGGGGCTCTCTCTGCAGACTGAGAAGCTGCGGAGGCTGGGGAGCCTGCAAGCTTTGCAAAGTACTGGGGTGGGGGGACCATATTGTAAACACTTTTTAAACTTGGTCTCAGCTCTCCCCAATTTCTTCCAGGCACCCCTCAAGCCCGGCGGGCCCTTTCACTTCCTGACAGTCGGGGTGAAGGGAGGGAAAGCCCCAGGGCTTCTCCGCCCGGGTCCAGGGGCGCCGGAGCCCAGTCTGCCGAGGAGCAGGCCTCTGGGGAAGGCGCGGGGCCGGGCCCGGCCGGGCAGCGTCCAGCGCGCAGAGCGCGGAGCTCAGGGCGGCCTCAGAGCCTTGTCCGGCCCCAGGCCCTTCTCCAGATCCCAAAATGTCTCCCGGGACTGGAGCATCTCCAGGGGCACCCCGCGTGCCCCGGGCCCCGGCCGGAGCGGCCGCCGGTCCTCCCGCAGCCGAGAGGCAGCGTCGCGGGAGCCGAGTCCCGGCGCGGCGGCATCGCCTCGGGCGCTGGGCCTGGGCGCCGCCGGCCCCGAATGCGAAACACCTTCAGGGGCCGGGAGGCACCGCGGGGCCCCCCTCCGTCCCCCCAGTGCCCGGCCGGCCCGCGGCCCCTCTCGGCCTCAGCTCTCTCGCGCAAACTTTGTTCTGGACTTGTTCATCCCCCCAGGGGACCCCGCGATTGTCTTCCTCGTCGAAAAAAGCAGGTTGCCCGCTTCAGGGGGGTTTTCCTCTGGCGAGATGGCCCCCCAGCCCCCAGCCCTGGAAAGCGACCCTCAGCCTCCTGGAAGTCGGGGCGACCACCTCCTCCGCGGGCGCACGCCGCACCGAAACATTTCTTGGGGGCGGGGGTGTGCAAGTGCCGGGGACCAGGCGCGGGGAGAGCCTCGGGGAGCCTGACCCCGGCGCTCCGGGGGCGCCCGGGCACAGCGACCTCTCCCCACCCCGGCCGCGACCCCCGCGCGCCGGGCGCCGGCGCCCCGACACCAGCGGTCATCTCCCCGCGGCTCCGGGTCCCCAAGGGCACCCCACTCCGGCGCGCGGGTCCAGGTGGCGCGTGAGCGCGGCGGAGGGGGGGCGCGGCGCAGGGAGCTCCCCGAGACCCGGAGTCCGGCCCCGAGCGCCGAGTAAACTTCCTCCCCGAGGGCGGCCGGGCCCGGGCGGCCGCGGCGGGGCCGGGGTCCGGGGGCGGCGCGGGGAGCGCCGGGGCCCGGGGGCGCGAGGGCGCAGCCCGGCTCCGCCGGCCCCGCGTGGGGACCGCGGCTCGGCCGCTCCCCGGCTCGGCTCCCGGGAACAGGGGGCGCGGGGCGCCAGGCCCGCGGGCCCGCTCGCCTCCCCCGGGAGGGCCCAGCAACTCCGGAAAGACCCGGCCGGGAGGAGCGCGCGCTCCGGGGGCGGGAGGGGGGAGCAGTCCGGCGAGGGCGCCTCGAAAACCAAAAAGAAAGAAGCCCCCAGCGCCTCGGCGGGGCGCGCGGGGCGGCGGGCGCGGGGCGCCGCGTGAGCGTGGGTCCGAGGGTGCGTGAGTGTGAGCGCGCGTGCTGCGCGTGTGCCCGCGTGTGTCCGCGGCGCGGGCCGGAGCACTCACCATCGCGCCGAGGGAGCGAGGCCACTTCGGGGTCGGACTGGAAATGTTGAGGCTTCGCTTGCTTCCTCCGCGACATGCTGGCTCACACATCAGCTGGGGCAGAATAAAAAATTACTAAAAAAAAATCTTCTCAAAATTACGGAAATCGAGCGGCGCGGCGGCTCCCCCGCCCGCCGGCCCGCCCGCCCCCTCCGCGGCTCCCCGGCCCGGGGCGCAGCGCGCATGTGTCCTGCTATAATTATGATTATCAATAATGCATTGCGATTAATCATAGAGGGGCTCTTTGAAAGGCGATTGGCACCGGGCCAGCGCTATTCAAACCCGCTCGCCTTAATCAATTAGCCCGTGATTTGCTGCAGACCCCTGTCTCTCCGCGCGCTGGCCCAATAAGCCGGCCGCGGGGCTGGCTCTGCGCGCCGCGCCGCCGGCGCCGGGTTAACCCTCTTGGCGACCGCCCGGGACTCCGCGGCCGCGCCGCCGGGCCGGCCCCCAGCCTCCGCGCCCCCGGCCGGCCGGCGCCCCCGCGCGCCCCCCCGCGCGCGGGCCGGGCCGCCCCGCATTAGCATGCGCGCCCCGGGGCGCGGCCGCCGGGGGACGCGGGGGCGCGGGGGGCGCGGGGTGGGATGGGGTGGGGTGGGGCGCGGGCGGCCGGCCGGGGGCGCGGGCGGCGGGCGCGCCGCGAAGTTCCCGATTCCGGCGCGGGGCGCGGGGCGCGCGGGGCGCGCGGGGCGCGGGGGGAGGGAGCCCCGTGGCGGGGTCTGGGGGAGGAAGTCCCGTGTCGTGAGTGTTTCTTCGTTTCTTTGAGAGCCGCCAGGACGCAGCCCACCCCCGCGCCCGTAAAAAAAAATAAGCGAGTGGGGAGCGAGCGCCGGCCCCACGCCGGGCCGCCTCCCGCCCCGGCCGGCCTCCCGCCCGCCCGCCGCGCCCGGCCCTGCGCGCCGGCTCCCCGGGCTCTCCACGGCCGGCCGCGGGCTCGCGGGGCGCGCGAAGAGGACCGAGGCCAGGTTTGGGGACGTGACGGGGCTGGGGGGAGGGGCGGCTGCGCTCCCGCCGCCCCGGTCCTCGCTGCGGGCCCGGACCCCGCCGCCGCCCGGGCGCGCGCTCGGCCCTTTCTCTACCTCGGACATTCCCAGGACAATTAGGGCTGAAGTTTTCGGGAGACGCAGCCCCGAGCCCGTGGGATAAGGGGCGGCCCGGCTCCGCCCAGGACCCCTCCCGGACCTCCCCCCGGCCGCCCGGGTTGGCTGCAGGGCGCGTCACTCCGCGGGGAGGCGACCGTGGCGCCGCCGAGCCCGGGGCGGGCGGAGAGCGGGGACCGGCCGGGCTGCGAGTTCGGCTCCCGCGGTGGGGGAGGGGGGCCCGGCGCCCCGCGCGCGCCCACCCGCCCCCGGCCCCGGGAGGGCGGCCCGGCCGGGCCTCGGGCGAGGCGGGCGCCGGGGCCCCGGGCTCCCCGCGCGGCGGAGAGGAGCGCCCCTGGATCGGGCCGAGCGGCGCCGGCGCAGCGCCCGGGTGGGCGAGGGGTACCCGCGCGCGCCCCGCAGGGGCTCCCCCCCGGCGCCCGCCCGCGCGGCGCCCAAACTTCTCGCTCCATTGCCACCTCCCGGCGCTGGGAGGCCGCCCGCCGCCCCGCGCCCCAGAGCCGCGCCCCGCGCGCCCCGCGCTGGGCTCCGGCGCCCGCGAACCTGAGGCTCAGTCCTGGGCTCCGCCGGGCGCTGCCCCCTCGAGCCGCGGGGCGCCTCGCTCCAGGGTTCCCGAAGTCTCGCGCCCGAAGGACAAACTAAACTTCGGCTGAGGGCTCGGGGAGGGCGGGGGGACAGACACTCAATCCCCGCGCTATCTCGCCATCGGCCGCGGAGAGGGCTCATAAGGACGCCCCAATTCGGAAGCTCCTTGGAGGCCGGAGCGCCCCGCGGCCGGTTCGCGGGAAGTGGGCGCAGCTTGGCGACCGGAGCGCCTCGAGGAGCTCCCCCAAACGACTCTTTTGCGCTTAGATTTTTTGGGTCTCCTCTGCATATCAAGCTAAATCTTGCGGGTGCGGGTGAACGTGGATGTTTTCCTCCTGCCGACCTGGGGGTGTTTCTCGGGAGAACTTCTTTCTCGTGCCCTGTGCGCGCTCTCCTCGCCTGTCCGCTCCCGCCTCGCCTTTTCCCCCCGGCCCCCGGGCTCGGCCCCGCACGCACACGCACCCCCCGCGCGCGCCCGCCTCGCGCGCCCGGCCTCCCGGGTCCTGTTGGTTACAGTAGATTTTGATAAAAAGACATACGAAGCTATCAGGGAGGCTGATGTTGAAGAATGAAGATAATAATGTTTCCTTAGGTGGTGCTTCAAATGCCATTATTTCGCACTGAATATTTAAAGAGATCCCTCGGCAAAGATGGATCTGCCTGCTCCTGGGGTGCGAGCCGCCCGCGCCCCCCGGACCCCCGGGAAAGTGTGCAGGAGCCAGCGCCAATCCCCTGCCCACCCTGCCCTGCTCGGACACACGAACTCGCGCACTCCCAGGTCCACGGCCGCGCCCGTGCGCACTTGCACACTCGTTTCTACGAATGCGCCCGCGCTCGGAGCCGCCCGCGCCCGTGCTCAGCCCTCGCGGATTCTGGAAAGTCGGGGCCTCCCGGGCGCCGCCGCACGCTGCCGGGAGCCCCGCGGGCTGGCGACCCCGCAAACCCGCGTCCCGGGCGCGCCGCGCGCGCCGGGGAAGCTCCGCGCGCCGCCTCACACGTGTTCGTTCCTCGCCCCACGTGTGATTAAGATTCGGGGAGGGGAAAAAAGCGCTTCGCCCGCCCCCCCAAACCAAAACAAACAACCAAACGAAAGGCGCACGCCGCAGAGGCTTCCCGATATTTAATTAAAAAGGGGGCGAGGACAGACGCATTAATTGGGGGATCCAAACTTTAATAACTTTTTTCGTTCTTTGGCGTCCTCGACGGCGTAGAGGGGGCGCCTCGCTCCGTGCGCCTGGTCCCCCGCTAATTTCTTGTTTGTTTTCTCTCCCTCCGCGGCCGGGAGAGAGGGGAAGGGAGTTGGGGGTGGGGTGGGGAGGGGGTGGTCAGAATGGCGGGGAGCGGAGAACGGGTCTGTATTGTTGGTGGGAATACATCAATTACGAGCCATTGTCTCGGGCCCAGGTTCCGCGGTTCGCTGCCGCGGGCGCAGCCCTGTTGGGGTTTGGGTGAGGCTTCGCGTGCCGCTAGGCAAAGAAATAATTAAATAAATAGAAACGGAGCCAGATTGGGGGTTCCTTTTTACTCTGGGGCGAGCGGGAGGACGGCGGCCCGCGCGAGCGAGGGGTCGCAGCCGGAGCCCGTCCCCGCGCGCACCGGGAGCCCCGCGCGCTCCACCCCGGGCCGCGCCGTCCACGGTCCAGGCCGGCGCGGCTGCTGGGGGCGTCGGGCTTGCGGCTTCCACGCGGGGACCCGGCCCTGAGGACTGAGCCGCGCTCGGGAACGGGGTGGCCTGTGGCGAGGCAGCTGCTGCGCCAGGTCGTGACCTTGTGGGTACACAGAGCAGCACCCGGGGGAGGTGCACGGCGAGTTGTGCAAACTCCCATTTGGGGAGCTTGGTGCCCGGGTTCGACCCGCGAGGCTCCCGGGTTTTCCCGACACAGAGCGTCCTGCTGGGCCGCGGGGCCTAAGGGCTGTGCCCCAAGACCTCGGGCCACGGCTGAGTTCCAGGAGAAGGGCTTTCCCTGCTCCTCTGCTGGGTCCCTGATCCTGGGACGGGGGGAGGGTGTTGGGCCACCCCCGTCCAAGGCCTGGTTCTCTGTACCCCGCCCGGAAAAAAAAAAAAAGGCAAAAAACAAAAACCACAAAAAACAACGGCTGTCTTACTCGGGCCCAGCCTGACCCTGACCCCGCGCCCGGATGGAGCCTGGAAGGAGGCCTGACCTGGGCCGGGGAGCCTCCTCTTGCCGCCTGCAGGGGTGGCGCCCTGGTAGGGTGCTGCAGGGAAGGCCACCCCACGCGCCCAGCCTGTACCCGCGTTTCCTCAGCCCGGGCCTGGCCCCCCGCCCCCGGCCGAGGCTCGCAGGGCCGCGGAGGAGGTTTCGTTTTCTCACACCTCGCGAGCAGCGGCCACAGGGCAGCCGCGGCGCCCCGGGGGCGGGGGTGGAGAGGCGTCCCGGGCATCAGCGTTATTGATGGGGAGGCTATCGGGGCTGGAGCCCAGAGATCAGGTTCCCAGTCCCTCCCCTAAGAGGAGGTGGGAGGGACCCGTGCGTGGCGGTGCCGGTGCCGGTGCCGGTGCCGGTCTGTGTTGGGCCGAGGGCGCACAAGCCTCCGCATGAATCACTCGAGTTTATTTGTATTTTTCTTGCCTGAAAGTTTGCGGCGGCAGAGGGAGGGGGCGAGGTGGTCAGCTCCCCGCGCCTGGGGGTCTTTCCTAGGGCTGGGGCTGCAGCGGCGGGAGGAGGGCGCAGGGCAAAGACGGCAAAAAGCGAGTTTGGAAAGCCCACCGCAGGCTGGGTTATTCTCCAAACCCCGGGACTTGGCTTTCCCGGGAGTTCCAGAAACTCCTTCCTCGACTCAAGGGCTGTCGCTCACATCCCTGTCCCTGCCTGGCCACCGCAGCAGCCTCGAACCCGCGGCCTGGGCGCGGGCAGAGCCGAGGCGGCGCAAACTTGGCGCGCGAGCTCCCCGGCCGCTGGGCTCCCGCGGCGAGAAGGCGCGCTTTCGGGGTGCTCGCGGCGCCCGCGGGAGGCTCTCCCCAGACCGGCGCCGGGCGCAGCGCGGGGGACAGGCGCCAGGGCGCCGGCTCGGGCGGGAGCTCCAGCGCCGGGGAGCCCGGGGCGGGCTCGGCAGCCGCCCGCGCGCGCCCCAGCCGAGGGTCCCGCTCTGCTGCCGGCCGGTCCCGCCGCTCCTGCCGGCCGCGCCCGCGCGGGGATGGAGAAGCGGCTTCGCCGGCGCCGGCGAGAGCCGCGCGCCGAGGCTGCACCTCAACTTGCTGCGCCCCGCCTGCAGCAGCGCCTCGCCAAGGGGTCTCCCGGATACAGTGTCCCCCGAGGAAGCGTCTCGAGGGAGAGAAAGTGCAAAGGACTAATGGGAATTATAAAAAGAAAATCTTTGCTTCCTTTTGGGTAAAATCCCTTTGCGGTTTTCTGAGCGTGAAAAAAAAGAAAGAAAGAAAGAAAAAAAGAAAGAAATCCTCCCCATGCAATAGAGTGAGGCTAATTCTTGGAACCCAGCGCCCAGGATGTTCAGAAACACCCCCACCCCCCAGCTTACAGATGCCCATCTCGGGGCTCAGGAAGTAGGACTTGGGGCGCCAGTGGGCAGTGATCAGTTCTCACCGGTCATCTGCTGGGGGTAGGTGTGGGGTGCTTGTCCTGACTCTGGGCGGTGGGGGGTGTCACAGAGACCCCCCAGGAAACTCATTTTCACTCATGAAGATCCTCCCAGGTGACCTTCCCAGAGGAACTCCTGGATGAACTAATTTTGCAAATCTCTTTGCAACTTTCTTAAAAAAATTATGTGTATCTGCCACTCTGCAGCAAAAGCTGCCTTTGTAAAGAACAGATCAAACACCCTCAAGCAAATGTGCATCTCGGTTTTCTAAAAGTTGTGTGCGGTGAGAGCGAGCCTGGGGTGACTTCTCTCTGGCCAGGCTTCAGGGAGGAAAGCACCTTTTTGTTTCTGTTTGGTAGAAATCAAGGAGCCGAGTCTGGCTTGGGAACTGTCCTGAGGTGCTGGCTCTTGTCTGCGGGGCAGCCTGGGGCAAGATCTGCCTGTCACGCGTGTTATTGGTGATTTACAAATCCCACGAGTCTTAGCCGAGGTGTGGCTTTCGCGGGGAATATTGCTGGGTCTCTCTACGGGAAGAGGGCGAGAAGAGGGACTCTCCCTGGGGCTGCAGCTCGAGCCAGGGTTGTCGCCACAAACTTCAGTTTGATCCTGTTGCAGCCCAGCCTGCATCCTTGCAACTCCACGTGCGGGACGCGTGAAGGAGGAATGGGCGGCGGGCGGGCGAGGTGGAGAGCCTACCCATCTGCTGCCTCCCTTCCCTAAGGACGGGCTCCTGATGAGTGCTCCAGGGCTTCCTCCTCTCAGTTTCCACCCTCCTCTGTCCAGCCACAATACCAACCCCGCGCTCTTTAAGGGGAACACCCAGCGTAGTAGTGTGGGGTCCTAAATTTCAGAGACTAACCTTTCCCCAATCCCTACTCTGTGCCTCCCTGCCTGCTTGCACCGTCTCAGAACAGAAGCAGTTAGCTCTGAAGTCATAATCCTGAAACCATCACCACCTACATGCGAATGTCAAGGACGAGCTGCAACTTTTTTTCCTCTTCCCATGTAGCAGCCTCATTCTGTCCTGGCTTCCACGCTCTCATCCGGGTCTCACACCCCTCGGGGCTCTTTGACATATTTCGTTGTGAGCCTCGCTCACATGCTGGTGACTTTTGCTTAGAACTTGGCGCAGAGCTGTGGCCTTTGCCCGGGAACTGAATGTGGGACGGAGCCAGCAGATCTCCCCTGTAACCAAAACAAACGGACTTCAGGAGCGCTGGGGTGGCGCCCGCGCGCCCCAGGTTTGTTTCTGCTTTCTCTTTCTCCCCTGGGTCGAATACTACCAGAAAACCAGCCTTTTGTCGCAGCCCCGGGGGTCAATCTCTCTTGTATGGATTTCAGATATTTGTAGCAGCCATCCTCACTCTGCCCGGCACACCCGGCCCCAGTCAGGCTGTTTATCAGTCAGTCATTTAACAGCGCCCTGGAAACACCACCCTCGGCGTGCACCATGTATGGGGGGCCTTGGTCTCATAAATCTCACTCCCCCACTTTTCCTGCTCCCTGCAATGGAGCGGAGATCACCCAGCAAGCCGTCAGCCCTGCCTCCTCCTAGCCCGCAACTTCCACATGCCTCCAACGGTTTCTTCATCTGTTAAATGGAGATAATAATAGTCCTTATTCCATGGAGCTCTTGAGGGTTAAAAGAGTTAATATGTATGAAGAATTTAGAATAGTGACTGGCATATAATTAGCACAATATAAGTGTTAACTATTATTGTTATTACTTCACGGGGTTATTATGAGGATCAAATGATATAATATGGTTAAAATATCATTCCCTATTCATCCATCCATTTATTTGTTCATTCACTCTACAGTGTGATGTGCTGGGCTCGGGGGATAGAACCAGGCAGCAAACACTGTCACTCCTCTCCTGGCTCGCAGGCAATTAATCCAACACATCACAGTATTTCCTGGGAGTGTGTGGGGGCCTCAGCTTTGGGGGTGAAAGGGGCTGTATCGGAGCAGGGCACCCCAGGGAATTTCTAGCACTCTAACAGGAAGTCCCAGCCATAAAAGAAATTGAAACTAGAGCAGATTGTGCATGAAGCCCACATGCGCACGTGGGTCTCCTGGGCCAAGCCGGACCATCTTCATCCATCAGGAAGGGTCATGGGCACAGGCGGACATGCAGGTGGCCTGCGGCCTAGGTCCCAGCCCGCTTCGCCTGGTTTTCTTTCTTTCTTTCTGGCTCACATATTTGTTTCTTTGATTGTTTAGACTCCTTTGCGTTGTGCAGAAAACAAAAGAATAAGACAGGTGCTGTTTTCTTTAGGCCCCTTGAAAGGCACAAACCGCTTACTGCGGTTACCTAGGCCTCGTTTTTCTAGCTGTCTGCTTTCCGTTTTTGTCAGGTTGTGGGGAATAACCATGCTCTGTGACCAGAGCCACTATTCGAGAAGGAAAGTCCTCCTCCGGGCCTGCCTGTCCTCGCGGGGTTTGGATTCAGATCCCCCGTGGCTGCCGCAGGGAGTGCGTCAGCGCCGGTGCTGTGACCATGCTGGGCTCGGTCCTGTGGAACGTTCAGTGGCAGAGAGCAAAGGAGTCTGCGGCCCCCGCCCCCCGGCGTTGAGATGAAAACCCTGGCAATGGTTGCAATCTGGGAACAGAATGAAAGTCTGAGAGACAGATACCTGTAGCCGTGGAGTGGAGCGGACGGGAGAGAGAAAATGGCACCGGGCCCCGTGTTCACGTGATAGCGGCGTCATCCACGGGCCACATCTGGCAGCACATGTAGTTTGAGATGCTTGCAGATGTCAGCGAGTGGAGGGTGAGGTTGCTTTCCTCCCCAGGGTCCAGGGAGCAAACTCGATTTAATCTGTCACTCGATGTCCTTCTACTCAAAATAGTGCCAGGGGACCCTCAGGGGCTGTATTTCGAGGCTCTTAGGAGCTGGGAAGTATGTAAATTACACGTGAGTGGACTTCCGGGTCGCGGTGCTCACTAGCAGAGGGAGTGAGACGTGAGTTAGCATCTCAGATGATCTGCAGGAGCCGCGGAGCCAGCGGGTGCTGGGGGGAGGCTGGCCGGGCCGGGCTCCTCACCATTGCATCAAGCAGGTTTCTGTTCTTGGCCAGCTGCCCTGTCGGTTCCCCTCCTGGCCTCGGAGCTGGTGGGGGAGTCGCCCCCAATGTGGCTGAGAGGCCTCCCATGTGTCTTCACCTTGTTGGGGATTTCTGAGATTTTCCGAAACCCAAGGTTTTCTGACTTTAAAAAATATAAGTCAACACCCTTCACCTCCTCGTTTATTCTTTGACTTGTATGTCCTCTTAACCACCATTTATTGAGCACATATTATGTGCCAGTCTGATTTGGACCATGAAGACTATAATTTTGAACAAGACATATAATCTCCCTCGTGTTTCCCACCCTTGGAGGGAACAGATATTAAAAACAAATTCAATTAATTCAGAGAATGAAAAGTACTTGGAACAGCGTGAATTTGCGTGGAGTCATGGAAAGTGACTTGGGGAGAGGCATCAGGAGGAACAGTAGGGGGGCCAGGGAAGGCAGCTGAGCTGTGAATGGTGAGAGGTGTCTGCTGCCATAGGCTCTGGGGACTAGCGTGCCCCGGGCCAAGGGCAGGGCACAAGCAGATGGGCCACGGCCAGAGTGGGGGGACTCGGGAGAGCTTGCACCTTTTTCTTCCCTATTCCTCTCTCTTCCTTATGCGCTACTTTGCAGAGGATTAGGGGATCACATTTCCCATTTTAAAAACTGGTCTTCCCAGGTGAACGGAGGGAATGAACTACCGAGACTTGCCATGACTAGGATGAGCTTCAGCAGAGCGGCGCTGAGTGTGGGATCCAGAACGGAAAGAAAACCTACAGCGTGCTCCCAAGTGCAGCGGAGGGAAGGTTGTTATTAGAGTAACTGAGATGTTTCTTCTCCTGACTGTGGTGACCGTTGGGAGCTATGGACACTTCTCAAAACTGATCACCATGTGCAGTTTACTCCTGTGCGCCTCGGTATCCTCCAACGGTATCTCAATAAAGTGGAAAAATCAGGCTTCTTGCTTCAAAGAGAACGTTGGCGATGGATGTTACGTAACAGGAATTTAAAGAGAAATGGCAATTGTCACTGTTAGTAGACACTTGAGCCCTGGAAGTTCTCCGGGGGACAGTGACAGTTGATTTAGGGATGACGACTGGCTTGGTGGGGCTGGGGCTGGGGTTGATTTTCAGGCACGTACAGCAGGCCCAAAAAAACCAATATGTGCTGTAATTCTGAGTTGCAGTGGTTCTTTTTATTAGTCTACTTGGGAACAAAGCCCTCTGACTGGCCCCGACCTAGTCTCGGAATAAGAGGCCTTGTCCGTGATGAGGTCACAGTCCCCCAGACACATCCAGACGGACTTTAGGGCCGAGACTGAACCAAAACGCTTATAACCCCCAAACCTGCTCATGTTTTCCTGCAGGGATGATTATTCTGGAATGCCATAGATCACTTATAATGAAGGACCAGTTTTTTTCCCCCAATCTGTCTTGGAGCAATGCATTTATAGAACATAATAAAACTGTATTACTAGTAAAAAATGGAATAGAAAACAGAATCACACAAAACATAAACCCCAAATTGCATTACAGATTCAGCAAACATAGAGTTATTTTGAAAAAGTGCCAAAGTGGCTTCTTCATGCTTATTCCTCTAGTTACAGTGTTGCAGAATGGGAATAGACTGGCCCAGGCTCTGGTCCGTGGACCACAGTTTGAGTAGCCCTGGAGTAGTCTGGAACCTGGCAGCCAGGTGACCACAGGCGGCTAGTGGGTACTGATGTTGAATTCCCTTAGTGCTTAGGGCAGCCGAGCCTTCAGGGCCAGTTACCTCTGGTCACAGGGAGCTTCTTCTTGTATCACACTGCGCCCCACAGATGTTCAACCATCTACATGGAAAACGGAGACCGCACAATGGAACAGTGGTTCTCACACTTCAGTGAGTGTAACAATTGTGTGATGGGTAGGGGCTTCCTAAAAACACATATATCTGAACCCAAGCTCCAAATATTCCAATTTAGGAGTAAGAACCAGGAGGCTTCATGCAGTTAGAGTGTAATTAGCTCTGATGCCCATGGGCTCAGGGGCTCATTTGAAGAAGCTCTCAATCAGATACAGGACAGGCAGGTCAAGGTGGGGATTTTCCCTTTAAGCTGAGTTTAAAACCAAACACATTCTTCCACCAGGACTGTTAACTTCAACAAGAGAAACTTTAATTTCAAGGGAGAAGTGACCTGTTAAGGACTTGGGGTGCTTACGGGTTCCTTAAGAGGATGAGGGTGTCAGGTCCGCCTTTCTAGACTGTGGCTCCAGGATGGCTCCTGAGAAGGAGCCGCTGGAAACCGCTGGCCCCACGAGGCCGGTGCGGGCATTGGCATGGTCCCTGCTCCTGGCTCAGTATCTTGGTGCCCTTCACGGCTGCAAGAGGGGCTGGAAGGAAGGAATGGCTGGCATTTTCATGGGGCTGTGTCGTGGGGAGTTCTCTGAGCTGAGAGGTCAGAAGTCAGACCAACAGCCTCATTGCCCATCTGGAACTTTCACTGTCTTCTCACTGTCCGAGCATCGCGGGGAGCCCACAGAACTCATGGCAGAGATGCCCCCAGCTTCCTTCCAGGCCTGAGCTCCAGCTGCATGTGAAGGGGCCTCTGCCTCCTTGGGGTCCCAGCAGTTCAACCTGTGTGTTAAGAATCCTGAGATTCTTCAGGCACCCTCAACCCTCAGCAGCACCCCCCACCACAGCATCCCCACGCCCCCCCATCTCAGAGAGAGGAGGGAGAAGGTGTCTGCCACTTGTGTGCTGGGGACCCAAGTGTGCGCTGAGCACGCCGTGTCTGTTCGCACCACGAATTCCCCCGGGGCTCTGCGACCTGGTTTCTGTGCCTCCCATTTCACAGATGAGAAACTGAGGCCCTGAGTCATTTTCCTGGAACCACGGTCTTGAAGCCGTGGGATGCCTACAACCGGATCGCGTGACATCTTTATGAGAAAACTAAACAAAACAAAACTAAATGGAACTAAACGTCAGCTAGAAAGCTTTCGAGCTCGCAGAAGCCCAGGGGAGCAAGGGACTTCGGAATTCACAGCCTGGACGTCAGCTGGACTTCTATTTTGGATGCGGGCACTACAGCGTGAGGGTGCATTTTCGTTTATCTTGAGAGCTGTGGTTGCTTTGTGTTTAGTCTTACGGGTGATCTTTAAATGCCTGTGACTTGGACCTGATGAAACTGAAGGCGGCTCTCCCCAGCCAGCCCACCCGGCGCATTAAACCCTGCCTGGCTCCAGACATGCCCATGACCGAAGGGGGAGTCAGTCTGAGAAACAGCCCCGCAGCCCCCCACCCTGCCTTTCGTACGCCTCAGTAGTTAAGGCAAGTAGAAACTTCTGTTTCTTCTTTTTGCCCTATGGTGGCTGAAAGTAGTAACAGGGTAGAAAGAGCTGGAAGTTGGGGAAAGGTTGTCTAAACGAAGCCCTGGCTCTGAATACCTGCAGCAGGATTTCCACGTCTCCCAGCTTGGAGGAGCTTTGTTTCCCTCCTGTGCACCCAGTGGCTTCTTCCGCATAGTCACTTGTTGTCCAGGGGTGGCCAGTGGCCCCCAGGCTGTGGCCCCGAGGATGGCGCACATGGCAGGCTTTGGGTACATGTTTGTTGAGTGAATGAACCCAGGACAGGGCTGGCGCACACGCCAAGGCTGGCAGGTGCCGGCTGCCTTCTGCTGCGTCTCAAGTTTAATGCACGCGGATAACCTGGGGATCTTGCTGGAATGACGAATCTGAATTGGAAGGTCGGGGGTGAGAACTGGATGCCGAATTTCTAACAAGCTCCTGGGAGAAGCGTTGCTCCCGGTCACGAACCACTCTGTGTAAATAAGTGGCCAGCAGATGCATCAGTTGTGCAAGGCAGGGAGGGATCACCTTGGCGAGTGACCTTCCCCTAGAGGCATCGCTCAGCTCTACACTCATCCTGTGTCCAGAGTGTCCCCGTTCTGACCGGGCCAAGCCTTTGAGGGACAGAAGCACATGTCCCCCCACCCCAGTCACCCCCTGTACAGAAGAGTGCAGCTTGGCCATGGTGTCCCATATAATTTTCCATATTTGGTGAAAATTATGCTTCTGACTGCCCATTCCTCTGAGTCACCAGTGTGTGGCACCGGCATTAATAACCACAACTCTTGATGGACGTGGGCTGAGTCGGGCAGCTGGCATGTGCTTGGCATATGAGCTGCGCTTGGAAAGGGTGGCTGGAGATGGTGATGAGAATGACAGTTTGATGACACCTCCTCACCTCGCTGTCAGTTCTCGGGACACCTCCACGGTGCAGGTGTTAACAGCGCAGTCTCAGGAATGTTCATCGCCACACTCTGGACACAGCGGGCTTTGTCACCTCTGCACCTTTGCACGAATCAGTGGTTTCCTCCTGGGGGCTATCCCCACCCCCAGGGCCATTTGGCAATACCTGGGCATATTGCAGGTGGTCACGACACGGTTTGTTCCCAGCTCCACACTGCTGCTAACCACCCGCCACTGCACAGGACAGCTCGGCACGCAGATAGGTAGCAGAAGGGGCCATCGTGCTGAGGAAGTTTCCCCAGTTCCACCTGTGAGTACTCTGCAGGCATCTGAGATGACTGGCATGGACAGATCTCATTATATAGTATTTTCCTGACTCGTCAAAGCTATAGTCTTGTAGTGCTGTGGATTCAAGACTAAGGCCAGCGAGAGCTTTGCCCTGCTTTTTACGCCCCACCCCTGTGCCATTTGCACTGAGGGCGCACAGTAAGGGGGTTTGCTTCCTGACCTATGTGTAGGGAGGTAAGGAGGCGAGGCCCGGGGTCGGGGGGTGCCTGTGTGGCATTCAGCACCAGGCCCTGGCGTCTTTGGCCACTGCCTGCCTCGTGCTGAGAGAGACCAGGAGGTTGCCGGGGAAGGGCAGGCAGAGAGCTCAGCCCCACCTTGGAGGCAACATCTACACGTGTTTATTTTTTTAAACACAAAAGAAGGGGAAAAAGCTCGTAAGGCAAAGAGTTTGGCAGGAGGATGCCTTTTCCTCTCCAAGACACCAGGAAGGACCTGCGAGGTGTGGCCTCCCTGGGGTAGTTCGATTTGGAAGGCGTCGACACACCTGTGGGCTCTGCACCTCCCCCACGCCAAGAGCTCCCACAACCTCCAGCGACTTTTGGGGGGCTCTGCTCTCTCTCCACACCACGGGCAGTTTATAAAATAGGGCGATCCTTGGAGGGGCTCGAGGAAGCATGGTCAGGAAGTGCAGGGGCGGAGGGCAGCATTGCCCCTGGGTGGTTTCACTGCTGCAAGCTTGCTTGGGGGCGTTTATCAGCCAGGCTGCTGTCTCCCAGGCTCTTACTGCCAGTGCGAGGCCAGCACCCAGCCTGAGGAATGGCCAGGCTGCAGGCATCCCCATCAAGGCATCTTATTGATCCCCTGGTCTCCCACCTCCTGAGTGGACATGATGGCCCCCGCTGCTGCACCCCCAGATGGCTACTCTGTGCCCCTGCAGACACACCCCAGCCTGCCTGCACAGTCTCCGTTCAGAAGGATGCGTGACTTTCTGGTTCTTTTCCTCCTCAAGGTGGTGCGGCTAGGATTCATTTTTCACCAGTGACACCTTGGGACTCCACAAAATAGGACTGAAAGCAATTAATCTGGGGCAGAACACCCGAGATTCCATTCAGAAATAATCCTTTTTCTCGCCCCCAGTGCTGATGTGTGAGGGGAGATCTGCAGGCCAAACTTGTAGAAAAGGGTATACCCCACCCCAGGCTTTGCAAGAGAGAGTCACTGAACATGATCAGCATAATTGATCATAAGAGCCGCGAGCTGTTTCTATGGCAGGTTCAAAAGGGTTTCTGATATCAAAGAAGTGGGAGCCACCGCCCCTGGCCTCAACCAGGGCGTAAAACCCATCTTCCAGATAACAACACAAAGGCACTTTAGCAAAAGTTCTGTCTGTGGCTGTTAAGTCACAGAGAAAGTTCTGTTGAGAATAAGGCAGGCTGAAATTAGAACCAAGATGCGCAGTGTCAGAGCTCTTCTGCCGCAGAGATCTGCTAAGGGGTGAGGGCCTGGCAGAGCTGGGGGGATTGTGGCTCCATCATTGAGGCCCTATGACCTGGGGCAAGCCACTCGGGTTCTTTCAGCAGCATTTATGACAACAGTAGTACTTGGCCTCAAAAGGATTAAACAGACTAATGCACCTAAATTGTGTGGCTGTTCCCTGGGCTTGATAGCAGCGTGGTAAATGTTGGGAAGAAGATGTGGTTGACGATGGTGTTGATGGTATGGTCGATCCGTGGTGCAAGGCACCAAATTACAAAGTCCAGCCACTTGCCTTTTTTCCTGCAGGTGAGAAGCAGTTTCAGCCACTTCAAAATGAGCTTGGCGGGAAGGAGGCCAGGCCGAGTGGACAGAACATGTTCCTGGATAATGAGTTGTCCTCGGAGCTGGTCTTGACCTCTGCCCAGAGGTCCTTGTCCCTTCCTGGGGTAGTCATGGTCTGTGTGTCCCCAGACCTTAAGGGGCTTTACATTGGGGCTAGCCAGCCCTGCTTAGGAAGGGGGACTTGCGGCCAAAATTGTCACCAATATTCTTGTCTTTGGCGCTGGCGTTTGGGTGGTCTGTGCCTGCCTTCTGCTGTGCTCATCAAGGGCTGTCAAGGGGCGATGTGACCGTCGTGAGACCCCAAGCCGTCGGGGTCTGCGTGTCTGGGTGAGAGGAGGGGAAAGTTGCCAATTTGGCAACTGGGATTCTGAGCACCCCTTTTGGTCAATTAAAACCCTGTGTTTAACTCAGATCATCGCCTCACGGGGCCAGCTGAGTCCGTCATCATCTCAATTGCTGACATGCAGCGAGCCAGGCTTTCAATGAGATGCTTCACCAGCGCCATCGCAGTAAAACTTCACAACAAAGAAGGTCCTTTTATCTGGCAGTGTTCTTGGCTGCAAGCAACCCAAGTTGACTTGCTATATCAGAAGGAAGGAGTTTATTGGAGAAATCTGGGGGGCTGCCAGCATTGTCTGGAGGCTGGAACACAAGGATGTGGAAAGCATCAGGGGCCCGAAGAGCCCCAGGGGCAGGCTGTGCCTGTGCCACCACTGCCGCCCTGACCAGCCCAACTTCTGATCCTCTCGCGCCCTGGGGTGGCTCCACCTGGGTTTGCTGAGCTGACATCAAGACCTGCCTCAGGCCAGGCCACGGGGGTGGGGGGGGGGGTGGAGAAGGGTCTTGTCTATTAAGCATTAACATCACCAGGCAGGCTCTCTCTTCCATCAATAGTACATACATGTCACTGGGGGATCCCTGAAAGGAGTTTTGGATTTGGGGGTGACTAGATAGCCCTAGTTGGCAAATACCCACTGCAGTAACACTAATGGCCTGCCGTGTAGACAGGTAAGCGGAGCCTCGGCAGAGTGGGCTCAACAGCCTAATTTCTTGGGCATCAGGTGGCAGAGCTGGGATGTGCCCTTAGTTCCTAATCGTCCACGGCTCTTTTTTATTGTTGGGAATGTTTCGCCTGGGATGAGCTCAGCTGCCAAGAACGTGATATCTCCTCAGGCCATGCTGACACCGAGGCCTGCTCAGAGGAGCCTAACCCAGGGCCTTCGCCCTGACACGGGCCCAGGCCAGCCTCAACCTCAGCCAGGGGCTCCCCCTCTGTGGCTGAGGGTGTTGGCTGCAGGTGTTGGCTGCAGGCTCCTGTGCAGGTCATGGGGCAAAGTGAGAGCAGACTTTCATATTTCCTCTAAAGTGCATGAAAGAACTTTCTCAGAAGCTTCTGGCAAACCTGTCCTTGAGTTTCATTGACCAGACTCGAGTCGCATCACCACTACCAAAACACGTGCAGGGCGTGATTAACCTCGGAATCCCTCTGGAGCCAACCCCCAACTGCACAGATGCGGGGGCCGGGGTGGGGTACAGGTATTGGGAGTTGACGCGGCCACTACAAGGGACAGCAATGCACTTAGCGTCCACAGCGATGGCTAGTTCAACTCGCCTTTGACTTACAGCAAGGCCCCAGGCCATTAGTGTCGTCACCAAACTGATCCCGGCCATTCAGTTCAGCTCTTTCTTTAGCTACTAGACGCTTCCATGACATAGTAGCAGCATAAACAGAATGAAGAGACATTATTTGTTTAACGTTCTTTCTAGTCTGGAATTTGTCCGAGTGGTGGTCCAAACCACATCTGCCACAGAGACTCTGCCCGGGAGTGTCACAGCCACGCCCACGGCCTCTACCAGCCCACTTATTTGTCATGCTCTTCAGCGGAGTCTGTGACTGGTTCTCCTCAGTGTAATTACTGACTCCCCCGTAGGGGACCCTTGGTTGGGGGCAGGGTGAGAGGACAGCAGAGAGGACTCTCCACAGCGAGTGACATTGTCCAGGCAGAGGCTTTGCAGAGCAGCAGGCTGCCATAGCTCAGGACTCTGTGGTTCACAAGCAATGGACACGCAAAAGTAGAACCGGTTTAGGGGATAGGGTGAGTATCTCAGGACCCTCAGGGACCTTGAAATGAGGGGCTGCCATGGCCCCAGCAGGCCCCTCTTACTCTGCTTCTCCCAGAGTGCCTGCTACCCTTTGCAGGCTGACCACCTCTGCTGACATGGCCTCATGGGAGGAAGCGACTGCCCAGAATAGTCCAGGCCTTGAACGGGGCACTAGGTGCTCACTTCAGCTCTCCTCTGGCTCACACCAGCCCCCACCAGCCCCTGCCAGTCCCCTCCTTTTGGGTTCTCAGACTGGGCCCCTTTTGCTGCGAGGCGCACCTCTGCTGGAAGACGCTCCCGCAGCCCTGTCAGGACGGCGCACCCTCCACGGGGCCGTGGCTCAGCTGCTCTTCCCGTGAGGCTGCCCAGTGGAGATGAGTCTCAGACGGTCTATTCCCAGTTCTTAGTGCAACTGGTACCGGCAAGTTGCTGGTGCGGAGTTAGCTGCCTGGGCCAATGCCTGGGGCGTGTCGTGAGTCCTCAATCAATAGCCATGGAAGGAAAGGACTAGCCCAGGAGTGAGTCCGCCCTGCCCCCGAGCGCATCACACTCACTGCAGCAGGGGTCCAGCCCTCGAGGGGCCGCCCCTCCCCTCCCACGCTGGGAGACCCTGCAGCTCCCAATTTTCCTCCGTGTATGATGGGGTTACACCCCATAGACCCATTCTAAGTCAACATGCGTTTAATTTACCTACTGCTATGCCGCAGCTTATCCCCTCCTACCACCAAGGCGCTCACATGAGCCTGCAGCTGGCAAAGTCATCCAGCACAGCACCCACTGGCGACAAGGCATTGACCAGCTCATGGAAGTCCCCAGATGTTGTTCTGGAAGTGCAGAGCCGTCCACAGGGCCTGGGCTGCTTCCCAAGATGGAGGGCTGCCTGGGGACCGCTCTGCCCAGCCTCACCACACTGCACGGCACTGCGCATCGCCAGCTGGGCTAGGTGAGCTTTGCACCACCATGACGTGAGAAGCCCTGTGTCCATTCATCACAGCTTGGGACTATGTGTATCTCGCAAAGAGGGGGAGAGAGACTGAGGACGCCCCCCGCCCTGGGCTGGTGTTCTTTGCCTCCCTAGGCCCCTGTGTAATATTTTCATCAGAGAACTGTAGAATAAATGGCATCTGCCTTGACATTAGTGCACCCCGGCTCGAGTCCAGCCTGGCCGGCCGACCCTCAGCACGCCTACGACACTGCGCCGTAAACTGTAGCCTGACACAGGGCGCCTCCAACGGCCTAGCCCTTCCCAAGGAGGCCACCAGGAGAGCTTGCGGGAGTCCATGGCCTGGAAATATCCATGTGTTCTAAAAGGAGCCCCTGAGCCACAGGCCTCAGGAGCCCGTGGAGATTTGCATAGTGATTTGCATCTCCTTTGTCAGTCATCCCAGGCAGGTGGGGACACCCCGCCCACCATAGGGTGGCCTCCCCTCCTCCCGCGGCCTTGGCCTCTTCACCTCCGTCCTCCCTGCTGGAGCCTAGACTGGAAAAGTGGTGGGTTGGGCTCCCCCAGGGCTCCCCTGCCCGTGCCCCCCTCCCAGGCCCGAGGAGCCCCCCAATACCACGCTGGCTGATGGATGGCGAGCCTTAAGCCTGACTGAGCTTTCACAGTTGAAACCATTAAAGGTTATTCTCCTTTTAATTCTTTGTGGTCGTTCTCGCTCCTTCCTTAGAGAAACCTCTGATTTTCACTTGCGAGATGCTTGGCTGCGCTTGTCATACCCTAAAAGGTGATTTCAGTTCTCTGATGCCAGAGAACCTTTTCTGTTAATCAAAACACAGCTGCAGAGGCCCGTGTGATCTGCTAATGGGCACCCCAACTCTGGGGTATGTCTGTCTGTACCTGGGAAAATAGATATAATTAGGATAACAGATATCATATGTATATGCAAATGCAGCAGGTAAAAATGACTAGCGAGGAGACAGGCTCCAGTTTGCCAAATCCCATCAGGCCAGCTGTGCCGCTTCACCAGACGCCCCCCAGTGCCTCCAGATCTCCCCAGAACCTGCTCTGAGTCCTTTCTTCACCCCTTTTCCTTCCCTATACTGGACCCCCTACTGCAAATTATTTTTCTTTTTAATATAGAACCAATCCCCCATGTCTGCAGGATCCTAGCACCTATAAGAGAGGCAAGTGAGGAGCCTCCCTGGTGGTGCAAGGGGTTAAGCACCGCACTATGAAGCTATCTGCAGCCTCTGAAGCATGAGTTTGATCTCCAGCCGGCCAGGGAGCTACCCACCTGGCGCAGCAGACCTCTCCTGTCTCCCCGCTGCTCCCCTCAGCAGTGTACTTCGGTCAGTCTGCCTGTTCTGCTCCCCTGCTGAGTCACTCTGTTTCTGGTGAATCCTCTCACCCCCCACAGCTCTGGCCTGTACCCCAGCTCTTGTCTGCATAAATAAATAAATCTTTAAAAAAAAAAAGAGAGGCAAGTGAGGGGGACAGGGACCGCAATGAGGGTGCCTGCCAGGTTTTGCCATTAGTAGGGTCCCGTCTCTTATTCACGGTGGAGGAGGCCAGTGGAGCGACGGGCGGAGAGGACATGGAAATCAGAGCAAAGACCGAGTCGCTGTCTGGAGTGCCGGGGAGTTTGGTCTGAGGAGTCAGAGGTCAGGGGTAAGCTGGGGTCTGCCTGTCCCTGGTGTTGTAAACTCGGGCAAGAGGCTCACCCTCCAAGCCCAGAGTGCGCAAGTGAGTCTGCTCCTTTGTGTCATCACGGCATCGATGCTTCTGGTGCTGTTGAAGGCATCGATACTTGTTCAATAGCATAAGTCTTAAATAAGCATCTAAACGACATATTACAGATGATGAAAGTCATTTCCTCGTGGAAGATTATCTCACACGATCATGTTTCCATCATTATCTGGGCCTCTGTAGCTGGCAAATCTTAAATGATAACATTAGTCCTAATACCGTGTAAAATGACTGGTTCCTCGGGGTAGGTTTATTTTTAATAGTTTATGTCAGCTGCAAATAGCTCGAAGACCCCAGAGGAGAAAGCACAGTCGCGCTCTCACTGGAGCGGTGATATGGATATATTTAATATCTATATTAAAAACCTTTTAGGTGCCATGGTGATATTGAACTGGATGGCGAGGCATGCGCAGGCGGAATCCCTGGCCCTTGATAGGTCCGACAGAGTGTGTGGTACAGGAACCTCGGAGGTTGTTCAAAGTCAAACCTGGGCTTCAAAATCTTAGACATCTTGACCCCAGTAGAGAAATGCTCTGAAACGCAAACTGAGAGAATAAAGTTGCTTCTCCCTCTTTTTGTTTTTGGAGAAGTCTGTTGATGAGCTTGCTGTGCTATTCGAATGTTTAATCACTTGCCTCCAGCCAGAGCAACCTTCCATCTGAAGTTGCAATTTATTAGGGACCCCAGAACATACTTGCTATTTACCCAAAGATGACCAAGGGATCCTTAGGCGGAGAACGAGCCACCAGTTGAAATGGAGCAGTCACGGCAAACGTACTGAAATGTCAGGGGGAGATTGCGTGACAAGTGAG
Source organism: Talpa occidentalis (assembly GCF_014898055.3). NCBI lineage: Eukaryota > Metazoa > Chordata > Mammalia > Eulipotyphla > Talpidae > Talpa > Talpa occidentalis. The sequence continues at coordinate 2,572,759 of NW_023601754.1, forward strand.
CTGATGTCCTATCCCAAATGGGTCAAGTCATAGAGCTTTCCCGGGTGGCATGGAGAGCTGCTGACACCAGGGAGGGCGGGCAGCAGGGAAGGGCTGCTGTGTGGACACCTGCCTTCCAGAAGGAGCATTTCTCTCTGCTTCTGGGTGTGGCCACAGAGGTCCAGCCCTGGGCCTGCAGGCAGTGAGCGCCATCAGAATGTGGCCAGTGCAGCCCTTGGGGTGCCCTTATTGGTGCAGTACAGTGGCCCTTGCCTTGTGGGAAGAGGAACAGAGTCCCTTGGGTGACCACACGGAATGAAGTCCTTCTGGAAACGGGTCATCCGGGAGGACATCAGACATCATGAGCCAACTGGAAACTCTCAGCTCACAAATATCCAAGAATCGATGCATAAGGATAAAGGGAATTCTCCGTATGCATCCTGGGTGCTGGGCTCCCCAAATGCTGACATCTTTTTGAAACATTGATAGTTGTAGCCCACACTGGTGATAAGGGTTCCAGACACTCTGGCAGAAGACTTACAGCTCAAGGTGTTCGGGAACTTTCTCTCTCGGAGAGTCACAATGCCATGCTAAAGGCTCTGAAAGGTCCTGATGTAAAAACTGTTCACAAAACGGGTTTCGCTCTGTTTAACCCGTGCTTCCCCCAGTTATTTGGCTGGGAGCTTTCTTCCTCACCATCCTAGGCCTGGGAAACCAGGTTTGAGACTCACTGTGGAGTGGGCAGAATTCTCGAGGTCACCAGAATTCTTCTGGTCACTCAAACCCTCCTGCCGATGCCGCTGGGAGGGACTTTTGCACGTAGAACTGAAGTTCTCAGTCAATTGACCTTAAATTGTGGAGGTGATGGGGGATGCCGGACGCGATCAGTTGAGTCTTTGATTGAAAGAGTGGGGAGGGCTTGAAGCCCCCTCGCTGCCTGTGAAAGCGGAAAGAACCACAGGGAAGGGCTGGGAGGAGCCGGGAGGGGCCGGGAGGCAGAGCCCCGCTTGGCTGACTCCTTGGATTTGACCTCGCGAGATTCTGCAGAGAACCCAGGTGACCTGACTTCTGCCCACAGAGGGGAGACGCGCTGAGTGGGGGCTGTCTGAGGCTGCCCAGTGTGTGGTTATGCAGCAAGAAAAACTGAGCACATGCTGATTGTGAGAATTAATGGGGGTACACGCTTCCCCACCCCGGTACACGAACACGGTGCCTTAAACGGATCGTAACGGCCCAGTCCATCAGGTGCTACCTGCCTTGCTCGGAACCTATTTCCAGGTAAGGAAATGGATTCGGGGAGGTTAAGGGGCTTGCCCGAGACCCTCCCTCCGTAAGCGGAAGCCAGGACACGTGAATGGGGCTGTGTTGGTGACTTAGGGTGCTGGGTGCCCCTTATTCTCTCTTGCTTTCCAGTAGCAGACCTGTGAGCGTGTGCAAACATCACGATTGGGAGCTCAGGAAAGGGCAGGAGAGAACTCAGAGAAAGGTATATTAGGCACAGCCTCGGCTCCTTCAGCAGAGAGGGCCTTTCTTTCTGCTCCTGTCTCTGACCAGAAAAGCTTGTGAGCAGCAGGACCCACAGCTGTGTGCCAGGGACACTGTGGGGGCAGGGCGGGGGAGGCTGCCTGAAGTGGACGGCTGGGATGTTTTATTTGGATAACACAGGGCGCAGACACACAGGCCTATAATACCGAGAAGAACAATGTCTGCAGGCTCACCTCCCAGCCAGGGGTGCCCGCCAAGGCCTGGCTTTCTCTGCTGCAAATAGCATCCCCACCTGTGCTGCCCACACCCCTCAAGGGACCCCGAACTTAGCTTCACGGGCAGACAAGTCACCTAGGGCCACCCCCAGGGGCCCAAATGGAGACTGAGATCTGGATCAAGGTCACAGATGTCCTGCCCTTCCATTCAAGAGGCCCCAACACACACACACACACACTCACACGACTTAGCTGTATAATTATTATTATAGATTTCTTCATGTCGACTCATTCCTTACCAAGCATTCCTTACCAAGCAAACTCAGTGTGTGTGTGTGTCCGGCATGAGTCAGACTGTGTGTTTACTATCGTCCCATAGCAACAGCTCAGCCCCGACAGGGTGCGGGCGGGTGCGGGGCACTGTCTTGAAAGCACCACGAGTCAGCGACTTCATCGTAGCAGCAAGTCGATGAAGACACGGATGTTGTGGGGTTTTTAACAGATGTTTCCGGCCAGAGGCAGATCTAGGTTTTGCAGGGTCGTGTATAACTGGGGGATCTTCTTAAAGAGAAAAAATACAAAGTCAGAAGTAAGAAGTGAGGTTCAGGGGCTTGGGAGCGGTGGAGGAGGAGCAGGGCCGGGGGGTCGCTGTAGCTCTGCAGCCTCCCATCCCCCCTCGGATGTGGGGGTTGCCAGTCTCAGCCCCTGGGCAGTCGGCAAGGCCTGATGAATCACGTTGACCAGGGGGTGAGAGTCAGGTTGACGGCGTTGCTGCCAAGTGAAAATGTTCAGAGTTGGTATAGGATTCCCCTCCCCCAAGCTGATGCCCAGGTCCCTGAGCTGCTGATGGAAAAACTGGACAGGCGTGTGCTGGCCTGGCCCGCCTTGGCCCTGGGCCTCTCCGTCCTCATGATGATTACACGTCCTTTCTCTGCACCCCGTCCTGTCAACTCCCATTACCCCACTGGCTGGAAAGATAAGCTTTTGTTATATGAGATTTTGGAGACTTAAAAAATCCCAACACACTGAGCTAGCGGAGCCTAACTGATTTAGGGAGGGTATTTTTATTGCTCCCATTTGACAGATGAAAAGTCGAGGCACAAAGAGGCCGAGGAACTCGCTCAAGATCACACAGCCAGTTGGTGGTGGAACAACGAGGACGGGCTCAGCGGCCGGGTTCCCCAGGGCCATCAAGGAGTGGCAGGGGCTTTGGTAAACTGAAGATATTTGTCCCATCTAATGGCTGCTACTCAGCTCCAGCTGATGGTTGTAAAAGAGGAATGTGGGCCAATTGTTGCCAGATCTTCTGATTTTTTAAAAGAGAGGCCATAAATCCAGAGTTTTAATGTGAAATCCCGATTATTATACATAGCAACTGATTGAAGTCTTTTTTTATTGAGGTTCTTTTTTTTTTTTTTTTTTTTTGAATACTGCAGGCCAAGATATCAGTGAGCTCGGCTTGGTTCACCAGCTTGAGACTCACAGCATCCAACTTCTCATTAAAAAAAACCTGAAAAATCAGGCCGATGCCCGCGTCTGCTGCTGTGGTCAGTGCGATGCGGACAGGGCTGGCTGGGTGGGAGTGGACGCGGCAATCTCGGAAGGTTTCAAGGAGGTGGCAGGGCTTGGCGAGATGCCCTCCATGCATCTGTCACCCTCACATGCAGAAACGCCTGTGGGGACATGGCCGTTCTGTGTACGTGTATGTGGCAGCAGCGCTGTGATGCTGAGTGTGTGGGACCGGGGTCCTGGCGCCAAAGAAGGGGCTTTCTCAGAGCAAGGCTTCCCGGAAGCCGGGGCTCTACTCCACCTGAAGGCGGCCATTCCATCTGCCTAGTCTCCTCTGCAGCTGTTACCCGTGGGGCTCGGCTTATTCTTGGGGAGTGGGATGCGGGGCGTGGAGAAGGTCCCTGTGTGCCTGTGACTCCTACACAGAGGCGCTGACAACGGAAGGCACATGCCAGCTGCGCCCAGCGTGCATCCGGAACGGCTGACCCCTCGCATGAACGCAGGGGTCCCGGAGCAAGGAGGGGTGGGGAGGGCCAGCAAACACCATGAGAATAAATGCACCATCTGGGCAAAGAGCCGGAACATGGAGCGACATAAGGAAACAAGTCGCTCGGATGCAGGACCCCTCAGGACCGTGGACGGCTCTTCACCTGTGGAGCCCACACGTCACCCCGCGCCCTGCCCTGCGGGAATCTGTCCTCCTCCCTTGCTCCTTCCTCCCTCCTTGCTTCTCTGCTCCTCCCTCCCTGCCCCTTCCTTCCTCCGCAGACTCCCTTGGAAGCCCCGTGACGTGACGGGGAGCATCGTCACAGCCCTCGCTGTCTGATCTTTCAGGGTGTCTTCTCTCCTCGCCTCTCCATATCTCAGCCTTCCTCTCTCTTGTGATTTTTGGTTTCCTTTAGACTTTTAGATTCCCTCCCCTGCAGGGCTAGGCGGGGGTGTGGAGGCCGGGACCCCGGGGCTGGGGTGGCCTCTGCTCTGCCGGCACCCATGGGGCGGGGCTGTCACGGAGGGAAGGCCCAGCTCGGCAGAGGCCCAGCGCAAAGGCCCACAGGCCGGGGCAGCCGCCTTCCGAAGGGAGCCCGCGCCCCCCTCCCCACCACAGGACAGTGCAGGGGAGAGGGGAGGCTGGGGGAGGGGAGAGGAGTCCTGAGCTCTGATGGAAAGGGGCCCCTTTTATGGCCTTCCTGTTTATGGCCGAGAAGTAAACAGCTCGGGAGCCAGGTTGTCTCCGGCAGCAGCTGGGGCACTGGCCCCGGGACGGGACCCTCCTTCTGGGTGGCAGTGGGCGGGGAATCTGCCAGTCACGCTAGTCCCAGGGGACTTTTCTTTCTTTTTCGTGCTGTATTTTGGGACATTTTCCCATCACCTCACGCCATCTGCTTCACCCGCAGCGGGGGTCCCGCTCCTCGGGGGGACACGGGCATCTCCGTCCAGGCTCAGGGTCGCGGCCCAGCCGTGCCGCCCAGCAGCTGTGTGGCTTCAGGGAGCCCTGCTGCCTCTCTGGGCTTCCTGCGCCTGCTGGGGGGAGGCCTGGGAGGAGGGGAGCCCGAACAGCGCTGGCCTGGCCTGTGGTAAAGGTCGACGCGTGTTTACTGCTTTGGTTATTCTTTCAGCTGCCCTCTCGCGTGGAGGGGAGGGAGGGCTGGCAAAGATGGGGGCGGTGACCCCCCGCCACTGGAGCCATCCCGTCCCCTGCCTGCTGCTCAGGCAGCAGCTCTATCCGGATTGGAACCCGCGAGCGGTTTGTCTTCTGAGAAACGCGGCTGTGATGGACGAGAAGGTGCCGGCGAAGATGGAGAGCAGTGCCAGCAGCGCGGAGGCCAGGAGAATCGATAAGCTATAATTACCAAGAGCCGTGTCCGTGGCGGTGGCATCCTGCGGACAGAGAGACAGAGGGGGCGGTGTCAGCGACCACGGCTACGCGGTGTTTTTGAAAGCAAACACATATGCAAGCAAACCTAATTTTGCTGGCCTCTGTCGCGCTCTGGCACTGGCTCGGCCGGCAGGTGCAGAAAGAGTGCACCCTGGAGGTTGCGGAGGCAGGACAGAGAAACAGGGGGGCGCTCTGCTCGGTCCTCCTGTCCTCGCGGGGGGCTGCCTTCCCGGGCGGCGTACACGCTGCAAGAGTGGGAGCTGCCCCTTTGACGTGGCGCTGGCATCCCTGCTTCTACCCCTGCGAGTCAGCTTATTACATACCCACTTCCCCGCCCACACCGGTCCTTGGAATCACTAATTAGAATATAAGTCTAAATATATTATCTATCAAGAGTACTTGGCTTCCATGGAAAGATGACATGTTCTAATGTCACGCACAATAGCTGATCTGTGAGGTTGGCGAGGCTGAGACAGTAAGCACAGTGTAGATTGCCTGTGTGAGGACGGCTGCTTGGCAGCACCAGGCCGTCCTCCTCCCTGCATCGGCGCTGCCTCCCTGGCCACCCACCTGGGGTCGTTTGGAGTCAGCGCTTTGGAATCCGTGAGCAGCATGTCCATCACAGGTCTCGAGGGCCCTGCGTTCCTGAGCTCCCCTGGGTGCAGCTTGTGCACCATCTCCCTGACCCCCGATGCTTGTGGCTTCGAGGCCTCGTCCCCAGGAAGGGAGGCTAAGTCTATGTGTGCCACTTGGCCCCCAGCCTTCTGTGGGATGCCCTGCTGCGAGAACCACATACCTGGCACTTGAGGGGTCATTTGGGGTTGCTGTGTCCCCCAAATGCAGTAGAGGCCTCTGCAGGAGGGGTGCTCCTGTGACACTCAAATAGCATAAAAAGCACATGCCCCCCCTTTTGAAGGACAGCATATTTTAAAATAAGTACACGCACAAACTTGACTTATGCTGGACTGTCCCGTGTGTGGTGCTGGGCTGAGTGTCTCAGCAGCCTCAGGCCCCAGCCAGCCCACCCAGTCTCAGGGACACCAACAGGAACTACTTGTTCCCCCACTTGTGCGTAGAGGGGCTGGATGGGGGCCTCACCCCCTGTCCACAAGCCCCTAGTGATGGAGCTTTGAGGATGCCCAGGCAGACCCCACACTGTACTTCTCACGGGAAATGGTGAAGAATGTTGTAGAAAGTGCCCCCAGCACCGGAGGCCCCCAAGGGCTCCCCACATACTCCCTCAGTCACCTGCCCACCTCGTACCACCTCAGAGGGAGGATGCAGGCCCCTTGTCCAGCCCTGGGTGACGTTTCACAAGCAGGTCAGCCTCCTGGGCCTCGGCTGGGGAGTCACGAGGCTGCCCAGGTTCCTGGGAGGCCAAGGGCAGGAGGACGCGGCTGGAATAACACCAACCGGGCAGTGCCTACCTGTGCTGGCTCTTCTGAATTGTTTTCTCTCTGGGCCCCCACGTAGAAAGCTCCCTCGGCCAGGAAGCTGAGCAAGCGAGCGCCCCCTCGGCCAGGTGGGCGAGAGGTGGCTCCTGGGTGGGCTGGTTGGTCTGCACGCAGGTGGGCAGGTGGCCCTGAAGCTGTCGCTGCGTGTGAAAGCGTGAGGGGAGGGGCTGTGCCAGCCGGGGGTTGGGGCTTCTGCCTCTAATCGTCCGCACAGCCCGCAATCTGGAGGGAGACGTGATTTCGGCTTTGTTTCTTTCTTTCTTTTTTCCTTTTTGTTATTTCAGGTTGACATGGTGACCTCGGGTAAAGTGCAGCGGGGAGCTTCCTTTTATTCTTATCTTTTTTGTTTTGTTTTGTGTGGGTTTAAACTGTATAAAACTGTTGGAGAGTTTAATTTGGATACAATGAAGCCCGTGATCAGGCGCATAAATTACCTTCAAGACGTTCAGTTTTAAGCTTTTGCAGAATTCTTCCTCTTCCTTCACTCCATGCAAGTTTTTCCCTTGAGTAACTTGTTCTCCCTCCTTGATAAGGTATCACTAGAGAAAGGATGGTTACAAAAATGAAATGGTGTGTGTTTTCTACCTTAATGAAAAGAAAAAGTAAAACTTGGGAGGGAGTCTGATAAGAAACAGGCCTCCTGTTTGGGAGCCTGAAGTCGCAGATCTGGTGTCTTTAACCTCATCAGTTCAGCTCCTGTGGGGTTCAGCAGCACCCCACTTGCAAGGAGGTGAGGCCTCACCAAGCACCCCTGTCCAGCTCTGGGCGTGTTTCTTTAAATGCAGAGGAAGCTGAGCTGGGCAAAGTGGAAGAAAAGTCTTCGACAGTTCAGCCTGTTGGTTTCTGTTTGGGTTGAGGAGAAAGGGATCCGTCCCTGTAACCCCAAACGGAGGAATCGTTTTCATTAGCTGTTTACTTATTTGCTATAGAAGAAGGAGGGAGTCTTGAGGCTCTAAAAGAATAAAAGTGTCAGGAAGAAACAATGCGGCTGGTTATTTATCTCCATGTTTTTCCTGCTTAGATGTCTCCTTTCTTTCCCCCAGAGTCCCCAAGAGCATGTTAGGAACCCCACCCCCCAACCCCCAACCCCATCCCAGCAAGGCCAGATACCTGTTGGCTTGGATGGCCTATGTAGGGGGTGGGGGGAGGGTCAGGAAAGGAAGGAAAATTGGGGGAGCAGAGCAGCTTCCGGAAGCAGCATTGGGGGCTGCACTTAAGCCAGAGCCCCTTAAGCCAAGAGGGGAAGCAGGACCTAGAGGTGCCAACTGCTTCTTTCTTTTTCTGATATTAAGTCCAGCACCCAAGACCAAATTCATTTCCACTCAGGACACTTTCTGAGATGGTTTATAAACTATGCTGTCTGCTACCGTGCTTTTTTTTTTTTTTTTTAAAGAATATTTCAAGGCCTTGGCTTCTTGGAAAAACGATTCATTTGATGTTCGCCTTTCATGGGCGCAGGCAAAAGGCTACTGCCGACTGCCTGCCTTTCTGATTGAAATGCTTATTTCCGCCTCCTTTCTTAGAACACTTTGCTGTCTTTTCCACACTTGCGTGTGTGTACGAGAAAGAGCTTGATTCTGTCCTTTTCTCTCCCACTTCAAGATTTTCAATCAGCTCAAATGCTCAGAAATTGAGATAAACGTACTCGGGGGACTTGCACGTCTGTCTACCAGACCCCGATTTCCTCTCTGGCTTCCTTTGAAGTTACCTCTGTGCTCTGTCCCCCTGGAAGTTTACGTCTGGGGGACCCTGCTTACAAGCTACAGATTCCAAGCCTTTCCCAGCTTCCAAAATTGTCTCCGTCCCCAAGCTGGCCTCCCTGCTAGCGTGGGCCTGCTGTCCTGCTCCGCGGCTGATTTATGGTTGAATTAGGGAAAACTCCACGGAGGGTATAAAATACAGTGCCCTGCGCTCGGGCCTGATCTTACATGTTATCGGTGATTGCAAGCGCGTTTTATAACCCCAGTGCCAAATCGAAATCAAGGTGATTTGCGCATCAATCTCCTGGATAAAATCAGGGCAGGCTCTATTGCGGTTTGACCTTCGTGGTGCCTTTGGCTGGTCCGACTTGTCTAAGTCCTTTGGACAATTACCCAGGGACAGTTGGCAAATGCAGCGATAATGGCCGGAGCTGGGATTACCAGCTGTATCAAAAGGCTTAACCACTCGCCCCAGAGTCTCCGGAGGCAAGAGAAAAGCCCAGGAGGAGGCTGGCTGGGTTTCTAAGACGCACAGGCTGCAGACAGGAGGGGAGAGCTGTCTCCAGCGTCCTGATCCTGCACCCCTGGGCTCCATGTCAAACCCGGGAAGGCAAACTTTGAATCTTACAGAAAGTGAACAGGTAACTGGACCTCCAAAAAGCCATGCAGGCGCTCCGTGCCTTGCTTATAACCCCAAGAGCTCAGCTGACTGTGGAGGAGAAAAATAATTAAGTTTCCCAAATGACTGGAAGGGGCAGGCACCAGGGCTGGGATGGAAGGCGGTGGCCGCCCCAGAGCGGGATCTTGTTGGTTTTCATAGAACACGATCAAGAAGCTTCCTGGAAAAATCTAACTTTGGTCAAGTTCAAATCTTAACCCCCAATTTCAGATATGCTGTCCTCCCAGGAGCCTCACGGGGTTCAAGATATCTTGAACATGTTTGAATAGATTTTTAGAAACTAAAGGCTCTTTTGGTGATGGTCAGAGGGTGTATTTAGGACAAATATTTTTAAGTTAGGGTTTTGTGCCTATAATCTGAGTTTCTCAACTTATATTTAGCCCAAACTTCTTTTTAAAGTAATTCCATCTCTTTTGATTCTGCATCCTCTCCTAGACCAGGGGAGGAAGCTCCATGCTCTTCAAATGGTAAAGTCCATTTTACAAATCCCTTTAAGATATGCTAATGTGTATGGGCTGATTATTAAGATAAATACCTTGTGTTGGAAACTGGAGTTAATTATAATATATATAATTAGTCACTGGTCAGCCTAGAAGTTATAATTTATTGTTCCCTAATTTGCATTTATTATCAAAGATATTTAATTTAAAAGAATTATAAAAAATAGCCTGATTTGAGTGGTTATGGAGATGGTGGGCATTTAGCAAACTTCAAAACTCTTTTTTGCAAACTTTTCTAAACCCACTATATACAATTTCAGGAAATAACACACCAGCATTAGGGCACGAATCGCACTTGTTGTTTAAAAAATGAGAAAGCCATTTTTGTAAAGACAAATGATGCCGTTTTAGGCCCTCATCTCTGGAGCACCAGGTAAGCTGGCCCCGAGGGCCCACGTCCAGGGGCAATTGGGGGGCCCGTGTGGTGCCAGGTGTCTTGTGTCCATGTTAGGGGCAAGAAAGTAAAATGCCAGATGCTTTCTCTTTCAGATAATAATTTCTCCTGGACAATGAGGAGAGCAGCAGTTTTTCAGAGATCGAACTTTCGTAGAAAGGGAGACTCTCATGCCTTTCTAGAAAGCTCCACCTGTCTTCCCGACCTGTTGTTTCTGCCTCAGCCGGTTCCCTCAGCCCTTGTCTCTGAGTTAATGTCTGTGTTAAAGGCAGCCTTTGTGGCTGAATGGGGGCCCCATCCGAGCCCCCCTCGCCTCCGGAGAACCTCCTTTCTCACAAATGCAGCCACTGCTGACTTGCAGTCAGCTCATCTGCAGAGTCTGTGGAAAAGCGACGCCCTGGGGTGGCAGAATTTTCCTTCCTGGGGTGAAGGGGTTGTCCCGTCTAGGGGTGTCTGTGAGAAGATTCCTTTCAAGTCTCTGTGTCTCTGACTGCCCACCAGCCCTGGGCGATTTGGACATTGTTAGACAGATGCTGGGACCGGAGGCTCCTCTCAGTTCCTGCTTCTTCAAGCTCAGAAACGGGACTTGGTTTTGTGACTTTTGTTAGAGGTGCCCAGGCAGATGTGGGTGTGGTGTGAATTATTCTTCCTGTGGTAGAAATTCTGTCCCTTGCAGAGGAGAGCTCGGGGATGAAGGAAAATTTCTCTGAGGACAAGACCTTTGCCCCCCTGTGTGTTCCCAGGGGAGCTCGTTTAAATGGAGGAAAAAACAGTCTTGAGCAGCGTGAGCTGCCACGGGGCACCTCAAGGTCATTTTTGCAAAGGGCTGCCTGGCTCAGGGAGCCGGGGTCTGCAGGGAGGGCACCCAGAGTGATGTGCATGCAGTTAGGGGGTGCACTGACTGCAGAGTATTTAAAAAGGAATGAAGATGAAAAATTTGTCACCATGCTTGAATGTTGGTGAGTGACTGTGAGTGCCGCCGAGGGGGCTTTAGAATGGCCGTGGGCTCTCGGGGCCGTGCCGCTCCCCTCCCCGCTAACTGGTCAGCCGCCCATCCACCAGCCACGGGGTGTTTTGGCTGCCAGTGGGTCAGCGCTGCCACTGTCCCGGAGACATGTTCCTCCTGGCACCCAGGGCCGTGGGCACTGGCCCTTCTGGGGGGAGACCGTGCTAAGGGACAGGCCCGTTCAGGCCTCCCGGCCACAGGCCCAGTTCAGACCTTGCTCCAGCCACTGCCTTGCTCTGCCACGTTCCCGACGCCATTTTCTGAAATTCCCTCCATCCCTGGGTCCTCCTGCCCCTGCCCCTCCCCCCTCCCGACCTCAGCATCTCAGGATGCCTGTTGACGTCCACTAGTCTTTCGAGTGTGTTATGTCAAATTGCCTGTTTTATGAATTTGCAATTGAAAATACAGCCAACTATATTCAAATCAAGAACCTAAAAACTAAACACTGACAAATGGCCCCCAAACACATACATGCTCACCAAAAGGAGAAAATTTTTTCAACTGAATTTCTCCATGGAAAAGTCTTATGATTGTGTCTCTACACTGTCCACTGGCGGAAGGTGAGCGGTCACCACGGCCTTTACGCAGAGTGGGAAACTTTCTGAAAGATGCGGCTGTTCGCGAACAGCCAGTGATGGGCTGTGTTAATTTGCTCATCCTTGGAAAAGTGCCAGTTGGAGAAGACGCAGGGGTGGCTGATGGCAGGTCCTTCTGACCCTTGACCCATGTTGCCGGGAGATGCCATTTGTACAACATGCACCAACGATGACCTGGAGGCCTGAGTGTAATAGCAGGGTCCTTTGGGGAGGGTCCCTGAGCCCCCAGAAGAATTTCCAGGGCTGGGAAAGGTAGGGGGGGAGATGCTGCTGACTTCTTGTGCTGGTTCCTTTGGCTGTTTTGTTCCAATGACTGAGGGGAGAGCAGACGCCCGCGTCCTGAGGACATATCAGGCAGCGTGCTCTGACTGAAGACCACTGTGAAATCCAGTCTGCCCCCCCACCCCGCTCCGCTCACCCCAACCAGAGCAAAGTCTCAGGCATCTACTCCTCTAAGCAGGCCTGACTCCCGGCTTCTTTTCAGACAGCAACTTAGAGAATGGTGGTGAACATTCCTTGTCTTCTCTACACAGATCTAGAAAGTGCCTGCATCTTCCCTTCTGCCAGGAAAAAAGCAATTTCAAAACCAAACAAACTGGACCACCTATGCCATTGGCTGGGATTTGGGAGTCCTAGGAGACCCCCTTGATAAGCAGATGCCTTGAACCAGATACACGTGGAATGTTGGCATCTGGAGACCTCAACGTCCAATCGAGTCTCAACCAATTGATGCCTTGTTGTATTTTGTGGTTTGTATTTACCCTAGAAAATGGACAAAACAATAGTGCCTCCCTGTCTTGGTCAGTTTGGGCTGCTGGAGCCAAATACACATATTGGGCAATGTAGAGCAACAGCAGGATTGAGTGAGAATTCTCTTCTGGGTTCGAGGCCTCACACTGTACCCTCATGGATGGGAAGAGAAAGAAACAGAGGGGTTTCTCTGGAGCCTCTTTTGTAAAGGCACTAACCCACTTCACAAGGACTCCACCCTCCCCTTGCAGCAGACTCCAGTACATGAATTTGGGGGAAACTAGAACATTCAAACCATAGCTCTACCTCACAGGCTACGGCAGGTTTTCATGAAGAAATTATGTCAAATGTTTCCATTAATGCTGAGTTTATGCCCAAATTCAAACTACATGGTGTTTCTAGATGACCGATCCTTTTGTGCAAATTTTCTCACTTGAAAAAACAGGAGAAACCATAACTATCATCTCCTACTGCAGAAAGGAGTTGAAATCTATGAGGCTGAGCCAAATGAAATTGTCCATATTTGATCATTTTTACCTCTTTTTACCGCTATCTCGCGTGGGCCCATTTGATGAAATGTGGTATGTCAATTCATATCTGCAGGGACTCGTAAGTCCTCATCGGTGCGCATCGGGACTGGACGGCTGCTGGCCGCACAATGAGAGCATATACCTCGGAGCAGCCACAAGCCTGGAACTATGTTTTCTTTGTTTTTCTCTGTTGCATTTTATTCTGTTCCTTCACCCTCCCTCTCCTACTCGCTCATAATCATATTTCACGTGGCTCTGTAAGGCAAGCTCCGTTCATCAGAAATATCCCATACAAGAGAGTAGATTTGTTATTTTCTGCGTTAAGTTGTTAATTGATTTGATAATTGCCTGGGAGACACACACAGACACACACGCGCACACGCAAAACAAATGTCAGACCCCACACTTTTCTCCCGACAGTAAGATGAAGATGTTTCAGTTATTGGAACTCAGATGTCACCCAGAAGAATAAGAGGAGGGACGAGGAAGAAACGCAGGGAGTGGAGGCTGCGTGGCGGGGGGAGGCAGGCCATCCCTCTTGGTTATCAAGTGAAATGACTCCCCAAATATGACAATAAATCACCGCAGGAATCAATCAGACGGGACGCCGCTGCTCCATGCTGATAATGCATCAATCAATATTTAATGTTTACACTTTAATTAATCCACACACGGGAAGCATTCTTTCAGTGACAAAAATAAAGGGATGCGAAATAAAACACCTTTTATATCAAGAAGCGGACGCACGCTGCCTATCTGGGTGGTTTGATAGGAGCTGTCATTGGTCACCTTGAGCCCCAGCCTCCCAGCCCCATCTGGATAGAAAGCTAATGTGGGGGAGGGGCCCAGAGGTGTCAGAACAGGCCGGGAACCCGCGACTCCCTGGGAGTATGGATTCCTGACAAGGCAGAACAAAGCCAGCGCCAATATTGGATTCTAAACGGTGGTGACATCGTCTCCCCAGAAAAGATTTCTGTCTGCAGATAGTGATCTATACCTTTGGGGGAGGCAGGGGGAGCAGCAAAGAAATTGTTGCCTCTGTTTTGAAGAGTGGAAGAGTCGTCTTGGACACAGAATCACAGTCTCAACCCCAGGAAGGCTTTATAACATCTTTCACGCCCTGCCCTCCATCAAGCATTTTAAAATAACCCCACCCACGTTCATTGCCTTTCCTGTAACACTGTGCGCAGATCTACTATGCTCGCGTAGTGAGCTCATGCTACTTTTCGTGGACATGCAAACAAACACGGGTTACATTGGGTTTTGCATATATTGCATTTGATTTTGGTTTCTTTTGCTATTTTGGGTCAAGAGGACCAAACAAGGAGGCCGGGCTCACCCTCGGCTTCTGACCTCTGATATTAGCATGGGGAGAACCAGGTTGGGCCCCAGTTATGTTAACGAGTCGCCAGGGGGAATTGGAAAGAGCGTCTCCCTGATTGGGAACAATAACTGTGTTGCTCTAAAAATTCTCCAAGCAGGCCTTTCTGATGGCTCGGGGTTTAGTCTTAGCACCATCACTGCCGTGGCCTGAGTTCGATCCCTGGCCAGGGAGCTGACCCACAGGGCGCAGCAGACCTCTCCTGTCTGCCCGCTGCTCCCCTCAGCAGTGGATTTCAGTGGATCCACCTGTTCTGCTCCCCACTCTGTCTCTAGGGAAGCCTCTCAACACCTTCTCCCCCACCCCCACCTCTGAGGGGCAGGTGAGTTCTTCTATGCAAAAATAAATTATTAAAAAATATTAATTAAAAAAAATTCTCCAAGTACAGAGACTGGTGCAGAGTAAGTAGCCCCTAGTGGTTACTGTTACTGTTTTCCTTGACTAATACCTGCTTCTAAACCTCCCTCCCTCCGGTTGCCTTTCCCAGCACTTGCGAAGAGTCTGGCCTTTCCAACTTGATTATGAAAAGAAAAGCAACAATGCACAGCAACTTTCAAAAACTCTGATTTGTCCCAGGCCTTGCTCCAAGTGCTTTCTCTGCAGCGTTTTATTCCTTTCATTCAACTGACCCACAGAATAGGGACAACTAGTATCCTCATTTCAGACTCAGGGCAACTCGATTGAACGGCTTGGAGAGAGGTGGCGGGAGCAGGCAGCCCAGCGCGGGTTCTGGTCCAGGCTGGGGCAGCGCTTTTCCAGTGCCTTCTCACCATCTCTGAGGCACTTGGGTTAGAGCGGGAGGCAGTCGTGTCTGCCTGTCTCTAGCACGGACCTCCCTAGGATTCGGATCCTTTCCGCAGGACCCATAGCACCACCCAGAGAAGTAAAATGACCCAGGGAATTGGGGGTAGAGGCACCACACAGGTACTTGGGTTTCCTCTTCGATTTATAGTCAGGATCTTTGGGGTGGGGGCTGAGAATGCTTATTTTTGAATATTTAGCATCTGCTAAATGTTTCCTGAAGGGCTCTATTCTTACATAATGTGTCAAAATGAAGCAGCGTTTCAGGGTAGGGGGAAGGAGAAGGTTATGTTCTGTAATTCCAAGAGTTCCAAACTATGCCAAGAGACCTGATCTTCAGCTTTTTATTCCTCCCTCCCTTAGCCTCCTTCCTTCCCTGCATTCTCTCTATCCAGCTACTCTGCCATATATCTACCTATCACTTATCTATTAATATTATCAATTATTTTTTGTGCAAACTTGGCCTGCCTGCAGGGATTACATTTCCTCTACCATGGGTGAGCTGGAGGTTCTTGGGTTATGGTCCGAATCACCGGACCCTGTGCCGGAAGCCACGGCACCCGGGAGAGATGGTGTCACATTGCCTTTGCCTGCCTGGTAGGAGCAGACGAAAGCCCTGTTGGGGAACCGAATGACTGCTGAGGGAGCCAAGTGTGAGACTACCGCAGGTACCCCTCCTCTCGGCCACCCCCCCTTGTCACCCCGAATCTCTGCCCATCCTGCTGGTTCTGTTATTGTGTGTTAATAAAATCCCTGAGAAATACTGCAATTTTAAACTAAAATGTCTTTGAAATCGCAAGCTCTTCTTTTCTTTGCTATGCTCCATATAAACAATCCCCAGATTTTACAGGGGCCCCATGATTTTAAACAACAAAGGAGACCTCTTTAGTTCTTTCATGCATTCGTCTCACCATTGAGCCAGGCCCGTTTGCTCCTAGATGGTTCCTCACAACTAAAAAGGATTCTTCCTTGGATCACAACAAGGTCCACCAACGACTTCCTTCCGAAGGAGAACGGAAGCAAACAGTGGAATAAAATATGGGGCAGGGCGAATCCCCCAGGGTGCCGGGAGGCAGCGGCGGCGCTGCCCAAGTTCCAGGCCTCTGCTCCTTTCCATGGATCTGGGTCATCAAGACTTGATGGTGTTAATAAACCCTCTGACCTTTTATTTCCCAGGAAGCCAGACATTCAAATTCCCCCCACTTAATTTGTACACAGGCACGCAGTTGGTCAGTGAGAGCGCTGGCGTGTGAAGGCACTGGGGACCTCACCTCGTTCTTTACCAGTTAAATTCTCAGGCTCCTGGCACGGGGTGTGTGCTGTAGTTAAAATTCTGAAAATATGTCCCAAGGTCGCCAACCACACACATGCTGAGGCATTCTTTAGCGGGTCTCTCTCCTTCCCTGAATGCATTTCCAGGGGTTTGTGACAGCGTGCTTGCGAGTGCCCTAAAAGGCAGAGGAAGAACCTTTACTTTTCCTCTTTAAGCAAGAACCTGGCTTTTTCTTTCTCTGTGAGAAATCAAAAGAAGGAAGCAGTAAACTGAAATCGTATTTTTGCATTAAAATTTGAGGATATTTTTAGTGATGTTTAAGAATTTCTGATCGTGAGCAAAAGAAGACGTTTTGTGTATTTACTATAAAATGGTGCTTTATAAAAAGAAGATTCTAGATCCTGATTTTTTTTTTTTAAACTATACATCTCTAAAATAAGAGCAATGAGTTCCAGAAAGCCAAAGGAACTTTGGCTTACTCCATAGAACTTTGGCTTACTTTTTTCTTTTGCCGTGCATTTTAGGATAGCAAGATGGGAAACTTTTGTGTTCCCCAGCACCCCTGGCAATTGTTCTAATGCAAATTTCACTAACATAGCTGCAGAGATGGGGTAATTAAGTAATTTCAAGAGTCTGGGTCAAAATATTAGATTTAAACCACCATGTTGGCCCAGGCAAGGATGTTGAAAATTAAGTTCCTGGTCAAATCTCTTGTGGTCGGAATCAAAATGAGAGGTTGAGTGGGAGTCTTAGTTGAAACTTAAAATGAGTGAAGAGTCTGAAATTAGACCAGGCCTTTTATTGTGTGTTAATAAAATCCCTGAGAAATACTGCAATTTTAAACTAAAATGTCTTTGAAATCGCAAGCTCTTCTTTTCTTTGCTATGCTCCATATAAACAATCCCCAGATTTTACAGGGGCCCCATGATTTTAAACAACAAAGGAGACCTCTTTAGTTCTTTTACTCACTGAGTAATTATCTAAGAAACTAGAGGCACCTGATGAGTTTCTATCACATGGTCTTTGCCATCAGTGACAGAAAATGGAATTTAGGATCAGTTTGTGAGTGACATTGTTGTTGCTCACACGTTTCTCACGACAGAACCCTGTTGTGAATGCTGCTAGAGTGCTGTATGCATTTTCTATAAATGTTACTCAAAGGGTACTGAGTTCAAGTTGTGCAAAGGGCTTTGAGAGCGCCTGTTATGTTTAGGTACTCAGCTGGTTGGACCGCTTTGAAAGACCATGAATTTTTTTTTCACCGAATTGGTTTTTTTTAAATGCCAGTTCCCTCAAATGCTAAATATGCTGAATGTGGCTAGAAGAACCTGCTTAGTCCTAGCATTAAAACCCCTTCTCTATGGGCCTCCCCCATGGCACAGCGGTTTAGCGCTGGGCTGTGAAGCTGACCGCAGCCTCTGCAGAGCCGGTTCGATCCCTGCCTGCCGGTGAGGGTCCCACATGGCGTGCAGACCTCTCCTGCCACACCCGCTGCTCCCCTCAGCAGTATCAGTCTGCCTGTTCTGCTCCCTGCTCTGGCTCTGGTGAATTCTCTCACCCTCCCGCGCTTCTGACTGTACCCAGTGCTTGTATAAATAAATAGAAAGAAAAAAAAAAATG
This sequence comes from Talpa occidentalis, assembly GCF_014898055.3. NCBI lineage: Eukaryota > Metazoa > Chordata > Mammalia > Eulipotyphla > Talpidae > Talpa > Talpa occidentalis. Next base: position 2,590,507 of record NW_023601754.1, read on the forward strand.
ATACAACCTAAGAGTTGTATCCCATCCATCTTAAAAAAAAAACAAAAACCAAAAAACAAACCCTTCTCTGGATGGCATTTAGAGACCATCTAGTAAAGCTCACACATTTTCCAGATGACACTGAGGACCAGAAAGAGGAAGTAACTTGATTAAAGTCATATAGGGGGGTTGTGGCAGAACCTGGGGCCTTCTGGCTTCCCAGTCTAGAGTTTCTTCTGTGGCAATGATCTTAGAAACCGCACTGTCTCCTCCAGTTGTGCACAGATTCTAAAATCGCCATCCATCCATCCATTTAAAATAGCATTTGTTAGCCATGTTTTCTGTTTGGGGCATTTTACTGGGCCTTGGGGATACAAGAAAGAAAGAAGCCATCTGTATCCTCAAGAAGAGCTCACACAATATCGTGCCACGAATATCCTGCTGAAGGTTTTACGGTTTCCTATGGAAACATGGAGGAGCTGTATTGAAATCTGATTGGAGGAAATCAAAGATGGCTGCCTAGGAAATCTGACACCTGTTGTTAGAGGACAGAGACTATGAGTTCCCTCAACTCTGTTCTTTTTCAAAAATATTTTGGTTTTTTGCATTCCCTTTGCCTTTTCATCCACATTATAGAATCAGCTTGTCAAAAGCGTGGACACCTGTAAGTGCTAATGGTCAGGAGTAATGTCCCTAGTTTCATTCCTGGTTTTAGTAGCTTGAGTCTTCTAACTTTTGCCTTTGGTCATTGTAGCTTAAAGTTTGTTCATTTTGTTGATCTTTTCAAAGAGCCAATCTTTGGTTTCCTTGTTGTCTCTATTGTTTTTCTGTTCTCTAGTTGATTTATTTCCATGCTAATATTTATTATTTCTTCAGTCTGCTTGCTTTTGGTTTAATTTGCCTGTCTACTTCTAGTCTCTCAGCAGCATTAAGGTTATTGATTTGAGATCTTCTTTTTTAATATATACATTTACAACTATAAATTGCCTTCTAAGTACGACTTTAGCTGCATTCCATAGGTTTTGGGATGTTGAGTTTTCATTTTTCATTCATCTCAAAGTATTTTCTACTTTCCCTTATGATTTATTTGTTTGCCCACTGTTTAGTCAAGTGAGTGTTATTTTATTTCAACCTATTAATTTTTTCAAACTTCCTTTGGTCAGTGATTTCTAATTTCATTTCATCATGGTTAGATAAAATACTTGGTACGATTTCAGTTCTTTTAAATTTATTGAGACTTGTTATATGACCTTACATAGTCCGTCATGGAGAATGTTTCATGTGCTTCTGAGGAATGTGTGTTGTATTGTTGTGGAGTCGAGTACTCTAGAAACATCTGTGGGGGTTAATAGTTTATAGTTTAAGTCTTCTATTTCCTGGTTGATCTTCTGTCTAATTATTCTATCCATTATATAAAGTGGTGCATTTAAGTAAGTCCTCAGAAATTACCGTTGAATTATTTATTTGCCCTTCAATTCTGTCAGTTTTTGCCTCATAAATTTTGGGGCTCTGTTGTTAGGTGCCTATATGTTTACAGTTGTTATGTTCTCTTGTTAGATTCACCCTTATACCATTACAAAATGTCCTTCTTTGTATCCAGATGCTGCACTTTAAAAATCTTTGAGCCATGCTGTCATTGGAAATTTTATCCCAACGCCCAAGTACTGTTCATGATCTCCAGTACTAATAACTTACTATATTGCTTTTGAACCAATCATTTAAAGGCTTGTATACAACAACATTTAAAATTTGCTCTTGTAAAATCAGACCCCTAGGACGAATGACTAAATCTGTTTTAAATGTCTTTGCTCCCTCTCTTTATTGATTCTGTCAGGTCGCTTCTCTTAACATCCCAAACCAGCTGGCTGAGGTTATTTCAGGCTAATTTATTTGTGTGAAATAGTACTGTTTATTCAAAAGAAAGTATTTGGGAGAAACTTTTAGAACTTGAGAGATTTCGAGAAGATTTAAATATAATTCAACTCCCTCTTATTTAAGAAATAATTTTAAGGCAAATAAGCTGCCTAGTATTTAGGCATATAGTCTCCAGCTGTCCATGCTATTGCTTTTATTCTACTCTGTAAACAAACTCAGTTGATCACACCTGATGTCTTTCCTGCTCCTCCTCTGGCTTTCTGGGGACTTCAATCGTCACCCCTTCCAGGGTAATGGACCTCAGTGGTGCAGTTTTGGTGAGTAGCATGTGGTTCCATTAGCCATGTGCTCGATGTCCAGGCCACAGGAGAGTCCTGACGGGGTCCCCTGATCTACTTCCAGACAGTCAGATAACTCACAGGTTTGGTCAGTTAAGCAGGAATTATGGGAAGTAAGGGAATAATAGACTTGTTTTCCATAAATATTCGTTTTCTTCAGGATACCAAAGATGTGTGGGTCATGCAAGGTCAACATCAGCGTTCCTCCTGAGCCCACTGCTTCTTCACTGTGGGTCACAGGTTTGCACTCTTTGAAAGTGTTTTTTGGAGTCACATGTTTAGAAGAAAAGTCTATCTATAGAGTCAAACTCTTTCTCTCTCTCTCACACACACACACACACACACACTGGTATTCTTTTTTTTTTTTTTTTTAAGATTGATTTATTTATACAAGCACTGGGTACAGTCAGAAGCACGGGAGGGTGAGAGAATTCACCAGAGCCAGAGCTGGGAACAGAACAGGCAGACTGACTGAAATACACTGCTGAGGGGAGCAGCGGGCACGGCAGGAGAGGTCTGTGCACCTTGTGGGACCCTAGCCGGCGGCCGGGGAACGAACTGGCGCTGCAGAGGCTGCAGGCAGCTTTGCAACCCAGCGCTCAACCACTGCGCCACTGGGGAGGCCCACTCACTGGTATTCTTAACGGAGACCCATAATCTCAAGGCTGGCAAGACCCAAGATAATTTGTTCAGGCATCATGAAGGATCCTTCTGCTGCATGCACATGGAAATATAACTGGGTCCAAAGACACAGGTTTGTTTTTCAATGTATGTTTCCAAACATGACTGAGAAATGCAGTTTCAAAAGCCAGATCATCTGACTTTACAACACATAACAAATGTCAGCATGCCAATGAGACTGTCACCATGTTCAGGACTTCTGGGCCACCCAAGGGGGCTCTTCCCACCTCTCTTCTATCTCAACCACTGTCCTCCCCCTTTTTTTTTTTAAAGATTTATTTATTTATACAAGAACTGGGGTACAGTCAGAGTTGCGGGAGTGTGAGAGGATTCATCAGAGACAGAGTGGGGAGCAGAACAGCCAGACGGACCGAAGACACCGCTGAGGGGAGCAGCGGGCAAGACAGGAGATGTCTGCCGCGCCCTGTGGGATTTTCCCTGGGCGGCCGGGATCGAACCCGCGCTGCAGAGGCTGCGGACAGCTTCACAGCGCGGCGCTCAACCTGCTGCGCCACCGGAGAGGCCCTGTCCTCCCCTTTTAGAGATCAAAATGAGAGAATGAAATGTCTTACCTGGATCAAAAACAAGACTCCAAGAGATATGGTGCCTATCTTTAGACATTTCTGAGATGTGAATTCTGGCAAGTATCAGGCCTCAAGTTTTAAGGAAAATGTGTTATTAGACCTCTTTGGTGTGTGCTGGCAACCTTAATTACATAAGTCAGAGAGATGGCTTTTATTTGAAAACCTCTGAGGACTAGTCTGTTTAGTGAGGGGTGGGAGTGAGTGGACCTGAACTGTTTACCTTTCTCGAGGTGAGAGTGGGGGTAGGGTGTGGAGACCAGGCCCTGCAGGCCCCAAGCACTAACTTGCTCTTGTAAGACTCTTAACTGGAGGTTTAGTTAAGTGTGGAGACCCTGGAGATCTCAGGCCTGGGCTGTGGCTCCAGCTTCCGCAGGTAACAGCTGTGTAAGCTTGGACGACTTAGGCAACCGTTTTGAGACTGCCTTTCATAATTTGCAAAGTGGAGTCTACCTTCCAGGGGAAACTAAGTCCCAAAGAAGAGCTGGCTCATAAAAAAGCTAACCAGACCTGGGTTCCGGGCAGCCGGAGAGCCGTAGTAGTTACTTTCATCACCTCATTGTCAATCACTTGTTTATTACTTGTCACTACCACTAGATTGAAAGCTTCTCAAGGGCAGGGCCCATGTCCAGCCCATTCCCTGCTGTATCCTCAGGGCCCCAGCCCGCACCCCCAGAAATGTTCAATACCTGTTGAAACAGTGAACATCAGAGAAGGTCTCTGTTATAATAATACTCGAAAAAGTCTGTAGTTCCGCTGTCAGATGCACACATCTCCAGCTCTGACAAGCACTTGTCCGGTCACTGCTTGGTCACTTCCAGTGACAGGGAGCTCAGTACTCACTGGCAGCCCTTTTTCATTTGGTCATCTCCCTCAGGCCTACGGGCAAGCACACGTCTGTCTGAGCCACAAGGAAGCAGGGTCATGGCCCTCAAGTACTCTCTGTTATGTGGCTCAGCCCCTCAAATCTTTTAGCCTTTTGGAAACAGGGCCGTTCAAAGTGAGTCTCCAGCCTGCTCTGTGGTGTTGTTTCATGGGTATCATTGAGAGTGGGGGCGGGGGAAAGGTGGAACACGAGCCTAGAGAATCTGGCTATAAAACACATTACCTGCATTTATAGTCCTCGTGCCCCAGTGCTTGGGATAAAGTGAAGAAGGAAAAACATTCCACTCTGGCTTTCAGTGACCCCTAAAAGAAACCCCCCATGGAGTAATTTAGGATAGTAATTTGAGCATAGACTCAAGCACGTGTTCTTTGCCTTCTCTCCTTAAACTCAGGAGCCTCACGATGATCGGCACCAAATTGCTTGAAAATGTGACCCAGAACCCTTCCAGATGAGTGGCGAGCTCAGAGACATAAAAAGTTCGGGGCATGTTGCTGTGGTGTTGAAATCAAGGGAATATGCATGAGGCTCAGACTGTGCACAGAAAGTATGTCCTCTCTGTATGACCTGCCCAGGAAAAGCTAAGCCAGCAAAAGTCATTAAAATGTCAGACAGGGAGCTGGGTTGGCGGGGGGCGGGGGATGCATGTTTCAAAGTAAACATCTAGCCCTATAATATTGTGGTCCATGAAGAGGTAAAGATGACGGAGAGGAGGCACAGAAAGAGTCAGACTCAAAGGAAAGTCAGGGCAAATGGGGACACATGGTGGCTTCGTTCCCAGCCTTTGCAAGTTGAGGACATGGCGTCATCGTGCATTCATTTGCTGGAATTAAGTACCCAGGAGTCTTCCTTGAGTCTTTCCTTTCCATCAGCAAGTCCCGAGTCCCAACACATCTCCAAGGTTGAGCCATCTGAAGTTGCCAATACAATAGCTGCTTGACCCATAAAAGATGACAACTCCATATGCTTCCGTCTACTTCAGTTTAGAATCAGCTCTTTCTTCCACCGCCAACACCACCGCTCTAGCTCAAGCCCCCATCCTCACCTGCCTGGACTCTGCCTTGGCCGCAGGTGATCGCCATGTTCCCACTCTGGACTCCTTTTAGGCCTTGATTTTCACTTTAGAAATTAAAGTCAAAGGAAAAATATGTAATTAAAGCAGATCATGGCAATCCCCTGCTTAAAACATTCAGTGTTAAATCTCATAAAAGGTGGGTACACGAAGCATTGCCGAAAGAAATTTGGGAGAAAAATAAATGGAGAGAGGTACCGTGGTCATGGGTCAGAAGTCTCAGTGGCCTCTCCAAGTTGGTCTGTACATAGTTCATGTAATCCAATCGGGGTTTTGATTTGTAGAAATTGATAAGCCGATTCAATAATTCACATGGAAATGCAAAGGCCCTGAGACACCAAAACAGCTTTGCAAAAGAAGAGAGTGGGTAACTGATGCGATTTGATTTCAAGACTCCTTAAAAAGAAACGGTAACCAGGACCATGTGGGTTTGGTGTAAAGACAGACAAATTGATTAATGAAACAGAATAAAGGGCTCAGAAATAGACCCTACTTGTGTGGACAATTGATTTCTGACAAAAGCCCAATGGCATTTCAGTTGAGAAAGGATCGTGTTTTAACAAATGGTGGTGGAACAAACAGATAGCCATAGACAAGGAAATGAAGTCTGCTCCAGAGTTCAGCATCTATAAAGATCAAATCAAACTAATATCTAGGTTTACATCTAAACTTATAAAACAGAGCCTCCATGGTGGCATAGTGGTTAAAGTCTCAGTGCTATCAAGCTATTGCTAGCCACTGCAGCATGATTTCAAATCCCAGCCAGGGAGCTGACCCACATGGCGCAGCAGACCTCTCCTGTCTCCCTGCTGCTCCCTTCAGCAGTGGGTCTCTGTGGATCCACCTGTTCTGCTCCCCACTCTGTCGCTGGTGAATCCTCTCACTTTCTCCCCCTACCTCTGGTCTATACTCCAGTTCTTGTATGCATACATAAATAAAAAATAAATCTTTTTAAAAATAAAAAATAAACTAAAAGATGGGATAAAAGTCTATTGACCATAGGTTACTCAGAAACTTCTTAGTTATGACATAATAAACATGATTCATAAAATAACACCTTGGATTTCATCAAAATTTAAATCTCAGCTCTTTGAAAGACATTGCTAGAAAAACAACAGCTAAGCCACATCATGGGTGAAAATATTTGGAAATTTTATACGTGATAAGGGACTTGTATCTTTATCACATGCACTTAAAACTCAATAATAAGAAAGCAAAACAGACAATTTAATAAAAAATGGGTCAAAGATATAAAAAAGGTTATGTGGAAGGCAAAGAAATACAAAGAGATGCTCAGCTTCATTAGTCATTTGGGAAATGAAAATTATAATCACAATGAGATGCTACTACTAACCATTCAGGAGGGCTGAAATTAAAAAGAGTGAATACATTAAATGTTAATAAGGATGTAGAGGGATTGGAACTCTCATCCACCATTGGTGGGAACATAAAAGTGATCTAAGTTCTTTGGAAAACAAGTTGGCAGTTTCTTAAAAAGTTAAACATATGCCCATTCCTACTACTCACTAGAGTAGAGAAATCTTATGTCTGCGTACAATCTTGCACCCAAATCTTCTTTGCAGCTATAATAGCTTAAAACAAAATACAATTCTGTTCATTGACAGAAGAAAATAAAAAACCTACGGAATACTACACAGCAAGAAAAAGCATGATGATTGCCAGGAGCTACAACACAGATGGATCTAGAATAAGTCTGCTGAGTAAAAGAAGACAGAAAGAATATATAATGCATGATTCTACTCAAATGATATTCTAAAAAATGCATCTGAATGTGAGGGAAATAAATAAGTGGTTATCTAGGCGTGGGGAAGTGAAGGTGTAGAGGGAAAAAAGAATAGGAAGGATTTCAGAGGACCAAGAGGAGACTTTGGATTTTGTTCATTATCTTGATCGATAATTTGTTCATTATCTGTGGTGATAATTTCACTGGAATATGCAGGTGGCAATATACATAGTGGTATATTCGTAGTGGACACCATCAACTTATCAACTGTATCTTTTAAATATGTAGGTTTTGTAGACAAACAGGATGATTACATCTCAGTCAATCTATCTGAAAATGCATTAGTGGTCCAGGGAGGGAACAGCCCCCTGAAGAAAAAAAAAAAAAAAACCAGTTGCTCCTGACTGTAGCATGAAGGCAGTTGCTCTGCCTTCTAGTAGGTGCTAACCATGCCTTTTACAGATCTTGAGACCCAAGTTCAAATGAACTCATGCAGCCTTTCTATGCTGTGTGTATGTCCTTGCATGTGTGTGAATTTTTCAGGAAAGAACTCACGAGAACTTCTCAGTGCGCGTGCTGTAGCAAAATGGCAGAACAGGAAGTTCCAAGCTCTTGTTCCCCAGGGAAACATCAAAACCAACCACAAACTTGTTAACATAACCTTATAGGAGCTCTGGAAAATAGTCAAAGATCTCTAGGAATCAAACAAAGACCCAATCAAGAAAAAAAAAAAAAAACACGCAAAATAGTAGGAAAATTTGCAGTGGAAAATTCTTGCTTGCCCTTGTTCCATGTCTTCTGCAGTGCAATTTAGTGGACTTGTGTATCTGTCCTCTTCAGTAGGGTTGGTGCCTTTCTTTCCTTGTCTGCTTCTTTCTTCTCTCTTTTACTCTGAGTGTAGAATCCCTTCTTCCCCGGATTCAGATGAAGACGTGGAACTGTGAGCAAACCCACTGGGCATTACTTCAGGCCTGGAGAGCCCTGGCTCCGGGCAGGGCCCCGTTCTTGCTTCCTGTACCCCGCAGTGCCGGGTACTGAACCAGCTCGGAGCGCCTTCCCAAAGTCATGTTTACACTGTCATGCTGTGCAAATTGGAGAGTTTGTTTCCAGGAACATCTGGGAGGACCAGCTGGACACGTGTTTCCCTTCTCATTAATTTAGGCTCCTAATTAATCGTGCAAAACCCAAACCAAATAAGCAGGAACCACGACTGAAAATAATCATTAAGCCCCCCAAACATGCACATATTTTAATGAAAACTTGGCCCAGGTGATGGGCCTCTCTTGGCTCAGTGCTGTGGCTCTAACTGGGGAGTTCACCAGAGAAAGATGCTTCTGGAAGCAGACAGATCTCGATCCCGCACGGAGCAGCAACGGGCTGAGGGCCTGGGATCGACTTCCTTGTAGGAAAGAGTCAAGTGCATTGTCTTTAGAATCAGTTCATCAAGCACTGAATTCGAACCCTCCCAACAGCACCCATTGCTGTTTGAGTCTCCAGTGCCCATTTTCCCATCTGTAAAATAGGAATAATAGTATTAATTTCACAAGGTTATTGTGAGGGTTAAATGAGATGATTTATCTAAAGCACTTAGCTGATGTCCTAGCACATCGTCAACTCAATGAATAGTGGCGAACACTGTCAATGCTGCTACAGATCATCTTTCTTACTAATAATCCCTCTGGTGATAATGATCATCATGAAAAAAATCAAAGAAATGTCAGGGAGAATGAGTCATAAGAATAAAAATCCACTTCCTGCCTTTCTGTATCACCTGTCGTGGTTCGGAAGGAGCGAGGATAGGTATATAATTTTGCTCATCAGACTCAAGGTCCATTTTTCTGTTTTTGAACCCAGTACCACCCTGGGTTACTGTCTCCCTTACGCTTTAAAGCACCAGGAAAGCCCCAGAACCTCCCGAGGGTGACGGCCATCCTGGTGAGCGTGGAGCAGGGCTCTGGTGTGGCTGGAAATCCCACCGTGCCTGCAAATAGTCTGGAAAATGTTAGTTAATCACAGACAGAGGACAAGACTTGCGACTTGGAAGAACAACAGAATTAAAAAGATTTATTGAAAGTATTCCAAGGGCGTCTTATCCATGAAACAACTATGAGGGAGCTGAGGACGGCGTGGAAGAGCCTAGAACCCCGGGCCGCCTGCGTGCTCCTGGCCTCCTGCGCTCGGGCAGGTGGGTTTGGCAGGGAAATAAGGACACGTCCTTTTTTGCTTTAGGCCCCGAGGGAAGACCTTTAAAAAGCTGGTGGAGGGTATGATGGAACAAACCGGGCCTGGCCCACTCACAGGGAGATCTGCTCTGCCTGCTCAACACCGCTGTGGAGATGAAGGCTCCCCCTGCTGCCACCCAGCTGGCGGCCCCTCCTGGCTAGCAGCTGCACCTCCCCTCACGCTTGCCCCTCACGCCCGCCCTCTCCACCGTCAGGCTCCTTCCTGCTCCTGGAATCCGGATCCCCTCCTGTCTCCTGACAAACACTCATTACCTCAGCTTGCAGCACCTTGAACGCGTTTCCTGCGGGACTTGCCATGAAGCTGAGAGTGGGTCGCTGCCTCCTGGCAGCTGGAGGCCACACCTCACACCCCGGCCAGGTAGCGTCCGTGGCTTAGTGCAGCGGCTTGTGTGATTGTCTGCCTTGCCTGATCAGCATGAGGAGAAGGGGGAAGCCTCCCGGGCTCCAGGTGTCTTGCTGTGGATGTCTGGGCGGCTCACAGCCCCTGGAGCTGAGGCAAGGGGCAGGGATGAAGGCGGGTCCCCTGATAGGGCCGCAGTGAGCCTTGACTCTGGGGGATGTGCAGGCTCCACGTTCAGGGGCGACCCACCCCACATTCTGCCTCTCTCCTGAGGCCTCATCCCTCCTGCCACCTGGCCTCTCCTTTGTCCTCTGGGTGTATCAGTCAGTTGTCTTCCTGGCTGTGTTGGATGCTCTCATTCTGGCCTGTAACTGCGAGTGACCTCAAAGAACATTCCACCCTGACTGTCTCTGGGTCCTCCCACCAGGTTTCTTAGTGGGGAGCAGAGCGGAATCTTGGGGAGCGCGTCCCATACTTGGGCCCCTCGATAGTATGAAAACCCTTTGTTTTCCCTTCCCGGGATGGGGCTGCTTGTCCCACTGGCAGCTGGTGGGGCATTATCTCTGAGGCATCAGATAATCTATGGGATGGGAGAAAATATTTGCAAGTCATGAATCTGATAAAAGGGTTAATATCCCAAGAATACAAATAACTCATACAACTCAAAAACAAAAATCCAAACAATCCAGTTGAAAAATGAGTAGAGGAACCAAACATTTTCCCAAAGAAGACACACAGATGGCTAACAGGTACATGGGAAGTGGCTCAGTGTCACTAAATCATCAGGGAAATGCAAATCAAAACCACAATAAAAACCACCTCTCCACAGTGAGAGTGGCTAGTTTTAAAAAGACAAGAGATAACAAGTATTGGTGAGGAGATAGAGAAAAGCCCTCATGTGCTGTGGGTGGGAATGTAAGTTGGGGCAGCGACTGTGGAAAACAGTAGTGAGCCTCCTCCGAAAATTAAAAACACAACTAGCATATGAACAAAAGCCATCTTGAAGCCATAAAGAAGAAACTGGGTCTTTGGTGACATCACTGAACTGCAGGATCAAGCTTTACCTGAAAGCTACTCTACATTTTCCAACTACACAAACAAATAAGCACCCTTCTTTCTTTATAGAATTTTTGGGTCTATATCTGAGATAGTTATTTTGAAGCCACAGCTGCATCCATGTGTTTATTGCAGCATTATTTACAATATCCAGGATATGGAAACAACCTAAGTGTGCATCAGTGGATGACTACATAAAGAGAATGTCACAGACACACACAGTGGACTATTACTCAGCCATTACAAAGAAGGAAATGTAGTCACATGGATAAACCTTAAGAATATGATGCTCAATGAAACAAGTTAGACAGATAAAGACAAATACTATATGATCTCACTTATATGTGGAATCTAAAGAAAGAAAGAAGCAAACCAAAAACCCTCAGAATTCGGAGATACCGAGAATAAATTGGTAGTTGTCAGAGATGGGGTAAGTGTTGGGTGACATGGGTGAAGGTGGTCTCAAGTTACAAACTTCCAGTTAAAAAATAAGTGAGTCCTAGAGAGAAAATCTACAGCTTGATTATGGCTAACAATACTGTACTGTACATTTGAAAGTTTCTAAGAGGGTAGATCTTAAAAGTTCTCATCACGAGAAAAAAATTGTGACTCTGTAAATTAACAGATGTTAATTAGACTTACTGTGATAATTGTTTTTGCAGTGTAGACATCTATCAAATCATCAATTGGCGATATATAACTCCTGAAACTGATACCATATTATATGTTAATTATAGCTCAAAAATGGAGGGGGGCAAGAATTGATGTATTAGACATGAGGCTTTTCATGTCAAAGTCCAGGTAGTGGGACAGAAAATTCCATAAAAATAACCTGTAAGGGATTTTCTGCGGCCAATCAAGGAAATAAGTTGTGGCAACTTTACAAATCATTATGCTTCTAGTTGTAAAAATAAAAAGGAACCCCATCTCTAGATGGCATAAAGAATAAAGGGTGCTTATTTGTTTATGTCGTCAGAAAATGTAGAGTAGCTTTCAGGTAAAGCTTGATCCTGTAAGTTCAGTGACGTCACTGAAGACCCAGTTTCTCCTTTATGGTTGCAAGATGGCTTTTAATAGCGCGTGAGGCTTCAGGCTCCATCCTTCACATCCAAGAGGGAAAAGAGAATGCCTTGTTCCTGGCATTTCTAGAAAAGATTCTGTTTTAACACTGGGTTAGGTGACCTGAGGCATGTGTCCAACCTTAAACTAATCACTGTAGGCAGGGGGAGGGGAGAGGGTGATTTCACAGGTCACAGGTGCCGCTCCCGGAAGCTAGGATGAAGTTGACTTTTTTAGAATGACATGAATTTCCAAGTGGAAGCTAGGAAGAGGGAAGTAGAAAAATATGCTAGTGAGGCAACAACAACAGAAGATGTTGGTCTGGACAGCTCCTGTTAGTGTGATGACACTTTGCACTGGTGGCAAGACGGACACACCCAGGAGCTCTAAGTTGGCTTCTGCCTGGAGCGACATTTTGTTCCTAGGAGAGATTTATTTAGTTGATGGTGTGCAATCTCTCTGCTCTGACACTCGGGCAGGTACATGGTTGGGTTGAAAACAGAGCCTTGCACGTGATTCTGGAATGCATTAGTTGGAACAGAGCAGAACCTCAGAGCCAAGAGCTGGCGCCTCATTCAGCCACTCCTGTGGCCAATTCCCCATCGTCCCCTTGGCAGGCAAGGCAGCCTGCGCGTCTCTCACATTACATTTCCTTATAATCTGGACATTAATCCAAGCTCAGCAAGTGTAATGCTAACCCACACAAGGCATTCTTGTCGTCACAGGTTACAAGCACAATCCCATGTAAGAGCTTGTTTACTCATAGGCAATACACAGGTTTTACTTGGTTCAATGTACTGTGTTACAACAACCTAGCAATTTGCATGTTCTTCCTGATTATCTGGTAATTAAACCCAGTAAGTACAAACATACTGTAATTATCATGTAACAGACCATCTGGACGGAGAGATGGAAATAACTATGTATTTACGCTATAGCTGTATGATAATTATGACGTAATGGAAGCATCAGCCATGAATGAGAAGAAAGATGTGCAAGATCATTGCTCCAACATGGTTCTCGCATCAATTGCAGTATTCCTTGTCTAGAAATGTCCAGAGATGTAAGGCAAGTTGGCTGATGAATCCCACCCGGATGGGGCGGGGGTGGCTTAGTTAAAGACAGACCAATACAGAACCGATGCCTGAGCAGGAAGTCAATGTGCCTGCTCGTTTAGTCAATCTTGTTTACGCTTCATTGGCCAGCAGTAAGCATTTTTTGATATGAACTGTTATTCCGTTTGCACTGGAGCCATCAGTGCCTACGAGTAAGTGGAAATAGCTTTGAGTTTGGTTAGTTACATTTTGTTTTATAGATATTAGATTCATAGAGGATATCCAGGGTTTGACCACAGGGGGGAAAAAATTAACATAAAGGTATTTATACTGTTTGAAAAAATACACTTATGCTTTCAGACAGAACCACAAATCCTATCGTCACCAGTGAGTTGGTTAAATGCCCAGCCTTGCTCAGTGTTGCTTATGTCATAAACACATCAAGGGAAATAGTGTGCGGGGTATCAGAGAAGGCCAGTAGCAGCAAACAAGAATTGCAACTGCAATAATAATAATAGAGTGGGTGGTATCGAGTGAGCTTAGAGCTTAAGAGACTCCAGCCACCATATTTCACATCAAATCTAGGATGCTGTCAAGGTACAATGATCATTTCACAGACCAATAAAGAGGAAAAAATGCCATCAATTAAATGTTTGCCTAGCTTAAGAATTCTGAAATTATGTTGATTAAGAGAGCTGATGTCCATGGACTTCATCATATATTCTTCTGGGGCAACAAGAAAGGAGCTGGACATTGATAAGCACTCCTGATACATGTTCTCAGGGCACCTGCAGCCCTTCCAACTCGATCCTTGACTCTGAGCTTTCAGCATCTGTGTTCTCCATATAACATTGTCCTCTCTGCCATCCTGCACACTGGTGATACATTTCCTAAAAGGATGCCCATCCATTGTCTCTGGAATTTTCTTCCCGGGAAATTACACCCATCCTGCAAAGCAGGCAGCGTTATTTGTGGCTGAAACCTTTGTAATGATTCTGAAATTTTATTTGCTATTCCCATTGAGGAAGATTTTGAAAGTTTTTTTCTCTGTAAATATTTACATGAATAGTATAAGACTATGGGAACCTAGTAAAACAAAAGTCTAGTCTTTAAAAAAAAAAATCACAACACAATGACAAGCTAAGATTCCTTCAATGCGTCAAGCAACGAAATCTTGACTTACCATAAGTTTGAAACATTGTGAAATGCATAGAATTTACATTTAAACATTTTTTGATTAGCCCTCATAATTTTGCTTAGACTCTTTCTTTTAGATGTTGTTCCTGTGTTATTACAATAAATCTATTTCTGTTAAATTTCTTCAGAGACAAGAAGCTTGGACAAATCTAAGATTCTGTCTCTTTGAGGAGTGAGATTTAGCTTCCTTTCCTTTCTTGCCTTCTTAAATTGGGCAAGAAAACCCTAGGGGCTTCCCAGAAATGATTTGGAATAAACTAGTGAAAATAAAGGGCAAAGAGCACATGCACCTATTTATTAGGACTCTTTTTGGTTAAAATTTAAAATTAACTCATGAAAGATTAAATGAAAAGTAAACATTTGTCAAGGCAAAGGATGAGAAGGCTGTGTGTTGGCTGTTTTTATAACATCTATCCCTTCCCTCCTGTCTCCACTAAATGCCCCATTTTCCTTTGGGGGATTTTTCTTTCTCCCATCTTCAATCACACAGAGCCTGAGGGGTGGAGCCTACCTTCCACTCCAACGGAGGGCCCTAATGGGTTCAATCTAAAGAGCACCTCTTATCTCCTCCAAGTGGTGTGGCCTAATTTGGACCAATGAACGAGCCCCAAGATTTGGCCAGGGCCAGCTGGAAGGGTTCTCTCTCCCTTGGACACCTGGGTTGTGGTGTGAGGTCTACTGTTCCTGCAGCCATTCTGCTCCCACTGGAGAAAATCCAGGGTTGTAATGGACCCGGTGTTTCCTGAGAGTGAATTCTGAATCACAAAAGGCAGAAGAGAGAGAGAGAATTTTGACCCAGAATAACATTATTTTACACATGTAATGCCAGAACTCTATGTAATGCCAGAACTACTTCTGGACTCTGGACTCTTCTGCTACAGGAACGACATTCAGTAATATCTTTGTTATAGAAGGTTGCTTGATATCCGTGTTCTTTCACTTACAGAAATAAACAAAAACTTTTCTTTCTATAGGGCTATAGGAAGTAAGCAAACTACAAATAACAATCCAAAAATACCCGTTGAAAATCATAATCATAAGAGTTAATTATATTGTTCCCGTCTATGATGAACCAAGGGCTGGTATAACTCATACACGTCACTTTATTTAATCCTCACCACAGTCCTGTGCACTAGGTACTGTGTTACCACCCAAGTCAACAGGTGGGGAAGCCAGGGCCCAGACCGTTGAGGGACTCAACAATCCAAGCTCCAAGTGACAGAGTCAGGCTTGGAACCCAGAGCCCTGGGCTCCAGAATTCAGTCTGAGCAGGAGCAGAAGGATGGCAGCAACAGAATCTAGAGGGGTTGGGGTGCAAGGGACGCAGAGAAGTGACAGCCAGCCTGGTCCTGGGGAAACCTTACATGACACAATGAACATCACAAACACAAGGCAACATTTAATAAAAGTATGTTATCACCATACTTTTATTCCCCTGAATACCTGTAATACATGGTTTCAAAAGCATGTGATCATAGTAACTATTCTCCCGCAGTCTGGTTTCGTTAGAATTTATTTCTCACTTAGTATAATTTGAGGTTGCTTATAATAAAAACCACGGATCTTTAGTTGGACATTTAAAAATAATATTAAACTAAGAGAACTGGGAGAAAATAAAAGATTTTTGCCAAGAATTTAATGCAATATATTTATAATGCTTTAAAATTAAACTTACCCTTGAGTTTCCCAGCAGCCAGATAATAAAGGATAAGTAGATGCATCGTATTAATTCCCCTGACTTGATAAAAGAGTCAGGGAGAGTATAAACGGATGGCTTGTGGGTGAGTCTGTTTGCAAGTTTGCTTTGTTTCACTGTAAAAGGCTTCAAATCAGAAGAGTTCACTTGAAAAGTCAGCCTCCCTTCAAGATGGCAAGATATGGCTACTCTAGTCATTCATTTCTCAAGTTGATGAGCACCAGGAGCTGAGCAGTGGTTGCCGTTTTAGGACAGCAGGTTATTCCAGTTTGCCACACTCCCTACCATTCCCTATTGTTTATTCCCTTTATCACCTTCTTGACCTCTGTAGGTGGCTGGAAAGTGAGGCCTAGTTGAGTAGGTCTTTGGCCTATACACTGAAGCCAGAATGGGCCATTAACTCACGCACCAGGTCATGTCACTCCGGGTCTACCTCTTCAGCAGCCCCTTCACCCTCTGAGTAAACACTAGGGCCTTTTACAGGACCTCCCCTTGGACTTTTATTCCCTTTTGCTCGCTCCTCTAGCCTAATTGGCTCATTAGGTGCTTCGACTCAGAGCTGGCTCCTGCCTCCGGGCCTTGCTCACCCTCCACCTGAGATTCCCTTCCCCCAGCGTGGCTGCCCCTTAGGTCTCTGTTTACCTGTCACCTCAGTGAGGCCTCCCTCGACCACCTCACATAAAACACCATCACCCCGCCTCCCTGCCCCCTCAACCTGTTCCATGGACTCCCCAGCACTCATGATGTAACCGACGCCTATGGTATGGTCACATGTTCAACTTTACCCCCAGTAATGTCATTCTATAGGCCGTGGGGGCGGGGGCCCTGGTTTCTAGGGCAGTGCCTGGCACTCAGGGACAATGGCCGCACGGCATGAATGGATAAAAGTCTAGGACTCTCCACATTTATGCGCGAGCCATCCACCATCTTCCTGAATGAAGATATTTTTACATTAAGTATGAAGAATAAAGATGTAAAGATGCCTGATTTTATCTTTGCATGCAAAGATACCAAGCCTGAAAGATAGCTATATTTATATCCATAGTGTTTCCAGATTAAAGGCCAAACAATGGCCAGTAGTCACAGAAGGCAAGAACAATGGGAAAGCTGTTTACAGTTTCCTTGCCAGGCAAACTGTTGCTCTGAGATCCTTTTCTTTATAAGTGCGATTAACCCTTGCGTGATTGTTTGACTCCAGAAATAGCCACAGTTGGCCAACTTCTCTGGACAGATTTTCCTTGGCTTATGATGGGGTTGTAACCAGGAAACCTGTTGTCAATCAAAAGTATTATCAGCTGAAATGCATTTAATGCACCTACCCTACAGCCCAGCCTAGCTCAGCCTCGCCCTACTCCAACCTCCTCAGGACACTTCACTGGTCTGTAGTCGGGCAAAATCACCCACCACAGAAGCTATTTAATGCTGCACTGAAGCGAACAGCAGCGTGCAGAGCCTTGTACCTGCCTGGGATGGCGGGGCTGCTTGGGAACAGTGGTTGCTGCCGTTACCCTGAGACACGAGTCAACATTGTATTGCTCGTCGCTAGCCCAGGAAGACATTCTAAATTCTAAATTTGTGGGCCTCCCTGGTGGCACACAGGGTGAAGTCTCAGCACTATGAAGCTATCGGTAGCCACTGCAGCATGAGTTTGATCCCCGGCCAGGGAGCTACCCACAGGGCCCAGCAGACCTCTCCTGTCTCCCCGCTGCTCCCCTCGGCAGTGGATTTCAGTGGATCCGTCTGTTCTGCTCCCCACTCTGTCTCTGCTGAATCCTCTCTTCCCCCTCCCTGCACCTCTGGCCTGCACCCCAGCTCTTGTATGCAAAAATAAATCTTTTAAAAAAATTCAAAATTTGAAATACAATTTCCACTGAATAGTTATTGCTTTTGCACCATCACAAAGCCAAAAAAATCCTACATGGGGTCATCCTAAGTGGGGGCCATAATAGAATGAGGCTGCTCAGATCTACAAACAGTCCTCGCACATGGAGGGCGACCAGGACGCCCCCACAGCGCTTGCTTCTCTCCCCAGCTGCACCCATGCCCGGCCAGTGGGGAGGACAAGCCAGCTCGTGCTGCATGTCCCCACAGGCAGCTGCGCAGCCACCAGAGGCTCCAGGCTCCAGGCTCACGCCTTGCCTTGCAGCTCCCTCCAGCTCATGCCCGGGACCCAGAGAAATCTCACCTAAATTTGTATGGAACCAGAAGTGGGCTGTCCCCAGGGCGGGGCTGGCGCTGTGGCCCTGGGGCAAAGGCTCTGAACCCACAGCTGATCTGAAAAGGTTTCACGCCCCCAGTCCCAGGAAGAATGATCACACATTCCAGCTCCCAGTTCCAGATGAACTGGGTGAAAGGGGGAATCTCACGTGGCCTGCAGAGCTGAACTGGCCCCGTCAGCCAGGGTGGGGACTATGTGTGTGTGTGGGGGGCCTCACTGTCCGGGGGGGGGGCATAGGGGGGGTAGGAGCATCTCCCTTCCCCCAGCCCCTTGCTCCCTCGAATCTCTGCCCGGGAGCCCCCAGCACAGCCTGCTCACCTCCCTCCTGCCTCACTTCCCGCTGGCAAAGGCCAGGAGGGAACAAGAAGGCTTCTCTAGCTGAGAAGACCAGGGAAGCTTGAGGTGCACAAGGGAGGAGGCTCACTTGGCTCCCGAACCCCACAAGCACCTTCTGCCCGGGAAAGTTTCTTTCCCTCCCTTGGAAACCACTTCCGGAGGCGAGCTTCAGGAGAAAAGGAAAGCAGATGTCAGCTCATGACACAGAATAATCGCTTTGCTCAGTGCTTGTATTTTCCTACCAATTTTGTATTTTTCAAAAAGGACAATAAAACAATTGTACTCTCGGCTAATTAATGACAAGCTGGTAAAAGCATCTCCTCATTGTTCCATTTATTTCTCCATTTCTCCCAGTTAACAGTCCTGTCTCTGAAATGAATCAATGTCGTTTACACAATGCTGTCACCCCATTGTTCCTTTATCATCCTCCATTTTCATAAATCGGGGTGTTAATCCCTTAATGGCTTTTCTCAGTGCTTAAAAAAAAAAAAAAAGAAAGGGGAAAAAAAAGAAGAAAAGAAAAAAAAACCGCCCAGCCCCTGCTCGCTCTTAATCCTCCAGTAGACAATGCGTGTTTACACAGGCGGCCTGCAACGTGTTTACTCAAAAAAGCAGGTCCGGTTGGGGATTTAGCCCCTTCTGTTTGTTGCCTAAACAGGAGGCCCCTCACCCCTGGGGAGCCACCCTTTCCCAGGTAGGGTTCACCCCAGCCCCAGCTGGACGGTGGAACCTCTGACCTCTGGCCTGGAAGCCCAGAAAGGAGGCCTTGCAAAGTGGAGAAGATGGGGCAGGGGTTTCTCTTCCTTCCTGGGCGTCCCAACCCACTGTCCACGTGCCTCCTCACTCACCTCGTTCTCAGGCAGCAGTTCTTAAAATGGGGGTCCTGGACCAGCAATGTCAGCCTCACCCCAGAACTTGCTAGAAATGCAAATCACTGGGTGCACATCTTCCCTGCCGAATCTGCGTGAGGGTCCAGGATCTTTTAACAAAAGATGGATCTCTGATGCACCCTGGAAATTTGAGAGTTACAATACAGAGGGATTTAATTCTGAGGTTAACGAGTAAATAAATGAAAATAAAGCTCATTTTGTCTCACAAATACTGGCTGATTTCCGGTTCCGGTTTGACAATCAGGGGCCTGACCATTGATTGAATCAGAACAAATGAATCACAGCTGGTGCAGCCTCCTGGACTAGGGACTGGACTGCCACGGGTTCGTGTCCTGCCCAGACCGCTTCACTTCTCAGGCCCTGTGTGGAGACTGGCATAAAGCAATGTATCACCACCATCGTCACCACTATGGGGTTGGGACTGAGCCGAGAACTCTGCCTTGTGTCTCCTGTGCAAAGTCCTGAATTTCACTAAACCCTTCAGTTCCATCACTCAGTGTGTCTTGCCTCAGTTCTTGCTTTGTGTAAGCTGCTGGGAGCAAAGTAAAGGGGTCCCCCTTAATCAGAGGATCCTGTGCTCAAGGGGCCTCCCGTCAGTAAATACATGGCAAACAACTGCACAAAAGCCCCTGGCAATGCTGTGGTAACTCTTCGGAAATGGCTCTAAGGTGGTACCAGCAACTGAGTGCAGGTGGTGGTGCTGTTGGAGACGGTAGGGACTATGTGGGAGGTGACGGTGCTGGGGGGCACCGTAGTGGTCATGATGGTGATGGTGGAGGTGATGGTGGTAACAGTGGTGGTGATGGATCGGAGTCAGCAAAGACAAAATATATGACTTGAGCAAAAAAGCTAAGGACAATTGTGCAAAATGATGGAAATGACTAAAATTCTATATGTTTGTTTATACACAGGAAAAAAGAATAAAAATAATCACCTCTGGGCCTCCCTGGTGGTGCAAGGGATTAAGACACAACCTGTGGGGCAATCCGCAGCCTCTGCAGCACGAGGTCAATCCCCGGCCAGGGAGCTACCCACATGGCGCAGCAGACCTCTCCTGTTTCACAGCTGCTCCCCTCAGCAGTGGATTTCAGTGGATCCCCCATTTCTGCTCCCCACTCTGTCTCTGGTGAATCCTCTCACCCCCCGCATCTCTGGCATGTACCCCAGCTCTTGTATGCATAAATAAATCAATCTAAAAAAAAAAAGCACCCAAAAGGTTGGAAGTGGTTATGGGAGGCTGGCTCATGGGTGATATTTACCTTCCTTTCTGTTGCCTGAGGGGACGAGGATGCAGGCAGAGATGGACTTGCACTCGAGCCCTGGGTGTCCTGCTTTAAACTAGAACACTCAGCGCCGCGTCTCACCCTCCGGCTTCACGGTCAAGCAGCGTTCTGCAGAGGAGGCGTCTCACGCCTTCCCCACGCTGATTGGCATCAAGCGGTTGGTATTATTATTATTGTTATTAGTACTGCTGTCGGTTGGCTTTAGAGTGAAGCTATCCCTCCTGTGAGAACCCAAGCCGTCTGCTCCGCATGCTTCGGTAACTATAGTTACGTGCCTTCCCTATCCCATTTTCTTCATTAGCATAACTTTATTACTCCATGAATACTCTTATCCAGTCAATTAATTTTATTGTCCATTACAGGACTATCCCATCAAAGGGAACCAAGACTCTCTGAAACCTCTTGCTGTACCCCAAGACTCTCTGAAACCTCCCCGTAAAATGCTCACCTGGCTGTTTTTGTCAATTCCAAACTATTATAATAATGTCATCCTTACCCAATTCAACCCCACTCCCCCCTGTGCCCTAGTGGAAACCCTCCTCAAGCCAGAGTTTGCCTTTCCGTCCCTACGATGACACAGAGACACTCTCGGGGTGCGCCCCATGCCATGGCTTAGCAACAGGGTGTCTCTGACATCTGGGGAGCCAGCATCAACACTACAAAAAAAAGCTTTGCAGCTCTATGTTTGCAGGGCCTTGTCAGAGGTCTGGGGGCTCCGGCCACTCCGGGGAACTCCAGCCCTGCACTTTAGGACATGGAAGACGTTGGGTTTTAGGGAAACGCACTGCTGGAAGAGTCTCAAGATGGCTTTGTAGCCTCAACTGTAGTTTCAAACGATCTATTTGTTAGTCAGCTAATGTCTCCTCCTCCCACCACTATGGCCCCGTGAAGGCCACCACTGTGTTTTCTCCTCGTTTGTCCGGACAGGGTTGGGCCCGTGGAGGTACAGAATTTGTCTAAGGAAGGGCAGGGGAGACGTGAGAGGACAGGAGGACTAGGTCACAGAGGTGGCTCCGCCGCTGTTCATGGGGTACCTTTGGGCACGCGTTTGTTATCTCTTTGGGTCTCAGTTTCTCTCCGTGTCCAGCGCAGGGTGAGAGGACATCAGGCAGCCACACTCGTGTTTCTAGGCACTTGTGACCCCAAGACCACTGCAGCACCCAAGTCTTTGAAGGAGTCTGGGCAGGTGCTGATGACGCCCTTCCAGAGGCCTGGAATTGGCAGGCCGGGGCTTCGAGGTCACTGATGGCAAATTCTCAGACCGGGTCACAGAGGTAGCACGGGTAAGGCCGGGGTGTTCCCATCTATCAGCCGCTGTCCGCACGCAAGGGCCCTTCCCCCTCAGCGTGTGGGGGTGCAGGCTCCAGCCGTGGTCTCCGTGACTCCGGGTGGGGCAGCCCTGGCCCCTTCCTCCTCGCTTCTGCTCACGGCTGTGTCCTCCTCATGCTCCAGCGCCGGTTCACGCTACCAGTCAGGTCCACCTCCCTGGGATTTAAATTTCGCATCTCCTTGCCGGAGACATTTGTGATTCTGCTCTCTCGTGAGGAGACATGAGACTGAACTCTGTCCTACCCGTACAGGTGAGGCCTGGCCCTACCTGCTGAGCGGCCCGGGCAAGCGCCGTAACCCCTTTACTGCATGACAGACATGACTCGCGGAGCTGCCCCACTGGGGTGCTGAGAGCAAAGCAGAGTGGATACAGCGAACGCCAGGCCGGAGCCGCACAGCCTTCAGTCACGACCCTCGTCCCGTATGACGCGGCGTGGAAAAAGCAGGGCCTGCAAGGCCACATGCGCGTCGCTCCGCTACCTGCCAGCCTCTGGGGGCCGAGCTGCAGTGTTCTGTAGGGGCCAGAGGCCAGAGGCGGGGCGGGGCTCGGGGTGGGAGGGCGTTGGCCTTTTAAAAGAGAGAACTTTGGGGTGATGGGGCTGCTCTGGATCCTGAGTGCAGTGGGGGCCTCGGGAACCGACACGTGTTGAAAATCATCAAACTGAGCCAAAAAGTGCTCTTTATTAGCATGATTTGAAAAACGAATTTAAAACACTCGTGTTATTGAAACATGACAGGGGCTCCGGTAACGCCGTCGGTCTGCTACTTCCTTTCTCCTGGCCCAGTAACGATTTTAAAAAGATAACATGTCTGTAGGCGCTTTGGAAAGCAGAAAGCTTTGTCCCAGCGCCCCCCGGCAGACAAACAAGCCGGGATGTTTAAAACCTGCCCAAGCCGCTGCGGGTGTCCGCTGAGAAGACGCAGGCAAGGGATGACTCCAGATCAGAACCTGGGCGGAGGGAGCTGTGAGAACTCCTGTAAGCTATTTAAAGAGATTTAAACACGATGCTTCCTAGTTATTCTGAGGTGCAGCTATAATTGCTGTGCTTTCCAAATAAATCCTTCAGATTAAATGGATATCGAGTGTGTGAATTCAACGATTGCTCACGGCACGCGAACCTTGTCAAAGTTCGGGGTGAGTCAGTCTAGATTAACAGGAGGAAGTTGGCAAACGTTGCCTTCT
Source organism: Talpa occidentalis (assembly GCF_014898055.3). Lineage (NCBI taxonomy): Eukaryota > Metazoa > Chordata > Mammalia > Eulipotyphla > Talpidae > Talpa > Talpa occidentalis. Next base: position 2,613,545 of record NW_023601754.1, read on the forward strand.
CTTAACACTATCGTTTGGGGCTGGTGTTGAATGTTTACATTTTGGGGAGAAAAAACTCGAGCCAGATAAGGCAGCCCGAGGCAACACTTTGGAGGCTGGAAGTCTGGCTTGGCCACAAGGGTGTGGAATGGTCAGGGGAGTCTGCTGCCCTCGTAGCCTCACTTTGGCCACCTGCTCCTGTCTTGCCTGACTGTCGAGCTTTCTTACCTGGTCTACCGCCGAGAGCCCGGCCCTTCTTTCTGGGCCTCGGGGCTTGGATGCCTCCTCTTGCACCAGCATTTGCCCGCGCTGAGGGCAGTCCGCAGCTTCGCCCGGCAACCCTCGCTGAGACCTGAGTCTGATGAGCACCCGCTACCCATCTGCCTGCCCGCTGCTACCCATCTCTGAGCAAACTGGTGTGTAAGCGCCAGCAGACTCTGCAGAGCCTTCGAGAAATGCGCCCAGAGGTGCTGTTAGGATGTGGGAATTATGAGGTGAGCAGGAAGATGCCAAAAAACCAGGGAGCCACTTGAGCAGAGAGTATAAACATAAATATCCCCAAGCAGGCCCCAGCCCTGGGTTTTTTATGTTGATGCGCTAATATGTTATCCACTGAGGGTTTATTTACGCCGTTTTGGTATTCCCTGCAATTCATTTATCTGCATAAGGAAGAGGCGCTAACAGGACAGTTCCTCATGAACAAGCGTCCCTGTGTGATCCCCACTGCTGTTTATAATCCTTCATGCCCAGATCTATAATTCATGAGCTGATGGCCTGGTGGCAGTTTCCATAAAGGCCACGCCGGGCATCCAGTCGTTAACGCTCGCACTGTCACGCATGGAATCGAAATAAGTCCGCTCTCCTTCTATTCATCACGACGCCACCGACGTGTGGGCAATGATATTATCCAAATATTATTAAAACTTTGAACCCTGTCCCCATAAATTATGGCCGAATGGCTCCGTGGCCATTAGGAGGGAGGGGGTTGTACGGGCTGCAGTTGCCACCGAGTAATTATGTGCTTAAAAGGAAGCGTGGCTGAGCATTCCCCCAGTAAAACAGAGAGGAGCTGGGATCATTTGTTACTCCTGCAGCGCTCGGAGCTGGACCGCTCAGGCAGGTCAAGTCAACCTTAGAGCGAGACAATTATCTGCCGAGAGAGCCCAAACATCTGTTATTAAGTGTGTACAGGCATCAAGGCAACATGCTGGAAATCTTGTCCACTTCAAACACTTGGCGTATTCCACACAACACCCCCTTCGCGTTTCGTTACTGCTGCAGTCAGCTTTGAAATATGTCCTATCTCTCCTCCCCCGGCCCCGTCTCGAAGGCTCGCGCAGCTGCTGAAGCCGGTGTGGTAACTTTAGAAGGTCCTCGCTATCTCTCTCTAGTTCCACAAATAATAACAATAATTTGGGTTTATTTATTTATTTTTTTTTACCTCGCAAGCTTTCTTTTGCATTTATTCGTTCCTCAGAGGAGTGTTGCCCGGGTGGAGATAACCGGGCTGGAAAGCGCAAGGTCGGCCTGTGTTTACATTAAAAGCCAAATCTTTCTCTGATTCCTGCCTCTGAAGTGCCTCACGGGCCACAGGCCGGGCCGAGCAGGCTGCAGAGGAGGTTCTGTGCTGGGGTGATGAAGTGGGAATTAGGGTTCGCAGGTTATCCTGGGCCCCAGAGAACCCATGTGCGTCAGAATCCCGGGGAAGCAGGGAGAGGGCCCCAGCAGCAGGTGGGAGAGAGTGGGGAGCAGGTCAGGAAACAGACCAGGGATGGGTCCAGAAAGGGGCAGAGCTGGGAGTGGGCAAGATGGCAGGAGGAGGCCAGGGGGTGCGCCCGGGGAGATGGGGCTGGGGTGGCTCGGCTGGGCTCCCCGACAAGAGTGACCGAGGCAAAGGGTAACGTCGCGCAAGGAGAGCCGGGCCTGTTTGTGGAGGGGGACGGCCAACCCTCTCCTGTGCTAAGTGACGTCGTCATAACAGACCAGATTCCTTTCTTCTCGAGGAGAATGGAATCTCCAGATCCTGTCGCGAACTTGTAATCTGAGCATCTTTGAGATATATGGTGTCTGGATTAGCTTCAAAGTAATCCAGGGTGGAACGGGCCGGGCGGGGCTACAGATGAAACAAAAGTAGCTCCGAGTTAATCATTGCTGGACTCCGGTAACAGGCACAGGGGGGTTTATTCGACTAGTCTTGACACTTCTGATTCTATCTGAAAATTTTCCATAATTAAAAATTTTCCAAGGAGCAGACCCTTCTGATGTGAGTGGCCTCCCGCGCCAGCGAAGCGCCCACCTCCCCGGGACAGCGCGTGAGGGAACAAGCTTCGAGAAGGGAAGCCAAGCTGACTAGCTGGCAGAGCCCGTGGGGCGCTGTGCTAATCCACCCCGCACACACGTCTCCCCGCAAACCCGCTTTAACCGCCGTGTCATCACCCCCCACCCCGGGGCCCACAAGGACTCCCTGGCCCACGGCATCATCGGCCCGGACGCCCCCTGTGGAATTCAACGTCTTCTGCCGTGACATGGCCTCGCCCTGTTTTTTGGGCCCATTGTCTCTTCCTCCACCTTCTTTCCCCCTGGAGCCTGGCGGGAGAGTCAGGTGGCAGCGGTGGAGGGAGGGAAATAGTGGGACTAGTTCCAGCGACCTGGCCTTTGGCCCCGGCCCCTCTTCCTGGGTAGGTGCTGGGAGGAAGGCAGGTCTGCCGTAGTGTTTGACGTCCCCAGCGAGGAAAGGAGACAAAGCCACAACAGGCCAGGATCTAGGCCTTCGAAAGCACACACAACCTTCTCCTTGGAAAGGCTTCAGCTAGAATAGGCCGCACAAGGTCAGAGTGGGAAGATCTAAGAGCTGACTACCTGGAAGGGGCCCAGCAACACTCACACCCTCCCCCACCTAGATCGGCCTCTCCCCAGGGAGTAGGGCCTAGTGGGTAAATGTGACCATTTCTGAAGCCTAATTTTAAGGCCCCCTCCCAGGCATTTAGCTAGGTGCAGCCACTACCTGTGCTCACCTGACCCCCCACCTGGCCCTCTGAGAACACCCCATTCCTGGAAGGAGGTCTAGGTGGGGACACTGGCTGCATCTACTTGGGGTTCCTCCCTAAATCTCTAGTCTGGGCACCTACAATTTTTGGCCATCCACCTGCTTTCTTACCTGCAGTCACCTTAGGCCCACTCATTCATTCCAGCATCCAGCGAGCTGCGATGTAGCGCCTCCTCGGGGCTGGGTTGCAGCCTGAGACCACGGTCTAGACAAGGGCAGGCAGAAGCTGCTATTTGCCAAGCGTGTACAGCATCTGGGGGAGAGGAAATTGTCAGAAAAGCGAGCTCTGTGTGTGAGAGTAGATGAAACCATCTCTGAACTCGTGTCGTTTTCAGAATCATACAGCATGCGGCCTTCTGAGACTTGCTTGTCAACACATAGCATGATTCCCTTGCAGCTAAGGTCACAAAGTCTAAATAACAGCTAGTGTGGGGGGAGTAGGTCTCTGCATCCTAGAAAGCAAAATCCCGGTTTTTCAGTCACTGCTGATGTCACAGTCCCCTCGACCGCAACCTGCTTTCCTTCCACGGCCCCGGCTCAGTGCCAGTGTCTGCGCAGGCAGTGGTGACCAGCCAAGGCACAGCCCACCTTCGGGTGTGATGATGACAACAATGATGCTTTCTATGCACCAGACACTATTTTAGGGACTACATCAGCCCTGGACCCTTGCTGGGGCTGGCGCCCCCCATGCATGGAGGGGACACTGTTTTGTCTTCATGGAGACCCCATCAGCTTGTCACATTCTCCTAGAGGAGGCCTTTCTCACACAGCCCTCACTGCAGTTTAATGGGCTCTGTGTGCACGAATAGAGACTTCGGCCTGATGTGGGAAGACTCTGGTAAAAATGTATCTCGGGATTTGTCCACAGGAATTTGATAAACCCTTCTAAAAATAATGACTTCTGTTGTGCAAATAACCCCCCCAGGATGCCCTTCTAACACCGTGCTGGGTTTACAGTTAGCTGGAGACAGGTCACCATCGTGTCAGTCAAGGGACATTGGCTGATGTCCAATCAGCCATTGGACAGTGGCTGATTCTTCCCTAGGGTGAGTGGGGCGTCCAGCTCTGAACAGCCTCTCCCAGGGGAAGATCAGACCTAGGGTTCAGCGAGGGGTGGGGGCAGACTGTTCGTTGTTGCTGAGTTACGATGACCTTGGCTCCTGCCCCTCCATGCCCACCTCTCCTCTCCACATCTATGCCAGCCTTCACGCCAGGTCTTGTAAATCTCAGCATCTCTGGTTTGATGGGGACAGTGCTTGGCAAGACTATCTGTCCAGAATCTAGACTATTGTCTCTCCTGTTGACCTTGCTTGGGTGATAATTTGAGAAAATCACATAAGGAGGATATAGATATGAACTCGCCAGCGACTGAGGGCTGCTGTCCCCATGCTAATGACTTAGCTCAGTTGAGCCAAACTTGCAAGTTCACACCAGCCAGTATGTTGAATGTGATGTTTTCTGGAGCTCATCTCCTGCTCTTAGTGCAATACTTTACATTTGTTCTAATTCTAACTGTAAAGAGAAAATTTAATGTCACGAGTGAGTATAAAAGCCTCTAATCTGTCAAGATCTAGAAGGTGCGGGGGGTGGAGAGCGGAGAGGGAAATAAGAAGGCCTATAGGTGCGGGTGGATGAGCCCAACAGATCAGTTATCTGGTGATGTAGAAACTCACTGTAGCCTTTGCAAGCTGTTTTGGTCTGAACTGTGTTACCCCAAAATTCATATACTGAAGTACTAATCCCCAGTATCTCAGAATCTCACGGTATTTGGAGAGAGGGTCTTCACAGAAGAAATGATGTTGTGTTATGAGGGTGGCCCTGACTGATGTGCTGCAAGAGAAATCAAGATTGAGACTAATTTCTGATGGAAATGTCGCACGGAGGCCACGTGAAGACAGAGGGAGAGGATGGCACCCCTAAGCTTAGGAGGGAGGCCTCAGGAGAAGCCAACCTACCCACACCTTGATTTCAGGCTTCCCAACTCAGAACCGTGAGAAATCAAGTCCACGCCCAGACCACGGTATTTGTTACGCAGCTACGCAGACTGAGGCAGCTCCTTTACACCAGGAACATGTGACCTCCCGGGCAGTCAGTGATCGCGAGCACTGGCCTTGACTTGGAAGCAGGATGGCGTCGGGCAGGATGGTTTCAAGACAGGGAGGCAGGAGCTCTGGACAAGCACAGAGTGAAGGTGACCTTGATGACCCCGTGTGGGAGTTTGCAGGGTAATCCCTCCCCGTGTGACGTGATGCGCACCCTTGTCCCCGGGCCAGGGGAGGTGACGAGTGGGCTGTTTCCACAGCACGGTTCTGTTCTCTGCCAGGAAAGCGACCCTGTCTCCTCCCCATCTCCGCCTCCTTCAGTGTCACCGTTCGAACCTCCTTAGCCTCAGGCAGTGTGTGCCAAATCTGGAAGTGCCTCCAGTCCCCCCCAGGGCGCTCTATGAAATGTTCATTGCTGGGTGCCTCCTCAGTCATTGACACAGAACATCTGGAGGCGTAAACAGAGTTTCCAGATCAGATGGTGAAGAGCCTGGAAGTGGAGGTAAAAGGTTTCAACTGGGCTGAGTATGTGGTGGTGGTTTGTGGGGGGCTCACCATTCCTGGCTGCTCGCGCCCCAAGGGCCTGAAGTGGGGAGTGGCCCGGGGCTGTGGATTCCTGGGGACTTCCTCTGTGACCACACAGTCTTGTTAGACCACTGGTCTCCATGACAGCCACCTTATCGCTCCTTCCCAAGGATTTGGGAGTTTGCAAAGAGTCTTTCGGGCCCTGGGGAAAGTTGTGTCACTCTTCTGGGTGCCCCGTCTAGACTCTGAGGGTGTAGACTCTGAGGCTCTGAGGGTCCAGGACTCTGGGCTTGATGGCCAAACGGACATCCTGGTGTGCTGTCCCTGGCCAGGGTGCTGTGGGAGAAGGAAGCAGTAGGGTGTGCCTGGGTCAATACTGCAAGGAGATGGATGCCCATCTGTGGAGTCCACTTTGAGGCAACTTGGGCTGATGACTCGCCTTTCCCTGCCTCAGTTTCCTCACCATAACAGGGGGACAGTCATAGCACTGTTCTTGTAAAGAAGTTGCCAGGGACAAATGAAAACAAGCAGAGAACTCTTAGCTGACCAAGCCTGTGGCGACCATGGAGGTGAGGATGGTGATGACAATGGCCGTAGAACTGGCTGAGCTTCCTTTAGAGAATTCTCAGTGAGAGGTTCATCCTGCTTCACCACTGGCCTAGTGCACAAAGCTTCCAGATGATCCTCTCTGCTGTGCCTGCCCTTCTTGGGTATCTGCACAGCCCAGGAGTAACGTCCCCCAGGCTGCCCGCGCCGCTCGCAGCCTGGCCTGGAGGATGTGGCCCGGGTTCGGATCTCTTGCTGGGCTCTCCCCGGGGAAGTCCCGCCCACCTTCTCCACGACTGGGATGATGGATGGAGCAGCTGGCGAGCTGCAGGTGTCACCCTGGTCTCGCGCGTGCCTACTCGATAATAGATGATCTAATCTGTCTCCCCAGCACTTCCTTCTCCGCGCAGGTGACAGAGATGGAGCGCGCCCATTCTTCACCTGGAGCAAACGTGGCTTCCCAGGGCGCGCCACCGCGGTGCAGCAGGCCGCGGGCAGCCCCCAGGAGGTTGCCACGCTCTCGGCTTCCAGGCCTTGCCTCGCGCGGGACTGCCCGCCAACGACAGGGCGCCCTGGCCGAGCGGAGGGAGATGAGCAACTCTTCCCAGCTCATTTGCAAGCTGGCCACGTCTCTCCCCCATGTCCCGGTGGCATTTCTTACAGAAAGTCAAACACTGGCCCGCCTCCCCCTCTTTTGCAATTATCTTATACTGAAATATTTCATGCACGCAAAAAAAAAAAGCAACAAAACATCCGCAGCGAATATTTTCATAAGCATTGCCATACCCAGCGCCCGTCTTGAAACAGCAAACTTTGCAAATGGCAGACAAGCCCCTTTCCTGTATTTCCCCGCCTCTGCCCCGTGGTAAGCTCCGTTCTGACTTTTCCCACATGCGTTTTATGACTTTTGTTTGTGTCAATATGCTTTTCACTTTTAAAAAACAGATGTTGTGGCACCGCCGGGAGCTGCTGCGGGATGTTTTCCTCCCACGCTGGTTTGCTGGGCCTCGCGTGTGGCCGCGGTTCCGGGTTCCAGTTCCGTCCAACCGCCACGGCCAGGTCATGAGGGTGGCGCTGTGCCTGCCCCGTCTCGCTCATGGCACCTGCTCATCTCCGTGCACCTTGAGCTCAAGGCCAGTGCCCGTCTCTGCACACTCTCCTCAAGCAAATGTGCAGAATTCCTCTGCATGTCCACGCCCCGAGGGGACCCCGGGTCAGGGTCTGGGTCTCCAGCTTCCCCAGATGTGAACACAGTGCTCTCCTAATGGTTTCACCAACTTCTGCTTGTGGTTCCCACAGCCCCGCTACCTCACCAGCACCGGCCGGTAGGATTTCCAAAATGTCTCCCACTGATCTCATCGGCCAGGAGATCCCTCATCATGGCGAACGTGGCATTTCAAAGCAATTTGAAATCACACACACACACACACACACACACACATATACACACACGCTCCCACATTGAGCCTTGGCATTCATCACCGGAAGACCCTCTGCGGGCACGAAGCGCCCATCCGTGGGGTTCAGAGATGGCGGGGGCTGATCGTGGCGCTTCCAGGGAGAGCTGATCTTGACCGACACCCTGCGTGTTGTGTAACCTTGAGTAGGTGACTTTGCCTCTCTGACCCTCAGTTTTCCTCATCTGTAAAATGGAAGAGACTAAATCTAGCTCAGAGGGACAGTAGAGTTAGGGGGTGTCTTGCGTGCGCCCCGGGCTGCCCGTTAGCTGCTGGGCCGCTGGCAGCCATGCTCCTTCCTGCCTCCCTTTTGTCTCTGTCCCTCCTGTTCTTTCACGCTATACCTGGACAGAGAGCAACAGATGCTACAGCGTCTGCTCGGGTGGCTACCTTAGGAGCCCCCCGCTTCCACCAAGAGTGGGTAATGCCGTCTAATTAATATCTTAGTGGCTTGCATGCAAATCAACCCTCTACGTTGCTACCAGCCACCGCTCTTTCCTGGATCCCTTGATCTGCTTTCTGGAAATGTCCTGCTCTGGGTTCAGTTGTTCAGAAAACTCTCCTTTTGGAGTCCAGGGTACCCCTCGGCCCGATTGAGCGGGATAATCATAAATTCCAGGGAGTGAAATCCTAGAAGCTGGGTGTCGCCGGAGGAGGGGCACCCCAGGAGGGGGTCCGGCTGCAGGATGGAGAGCGCCACTGCAGATCCTGCTCAGAGCTGATGGTCCAGGATGACGTTGTGCCTGGTCCCAGACCTTGTCAGGTGATGCTTGTGTCTGAGGAGTGTGCTTGGCTTCTACACCTTTCATTTCACTCTGGAGACCCCTGCTCATCACTGTCCATGACCCGTCTGGCCAAGGCGGTGGGCTTGCATCAAACAGCCATGAACTTTCAGAACTAAAGTATCCAGGAGCACAATTAATTTGCTGCTTTGCAGCTTCATTGGATATCAGTCCAATAAAGATCAGTCTTTAGTGGCCACACACACACACACACACACACACACACACACACCAATTAATCCGATGATCTTCCATGGGATGCCCACTCTGTGCTGAAGTGTGCCAAACAATGGGCAGAATGAGCCAGGGTCAGTCTCTCAGAGTCCATGATCTAAAGGGGAGACAGGTGAATCCAATGATCTCACAAGTAAAAATACGACCTCAGGTTGCCGCCGCACTACTCCAGAGCCAGGTGCGCTGAGTAAACGCTGTTGGGAGCATAGTTGGAGAGGATGGTGGTGGTGGGGGTCCCTGCTGGCGGTCCCCCTGTGACGGAGAGAATGAGAAGGGGTGGGAAGACCCTCCAGGCAAAGAGGAGGGATGGGCAAAGGCCCTGCGGTGGAGAGTGACAGACCCCGCAGACTCACGCAGAGATGGCCCGTGCGGCCGGGCCAGCGTACGCGGGAGGAAATTGGGGAGATAAGCAGTCACAGGCCATGAGGGACCTGGTGCTGGTTTTATGGCTTATTCCCTGTGCCCCGCTCCCTGCTGCTCCTCTCTGGATGCTCCTACCCTGTGGCCGCTACGTCTCTGGCTGAGCTGTTCTTTCCTTCCTGAAAGGTACTCTCTACCACAACCTTCCCCACCTGGCAAAATTTTATCCCTCCACAAAGCTCCTGCAGCCCCCCTGGGCCCTCCCAGCCACCGCTGGTAAGAATACCTTGACACCTGCAGCTTTACTGGCCCCTCATCTGGGCTTCTTGCCAACGCGTGCTCTGGACTCTGGACTCAATTTCTTATCAGCCCGTGCCTCCTCCTTGGAAGGGAGCATCCTGGCCGCTAACTTCAGAGCCATCCTCTCTCTTTCCTGAGCCCCAGGAGGCCGATACATCCTAAATACCTTCTCCTTGAAAGAATGAATTCCTTGAATTGCTCTTCCAAGGTTTTTAGCTTGAGCCTTTGTTCGCACTCCATATCTGTCCTCTCTCTCTCTCTTTTTTTTTTAATCACACTTTTATTTAGCTGACAATTTGTCTCACTAAAACACTACACTTCTTAGCAGACATGGCCAATGACAGGCCATATGGAAGCTATTGGGTGGGAGAGCACCTTACAAAGTGTTTTATTCATCTAGGTAATATGCTTTTTAGCCTGTTACTCCTTTTTCTTGTCTGGAATCCGGCTGTGATCTCTGGAGCCTTTGCAACATTTTTAGACACTGAGGCAATCTTGAGGATTGAAGTCAGTCATCAAATTGGTAGGAACAATATCTAAAAGTGGTTTCAGAGAACCATGGAGCTCTGTACCGGCCTTGAACTTCCTACCTATCTTAAGCAATTGTGCCTTTTGGTTGTTTGTTTTTTACATTTGGCCAAAACAAACCTTTACTGAACGACTTCCTATAAGCATTCTCTCTTTTTCCTAATTTTACCATTTATTTTCCACTCTACAGTAAGCAAAAGTCTACTGTGCCCTCAGTGTCATCATTCTGGAGTTGGTTTCATTCACTCATCCACCCACCCACCCATCCATCCATCCAAGCTTTCAACAAATACCCACACTTAACACCATAAACACATGCTCGCAGGCACTGGATATAGAAGGATCTAGAAGGTGGGTATGGAAGTGTGCTACTGCACCTGGCTCTCGCCTTCTTGTTCTGTTCATGAGTATGAGGATCTAGTGTCTGTCAGGGGAAGCCCCCTCAGCCCCCCGGCCGTCCTCTTGGTCAACTGGAGCACCACCGAGCTGAGGACTGGGTTCGCGTTTAAACCCCACATGACATAATGTTTGTCTGAAGGTAATTCTGCCTCTAAATTATTTGCAAATGTTCCTCACATTTCCCCCCTCTCTTGTTAGGATTCAGAGCCAATTTGTAATAAGCAAGAGCAGTTTGACCCAGATTAAAAGATACAATTAGTCTGTCTGCATGGTAAACCTAAAAAAGTACTACTTACAACAAGTTATTGTTTTTTTGACAAAGGGATATGTCCTGGCAGAACAATAAGCCCCCACCGCTGATAAGAGCCTTGTAATTTACACAGAACACCACGGCACAGAGAGAGCAGCCCTCAGAACCTGCGGGGTCGCAGCCCGGCCTGCCCTCACAGGGGTGGGGAGTGACCCCAACGAGGAGGTGGACCCCCTCTACACGCGGAGAGACGAGGCCTTCCGGCAAGGCCTAGGGCCCCTCCTCCACCTTTTCCTGGGAACTGCTAAAGGTTGCCTCCATGGAAAATCGTGCCCAGTGGGACTGCTAAGAATGTGGGGTGCCCTGAATTGTAGACAAAGGTCCCACTGACTCAGGCAACCAGCCGTTCTGAACCGGAGGCAGGAGGGGGTGATCTTGGAACGTGTCAGCGCGAGGGTTTAGTGACATCTGCCCACTGACTCCTGGCTGGAAATCTTGGTTATCATTCTGGGGACACCTGCAAAGTCCAAGAGCTGGGTACCAATGGGTCCCCCTCCCTTCTGCCCCCACCTTCCTTTTGGGGCCCTGGGCTCAGCCTCAGGCATAGGGGTAGAGCTCTGTGGAAGCCACCTCCATGGGGCTGTGTATTGAGAGCTCACCCCCGGCCTGGCATTCTGGCAATTTTTGTATGGATCACCCCATTTAAATCTCACACCTCAGGACAGAGAGGAGCTCTTGTTACAGGCAAGGAAACTGGGGCACTACGGGATGAAATGGGATCCCTCAAATGCATGTGTTAAGGGCCTAGCCCTAGTGGCTCAGCATGGGCCTGATGAGAGTCACCGAGTTAGAATGGGTGGGTCCTGATCTGAGGTGTCTTTATAGAGAGGGGAAATTTAGGGACCGTCACACACATGGGGCAACATCGTGGGGGCTGGAGGGAGAGATGGGAGAGATGTGCTGCCCTCCAGGGAAGGCGAGAGACACCCCAGCAGACCCCAGGAACCCAGAAGGGGGGAAAGGAAGCAGCCAGGCCCACGCCTCGCCCTCAGGCTCTGAGCTCCAGGGTTGCGAGGCGACACATCCTAATGTTCAAGGGACTCAGACCACGGTCCTAGCACAGGGCTGAGAGAGAACTTTCTAGAGCAGACATTCGCCGGCCTGAGTGACACTTTGCTTTTTGCTGCTTCTCCCAGGAGACGGGGGGCACTAAGTGCCTGTGTCGCCAGCTTCCCTTAAGTTCCACGTGCCCCTGACTTTGATCTGGCCACCGAGACCTAAGTCAGCCGGGCGTCCTGGGCAGGGCTTTGCTCTGATGACCAAGAGATGCCCAGACCGTCCTCCCTCCGCCCTGCACCGCCCCTGCGGCCCTGCAGAGGCAGCTTGCAAGATGAGGACGAGGTCCAGAGAGCCTCGGGGGCCTGGCCCGCATGAGGCTGAGCCGCTAGGGCTGGACTGAGCCCCGATTTCTGTGTCGCTGCAGTCCTGTGACACCACCGCCTGCCCCGTGCACCCCTGCTTCTCCAGCACCCCGGGTCTCCCAGCTGGGGAGCCGCAGGCACCTGTTTGGATCCAGTTCACTGGGGCCACGGGGTCTGGGTCTGCTGCCCGGAGCCTCACTGCAGACAGTCGGGCCGCGCAGCCCTGCTGAGTGGTCTGTCTCTTCTGCCCTGAGGCACCCAGGAAAGAGGGGCCCGCAGCAGCTGCCCAGCACGATAAACAGAAGAGGACACAGAAACCACGAGAACGCAGTGCCTGGGAGCAGAGCGGCGCTGAGAGAGCGACAAGGAGCCGCACAGAGCCCCATTCATGTGCATCCAACTGGGCTCTCAGGCTGCGGAGAGGCGCCGCCTTTTAACTTCTTGGGGTGGGAGGAGGGGCCGCCCTTGCTGGGGCAGCGCCATATTCCAGGGCAGGGTGTCACGGGTGGGGCCGGGGGGGCTTGCGCACAGTGGAGTGAGACACGGGGACCCCGGCTCTACCTTCTTTTTTCTTTTTTCCTCCATTAATAAAATAAGTTTATTCTGCTGCTACTGACTTCTTCCTCAGGCCTCGGGGCCGCTCTGCTCACATTTTCCCTGCACCCCTCCTCAGGGCCACGCACAGTGTCTTCCGTGCCCGGCACACGATGCACAAGCATGAAAACGAGGAGGCTGCCAGGCTCGCGCTGATGCTGCCCTCTGTGCCTTCTGGGAAGAAGCTGCCCTCCTGGGCAGATGGAGGGGGCAGGCCAGGGCTGGGCCGTTCGGCTGCGTCCCGCACAGACCATAGACACTGGGCTAAGGGCGGACACGCGACCCCAGCCGGGCCAACAGGGAGTCACTGTTAGAACAAACCTCATGTCCATCCAGGGCTCCGTGGGGGAAAAGAGCACTCCTCCGAGGGGAGGCACCCGCCGTGCACACCCTCTGGGCGGCCTCCTGGCACGTTGTAACTGGCACCCTTTCCTCCCTGCCTGTTTCCACGATGGTCACAAACACCAAGGCATTGTCCGTTCCAGGGCTGAGTTGCCCACTGGACAATAATGGCCTCAGGGAGGGTTCATGTCTGCGATATTGCTGTCAGCCTAGCGCCTCGTCAAGAACCTGGCACGCAGCAGTGCGGTGACGGCGTCTTCCCGAGTGTGTGCGTGAGGAGGTGGAGTGTCCACGGAGGTCTTTGCACCTGCTCCACTCGCGTTCAGTTCCAGCTCCCAGATGTGCCAGGCCCTGTGTTGGGGCTGGGATGGAAAAGCAACTGGCACTCACTGCCAGCCTCCTCCTGGAGCTACGGGCACAGCAGGACGCCCGGCCCTGCCCCCATCTGAAAGTCAGGAGGTTGAGCACCATCAAAAACATTGAACCCCATGTTTGGTTCACTGGGGTTACACGAAACCCCATTATAATCCATTGATCTATATGAAATCGCTGGTGACCTGCTTCTGACCAACAAAATGGCAATTTCATGTAGTGCGACCTAATACACAACAGATGAGAACCGTGTATGATTCGGGGACCCCACTTGCTTTTCCCAGCCCTGCAAACGCACATGCAGGGTTCTAATGTGGAAATCTTTGGATGAAACGTTCTCCAAGTCCTAAAATTCAAATGCAGGACATCCAGGCCTGACATATATGAACGAGCTCTCTCTGGGGGAGCTCTCTCAGGCCTGACATATAGGAACCCCTCCCCTGAAACTGACCGCGGCACTGATGCAGCGGGGGAGTCCCAGGGTGTCCCCGCCCGTGGCCTGTACAGGCTGCTGTGTGCAGTGTCTCCTCTGTGGCCCATGCCCCGTGGCATCGATTCCTCTGCTGACTCGATGAGAAATTGCAGCGCGTTTTCTTAGCACAGCTCTCCCATGCATCTCTGTCAACGCCGGTTTACATTCTGGGATTGAACTAATTTGTTTCCCGTTTGCTCCTGGCTGCAAACTTTAGGCAGCTCAACTTTGCTGCCCTGTGTGTGTAACTTGGTCACCCCAGCCCCCTTTTTGCCTTCCCCATCGCAAGCTAACCACATCTGAGCAAGGAGGAGTAACAGGCTCCGTGTGATGGGCTTCTGGCTCTGGTAGCCTGGACACTCCTGCTACTGTTGAGAGCCAGGGGTGGGGGAGCGCAGGCTCTGATGACGCAGGAAGGAGGGGTAGGGTGGAGACTGCAGTTCCAGGGCACAGCGTGAGTGCTGCCTAGCGCAGAACACCCCCTCCGACGCAAGCAAATAAGAATAACCCTGGTGGCTTCCTGAGCATTAAGCACCCAACAAGGTCCATCCATCTCAGACTAGCTCCTGCCCCCCCAGGAGGCTAGGAGCTATAGTATTAGGCATTTAGCCGAGGGAGCGACCTGGACCCGAGGCTGAAATCACATGCCCAAGGTCCCTCATTAGAACTCACGCTTCAAAATCTCCACCTGACTCCTTTATTTATTCCTTAACAGTTGCTCCCCAAATCTTGATGTGTGAAGATACCTGCTGAAAAAGTCACAGCTTCCAAAATCACCACCCGTAGCCTGACATGGTGGGGATGAGGGGATGAGCTGGGGGTTTCTGGTCACCCAAGCTGGGAGATACCTTTTGGGGGATCAGAGATGATGCTTGAGACTCTTGGATGCTTCCACGGAGGTATGTTTTAGTTTTAAAGCGACAACTAGGAAGATGCCTCCTCAGGGTTTCCCCAAGTGCCTGGATATTGGCTACCAGTGGCCCAATTTTCCCATGAGCATTTTCCCCTCAATAAGAGTAAGTAATTTCAGCTGCAGGAGTATTTATTTTTATCACCTCCCCCCACCCTGACCCTGCCCTCTCAGCTTTGGGACTCGCTACAAACTATTTTCATGTCGAATATGAAAAAGTGGAAGCTCAAACTTTTTATTTTTTCAGAATTGGCTGCAAAACATCTGGTTAATATTTTCTGAAGTTGAACATATGCATATTCTACGACCCGGCAATTCCACTCCTGGGTAAATACCACCTAGAAATGAGCACATATGTTCATCAAAGATGAATGCCGCGAGCGTTCTTACAGCCTCAACCCGGAGACAACGCCAGGGCCCGGGACTGATCAGTGCAATTATGGTCCCGTGTGCAGTGACTAGCACATGCCAATGGGAAGGAGCAAACCAGCTCCTCCTGGGGGCTGGAAGAATCTCATACGCTTAGCCCCGGGCCAGACATTGGAAAGTACATCCTGGATTATCCGATGCCTCCAAAGCTCAAAAACACGAGAAACTAAAACCCAGTGTTAGAAGTCAGGCAGTTTGCAGCCTGGGCTAGTGGAGGGCAGTGTCTAGCAGAGAGGGTGGGGGGACCCTTGGGGTGCTGTCTTCCCTGGCGCTCTCACACTGAGGATGCTTGTAGGGTAAATGGAGGTTGCTCAGCTTTTGCGCCATTGGCCTCTGTGGCTGTCACCTGCGGCCTTGAATGCAGGAGAATCTTTGCAGCATGTGCTGGGATTACGCATGCCCGATGGTGGACACCTGGGGTATGGTGTGGGCATGTGTGAGTGGGCGCACCTGAGCCTGGAGGCTGGGCTTGTAAGGGTGGCATCACAGAGGATGGCATGGCAGGAGACTGTGTGGCAGAGGGCAGGAATGTCAGAGCCCAGAGAGGAAAGACTCGCCGGGGGTGGAGGCTGGCAGGCCCTGCACCTGCCTCCATAACATGGCTCTTATGATTGTGCCCTTTGTACGTATATTCTAATCAAGTTTCCTGAACGACGACCATTGCTTTCAGTTGTGCTGAAGCTCGTCTTTCTGATGGCTCAGGGTGGGATGAGGCACGGTCATATCCATGCAGAGCTCCCGTCCGCCCCAACAGACAAGTGTGCTGCTCTGGCAGAAGCCAAAGTCAGTTGGAAACCAGGCCATCGCAGGACAGCTAAGCCTGACAAATACACGTGTTCTCACACAAGTCACACATCTGGCATCAGGGGCCTGGTTTGGACTTGTAGAGGAATTCAGACTTGCTTTTGGCCACCGTACATCCATTGTTCTTGTTAGAAATGGCACCCTGAACTCTCATAGTGTGTCGAGCTCTACAATCCAGTCATTGCTGGAGGAAAGCGACTCTACCCCTGGTGGTAAGAGTCAGCTGGTGAGCCGAGGTCGGCTGCTGGAAACACTGCCTCTTCCCATCACAGCAACTGGTCTAGACGGGCATGTGGCAGAGGTGAGTCCAATGAAGCTCCTTCCCCTGGGATTTCAGGTCTTTGCAGAATTTGCTCGTCATAAGTTTGTCTCTGAAGATATCAGTGGCCATCTTTGCCCTCACTTGGGGGAAAACGTGGCAAAAAGCAAAGTCAGTAAGAAGGAAAGAAGAGCCGGGGGGAAGGGGTGCCTCACAGGCGTCTTGAAGCCACGACACTTTCTGGATTTGCCAGGAGCGTGAGACTATTCCTTCAGTGCCACAGGCAGCCTAAACAGTGACGACACAGGAAGCCCCCACGTGCAGGGGGCCCCGGGGGCTCCAAGTCCAGGTGCGCCCCCATCTCAGACAGCAAAATCGAGCTTTGGCTCAAGAGTTTCTTGGCTGCGGTCTCCCAGATGTCCTGTGTGACCCCATCTCGCTGAACTCACGTCCCAGGCAGTTTGAACCTCTGTACCTCTTCAGGCCGGTCCTTTGGCCGGGGTGATCTTCCTGCCCTCTCCCTCCATTTAGCAAATTGCTCCTCAGTCTTCACGGCCCCATGAGGGTCTTCAGTGGACGCCTTCCCTTCCCCACCCAGTGAGCCGATCATCTGAGGACTCCCCAGCCCTCACTGGGCCACCGTTGACACTGTCTCCCGTACTGTGAACTTGGGGACAGGCCCCCTGGATGGTGCATCCCTGAACATCCAGATGTTCACACGGGGCCTGGCCCGGGAGTTAGAAGGTGGACAGACTGTGGACAGATGCTGAGGAACAGGTGAAGTCCCTGAGGACTGGAAAGTTGACTGGAAAGAACAGAGGGACCCGCGTTGGGGGAGGCACACGTCACGGGACGACGGGTCCATCTAAACGGGCAGCTGGCCCCAGCTCCTGCTTGGAGCTGCCACACGCAGGTGCCAGAGCTGCTGGTTTTAGAAGCAAGAGGAATTCTTATGTTTTTTATTTAAAATACCCTAAATTTAAAATCTTGGTTAAAAAAAAATATATGAACGAAGCCACGGCCATGACCTGGCGTAAGTCCCTGGTAAAGGGGGAAGGTGGCTGTGAAGAGGCTCAGGCTGTTTCCCAATGAGCAGAGACACGGATTTGAGAGCAGCTGATCCAGGCAGCGGTCTCAGGGGTCACCATGGGGAGACATCCTGGGAAGCCTTTGACGCTGAAAACACTGCACATCAAAAATGCAGTTACGTCGCCTACCCCAGGCCTCGCCCCCTGGGTGTGCTCAGGACACTTCACTGGTCTGTAGTTGGGCAAATCACCCCCCATGGAAGCTACTCGATCATGAAGGGCTGGCGGGCTGGCGGGCTGGCGGGCTGGCAGGTGTCAGCCATACAAAGTGAGAAGCAGCGTGCGGAGCCGCTCACGGCCCGTGTCCAGCCTCGCGCGACAGTGCGGCTCCATCAATAGGTCAGAATCCAAGGCCGCTCTGCCGCCCGCCTGCGCCCACACAGGCGTTGCTCCTCGCAACCCTCTCCCTTGGCAAAGCAGCCGCGGAAGCACCCTGCCCGCCTGCGTCTTTGTGTCTTTTCCTTCATCCCTTTCCTCATAAACCTGTCCTTTTAAAACGTAAAAAGAAAGTCAAAATTCAAAGTCTGGATTCTACTGAATGTTCATTGTTTTTGTTGCAGAAAGTGAAAAAGCGAAAGTCAAATCCTAAATGGGCACCAGCCGAACGCCCAGGCCCTGGCAGGGAGGGCGGCCCTGATGACGCATGCTCTGAGGAGCAGGGGCGCTGAGCATATCAGGGTGCAGTCCTGGGGGGCCCGGGGAGGCCCACAGACCGTCTCCTAGTCTTCCCGTTGAGGGGTGAGGAGCTGGCGTTGATGCACCTTTCCCTCAGGGCTAAGAGCTGCTCCCAGAGTACCATCTCGCTGGCGGGACTGTCCTCAGCACAGTCCCCGGGGCTGGCCGGGGACAGCCGGGGGAACGGGTGGGCAGCGACAGTGACCACGAGGCGTGGGCAGGTACAGACGCTTCATAATCAAACCCGAGGCCGACTAGGCTGAAACAAAGCTTTCTCTCCCCACAGCCCTTGGCTGCGACCCTCCTCCTGGGCGACGGCCCAGGAAGCTCTTTCTTTCATCAGTATTTGTTGTTCCTGACCTCGAGGTTGTGCTCGGGAGCCTTAGCTGAAGCCATTGGACCCTCGGTATCTTGAATCCTGACGCCATCTCCACCCTGAGGCCACCCCACCAGGCAGAGCGCTCCAGGGCGCGGGGCTTCTGCGGCAGCGGGTGGAGCTGCGCCAGCCTGCTCTGTGGCGTCTCGAGTCCCTCTGTCTCCTAGTCTGTCTCTGAGCGCAGAGATGGCCCCTCCGTTACGACTGCAGGCTTCGGGGTGCCCCCTGGGCGGCTGGCGTGGCGATGGCGCCTGGAGGTCACTCAGGAGTTCACACCCAGCTTCACACCCCCGTCCTGGAGGCCTCAGGAAGGTGGGACGCAGCAGGCCACGCCACCTCTTGTTTTGCTTGCTCGCAGAGAAGGAAATGAATGTTGGAGCAGTGGGAAGCGCCTAACTGGGAGGCCGAGCGTGGAGTCTCAGGAAAAGCTCCTCCCTTCCAGGAAGGGCTCGTGGTGGCCTGGAGGCGAATTTGGTTCATAATGTCATTAAAGAAGTCGGGGGCCTGTACCCCCTGCCTGTCACATCCCGGCTTTGGACAAGGACAAGGCCTAGCTGGACGCGGGCCCTCCTCGCCCTCCTCCCCAGACGGCTCGGGAGACCCAGCCCGCCGCGGGGTGGGGGCCGTTTCATTTTCCTCACACTTCTGCCCACCCCCCTTTAATCAAGGCCTCGGAGGTAATTGCTCGGTGGACAAACAGCTTGAGGTCTGGTGTGCAACTAACAATTAGTTTAGAGACTGTGATCTATAAATTTTGAGGCGAGGGAAAGAGGATTTGGTGCACTTGGGCTATCCTTTTTAATGAAGAAAAATCACACACCGGAAGGGATCCCGCGTGTTATGGAAGCAGCTTAATATCATCTGGTGGTGATTTGTAGGCCTCGATAATGCCTTGTGATCTCGGGGAAAGAAAGAAAACAGGGGGCGGGGGAGTGAGTTGTTGTTGTTTGTGTTTCTTACAACAAAACAAAACCAAACCTCACTCTGTGTTTATGAGATTTACGACCTGCGGCCGCCATCTGTATAAACCCCACCAACCTTCCACCGCTGTCCCCCAGCTCTGTAAACTAGGCCAGCCGGAGCGGGACCCCATAGGAATGTCGTCCTATTTATTGTTTATAAAAATAAACCGGCTGGCCGGAGATGTATGTGAGGAATTTATATCGAGCAGCTGCACAAGCAAGTGTCCGAAGGCGAGGGAGCGAGGAAGTCGGGAGGGGGAGGCCGCGTGACCCCCGCCCGGCACAGGCCGCTCCCGACAGCCTTCGAGGACCGCTTCGGGAGATGAAAGGGAAGTTGGGGGGCGGGGAGGGAGGGAGCCAGATTCATCACGCACCCATGACAAACCCCTTTTCATTTGGCCAAACCAGTGAGTTGAAGCATTTGGAAGTCTGTTCTAGAAAGAGCACACTGCCCTTTTCCAGGGAGACCCTGGGATGGTGGACACCCGAGGGGCGTCCATGTGTTGCGGGGGACAGACAGCCAAACAAGAGGAGCCAGATCAAAGGCTCCCTGACGGGTCGCTGTTTTAAGAGCTGGGTGTCGTCTGTCCTCCGGCCCAGCGGTGGACGTGTGTTCCCTTCCACGTGGCGGCGGAGGCCGAGGGAAGCACGCGGCTGCCCCGTCAGCTCCCCCAGGTTCAGAGCTTCGTAAGGCCTAAACTTCATCACCTGCAGGTCGGGTGGGCTTGTCTCAGCCGCTGGGCAGGCTGCGGGTGACCTGCTGTCACCCAGATTGCAGGTTTGTCTCTGATCCCAAAGGACAAGGACAAGGCGAAGATGCAGAGGAAGACAATAGACAAGAGCTGCTCCTCTACAAGCCGCCACGTTTTGGTGGAGTCACTCACCACAGTTAATTGTAGAAGATTTTCATTATCGCAAAAATAAGGGTCTAACCCAGCCCCAAGTAGCCGGGACCTGCTAGTAGTCAGGTCTCGCTCACTCTTACAACCCCACACCCAGTTCTAGCAACTGCTTTCTGTTTCTGTAATGTACCCATTCTGGACGTGTAATCTTTGGTGACTGCTTTCTTGGCTTATCACAGTGTTTCCAAGATTCATGCCTGCAGGAGCAGGGACCCGTGCTTCCTCCCTGTCTCCCGCACACTAATACCCTGGCATGTGTCCACACTCAGCCCGTTTCTCCTCTCCGTCTTTCCACACACTGGAGCGTCCGTGCCGTTAGCTTCAGTGTATGTATTTCCCGACTCATTGTGTGTCTTTCTTCTGGGGAGCTGTCTTTGCCCTCATTTTTCAATGTTTCTAGTGTATTTTTTTCCTTTTTTGGGCCATGACATTACTTAGAATACATTTTCTGCAACTGAAACTCAAATTCAAATGACTTAAGCAACGAAGTCTATTTTTTCATTTGAAAACTTTAAATTCAGAGTGGAAAAGAGCTCAGGAGAGGTTGCTTTGCCTGTTGAAACTTGTCCTGCAAGACTTGAGTTGTTACCCTCTTGGTGCTGTGACCCACTACGCTAACTACGCTGAATCTGGTTCCCTGACACCCTTGGAGGGAGGCGCTGCTTCTTTGTCATTATCCTTCCAGAAAGGAGACCTCTAGAGCTCTCAGAAGCCTCGCCAAACTCTCTTGGCCTGCCTTTCGCCACGTGCCCATTCCTGACCCAACCGGCGGCCAAAAGGAAATGTACTTCTGAGCAGCTCCCGGTGCTTCTCAGCCAGGCCTCCACCGCCATCTTGTTCCTGGTCATTCCTCCTGGTAGCAACTTCTCACGCATTTCAGGACACTTAGCCCTACTATCTGCCTATTCAGTGGCATTTAATATCCCCTCTCTTAGCTTTCTATGGCTGCTGTTACCTCAAACGTGGTGACTTAAAACAAATTCACCCTCCCACAGGGCTGGAAGCTAGCCGTCCGAAGCAGAAGTGCTGGCAAGAGGGGGTTCCTTCGGCAGACTTCAGGGGACAAGCTGCAGCCTTGCCTCTTCAGCCACAGAAGCTGTCGGTGTTTTCACCTGTGTCTCCTTCCTGTCTCTCCATTCTCTTGTTTCTTTTGTTCCAGCTCTTACCCTGACCCTCCTCTTCCCTCCTGGGAGGGCCTTCGATCACACGGGGCTCACCCAGATAACCCAGGACAATCTCCCATCTCAACGACCCTCATTCAGTCACATTCACCTACAAAGTCCCTTTGCCATGTGAGGTGACAGTCACAAAGCCCGACAACGTGCCATCCTGGCGGGCCATCCTTCCGCCTCCATGCCCTTTGCTCCCCACTCGCACCTGTGGTAACCCCAACCCGCATGCAAGGCACGTGGCTCCTGGCCGAGGGGGCTCCTCAATAAAGTGGTGACCCTTCAGGAAGGAGGGAAGGAGGAGAGAGCACAGCAATGCCACAGGCTTATTTTAAGCACATTTTCTTATCCTTTCTTCATTTTCTGAGCAACCTGTTCTTTTTTATGGCTATAGTATTGTCTGCAGTATTTCTGAGTATGCTTAGATTTATTTTGGGGGGAACTGTCTTTGTTTCTTGACTATTCTGGGGTTTTTTTTTTCCCCCAGGGTTGTGTTTTGTCCATGATTGTTCTGGGCACAAGTCAGCCTCCCAGATTCTTTGCCTGCCCGACCCCCTCGGGTTCCTGAGTCACATGGGGGTGGCCTGGCTTTTCACTTCAGGTGGATGGTTCTACGTTGCCAGCACAACTTTCTGAATGTGCCGGGTGATGTAAGCCTCAGCATTTGGGGTGGGAGCTTAGAAGGGCGGCTCAGCCAGTGCTTGTCCCCTGCTGCACGTTGAAAGGCGCCTGCCAGGCCCAGACTGCCGGTGTCAACCATCTTCTCTGCTCAGTACAGTAGGAGTAGGGGTGAGGAGCAACAGGCAGGAGTAGGGGAGGGGAGACTCAACTCATCACCTTGACTTCTGCTGCCCCGTCCCTCTGCTTGGCTTGCCCGGGCTGTGCTGGCTCCCCAGGGCTCCGCCAGGGGCAGAGTCTCCCACCTCTGTGAGCACCGCCCCTGGGGGTCTGAACTGCAGCTCCCGTGTCCATGATTTCTGCGTAGTAGGATCCGATAGACCTTCCGTAACCCCCACACCGCTCAGATTCTCTGTTCTACTGAAGGACTCCCCTCCTCAAATCAGTACTGTGAACGCATTGGTGCTATTTTATTAGTATTTAGAGGAAAAAGGTAGAAAAAAGAATGTGATCTGTCTACCATTTTGAGCTGGAAACCTGTTGGCAGCTCTCCGTGGCACTGCGTCCTCGGTTCTTAGCTTGCTGAATTCCTGGCTCAAGACTTCAGAAATCCAGTCTCAGCTCGCTGCTACAATTTTATACGCAAGACAATGAGTTGTTAAAACCTCATGGGGAAATGAGCATCTGAGCGTGCATTAAGGTGGGGACAGCTCTGCAGTCCCGTTGGCTAGCCCAGGGGGCTTCCCGGTGGAGGTGGGCTCACCGCCTTCCCCCGAGAGCCACTGGCCAGGACCAGGGACGAGGGCGGCAGCAAGGGGACAAGAAGTGGGGAGCAGCGGGGCAGAGCAGCGAGAGTGTCTCCAAGGGCCCTCGCTTTGATTTTCCTACAACCTTCACAACCACCAGCTCCAGGCTGGCTGCCCTTCCAGATTCTGGGAGCTTTTGCAGCTGGAGCCATTCAATAGCCCGGGGAAGTTCCCTCACATTCCATGGAGAGCAGCAGCCTCGCCTCGCCCTGGAGTCTTCAGGGGCGCCGTGGCAGAGGGAGCAGTTCCTGTCCTCATATGCCCCTTGGCCTTTGCTTCGCCTGTGGCCAAAGGCCCCGGGCACCAGGCCCGCGGGCCCCGGGCTGGCCTCTCTCCAGACCTTCTCGGGACGCCAGGAGTGGAGACGCGCAGGCTCCAGGGGCGAGCGAGGGTCGTATGGACTCAGGGGCTCCAGGCGGGGACGGTGGGTGGGTTCCCATGGAGGACGGGACTCGCCACTGACCGTTCATGCCTCACACTGTTTCTTACTGGCAGTTATCCGTTTTCAGTGGATTTTATTTCAAATCTTTTCAAAATGAGCAAGCAAATAATTGACATAGTCTTCCTACACCCTCCCCTACTATTTATCCAAGCCCCCCACATTTTGGTAAGACTATATAATGCCATTCTCGGAAAGTAACTGCTTTATTTAGCATTTAGCACTATCAGCAGTCATACCGGGTCGTCAAAAGGAACGACATTATTATTCATCAGCGCCTTCATGAGGCGGCCCCCTTCAAACAGAAGGTCTCCCGGTCACCTCATCCAAGGATCCCACGGGCTTCAGGCTTCACTCTGTTCAGACAGCAGGAGTTACCCTCCCGCGTGGGGGTTCCCAACCTACTTTTGACTCCTCTCATTTTCTCAAGTCATCTTCCCAAGAGAGACATGTGGTCATCAGCACTGGAGAAATGGTAACTGCAGAGATGACAGGGGCCTTGGGTTGACGTCTGATTGAAGGTAAGAGGGAAAATGGTGAAAAGATCCATTATCCAAAAAGGAACAGAAGAAGATAGAAACCGCTTTTTTAGGGATAGGTGGTCAATACATTGAATACAAATCTATAAAAATCCCCAAGCCATGGCAGTCAGAAGCTCAACTTTCCCTGCTCGGATTTTGTCCAAGGTAGATGAGCTCCTAATTTGTGCCTCACAGTTAGTTGAGTCTGGTGGAATGAGGTGGCTTTTCAAGGTTGAAGGTGATCCCTCTTGGAGGAAAGAGGTAGGGCCCTTCTTCAGAGCTGGGAGTTGATCCTTTGGAAGACTTCATTTCAAACCAGGGAGTTCCCATTCTGCCTGAAAGCAACCAAAATCCACAGTGAGATGGACGCATACTTTGTAGAAACATCTTTACATTTTGATTTCACTTCGCTGCAAGGAACCTGGGTGAGGAGAGAAGCATTCTCAGCAAGCTTCTATTTGATGGCCTTCTGCATGTCCATGACATTTTTAACTTTTGTTTTTTCATCAAATTATTGTTCCATCTCCCCCTATACCAACTCTGGAGAAAACACGCAGTTAATACCTTTAGCATGTCTGGGGGTGGGAGTCCAGGGGCCAACAACTGCAATGGCACCGACATATTTGTACTCACATGTCTAGAAACTTATTGTTGTTCTATTTCTAGAAGATTCAGTTGTCTTAATGCCATCTTTCTCAAGGGACTGGTGAATGTTCATTCCTTCATTGCCCTTATAATTAGAGGGAGGTTCTAAGGACACTGGTTTTAGGTTTTATATCATGTTGCTAGACCTATATAGGTCACAGGGCCATGAGCCAGCCATTGTTTGATAAAAGGATTATTGTCCATAGCTCTGTTCATTCAATCACTCCTGTGGATGGAGCTCCTTGGAAGTGCTAGATACTGGGAATGGGGTGCTGTGTTAGGAAGACACCTTGGCTCTTCTTGGTGAAGTTGACTGGTATGTCCTGTATGTGTATGTGTGTGGGGAGCATGCATATGTGTGTGCATTTTAGGAAGGTAGGAAACCACAGGTACATATGGGTTCCTAGGAAGCACAGTTAAAGATTTTAGGTGCTAGTGAAGAGCTGTCGAAGAATCTGGGTTTGGGCCCTACATGACCAGCGGGTTGGCTGGGGACCACGGGTACAGCACCCCTCTTTCTTCACCTTGTTTTCTCACCTTACCTCTTGTTATGTTTTACAGGTTGCTTTAGGCATGCCTGAATTGTGTGCACAGAGCATGCGTTAGGTTAGAAATCAATAAAGACAAAGAAGACAAAGACAAAGAACAAGAGGCAGAGCAGAGAGGGCAGCTTTCCAGCTGAGATCCGCGATTTGTGTGTCTGGTATGCTGCTCCACTCCCGCCACTCAATGGGATTCTGGGTGTCATTGGTGTGTCATATTCTTTCAAGGTCCAGGAAAGCAAGGGTATGTTCTTTTTTATAATCATCCTAATATTCATCCACAAGAAATGGCTCTTCCATACGGGTGGGAGCATTTGAGTCAAAGAGAACCCTTGAACCTCAACGAGTAAGTGACAGGTTCGATGCTAACCTCAGCTCATCTTTATCCTGACATGGAGTTCACCTTTATCTGTTTCTTCTGCTTTCTCAGAACTGCCATCATCTTGACATTAACCCCCTTGTGTTCAAATATCTTATTCTGCCTTTTTTGGCTTTTGTGTTTTGGGCAAGTTGTTCGAACATCTTTTTTTGGTTTAAAATTCTTTTAAAATACCATGTGATTTCACTGATCTTACCAGAAACCAATAAAAACACATTACTTTAAAAATAACTCCCATAAAACCTCTTACTTGTGAAAAGCTTTCATTCTAATAAAATTGGAGCTAACCAAAACCTTTTAAAACTGCTCACAGGCATACATGGGACTTGGCATGTCCAACCTGTACTACCTCTAGTGGTGATGAAGATACCAGATCTCTCCTCTGTCTGTAGGAATGTGGGTCCAAGATAAATTAACTCACCTACTTTAGAAAAGAAAAATCCAATATGAGCATGGTAACACCCCACGAAGGCCACTCATGGTGCCTTTTGCCAACATAGCCACTGGGAATCTACAATCTTTTCCGTCGTGTGTGAGGTTGTGGTTGCTTTTTTTCCCCTTTGCTTTTAGTTTCCTAAATATAGAATTAATGGGTTTTAGGGAAAGTCAATGATTGCTCTCACTTGAGTCTGGAGAGTGGAAAGAAAATATCCCTTTCTCAGCAGGCTTCAAAATTCCCTTTGGGTTGGCACCGTCACATACCAGTTTCACTTTTAGATAAGACTTTCATCAACATCTGTAAGTCCTGTGGTGTCGTGAAGATGGATGTTGGTATCACTGACGCAGGACAGAGGAGTGACTTCCCACTGTCAGACCTCAATTAGCTGTGCCAAGTCAGCTACCCCAAACTAACAGGGCAGGATGGGAAGGGTAGACATGGGCTGTTACCCCTGGGAGCTGGGACTGGGAGCCACGATTTATTTTTTTTTTTAAGATGCCAAGATAACTCAGATGTGTAGCCACCTTGAAACCAGAGGTGTAAAAACAAAAAACCCATAACAAAAGACAATTAAATAAAAACATTCCACTTAAGAAGCAAGAGGAGATGCAATTAGCTGATGGATCACGCTGCTTCCAGCACTGCTTGCCAAGGTCCGGTCTTTGGATCGTGAGACCCTTGAGACATCCCCTTACCAAAGAGTACTCAAGGCAACTTGGGTGAGCTCCAAGGTGTACTCGCCTGCAAGAACCCCAGGTTCTCAGGAGTCTATCAAATGGACTAGGATGATCTCAGTGAAGGAAACTTGCTTTGCAATGTTTTAACAGTGTTTCTCGAATGAACTTGACTCAAACTAGTTCTTATTAAGTTCTAACGTCTCTGAAGAGCTAAGGGACACCTTTTAAGAAACACAGCTATAGAAGATGCCCTGAGTGATTTCCCTGAAACCATCAATGTAGCCTTGACTGCTGTCAGCATTTTTCAGACATGAGTAAAGAAGCCAAGATCCGAGGGCAGCCTCATGCTCTCCTGGTGAGCAGGGGCAGTGCCCACCTGCAGGGAAGAACCAGGTGTGATTCCTTGAGTGGTACCCAAACTGCATTTTGGTTTTTGTTCCCAGCAACCCCCAGCACTTTTGATGTTTCAGTAGGTGAATGAAGCATACAGGAGAGTTCTCTGCATCCCTTAACGAGACAAAGTTATTTTATCGTTATGGCTGTAGGTATCAATCAAGGCATTCCAGAAACGAGACTCCATCCCCACAGAATTGTCACTATGCCAGAGCACATTGGTCTGCTGAGATTTCCAGAACATGCAAAGGTTTCCCTCTACTTCTTCTGATCAGCAGACAGATGGGAACCAAAATGCGTTGCTCTGATATCGCAGCTCGCCAACATGCTTTGTGTCTTATAGCTAACAACTGCCGTAGCAAATGGCTTGCAAGGACTGATTATCTACTATTTGCCAGACCTATCACCTCTATCACTTCTAATCTTTACAATTCCCTGCAAATCAGCCCCCATTTTTTAGAAGAGAAAATGGGGCCTGAGAAAAGGTAATTAGTTTGCTCACCTGGCAAGTGATAGAATAAGCTGGTTATCTCTAAAATTGAGGCTCTTTTCTTCAAAAAAAAAAAAAATCCATTCTTTTCCTTTCCAGAGAAGAATTTCCTCTGCTATGCTCTTCCCTGTACTCATAGGTTTGTGCCGACTTTTTTGGGTTATATTGAAGACCCTGAGAATGGGGTGACAAAGCCATTTTTCTCATCTGGATTTTCATTTCAGCTACCATCAGGTGTTTTCCTTTCCAAAGGAGGCCTGGATAGCAAAGAGCTTTGAGACAATTTAGACCAAGAACCCTAAGACCTTCATCTTTGCATTTCATCGCCACTGACATCCACCGTCGTGAGATTTTTAGTCTTGGTGAAGGACAGCGGGCAGCAAAAAAATAAAACAAAGCAAAAAAAAAAAAAATGTGTCCTCTTGCTGCTGGGGCTGGGGGTACAGTCTCTTTTTAGGAATTTGCTCTTTCTTTGATCTCTGCACTCAAGCCCGGGTCCAGTCTGTCCTCACGTTTGAAAAAGCCAATACTCTGTATATTCTTCCAGAGTGGTATCTGCTCCTAGATCCAGATGCTTGGCTCCTACTTGGCCCTTTGTGGAAAGAGGGTGGAGTCTACAGCGGCCCTGGAGTCATCTGGTCTCCCTGCAGGCCGCCATGCACAAGAGCGGTGGACGGCGGGAGGGAGGCTCCAAGTCAGTGGCTGAAGAATTGTTTGTTCTTTTCGCGGAGAGTAGTGTGTATCTCAGCTTCATTCTCAGGAAAAACAAAGGCAATTTGAGGGCCAAGTTTACTGCTCTTTCTAGACCCCATCTCCTGTTCTACTTGCCCATCCAGACCTGTGATTACTGCTGAGAGTTCTGGACCTTGTAGAGTTCTTTGCAAGCCAGTAGATACCGCACTATTGCTTCTTTAAAAATAAGCACCAATTTCCAGAAACTCCATTTTTTTATTAGCTGAAAGTTACGCTGGTTGAAAATATAAATGGAATCAGGATCATTGTTCCTGAGCACGTGAATGGGAACCAGTGGAAAGCGCTGTAGCTCCCTGTGGGTTTGGAAAGGGATGCCTTCACACACCCCCACCCCAGCCCAGGGCTGAGGAGCAAAGTCTTGCTCTGCCCTCCTGGGAACCCTCCCTCTGCCTGGCTAGAGGGGTCCTGCTTTCTGTGTTCCGTCCTTGTTCGCGCGTGTCAATTATTGCCACCTAGAAGCTGGAAGTCTCTGGAATCCCAACACATCTTCCTGCTTTGTCTCACTAATATAGATTTCGGAGAATGTTTTTTTAAAAAAGCACCAAATATATTTCGTGTTTTCAGCAAACAGCTTGTCAAACGACTGTATTCCTTTTTCACTAGGGTTACATTCAGAGTGCAGCCAGTGCCTTGTCTTGGTTGGAGACATACAGGAAGGAAAACCATCTTGCACTAAATCCCTGTTCACAGCACGCAGGGAGCCCAGATCCATTGTTGTGAAATTCTGTCCTGGGCTGATCCAAAATGTCTTCCTCCACTGTTTATCTGTCTCTTTATCACTCTATCTGCCTGGGATGGACCAACCTAGTCATTTTGCGGGCTCAACAAATATCTTGATCCATTTTGCGAATGTTTTTAGTTTGGCTAAACTTAAAACACATTTTCCCCAAGCACTTTTTCCTCTTAATTTTTAAACTCGTATATTTTAAGGAAAATTTAGCCCATGTGTTTCTCATTATTCCTGATTCATTTGCACTTAACTCATCAAAATGTTGCTTTGCACAAGCTGTTTGCTTTCCAAGAAGACTCCCGGAGTCCTTTTTTTTTTTTTTTTTTTTTTGTATTTAGTCTCCCTCCTACCTCTTCTCTCTCCCTTCCTTTTTTTTTTTTTTTCTTCAAAAGCACACTTTTCTTGGAAGCATGAATCTTGGCCCCAGCAGCTGGTAGCACCCTACCCAGTGCAGGAAGAGCAGACTCGTGTCTAGCTCCCAGAGCGTGTCCACCCAGGAGCAAGGCCCGGTTCTGCAGTGGGAAGGCCTAATGATGCTCTAGACAAGGGAGCGAGGTGCTGGGCACCAGGGAGGAGCAACCTCAGAGGCAAACTCTGCAGCCAACAATCTGGGTCCATATTAATCTTTTTGAATTTCATTTGTCTTATCTGTAAAATAGAGGTGGCAGTTGTGTCTACCGTAGCATGCCCCGAGTTATCGTGAGATCTGGCCGATAAACTGCACAGAGGCAGGCAAGTAGTAAGTGCTCACTTAGCACCTTTTTGGTTTTACACATGAGGCCCCTCCCATCCAGAAACACATCTTATCTCAGTGAGATGCCTGGGCTGTCTTATATGGGTTACCCCAGAGATACACCCCGAGACCAGAATTCAAGTGTAAATAATTTGAGAGATTATCCTAAGAAATTCTAATATAAGAAGGGTGTGAGTGTTCTCCAGAAAAAAGAACCAACAGGAGATATGTTTCTACACACACACATCATGCATGTGTGTGTAGAGAGATTCATTTAAAGGAATTGGCTAACATAATTGTGGGGCCTTGTAAAAGTCCAAAATCTGAGCGGGGAACCTGACAGGCTGAGGCTCTGGGAAGAGTTGAAGGTCAAGTCCAAAGGCAGTGAGCCGGGGCTCCCTCTTGCTCAGGAGAAGTGTTGCTCTTGCTCTTGTTCTCATCAGGCCTTCAACCCATGGAATGAGGTTCCCACCCATTATGGGAGGCATCCAGCTTTACTCAGAGCCCACCAGCTTAAATGCAATTCTCAGCCAGGTGCATCTCTCATCCAGAATAATTTTGGCCAAATAGCCACAGTCCGGCCAAGTTGACGTGTATAGTCAGCCGCCACAGGAATACCGGAAAGGAGAAGCCAGGAAACGGTTTCACCTGTGAGGGCCACTGGAGCTACACCCCACTGGGGAGCTGAGGGATGTTAGCCCGCGAAGCAGCTCTGGCAGCCCTGGTGGTGAACGCCCTTAGGCAATGAGTTCAGGTGCTGGTGGGTGAGGGTTGGGCAGCTTTGCCAGGAAAAGATCCAGCACCAGAAAATCAGATGGGGCAGCATCAGCCTCAGGGCATTTTCCTCTGGGAAGATGGTTCTAAATGATGCAGCCAAGCCTTGGCTCCTGGGGTCTCACTGACACTTTTTGACTTTCAAAGTAAGATAGAAATTAAGCTCATTGCAGCAGCAAGAGATCCAGAAACAGGCTCATGGAGAGGCTGTCGGGGGCCGAGGCAGGAGCTGGGTTGGTGCAGAGAGAGCAGAGGCACCGCGCTGCTGAGGCGGTGGTGGGCGCTGACGAGGGCTCAGCATGCCAGAGGTATCAGGCACACACAGCCCTTGACCTTAGTTCTTTCCAAGCTGGCAGGAAGGGCCGAGCCAAGAATAAAGAATAGTATTATTCAGTTTTTAAAAACAATGAAATACATTTCGAGCTATAATCTCATTAACTCTGAAACAACTCAAAACAAAAAAACATGAATATAAAACTTACTTTTCCCATAGAAAAGTATGTTACTAATTAGTGTCTTAAAACTCAAAGTTAAAAATACTATTACTTAAAAAAATACTCTATTTCCACTTCTTCACTTCTAGCTAAGTAAACTCTGAGTCAGTGCAGGCGTCTTTCCCTGGTTTTTAACAGCCTGTGGAGATGGAATTTACCTACCTTGCAAATCACTTATTTGAAGTGTGCAATTCGTGACTTGAGTGTATTCAGAGGGTTGTGCAACCATCAACACAATCAATTTGAGAACATTGTCATCACCCCTAAAAGAACACCTTATCTGCCCCCACCCGCCCCTCTTCCCCTGTCCCGTCCTGCCAGGCAACCTCTAATCTACTTCCTGGCTCTATTGAGTATCAGTATTCTATTTCTCTTGATTACCAAATAATATTCCATTGCGTGGATATACCAATGTCCAAATGACCTTCCTCAGCTGATGAGTTGTTTCCGCTGTTGGAGCTATTATAAATACCGTTGCTGAGCACATCGGCATGCAAATAGAATTAGCTTCGGGTAACTTCAGAATTAGTTTTAAAAACACACGTAATTTTTTTTCAAGCACATATGGTTTTCCATCCGTTGTGAATATACACTGGCAATTAACATGTTTTCAAATACAAACAATGAGAAATAACTGTTTTGTAGATACTTTAATACATCTACTTAAACGCAGAGCCAATGAGGAATTCATTACATGCTTATACACAGGGAACTTGATGCAGCCACACAGTTCATCAGACATGAGCGACCACGAAATAGTAGTGCATTGCACTTACCTTTTCTTAGTGCTGAGATGCCTTGGAATCAGGATGAGGTTTACCCTCTAGCTTCACCTCTATGAGCTGTGTGACTTTGGGCAAGATAATCTCTCTGAGCTTTCATTTCCTGCTACAATTGAGGATAATAAAAGTGGTTCTTACTTTATGGCGCTGTTAGGAGGAGGCATGTGAGTTCGTACATGGAAAGCATTTACAGCAGAGTTTGGCTAGAAGTTGGTAGAAGCTCAATACAGTGCCAGCTATTAGACTAAAGATGCAAGAGCTGGCGTGCAATGGCCCTGAGTCCTCCATGCACTTGTGTGACCCTGGGGGAGGGCATCTCACGCTCTGCAGCTCCCATCTGGTGCCCGTAGAGAGGCCAAAGCTGCCCATTCTCCTCTCCTGGCGTCAAATGGACAAGCACATGGTGACGGGTGCTCCCTTTGCTCTTTGCACTTTGCATTTTGACACACCTCTGGAATATTTCCCACCCGTGTGTTGACCTTAGAAGTTGCCAGGGAGCCTCTGAACCTTTCTTTTTGGATGAATGACCATCCACAGCTACAATTTTGCAAGTAGCATCACACAGTACAGTCTGAGGAAGAGGCCTCCACAGCCCACAACATGTAAATGTGGTTAGCCAGGATTTGAACCTTTAAACTGTTGTGCCCGGGTCCTGATTTATGCAGACTTCAGGTCACTAAGTTTTGGGGCAATTTACTATACAGCAATAGAAAACAAATTTCGTTCTAGGGAGGCATTAACAAATGCCCATGAGGTCTGCTGGCTGCTGAAGGAGGGAAGAGCCACCCCGTAGACTAAAGCGCTGCCTTCCCTCTCTCGGGGACTACGCTTGCCCCTGGGAAGGACGTGAAATCTGCAGCTCAGAGCGCTCGCTTTCCCGGAGCTGGGAGCCTCTCTCTGGAGCCGCCTCACCCTCTCCATGCTCATCCTGTGCATTTCAGTTCCTATAAGCTGGTTGGGAAGAGCCATCTGAGATCCCTGTCCCCTCGAAGTGAAATTATGAATAACTTCACCATGTAGAATATACCCCTTTACATTTTAAATATCTCAGGAGGATCACTATTTGTGGGAACAGAAGCGCCTGTGTGTTCGAGTGTGTCTATGTGTGTCTGTGTGTCTGTGTGCTGTGTGTGTGCGTGTGTGTATTTGTGTGTGCCTGAGAAAGAGAAATGAGTCTGACTTCTTTGTTTTTTCAGACATCCTTTGCCTTTCTAACTGCGCTCCCTGCCAGATGTTGATATGTAAATTCTGGTTTTAGAAGTGAAAAAACCAATGTGATACAAATAAATTCAGCTCAACAAGCCACAAATTACCCCAAAGTTAGAAGTGACCCCTTACCCGAAAGATCCAAGCACCACATTACCATTTGCTGCAGGGGCTGCCCAGGGAGCTAGTTTAGCTCGACATCTAACATGCGTCTCTGGCATTGGTGTTGTTTCAATTACGAGGCCATTCACATCTCAGCTGACGCGGGCAGTGGAGCCGGCTCCTTGCCTGGTACATAATTTAAAGTAAAAAGAAAAGAGGGTGTGTTTCATCGTGGTATATCATATCTTTGTCTTTTGTTCTGGGAGGTATTTGCATACCTACAGGGAAATGGCCTTTTTAATTTCTTTCCCTTCTCCTAATCAGCTGAGACCTATTAAGAAGCGCTCTGTATCCTGTAATCAGACAATTTATACAGCATGCACCCTTAGGCAACAGCGATTATAAACAAGCTGGAGAAATCCTTTACAATAAATGATTAGCATGGAAAGACACCATTCATAATTAATTTTTTTTTTCTGTTTTTTGTTGGCAGATGGTCTGAGGCATCCAAGCATGGCCTATTGCCCACATCTTCATTCTGAATAGAGCAGGGCAGCCTTGGGAAAACGCGGCTGCTCTGCCAGCGCGCTTAAAATAGAGCCCTCCCTCTTGGCCTATCAGTGTTCGAGACTTGACAGCTTTAGGGAAGGGTTTCTAATAGATCACAAGGCTGTTCCTACTGGTCCCTTCCCTGTCTCGTGTTAATTACAAGTCGTTATAACCCTCGTGGTAGATGAACTGCACTAAGAAGCCCTGCTCTCCACCCCCAACATGTGCCGTCTGACTTCGCCATGATCTGAGTCTGGAATGTGAGTGAGAAATGTGAGTGAGCGCGGCCACGATCAGGAGAGCCCCATCCAGACCAACTTTTTGTTCAATGAAAGTTTACTGTTGTGTTCACAGAATCTTACTGGCTTTTAATTACATAATATTATGTGGTATAGAGCATGATTGATCGTCTGGGTAGCTATGCAAAAGCAGGTCTGAGAAACCCAGAAGGATGAGTGTCATGTATTGGTGGAGATCCAGTTGCTCTCAAGAGACCAATTTCTTATGATGGAAAAGTTCAAGTGGGTTTGGATTAGCACTATGTACATGCACACTTATACACACACACACGGGTAAGAACATGACTCTTCACTCATGAAACATCACTGAAACAGCACTCGTAGATGGACTTCACAAAGAAGTGGGATTTTCTCCTATTTATCCAATTTGTACTATTCTTCAACTCACCCTCCTAATCCCCACAATGTACAACATTTTATCTTTCCAGTTCAGTTTACCCTTTATATTTTTAGTTCTTTTAGCTTTGTGGAGGAATATGGAAAAAGGGAATTGTAAGATATCTAAAGTGTCCTGTGGGATGATTTGATACACACATACCTCGTGGAAGGATTCCCCCCCATTGAGGTAATGAACACACCCATCACCTCACAAATTTACCTTGTTTTTCTGATGAGGACATAGTTATATAACACAGCACCATCAGCTGTAGTCATCACACCGTACTGGGCCCTCAGAACTTGCTCATCTTCTAACTGAAACTTTGAACCTTTCATCAGGTTATCCTTGACTATTGAGTCATCCTCAATGAAGGCAGGAATGCAGGATCTCTAGGAGTCCCTGTTTTCAGTTCCTTTGGTTATATTCCCAGGGTTGCTCTTGTCAAGCAAGAGGAGCAATGAGTGCAAGCACCAAGCAATAAACATTCTGTATAGCAACCAAAAATACTGGTTCTTTTTCAAATGAAGAAGCTGAGACTGAGAGATGTTTAAGATTTCACACAAGAACTAGATCTGCCTCTAGAACCGAGCACTGTAGAGTTGGGAAAAAATCCTACACTTGGGCCTTGCTGGTGGCACAGGGGTTAAGACGCAACCTATGAAGCAATCCACAGCCACTGCAGCACGAGTTCGATTCCCGGCCTGCCAGGGAGAAACCCACATGGCGGGACAGACCCCTCCTGTCTCGCCCGCTGCTCCCCTCAGCAGTATACTTCGGTCCGTCTGCCTGTTCTGTTTCCCCACTCTGTCTCTGGTGAATCCTCTCACCCCCGCATCTCTGGTCTGTACCCCAATTCTTGTATATAAATAAATAAATCTTTTAAAAAAAATCCTACACTTTACTATTCTTAACCTGCCCCATCAAATCTGAAGACAGGCCCGAGGATGCCATGAGTAGATACTAGAACATTCTTCACCAAGTGATGCACAAATGGCTTTGAGGAACCACTAGTAAATAATGAAATTCTGCTGCCTGCTTCTCTCTCGTCACATTGAACTCAGAGCAGGTCCCTTCTCCTTCCCTGTGATCTGCGAGCTCTCTGCCCAGCAGAGATTTAGACAGATGTGCCTTCCAGGAGGAGATCTGACGTGGCAAGTTTATTGGGAAAGGCGAGAAAGCAGGCACTGGGGTGTGCCTCTGACATTGGGTTCCATGAATGAATCAAATGTTGGTTTTCTGGAAATATCAGCTTGTTCAGAGGATTTGTAATTTATAAAAAGAAACTGGTCTTGGATTTACCTTTGGTATCTGGATTCCAAAAACTCTGTCTTATTAAGTTCTTCTTGATCAGGAAGTGAATGCTGTTGGTGGGGACATGCGACCATTCACCCATCATTTCTTGCCCAACCAGACCTTGCTTATCAATTCGGGCTCAGCTGACTCAACTCAGATTTGGACTGAACTCTCCCAACGTGGCTGTTGGGGCAGCTATTGCCAACCGATCCGAGTGGACAAGAGGATGAAACCTCGTCTGTCTCCTTTGGCTGTTTTGGCCTGTACTTTGCGACTTTTGATATATTCCCTGTGATTTGAGTCTCACTTTGAGCCTCACTTTCTATGAGGCTTTATTTACATGAGCTCAGTTTGTTTCTCCCAAAGAGTTTAAGTACCCAAGATTCCTGAACTGTGTTTTACACCACTCTGTGACCTTCCCAATGTCAAATAGATACAGACTAGCTGCTCAATAAATACCTGGTTGATTAATGACCTAAGGAATTAGGATTAATCACCTAAGGGCTTCCTGAGTTGATTAACCCAAAGAATCCAATACAATGGAAGGCTGGGGAAAGTTTCGTCTGCATGGAACTATCAAAGTAAAACTTCGGAACGTGGATAGTTTAAGTCAATCTGCAAACCTTTTTCACCTGCTCACAGTTTGTGCAGACCTTTAATGTAGGTACTGGAGTGTAGTAATAATTAGGTGTGGCCTTTACCATCAAGGAATTTACGGCTCAGTACCAGAGACAAGATATAGACGCATAATTATCACACATGTAGAAATACACAAGTGCCTTGAAGAGAAAAGATGGAGACGGATGGAGCGGGTTAGCCTAACAGCTGAATACTTCTCAGTGAAATGGGAAGTTGTGCCGTAAAGCAGCCGATCTCGTAGCCCGCGGCCATCGCTGCTCTGGGGTAGCTGCTGCTCCCGATGTCCTGAGGGACGCGTCCGTCCATTCTTCTCATTCTTTCCCGGCCTCTGCTGCAGGGAAAAGCCACATGGGTCAACCCCGAAGAGAGTGTCCCTGCTGACTCAGTGTGGCTTCTCTGATCATTAGCCAAACTAGGGATGTCTCCCTCGCTTTAACTGCGGGGCTTCAGAGGGGCCAGATTTTATACAAGGGCTTCATTCCTGAAAAACACAAACAATAAAGCAGGCGCTTAGGGGTGGTGGAACAGGTCTCCTCTAGCTGACTTAACCAAGGGGATCTGCGTCCCCCTGGAAGCAGGAACTGGTCCCCAGGTAGTTCCAAGCTCTCTGTAGAGGGATCTGCACCCCCTCTTCTGGGCCCTGGGGTGTGCTGCCCACCCACCCTGTGCTCTTCCTGGCCCCTCCCCAGTGACATTTAATCTTCAGTCCCACTTTCTGGAAGCAAGTTCTAGTCCAATGCAGATGAACTCATTCTTTGAAGAAGCCCTCTGACAAGTAAAGTGGAGAATCCTTTTGGAGACCAAGCAGTATCTGTTTGTGGACCTAATAACTTTTTTGAAATATTTATTTTATTTATTTATGCATACAAGAGATGGGGTGTAGGCCAGATTTACGGGGGGTGAGAGGATTCACCAGAGACAGAGCAGGGAATAGAACAGGCAGATCTACTGAAATCCACTGCTGAGGGGAGCAGCGAGGAGACAGGAGAGGTCTGCTGCGCCATGTGGCTCACCTCCCTGGGCAGGGATCGAACTTGTGCTGCAGTGGCTGCAGATAACTGAATAATGCTGAGACTTAACCCCTGTGCCACCAGGGAGGCCCCTGGAGTTAATCATTTTGAAGTGGCTCCAGGTAAGACACGGGTCTGTGCTGATGAGGACTGCTGATGAGGTCTGTGCTGATGAGGCACAGAAGGGGAGGAAGAAGGGGCAAGGAATGGGCCTTGCCCAGATGAGAACCAGATGAGAACCAGGAGGCCTGGATTCTAAAATTAACTCCTCTGGGCTGGGTAAACCATGCAGAGGTTGCTCCGTCTTCTGGAAGAATTTTGTGCAAAGGAGTGCGCATGGTCTCCTGACTCTCTCAACTTTCTTTTACCCTCTATGCCTCTGGAATAATGATTGTTCTGGCCCCTCACAGCTGAGACTATCTCTGACATCCCTAGCTCTACCAAAAGAAGATGATTTTCCACCTGATTATCCAGCGGGTAGCAGGTGCCAATCACTCGAGATGCCTCAGATGAGGCATCCGTCAGAGCTGACAGAGGCCGATGCGGGGCTTATGAAGAGGAGTGTCCACCCACACGAGCAAGCTTTTTCTTCAGAAGGGATTCATTTAAAAGAAACACACACACAACACACACACACACACGGCATGCACCAAGTAGTGTAGCTAATTCATTGAAGTTATCTTGGTTTTTCCTTTATTATTGAGGCAAGAGTCCAATCCAAGATGCAAAGCATGGAGAAAATCCCCAACCTGGTCCCTCAGCCCCTGTTTGGGTGGGATGTGGCTTTTTGCTTCCTGAACCAAGAAGAACTTTGTTCGTGGGGCCCAGGTCTGAGTCTTGACTGGATCCCCACCCCCCAGACTTCCTGGAGGGTGTGTAACAGGACAAGTCTCCCAGCTCCCATACGAGGTGGGCCTGACGTGTGAGTGGGTTACTCCGAGCAAGCTGAAGCCTAATGATCGGAGGGAGCAAGGCGGGTGCGGGGACCGTAGCACTCAGAACCCAGAGAAACAGCCTCCTTATGAGACAAAACAGCACCAGGCTCCGTGGGGAGTCCCAGGCTCATGGGAAGCTGAGGGGAAGGGAAGATTTCTGTGGTTTTCTAACCCACAGAGACGCCAGCTCCTGCAACCTGGGCGAACACCCAGCCAGAGGGGAGAGGGGCCAGGGGACTTAGTTTCGTCCGGCTCTGAGCGTCCGGGTCCTTGGAGGCCAGTCTTCACTCCTTTATGCAACACAGAGAAGGACAAGGACGTCTCCAAGCCGTGGACACATCCACAGAGGGCCAGGGCTGGACCCCAAAAGTTGCCTCCCGCTGAAGTGAAATTTTGCTTTAGATCTGATAAGGACAAATCTTGGATTTAAGAGCCAGAGGAAGAACCAGTCCTCATGGCTGAGTCACTGTGGCGGGGTGGGGAGGAGGCAAATGCTGCAGGAACTTCTCAGCACCCAGGCGCGTTCCTTCCAAGCCCGCCGCAACATGTCTTGTTAGCCATACAAGTAAAGTTTTAAAGCAACGTGAGTGCCAAAAGCCTTGAGTGAAGTTGTGTTCTCACTTTCCTATGGCTTGAACGGTAATATGGCTTCGTTAAAGCTCAGACTAGTTTCACTAAAAAAGGGACTTTGTTTTCATATGCAACCAACCAAGAGAAAGGTTGGAGGCCCATTTGCGCCCCGCAGATGAGTGGGCAGCAGGGTGCTGTCAAGTCACCTCTGCGAGATGGTTTTATTATATGAGAGTGTTTTTTCCATAGTCGCTAATACCGAGGTTTTACCATTGGGAAAAAACCTTAGATTCCCCCCAACCCCACCCCGCCTTAGTGCCAGATTAAAAAGTCCCAGGCAGGGTCACCCAATATGGATCACTTGCCCTTGTCTGTTCTTTGACGAACTCTTAACAGAGGGAAGATGCTCATAACAGAACTTACCTTTGGCTCATCTTGCCTCAATGCTTGTTGTCTCCAGGTATCTCCGTATCTTTGGAAGCCTCCACATTTAGGCATTAGAACAGGGGTGTGGACAAAGTTCTATTTACCATGTCATCTGTGATCAATTGATAGTGACTACCTACCGGTTTATTGTGAAGAACTCTGTGGCCATCCAGGGACTTGGAGCAGTGATTGATTAGTAATGTCTTCCACAGTGTTGGGAAGTAGAGCAAAGGCACGCATGCCGCACAGGTGTATCAGATAGAACTGCTGCTTTCAGAGTCGAATGAAAGACAGATAATTAAGAGATTAATTACAACAGAGACAAGAGCCAACACTGCTGATATGAGGAAAAGAGCTAACACAGGAGGCAGAGCAATGTTTCTTGTGGCATGAACATATTTGGATTATCTCCACTGCTCTGAGAGAGTAATAGAGAAATAATTACATTAGCTCTATGTCTTTCCTCCAACTTATATACATGTCTTGTTATGAATTCCTCATATTAGTATCAAAATGATAACAATTGCCCAGTAACACAAACCAGATAAATGTTTATATCTAGAAGTGCTCTCTAAAAGATGATGGTGTACATTCCCCTGTGATTATTTCCTGTAATAATAACCCATTAGAAGTTACTGATGGCTGCTGTGCTCATATTGCATTTGCATATAGTGCATTTTTTAAAAAAGATTTATTTTTATTTATTCATGCACACAAGAACTGGGGTGTAGGCCAGAAATGTGGGGAGTGAGAGGATTCACCAGAGACAGAGTGGGGAGCAGAACAGGCAGATGTACTGAAATCCACTGTTGAGGGGAGCAGTGGGGACACAGGAGAGGTCTGCTGTGCCATGTGGGTAGCTCCCTGGCCGGGGATCAAATTCAGACCATAGTGGCTGGCGATAGCTTGATAACCCTGAGACTAACCCCTGTGCCATCAGAGAGGCCCACATTTTATATAATGCTTTAATGAAGTGGTGAGAAATACTGGGATCTGGTGCTGACAGATTGACTCTGGCATCCTTCACTCTTGCCCTATCAAAAATCAGACACATGACCGTGGACAAGACACTGAACTTATGGACCTAATAATCCTCATTTGATAACCACTTTGATAAAGTAGCTGATGTGGGCCAGCCCTTCATACAGTGCTGCTCACACTCTAGAGCTTCATAAAGGACAGTTATAAAATGTCACATCACCCACATGGCTGTGTGTATGAGAGCAGCTTCTTCAAAATCTGTCAGGTATGCAGAACAGAGGCCTAATACTCTCACTTCATACAATCCCCGGTTAGTAAACCTATTGTTGATCCTGAATTTGATGTCTTCCTTGCTCAGAAGCCTCTTTAGTGACCTTGGGGAAGAGATCAAGGAACTGGCTTCAGATTTTTTTTAATATTTTATTTTATATAATTCTTACAACGTTTTTCATTTTTGCACAATGTACGCATTTTCATTTTGGTTATAGTCCCCATACAATTGCACCCCCACCTCATTTTCACCCTAATCCTTCCTCTTCCCGTACCTCCCACCCTGTAGTGTGTCTCTGGTTTATGGTTGCTTGTTGATTTTGATTTTTACTTTGAATTAATTAGTCTTTTTCCTGGTCCCTTATTCAGGTTTTCTAAATTACTGCTATGAGTGAGACCATCTGGTATTTTTCTTTTTCTTTCTGACTTATTTCGCTGATCATGATCCCTTCTAGCTCCATCCATGTTGCTGTGAACTGCATGTGTTTATCTTTTTTGATTGCTGAGTAATATTCCATGGTGTATAACTACCACATCTTCTTGATACAGTCATCTGTTTTGGGGTATTTGGGTTGTTTCCATAGCTTAGCTATTTTAAATAGTGCTGCTATAGACATAGTTTAGTAAAGTGGCAGGATACAAAATCAACATGCAAAAGTCAGTAGCCTTCCTATACACGAATAATAAATCTGAAGAAGAAGAAATCAAGAAAACCATCCCTTTTATTATTGAAACAAAGAAATCAAATACTTGAGAATAAACCTAACAAAAGAGGTAAAGGACCTATACAAAGAAAACTATAAAACACTGTTAAAAGAAATAGAAGAAGACACAAAGAAATGGCTTCAGGTTTTTCTATACAGTGGAGTTCATCCTGGCCAATTTCCCCCCTTCCTGCACTTTGGCCGTGTCTCGAAAAATCGTGGGTTCAGACTGCTTTGTAGCAAAGTGCTGGTGCCATCTTGGAGTTCCACAGCTCCATCACACCACCCAGGCTGGGTGCAGATTTCCCAAGAGTCCAGATGGCGCAAGGGGAGTGGCTGGGTGGCGGCTGAGCAGGTGTGCTGCGCACATGGGCCAGCGTCCTTCCCGCTGGGCTTGGCCAAGACCACAATGCGTTTGGCCCTAGGCCCATTTTCCCCTTAAAATTTTAAGCCCCTGAGCATTTTAAGGGGAATTTAATCCACATGTCTTTTATTCATTTTTATTCATTTGCATTTAGCTCTTAAAAATGTTGCTTCTAAAGAGGTGGTAGATGGCCAAGAATGTCCTTTTTCTTTGTTCTTTTCCTTCTTCCTCCTCCTTGTCCTTATAAGTCTTCTTTCTTAGGAAAAGAAATTACTTCCCCTTTTTATTTGTCAAGATATCTAAGACTAAAGGTCTGAACTTGCTTGAAAGTTAGTATCCATTGATCTGAGTAAGTGCTAAGTGACTTCTTCCAGGGTGAAATCTATTTCGATGTTTGCTCTGTTGAAGCCATCACGGGGAACATTTAGGATAATGCTACTTATCCCAGCGCGATCTGAGTCATCTTGATGACTCACAGGAGGATGGGGGTAGAGCAGATGGCTGGAAGGATGCTTTTTAACATAGACTTTCTGGAAATTTGGGGTTAGAGCACACATTTTCAGATTCTTGAGTTCATGAGAAGTTCTCCAGGCATCATAGCCCTGGTCTCTGGATCCAAGCTGGCACCCCTGACAGTCTCCTGGGCCACTGCTTGGTACAGGGATGTGTAAAGTGAGCAGGGCTCCGAGCTGGCACGTGGAAGACAGAGTGGAGCATGGCCCCCATCCACACAGGGCATGAATGGGAAGGAAGGGCTGGGAAAGAGCAAATGATTTTTTGACAGGTTGACCAGAACCTCCAACAGATGCTCCCCTTTGATGGTCTTAAACAAGAGTCCTCTGCCTGCCCTGGGGAGGAGCCAGGGAGGGAGAGGCAAAGAACAGGAAGGGAACCCGCCATCTTGGCTGGCAGCTCCAGGCAGAGCTCGCTTCTCCCTTGTGCTTAACTTTCCAGCAAATACAACATCATGCTTTTCTCTTCTCTTTGGTCCTGGTCCCTCTCGGCCTGTAGATCAGAGCTCCATCAACAGGAGGTGCTCAACCGGAATGTGGTTTTGTTGACGATCACTTCAGTCTGCCTTCCAGAAGACACGGGGAGGCGCTGGCTGTGGGATTCCTGTCGTGGACTGAAACCTGAGACCTGAGCAGTTTTCACGAAGTAGTTTAATTTCCTACGTTTTGGAAGGAAACTCTTCCTCCAACTTGATTTAGTGTGGGGCTGGGAAGGAAGGGTGTTCTAGGACCCGGGCGGCCTGTGTAGGCAGAGGCCTGACTCAGCAGCTGAGCTGTGGCTGTGGGACACATCTTTTCCCCAGGACTCATTTTTATTATCTTCAAATTGGAGCCCCTGAACCCACAGAGATCGTAAACTAACCTGGCCCAGTGATCCTCATTTCATAGTTGAACAAACTCATGGATATTTAGACTAGGGTTCAAACCCCACCTCGGTCCACGACAGGCTGTGTGACTTTAAGCAAGTTACTTAATCTCTCTGAGCCTCCATTTCTCCAGCTGAGAACAGTAGAATAACAATCCCCACCTCATAGTTGTCAAGAAGAGACAACGTGTGGGCAGTTTGGAACAGCTCTTGGTCCGTGGGACCTGGGATGGAGTCGGTGGGCATTAGCTTTTATGAACGACCCAGATCATACAATGCACTGGCTGGGATTAGAAGCCTTTATATGTTCTCTTCCCAAGGTGTGCATTAGAGTCACCTGGGAAACTTAAAAAAATACCTGTATTTGGGCCCCAAGTCACACCAATTAAGCCAGGCTGAGTGAAGGACCCTAGGAACCCCTATTTGCATAGCTTGCCTAAGCAATTCTAAGATGACCAAGGACAAGACCTGGCTTTATATACCACTGTCTCCAATGTCTCAGAGGCTTTTTTTTTTTAGGAGTCAAGAACTCCCTGAAATCCTTGTGTGTAAATGTATTTATCAAGACCTTATTCTCCTGTGAGGGGCATAAGTTGCTTTTCACTGTAATTCTCACTCCCAGGATGGAAGGAGACACTTTTCTATTTTTTTCTTTTCATGAAAGTCCCTGGCGGGGGGCGGAGCACAGGCTCCCGGGACACGTTTCAGAAGCTCCAGAACAGCCCGCCACCCACCCTCTCCGCTCACTCCCCCACCCGCGCGGGAGAAACATAGCCGATCCCTCTAGTCATTATCATTTTAATGTACAAAATGACATTATGCCTAAAAGAAGGGCTTCATAAATGATATCTGATTTTAGAAAGTTTTCCAGCCATTGTATAAATGACAGATCTATAAAAGAAGACGAAAATGAATTTCAAATTAAAAAAATAATTCCATGTTTTTATGGCAAGCTTAAAAAAAAATCTTGGAACAAAACGTTTCTAAGGAGGGTGATTCAAGAGCCCCGGGAGCTGAGCACTGCCTGGCGGGCGCGGGAGACCTGGCACTGGGGGCCTGGGTGTCCCCCAGAGGTGGGCGATGGCCTCCAGCAGGCCGGCCTGGCCGCCGCAGCCAGCCCTGAGCCCGGGGACGAGCAGCTTCATTCCCTGCCTTGAGGGGGGCAACAGCGTGTGTGACCGGCCTGGAGGCCCCCCCGGGGTTGCCCGGCGGCCTGCGCCCCGAACATCTCAGCCGCAGTCTCCAGGCCTTTGCCCGCCGCTCTCCACCTGTCCAGCCTGTCTGCCCACCCAGGACTTTCAAAATAATCCTCCTCTGCCCCCTCACCCCGAGATCCCTGCCTCCCTATCTCACGACAGGGCCGAGCTGCCCTCTTTCAAGGCCCAGGCTTTTCTGTTTGTCTCTGCTCCCCTCTGGCCCCGTCGCCCGTGTGTGTGCCAGCCGTGCCCGTCACGGGGAGGCGAGCGGCACGGAGCTCTCGTGTTCTCCTCCTCTGTCTCGCTCTCCTGTGCCCCCTGCACTATCTCCTCCTGCTCCTTCCACCCTCTCCTCCTCCCTTCTCCTTCTGCTCTGTTCCTTCCTTTAAAAGTACCACTTTGGGGCCTCCCTGGTGGCGCGAGGAATTAAGTCTCAGCACAATAAAGCTATGGGGAGCCGCTGCAGCACGAGTTCCATCCCCAGCCAGGGAGCTACCCACATGGCGCGGCAGACCTCTCCTCTCTCCCCATGGCTCCCCTCAGCCATGCA
The DNA here is from genome assembly GCF_014898055.3 of Talpa occidentalis. NCBI lineage: Eukaryota > Metazoa > Chordata > Mammalia > Eulipotyphla > Talpidae > Talpa > Talpa occidentalis. Next base: position 2,657,833 of record NW_023601754.1, read on the forward strand.
TTTCAGTGGATCTGCCTGTTCTGCTCCCCGCTCTGTCTCTAGTGAGTCCTCTCAGCCCCCACACTCTGGCCTGCACCCCAGCTCTTGAATGCAGAAATAGATAAATCTTGAAAAAAATAAAAATAAATAAAAGTACCGCTTTCCACTCGCCAGACGCTTCTCTGACTACCCCATCCTCTCCCAACCACAGCGTCAACACACAGCAGGGCCGTCTCCACATCAAAGGAGCCATTGGAGGCTTCAGCATTCACACGGGTGCACCGGTGACGAGGCCAACGCCAAACCCTGACGAGGCGGGTGCCCAGCCGCTACCCTTCGCAAACACCGCCTCGGAGGGGCCTCATGGCGTGAGGAGCGCCCTGCACCCCGTGGGGGTCACGCAAATGCGAATGAATGAACAGATGTGGAATCCTCAGGGCCATTTACAATATTTTTAAACTAGCCGAGGAGGGTGAGAAACTCGGATCGCTGGAGCCCAAGCTGCTGGCGCATCTAAACAGCGCGTTCCCCGTGGTGTGTGGGTTCATGAGCAGGTGCGCGCTCGCTTCCGTGGATGGGACGCCTCGTTATCCTGTCTTCTGTGTTTCGAGTCTGACATTTATGAAAGGTGAACAGATATCTTATCTGGAAGAGCAGCCAGCCACCGCGGGGCTCCCGCCTTGACAGAAATACTTCTGCTGTTTGTTTTCCCGGGAGTCTACAGTGTTGGCTTTTTGGCAAGACTTTTTTAAAACATGAAACTTGGGACTGCAGATGGGAGGCAGCGATCTGGCAGCTCCATCAAAGCTGCAGAGATGACCTCTCCGGCCCTCCCCAGCGGCCTGCCGGGAGCGAGCCCGACGGAGCCCGGCGGTTCCTCCCACTGCACGTCTGAAGCTAGGAAGGGTCAAGTGCAGAGGGTCCTGGGGCTCCAACAGGGGCCGGGCAGGGCCCAGGCGCCGCTCACCTGTTGCTGCCCGGCTGGCCACACTGTCTCCAGACTTCAGCTCTTTTTCTCTCCCAAATTGGTGCTCCCCGTTTTTGTTCTGAGGGTCTAAATCTCTGCAGAGTGAGGGGCTCTTGTGGTTCATGCTAACGGTCAAACTAGCGCCCATTTTTATTGGGCGTAGAGGACGTGGCCGGCTCTGCCCTGAAGGCCTTGGCTGCCCACAGCCGTGTCGGGAAACGAGTCGTGGACTCTGAAGATGGAGCCATTGTTGGCTCTTGAGTAGTGAGGCTCCCTCGGTGAATGCAGCCCCCCAAATCACCCCACTTTACGGCCCCCACGGGCGAGTTTCTTGACATAAATGATACCGCGATAAAGCTGATTTTTAAAAGGAGATGAGCATTGACACGCTGCCTCCTTTGTGGCCAGGCATGATTCTAGATGCTTCCTGTGCCCTGACCTCTGAGTGCCCACTGATGCCCTGGCGCCAGTGTTAGCTTTGTCCCTGGAGTGCCCACAGATGCCCTGGAGAAGCTGCTAAAACCTGTGGCTCCTGGGACGCCCATGCCGGAACCTTCTGCCCCAGGTAAAATGCTGCCATGAAGAAGTGAGTCCAGCGTGTCCTGAGGGCCCGTCCCTGCACCCCCTGCTCAGTGGCGTCTCTGTCCACTCACCGTCAGCGAGGTGTGAGGGGACCCCCAGAGGACAAGTGGACGTGGCGCTTCGTTTCCTGTGCCCATTTGGCTGGGTTGGAGGTGCCTAGAAAGCTGTTAAAACACAATTTCTGAGTGTGTCTGCGAGGGCTTTTGGGGAAGAGTTTGGCTGTTGAATCTGTGGCCTGAGTAAAGCCCATGGTCCTGCTGATGGGGTGGGCAGTAGCCAGTCCACTGAGGCCTTCATAGAGCACAGAAGGCAGTGGAGGGACAATTTCGCGCTCTGCCGGAGCCGAAATGCCTGTCTCCTTGCGCTCAAACGTGGCACCCCTGGCTCTGGGGACGCCACCTGCTTTCCTGGCTCTCCAGTCTATCTCCTGTGGGTGCCGTTTCTCCAGAGGACGCCACTAAGCAGCAAGGCTGTGGTTTGAAGCACAGCGTCTGACTCCCGTCACCTGGGTTGGGATTAAGGCTCCATCCTTACCTGCAGTATGAACGCAGCCTCAGCTTCCTCCACTGAAAATGGGGACAAGAATAGTCTCTCATTTTGCTGTGAGGCTTAAAAGAGCAAATGCAGCAGTACTGAGCTCGGAGTCTCTGACACACGAGGTTCTCAAATGAACATGTTATCATTCAGAACTTTCGATCAAATGACAGGGGTAGCTTTCTGCAGCATTCCAAGCAAACCAGCACCAAAGGGCAGAAAAATGCCTTGCTCTTGCCTACAAAGTCACTGTAGGATCAGTTAGCCTAATGGTATTTCTTGAGCACCTACTATGTGCTTAGTGCTGTGCTCTGATTTGGTTTGCACTTGAAGTTGTGACCAACAGCCCTCTGTGTAGATACTGTACTCCCATTTTGAAATGTTTTATACATTTGCTGCTTCTGTTAAATGTATTACCTTTTTAGCTCTCCCACCCTCCTCACATGGACTGTAACTACGCTTCTGGCAGAAGTTTTGAAAAAAGAAAATAAGAAAGAATGAATTGGGGTCAGATCTCAGGAGGATGGAGTTCTAGGTTTAGATCTGGGTAAGTCATTTGACCTTTCCAAACTTTGAGTATCCAATGGGGTGACAGCACCTGCCACACCCCTTTTATGGGTGCCTGATACAGTGATGGGACTTTCAGGGTTTTGTAAAGCACGTCCAGAGTCTGGATGTGGGTGGACAGTGCGGGCTCACACCTTCATTGCAGCACTTGCCTGACCACGAGACTTACGGGTGCCTCTGGATTTCAGGACATCCGCCTGTTCTGCTCCCCACTCTGTCTCTGGTGAATCTTCTCACCCCCTGCGCCTCTGGCCTGCTCCCCAGTTCTTGTATGCCTAAATAAATAAAAAATAAATCTTAAAAAAAAATTTTCTTTGTTGCAATGCTCTAGCCTCAACTTTTCAACACTTCTCAGTATTCCTTTGATAAAGCACAAATCCCTTCATGGAATTTGCTAGCTCTTCCTTACTCACCTGTACCGTCTTATCTTACGCTGTTTCCTCAGCTTCTTCCAGTTCCTCCAGTCCCCGGGCTTTTGTATAAGCAGTGTCCTTCTTGTACACATGACTCACCTTCCCTCCTCACCATATCCTTTGTCTTCCTACTAATCTGTCTGGTTTCCACTGAATGGCATTCCCCCTGGTGAGCCACCTCTGACACCTGAGTCGGGGTCAAGTTCCTGGTTAAAAGCATTTGTGGTAGTTGTTCCTTTCATCACGTTTGTAATTAGGGTGATTCATCATCCCGGTTTGCCAGGACTGAGGATGCAGGATGGCAGTGAAAAGCTGGGTAAGGCCTGGGCAAATTGACACAAGTTGATTGTTCTACTTGTAGTGTATTATTCAATTATTCAATATCTGTTCACAAGATTAAGCATCATGAGGGCAAGGGTCTGAGTATTTTGTTCATATGTCTATTTAAGGTCTAGAACAGTGTTTTACATGTCCTGGATTCTTAGTAAATTTTTGTTGGATACGGTGGGTAGGTGGATGGATGATGACTGACGAATGGATGGGTGGGTGGGTGGATGGATGGATAGATGGATGATTGGATGGGCAGATGGTTGGATGGATGGGTGCATGAGTGGATGCATGGAGGATTGGATCTTTGTTTTTTAAAGATTTATTTATTTATGCATACAAGAGCTGGGGTACAGGCCAGAGGTGCGGGGGGTGAGAGGATTCACCAGAGACAGAGTGGGGAACAGAGCAGGTAGACTGACCTAAATACACTGCTGAGGGGAGCAGGGGGTGAGTCAGAGGTCTGCTGTGCCATGTGGGTTACTCCCTGGCAGCCAGGGGATCAAACTCGTGCTGCAGTAGCTACGGACTGCTTCATAGGTTGCGTCTTAACCCCTTGCGCCACCAGGGAAGACCGGAGGATTGGATCTTAAAGGATCCTTCCAACTCTTGGGCTGGGATTCAGTAAATTAAAACCAAAGGAAAGAGTAGCAATGAGAACAATCCTTCCAGATATGCCTGGGGCAATTAGAGTTTGAACTCTACCTGTGGGAAGGACAGAATTAATGAAAAGTTGCTCCTAAAGAGGCAAAGGACAATGACTTCAACAAAATGAGGTCCACGACCTACTGTGTGCTTTCTATGGGTTCGTTCTGTGAACTGCCCTATCAGGCAGGCACTGTTTTTCATCTGTCCTTTGCAGATGAGCGATGCCAAGGTCATATGACAAGTCCAAGGTGGTGTCAGAGCTGGTGTTTGGGATGGGACCGACCCCACCTCTGGAATCTGCTCCAGTGAGCTTGCCTCTCCCATGTCTGAGCCCTGCTGTGTTTCTCAAAGGCGGCCATACCTGGAAAGAAAGAAGATCCAGAGTGGGAGAAGTAAACAGAGATGAGACAAAGTCACCTGAGGCTCTGGAAAGCATTTGAGCAAGAGAGAAAGCATCAGAGGAACAGAATCTGTGTGCTCGGAAATCAAAGCTGAATGACCATTCCTTAGGATTCAAACTCGGAAGTTGTCTTTCTCTGTGGAAGAGAATTGAGGTATTGATTGCATTTATTTTCTCATGACACAAAAGGTAAATGAATCCCTTTAGAGCAGAAAACATGTTTTTATTACATTCTGAGTAATTTCCTCTGAAAAAGAAAAACATTTTTTAAAGCCACTGGCAGTAAAACCGGGTCCCTCCCCACACATCTCTCCGAGGAGAAAGCGTGTCATTATTCATGCATAATCTGATTCCAAATGATTCCTTGTTTACAGTTTGTTTTTTGAATTTCCTTATGTAAGCAAGAATTAATACACTCAGACAGGAAAGAAATAAGCTAAATTATTTTTACGGCTTCTCTTCGGGACGTACAATATGTCTTCTTTAACTCCCAAGGACACGCGAAAACAGTCAGAGGAAAACACAAATAAATACCTATGGAGACAAAGACAGATATCCCGGGTGGGGTGGGAGGACACTCTGCGTGGGTTTGCCTCGCTGGCTCCTTCTGGAGCCTGCTGGGGTCAGGCGAGGCTGGAACTCTCGGGCGCTGGTCTGGCCCTTCCCCACGCCCACCCTCAGCCACCCAGTCCCCCAGCATGTCTCCCCGGGGAGCCTCCCAGCCAGCCTGGGAGCACCGTCCAGATGTGCACGCTTTCTTACACATCTGGGGGAGGGTGGCTCCTGGTGGGGAAAGTCCTCGCTCTTCTCCGTGTTTACGCTGCCAATCTCGAGAACTAGTCCACGCTGGCGTGTGCAACAGTCAGAAGACGGCATCTGTGCTCCTTTGTCAGCTGGTTCATCTGAGGATTTGTCCGGTTGCTACACCCACCCTGGGCTTTTCAATCTCGTGAACACACATGACTGTTAACACACATGATGCATCGGGGGCTTGCAATGAGACGAGGGCTCCAGGGCTTCCATTTAAGGAGGCTCTCCCTCCGGTGCCCGCCCTGCCCCTGCAGGGTCCTGAGGTAAGGGCCTCCTTCAGCTCCGCACCCAGATGCCTCTGTGTGCTGCGATTTCCCATCCATTTCTGCCCTTCCCTTCCTAGCGCTCTCTGCCTGGCAATCTGAGCTCCTGCGTTTACATGTCAGCAGACAACTGCATATAGGTGATATCTGTTTAGCAATATATGTCACATATCCCTCTTCTGCACGTGTCATTATGAGCAAACAGAAGCCTTTTGTAGTTTTTCACTAAATGCGGAGATGAACTAGACAGCCCGTCTTTGACGGGGCTGAGCAGGGATGGCTGCAACAGAGCTGTAAAATTTGACCTTATGAAGCCAGAACATGGTGGGCCCTGGGAACCCGAGGGCCCTGTTCCTGGGTCTGCCTTTTCACCCTCTGCACTCTCTTTGAAGAGAGCAACTGGCTTTATTTTTACTCCAATTCAAATAAAGTTTCTTCCTGGCACCTGCTAGTCAGTTTGGGTTGGGAGGACAGTTGGGCCGTCCGCAGCAGGGCAGCATGGCTGTGGTGCTCCACGGACTGGACCTGCCCCCGGGATGAGAAGATTCTGGGCCGAGGGGATGGGTCCCTCTGGACTCCACGCCCTCTTTCAGACCATACCCTGGGTACACAAGCCTCGGAGTTTCTGGTCTACAAGAAAGGGTAAGTGAGGGAAAGATGGCTGCTAACCGGGATGAGGGTGAGCTCGGGCTGGAGGGGTGGGTGGGGCAGGGGCACCCATGAGGGCCCCTCTGTGGCTCTTTCTCAAATCCTGCAGGTGCTCTCGGAAGAGGCGTCCACAGCCCCGCTTTCTTATGAGGCTTTTCTCTTCAGGAAAAGAGACCGAGGCCCAGAAAACTCAGGTCACTTCCCTAATTGTACACCTTGCGTGGCCGGTGTGGGGCCCAGTCCTTGACTTGGATTGTCTGCTTCAGGGCCCCAGCGTGAGCCGCCCCCTCTGCATCCTGGAGAGCGCGATTCCGCTTCTGCAATTACCCTCCTTTGCTGACGCAACAGCACGGTCTGACAGGGGAACCATGGCCTCTCCCCAGAGGCGGCAGCAGCTGCCATCGAGGGCTCCTGGGGACGGATATTTATATACACACACACACATGCACACGCACACGCATACTCACACACACACCCCATGTGATCCTGGAGGCTGAGAAGTCCCACGAGCTGCCACCTGCAAGCCAGAGACCCAGGAAAGCTGCTGCATCGCTCCACGGCAGGCTGCTGGCGAGCTGGAGGCAAGAGCCCAGTCTGGCCGAGGGCCTGAGCACCAGGACGCCGAGGGCGGGGAGCCTGATGGCGCAGCTCACACCTCAAGCAGAACTGACGCCACCTGTTTCCACTCCTCAGGTGGGACCAGCCCCGGCCACGCCGGGGAGGGACATCGTTGCTCAGGCACCAATTCTAATGCTGACCTCTTCTGAACACCCTCACAGATACTTCCAGAAATGTTTCATCAGCTACTCGGTATTCTACTAACACATAAAATCAACTGTTAGCACCAGTCTGTCCACCGCAGCCGAGACCCAGAGTCCTGGAGGTCTCCAGCAGGCTGGGAGTTACTCACGTAGCTGCCTGGTTTGAGGCGATCTTAAACGGAATGGTCAGTAGCCCGAGGGCTCTTGGGGGCTTCACCGAGTGCGGGGCCTTTGCACTACAGTAAACAAGCGATGAGCTAAGTACATTTCCCGAGGCCTGTCATGTGCTCTGTCCACTATGGTAGCCACAGAATCTCGTGGCCGCTTAAATTGTTCAAATGAAATAAGCCTCAGTTTTCCAGTGACGCTGTCTGGGTGCGCCACAGCCCCGGCAGGCGGCTCCCAGAGTGGACGGTGGGGGGTTTCCCGTCACAGGCCTCTGCTGCCGGCCCTGCCCTGGCCAATCCTTTGTTGACAGCACTGATGTGAAAGGGAAGCTAGAAACCATTTTCGACTTAGTTGCTAGTGTCCGATGGTCATCGCTACCACACCAGAGTCGGGCGGGGGTTCTACAATCACTATATCTGGAAAATTCTTGGTTAAACAAGTTACATTGTTCTTGACTTTTTTAGTTCTTTGATACACTGGTAGGCATTTTGACTCTCCCAGAGGATAATGTTTTCTAGCATACTTAGGACAGATTATCCTTTCTCTTCCCAGCATATCTTGGGCCTTGTCTACTAGTCTGAGCATTAGAAAATTTCTTCTTTAGAAGATAAATATGAAACCAAACTTGCTGGGACTTAGGTTCTTGGGAAAGTGCGGTGCCATGTGGCTAGTTGATTACCCTGAGATGGGCAAGCTGGAGACACACCTGTGCCTTGTTTGACACCCCAGATGAGCTTCCAGCTGACAGTCCCTCTTGCAGAAGCTCCATAGCTCCCTGGTCCCTCCAGCCCAACCCAGCCACCGGCTGAACACCCCTTCATGGCAGCTGCTGAAACCCAGACAAAGGCCCAAGTCAGGCTACTCAAAATTCTGATTTAAAGCATCCAACACTATAAGAAAAAAATCAAAATCAACAAACAACTATGAACCAGAGACACAGGGAAGGAGGGATTGGGGTCAAAATCAGGGGGGTGCAATTGTATGGGGAATATAAAAATAAAATAAAAAAAAAAGAAGTTAAAAAAAAAAAGACTCCAACAGCCACAGCAGAATGGTATTGCTTTAAACCACTAAGTTTTGGGTAATATCTGATGTAGCAATAGTGATAAGAACAGGATGTTTCCAGCAAAGAACGAGCAAAGTTAACTAGTCACCTATCCCTAGCTCAGTTTCTGTGCCATCCTTGGAAAAAAAAAAAAAAAGCAAAAAAAGCCAGATAGCAATTGTCACAAAGAGAGAGTTGGATCAAGGTGTAAAAGGGCAAACCCATCTGAAGGCAGATCCAGACTGTCTTTGTTGTCCCCTGTGGCAAAACAAATTACCCCAAAACTTTTTGAGCTCAAGAAAAGAATGACCTGACAGCTTCCAGAGCCCAGGAATCAGGGTGCAGCTTGGCTGGTCCTCTGGCGCAGCCTCTCTCCAAGGCTGTAATTGAGGGGTCAGCTGGGGCTGCAATAATTTCATGACTCAACTGGGGAAGGACCCACTTCCCAGCTCACTCGTGCTTCTTGAGAGGCCTGTTCCCCTCCCTCCCACCCCGAGTTGTTGGTTGGCAGTGCCCTAGATGCCCAACTCCATGGTGTCCAGCTCCATGGGCTTCACAACATGATCACTGACTTCAACAGAGCTAGTGAGAGGCCAAGAGAAGCTGGGCCACTTGGACATCAAGTCTTTTGTAGCTGCCTAAAGAAGGGACATTGCCTGTTTGCCATATTCTGTTCATCAGAAGCAAGTCACTAGGTCCAGGCCACACTCATGGGGAGGGGATTCCACACTGTAAATAGCAGGAGGAAGGACTCATTGGAGGTCATATTATAAGTGGTCTACCACGTTGACCTTCAAGTGGTTAATGGAGCCAGGCTGCAGAATGGTCTGATGACTAGTAGGGATCTTGCATGAACGTGGTAGAAAGGAGAGACACCATCTTAGTGAATGGGATGGAACCAATATACAATATGACAAACTATAACATCTGCCATCCCTGTGTCTGCCTCCCTGTTCACAACCCCCAATGTTCTCCCTGCTTGTGGATCATTTTCCAGAAGCTCGCTTGGCATTATTCTTTAAGGCAATGGCATCTTGTTAGGCTCTCCTTGTGGGGTTGCTAGTAGGTCTGCTCTTAGACAACCTCATGTGTCCTCCCGTGATCCTCTGTCCACTGCTGGTGTGGACGGCCCTGAGCAGGCCTTGAGGTGGGTCTCCACTGTGCTCATCACCGACGTTGGTTAAGGAGTTTAAACTCCATCTCACCTGACCGTAGCAGCTGTTGCATTGCTGCCTCCAGGTTATGGGAAGCAGAGCGAGGTCATCTCCACTGCCCGGAGGAAGGGAAGACTCAACTTACACAGAGGAGTCATCAGTCAATGTACAGAATACATTGTTTTGTATAAGGATTGTCCAAAAAATTCCATTCCATTGGGTTGGAAGAGATCATCATTTTGTCAGTTGAAGCCCAGAGGATGTGGTTGGTTTAAGTGATTTTTCGTGTTCTACTAACAAAAGGTGCTTGCTTCGTTATTTTTACCAGCACATTTCCTAGAGTTACATAAAAGGGTTTATGATCAGTTTTACTATCTATGGTTTTTTGGTTTTCTGTTTTTTGGTTTTTTTTTAATCAGTGAAACAAGTAAAAGAAAGAGTGCAAATAATATGAAGACTCAGAAAATCTAGTCATCATGTAGCTTAGAAGTTGGTGAGCTTGGGTAAGGCAGTGAATGACTTTGCCTTGCAGGTCATAATGTCTCCACAGCAATTCTTCAGCTCAGCCACGCGTCAGGAAAGCAGAGAGGGCATAACGGGAGGGCCCTCGCAGTGTTCCGATAGAAGCTTCTCGACAAAAGCTGGTGGGCAGTTGGCCTGGGACTGTAGCTCATGGTTCACCCGGTGACCGGTCTGGCCCCCTTGGGCTGAACCCTCCACCATCACCCACCTGTGCATCCACCCACCCAGCACCCTGGTCCTCCAGGGCCTGACTCACCCTGTGCCTGTCAGGGCTGCAGCGTCCCGGGGCGCATCTGCATTGGGTGGGGCGTCACTGCTTTCCTTTTTGCCGAGGCGAGCGTGCGCGGTAATTGTGGTTCTGTTGCTCTGACTGTCACCGAGATCGGTGAAGCCAAGGCAAGTCCCCAAAGCCAGGACACGCTCCTTTCACATCTGATCGCCTCCCCCACCCGCCTTCCCTCCCAGTTGTGTCTTTTACGTCTTCATTCCTCCTTGAGTTGCGAGGAATAAAAACAAACAAACAAGCAAATGTTAAAATCGGGCTGCAACTTAAAAACCCCTCTGTCCAGGCAAAAGGTGTGGCGTGGTGAGGTAACCGGCCCTTGGGGGGGGGGGCACGCTCTGCACCCCCTTTGCAACCTCAGCCACTCATTTCCCGTTCAGAGTCTGCTGACTGAGGCAGAGTCTCCCTGAGGACTTTTGTCGTGTCATTAGCAGTATTTCTAAGACCTTCCCCAGTGCTAAAGCGACCCCTTCGTGCTGGCATCGGCTCCTGAGGGCCACCCTCAAATCCCTGAACCCCAAAGTCCTTAAAGTCTACCACAGACCTGCGGATGTGACACCAAGGGCAAATGGCCGGCCCGGTGTGGCACCACGCCGGGCACTGCTCAGGGAGGTGGATGAAGTGATGATGGAGGGTGGGCCTGGGGTTTCTGGGTAACTTCTGAGGTGGTGGATGGGCTGACAGAAGCGTGTGAGGCTCACGGAGGGATAGCGCCTGCTGTGGGGCCCGCGGCATTGCTGGGAGCTAAGGGTCACCGCAGGGAGGGCCTTGGGTCTGCCCCTGGGTCCTGAGTCTGCTCCGCCACAAAGCAGCCTCCCTCCAGGCCTGGCCCGGCCTCTGATCTGTGCAGGGAGCTCCGAGGGCCTGGGGTTTGAACAGGTGCTGAAAGCCAGAGAAAGCCAAAATATTTTGCTCTTTCTGGGTCACGAACTGTTTGCTGTTGGAAACATCTGTATGGCCGGGCGTAGCGACTAAACATAACAGAAGCACAGGGAGCGATGAGAGCGGGCTTTGGTAGGGAGCCCCCTGAGGACCCCAATAAAGTCAATCTCTTAAGCACAAGCCCCTCGCTTCGGGCCACGGCGACAGGCAATGAATTATCCACGTTGGCTCAAAGGGCGAGGTCGCCTCCTCACAGCATCGCCCATATGCTGGCGCTAAATCAAGCTTGTTCCCAAATATCGTTTGCGGAAGATGTGCGTGTGCGGACGCGGGTGTGCGGGTGTGTGCACGTGTGCGTGTTCGCGCAGAGAGAGGTGATGATACAGGCCCGCTTTCAAAAGCAAAAATCACCATAATTAGAGGAAATGCTACAAGTTCATTTCCTCAAAAAAGAGCAAGTGAGAGAGAAGGCGCTTAAAGACTCGATGTTTAGACAGGACTGCAAACCCCCTTGTGACCTTGCTCTGATATTTAACAAAACATTAATCTTCTTGCCAGCAATTATAAAGGATACAGTGATGTGGCTGGCTCTCGGAGAGTGAGTAATAGTAATTCCATTGTTCCCCTTTATTTATGCCTTGGCTGTACCAGGCAGATGAGGTAAGTTGGGGCTTTGATATGTTATTATTCCGCACTGGCAATACATAAAGGATGCTTACACAAATATCTGTCTGTTTCAGAGGCTCTGTTTCACACCTCCTTACAACTCGCGATCAAAGCGTTTCAACATTTTATTATGAAATCATGAAAATCCTCCTTCGTTTGCATATGAATTATAGCCTTTTTCAAACCCACCAGTGTACCCCGGTGACAGTGGCTTTTGAACGCCGCCGAGGGGAACAAGGTGTTAGGTATTTATTTCCTGACGGCTGTGACGGAGCCAGCCAACCTTGCCGAATGCCGCTTGCCAGGGCCCCGGGCTTGATCTCCAGAAAACACAAAAGCCAGCGGGTGGAGGGGCCTCCTGCCCGGAGGAGGCCGCTGATTCCTCCTTCTCTTGTCGGGAAACAAAATTTGGCGTGAAAGCCTCCATTTGGGAACGAAGGAGAAAAGGGAAGCTTGCGCACCTCGTAATTTCTAGCTAAACAAAAAAGCCATCGTTGTCTTCCTAAAATAAAACACAGTCCTCCTCAGCGGCCGGGGCAGCGGCGATGGTGCCGGTGCAGGGTGCCTTCCAGGCGGCGGCTCAGGCTTCTTGCTCGGAGGGGCTGGCGAGTGGAGAGGGAGCAATTGCTGCTTTGTGGGATTTGCATATCAACCGGGATCTTCCTTTTCACCAGGCCTCCTCTTCTGGGCCCGGTTTATAATCTCCTTTGGAATGTGGCGGCGGGAGGGAAGTTGCCTGAAAAATTGGTGTCTCTGAGACCTACGTGTGCCTGGCTGTGGAGTCTCTGCTTGGGGCTCTGCTCCTGTGCGCATCATCGAGTATGTAGACGCAAGAATTCAAAGCGAGGATCACGTATTAGTGAAGGAAGTCGGCCGGGGATGGGGGGAGAGTCACAGGCAGCTATGGGCAGGCATTTCAGACTTTCCGAAATTCTCCTGCTACACGCTAGTCTCCGCCTTGGATGAACGCGGTAGGCTGGGCGGGTCTCAGTGACCCTGAGTCGTCTTAGGGGGACAGGGCGGGGTGGTGAGCAGGTGGTGCTTGGAGGAGAGCGAGGAAGACAGGGAAGCAGGTGCATGCTCCTTGGGGCCAAGGTGCAATTCTGCATTGAATTCCAGGCCTCGGCCTGGGCCTGCTGGCGCTCTGGGCAGCGGGGAGAGGCCAAGGCACCCAGGGGCTGCCAACACAGACGCCGGCAGGCAGCAGACACTCCAGCTGTGACAGCCTGCTCTCAGATTTTGTAAAGCAGGAAGGGAGGTCGAAGGCGCAGAGAGGGCTGCCTCCAACGCGCCAAATTACCCTCCAACGGAAGGACAGTCTATTGGCCTGCAGGTCTACCCCTTGCCGGCTTTCCTTCAAGGATACCGCACACGCAGTTGTGTGATGCTGAGCACCGTAAGGTGTTCTCCTGTGTCTCAACAGCCCCATGACGTACATACCACTATGTGCAAGCGGCTCCCCAGGCCCTCACCGCTCCCCTCATTTCACTTCAGACCCAGGGACTGGTTGGAGACACAGGTGACAACTTCCAATCTTGCCCCTTCCCCCACCTCACTGCTGCGAGGTTGTGTGGCCATTAAGGAACTATTTAATCTCCACCTTCCTGCTCATCTGTCTCTATTACTCATGGTCCGTCAGAATCTACCTCTCTGCGTCTGAGTCTCTTGAACACCCACATTTTACTCCTCAGGCTTATGTGATTCCTTGTGTCACTTCTCACCCAAGGACAAGCATGTTTTGCTTTGTTTTGTTTTATGAACTAGCTCCGAGCCACTGTAACGCCTCCCTGGAATGTTGTGTTGAGAAGGACTCTGAGGCCTAGACTGGACTGGAGGGTGGAGGAAAGAGTGGCTTGATTAGTGATGACTGATTCATGATGATTGATTCGTGATGCCTGCCATGGTCAAGAAGGGGAGGAAGACGCGAGTGTGCTAAGTACCATCAGTGAGACGGGACATTCTCCAGGACAGGACCTAAGTCTTTCTCCTTATCAAAAGACCTGACACAGGGCACACTGCTGCAACTCCGTAACCTCACATGATTGAGCTGCAGAGCTCATGTAAGTGCACAGTGTGCTATAAAACGACCAGGGCCTCAGGTCGGGTTTTCGAGGAGCCCGGTACCCCAAGATACCCTACTTTTAGACTGCACTGAAAAAGCCTATGGCTGCCTCCCAGGTCAATGTCCAAGGTTTCTCCAAGAAAGGACTGTATACTAATTACCCAAACCCACAATTATTTATTCTGTTACTCAGGGAGAAGACAGTGTGAGGCTGCATTACTGGGTCTGTTGCTATTTAAATTTTTTAATTTCTATTTAAAGAATTATGAATTACTTTCTTCTATTTATTTTATTCTAATTAGGGAGTCTCTTCTGGGTTTCTAAACCTCACAGACAAACGTTGTCATTAAGCCTTCAAGCTTTTTCCCTCTTTTACTTCTCTACGGCTTGCGGAGCGATGGCCGCTGAGGCCCCTCTTGATCATCCCTGTGGTCTCGAAATTGCTCATCATGACATGAAAACAACTCAGAGCTAGAGCAGCAAAAGGCGGGAACTCACTTCGTCTCTCTCAACCAAAACAGAGAAGAAAAACAGACTCTACAATGAAGAATTTGATAAGGATCTTGCAAAAACAGCCATTGGTCACAAAAAGAAAGAAAAACTGTTGAAGGACTTAGTGACAAAGCTATTGGGAAGAGGGGGTCATGTGTAGGATTTTGCACCTGGAGCATTAAAATGATGAATGGGCCGTTTCACCAGTTGTTTGCCTAAAGGAGGCGTGCTTTTTTGCTGTGGCGAGAGGACAAGGCTTACGTCTCCTAACACAACTTGAAAACTTACGCGAGAGAAGTCTTAGTTGTACGCATTCTCATCCATCGAAAGTTCATCTCCATCTCCATGCTGGAGCCTTCTTTGCAGCCACGGGGCATTCAGAGACTGATACTCTCCAGGAACCTCAGCCCTGCCCTGCTGGGTGCTGAGATGCACATCAGCATCAGAGGGGGCCCTGCTTCGAGAGGACCCCTCAGAAGGCTCAGAAGGGAGGAGGCCAGGGAAGCAAGGCCAGTGCCCCTGAATGGCCGAGGCACGGGTTTCTGCTTGTTCCTCTGTGAACAGCGACAGCTAGTGCGCCTCACTCCAGAGCTCACCAATCCCAGACCCGTCCTGAGCCCCTTACAGACACCCGAGGCTGTGGCGATCCAATGAGGGGGGGCTCATTTCACTCTCAATGCCATGTTTCTTTGCAGGTGAGGAAATCGAGGTACCCAGAAGTTAAGGGAAGGGCAGGCTCTTCAAGACCAGGGAGTGACAGGGACGAGCCCCATCATGCCCATCTCCTGCATCTAAGCTGCTGCTGAGCTGGCCTGGGCTAGGGCAGCCACTGGAGACTCAGTTTTCTGATCTGTAAGATGGGGGCGACCTCTAAGCGGGCAGCAATGGAGAGAGTTGTGCCTTTAGTTCTGGAGGAGTGAATTCAGGAAGTTTGCTTGTGTTTTCCCTTTTCTTTAGCAAGGAAGTTATTGGTGGAATGTTTACATCTACGAGGAAGAAAAAGCAGAGTCAGAACAATTTTCTTTTTCTCCTCCCTTGCGATGAGAGGGCGGGGGGCCTGGGAGGGCAGCATTCCCAATGGCAAAGCGTCTGCAGCCCCGGGCTCCCCCCTGCTGCCGGGATGTCCCCACCCCGGGCTCCCCTCGCCCAGCAGCCCGGCTGACACGTGATGGAGGCGCACAAAGAGAAGAATTCCACAGGCTGGACTCTGAGCTTGTTCATAATTTGTCACATTGTTCCCCCACTTTGCCGCACGTATGACACATGTAAGCCCCCCTGAGGCTCCGGGCCCACTGCCGGGCCGGGCACAATGGGGCAGAGCGAGGCTGAATTGCGGCCGTAACCTGGAGTTCCTTTGCCTTTGTGACCGCCGCCCGATGCTGCAAGTCAGTGGGGTGGGCCTTTGTGAGCGCAATTAAAGCCGGGCGAGGAGGGTGAGGAGGGACGGGCCAGCTGCGGCACAGGCGACAGTCCTCCGGCGGGTGTCCTGGGGCCAGCACAGGCGCCGGTATTCGCAGGGCAGCCGCGCTCCGCGCTAGAACAGTCGGGAAGCCAGTCGGCCACCCGCCACTGGCGAGACTGGGCTCTAGCAGCTTGCAGGTCACCCGGCTGGTCACACCAGCAGACCGGGGGTGTCTCCGGAGACCACAGTGACGGGAGCTCGCCTATGGGGGCGCAGCACCCCATAGGAGGCTGCCGTTGTCATGTGTCCTGGCAGCCTGGGTCACGTGGCTGCTGTGTCCCAAAGGACACTGAGCCTGGCCCACGTCCTGCCAGCTTCCCGTACCCACCCGCCCCCCGCCCTTCCTCACCTCCCACCCTGTCCTCCTCGTCCCTTTGTGGTGCCTGCAGCTGAGCTGCCCCCGGGTGTGGCCACCGGAGACTCAGTTTTCTCATCTGTAAAATGGGGAGAACTTGCAGCCGTCCCAAGCGGAGGAGCGGAGGGCTGGCCCCAAATCTCCCACTCCTGCCTTGTCTCTTTCCATTATCTTCCCCTATTTATTTATTTTTCTATTTTATATATTTTTTACGTCATTTTTCATTTTTGCACAATGTATGCATTTTCATCTCGGTTATATTCCCCATACAATTCCCACCCCCCCTTGTTTTGATCCTACTCCCTCCCCCACCATGTTGTGTCTCTGATTTATAGTTGTGGTGCATACACACCATGGAATATTACTCAGCAACCAAAAAAGATTAACACATGCCATTTGCAGCAACATGGATGGAGCTAGAAGGGATCATGCTCAGCGAAATAAGCCAGAAAGAAAAAGAGAAATACCGGATGGTCTCACTCAGTGCAGGAATTTAGAAAAGCTACATAAGGGACCATTATAATTGGGACCATTATAATTATAATAAAGTAAAAATCAAAATCTTCCCCTATTTTTCAAA
The DNA here is from genome assembly GCF_014898055.3 of Talpa occidentalis. Classification (NCBI taxonomy): domain Eukaryota; kingdom Metazoa; phylum Chordata; class Mammalia; order Eulipotyphla; family Talpidae; genus Talpa; species Talpa occidentalis. The sequence goes on from NW_023601754.1 coordinate 2,674,403, forward strand.
TGCTAGATCAGATTCCTTGTAGGCAAGCTGCCACACCTGTTTAAAGTGTGAAACCTCTTCATCCTCAGCACCACGCACTCAGGTGAAGAACTAAAATGTTGCCGACATGGTTACAGCTCTTGTCAACTGCTCTCTCCTCCCACGCCCTACCTCCTCACCTCCACTGCCAATAAAAGTGACCGAAATAGGTACCTAGTTACTTAGACACATAAATACATTGATCATTTTAAAAAGGTTTATTTTTTATTTATTTTTGCATAAAAGAACTGGGGTGTAGGCCAGAGGTGCAGGGGTGAGAGAATTCACCGTGGACAGAGTGGGGAGCAGAACAGGTGGATCTAGTGAAATCCACTGCTGAGGGGAACAGCGGGGAGACAGGCGAGGTCTGCTGCGCCATGTGGGTCAGCTCCCTGGCCAGGGATCGAACTCAGGCCAGAGTGGCTGGTGATAGCTTGAGCGTGCTGAGACCTTAACCCCTGCGCCACCAGGGAGGCCCAACACTGGTCATTTTAAATGGTGGGGATTTCAACCTCGTACGAGTGTGGAGGGAATTTAAGATGAGCCTACACGGACCAACAGCCAGCGTCAGCAATTACCCATCTCACTTCCTCTGCTCCTTCCACTTCCTTCCCTTTCAATTATTGTGACATCAACCCCTTAGGTCAGCTTGTGTCTTCTGATTTTGAAAAATAACTTCCATTTACCTGCTTCCTCCCCCGGCAACCTTTCCCTGACTCTGGGTGACATGAGCCTCTCATTTCTTGGTCTCGTTGTTCTGCTGTTTCTACAAAACTGCCTGGTGGAATCCACCGAGTAAAGTATGAGGGTTACTTGCATGCAAAGCTCAGTCTGGATCTTGCTACCAGCAAACTGCGTGACCGCTCAGGGGGAATGTCCACCCCTTCCCGGACTGGGATTCAGGCTCCCCTTCTCCAAACAAGGGTTTGGGCGGGTAGGGCTTCCCTCAAATCTCTCCAAGATCCTTTTCAAACACTGAAACTGTCACTTCTTGCCTGCCCTATTAGATGGAAGCATCTGGAGCCCCGTAGCACATTTTCGGTTGTATTCTATCCAGGCTCTTGTTGAGTAAATATTGACTCTTATCATTGAAATAATTGTCATTTGCCAATTAAGTATTCGCTTGGCCTAGAGGAAGGTTTATGGAGCTACGAGAAAGACAAAGGGCAAGAGTGGAGAGTATACATGAATGTCCTTTGTTCTGTAACAGGGGTCCCCAGGGAAAGGGGAGGTTCCAGGTTCCCTGCCCCACTCAAGGGAGGGTGGGGCTGAGCAGGGAGGAGGAGAAGCTGGAGGCGAGGCTGGAGAGGGAAGGAGGCAGGATGGGGAGCCAGGAGGAGACCCGGAGGAGGCGCATGGAGCAGAGAATGTGAAGAAGCTGCACTTGCTTCTTGGTCCTGGACTGGCTGACAGACGTGGGTGAGCTCCGTGGGGAGGTGACAATGGCAGTCCTTAGACGCGTGACAGGCTTTCGGGCCTTGATTTGGGCCGATCCTGTTTGGCTGGACATTTACCCACAAGGGGATGGGTAACTTTGGGTGCGTAATTTAAAAACTGTATTTTCTGTATTGCACACTAACTGTAGTAAAGTTCCTTTCCATTAAAGGTCTTACATGTTTGATCTTGATGCAGTGGACGGCAGAACCTATTTAGAGCTGGCAGGTTTGGGGGTTCTGGGATACCCCTCTCCCTGCCCTGTACCAATTCCACCGCCTACTTTGTTTAGATTCTCCTTGAGACTCTGTGGGTGTGGGGGGCTTCCTGGGCCTGAGCACATGTGTGGCTCTCGACATGCTTTCTCCCTCTCTGCCCACGGGGCCTCAGCCATCTGAGCCTGTGCCATCTTTGTATCTGTCTACTCGGATCCGGGCTGTTAAAGTAACCTCATCATTAGCCTGACTTGACAAGTGGTCTGATGACTGGTTACAAATTATCTAGTCCTTTCTGTCTCCTTGTTGCAGGCTGATTTCACTTGATGGGTTCCGGAGATGCCAGGAAAGAGGGACAGTGGCTCCTCCTTGCCTGGATTCCCAAAGGCAGTTGGACAGCTTGGAGGCCAGCGTTTGAAGAGTCGGGGATGCTAACTGCTGTGCCCAAGGATGGCCATTCCAAGATGTCCTAGAAAATGGCACATGTCCTTTTTCCTCTCTGTGGGTCATGGGATAGCTTCCACAAGTTCAGTATTTTGGGGCAGCCATTGGCCTTCACATTCTTAGGGAGACAAACTATGACATCTGCTCTCAGGGCTTCCAGGAGTGACGGCATCGCCCCGTGCCCGAAGGACTCTGAGCCCAAGCTGGCAAGTGTTGTTGGACCCAGCATGCCATAAGGACTTCTTTAGTTGCTGCTTTGCAGAGAAACAGTAAACACGGGAAGGAGACTCCTTGTGTAGATGCCTGCTGGCTGCTCACTTCATCTGGGAACATTTCAAGGGGCTGCTCCATCAGAACTGGCTTAGCTCGAGTGTTGTCTGAAGGCAGGAGAAATAAACGTCTCCTGGTCGGTTCCAGTTCTGGAATTTGTTGCTTCTCTGTTAGAGGAATGGGGAGAGCGGAGCAGGAAGGTAAGCAAGTGCCTGGACAGGAAAGAGGAGCAACCAGTGAGAGACACTTACTCTCTCATGCAATAAGCGTTCATGGGGAGCAACTTCCTGTGATCCAAGCACCATCCCAGGCATTTGGGATGCAGCAGGAGCAAGACAAGATAAAGGGCCCAGCATTCATGAAACTTAATTTTTACTCTGCGTATAGGCATGTGTGTGTGTATACATATATGTGCACAGACACACATGTTTATTTATATACGTATATGCTGATAAATGAGCCTATTTTCTATGTTAATATCTCTATTCTGTGTCTCCAGAGAGTCCAGCAGGACTTGGTCAATCTAAATAAGGTGTTTCTAGCTAGGAATGTGGATGACAAAGTCCCCTTTTTGTTTGGCACTGCAATTTCCCGTAAAAGCATGCTCACTATTGTATTTTGCATGTAGTATCTCCTTGGCTCCCAAGCAGATAACATCCTCCCATTTTACAGATAAAGAAACCGAGACTTGGAAAAGTTGGACAGATTCTCTGTTATACGAGCTACGTTATTGCTGTTCGTTTTTGACTTTCCTCCATGTCAAGTATTCAGAGTTTTTCCAAATCATACTTTTCGTAACACATGTTATCTGTGATCTTCTGAGAACAGTTCTGTACCATAAATTACGGTTTCCTCTGTGGGCTGCATACATGTGGAGGCCAACATTTTTCTTAAGAGCCTCTACATCTGCTTGGATTCCCCAGCACGCTGAGTGCACCCACCGCGCCGCCCAGCTGAGAGCCCCAGACTCAGATGAGCAGCCATCTGGAGGCAGGGGATTAGGACAGCTCCCCAGTTGTCAAACTCAATATATTAACAACTCAAAACAGCTTAAGAAAAATGGTAAGTCTTGGCACATGGGCCTGGGCAATCTAAGGGTGCATCTGGTTGCCCATAGGGCGCCCAAGGGGCTTAAGTGATGTCAACAGTCTCCCTTCTCTCCACCAGGTCTACACTCTTCCTGGTGTCACCTTCATAGGTGGACCTCACTGGTGCCTGGCATGTCACTGCTGTAACTAGGCCCCAGGCCAAAGAAAGTGTCTTCCAAAGGGAAGCGTCCAACAAAAGTCCAAGGGATGATCTGTATTCACCCACCTCGGCTCCCATGTCCGTCCTGAACCAACACCTTTATCTGGGCATATGTGGGGCATCATTAACTGTAAGAAGCTGCTACGGTTAAAGAGAGTAATACCTCTTGGGCCTCCCTGGTGGCCGAGGGATCAAGTCTCAGCACTATCACCACTGTGGCCTGAGTTCGATCCCCGGCCAGGGAGCTACCCACATGGAGTCAGCAGACCTCTCCTGTCTCCCCGCTGCTCCCCTCAGCAGTGGATTTCAGTGGATCTGCCTGTGCTGTTCCCCACTCTGTCTCTGGTGAATCCTCTCACCCCCGCACCTCTGGCCTGCACCGCAGTTCTTGCATGCATAAATAAATAAATTTTAATAAAAAAAAAAAAAAAACACGGTCAGAGGTGGAATAGCAAAAAGAAGAGGTTGATGAACAAAGCACAGAACTAAATATAAAACACAGGACATGAGATAAGTGGGTCTGTAAAGGTTGAGGTGTGAGGCTGATGTCTTAACGAAGGACCTTTTTTGGGGGGGCGGTCATCCGAGGTCAGGACTTAGCCTCACAGTCCCACAGGATGTCTGACTCCGGGGCTGAGGGTCTTGGGGTGAGGACACTGGGGGCCGGTGCTTCCAATTTTTGAACGCTCAGCACCTCCAGAGACTCTCCTGACTTGTACAATACTCTGCATTTTGGACCAGGCTCAGAGTTCATTTGTTTCTGAAGGGCAGGGGATCATGTTATATTTTGAAATAAAAATTGTAATTGGATTATGCTCAATTTCAGTTATAATAGGATTGGCTCTTCGTATGGAATATGAATGAGGTCGACCTAAAGGAAGTAATTCATTCCTCTAAAGACAACATCTTGGTCTATGAAATGAAAAAAAGATCAAAGCTCATTCAAAAATAAGTGTATTTAATGGCACAGTAGTTAAAGAAGTCTGGAGAATTCATTTTATTTTCATTGTATAATATCTGTTTCTCATAGAGTTGTCTTGTTCTTTAGTACTTTTTATTCTTACAACTGTGCATGGGTTTGATTAACTTAATTAGAGTTAATGTCTCGGGAGCAGAATGTGGGACTGTGAAAGTTTGGGTTCTTGAAGACTTTGAAAAAGAGAACTGTTAGCCCCATTCTACATAAATTCAGAATCAAAAAAGTCTGATGATTATTATCATCTTAAAATAATTGAGGCACTGCTAAAAATAAAAACCAAAAGGAGAAAAATTGAACCCGAATAAAAGGAATGGCATTATCCCAGATTTGGATACAATTCTTGCAGCAAATTGAGCTTAAATCTGAAGGCTTAGGTAATTTAAGATGAATGCCAAAAAATTATTTTTTTCCCCTCGGAGCTGTTAACAAGGGCGGTCTCCCCGGTTTCACAATATTTCCTTCTGTTTCCCTCCTGTTATCTGTGGCTCCACTTACGATGGAGAGGAGCCTCAGAGGGAAATGCCACTTCAGATTAAAGTCTTGTCAGATCTCATTTATTAACTGCACGGGAGCTGAGAGGTCCGGGGAAAGCACGCGGGGGGCTGTGCTTGGGAGTAGCCAGGCCTCCCCCCGTCTGCCTCCCCATAAACATCACTCCGGCCTTAGACTGAATCTGGGGCTGTGCACCCCATGTTTGGGGGTAGGGGGAGATGCCTCAGAACTAGGACCCCAGAAGGCTAAGTATTTTGTGCTCGAGAAAGAGAGTTGAGGGGTGGGTGAGGTTATAGATGTTAAAAAGGGTTTTTTGCTGTGAGGACCTGACCTTTGAATTCTTTGCATTAACTAAAAACATGCCTTAATCCACAGCAGTCAACCAGAGAGATTAATGTGGTCATTTCATGAATATTCATAAGCTCACATACGTAAGTGTAATATAACATGTCAAGGGCATACATATATACTTCAATTGTGTCTGTCCGTCCGTCTGTCTGTCTATACGCATGGCCGCCACTCAGTGCTGGAGAAAAGTGATGAACAGAACTGACTATGATGTGAGTGTTCTTATGGGGTGTAAGTTCAATATGTGGGTGTGTGTGTGTGTTGGTGGGGAGGTAAAGAAACAAATAAATAAAACAATATCAATAGTAGCCAGTGAGAGAAAGGAAATAAAATAATGCCATTTAACAGGACTCAATACAAATTATCTGTATATCCTTTCAACAATATGTTTGACACTTTAAAAATAGTCAGTGGAATAGAACCAAAATGAAAATGCATACATTGTGCAAAAATGAAAAATGATGTAAGAATTATATAAAATAAAATAGTAAAAAAAATCAGTGTATTTCAGTTACTTTATATATATATATATTTGCTTTATAAATAAGCTTTCATCGTCATCTCTACCATACATGTTGACATAGGAAATATTTTGCCAACTGCACATTTTGACTTAATGCCACTTCTGAACATCAACTGCGACAAGACATCTATTACTTTTCATGCCATTTTTGAGCAAAAGAGGCCTTTCTATTTTTCAATAACATTTTCGTGTTTGATGCTTTTTCACATTATAATCCCCTGAAAATAGACCGATACGAACGCTAATCCCTCACCTCAGCACAGCTCAGGGCCTGTCTACAGATCCGGGTCCCAGTGCAGCGGCCAGTTCTATGCCGTAACTCCAGAGTCAGAATTCATTGCTAAAATTATAGATAATAGTTGACTTGTTTACACTATTTGCCAATCAAATTCTTCTTCCAGACTAGCTGTAAAGCCAGCATTCAGTTCCGCCCAGCTCCAGCACTGCCAAGTACCTTTGACGAAGCTTCTTACCTTTGACTTCTGCTCCAGACCCTCACGACCACGGGTGTGAAGGTGGGGCTGGGGACGGCCCTTTGGAACACGAAGTACCTGGCAACCTCCCAGGCCCTGGTGTCACCACTGAGGGGAGGACGGTGCTAATAGAAAAGAAGAAACCGGAGGAGAAATTTGGGGTTAGGGATACTTCAGACCATGGTTTGAGGGAAATTCTAAATCTGTTAGTGCAAAAAAAGAAAATGCATTCAGCAATAAAATGAGAGGTATAAGAGAAAGCCCAGCACCCCCACCCTCACCAAAGCCCCACAACGCCTCCCACGTACATGACTTCTCCCCTGAGAACATCATGGCACACCCCACTTTGAGGAGCCTGAGCAGGGAGCCAGCGGAGAGCGGGCACTATACCCCCACTCTTTCCTTTTGGAAATGAACTGTAGAATTTTGTTAGGATCCCAAATGGTCAAATTTACCCCAGAAGGGATGAGCGGCAGTGAGACCCATGCCGGTTTTCATTGTCAGTTTCCTTTTGCAATAGCTTTTGGGGTCCCTGCCACTATTACTACACAACATGTCACCCCCCAGTCTGCCGGCTTCAAACAAACACGTCCACGATCTCACAGTTCAGGGCGAGCAGGGGTCTGGACACAGCTTACCTGAGCGCCTCTGACTCAGGGTCTTGCCCAAGGCTGAAACCCAGGAAAGGCTGGGGTTGACTTGGGGGACACCCCATGGGGGCAGGCTCTGGGTCCTCACGTAGGTTTCTCTATCGAGCTGGTCACAACACGGCCGCTTCCGTCGAGGCGGGGTGGCGGGGGAGCCTTCGGGTAACCTGTCTTGGAAGCGCAGTGCTGGTCTCCTCTCTGCAGCAGGGAGCGCTGAGCTCAGCCCGGCCTCCGGGGACAGCTCCCGGCACCAGCAAGCAGGCGCTCTGGCACCCAGGGGAGAGCCAACCAACGGGACCCATCAGTGCAAACACAGAAGCATCTTCACCCACTTCCATTCTCCAGAAGTGACTAAAATATTTGGGGCGGAGGCTGCAGAAAGTGTGGAGATGGGGGTCTCCCTGAGTTCCTAAGGAGTTTTAAAATGCACGGACGAGACTCCTGGTACCCGGTGGGGGGCAGGGGGTGCGAGGGGTGTCCAGAGGACAACATCCACAGACAAGAGGCGGCTGACTGGGAAACAAATCTGTTCTATGGGGAGAGAAATGCGCAGGGCCAGGTGCGCCAGGGAGAGGACACTCAAGCGTGGGGTGAGACCAAACTGATAGTCAGCGGGTATTAATGGGTCTTCCTCGTGGGGATTTTCATTCCCCACCTTCTTTATATTGCCCCGCTAGGAGGGCGCCCAGGAATGACGCCAGGGAGGGTGACAGGAAGAGTGACCCTTTCGCAGAAGCTTCTCTGGTGACGTCGGGGCGTCCGCTCGGCATCTCAGCTGAGTGGCCTCCTGTACCCCAGCCTGGCGGTCTCCGTCGTTGGTTTATGTGTGAATGTCCACGATGGAATGTGCGAGGCGGGCATGATTTTCTCAATCCCTCTCAGCCTCCCTGACACACTGTTAGTGTCCAAGCGTAATTGCTGAGCTGAACGCAAAGGGAGGGAATTATTTAATATGTAAGACGATGCAGTAACTCCTAGTCTGTTTCTGCACACTCCTCTCTTGAGGACACTAATGTCCTGCACGTTCTCTCTCTCACCCCTTAAGGTTCTGGGGTGCCTTTTCACCAACCAAGGGGGTTGTCAGAGTTTTTCTTTGGCTGCTTGGTTCCAGGAAAGCAAAACTGCTCTCCTGCCCCCAGGACGCTCTTACAACGAGGGATCCTAGTTGAAATGCTGCTCGCCCGGATTCTGATGCACGCCCATCTCCTCCCCACTCGCCCCGATTTGAGAATTACTGCTCCAGTGACTCTCTGAACCCTTTTATAACTCAGAATTCTGTGAGCCAGCTCGTTGCCAGCATTTGGCGAGGAGATGAGTGGAGACGAGAAGGATTTAAAACACATATAAGGCAGCTTTGTTCTCAGGCTGGTCTCGGAGCCGTTGTGTATCTGGAGGGGTTTTGTGGTCGGATTTTGATTATTTGCTAGTTTTGGCAACTTTTGAGATGTTAGGTCTCATATTGTTTCTATCATTTTTTATAGTTTCGTGTTTAACTCTTTGCTGACACACATCAAGACTCAGATGTGATTTAAAACAGCAGCAGCAACTTCACCTCCCTTTCGACTTTGGGCTCACCTGACCCCAGGTGTTGGACAAAGCTCAGGTGCTCTCATGGGCAATGTGGGCAGTGAGGTCCAGGTCATGAACCAAGACTTTCTTGCATCTAAATAGAGAATTAGAAACCCCTACGAGGAGGACAGATGAATACACATTGACTATAAATTTGTCATTGTCATTCAACACTTGTTATATTCTCCCTGGCACCTCTGACCCCACACATCCCTTTCCAAGTTGTAACAAACTTCCCAAGATGTTTGCCACTCGGCCTCCTGCTGGCTGTCGACATTGTCTTCTGGCTAAAGACCACCCCTCCCTCCCCCTGCTCCCTATCCTGCACCAGGAGTTTAGTCTATTCATTTTTAAGCTCTATTTTGGGGGCCTCTAAGGAAGCCCTCCTCTCCACACTTTCCTCCCCCCCAAAGTATTTTAAAGTCCGTTCTTTGAGACAGTAGACATGTCCTAAAAAGAGAGGTGTTGCTCTGATATCTTGTAGACAGGTCATGTTACTTCTTGATTCTTAATTGAGGGGCAATACTGACATTTTTATAGCCACTGATTCTACTGTGAGCTTTTTAACTCTTAGCTTAAAATCATATTGATAAGACTATGACATGCAGGCACTGGAAATCAATCCCAAGTCCTGGATTCGTCATGTGTCGATGCTGTTGAGTCACTGTGCAGGAACATTGCACAAACCACACAGGCTGCAGGTTGAATTGCTCCGCATTTGGTACTACAAACACCTGTGAGGACACGAGAGGAATCCTGGTCACAACGTCCCATGACTGCTGTAGCACTTTGCTCTGTGGCTATTTGGGGTTAACGGCGGCAGCCACGTGCTACCCTATCAGTAAATGTTCCCTCTGTCCCCTTACACAAGTTACACAGGACAATAGTATATGTGCTAACAGAGAAAAACCAGCAGCTCAGAGGCTCCACAGAAGACAGATGTTTCTTATTCAGGTGAAGTCCAATGAGAGGCGCAAGTTGGACGGACTCTCTACTCCACAGAGTCATTCAGGGACCAGGGACTGAAGCTCATTCTGCTCATGACCTCGATCTCCCCCAAGCCTCCACTCAACCACAGAACAGGGGAGACAGTGTAAAGAATTGCCTGTGAGGTTTTCACACGCTGGGTCTAGAAGTAGCTTTCACTCACCGCCCATAATTCAGCGCCATGGTCCAAAGGATGAGCCTGGCTGAGGCATGGCCTGAGGAGAACGTGCCCCAGCACAAAGGGCCTCTCCCCTGAGCCCTGCGCGTGAGCAAGTCCTGCAGCTCATGAACACACGCACGAGCACACGCTTGTTAGAGAACACGGGTGTGCCCGCCACGTGACGTGGCGCTTGGCCCGTGCACAGAACGACTCGTAACCCAAACATCTGCTTTGGCGACTAACTTGGTTCAGGCCCTGGGGAAATGCTGCTCCACCGCTCCAGCTCGTTTGCTGAAACAAAGGCAGCTGGGCCCCAAAGCTGTGGAGGCCATGGCTGTCCCAGGGCTGAGGTCAGAGAGGACCACGCTTCGGAGAGCGAGGGCCAAGCCCTGGAGGCACCGAGGGAAGGAAGAAAAGCACCAACTGATGGGCTCGGTACCTGCTCCTCAGCAGGGGCGTGAAGCTGATTTTTGTTACCAGGAAGGATGTTCCCCCACCTCCTGCTCTTCTTTTGCTCTCGTTTGTGACATCAGGAGGGCTCGCCGAGTCACTTTACACGTCTCCTTCGTCTTTGTGAAGGTTCATCTGTTGAGGTAAAAGGGGCACCGGATTCCGCAGAGAAACATGTTTCCAGGTAAACACACGGTAAGTGATGATGGTGCAGCCCTGGAAGGGCGTCTGTTACATGTCAGTTACTCTGCGATTTATAAAATGAATAAAATGTATAGTTTCAGTTAAAAAAATAGCTTCTCTATTTAATCCGGCAACCCCAGAGAGGAAGGAAGGTATTTAATTGTTTGTTATCTTGTTTATAACTTTTATTTATTTATTTATTATTTTTTTGTGGGATCCTCGCCGGTGGCCGGGGAACGAACCGGCGCTGCAGAGGCTGCAGGCAGCCTCGCAGCCCAGAGCTCAACCGCTGCGCCACCAGGGAAGGCCCCACTTGTTTATAACTTTTAAATATCTATTCGTACGAACCGTGGGGCTCTGCTGACATTCTGGTCCTGGGAGTTTCCAGGGGTGGGCCTGGGCCTGGACTGCTTGGATAACCTGTCGGGATGGTCCCGTTTCCTTTCCGCCCCTGGGACGCGTGGTCTGTGCATACGTCTGCCTCCCGGTCGAGGCTGGTCCAATCACAGTGATTCTCTGGACTCTCTGGGAATTGAGAAGAAAGTCACCTTTCATTTTTCTTTTGTGTTTGGCGAGGACTGCACAGACTCAGGCGTGCCCAGCAAGCCTCTGCGGTCACAAGTACCACTGACGAGGGGACCCTCCACCAAAGCTTGGATTCTTCTGAGCTCTCATTTGGACTAGGCTGTGACTTTAACTTCCATCTATTCTTTGGCCTGCCCAGCCCAGTTTTAGCAAGAATTCTGCTACATTACCACCCCCCACACCCCCCCCCATGTGGTGTCTGATAATACTAAACATCTGATCAAGTTCTCCATCTTCCACCTAGCTCTAAGTCCTTGGTTTGCCTGTAACAAGAACCCTTTTAGTTTAGGGAGAAGCCTCCTCCCCATGCCTCCTCTTCGTCCTTCCCCATTCACCTCATCCTGCTCCCCCACCATAAACCCCCCTTGTCCTTATTGTCTCGGAAATTGAGCCCTGTCTCCCGGTTGTATACTCCTATTTCAATAGTCTTGAATAAAGCCTTCCTTACTATTTTAATAAGTGTTAGAATAACTTTTTTTTTAATATGACCCTTAGGATTAAACTGACACCATGGAAGGTAGGGCAGAGAAACAGAAAGAAACTGTACTCTTGGAGATAAGGCTGAGCTGGTGGATCAAATCTCATGTAAAGTCGGTCCCAGATATTGACTCCTCAGTTACAAAGCCAGTAAAGGCCCTTTATTGATGAAGCACATTTGGATCCTGTGTTATAACACTTGCCATCAAAGTATTCCTGACAATGGGCTCCATACACAGACTCCTGCAGAAGGCGAAGAGGATTTTAAAACAGAGAAGAGGAATCCTGAATCTTTCCCACAAAGAAAACTCCAGGCCCAGATGCTTTCACTGGTGTATCATACCAAACACTTAAGGAAGACTAAAACTATTTTCATACAAATTCTCCTGGTAAATTGAAGAGATAGAATACTCGTACCTAGAGTTTGTAGATAACTCTTGAAACTAAATAGTAGAAAAAAATAAATAACCTAATGAAAAAGTGGGTAAAAGAATGAGGAGATAGAACCAAACAAACAAAAAGATATACAGATGGCCAGTAAGCACACCAGATGATGGCTAACATCATTAGCTGTTCCAGAAATACAATTTATAACCGTAAGAGAGTGCTAACAGCACTCAGATAGGGTAATACATTCGTTAGGATAGCCAAAATTTAAAAACAGATGACTGTACATTTTGGTAAGAATGTTGAGCAGCAAAAACTTTCATATGCTATTACTATTTGAAGGGTGCAAGCACTTTGGAAAACAGTTTGCAGTTTCATAAAAAAATAAACATATATCCATCATATGATACAACCGCCCTTTCTAGGTTTTTATCCAAGAGAACTGAATCCATATGTCCATGCAAACTCTTGTTCATAATTTTTGGTGTTGCATCTCTGTATGTAATTGTCAAGCAACTGAAAGCAACACATATGTTTATGAACTGGCAGATCGATAAATCAACTGTTGCACGTCCAAATAATGGAATAAGCTCAGCCATTATAAAACAATAACAATAAAACTATTGACACACATGAGAATATGGACGAGTCTCGCCATAATTAGGCTGAGTGAAGAAACCAGACAGAAATATACATACACTGTTTGATTCATTTATATCAAATTCTAAGAAATATAAACTTATCTACAGTGACAGAATGCTTAACTGTGGCTGCTTGGACGCCAGGGGAGTGGAGCAACATGGCGGATGTGATTACTAAGGTCCAAAGACATTTTGATGATTATACTGAGTCATGATTTCATGGATGTAAACTCATGTCACAACTGGCCAAATGGCATACTTTGAACATGTGTAGTTCATTGGATGTCATTTATACCTCAACATAGCTGGGGAGAAACAGATCATTCTGGAAGTAGTTTAGATTCTGACTGCATAAGAATGAAAAGTACCTACAAAGAAATAACTTAGGATAATGGTGCAGCGAGCAGGAGGTGATGGCAGCTTAGACCAGAATGGAGAGAAGTGAACAGGGTCGAGACTTTTATAAGGTAGATCAACAGATGGGCCTGAGGATGCCTGCAAGTTTTTCTGCCTGTGGCACCGAAAGGTCATTGTGCCATCTGGAGAGAGAGCGCAGGTGAGGAGCCGGGGAAGAATGAGTCACTTTTGAATGGGTTGAGCCACAAACAAGATACCACACTAAAATAGAAAGGTGTTTGAGATTAGGGGCCATGTTCTGATACTCTGCTTAGGTAGCATGCCCCTTTTTTGATCCAGTTTCCCTGGACTCTACAAAGACGACTAATTGAGAGGATAGGCCTGTCAGAAATATAATCTCTTCCCTGTACTAGAAGTAAGAATATTGGCAACATTTGGCAAAGAAAACACACGGTCTGGAGCAGTACCATCTGGGATGCATTTTCTACAGCGCTGCCATGAACATGTTCAAATGAGGACGTGTGGGGTGAGGCGCTACTGCTGGGGAGTCTGAGGGAAGCTGAGGATTCTGAAATTGGGAGGTACCCCAACCATCATCCAATTTGACTTCCTACCAGATGCTTGGAGTCCTTTGTGCAACATTTCAACTTGCAGACCTGGCTGATCGATTGGGAGAAGGCAGAGAGAGAGACACCATTCTGGGGCCCCCGGGGACTTTTAAATGCCTCTGCCTTTGAATTCTGAATAACTCTTGGACCTGGTTGAGGAATTAGCTCACCTCACCCTTCCATGGTGTTATCAGATATTAATTTTAAAGTGCATTTTTCCAGAAACAATGGCCTTTCCTTTCTCTACCCAATTGCACAGAGACAGGGTTAAGCATTGAAGGTTAAGCTCCATTGCACCTACTGCCTTAGAATACAGACGTGGGCTCAGGTACGTAACCCATGAAGCACCATCGTTGACCAGACCACAGAGAATTTCAAGGGGAACCACTGTGTGGCCAGCTCTGCCTTGTGTGTTATGATACCTGAGCCTTTGTTTATGGAAGGGCAACTCAGCCGAGATTTGAAACCAACCAGGGATTTCCAATTACATACGCTTCTATCCTCAGCAACTTCTTTCTCACTCACTGTCTTCAGCTCCTTATCGTTACATTTCCTGAGGCAGCCATTAGAGAGACTTTTCCTGTTCAAACATCTTGATTGGACACACTTGAGTGAAATATCCATCCCTGAATTGTTCAACCATCGCGGGCGCTGGGCTCAGAGGAAACCGGAAGCTCCCCCTTCGGGGGGTGAACAGCTATAGTGTTACCCCCATAATGCCCATGACTGATAAGTGACGTCTCTGCAGATGAGGCGCCCAGCAGGTGATTTGGAGACGGATAACAGAAAGATCAAGGAGGAACACGGGCTTAACTACTGTGGGAAAAATCTCCCAGACAGTGGCAAGGTAAATAAATAAAAATCTGGGAGAAGGCACGCAAGGGTATGACCTGGAAGGGTTGAATGATGAGGTGGGAGCTGAGTTGGAAGACAAGACTACAAATGAGTTTTGGGGAAAGCAGCCTAGGTTGGATAAACGGGGTGCCAAGGGCAGTGTGGGGGGACCCAAGGCACACCCACATACAGCTTGACCTGAGGGTCGCATAGATGGCAGGAGGAGCACGTGTGGGAAGGACAGTCTCAGGAGCTGGGGCTGGCGAGGTGGGACTGAAGACAGCTGGGTCCATGGTTTGGGCAGGTGCATGGAAGCCGCTGGGACACGCTGAGCCGCGCTGAGCTTGTGGTTTGCGGAGGGAACCGGGCCTTCTGGTGTGTGTCAGAGAGCGGTCTGTTGGGTTCTAGTCAGAGGTGGCTTGAAAAAGCCGTGAAGCAGAATCTAAAACTCTGGAGCTGAGTTCTAGCTTGGCATGGAGAGCTGCTCCAAGCAACCTTTCTGAACCCGTCTGCTGTTGTGTGATGCAGGGAACTATAATGCACGTAGCTTTGAGGGCCAAGAGAAACGCAAGTGTGCACGGAAGTTCCGAGCAGATACAAGGCCGTAAACCAGCAATCGTCGTGTTATCGTGCTAGTTCCCATCCCGCGTGGCTCCCAGACCTTATTGGTGAAACATGGCGCTTCTTGTCATGAAAAAGAGTCATCAACACAGCCAGACAGGGGAAAGGGTGTGACGGAGCTGAGGCCGGAGTAGCCCCTTGTTGAGAAGCTCGTTTTACACGTCTACACTGCAGAAGGACGTCCCATTGGTCCACTCTCCCATTAAAACACCATCATGTACCTTTGGTGTCCGGCCTGGGAACAACAGGGTGGTCATGAGAAGCCTCCCGCAGTGTGGGGGCGTGTAGGGAGGGGGCTGGCGAGCACGCTCAGACGGTCCCTGGAATACCACAGAGAACGCGGAGGCTCACATCAGGCGGGCTCAGGCCCAAGCACTGAAGTGGTCCGATCCACCTGCTGGTTGGGGTACTTCTGAGCGGGGCTCTGGCCTCCGCGTGCTGGCCTTCTTGTAACCTACAACTATTTACATTTTAAATTATTTTTTCAGAGACTTTTAAAATTTATTTTTGCATAGAAGAACTGGGGTGTAGGACAGAAGTGTGGGCGGGTGAGAGGATTCACCAGAGACGGAGTGGGGAGCAGAACAGGTGGATCAACTGAAATACACTGCTGAGGGGAGCAGCGGGTGAGTCATGTGGGTAGCTCCCTGGCCGGTCGGGGATTGAACTCAGGCCACAGTGGTGATAGTGCTGAGACTTAACCCCTAGGCCACCAAGGAGGCCCCTAGAACTATTTAGATAGCAATTGTCTTGTGCCTGGTCTGGGGAACTGGAAGCCAAACTGTGGGTCTTCAGGGACCTGGCATCCCACTAGGAGAGACATACCTCGGAGCAGACGGTAAATAAGAGGCATCAGAAGGTGACCAGTGCCAGAGAGGGGGTCAAACAAGGTCATGAATTAGAAAGACAGACTTATGGAAACACAGAAGCCCTTCACAGTGGTGAGAGCCAACAGAGAAACAATAAACAGGTAGAACGAACTTGAGTCATGTGCTTTACTTAAGCTCTTGTAGTCAAAGGCATTATCAGCACAACACATAACCAACATGAAAATTCATTGTGAGACATTTGACCTTCTTTGTTTGGATGTGGTCTTTGAATCTGGCAGGTATTTTCCATGCAGAGCACAATCCAGGGTGCCCCTCCCACATGGCTGGTGCCCAGGAGCGCCCAGATGGAGCCAGCGGCGCGGGACCCTCACCGCAGCTGTGGACTTGCTCACTCACCTTCCCTTCCTGCAAGGCAGCGATGGCTCTATTCTTAAACCCCATCAAGGGGTTTTTGAATTTTAATGTAATCTGCAAATGCCCAAATTACCAGCATCTGCTCTCACTAATTCCCGTAAGGACTGGCCCAGCATCCACCCGCTGGGCGTGCTGGGGAGGGCTGAGTCATGGAGTGCGAAGCCACCCCTCTCGAGGTGATCCCTGGGCCCTGGGCCGGGGGCCTGGGCGGGACCTACCTTCAGAACTGGCTCCAGGAGCAGCGGAGGAGGTGACGGGCGGGTGTGGGTTTCTCTGGGAAGAGAGAGGAAAAAAGCGATCATTCTTGTCCTGCAGAAGTTCTCACCCCGGCTAAGGGGAAAATTAAAAGAAACACTTTGAAATGCTAATTGTCTCCCCTCTGCCAATGTGGGCTGCTTCCGGGGAAGGCCATGTTCACTTGTGAAACGAAACTATTTGAAAAAATGATTCAGGTCTTGAGGGTGTGGCCTGTTGGGGGCTGAGGCGCCTTCACTGAAGCCACCAGCAACCCAGCCGGTTGGTTGCAGCATCCTCCCCGGAGGTCCCTGTGAGCTTCCTGCTGGGCTTCTCTTCACCCTCCCCTGGGCTTCTCTGAAGCATCCCTCAGAAAGCCTCCTGGGTTTACAAGATTTTGCCAGCAAAATGCCAAAGGGACGAGAAAGATGGGGAATAGGAGACAACTTCTCTACTTTCTCCCTGAGGAAAGTTGATGGATAGTTGTAGGGTCAGGAATGGACACAGGGCAGGTTTTCTGATCCAGCAGCTGGGGTAAAGGAGTCCTGGAGCCCTCAGTGGCTCTTGCAGGCTTTTATTGGGATTTACCGGGTAAATGGTAGGTCGGGGGGCCGGGGGGCTCGCAAGCCTCCGGGCCCCCAGCAAGTCTTCACTCTACCTGGGCTCTCCAGCGTTTTCTTGTGACCTTGCTTCTCTGCTCTCTTGTGGTTCTCTCGTGGTTCTCTCTCTCTCGCTCGGCTTCTGCTGGCGTCTCCGTGACGCAGCCCTTAAAAGCCCAGTCTTAGCCCAGGTGAATCCCACCTACCTAGGCCCACACCCTCCTCCAGGTGCCGCCCTCAGGCATGCATTCAGGACCACAGGGTTCCGTCATCTATCCTAATGGCGGGAAGGCAGAAAAACCTGATACTTTTTTCCTTACCCTACAACTGTCAACCTTTCCAAGCTGCAGTTTTTGAATTTCTAGAACCTTCTTTCTGGATTTGTCATGAGGTCGAATGCTCTCACACACCTGTGTGGCCCTGTGTGGCCCACTGTAGCTGTGCTGTTGTAGCTTAAGAGGGCTGGAAATTGTGTGGTTACCTGGGACATGCAATTATTTCTCTGTGTGTGTGTGTGTGTGGTTTTTTTTAGTCCAAATTACCCCCTAAATATAGAAAGAGAGAACTTTTGGACCAAATCTTTCCTTTCACTCATGGAAGCCTGTAATAGTCTCAGGCTGCCGTAACAGAAGACCAAGGGCTGAGTGGCTGAAACAATAACATTTACTCTCCTGCAGCTCTGGAAGCTACGGTGTGTGATGGAGGCCAAGCGGCTTTGGTTCCCCTGAGAACTGTGGCCAACTTCTCTCTCTCCATCACCTCGCACAGCCCCCTCCCTGCGCACACGGGCCTGGTGTCTCCACCACTGCTCATTAGGACACCAGCTTTATTGAATTAGGCGCCACCTTATGCCCTCCCTTAACCTTAATCACCTCCTAAAAGATCCCCTCTCCAAAGGCAGTCACACCGGGGGCCAGGACTTCAGTCCACGGCGAAACCCACCTCAGGTCTGACTGCAAAAATTCAGTAGTGTCAACAGTTGTGACAGAGAATCGTTACAATTAACAGAGAATTGTAACAGAGGATTGTCAATTGTTGCTTTGGGATAGACGTCTTGGGGTTTGCCCCTTTGAATAGTGTTTTCAAACTTTAGTCTGTCTTCTACGGTTTTAATAAGCATCTGATTTTCCCCTGGACTGTAATTTGGTGTCTCTCTTAAATTAACTCCATATTTTACTCAAACAAATGCATTTGCAAAGAAAATCTTAGACTGCTACCAAAAATTTAAACTACCCTGTATGTAAGTAGAAAGTGATTATAAAATAAATCCATGAATAAATGGAGCGCTATTGAATTTTTTTCTAGATCTGGCCTTATTTGACAAACACAAAGCACTTACTATATACCAAATATCTCAGCACTTCGTACACATAATCTTGTGTATTCTTCATGACCTGTGAATGAAGACTTAACTTTATTATTCTTATTTTGCCCAGGAAGAAACTAAGGCACAGAGAGGTGAGGTAACTGGACAAAGGTCACACAGCTAGGGGTCTGGGCAGGATGATGCTCCAGCCTTTAATAGCTGAACCGTATTTACGCAGAAGCTAATTTCTACTGGGTTAATGCTGAAAATGCCTGTAAATTACTTTTCCACATTCTCAGGATGAAAATTTCAAAGTCACATCAAATGAAATGATTTCCACTTCCTAAAAACAAGTCTCAGAGTTGGACTAACAGGCAGGTGTCCTACTTTCAAGACAACATTTCAACCTCCACCTGTCCAAGCGGGAGGCCCAGATTGGCCCAGGGCAGCTTGTGGCTTCAGGGGAGAGCAGTCAGGCGGGTGACAGCAGCACAGCGGGAAAGACTCCCCACCTCCCCGTCAGCCTTGGGCTCTACTCAAGGGTGTCCTTCCCCATCAAGCAGCAGGAGGCCTGAGACTGAGAACATGTAACCTAGAGGTGGGGGTGAGACGCTCCTTCACGTCCTGGCCCCTAAAACTCCACCTGCTTGTTCCCGGAAGGCAGGAATCAATGATTGAAGGGACCCGCTGTGGCCATCTCAACCTGATAAAGCCTATTGGGCCCCAGAATCATAGTGGGGGTGCTCCTCTAACCACATAATCCAGAACTTTCCTTCAAGAACTAATAGCACCAAGGTGGCTAACAATATTGACGTGCAGATGTAGCCAGCTCGAGAGCTGCATGGACACAGCTATATGTGAACGTATTCTTGCCTTAGTGTTTGAGATGTCGTGTGGAACACACACCTGCATGGATAATCCCTTCATCTGTGAATTTTTATTTTTACCGGGTGATATATACAAGTAGACATGCATAGAGGTAGAAAGATAGAGACCTCTCTGGTTAGGAAAATATGCATTTTGCAGGATGATGCACATATGTACATTACTCTCTATGTAGTAATTTAATCCACGTTGTCTCCGGTCAACTTCCCGGGTTCTAGCTCCATCCCAGGATAAACAGGAAGTCGGGTCTTTATTTCCTTCCTCCATTTAGCTCAGCAGAGCCCAATCCTGCTGTGGGAACAGCGCCCTGACGGGAAGTGAGGAAGTAGAAAGTGAGCTCCACTGGCCACAGCCCACACTGGTCCCAGAATCTGGTGTGAGAAGAACTGGTGGTTGCTGGGGTGGTTGCTGGGGGGGGGGGGTCACCCTGGGGGCCCCTCAGGGCGTCCTACTGCAGGGCAGAGTTCTTGGGTGTCTGAGCCCTGGGCAAAGATAACTCCCTCCGGCCAGGCCTCCACTTTGCGCCTTGTCCCTGGCGCCCAGGAGGTCCGCCTGGCTCTCAGCTGGCCATTTGTACCCAGCAGGCCGGCCAGTCGCCTGTTGCTGACAGCAGGGGACCAGGGCCAGGCTGCTCTGTGCCTTAAAAGTACTTTTGTGCAAATCAGCTCCTCCAACTCCCCCCCCCCCCTTTCTCTTTGAGTCCCCAGTGCCCACGGAATTTCCAGGCACCAGAGAAAAGAAGCTGGTTTGATTTAAGCCCTAGAGGGGTTGGGAGCTGGGGGTGGGGGTGTGTGTTTATATTTTCTCTGCATCCATTAGGACGGGTGGCTGAAGGGTAGGGGGACAGGGGAGCGGAGGAGGGAGAAACTTCATTTATATGTTAATAGTTGCCAGCACTGGGGCTAAACTGACAGAACTATTTCATGGGAAACTGACAAATTTTGTCAGCCCGGCTGTGCCTCCACATCTCAATGGGGCAATAATCTTGATTAGCAAAACAATTGGGGGCCTCTGGTTCTGCTCAGGTTACACTGGGCCACTGTGGGGAAGGCTGGGCCTTCAAGCTTGAACACATTTTCAAAAGCCACCGAGTTTAGGCAAATGAAGGGAACCAGAGGGGTGGGGGAGGCAGGAGAGGGACAAAAGGGGTTAATTTGATTGACCGGATCTTCATCGTCTTATAACAATCATTTACTTAGCAAGTAATTCTGCACGAAACCAGTGGCGCCGACAGGAAATTGGAGTGCAGTATCTGTTTGCTCCAGATGTGTGGGAATTTTAGCTGCCTCCTCCTTCCACTTGCCAACCCTGGAAAAAAAAATTCGCACCCCCCCTTGGGGCCCTAATTACCACGTGCAGATGGAGTCGTTATCTAAAAATACACACACACTCGACACCCACGATCAGAGTCACTGCAGGCCACTGCTGTTACCTCATCTTGAGTCAGGATTGGCTTTCATTTTTATTATTAGTTCATTGTATTGCTAATTAAAGCTGGAAAATGACAACTACTGCCCTTCTAGGAATAGCTGAGTTTTCAGTGTGACCAACTGGCCCTGATTCTATTTGCAAACACACATTGGGGAAGGGCTGCTGTCCTCTGCACCCCGGGGCCAGGAGAGTCCTGAGGAGAGGAGGCCCCACTCTGCAGAGTCCTCCCTCCTAGCCGGACCAGCCTACCACCTTCACAGCTCAGTCCTGGAAAATCAACGGTTCAATGTGGTGTGATTCATTTATTGATTTTCAGTTGGTTATTTTTAAATAATTATAGGCTCACATGAATTTGCAAAAATAGTCCTGAGGTCCGGGGGGTGGGGGGCATTCTCTACTTTCCACGAATGGTGACATCTTAGCAATCTATCAAAACCAGGTAGTCCAAAGGCATAATGCAATTAACTAGACTACAGATTTTGCTGAGGTTCACCTGTTTTTTTTGTTTTTTTTTTTTTGCAAGCATTATTTTCTTTTTACATGTCTTTGCGTTATCATCACATGACTCATTTATTTTTTAATTTGGTAGATAAGCCAATCTTGAGCTGGCAGAGGAATGAGACTATCATTTCATCCACTGCCCTCACAGCAATCATCTGGATAGTCCCTCTGATGCTTGAGTTTCCTCTCGAAACAAATTGCCTTTAAGACATCATCAAGGCCTCCCCGGTGGCGCAAGAGGCTAAGCACAGCACTATGAAGCAATCTGCAGCCTCTGCAGCACGAGTTCAATGCCCGGCCGGCCAGGGAGCAACCCACATGGCGAGGCAGACCTCGCCTGTCTAGCCCGCTGCTCCCCTCAGCAGTGTATTTCAGTCAGTCTGACTGTTCTGTTCCCCACTTTGTCTCTGGTGGATCCTCTCACCTCCCACATCTCTGGCCTGTACCCCAGCTCTTGTATGCATAAATAAATAAATCTTAAAAAAAAAAGACATCATCAACCCACTGCTTGCATGCATCATGTGGCAGGAGACTCACTACCTAGGAAGACAACTTGAGCTTTCTTGTTGGAAAGCTCACACATAAAGAACCAAAACTTCTGTCTCTGATGGCTCGAGCTGTACCATCAGGCGCCAGGTCATGTCCATCTAATTCAGTGGTCATCAACCATGACTGCCCCTTCAAAGCACTTATGGAGTTTCTAGGCTTGTCAGAACAAAGCAATTACATCAAAATCTTGTGGGGAGGGATTGTTTTTAAAACTCCCAGCTGATTCCATATGCAACAGAGACCTGCCTCAAGGAGTTGAGGGGGTTCTCACACCCTAGCTAGTTAAGGCACAAAGGTACCCAGTTACGTTCAAATATCAGATTTAAAAAATGAGTAACTTTTTAGTATAACTATGTCCCAAATACTGCATGGGATATACTTCTACAAAAAATATTTGTAATTTGTCTGAAGTTTATACTTAGCCAAGAAGAACATATTTTTGTTTATTAAATCTAACAACTTTACACACAGACCTTCCTCTCCAGGATAAGCATCCTTGCTTTGGCAACTAATGTGTTTCCAAAATCCATCCCAGGCTACCACCTTCTTCAGTAAGGCTGCAGAGCATTCGCCTTCCCTTAGTGGCGTAGCCCTGGTGACTGTTCCTCAGTCCTGAATGCTTTTGCTAGCTCTTGTGTTTGGACACTGGTCCTGGGGTTTTCTGTACAATGAACTCCTCTGCCTTCCTTGGCCCTAGCTCTGAGTCTTTCTGAGCCCCCAAATGTTGGAGAGTATGGGGGAGTTTGGCTAGCCTCAGCTGTGGCTTGGACACATCTTCCTCCTTGTTCTTTGGATAACCCTTACAGCTGATTCCACATGCCACAGAGACCTGCCTCAAGGCGTTGAGAGTGTCTGACACCCTAGCTTCCCCCCATCCCCATCAGCACACAGGTCCCACCCAGTGTGGGTCTGGGATAAGAAGCATTGGCGCCAACTGGCTGGTTATTAGTGTTGGGAAGGAAAAATGTTTGCTCTACCCTCTTAGGTTGAATACCCGGGGGCCTGCAAATTAAACTGACAACATAGATTAACAAGGAAAAACCACATCAATTTCATTTATGTGTGCAGCTCCCATACATGGAAGAAATAAGGGATGAGTAACTCCAAAGTGATGATTTGAGTAAGATTTGGATATAAATGCCTAATTTAATAGGGGAAAGGTTGGGGACCTATGGAAGAACCAATGGCTTTTTGGAAAGATAAATGGGCTCTTAGGAGAACAGATGGGAGATGTGATAGTTTGTGACCATACCTGTAGGGTGTGGTGATACCTTTTCCTTTCGGAGAATTAGAGGTGTTTCAGAGGAGAGGATCCATGACAACTGAATCCTTTTGAGAGGCTCTGCTTTTAGGCAGACAAAGGGACTTCAGAAACTCACCGGATTCAGTTCAAAATAATTCTTATACCAAAGTGACATATTTTGGGGTGGCAGGTCCTGATCCTCTTCATTAGAAATCCAGGATCACAGGCTCGCATCCCAGATCCACTGGATCATAATCTACATTTTAACTACATCCTCGGGGATTGTCATGTACGTCAACAATTAAGAAGTACTGTCCTAACAGTTTTCACACAAGTGGCTTCTAACACATAGTACAGCCTGTTGTTAAGTGCCTCTGTCCCAACCTTATGTATGTTCACGGGTGTTTCAACCCCGTGGGCGCGGGCAGGCCTCCTGGAAAGAGGAACATTCCCACGTTACTCATCCGGGGAGATCCGAGCAAGAAAGCAGGGACCCAACAGGCGTGGACGGTCGTGGCGCGCTCTGGCCAGGCACTTGGTGTGCTGTCAGGGGATATGAGCCAGGGTAGTTCCTGACACCTGGAAGCCGGTCAGAGCTACTGCCAAAGAGAGAAACTGCCAAACTAAATGAGCCACGTCACTGCACTCCTCGATACCTGTGGTCATTCCTCCCACCTCACCCCAATCTATCAGGGCCCAAGGGCAAGGTTTATGCTTGCAGTTGGGGACAGTAATTGTGGGCAGTAGGGTTACCGCCCCCCCACCCCACCACCCCAACTCCAACTCCCTCCAGGCCAGCATTGAGGTTACACACACAGGATGACCTGAGGGTTTTAGAGGCCTAGTTTCACCCTCCATCTCCACATGAGGAGTCTTCTTTTGCTACTAACTTGAAAAACCTAAGTTCTATCCTCTCATGGAAGGTGGCAGTTTCTGTAAAGTTCTGGAAAACTTTCAATATTAACTCCTGGGAAATACCGATTTGGAGTCGTCTTTTTTATTTGCCCAGGAGCTAAATTCAACTGTAAGAAGTAAGAAGGTCCCCAAAGTATATTTGCATGTAATTTGCATTTATACTCTCAACCCCCTCTGGCTTAAAGGTGAAGGAAATAGTACATGATTCTTTCTAACATATATGATTCATCTTTTTTAATTAGCAAAGGCCAGCAAGCTTGACTGTTTAATATTCGAGGCCAAATGCTACAAATTGAAAATACCAGATTAATGTATTAATTCAAGCTAAGTTTCCTTGTTTCGCTTTTTACTTTATCAGATTCTAACATGGTAAAGTGGAAGAGGCGTTAGGAACCATCTAATTCAGGGATGACAAAGGGTTTTGTCTTTTGCTCTAACCCCTGGTCGAAGAAGGACTGTGTTGAGAGAAATTTAGGACTCTGTTTCACAGAAACGCTGCGATCGATTAATGATGTCTGCACAGGCAAGCGGTCTGGGAGTGGCAGCACCATGCCTGGCACTGACCAAGGCAGAAGGTGAGAACAGGGGCACTAGAGACTGGGAGTGATTCAAGATCACAGAGAAAGTCATTGGCACCACTGAGCTGAATTCAACTCCAGTTCTTTCAACATCACACAACTAAGTTACCCCTAGTGTCAATCTGTATTGACTAAACCTATAAATTGTTAGAACCCTGACTGTCTTGGGCCTTATTTTATCTGTTCAATCATGGACAGAGAGTGACTTCCAGCTGTCAGTCCACTAAGTGCATGTAAATACTCAGAACTTTTTGACTGGGTCAGGTAAATGATCTTTGTGCATGTACTAATATCACGCATGGAAAGGGGTGGGGATTAATTTTCATTAACATAGTTATAACAGTGTTAATGATTTTGACATTTCATAACAATCGCAAAAGATTTATAAATACTATGTTTAATATGCAAAGAGGAACTCAGAATCCCTAACAGCTGACTTGAAATTGCAGGCCACCAATCCCAAAGGAAACAAAGATCTAGATGAAAAGACAGAAATAAAACAGTGCAAATCTATCTTCCATTTCTAGGAAAATGGCTCAAAACGGAGGCCCTGAGAGGTGGAGAACAATGACATGTTTGTTCAGTTTTTTTTTTTTAATTAAAAAAAGACACCCTGCTGTTTGCATGTGGCACAGAGCTGGGATTGTGCAGGGGAGATGGTGATGTCTCCATAACTTAGTCTCTTTTCTTAATTATTTATGATTATTACTTATATTATCAGTTAGCCCTCTGGGAACAGAACTTCTTTTAACAAAGTTGATTCTCCAGATGATTCCAGCCACTGTTGCACCGGGTGGAACTTACGGTGGGAGTGAAAACCATCCCTCCAGTATCTTTTCGTAACAAGAAAAATTTTATCTTGGCACGTGGTTGCCCAGCAAGCAACTACATTTCCCGGCTTTCCTTGAAGCAAGGCGTGGCCATGCCACTAGGTTCTGGTAAGTGGGAAGTGAGTGGAGATGATGGAGGTAACCTCTAAGGGGCAGCCCTAAAGGAAAATGCACCCCTTCCCCCCCCCCTCCTGCTCTGAAATGGTAGTGGCGGCCCAGACCAGGAGGACCGCACTCACCGTGCGAGAACACAAAGCTGCATGTTGGGGGAGGCAGGCCAACAGGGAGAGACAGCCTGTGTCTTTAAGTGGTGCCCTCTTAAGAGTAAACTTCTCTCTTGTTTAAGTCCTTGCATTTGGGGAGCTTTCGCTGGCAGAAGATGAACACAGCGGTTGCAGCGGCTGAGGAACATCTAAGGGGTCACCTAGTATGCCGGTCTCTGTCAGCGTCTCCACACTCACACACCCCACTCACGTACTTCCAACCATCCGGAGCCCATACTGCATCGTCATCCACTGGCTTTTAGGTCCCTGTGCCACACGAGCTACCGATTAATTATCTCCTCTGACAAAAGCAATCGAGAGAGACCCCTCTCTGCTGCCGTAATCAGTCACCTTACCCCCTGGTTAACGCCTCCTGGTGATTTCTCACTGCACTTATCCACACACGGCCTTCGAGGCCCCACGACTTTGGCCCTGCCTCTCTTTCCAGTCACCTCCGGCCACCTCCCTTGGGCCCATCCTCTTTGCTTCCACCCCGTGGCCTTTTTACTTTCCAAGGGGCCGGGCACTTCCTTCTACCTGGTCTTTGCCCCTAGGTCTTTGCCTGGCTGGTTCTTTCTCCTCATCACTGGCCCCCTTCGGAGCTCTCCCTTCATTGTTCCATGGGGTCATCACCAGCTTGACTCACTGGCCTCTTGTCTCTGGCTCCTCAGAGTGTATCAGCGCGCGACAGTATGAGTTAGTGTCCTCTGAGACTGCCCGCACTCCTCGGTGCTCATCAACTTGACCACTCACAGGATGAGCCCTTAGGAGGTATTTGTTGTCCAAGTTGGACAGATAATGAAATGGAGGGACAGGTGCACAGAGTTGCTAATGGGTGACACGGTGTTCTCTGGGAGCCAGGCCCAAGGGTGTTGCCCTGCTCTGCAGACACTTGGCCTTGACCTCCTAGCAGCTGATCTGCCAGAGTCCCTCAACCTGTATGCTGGTAGCTTGTCCATAGCTGAGTCTCCACCAATGTCTATTGATTTACAATGTAAATTCCCTGCCGGGGCAGCCTGACACCAGGATACATTCACACACATGGATGTGAAGGCAGAGAGCTTGCCCAGCAATTTGGGGAGTTTTGGCTTTTTTTGACCTCTAAATGCGAGAAAAAAAAAAGTTTCTGAACTCTGCTCTTGAGTCAGATTTGATTATTGCTGATGAATGACAAAGCAGTTCTGATCTTATCTAGTAAGTGTTTTTTTCTAGGAAACACAAAGGGGGGAAGAAGTCAGAATAAAAATTTGAGATAAATGTATTGACAGAACTCAAAGGAAAAATAATAGCTTTGGTCATGTTCTGGTATCATCAGATGTTGGGGGGTGGGGGGCGCTTGCCCAGTCAGAACAGTGTTTGGTTATAGATTAATAATCCAAGGTACAAATGGTTCGGGACAAATTCGAGAAAACATAAACTACAATATTCAACAAACTGAAGTTCAAAGGTTTCTGGAATTTGCTAAGTGTTCTTGGTCATACATTTTTAAAAAGTGATGACCCAATACAGGTTTTGAACTCTGCCACACAAACAGCAAGTAGATTTTTGCTTGAACATATTGCAGAATTATGCAGCTGTTATGAAAAGGGTTTGGGGGGGAGGGCAAATGGGAAAGTTTGAAAGCATCAACTGTCAACTATTGTACCACAGAAAATGTCCTTTCAGTTCATGTTCCACGTTCCCTGGTGGCTCGGAGTGTGGCTTTGGGCCTCCTCTGTGGATCCCCACGTGGCTCCAGGGCACGTAACTAAGCTCAGTTTACAGAAACATCTTGTAAACCCCATGTGTTGTGCCCGTCCTATTTAATTAACTTCTTCCCAAACCCACTGTTATCTCTTTGATGCACTGTCCACAGTGTAGACAGTGTTAGAACACTCTGGGGCCATGCCGCACATCTTCTTAACAACTCAACATCTCTGCATGAGCACAAGGACCCAAATTCGTAATATTGCTCACAGGCTAAGCGTGCTCTCGGTCTGCCTGCCCCCCAATGTGTTCCCAAGAGCTGCTCCTTCCTTTCTCTTTGCTCCAGTCCTGTGGAACATCTCCAAGTTCCTTCAAAACACCATACTTGTTTCTACCTCAGGACCTTTGCATCTGCTCTTCCCTCAAACTCAAGTCTCTTTCTCTTTCCTCTTTTCAAATGTATCTTGCTCCATCTAGTTTGACTGCGAAGTCCTCTGGGAATGTCCACTCACCTTCTAGACTTCTCCATGGCTACTTTATTGCATGGTGACTCTGAATGTGACGTGTTCACTGGTTGGTGATTGCCTGCTCTCTGGTTGGATTAGGGTTCCCCTGAAGAGGGGGTGGCTCTGACTTGTTCACCACATTGCCAGCAATTGCACCTGCTGAGTGTTCACCAAGCACTCAGACCGAAGAGAATGAAGGCCTCGGGGGCACAGCTAGTCCCTGTCTCCCTTGTAAGCCCCAGTGTAACAGGTCCCTTCCAGATTGGGATTCCTAAGAAATAAGCATATTAGGTAACTTACTGGCTTTAATAAAAATTGGGACTGCCCGAAGAGTCCTTTGAGAGCTGACGGACACACATTAGCAGCGTAACACTGGGCAACCGTGGCAAACTGTCAGATAGAGATAGTGGAGCCACTTCCTGTTGGACCGCTTCTTCTCCAGAACTTCCCAGGGAGGTCCTTGAGGTCCTTGGGGGTGGGAGGAAGTTCTGGCCAACGAGAGGCCATAAAGAGCCAGTGGGTGGAGCTTTGGAGGTCAGCCCTGCCTCCTGATGCTGAAGGGGAGATGAACTCACAACCAAGTCCTGATCTTACAAATCAGAGGATTTTTGTTTGTTTGTTTGTCAGTATTTTCAAGAGGTCTTGACTGACCTTCAAACAAATCACAGAGATCACAGCAACCCGTGTGAAATAAAATAAAACTGGTTTATCAGCCACCTTCTGGTGCCTCCATTTTCTCAGATTAGTGGGAGTTTTTTTTAAAATGCTCATCAAAAATCAAAACAAAACAAAACTTTGTCCCATTTGCAATGCATTAAAAACTAAGTACGGTTTGAATTCTGTGCCTTTTAAAAATGCTTTCTGGCAATTTGGGGAAACATTCCTATGGAATTGTGTTAAATTTCTTGGTGGTTCACCTTGTTTTGAAACTTGCTGAACTGTATTAAAATAACTTCCAAGAAATCGTGCTTGGGGTTTTCCTTAGCAAGAATTCCATTCCTGTCAACCTGTCACTACTGAAGTCAGAAGCTAAGAGGCTTCAATTTCTAGTTGTAAAAATTGTGTATTTGTTTGTTTGCCACATAAGTGGCCCGTGTGTGCATCTCAGCCACGAGGAAGAGAAGGATCCACAAAACCTGGATCTAGTTAGTGCCTGGTAGGTTTTCGCATGTCCAGGAGCAAGCGGAGTCTCTGGAGAAGGACACGATTCTGACCTGAGTTAATCTGGGAAACAGCAAGACTGAACTTCACCAAGGGATCCTGCAAGCAGAGGTGTTTCTCATTCACCTTCCCTGTCTGTCTATTTGTTTCCGGAACAGGATCCTAAAACACCATCAGGATCATTTCTAGGAAAAGAAAATAATACAGCATTGATGGTAAGGGACAATTTACCCACGACATCCCATTGTTTGCCTAGTCCAAAGCCCGAGCTCATCCAGCTGGATTTTCACAGCAATGGCCCTGCAGGACGGGGCAATGGCCTGGCCAAGGTCACACAGCTTTAATAACTGAGCCAGGAGCCATGCTCGGTTCCCTTATGTTTGCTGTTATTTAATCCCATCTTAATGGCTGTGATCAAAGGACATAGTTTCTCTCACACATAAAGAAATAACTTGACTTAAAAAAAAAAAAAAGTTGGTTAGGTGACTAGTGAGCTATGCAGCAGGTACCGTCGTCAACCGCTAAGGTCTGTTCGTGCCCAGGCTTTTATTTCTGCGTGACAAGCCCTCATTTGAATGCACAAGTGAACACACACACTCTGTGCAAAGATCATTAACTGAGCTGTGGTGGGGCTCAAGGGCAGTAAACCACACGTCTGGGTGTGCACGCTGGAAATGCTGGCACATGCATGTGCTCGATGCCCAGCTCCCAGTGCACAAATCCCCCTCTTGGCGCACTGAGAAAGAACAAATCCCGACCCGCGCAGCAGTTGCTCTCTGCCTCTGGACCTTCTCCCGATAAAGGCGTGTGTGCGTAATGATAAAGAGAGTCACCCTTATGGCCTCATCAGAGGATTTTATTTATCAGGCCTCTTGCAAAAACAAACAGGCATAGATTTGGGGTTCATCTTTTTGCCTGCCCAGTAGTGATCTTCTGCATCAAATTTGTTCTCTGTGGGTTCTGGCACATCACATTGCCGCTGACTGCACTTTCTGATATTTAAATAGGAGTAAAATTAAATGAAGAATGACTATTACATACAAGTTCAAAGAGGAAAAAGAGCTGCTCAAAGAGACCCCGGTGCACTGTGGGAAAAGCCAGGAACTGCGCCTGTGAGCGCGCTGGGCTCAGACTGCGCCTCCTTTCCATTTGCTGTTGTGCCAGGTGAATTGCCCGCCACCAGCCACCTCTGGAGCACGGAGTGGCCCTGCCAGGCTGCCCCTGCCCCCCTGGAGGCCTTTGATTCACTGGCACCCACAGCGCGATGCTGCTGCCACAGACGGTTGGGCCTGCGCCACCTCATTTTAGGATCCACTTTAAAATCAGAGTCCAGGCTTAGAATTTCTCTCCAAATGTCGAAAGTTAAAAAGGGGAAGAAACAACCACCGAGGAGCCCAAGCCAGTGTCTTGTGTTCCTCGTGCCCTAACTTTGCACCAAAACCCAGCTCTTACCCTGCTGAATGTACAAAGAGGTTTTTATTTTAAATCCAAGGAACAAATGACCTCTTCAAATTCATAATGAGGTATGCATTGAACGGAACACAGCCCAAGGTGAGTCATTCATTAATCATAAACAAAACAGCCCCTGATCAAGGACACATCAGAACACACTGTAAAAAAGGCTGGGTTGCCCAATCCCTTTATTTAATATTAACTACATTATGTTTTTCATGTGAGTTCTGAGAAGGTGATTTTCTCACTTTCTTTGTAGCCAGTTCAGTGTGAATGGATAATTACTTCCCTTAATGCTGTTTCCCCTGAAGGTTAACCCTGTTCAACAAGACACGATCCAATCTTGCCTCTCCTGGGGGGGGAGGAGGGTCCCCCACGTCTGTAGCTGAAGACTTTTAGCTGGAATCCTTCAAGCATAAAAACATCCGCCAACAGGAATATTTCAAATGACACGAATAATATTTGTGATTAATAACAGCTAACCAGAGAAGCACAATCCAAGAAATACATTATTAGCTTATTACAGATATCTGATATGCTAATTATCTGCAAAAATTTCATTGCTGATGACTGTTTTGGCAGAAATTTGAGCAGGGGAAGAGGAAATTTAAACTTTTATATAAGTTGGAAACAAAGCATTGGGGTGATTGGACTTTAGAAGACCTGGGAATGGCATTTGCTATTTAATTCTGTCTGATGAGAAGGAAATTAAATAATGAGAATAGAAATCAGTGTGAAGATTGAAACCTGAGTCCAAGAGAACTTGGCGGTCGCCATCAGAAGCTCTTCCTTACCTTTCACAAAGGTTCCTGGCCCTGAAGTGGGCGGGTAACACGATGCGGTTTGGCAAGATCCTCGGGGTGCCTTTCGAGGCCATGTGTCATGCTCTCCTTAGGCCTGAAGGGTTTGTCCTGGATTCTGCCTTCCCAGTGGAGAACCCTTCATGGCCAGCTCTTTGCCTGTGGCTTCCCCCACGTCCCAACTAGATTAAACAATTAAGTAAGTGTTAAGTGGGTGAAACCAGCTTAGGAGCCATTGACGAAGCACATGGAACCTAACATGTGGCAGGAGACCCTAAGGTCACACGGCTGCTCAGTGGAAGAATGTGGAGTAATGCTCCCCTTTTACTGCTGGAAACACTGAGTCCCAGAGCGGGTCAGTAGGTGACCCCAAGTCCCAAAGGGATCATGGATGCTGGCTGTAGAAAGTTGCTGTCTGCTGGGGGGGCAGGGAACTAACATCATTCTGGCCCATTTGTTTAACCACAAATGTTCTCAATCTTACCTTTCGGACGTTTACAATCAAGAGAGACAATTTCGATGTTGATGGGAGGGACGGACTTCTAGACGGGAGAGTCCCCGCACCAGCCCTTCTGCTGTGGTGTCTCTGCCGGGGGCTTCTCTCTCTACCGTCCCCTAAAGTGAGTAGTTTACCTTCATGTCGTAGGTTCTGGAAGAAAATACATCTGGTCACATGCACAGCAACGGCTCATAGGCTGTGACCAAGCCTCCCTTTCTGACCCCCAAGACTGCACGGGAGGACCCGGCTTCTGCTCCTAACAAGAAGATCCACTGTGAACAACAGGTTTGTCGCTACAAACCCCGGGTGAAAGCAGAGTCCCACCGCAGCAGAAGTCCCGTGAGGCCTGACGCTGGGGCCCTCACTGCCTTCTGTACCCCGGGATCTAGAACTGGTCTGGCCTTTGTTGAAAGAACCACCGCTGTGAGCATTTTCAAGAGTGCCAGGCTTCTAAGTATAAAGGAGACAAAGGCACTGCCCTCCATGAGGTCTCCGTCGACTCCAGATGACAAGACAGACCCCGCGGGTTGCTGTTGAGGAGGGGGACCTCCCGGGTCAGGATGCCAGTGACACCCTCTTGTGTGACCCTGTGACCTACATCTCTACGTTCCATGTGCCCAGCTATACGAGGGAGGGACTATAAGATGCCTTACGACATAGACGATTGTGCAAGGGCTGTGAAGTCAGGGATGAAGCACAGGCCCAGGCCCGTGGTAACCGCTGGACAGATGTCATCGTCAGCATCGTCACTGTCATCACCAGCATCGTCATCACCAGCATCGTCATCACTGCTATTTTCCTTCATTTTCATCTCAGCATTTCGGAGTCAGCATGGTGAGTGATGTCAGGGACAGGAAACAGATTCTCTCTCTCCCTCTCCCAGGAAGGGATTGTGATTCCATTACAGGCTGTGCTAATCCAGCCGCAAGCATTTCAGGAGCAGGCGAGAAAAAGACGGAAAAAATGCACTTGTGGGTTTTTTTCGCCTCCTTTCTCATGTGCAGCTTCTGACTCCAACCCTGCACGCAGTGGGTGTGCTCCAGAACTTTCGGTGAACCAGAATACAGGCAGGAAACTTCAGTTCAGTAAAAGCATTTTTTTTTTTTGGTCACCAGGCATTTTGAGCAAGGAGGTTGAGGTCAACCCTCAGGTTTTATCCTCTTCGCGGGGGCGGGTGAGGAGCCCCGAGCAAGTAGCTGAGTGACCGCTTTATCTGCTGCCAAAGTTGCAACATCACTGTTCTGCACCCGTGTAGCGTGGCAGGCAGCTTTGATTGAAAAGTTAATCAGCAGGCTTGAGTGTCTATCAATAAAGCGGAGAGAGATTGATTTAAATACTTGATGAAATTTTGTTAAAGCCTGAAACCCCAAACACCTTAAAATGCAGAGATTGAAAGAGGAGACAATGGAAGAGGCACTGTGGCAGGTTTTCATCAGAAACTTGAAATCAAGTTTTCAAGAAGAAAAAGTAGCCGGGGCAGCCGGAATTCAGTCTTCCCCGGGCGCTTGGAGGGGAGAGGGTTAAGGAAAGCGTGAGAGCAGCGGATGGGCTGGGGTGACACAAGAGCTGCTGACTGTGCTTGTGGGTGCAGAAGGGACACCCCGATACTCCCCATCTAGGATGAGATGATCCGGGTGTGGGTGAGCTGACCCCTCCCGCACCGGCTCACGTAACACTGGACAGAGCAGGAGAGGCGAGAGCTGGCCGGTCACAGGAGCTGACAAGCTCCACGGCTTCCAGGGGCGGCCAAGGATTCCAGGGGGAGACCCGCGTGACGGGCGTTGGCCATGGACAGTGAAGTCACCAGAAATGAAGTTTTAGCTGCTGATTTAGAAAAAGGACGAACATGCCAGGTGCCAGAAAACAAAGAAAAAAAGAAATGGAGTGCTTTTTTTTCTAAATCTCTCTTAGGTTCTCTGCTCGATACTGGCCTGCAGTAAACTGGGGTGCGGGGTGGGGGGGTGGGGAAGTCACAGCAATGCTTAGTTTTTATTCAGTGCTTACCACAGCCAGGTCCGGTGTTAGGGAACTTGCTGTTACTCCTCCCAGTCACCTTGCGAGGGTCCTACTTTAATTTCTTTTTACTGTGTAGATGAGAATACTGAGATAAGGAAAGCGAGTCACCTGTCCGGGGTGCAGGCTGGTGTGATGTGGAGCTGGGCTGCAAACGCACGCGTAGAAACCCACCGTGCTGCTGAGGAATGTATGGAGCAGACTGCAGGTGGATATTGGGAATCCCACATCAAATCAGAGTGTTTTTTTTTAAGATTTATTTTATTTATTTATGCATACAAGAGCTGGGGTGCAGGCCAGAAGTGTGTGTGGGGGGTGAGAGGATTCACCAGAGACAGAGTGGGCAGCAGAAGAGGTAGATCCATTGAAATACACTGCTGAGGGGAGCAGCGGGGAGACAGGAGAGGTCTGCTGCGCCATGTGGGTAGCTCCCTGGCCAGGACTGAACTCATGCTGCAGAGGCTGCTGATACAGTGCTGAGACTTCACCCTTTTGCCACCAGGGAGGTCCTAAATCAGAGTGATTCTGCAGAGCGATCACTTAGCACGCAGCTATTGGATACTGAGTCAGAGAAACAGACCTGCTCTTAGAGGACAGGGCTTTTGCAACCCCACTAAACCCAGGTGGGGGAGGGAGAGCAATGCTGTGAATGTGGGGGCCAGATCTCTGAGATAGGGGCCCTCACAACCGTTTCCTTAGAAACTAGAACTGGGCTGGGCAGACAACTTACCCGGCTTGCTAGGTGCTTACCCTGGGGAGGCTGGGGTCTGGGCACCTGTGGGCCGGGCCCCGGGACCATCCAACCCCACAGCCAGTCCAGAGGGAGCCGGCGGGGTCGTATTCCATCAGACACTGCAGCAGCCCCCATCGCTGCGTGACAAAAGCATCTTTGATTGATTCATCAACTACTTACAAGAGAGAGACACGCTGTCACAGCACAGGAAGAGGCAATTAGCAAAAGGAAGAAACTCAGAGGTTGGGAGTGTGCGTTTGGCGTGGAGGATAGAGGAGAAGAGAGCTCTTCGTGCCAGTACCCTCCCGACGGCCAGGCCCATGACGGGCTCACAGGGGGAATAAATTCGTGCAAGCTGCCTGCAGAACAGCAGGACCAGCCGTTATGTGTGAGCAGATACCACTGAACGCAAGAGTTAGGTGTGGTGCTTATCACTTCATTCTTAAAACCGCCCTATGAATAAGGGCTATTACCTCTGCTTTACCCATGAGGCTAATGGAAGTTAAGACAAGTTTAGCCCCAGACCTCCTCGGTGGCACAGGCGTTAAGTCTCAGCGGGATCAAGCTATCACCAGCAACTGTGGCATAAGTTGGATCCCCGGCCAGGGAGCAACCCACATGGCGCAGCAGACCTCTCCTGTCTCCCCGCTGCTCCCCTTAGCAGTGGATTTCAGTAGATCCTCCTGTTCTGCTCCCCACTCTGTCTCTGGTGAGTCCTCTCACCCCACACCTCTGGCCTGCACCCCAGCTCTTGCATGCATGCATAAATAAAAAAAAATTTAAAAAGACAAGTTTAGCCACTTGCCCAAAGGCTAACAGTGAGGAAGGGGTGGAGCCGGGGCGTGGAGACAGCCCCCTCGGGCCCTGGCATCCCTATCTGACTGTTAGTTTGCCTTAGTGGGTCTGGCTGGACCCAGAGCACTCGAGTTTGAGGAGAAAGGAAAGCTTCCCCAGTGAATCTCTGCTTTCCAAATACAGCCGTTTCCTTTTTTGCCTCCCAGATGAAGTACCTGCTTCTTTTCTCTATAGTTAAGCATGCAAATGACCATCTGCATAACATTCTGTTTCAAACTGTTAGGCGCTAGGTAATTACAGTTTACCCGCTGGCCATATTTAATTTTTCCAATGTGTTTTTATTTATTTCCCCTCTTCTGGGACCTTTCTGGGAGTTTTTTTTTTTTTTCCAAAATAGGAAAATTTTTAGTCATTAATCTAGCACTGAAGTACTTAATTATTATTATAGATTTTTTTTTTTTTTTTTAGAACCAGAAGGGAGTTTTAGCATCATTAAGGAGATTCTGGATCAAAAATAAGAGTGTATACTCAACCATGCTAATATAGTTCTACTCATTGCTTGTATTTTGGACAATTTGAACAAAGAGCTCGATTTTCACATAGGCATGGTACATACACTTTTTTAAAAAAATATCGTCCAGAGATTTCTGTAATTTAAATTATGCTAAAAATGAGTTTCATCACATTGATTTTCAAGATTTCCTACGCCATCTTCTATTCCCCCTGGATATCTAGGTTGGTCACTTTGCTAAAACAATGTAGCCATCAGAGCGCGATCTCTTTCCCAAACACTTTCTGACTTAGGGAGTCACTGATGGCCCAGCCAACGCTGTCCTCCCTAGCTAAGTTTAAGAGTGGGCAAAGGACACTTTAATTTGCCGACAGGCTGCTTTAAGCCATTGTCTGGTGTGTCTGTGGACGGCCTGATGCTCAAGTCCTTGCTGCTTTTGCCCCAGGGGTGCCAGGGAGCCGCAGAGGACGGAATCCTTGCTGGGTGCTCCCTAAGTTAGGGGTGTCTGGGAGAGTCTCCCGGGCACATCCAAACGGGGGCTACCGACCTGCCAGGCACTGCCAAGCCGTTTACATGCATTAGCACTCAGCACAGTGCTTGACACATAGTAGGTCTGCAATTAGTATTTGCTGACCTATTGTGTGGGCTCCTTTCACTGTCAGAAAACCACCAGAGGTCATTCTGATGATGAGTCCCGTTTTAAAGGTGAGGACACCGAGGCTTCCACCCTGGTGACTGGCTAAAACTCCGTGGTAGGTCAGTCATGACTTTAATGTGGGCCCAGAACCCGCTCTCTTCCGCTCACTCTCCAGAACCCAAGGCCCGGACACCTGCTGTCCCGGCCGCAGCGCCCTGGGAGTGATGCTCTTTCATGTCATTGTTGCTGGGAATCCTTAGGCATGTGCAAAATAACCTCCAAATCAAGATTTTATTCTAGTTTTGTCTTGGTTCTTTGGAAAGCTCCACGGGACAAGGAGAACCTGGGGCATTTCACTGTGACCTACGGGCACAGCTGGGTTGAACATGCCCCGGAGCAAAGCCCTCTGCAGTTCCCCTCTGCGCAGGCCTGGACCTCGCATCCGGGACCCAGGCAGGTGGAAGATCTCCCGGCAAGATGGCCTGCGAAGCCAGCGCAGGACCAGAGAATAAGTGAGCGGTACCTACAGAGCACAGAGGGAACCCCAAATGTGTGAGGGCAGGACAGGAGGAGAGGGCACCCAACTTCTAACAGGCTGGTCCGTTCTGCTTGCCTTCTTCACAGGGTGAAATGCCTGGAGGAACCTTACTCAGATTCCCGGTGTGTTCGAAGGTGGCAATGTTGTTCTGTTCTTTCAGTTTCAAAGCTAAAGTGAAAAGTAACCTCTCAAGTACTCCGAGAACCCCGGAGCTCCCCTGAGGCCTGACCAAGTCTCAGGCCCTTATTTTTAGACCAGCCCGTTCAGCCTCAAGACTGAGATTTTTGCACCAGGTAACCCCTTTATGCGTGTGTGGGGTGCCCTATTCCCTATAGGATGTTTAGGGCATCCGTGGTCTAACCCCGTGCCAATATCGTCCGCCTCCTGGTCTGACAATGAAAATGTGCCCAGAGACTGCCAGTTGTCCCTGGGGGAGCAAAATGCCCTGGGGTGAGACCCTTGCTTTAAGGCCCATCGGCCATAACGTTCCTGATGTCATGGGTAATTTCCAGTCTGATAAAAATGCAGGATATAAGCACTGCCAAGTGATTCAGTTGTGCTAGGCATTGTGTTAAACGACGCGCACGCATGATCTCATTTAATTTTCAGAACATTCGCTGGGGATCTTGTTGCCACCTCCTTAGGGGGTTAAGATCACAGCGGTCCAGGACTGGACCTGAGCCCGTGTGATCCACAGCCTTGGGTGGGGAAACTGCGCTGGGGCTCTTGCCTAGACGCAGCTTCTGACTCTGCAGGTCTGAGATGGGACTCGAGAGCCTGCATTTCCAAGAAGTTTCCAGGTGATTCCAAGGCGCCGGTCCACGGACCACACATTGAGTACCGAGGGCCTAATGCATCGGCTCTGCAGCCTTTCTGGATGACAGGCTTAGCCAGAACGTGGTCAGTTATGGACCTCTGCCCCCAAAACTGCAATTCTGCATATACATCTCCAAGAAGCCCAGGCTAAGATTCCTACCTCTCCCTAGAATCACCTTAACCCTTGCCAAGCAAATGGATCTCACCTGTTTCAGCAGATTCGTGATGCAGCAAGACTCTGAATGCCATTTTGGCTGACCCCTTTTCATCTCAAAACACCCGCTCTCTGAATGCCCGGTGACACCTCCAGGGAGTCGTTTTTAGGGTTCTGCAAGCGCTGCCCTTTCGAGAGATAACAGTCGCTGGTTATTTTTATAGCAAAGCCCTGGCCTCGAATCCAACCCATCACTTTCTCCTTTTTCCTCATCTTAGAAAATTCTTCCAGTCCTGCATGGCATCTTTCCATAATAATGCTCGCTCCCACCCACTCCCCCTTCCATTAACAATTATCCACGTAACGCAGATGCCATGTGATACGGTTATCAGAAAGTGATGTTACTTGAACATACACATACAAAACAATATGAGAAGCTACTTTTCTAAAAGAACAGATAACCTTAAACATTAATAAGTGAAAAACCTGTGAAATCAAAGCATTTTTTTTCTTTTTTATATAATAGCCTTTCATTCTTTTTATGATTTTGTCTTTGAAAGCTCTTTCGACAGATGACAGATGATATTGTTCTCCCATCCTGCTTCAGACAGAATTAAGGGAGGAAGAGGAAAAAAACTATTGTAGAGCCTCTCCTCTCTGCAACACGATTTTTATAATTAATATATACAACTGAGCAGAGAAAGGTACGTTATAATGAAATGCAATTAAGAGGTGTTTGTTCTTTTCCCACACACGATGACTGCAATTTCCTTGGCTGTTTAGGAGTCAACCATTATCATTACATTTTGCACATATCTTTTCTGTTTTCTTTTTTTTTTTGCTCCTGAATTTGTTTATTTTCGATAAAAAAAACAAACATGGATTTGAAGCGTTTGCTATTCAGATAACATCATCTTTTAATTATAGTCCTCGGTGATTATTAAATCGAACACCTTTTATGGTATTTCTTGCATTGGCCTGGCTTCCAATTTTTAATTAACGGACCTTTAAAAATAGCTCCAAATAAAACTGTAATTTCAATTTACAAAAAAGCTTGGGTTGGGCGACAATGGGATGTTTTCCTTCCATGTGGAAAGGAACCAATCTGATTTTATAGTTATCTGTCATCTTGGACTTTAATTATAACTCTCCGGTACAACCTGACATTTAGCCCTGCACGCTGGGCTGCCCTTTCTCCATGCTCCCCATTTCCTGCTCCTCCCCAACTTGAGCTGGAAAATAAGGCTCGGGAGGATCCAGCCGTCCCTTGTCGGGGGACACGGTGCGTGATGGGGAGCAACCGGCATCTCCTGAGGTCCCCTTTCTGATTCACACCAGCTATTTTCATTGCGGCAAGTGTTTGACAGGTGGGAAAGCCGGACCTCATTGGAATCACTGAGGTCAAGTGCTGAGACACGGCAGAGACCCACCACCTCGGGGGGCAGGGGTCTGTGCTCTCGGCAACAGATGCTTAATACAAATACGTGGCTTCGATGAAGTCAGTAGCTTTATTGGGGAGAAGGAGAATAAGCATCATGATCGAGGCTCACCTCTGCCTTAGCTGCACATCTCAACATTTTTTTTTTATGTGTCCTATGGCCTAAAATTAAAAATGTTAACATTTGCTCTTAATGACTGTATTTTTTGGGTCCTCTCTGGTGGCGCAGGGGTTAAAGTCTCAGCACTATCAAGCTATCCCCAGCCACTGCAGCATGAGTTCAATCACGGCCAGGGAGCTACCCACATGGCACAGCAGACCTCTCCTGTCTCCCCGCTGCTCCCCTCAGCAGTGTGTTTCAGTAGATCCACCTGTTCTGGTCTCCACTCTGTCTCTGGTGAGTCCTCTTACCCCCAGCACCTCTGGCCTGCACCCCCGCTCTTGCATGCATGCATAAATAAAAATAAATCATTGTAAAAAATGATTGTATTTTGTTTTGGGGGGTCATCAAAAAGCATATATGGCAAAGAATGGTTATGACCTCAAAAAAAAAACCACGCTGATATGTCAGAAGTTACTATCAGGGAGCCGGTCTTGCGGGTTAGCCCACACATAAGTTGCTTTTCTACAGCTGGGACAACTGGAACGTGTAGGGAGAATATATACACCACACAGCCGAGATTTCTTTAAAAATATTCCACATGTGTGTAATGTTGTATTAAATGACAGTAACAGCCATTAAAATCTCAAATAGCTCTTTGCAGCTCGCAGGTAGAAGTCAAAATGCATTGAGAGCAAATTTCAAGGCATATAAATGTTCAGTTGGATCCGAATAGGCTCGTTCTCCCCTGGACCCCACCGTGGCCAGTTCGACTTATGGGGACCTCTTGGTGGCAGGGTGCAAAGATGAAAACGGCAGGAATTCCTGCCCGTAGCAGCCCCTCCACAGAAATATCCAAAGTAAAAAGAAATTCCAGGAAAAGGGGGGCTAAGGGAGTCGCTGCGAGCATCCACTCACCACCGGCTCCTCTGCCTCCGATTCCAAACTTGCCTCTCCGGCCCCGGCCGGCCCCCGTGGAAATACTGAGTTGCTTATTAATTATTGATAAAGCATTGCCTTTCAAATCGAAAAAAAAAAGAAGTTGAACTCAGGGGAACAGAGAGTAGAAACATGATAAAGTGACTGCCAGAGGCAGGGGAGGAGAGGCCACGGAAAGGCTTGCGAGGAAGGCAAGAGAGGAAGATTTTTCCAGTTACAAGAAGAACAAAGTCTGGGGTCCTCCCGCGTGACCCACCGGCGGGAGCTGCTGACACCGCGCGGCAGACGGGCCACCCGCTCGGGGAGCAGCGCGCAGGTGTTCTGGCCGCGAAAAGAAAGGCAGGTGCGGGGGGATGGATGTGTGAATGACCCACAGGGACGACCCCCTCGCCATGTCGGGGCGCACCCCACCACCCCGCGGGCCCTTGCGATGTCCCGCGAGTCCACTTGTCACGGATTCCGCCCCGCGACGGCAAGCACAGAGCATCTCTTTTCACGAAAGATCTGCTGCTGGACCCCGGGCTGGGGTGGGGGGTCTTTGCCAACCAGCGTCGAAAGTGTTCCCCTTCTCTGCTCTCTCCCACGACGGCCCTGTCGCGTCTCCTTCCAGCAGGAGGAAAGTTTTCTCCACGACGATGCGGCACCTTCACGAACTTTGCTCTCGGCTTTCTGCGTTTTATGAAGAGGGAGCGTGAAACCACGTCTCTGCTCAGCTCGGAACTTTCACAGCCTGCTGGGCCTGAGCTTGTGTTTTTAAATTCTGGCTGTCACAAAACACAGTTTGAACCCCCGAGATTTTACAGGTATTTGTGTGGTGGTCTCTTCCCCCAGGCTTTGCAATTTGATTCTCGGGCCTGTCTGCCTGGCTCTGCGCCACCCCACCCGGTGTGGGTGTGGGTCATGCGGTCTCCGGGGGCCCTGCCAGCTTGGGGTCCTCAGACGGGGGTGGGGGGGCCGTGGGAGTTCGCCCGTGTGTGGGGCTGGGCCCTCCTCTCCAAGCTTCGTGCAGTTAGCCCGGGCCGAGCTAGACTCTGCTTGCCCACGAGTGTTAGGGGCCGAGGCGGACATGGGACGGTGGCCTCGCTGTTGAGAACCCAGGTCAGAACTCAGGATTCAGACTCTGGTCGCTCATGAGCAGTAGCTCTTTGGGGCAGAGACCCAGCCCCACGGAGCCTCAGCCCCTCGTCTTCAAAACCGGGGTCATGAGGCTCCCTTCTTTCTGGGGTTCTTAGGGAGATCAAGTACAAGTTTTTAGTGATGAACTTATTGCATAGTTACGATGTCAGTAAATGCTGGCAAATG
This sequence comes from Talpa occidentalis, assembly GCF_014898055.3. NCBI lineage: Eukaryota > Metazoa > Chordata > Mammalia > Eulipotyphla > Talpidae > Talpa > Talpa occidentalis. The sequence continues at coordinate 2,716,011 of NW_023601754.1, forward strand.
TTAGGGGGTGTGTGTGTGTGTGCATGTGTGTGTGTGTGTGTGTGTGTGTGTGTGTGTGTGTGAGTATGAGAGAGAGAGAGAGAGAGAGAGAGAGAGAGAGAGAGAGAGAGAAAGAGGCTTGATTACCATCAGGTGATGTCTGGATTAAATGCCCCGTATTGAACGTTGACCCTTGGAGTTAACATCCTTCCAGAAGCGTCACTGGACTTTCGTGCCCCGATTCAGAGCCCTCCCCTTCAACAGATGTTTGTCTCTTCTTGCTATTATTTAAAAGCCCACCTTGACTCTTCCTCACCAGTTAGCCCAGTAACCTCTGGAGAGTCTCTTAGTGGCTTGAATTTGCCCTGCGTGTCCTGGCGCCCCTGACCAAGGCCAGCAGGCAGGGCTGTGCTCTCCGATCAGAGCGGCCCCTGGGCAGAGAGCTGGGCAGGTGCCAGGACCCCACTGGGGGTCTCCCACGGTTCCAAGAATGCGGCTGTGCCATGCGATCCTCACCCCTCTGAACGGGGTTGTACACTTTGCTTTGGCACCAGGCTCTGCAGACCACAGAGCCTGTCCTGGACTTGGGCCCTCGGGGCTGCGGGGCTGCCCAGGGACACCTCCCGTGTGTCCTCTGCTTGCTGAGTGAGCCTCGAGTAGGCTGTTTCAAGGGAAGCTTAGGAAATCGACGACTGGGGGGCTCCTTTCTGGACCTCGTGAGCAAATGCTTTATTATTTGGCGCTCACGAAAAAGGCCCACCTGCCTTCTTCACCATCATCCATTCTCTGCCGCCCGAGGTCAAGACCAGCTGGAGTCAGAGACTACTGCGGGTGATTTGACTACGGCGACTTGCCAAGGTCACCTAACGGCCTCCCAGACAAAGGGATGGCTTGCCCTGTGGGCAGAACGTCAGCCCCGGTCACCTTTATCCTCCAGCCCCGTGGTGAGATGGTTGCCAAAACCTTGGGGAACTCAAACATCCTTCTCCAGCGCCTCTGAACTCCCTCGCCAACACTCCCTGGCATCATTTTGGTTTCTCTGCTATTGCTCCTTTTAATGTCAGGCTGTGCCCTGTGATCGACAGTTATAATTATTCCTCAGAGAGCCTCATATTAATAACAGCCATTGATCTGACTCAATGCTTCTAAGCATCCTGATTTCCTAACCTCAAATGTGAGATTTTAGCTCCTCCAAGCTTGAAATCTGCAGCTTGCAAAAGAGAGCTAAGACCAGGTTTCGGAATAATAGGTGACTTTCTTCTCCATATCAGTCCCAGTGCAGGCCCCTCTCCTCAATGGATTTTTTTTCCCTCTTCTTGATCAACATATTATTATTTTTAAAAATCCATTTTGACTTTCCCTTGCCAGAAAAGGCTCTCCATGCTCTCTGCTGCACAGCAGGAAGCTCTTTTAGACTCGCTCAGATTGGTGGGTGGAGGAGACCACAATTATACCCCATTTCAATGACATGTCTGGGGTTGCAGTGACTCCAGACAAAGAAGCTGAAATGTATGAAAGTTTCTGTGTCTTCAAGACAGAACCTAAAAATACCTGCCTGAGATGCAGGTTGGGAGCTATTTCCAACAACAGGCTCCAAGGTTTTCCCGCTGGGAGCTTGAGAGCCTCTGAATTCTTTTCAGCAGGCTGTCTAGGGTACCTGGTGATCAGGGGGTGACACACAAAGACCAAAGTTGAGGTTTAGAAGGCTCCCCAAGAGGCCCCCTGGTCTCCTGTTCCCACCCTGCTGTGCTAGGTGACAGGCCTCGATGGGTCCATTCCATGCTGTTCCAAACAGCCAAGGTCACCGCCCAGGCAGCGGGCATGCTCTCTAGAGGCCAGCAGCATTGGCACCGGTCTTATTTCTAGCAGGCTGTCGTGGGGAGACTGAAGAGGTGGGAAATGGGACCAGGCAGGAAGGAATCTCAGAGGTTTTCCAACTGCTCCTTCTCCGGATGCTTCATCATTTCTACGAGAGCCGCCCTCCGTGGTCACGCTCCCCCTGATGGTCACTCGCTCCCGATGGGCACTACCGCTGTCCACCTTGGGCCGACTCCCTTTAAAAACACTAGCCCTTGTTCTTGAGTCCAAGTGGGCATGTCGGTGAGGTCTGACTCTCGGGGCCCGGAGAAGGGAGAAGTGTGTCCTATTCACCGAGCTGTATTTCAGTGCAGTCGCCACGTACAGCTAGATCATGTGCCCACAGAACTCACCTCCTTTGGGGGTGCCCTTGTTTCCTTCCCTTTCCTTTGGTGACCTTGAACCTAACTCTCCCTGGCTTTCCTCCTCTGGACAACCTGCCTACGGGACTCTCCACCGTGGCCCAAACGTGTCACCATCCAAACGGGGGCATTTTAGCAGCGTGAGGACTGGGTTTGCCCAAGGGGGTCACTCGAGGGGACCCCTTGCCACCAGAATTCTTTGGGACGACTAGATCTCTGCTCCGCTTACTTCATCTGGTTTTGAAATAATGAATTTGAAACCCACGCCGGGACGGAGCTCCAAGTGCCTCTTACCTCTCCTCGCAAGGTCAACCTCTTGGTTCCAGAAAAACTCAGTCTGACGCCGACAGGGCTCTTTCAATGGGTGCAGGAGGCGGGCTCCCGGCTCGTGGGGCTATTTGAGAGAAGAGAAATGCTTATTAAAGGGAAGGATGGGGGGCTCATCCTTCTTTAGTTTCTTACTTCTTAGAAAGGATATAAACTACCTGCAGGAGCCACAGAAGTAACCAGAAAACCTGGGCTAAAGAAAGCTGCTTTGTTTTGCGGTAGGACTATCACCTCTTTGGTTTTTTGTGTGATTTTTTTTTTTAAAGTATTTTTTTTTTTTTAAATTCAAAGGTCTTTAATCTCACAGGAAACCTGAAAACACAGATACAGTGAACGGCCATCAATCTTCATCTAGACCCACCAACTGATCTGTCTCTGTCTCTCTCTGTCTCACACTCACGCCACCCAAAAATCTGTGGATGTCACGGTCGACATCCCCACCCCGTTAAATATTCTGTCTGGCATCATCCAAGAATAAGGACATCACCATCTTCTTCAGCCAGAATACAGTTACGGTACGTAGGGAAATAGTGACCTCAGGAACGACCCAGCATGCCTCTTCGTATTTAAGTTTTCCAAGTTTAAAAAGAAACGTCCTTTGGACTTTAAGACAGTTTCAACCCAGGATTTAATCAAATGCCTGGCGCGTCATCGGCTCTTCATGTTTTTGTCTCCCCGACCCAGACAACCCCACTGTCCCCGTTTATCTTTTGTCACATCCGCCCTTCGAGGAGCGCAGACAGCCCTCGGCGGAGCAACCATGTTCGCAACTTGTCTGACCACTTTTTTAACTGCTCTCAGGCTGAGGAGTCCTGATTAGAAGCAAGGCCCCCAACAACACGGCATCACCCCAGGATTTTTCGGTGTGTCTTGAGCATTGTTTTCCATTTGGTGTTTGCTTTTGCTTCTCTATCCCCTGCCCCGCGGCGACAGCTCCTCAATGACGCCGCCCCCCAATACTCCATAGCCTCCTGCAGAGAAGGAGCGGAGGCGGCCATTTGTGGCCCCTGCAGTGGCATCAAGACGATGAGTGACTCTCAGCGGGCCGCACGAGGCACCTGGTCTCATTTTAGCCCTTCCTAAGAGGAAGGAACGGGCGGGTGTGCTTTACAGATGAAATCAGAATGTCTCCTAGGAATCCAGTGTCTCCGGGATTGCAAGCAAGACAGAGACATCCTCAGCAGGGACCAGCTGCCCAGTCTTGTGCCGATGTCTGTCACTCCACAAGGCTTCCCTTGGCGTCTCCCCACTTGTCTGGGGGTCCCCAGGGCAGGCGGTGGCCACGGCGTGCTGTGACGTGCTGTGGCCCTCGTGGGCCTCTGCGTCAAGCCCCCTCGTTCAGGTGTCCCCCGAGGACACGGCCGCCCTGAGCCCCCTCAGCCCTGTGCTGTCACCTGGCCGCTGCATCTACGACGGGGCCTCACAGAGCTGCTCACAAGAGAGCTCTGGGTTTGAACGGCCTCCACCTCAGGGTTCAGAGTCCCCCCTGGGGTGGGAGGACGGCAGAGCGGAGATGGCGGGAGATACAAATCAGGCATTGTTTGCCGCTTTTCATGGTCTCCACCTCCACGGCGCCCCGTGCTCTCAGTTTCTCGCTTTCTGCCCTTGAGCTTGTCTCCCCCCAATCACAACACCCCACAGACGCCGGCTCACGCACACAGATACTTGGGAAGCGCGTCGTGCCGACCTGTCACCCCGAGCTGCACCCCGACCCACACAGCCCAGCACGACCAGCAGTGCCCACACGGCCTCAGCAGGCAGCTCCTGCAGCAGCGCCGCCGCCCGCCAGCCCAGGCGCAGGGGAGCGAGAGGGGCTATTGCTCCGTCTGTATTTTTGATGACTCGGTAGTCAAACACGTTCGGGAATCACTGCATTAAGCACAACTGAGTAAGTTTCTTTTCTGGACCTTTAACATATCTCCAGATTGGCTGAGGTATGTCCCCCACATCGTGGGTACCTCAGGCCCCCAAACCTGCCTGCTCTAAAGGAGCCCTGCCGGCCACCGCATCAAGACAAAACACACTGCAGGGTGTGCGACTGTCGTGTGCGAGTCCTGTCTTGTGAAGGAACTGGAATACAGCTGGTGTGCAATAAAGAAAAGAGAAAAGAACAGAGAAGATCGTTTCCAAATCCTCCCTTGGGTGGGGCAGGGAACCTGGACACCCCCCTTTCCCTGAGGCTCACTCTGTTACAGAACAAGAACCCTTATTTCTTTGAAAGAGTTTGTGGGGCTCCTGCCCCCTCAAAGCTGCATGGGGCGCGTGGCTCTGTAGGAACTGCGCTCGTGGAGGAGCCCAGTAATGAGCTCTAGCTGGGAACAGGTAGCTTTTAGTGTCTGGTGCCAACGCTGTGGTTTCTGAAGCTGAAAGAACAATTAGCAGGAGGGCAAATTGTCTTTTATTTAGAGCTCAAAACACCTTAGGGAGTGTTTACTCCATAGGTTCTGCCCTACTTCCAAATCATTAGTAAAGAAAACTGTCTGTGTTCCCTACATACGTTTTTATTTCAGGATCTTTCCCCAAAGAGCCCAGGGAGACCTTGGTTCTTTCATCTGAGATGAAAGAACCCTTTCTGTTCATGGCATCCCTTTTCTGTTTCATGGCAGGCTCCGCCATTCCTGGTGGCGGTGTCTGGGGAGAGCCACTCGCCAGGCTCTACGGAGGCCACGCGGGGACACAAGACTCATTCTCGTCCTGCAAGAGAAGCGCTTTCGACTTCAAGGTTATAATGCAAGCGTAAATAGAAAGCGTAATTCAGCATCACTGCTTGTCCTCTCTCATCAGTCAACATTCTTTAAGCGGGCACCGGGAGAATTCTGAGAGCGGTAAGTCCTTTCCTCCGGTCTCTCTCTGACAATATCGGGAGGAATTAGGAAGTCCAGTGATACTGGTGTGCAGAATGCATCTCCAGGAAAGCATGGAGACGGTGGCTGGGTATCGGTTGCACACAGTCTAAACATTCCCTGCAGTCTTAATTAACCACATTTGACTTCCTCTTGGCTGCAGGCTGAGTCAGACTAGCCATGACCAGGGTCGGTGAGTCTTGTGTGATCACGTGACACGTGACTACACCGTGGCCTGTGATAAGTGATTGTGCCTCTTGGCCCACAGAGTTCATGATGTCTTGTCAGTGTAGATGGAGTCATTATATGGCATCAAGGCAAACCAGATGGGCGTCAACTGCTGTTGTATGAGAGAGACAGAGAGACAGACAGATAGACGGGGACAGAGACCTTTCTGATCTTCCCAGGCAGGATAGATAGGAGGGGCCCCGCAGGCATGCTGGGAGCTTCCCCTGTGGAGCAGGTGAGAGCTTGGATCCAGGTCAGATTCAAACGCTAGTCAATAGCTGCCTGCACCTAATCAAGCTGTCGAGCCTCTCTGAGGCCCTATATTTGGGCAGGCCCAGCCCTTCTCTAGCGACACATGCTCCATCACTGAATCCTTTCAACCATCTTCTAGGGAAGCACTTCTTTAAGCCCATTTTACAGCCAACTGGCCCAGGGCTAACCGTCCATCTCCTTCTGAGGGTGAACCTCATAAATGGCGTGAAGTCTTTGGCACAACGGACGGTTTACAGTGTGCACATCACACTTTATCTGATGATTATTATTATTATTCAGGGATTGTAAACATGATTCATTTCTTAAGGTAACATTGGTTTACCACACTGGATATGAATCAGAAATACAGGATCTCACCTCTCAGCGTGTGTGACCACGCCACGCCCACCACAGCCTCGATGGTATTATCGTGTACACACGTTGTTCTGAACGCTTCCGACATAAGCAGTCGCTCAATGCTATGGCCCACTATATGGCTGCAGAAAGTGGGTACAAAAACACTAAGGGACCTGCCCACTGTCAGGGGCCATTTAGTGATGGAGTCTGAATTCGAATGCGCTCCGACCCTGAGGCCACACTCTTAGCCTTCACGCAGAACCCTCACAGTTAGAGCTGTCGAGTGTCCATCAGCACCCATTTGCCTCTTTCGTCTATTGCTGGGTGTCCCTGCAAGCTCCCCCCACCCCTTCCACCCTCACTATCACCACCATCCAGAACTGGAAGTTTCTGGAGGCCTTTGTGGCTTAAAAAATTTTAACAGATTACAAAGGATTTGATGAAGACATTATTGGAAAACTTGGGGGGGTTTAGTGAGCAAGCTAGTCAAGGAATTGTTGCTCAGCCCAACTGGCGTGAAAGGGAAACAACTCACAGTCTGCTTTGAAGAGGCCCCATGTGTGCAGGCCTCCTGGGCAGGAGAGTCCCCTCCTCCTGCTGTTCGCTAGAATGTTTTCGTCTCCCCTCAGGAGGAGCCAGTGCATGGCCTGCCTCCTTTATTGCTTGACCCACTGGACTCACCAAACACTGAACTCTCTATTGGCAGATATTATGCTAAGTCCTTAGAAGTGTTATCTGATTGAATCCTTTTTTTTTAAAAAAAGATTTTATTTATTTTTGCATAGAACTGGGGTGCAAGCCAGAGGTGCGGGGGGAGAGAGGATTCACCAGAGACAGAGTGGGGAGCAGAACAGGCGGATCTGCTGAAATACACGTCTGAGGGGAGCAGCGGGCGAGCCAGAAGGGGTCTGCCGCGCCATGTGGGTCAGCTCCCTGGCTCAGGGCCCCAGGCCAGTTAGGATTTGAATTCACATGTTCAGAACCAGACCTAGAGAAATTCCCTGCTTCTACGGAGCCCTCCCTAGCCTGGACCAGGCCACATATTTTTACGTGCCTGTCTTATGCTTCTTATCGACCTCTGGCCTGGGAAGTACAGTCAAGAAAAGGAGTTAGAGTAGAGAGGGATCCCCGATAGCAAAGAACATTCGTTTCTGAACACTGTTCCTAACCACGGTGGCTGCTGGGCGTACGGAGCATCTGACATCGCCGAGAAGGGGGACATTTAACCTGTGCTTCAGCACCCACGTCGACTGTACGACTTGATTTCAAAATTCTGCATGTTATAGTTTCCCCTGGCTCCTCCTTAGCTTTTAATACTGAAATATTTACCGTTGTGTTGAGATGGCAGTGCAGAGCACGTCATAAAAGTCGTCTTTGATACCAACGACAGAAAAAATATTGCTGTTTTTTTATTGGCGAGGGAGGGAAAATTGGCATCAGTTCGGAAGTCCCTGCATGTTCAATATCAACGACTTGATTTCCCTCTGGCTGGCTACCTCACAAATCCCCAAGCTCCATGAAACAGCATCAGGGACAATAAAAGAAGAAGAAGAAGAAGAAGAAGGAAAAAAAAAGCATAGAACAATAAAAAGGCATCCACAAAGATTTTCATAAATGCAACAGTACTTTTTAAAAAAGCAATTTCACGTCGACTCCAGGTAGACACATAAAACCTTATGAACAAGTTCAAAGTCTCACTCATGAGGCTTTCATGAAGATTCTTTAAAAATGTTTAAAAGCCGGGAGTTGGATGGAAGAGAAGAGAGAAAAGTGAGTAGATTGGGGCCATGTGAGTTTGGAAATCAGGAGAGGCGTCAGCCTCCCTCCCTGGCAGTTCATGAGTCTTGAAGCTTCCAACGCTAGTGGAGTCTAGCCTTGTCACAGGGCTCATTAGTATTCATCATTAATTCATATTTTCAAAGCAACAAAGGAGAAAACAGTAGTAGGAAGAATAAGGAAATGTCAAATCCTGGAGTAACATTTCAGAGCAGTGTTGCGACGAAGGTTAGCGGAGGTTGTGCTGTTTCAAAAGCCAATCCAAACACAGGGAAGGGAAGAAAGCACACTCTCTTTTATCTACTTGGCGCCAATTTCACTCCGCTGGGTCTCAGGCGCTCTCGTCTCCTCTGGAAGGCTCCTTCACCAGCTCCACCAACCCAGTTTCTAAGTCTCTTGAGGAGCCTGGTTTGCGCGTGGGGTGCACGTTCCACGCCAGGTGCTGGCGGAGGGATGTACAGGGATCATCTCATTTCACTCCACCGTGACCCAGGGAGGCGATGCTCACGTTCTTTCTATTCCATAGACAAGATAGTTGCCCCGTGTTCCCCAGCTGGGCAATTCTATGCACCGCAAACCCAGGTAATCTGCTGCGGGGCCTGGCTTGCGTGGGGGGCCGTGCATCACGAAGCCTTTCTAGAGGCTTCCTCATACCCACACTCTTCCCCAGCTTGACAGGAGGTGGTTTGGATTTCTGGCAATCAAAGTATAGATGGATGAAAGACCATAATTTAGAGTTGGGTTTTGCCGAGTCTTCTGTCCTCTGTGGGGGTGGAAAATAAATATGTTCAGCGAGGTGTTTTTCCCCCCAACAAAAATCATAATTCTGAGCTTTCCCTTGACGATTGGCTCTAGTCACGGCTCTGTTTCCAGCTGACTTCTCACACACCGTCTGTGCGGGCGAGCAGGGAGCCTGTTCTCCGCCGCGCCAACCCCTCCTGCCTTTTTTGTTTGCTCTCCCTTCCTGTTCTCTCATTCTCCGCTGGTCAGTCATTCAGCCTTTTTCTCTCTGTCAGGCTGGAGGCTAAGAAGTGGGAGGTGACCAGTCATCGTCCTCCAAGGATGGGTATAGTGAGGTCCCTGTGCTTGATTGGGGAAGGAGATGTGTGTGTGTGTGTCGGGGGGGGGCAGGTCCCCAGACATGGGAGTTGAAAATCCTGCTAGAAAGTAATTGCTAACCCCTCCTGACACCGTGTGCCATTTGAAGCACCCTGCATACATAGATGCTCTTCAGCTGCAGGTAGTTTCTATTATTCCCATTTTACAGATGGGGAAACCACCTCGCTTACAGACTCACACGTGGCAAGTGCACACCGAGACTTGCAAGCCTGATGTCTGGCGCCAGGGCCTGCGCTCATGACCGCTTTTCCTCACAGCTCCTGGATACCCTCCTCTTAGCAGAGGGTGTGATGCACTCAGCCTGGGTGGGGCAGGCAGTGAAGAGGCTGACATTGGGTCTGGAGAGATCAAAGTGGAAGTTAACAAGGCAGAGAAAGCAGCAGGTGTCAGGGAGGGGATTCAGCTTATGCCAAGGCGCTGGGGTCTAAGAAAACACAGGCCACACATTCACAGGCATTGAATGATTGGGTAGAGGGGGGTTCAGATGCAGGAGGCTGAATGAGATCAAGACTGACGAAGCATATTGTCTTTTTGAAGAAGAAGCGACTGGGCTGTCTCTCTTGTGGGTAATAGGGAGCTACTGAGGCCCACTGCAGTGAGGGGGCACTCACCAAACTGCTCAGCATTATCTCCAGGATTCAAAATGCAAATGAAACCAGAGGATGCACATCAGGGAAATCTTTAACTTTAAATTTTTGATTCTTTTCATATAATTTTTCCTAAAGATTTATTTTATTTTAATACAATAGCTGGGGTACAGGCCAGAGGCACGGGAGGGTGTGAGAGGATTCACCAGAGAGAGAGTGGGGAGCAGAACAGGCAGACGGACTGAAATCCACTGCTGAGGGGAGCAGCGGGGAGACAGGAGAGGTCTGCCGCGCCATGTGGGTTTCTCATTGGCCGGCCGGGAATCGAACCGGTGCTGCAGAGGCCATGGAGAGCTCCACAGCGCTATGCTCAACCTGCTGCACCACCAGGGAGGCCCTCATTTTTCTTGATTCTTTCGAAATGTCTGATTCTGTCAAAGGTGAGCCGTAGCTGCAAAAAACAAATCCTTGTCATCCTGAACATTTCGCCTGGTCCAGGCCTGAACAGTGTGAGGAGGACAGATGCAGCCGGAGCCAAGGCTCGCTGAGATCTGATCTCGGAAAACAGCCCAGGCGGCTCGAGGTCCCCATGGTCCCGGACATAGGCTGTTTTTTTCACGTGTCTCTTTCTCTTACAGAAAGAAGCGTGGAAAGAAAAACAGACCTGCTCACTCGAGCGGAAGAGTTAGGATGCGATTATTTGCGGTCACAGTGGACAAACTGAAAGTGGAGCTCTTGATTGGCTCTCCACGTGGATCTGTTGCGACGAACCTGTTTCATGCACCCTTCTTGCTCCTTCTGAGTGATCGGAAGACCTATGCGCTGAGAAGCCTTGCGAGGACATGCCTGGGCTCCCTGAGACGCCGTCGTCCGACTGCAATGTCGCCCACGGTCACAGACGGGGTTGCGATAGCACGTTTGCTAAATACTTCCTAACTTCCCCACCCAAACCAACTCTGATGCCAGGCAGCAGGTATCTGCTATCTTACTTTAAAGGATAAGTAGGATCAGGATCGGGGCAAGAGGAGAGAGAAAATGATTGAGGGTTTGTAGATAGTCCCCCTCACCCCACCCCATCCAGGAACCAAACCCAAGTCCACCATCAACACACAATAGCACAATCTGGCTACACTCGTAGAATTGCACAGCAGATGTTAGTGCTGTGAGCTAACGGATATAAATCACACACACCCCCTCCCAGGGACGCGGCTAAAACAATTGTGGCCACTAAGTGTGTCTTGTTGAACGAACTTAAAAAAAAATTTAAATCTAATCTTAAGCAGACTTGTGATATAGCCAACTTACCATGTGTAGCTTAAAAATCTTAAAATGTGTTGGCACCGAAACAGGTGAAATTGCTACTGGAAATCTTGGGACTCTTGTAGTCCGAGCTTGTCCTGTGAAAAGGCAGCAAAGAGGGCCCTGCAGAGAGAAGTTGAAATAAAACATTTTATTATCGTTACATACTTTTATAGACACTCTGACTACACTGGGGTATTATAGGGAAAATGGGTTCCTCCCTCTCCCTCCCCAGTTCACTTCGCAATGCCTGAAATCGCTCTGAGCTTTAGGTCTCCGTGAATGGAGGAAAAATTCTCCAAAGATGGCTTTTGTTTGTATTGCTGAGTTTCTCTCTATTTTTTTTTTCCTGGCCATAATTTTTCCTCCTGAGAAGTCGTGATTTACACACCCACCTGAATTGTCGGTAATGTGATTACTACTGTCTCTTTTTCTTGAGACTTCATAGTGAGGTGGTGATAAGGAAATCAAAGAAATAAAGAAATAAAATACTCCTTGCTTTCTGAGACATTTCAGGTAAGGACAGGGGAACGGAGAGATTTCCTGGGAAAAGGAATCCAGCCAAAACATGCGCTAAATATGATCATCTGAGAGGCCAATATATCAATGACCACTGACTTTGAGCTTAATTATTTGTGTTTGCAAAAATCCTTCTTGGGATAAAATAAGTGAGAGAGAAAAACACTAAATCCAAATGGGAAAAATTAAGTTCAACAGCAACTTGTCAATAGTTGACCGGTGTTGACAAACACACAAAAAAGACAATTTCATCGGGTTGGCCTATAGCACTTAATGCAAAGCGCTTATGTTTAAGACACGGACCCATGGGCTGTAACTGGCATCAAGTCCAAACTATCCGTGGTACCGGTAAGTCCGTAATTGTAGAAAGATTATTAGACTGAGCATCTTTTCAATGAGCTCCAGCTTCCCAAGGGGCATCTTGGTGCCTGTGACCTCAAAAGAGAGAAGAAAAAAAAAAAAAACACACAAAAATCACAGGCAGAGAAGGAGCTGTTTAAAGATCCTTTGATTTCCCCTCGTCATTTAGTAAATGCATTAAATTAAGCTGCAGATGTTTTGCTGTCAACACAACGCTGTATTATGGTGTGTTATTTTCCTGATAGAAACATTTTATATACTGTAAATAAACACAGTTTTGTTAATTAGTTAATGAATTATTTTTTAATGCTCCATTAGGCTTTAGAAAAAAATAGCACAAGCTATTGAAAGTTCTCATTTTTAATAAACAGACCTTGCAGTAAATATGCCATGTGTACTATCTGCTGAAATGGAAGCTCTTGCAGGAGTAATTACGGCCCGGCTCTCTGTTTTAAGTTATTCTGTGCTGCTTCGGCTATTTCAGGCTCGGGGATTAAGGGTTATTAGGAATATGCAGGATGGAGGATGGAGTGTCTGCGTGTAGCATCTTGAAGTCAGGCAGAGGTGGTTAAGGATTTGCTCGCTTATTTTATATTTTCCTGCAATTGGGAGGCGCCTGAAAGGCGCGGCAAAGACAGAGAGAATTCTGGACTTCAGGTCTAGGCCAACCTGAGAAATGCGGGACCTTGAGTCATGAAAAACAAAAACCCTGCAAATCTTCTTCTTCACTCTAGAGACTTTCCTCTTCCCCAAGCAAGGACGGAGGCGTCTCGCCCGGGGAGTGCCTCGGAGCGGCAGTAGATGGGAAAAATGTCCAAGCAGGGGACGCGAGTTCTCTCCCGGATGAGTTCATTTCAATAGTCACTGTGTTTCATCGGATGCAGCTGGTTACATTTTTAATAGGCAGATGGCTAATTTTACAGTTCCAAGCCAATCTCTCATTGGACAACATCCAGAAAGCCCGTGGTAGGGTAATGCCCGGCAGAAAGTTCAACAGGACACTTGGGGGGAACATATGCTAATGTCAGCCCTTTTAGCTAAACGTCTTTAAAAAGAATATTCAGTGCTAAGCCGAGGGATTTTCACCGACTCAAGCCTAGCACCAGATGGGTGGCCAGCTATGGAGTCTTCAGGGCCTAAGCAAATGCTCTTAATCAGGCTTGTATGGTCAGAGAATCAAAGAGCATCAAACCCGGAATCACGGAGCGAGGTTTGGAAATGACAAAGGTGTGTGTGGAGGCAGAGATCAGAGATGGCCCTGCTAAGCGGGTTTTCGCTGAGCGGAAAGTCCAAGGCGCTGCTGAAGCTCTGGGGGCCTGTGATTAGCTCTGCCCGGTGGCTGCTTTTGGGTGTCCTGCCCATCTGATCTTCTTAGAGCCCCTCTGGTCCTTGTACCTCCCCCGGGGTCTTCCCCGGGGTCCCGGAGAAGGCGGGACCTCCGCTGCAGTTCTCAAAGCATCCTTCTTTTAAAACTGTTTGGAAAGCTCTCTCTGCAAAGCAATGGCTATTTAGACATCTTAATTAAAAGGGAATTTGGGACTATCTCCCATGTTGCAGGGCATGTAATCAAGCATTTCTTACTCTCCGAAGAAGGATTTCAGCTCCCTCTTCACAAAAGGCTTTGAAATGTCCTAAAACAATCTCCCATAGCTCAGGAGGGGGTGGTGGTGGGGGTGGTGGTTGGGGGGCAGGGAGTCGAACCACCAGAGCAAAAAACAACAAACATTTTCTGGGAGGTGATAAAAGTCTGGGATGCAAAGTATCCTTATTTTATTTCAAGTGATAAATGGCCACAGGGTAACTGGGAAACACTTTCAGAACCACAATGGCAAATGCCATTGTTTAAATGAGGCAAATGTTGTTTACCTCTAAGCAAAATAAAAGATGAGGATCAGAGGAAAGAGGGGATCAAAAGAGTTTTCTCCAAACAGATTTATCAAAGAGAGCGATGTTTAAATGATTTCAACTTCTATTTTATAAAAATATTTTACGAGGTACTTTTCTGAAAATAACATGCTTCTGAGGACTTCGCCCCCCCCCAATCTCTTCCTGAAAGTGGGGGCTTTACTTTTATCCAGAGCAACGGGCCACAAAGCACCTTATTTAAAACAATACGGAGAACCCCAACAAAGCAGTAACTCGGAGCTAGGAAAAGAGGACTTTATTTTTTTGGCCAGGAAAATAACCTTCAAACCTCCAACGGAATCTCTAAATGCTTCTATCAAATTTTTCTTTCAAGAACCTGGAGAGCCGTTGGTTTTCTTTTTACAGAACAGGTTTGAAAAGAGTTTTCTCGCAGAGTTTTTGTTTTATAATCAAAATAATTCAAGGGAAGTGACACAACTTTTCTTTTGAGAATTTTTTTTTTTTTTCCTGGACACAGTCTAGTTGAGGGAGAGAGAGAGAGAGAGAGAAAAAAAAAATCTAACCAATTCCAAGACTTGTAGACAAAAGTCACACAATGGCAAAAACCTCAAAGATAGTTATAAATTATTCTGTCACTAAATTAAAGTATTTGGTAGAAGAAAAGTCTTAAACATGTAAAGGAGAGCGAGCCAAATACCTTCTCCGTAAAGGGAATTATGGAAACTTCTCTCTGGTGTGAATACCTAATATATTTTAGCCTTTTATTTTTTCAATGTAGTTTAAAGAAACTTTATGCCATTTACGAAAAAAAAAAAATAACTTTGAAAGGGAAAAAAAGCCAAAAGAAAAGCAGAAATTAGGGCAGTTTTTAAACTACAAGCCAACTGTTTGCTCTACTTTGCTTTATTTATTAGTTCTTAAGGTATTTAAAACTTGAGCATTAAAACTGCAGAATAATTTGCAAATGAATGCAGTTGGAGTTGTGAAAATATAACTCACAGCTGAATGTGGGTTATTCAGACAAATGGCTGCTTTGTTCGAGGAGGGGAAGTAAAGTTCTGTGTTAATTTATTACAAACTGCAGCATTTCATCCCTGATGTCCAGGCAACAATGTATTTTATTTCAAGTAATTTATAAGCACTTCCCAGAGCACTTAGCAGTGATGTCCTTGGCTATTTTGCTCCCAGAAACGGAGTGTATATGTATTTACTGTGGGAATTTGTTTTTAATAAAACTGTTGTAAGGCATTTTTATTCCTTTGCTTTGTTACATTAAAAACATTCGCTGCATAAGTAATGTATTTTATTCCAAGTTGAAAGGCAGCAGATCACAGCCGGCAACTGTATTGGAGGGGCAGAGATTCATGCGGGCAGGAGCTGTGTTTAAAGTGAACCAGGCCATTTTCAAAGCGGTTCTGGGTGTCTTCTCCGTCCAGGTGGCTTAGGGGAGCAGCTATTAGATGGCCAAGTGTCTGGAAGGTTCCAGGGTACCGGTACTCCAGGCTAACACTGACTCTGAGAATAAAGTCGAAAAAGGAGACTAGAATGTAGTGAGTGTGTGTGTGTGTGTGTGTGTGTGCGTGTGCACGTGCGCGCACACTGTGTGAGATACTGCCTGTGTCTGAACACACATACACTATACATGCTAGAGATCCTGAAGTTTTCCTCTGTTTTCCACATTTCCTAGAATCAATTCACAGTCCTAGGGATTCCAAAATTGGCCTTGATTTCAATTTTTAAGAAAAAATCCACAGATACTCAGGCTTTTATGATTTAAAAAAAATCAGAATTACTTGGATGCTATCAAGGTTGAAACTGTGGCAAGGAAGCACCTAATAATTGGTTTCTGGGTATCAGCTTCCAGGCCAATGGTGGGGAGAGCTCAACGTTACCATAGTTTTGTCCCAAAGCTTAGACGTAGTGATTCTGTTAATGGCCAAGAGTTCTTCTGGAGACTCAGCTCTGCAGTGGCCTTTACTTTCACCAGCTCACTATCTCAAGCAGGGATGAGTTAGTTGAAGTCATGGTCCATCCACCCACCCACCCACCCATCCACCCACCTGTCCATTCCACTTGTCTGTCCATCTGTCCATCCATCATCTCCCCACCTCTACATCTGTCCATCCTGTCTGTTCATCCCTCTTTCCATCCACCCACCCACTGACCCACCCATCTCTTTATCATCCTTTACCTTTGGGAAGAAATAATGTGCTGGTGCTAACAGCTAGTGTCACAGGAAGCCAAGAGATCTTTTCTATATGTGTGTGTTATGAGCCCTAGAATTGCTGTATATTTAACGTGCATCACACGGCGCTTCACACGTGAACACAGTTGCAATCTTGGGCTCCAGAGGCAGAGATTATAGCAGGCCTTGCAGCTTACGGAGGTACAGAGCTATATAAAATGCAGCCTCATAATTATCTAGACACATTTGAGAAGTTCTTTATAATTTGAAAATTGCTTTGACTTTTAAAAAGAAATTTGATGAGCAATTACTCTATAATAATAGATTTTTAAACTTATTATTAAAAAAAATAACAAGGGAAGTGTTTGAACAAATTACCTTTAAGAGAATCTAGCATTTTTTTTTTTCCCTTTGGCCACTAACTTTTCCAGAAGTGAGGAGTGAGTAAATGAAAATACAGATTGCTGTGTTAATTAGCCATAAAAATCATATTTATTATTTGTGAAGGAGCCATGAAACTGAGCGAGGGCCTATAAGCCAGGGAGTTAAAAGAAATGTGAAAGCAGATCTAATAAGAATCAGACCTCTGTGCTTAGTGCAAACAGAATATATTTCTTCTCATCTGGTCTCTATTCCTAATGGGGGAAGAGTTGATCAATATTTTCCCCTATTGCTTCTATTTCTTTACTAAAAATCCAGGAGGGTATTTGTTTTTTGTTTGTTTTTTGTTTTTGTTTTTTTTTTTTTAGGAACCAGCTCCAGGAAGCTTTCCTGACTTTAAGCTCTATTTTTCTAACTCCTAGGTCTCCTGGGCCAGGAAGTATAGGATGTGAATGCATTTAAATTGCCAGAACACATCCTGGAGTTCTTGTGGGGTCCAGCCCCAAATTCCTCCCTCTGGGCTTTCTAATACTTTGGGTCCCTTGGAGACTGAAAGGGTGCGATGTGTTTTTTCCTTGGTACAGAAATCAGCTTAGGAACTGGTGATAGGAAAATACTGCACAGGATTTTTTTTAAAGAAATGAGAGAGGAAGAAAGAAAACAGAAAAAAGAGAACACATCAATTTGTGATGTGGCAGCGACAGCTGAACGTATTTAGCTGACGTTGGAAACAATTATCTATCAATCAAATGATCCTCAATTTAAAATTTGTCCAAACAAATATTTACCATGTATGATGAATCTCAATGCTTCTAGAGGGATTATTAGTCTTGTAAATGAAGAGGTCTCAAATATTACTCTGTCTGTGCTGAGCTGATTTTTTCTTAACCCTATTTTAAACATGTCTGGAAGAAGTGACCATGGCTAATCAATACGTCAGATGCCTTGGTCTGTCCCTAGAAGTTGAGGCCGGCGTGGCTAGGAGACCAACACAGCACCTCTCTCCACCGAGTGTGCATTTCACGGGTCCATCCTGATCCCCAGCACTAGTTTGCAGGGGGCAAAAAATGGAAGTTAGAGGGCAGGATAGAAACCCTGTCTCCTGACCCCTGGGTCTTCGGCAGCTGGTGCAGAATCTCGGGTGGAGGTGGCGGCTTCCAGGGGCCCCACAGCCTCGGACCTGCCACCTCCCAGCCACAGGACACAGGGCAGTGACTCTGTGATCTTTGTGCCTTGGTTTCTTCATTTGCAGAATTGGGATGATAATAAGAGCCCTCCCTCCGTGTTACGAGGATTAGCTACGTGATGTGATAGTTTCCGTGGTCAAAAGGGCTTAGCTATAGGAACGGCCTTAGTCCTAGCTTCGCGGCTATTTCACGGCAGAGTCTGCCCAGTGGACAGATGTCCGTTGAATTGACTGACCCTCACCTGTGGTTATGCACAGCAGCGGGATGCCTCCCCTAGCCACTTTTTCTCTTTTCTAATGCTTTTTCTTTACCAGGCGAGGCAAGGTAGCGCCTTCTTCCCTTCGGTACCTCCCTGGCTGTCTTGCTTTGTCACTCTGTGGTCATCTCTCCCTCTTCCGAGCCTGTTTCTGTGCCCCCAGTTACCTCTCTAGACACCCTCATGGCAGTTATATAGCTTGGCCTCGTTTGTATTCGTTCATTAGCATGCATTTTGCATCCCCCTCCCTTAGCAAGTCCTGGAGAGCCCAGGCAGTGGGAGAGAAAGGTCCCCAGGGCCGCAGAGAGGGGCTTAGTCTTCTCCAAGTCACTCTGGAGGAAGAGAGACTTCCAAGCTTCAGGGCACAAAAGCAGGCCCTGCTACCCGTTCATGTTCAGGGAACTCAACATTGCCCAAAGGGGTGAAAGAAAAGCTCTCATCGAAGGGGCTGATGCTTCTGCCCTTCTTGCAAGCTCTGGGGTGTCAGATGCTGGGGTGGAGGGAAATTGTGGACCTGAACCAGATCCTTGGGCACCCGAGTCTCCCAAGTTTGATCCTTCTGGATCTCTCCCCCAACTTTCTCTGGCTCTTATTGCAGTTTTTTTCCTCTTCGTCATTGTTATCTACACTCATCAAATTCATTCAAACTTGGATGAAAGAATTAATCCAGTTTAATGTGTTGTGTCCCTGAGAGATCTGGGGTTTAACAAGATGCAAAAAGGTTTTCTCTACACTGTAGGGGAGGGCGACACTGTGACAGTACATAGACCGCATTCACCCCCGGCTGCCTTCCGTTCATCCATAGTGTGGACATTAACAAACAAACATTTAAAATTAGTAGAATTTCCATTAATGTCTGGACATAAATGGCTTTCTTTGAAGAATCTTTTTATTTTAAAGATTTATTTATTTATACAAGAACCGGGGTACAGGCCAGATGTGCGGGAGGGTGAGAGGATTCACCGGAGCTAGAGTGGGAAACAGAACAGGCAGACTGACGAAATACACTGCTGAAGGGAGCAGCGGGCAAGACAGGAGAGGTCTGCCGCACCATGTGGGTTTCTCCCCAGCCGCCCGGGATAGAACCCGCACTGCAGAGTCTGCGGACCCCTTCACGGTGTGGTGCTCAACCGCCTGTGCCACCAGGGAGGCCCTCCTTGAAGAATCTTGACCCGCCTTCCTTCATCTTCTCTCTCATCACATGTCTGCAAAGTCTTGGGTCGTAGACACTCTTGTTTAATAAGCGTTCACTCGCAGATGTCTTGCCCCCATCCCCAAGGAACGAAGGCCTTTGGCCACCCAGGGACGGGGAACTTTAAAAGGAATCAGGCTCACCCAAAGTGACCCATAAGGTGTGGTGTAAAAATGGACTTTTTACGTTTATATTATTATTATGAAATATCAGTCATGCATGTTGTTTAAATGTATGTGTGTCTAAGTAGACACACGTGTGTAAGTGGGATGCCTGGTCAAGCATTTTTGACTGACGGTGTACATGAGCAAACACGGAGACTCTTGTTGCTACACTATGGTGTATTTTGGAACAGTTGTTAAAAGGTGAATGCATGCAAAACACATGTTAATTCATGAATAACAAATGAGCCAGATGGAGCTGTACCAGGGATGCCAGGAGACAGAGACAGCACCAGGGGAGGGTGAGCGAGAAGACAGGGGAGTGATAAACATGAGTGTCACGACCCACAGTCCAGCCAGCCCTGCATGTCCTTGGGTCCTGTGTCAACGCAATCAGCTGTGGATTGAAAGTGCCTACCCCGTACTTGGCCTAGGAGGGCTGGGTCTGTACTGATAGGTACCGGCTCTTTCCCCCTCTCTCATTCCTGAAACACTACAGTATAATAATCATTTACATTGGCTTAGGTATTAAGTAGTCTCAAGATGATTTACTTTTTTAAATTTTATCTATTTTTGAGTGGAAGAACTGGGGTGTAGGCCAGAGATGCGGGGGGTGAGAGGACTCACAAGAGACAGAGTGGGGAGCAGAACAGGCAGACTGACTGAAATCCACTGCTGAGGGGAGCAGCCGGAGACAGGAGAGGTCTGCTGCTGCCATGTGGGTCGGCTCCCTGGCCGGGGATCGAACTCAGGCCACAGCAGTGATGGCGCTGAGACTCAACCCCTACGCCACCAGGGAGGCTGTGATTCAAAGTGTCCAGGAGGATGTATGTAGGTTATACTCAAATACTGTAAGGGATTAATCAATACATGGTGGTATCCGTGTGGGGTCCTGGAACTAACCACCCACCCACTGCTGGACACTGAGGTAACTGGATCTACCATCCACTGTTTTTCCGGTGCAGAAGATCCATCTGGGAGACAGCAAACTCTCTTCTTACAACACCTGTAGAATTCTCGATCTATCCATGGGAACTTGGAACTTAGAAGAGCTATTCCTATGGGTCGTTTTCTGTAATGGGGAAATCAGCCCTTGGGAGTTTAAGCATCTTGCCTGAGGTCGTAGACAAGATTCCTTTGCTGATAGGTGTGGTCAGAGTTCCGGGAGGGGACCCCTTATCATCAGATCTGGAAAAGACCACTGGTAAGAAATGCTCCCTCTAGCAGGAATCTGGAAATGCACACTGTATTAGGAATCCATTTTTACCATTTCTACAAAAATAAAATCAGTTTCCATGCAGCAAATCCAGGTCATTTATGTTCAGGAAAGAAAGAAAAAGAAATTCAAGGAAGAGCTTGTGGTCCAATGGAGAAGGACACGCCTTTGGGGTCCAATGAAACTGGGGGCAAATCCAGCTCCGCCTGCTACCCGGGGTGTGAACTCAGCTCATGTCCTCAGTCCAGCAGATCCTCAAATCACACGCTGTATTTAAAGCTGTTTTGTTATAATGTTGATGAAGGAAAAAACCAAACAAACCATCCTGGCCAATGCTGGTGTCTTTCACATTCTGTTATGTGTCATTTTGCTTCAAGCTACAGCTTCTAAGAACCAATGGGTGAAATTTCATGAAGACTTTCTCTAGTCCAGCCTGTAAAATGGCGATATCTATCGCGCCTTTCTCCTCGGGTTCTTGACGAGATCAAAGGAAGTCCCAGAGGGGGAGAGGCCAGCACAGTGCCCAGCACATAACCAGGGCCCAGGGAAGAGCTGGCATCACATGCCCCACAGTCAGTGCTCAGCAGTCGTGTGGGGTTACATCGGAGCTAGGGTCACCCTCCTTGACTGCTCGGAGCCATTTATTGAGGGGCCCCAAGTCTTTTACACATGAGAGAACTAACAGTTGACAAGACTGAGGTGCTGAGGTTGAGAAGGAGCCGCGTCCCCTGCAAACAGGACGCATGGCATAAGGGGCGGCATGGAGGAGAAAGCCCGGAGGCCTTGGATGGACATTTCCTCAGGAAAGAAGTGTTGTTCATTGAGGAAGTCTAGGCATCCTACGGGACGGGGGATATGTGATCTTGGCTCTGGCCGATGCCAGGGGAGTGGGCCTGAGCTTTGGTACGAGCGCTCTTACCCTGCCTTTCCCCGCTTCCTCTTCCCTCTGTGCCCGGCAGACAGCCTGGCCCGGCCAAGCGCTGCCGCGTGGCCCTGGACCCAGGAGAAAGGACTGGCGAGTCCCCACCTCCGAAAGCTCAACCCGCCTTCTCCTCTTGGCCGCCTTCCTCTGAAGCTCCCCCCTTTGCGCGCCATAACCCCCATGTAGGGGGCGGCCGGGGAGCGCCCCTCATCCTCACCTTGGCCATTCTGCACAATAGCCGCATCCGCCTCACTCAGCTCAGATCCCGAGACCCCAAAGCACGTCCCCTGCTTCTCAGTGACCAGCCATTCCTCGCGGCCGCCCCCCGCCCAGCCAGGCTCTCCATGACCTTGTTCTTCGCAAAGGCCAGTGGTGAGACAGGGCCCTTGATCGCCAGATCAAACCCACCGTCCAGTCCCAGGGAAGGGGGCGGCTCTAGGGGGGGCACCCCACTCCAAAAGCCCCTCTGGGGCCCGGCGCACCCTGCCCCGGTGTCGCCATGCGCTTTCCCAGCCGCTGCTTTCCTTCCGGGTGTCCTTCCGGGAAGGCCGCGGCTCCTTCTCCTTTATCAGTCTGGAACAGGAACTTCTAAAACCCCATTAACCAGTAATCACTCAGGGCCAGTGAGGGCGCCTCCACCACCCCAGGAACATCCAATTAGCAAATCATGATCCGGCCCTCCAGTGAAAGAAGTCAGATCCATTATCTGTGATGTCCCCAATTAGAGTGTTTATTCATGAAACGCTGCTCCGAGCTGGCTGGCCGGGCGGCTCCTGCCTTTCCCAAAGCCTGGCCAGACTCAGCCTCTCTTCCCGCACCCCCACCCCAGCCCGGCCGCCCCAGGCCTTCCCCTGCCCCCCAACCCGGCCCGCAGAGTCACGAGTTCTGTGAGCAGCGGGATGGGAGAGTCAAATACTTCAGCCTCGGTCATGCCTGACTGGAGTTCCGTGTCTTGTGTTCCTTTTGGGGGGGTGGAAAAATAAATGAGTGGAGCCCCAAGCGTGGCTGTGATTTCGTTAGTATTTATCAATCTCACTTTCACAGTAAATCTGGCATTGATCAGACGCTGAGAGCGCCCCAGGTGCGGGGCTCACTCCTGCCTCCTGGCCTCCTGGCCTCTTGCAATCAGTTACGTTTTAACTGCATGAAAACGGGGAGCAAAAATTCATCTGCCTTTAGAGCTCGAATGGTCCTTAGCAGCTCCGTGGTCCAGCCCCCGTCCACTCCCAGCTTGCCAAGAGGAAAACTGCTACTAGGTTTGGTGGTTTTATCAGCCTCTCTGTGCTTAGATAGCCAAGAATACAACCCCACTTTTCAAAGCGCCCCGACACATACCGTGATCACGAATCAACAAAACCACCCAGGCAGTACTGACCAGGAGGGCGGTCTTAGTAGCAAAGTCTCCTCCATCTGGGGAAACTGAGTAAAGGAGAGAAATACGGATGCAGTGAAAGTCACAGCCAGGCACTGGGCTTGCTGTTCGGATCCCACCCGCTCCAGAAGGGCGTGGGAGCAACCTCTCAGCACTTGAAAGAGTGTGGGTTTCCTTCCACCATCAGGCCTCAGAAGTCAGCTCTTCTCCCCACTAGCAGGAAAATCCTCTTCCTCACTAGCTTAGCCGCTCAGCAAGTTGCTTGGGGGAATTAGGGAGTGTTGCTCCCTACCCAAACTTGTGTCAGGCTGCTGCGAAAACACAATCTGTCTGTTTATATTTCTAAAGCCAAACACGGTGTTTTCTATAATTCTGATTAGCATCTACTTGGCCTCTTCCTTGAAGTATCCTCGGTGGAAATGTTCCAGGGAGAAATCTGTGAGCGCGTACGGGGGCGCGCTGAGCTGGCCCCCACCAGATCCAGGGCTGTTGGTCACAAGACCGCCTGCTCTAAACACCCCACGCATTAAACTCAAAATGGTGTAAGCTTAACATGGAGAGGACTTATATAAAAACACAGGCCATCATACACAAAGCTCGTGGCTGAATTATTTGGCTGATTCTTACTGGTTCTATACGAAGTTATCTCTCAAAGTGACTACATCTGGGGTCTCTGTAGGGTGACACCACCACAGGATGTGCAACCGAGTGCCCCTCACCAACTCTTCGCCTTCACATCAGCCATGGGGGGAAATACAGAAATTCAGAAATCCTACAAGGCAGAAACTACCCTCGGCCCCCAGTATCAACTCGTGAACATTTACCAGATGATCTGTCTGCCTGCAGGAGGCCCCCGGTGGGAAGTTCACTCCGTGCGCCTCCTCCCTCACCTCGCAGCACCGATGCACAAATGTCTGGTCCATAGAAGCAAATTTTATTTGCAACTGATATAGGCTTCTCGGCACCAACTCCTCTCTTAAGACACTTTTGCTGTACTTAGCAGACATCTTTCTAAATCACGGCGCATGACCTGCGGGATTTCCAACACAAATTCTGGCAAGATGTCAAGCTCTCCTGCAGATAGGCTGAGTCTGCCTTGGCCCGGTTGTGACAGCCTCAGGGGAGGGTACCCTCACCCAGGTCTTTATTCACCCCCTACCCCAATGGCCGAGGCAGCCAGGAAATTTTACTTATTCTGCCTCGGTTGTTTCTTTTTTCTTTTCTTTCTTTTTAAGATTTATTCATGGATACAAGAATGGGGTACAGTCAGAGGCACGGGAGGGTGAGAGAATTCAGCAGAGACAGAGCGGGGAGCAGAACAGGCAGACAGACCAAAGACAATGCTGAGGGGAGCAGCGGGCGAGACAGGAGAGGTCTGCCGCACCATGTGGGTATCTCCCTGGCCAGCTGGGAACCAAACCTGTGCTGCAGAGGCTGTGGACAGCTTCACAGCACAGCGCTCAACCCGCTGCGCCACCACTTTGGTTGTTTTTTAAAATAGTCTTCTGGATTCGAGAAAAGATGTCAGCTGTCACTCATGCTTTTAATTATGCAAATAGTACATGAGTCCATACATGTCCCTAGTAAGTGACTCAAATAATGCAGTGATCACAAAAAGAAAGTCCCCCTCAGACCACTTTCTATTCCTGGTCCAGAAATAAACCCTGTTTTGTTTTTGATAAGTCACCTTCATGATTTTTTAGTTTCTAACTATCTACCTACCTACCTACCTAGCTACTTATCAATCATCTAATGCCATTATGTAACAATGAATGCTATATCTATATGACTTTTACATAAACAGGGATCATAATCACAATTACTCTGCAGCAAGAATTTTTTCACTTATAAAGTTTTCCCCTGTTAGTGTCCGTAGATGACTCATTCTTTGCAGAATTTGCAAGATCACACCACCTTTCCCTACGGATGCGCATTTAGGCTGATTCTGATTTGTGTTGTTGTTGTTAAAAGTGAAGCAGCATTGAACAGCCTGGTTCATGCATCTCTGCAGAGGCAAGGGTGTGGGATAACGTGCAAGAAGTAGAATCTTGAAGTCGTGGTAGTTGTCATTTCTTGCCTTGCTCCTCAACCTCCTGGATAAAATGAAGTCTGTTAACATTGGGCCTACAAGTAAACAGGCTCTGGGTAGAACTCTGATATCAATAACAATAACTGTTAATCATAGGACATAAGGAATTGAGTGGATATTTGTGGGCGCTTGAGGACTGGTCTGCTGGCTACGTGAGCTGATGGAGAACGTTTTTGTTTGAAAAAGGTTAATGAGGCATGCACTCAGCGCTTGTCCACACACTCGGGGTCGTGCTCCTCCGGCATGTTCCAGCTGTCTTCCAGCTGTCCTCTCTGCTTCTCCAGACCTGGGGCTTCCTCGAACCTCAGAAAGCCTCAGGGGGAGGCCCAACGTGTGGGGAGTGCACAGCCCCCAGAATGAGCGGAGGTAGCCTGTCGATACCCCACTTTCTTCTCAGCTAAGGTGGAGTCACTCTGAGGCCCGTGCTTCACATTATTTCTGAGTGTTTGCCCATGAACTGGAGCCTCATTGGCCCGCGGTGGTAGGTGCGGCTGTGAGATACCCCCAATGGGATGCTACTCCCCAGTGGAATAGTTGCCCTTGAAAATAGTTGCCCAATGGGATGCTACTCTCCAGATAGTTGCCCTTGAAACACTTGCCTCTGGGTTGTTTCGGGGGAATCTGACTTTAGACAGCTTGTCTTTGCAGTCTGGTGATCACGGCAGCCTGAACCCCAGAAATGAGGTGCTAGTGAGCAAAAATAATGCTGCCCCTCATATGCTGCAAGGGAATGGCACCCTCTCGATGAGCAACTGAGTCGTGTCTGGCTGGCCTAGACACGGAAGCCCACACTGGCTGGAGAGCCCTGGGCCTGTGTTTGGAGGTGGGGGCTTTGGGTGAAGCTGGATCAGCTCTGCACAAGAATGGGAAGACTCGGGGCTTCGTGGACCAGGAGGGCAGATTCCAGGCAGCGCTGGCTTCCTCATAAGGCAATGTTTCTCCTATGAGGCTGAGGACTGACACAGGGAGGCCTAGCCCATCTTCTGCGGGCCAAGGTCAAAGTGCCCCAGGGCTGCTCACTGGATGCTTGAGGGAGGACTCGGAGCTGTTTCAGAATCCTCAGAGAGGCCTTTGAGCTGACAAAGCCTTTGGTTTGGGCTGGCTCTTTCCGCCCCTGAGCCGAGCTCTGGCCAGTGAGGCTGACTGTCAGCCTCTCCATCATCAACGCTCTCCGTCCACCCGCTTCTCTCACTTCAAACAGCATTTAAATATTCCTGAAAGATGGGCCCCAACTTGGTAACAATCACACAAACCTTACTAAGCCGAAGACAAGCCACACTTGTTGTCATCCCCAAGCATTATTCCACTGAGTCCTCAGATGGGCACCAGGTAAAACGGGTAAGGCCATGCCATCCACGCCCAGTGGAGGAAACTGAGGCACAGCAAGGCTTTGCATCTGGCCCAAGACCACATAGCTAGTCAGGGTTGTAACTGGATGTGTGTCTTAGGGTGTCTCACTTCAGAGGTTGTGTCTCTAACCTCTCTACGTGCAGAACTTGGGGATCAGGCCTCTTGCTTTACAGGCTCACTTGGCTGTGTGAACTTGCTCGAGTTATTTAAAGCCTCTGAGCTTGACTTACTCCCATGGAGGATGCTGCTGTCTCTTGGTGGAGGTGGTAGCAATGGCGGGGGCAGTGGGTAGATATGGACAGCAGAGGGGTACCCCGTAAGGAGCAGAGGCTTGAGGTTGCTGCGCACACCCTGTGTTTGGCCTGCATGGAGTTACTCGGTCTCCCCGAACACACCGGGCATCTGCCAGTCACCCAACTGCTTGCAATGATTTTTTCCTCCCTTGCTCTCCAGTGACCTGCTAATCATTTGAGGACCAGCATAGATGTCCCTCTCTGTGGGGAATCCTGGTAAATTCCCTTTGAGTTCTTTTTTTCCATTAGTGGTTCCAATTAGTTGGGGAGTAGCTGACCGACTTAGGATAAGGTTTGGAGATAGATTCTACAGCTCTAAGGAGTGAGTCTACCTCTTCATCGGGGGGGGGGGTGTGGGGGTGACATGGAAACAGTTCCTTTGTGTGTAAAATGAGAGAAATTACAGTATCTACCTCATAGGCTCACTGTGAGAGCGAGATGAGAAAAAGTATGTGAAAAGCTTAGCATGGTGCCAGGAACATAATAAGTGCTCAATAAATCTTATTCACATTATTTTATCATTATGAACATATCTATGGCATCATTTAATACTTGGTTCTACCACACTTTTCATTATTGTTACTATGTTATGTTATGTTATGTTATGTTATGTTATATTATATTATATTATATTATATTATATTATTATATATTATATTATATAGTGGGGTCTTCATCCTCACTAGACCAAAAACTTTTCAAGAGGAACAGAGTTTATTCCAACTTTTGATTTTTGTGCCAACTCAAATGCTTGTCATATTACAGTCAATTTGGTGTTGGATGGAGAGACGGGTGACAGGGTGGATGGCAGGTGGCTAGACGGACGGCAGGGTAATTCCTCTCTGGTTCAGTGGTTGAGAGCAAGTCCTGGTCATCTCTGCTAACTGAGATATGTTGTTTGTTACATCAGGAGAAGGGAAACATGAAGAGTCAAGAAACAGGCTTCCCAACTCTTAACTTGAAGCAGGGATGACACAGGAGAAATAAATGGTACAAAATAAACAACAAGGTTAGTAGTTGCATTTTTATCCATATGGCATGGAGTTGACTTAAACTGCCAAACATTTGCCTTTATCTTTCCTTTCACCAATGCATAAAAATACAAAGTGTCAGGCTTCCCTCGTGGCTGAGGGGCTAAGTCTCGGTGCTATCACCACTAAGGCCTGAGTTCGATCCCCCGCCAGGGAGCTGACCCACAGGGCGCGGCAGACCTCTCCTGTCTCGCCCGCTGCTCCCATCAGCAGTGGATTTCAGGAGATCTGCCTGTTCTGCTCCCCACTCTGTCTCTGGTGAATCCTCTTATGGCCTGTACCCCAGTTCTTCTATGCAAAAAAAACCCCAAAAAGCAAGTGTCATTCAGAAACTGTCTTGCCCACATGAGCCACCTTATTTGTGATGAGTCTGGTGATCATGGCAGCCTGGAAAAGTCTGGAAAGCCTCAGATGAGTCTGGCCGAGCTGGGACCTGTATCCGGGTGAGGGACAAGACAAAGGAGGGTCCTGGCTTGGGGCTCTCTCCCTGACTCTTCTTAGTGGGGATTCTCCAGGTTGAGAGTTCGACAGTTTTACAAGAGAGACCAAAGCTTGCTGTGATGCAAGGCCGCCTGACCTGGAGGTCTGAGCTCTTGCTCTTATCCCGGAGGACCCTGCAGGGTTTCCCAGCCATCCGCTCGGTCTGCCCGCTATGTCTAAGCGCCCGATAGCGTCTGGATCCCTGGCACTTAGGTTGTGTAGGTGAAGGCATCAGAGGACATCCAGCAACTTACCCGAGGCCGTCTGGCCCTTTGGGGAGGGCCGTGGCCAAGCCCGTGTGCCTCTCTCAGGATCAGCTCCCTCCCTCCCTTCTACCTCTTTCCTCCCATTGATGGCTGGATGAGTATCCAGGTTACAGCGCTACCTTGTCCCTTCTGTGCAAAAGAACACGTTAGGCCGTGAGCAGGTAACAGTAGTGCTTGATGCTGGAGACTCTGACTTTTGAGAGATCGCAGCTTCAGTTCCCATCACTGCCCCACCCTCAATCAGCTACGTGTCCTCAGCGACCTCACTGTGAATGAACAGGGTCCTCCCCGTTCCACGGGAGAATCCGAGCAGCCTCGTGGTGAAGATCAAATGAAGCAACGACTATGAAGCCCAGAGCAGAGCCGGGCAGGCTGTAAGCTCTCGGGGAACAGTCACTACTATTTTTAGTTTTGTTATCACAAATTACTCAACCAAACAGAACTGGTTGAACTTGTATTTACTTTCTCATGCTGGAGGACACACCCTCATCCCAACAAACCCCAGTCATCATTGTTTCCAGAAGTCGAGAGGGCTTTGAAACCAAATCCAACGGAGCCGAGCGGAACCCCCGGCTCTCACCTCCTACAGAACCCCAAGAAGAGGAGAATGGGAGAAAAGCTGGGGCCGGGCCGGTTGGCTTGTCCCCTGGAGCAACTGGGGGAGGCGCCTGATTTCCACGGATGATGGAAGTGGGGTTCTCTCTGGCTCGGGATGCTAAGATTTTGGGAATCGTGCTTCCAGCTACTTCCAGCGGAAGCCCCTGGACTGAGATGGCTTCTCCCCGGGAAACCTTCAGCACGGGCCGCCGCTTCTCGCCTCTCGTGGTGAGAGGGATGCCCGGGCACACCTCGCTCGCTGGGCTTCTGCTTTCCGGTCGCTCCCGCCCAGCTCACTTCGTTCTAGAAAGCCTTCCTGTGTCAGCGTCGGCGTCGAGAACCTGGCCAACCGGACACTGTCGACGTCTTCTCCTGCCCTGGTAACCTCCGGTCTTATTGGCAAGCAGAGGAGACCCCGGCCCTGGCTCTGTGGTCTCCCATCGAGCCCTCCCGTGCCAGCTCCGGCTGCCTCTTCCCCGCCGCGCACACAGGGCGGGCCTTGCCCCGCGTGGAGGAGGACAAGCTGCCTTCTTTGTTTCCTCCGGGGGCCCACCAGGAGCCCGCCTCCACCTGTGCGCCCCCCACGGGCCCCGGGCTCGCCGTCCTGCTCACTTGGCCTTCGGGACAAAAGACACACTTTGCTGAGACGTCCTATGTCAGCCCGAGACCTTCGATTCTCTCAAAGCTCCTTTCCCTCCTTTCTTTTTTGCTTTCAAAAAAAAAAAAAAAAACCCCACAACATTATGGGGAAAAAAGAGAGAAACGGGATGGAGAAAGCAGGCCACAAAACCCCGCAAACCCAGGCCCACTTTGGGGAGTTGAAACATCTGCACTTTCTCAGCAGTTTGAAAGGAAACAAAAAATTGCCAAGTGGTATAAAATTTGAAGAAAAATTACCCAAAGGAGGAATGGATGTTAACCACGCTTCAATTCCCCACTATGGGTTGACATTTGAAGTACTTTCTTCTCCCTGCTTTCTTTCTGATTCACAGTGTGTCTAAAGAGGTGAATTGGGCATACAAAACCCAACCTCCTCTTGCCAGGGTGGGTATGAAATATGAAGGCTAGACGATTGTCTGGGCTCAGTGCATTGGAATAACATTGGTTAAATTATGGATAGTTTTTGAATAGTGTCACTTTTTTTTTCTCTGCAGATGGTTGTTCACACAAGGAGCCGGGTCTGCATAATTGTATCACTAATCAGCAGTAAGGCAATTAGTTGTGTAAGTGTGCTATAATCATTCTAACAGAAGAGATGACGAAAAGACAAAAAAAAGGAGGGGGGCACCAAAATGTCTTTTCTGAATCCATCAACTGACAGCCATAATTAGATATATATAATTGAAAATTCCACAGTAGGGGGGCCAGCTTATACAAATGAATTTTCTCTGCTGCCCTTACGCATTTTTGTCTTTGGCTGAGCATCCCCCTAGGAAAGGCAGAGAGCTCCTCATTCCACGAGTGCATACTGTACTGGGTATTCTTTCAGCCCAATGATGTCAGAATAACAATTTTTGGGGTGGTGGGGGGGGGGCGCAGGCCGGGGGCCGGGGGTTAGTCTGCTGTAAAGACAAACCCTCGGGGAGGCGGATATGGATTTCGTGGCCCCGCACTGTGTCATCGTCACTTTATTTTGAACCTGTTCTGAGCGGGCACCCGGATAGCTCGCTTTGGGGTCATAATAGGAATTTCCTGGTAGCGCTGGCTTACCCGTGATGCACGGGTCGAGGGTCCCCCATGCTTTTAGGGGCCCCCCGGCAGCACCTTGACTTGAATGCCTTTTGAAATGAAAAGAAAATAAATGGATATAGTCGTAAAGAGTGTATAATAAATCCAGGCTGGGTTCTAGCTCTCTCCACAGCAATGCAGTTGTAAAGTGTAATTTTTAATAGGTTCTGATGAAGGACGAGACCCACAAAGGCAGAAGGGCCCAGGCCTGCTGCAACCTTCGTGGGGTCCCCTGTGGAAGTGAGAAAGGGTGGGATCTGAGGGAGCTTCCTTACCACAGAATATTCCATTTTCAGTTTTCCTACGAAGGAGGGGACTTTATTTAACTAAAGCCTGATTATCAAAACCTATAATTACAGTTGGTTAAAAATTCTTAAGTGCCTTTGAGTTTGTGGAAACTGCAGAAAAGCTTATCACTGAATTAATCAGACTATAGGTCTCCCATCAAACTAAAAATCTTCTTTTTAAATTGGAAGTACATTCCCCAACCTCTCTCTCTTTGAATCCACCAACTCTCCTATAATTTAATTGGACAAATCTTAACTGTGATTTTTTTCCCCTCCCAAAGAGGGGCACATTGCGGCCAAAGCTTGTTAATTAAGTTCTTTAAATGCCCCCAGCTGTGCCATAAGTTTTCAAAGCAACACAACTGCAAATTTATTTTTTTTGAACATTTGGTGGCGAGTTTTCAATCATGCATTATTCCCTCCTCCTTGTTTTGAGGATGGGAAAAATAGGAATAATCTCCGGGAGAATTCCCATACATTGTGGAATCTTGGACAGACAGTCAAATTGGAGGTGCCATTAAGTGGTGTCTAATTGGAGCCTGTGTGAGGAGGGGAGTCACAAGGGACGATTCTTCGGGCTCCCAGGCAGCTTGGGCACACGCATGCTAGTGTGGAAACAGCTCTGTGGCAAGGACCCAGGAACGCAGAGCTTCCCAAAGGGGCTTAAGGACAAGGGGTCTCCCTATTTTTTTTAAAGATTTATTTTTATGCATACAAGAACTGGGGCATAGGGGGGTGACAGGATTCACCAGGGACAGAGCGGGGAACAGAACAGGCAGATCTACTGAAATCCACTGCTGAGGGGAGCAGCGGGGAGTCAGGAGAGGTCTGCTGCGCCCTGTGGGTAGCTCCCTGGCCGGGGATCGAACTCGTGCTGCAGTAGCTGCAGATTGCTTCATAGCGCTGACGCTTAACCCCTTGCACCACCAGGGAGGCCCAGATGGGAATTTAGGGAAAGTGGACAGAGCCAAGTCAGCAGAGAGGCCCCTGGGGACAGGACAGGCAGGCGCTTGGTGCACTTCTGCTGTTCCCTTGTGCTCACAGTCCTGTCCTCACCATCTCAACTAAACTGGGAGCGGTGGGCTGGGAGTGGAGAGCCACATGGGGAAGCGAGTTTGCAGTGACCTTGATTTTCTACACAGTACTTAAAGGAATGACTTATTTAGGAGCACGCGGTACCCAGTGTGCAAGGGCAAGGACCTGTGTTAAACAGAATTTTGTTTATTCATCGTTCACTTCTGCCATATTTCAAGTTGTGGACTTCTTCCTGTGGCAGAACTTGTTCCAGGAAACTGAAAATAACGTCTGGTCTATGGAAACTTGTTTCACCTTTGGAAACGGATTCCTCCTTTTCTGGGGTGCCCCCCCCCGAAACATGCTGTCAGTCTGCTCCTGGGCTACTGGACTTGGTCCTCATTTGCTGCATCTCCCCTCACCCTGTCCTTGTGAGCCATCTTGTCAACCCCCCTACTGACAGAGGGGCAGCCTGGAGGAGCGTTACGAGCACAGGCTCTGAAACCCAAGCGCAGGTTTTGATCCTGGCTCTGCCACTTACAGTTGTGGACCTTGGGCCAGCAACTTAAGCTCTAATGTTATCTTTTTTTAAAGATTTATTTTATTTATTTATACAAGAACTGGGGTACAGGCCAGAAGCGCGGCAGGGTGAAAGGATTCACCAGAGATAGAACAGGCAGTCAGAGTGAAAACAATGCTGAGGGGAGCAGTGGATGAGACAGGAGAGGTCTGCTGCGCCATGTGGGTATCTCCCTGGCCGGCCGGGAATCAAACCCACGCTGCAGAGGCTGCGGACAGCTTCACAGCGCTGTGCTCAACCCCTGGCGCCACTGGGGAGGCCTCTAATTTGTCTTTTTCAGTTTTAAGATGGAGATAACAACAGAACCGTTGTTCTGAATGTGCCAGCACATGCAGGGACACTTCAAATATTATGCGGCATATGGCAGAACTCAAAGGTTAGTCATTTATCTCAACTCAACAGGTTTAACCCAACATAGGGCATCCTTTCTCTGTCTCCCCTTTTCTTCAAGAGATGAATTCTCAGACTCCTTGAGGAGTCTTCTTCTGACCAGGTCCGAGCAAACCAGAGGTGCCTCATGCCCATTCTAGTTGGTTCTGAGCCACAGTCACTGTGCTTTGCTTCTCCTCCCTGCTCGTGAGATGCTTCTGCCCTGGAAACTTCGTCTCCTCCTCCCCACCATGTCTTGCACATGGTGCTGCTGAGGGTAACTGCACAAGAAACAGCTCCTTTAGGCTAAATCCTAGCAGCGCGGGCCCCTTCCTAGCTCGGGGGTGAGTGGGATGATGGGGGCCTTTTCAGCCATTTTGCCCCCAGGGTCTGCTAGTGCCTGCTCCTGCCTCTCGTATTTATTTGGCCAGTCTCCACTCGGCCTTCCATTCAAGTGATGATAATGGGTGAGCCATAAATTGAGGTTGTCCGTCTCCTGGCCAGGCCAATCACCCACTTTTCGGTTTAGGGGACAAGCAGAATCAAGCTTAGCTCAGACTGCTGGAGCTGGGTGTCATCTTCACATTCGGGAAACGTGTGTGCAGCACCCCCAGGCTCCAAGCTCTCTTTTGCCAAGTCATCTGCCCGGGGGGTCCTCAGCTACGTACTTGTGTGGGTTACTTTTTAGCTTTGGTTAAGCCACATGCACCCCTGTTCATGTGATCATCTGAGAACGGCGCTGACATGCTGCTTGGTACTTATTAACTTTATAACTGATGACCGGGTCTCAGCATAATGACAGCTTGGCTGCCCCATAATCGCTCAGTTTAATATAACTGATTTTTCAAGAAGAAAATGCATCTGCTGGCTTGTCTTGATAAGTCTGTGGAATCGAGGTAAAAACAGGCTGGACTATAGGGTTATAATAACCGATGGAGCTCTGAGCGTCCTATCCTGGGCCTCTTTGGTCAAATGTCAAAGCTCGGTTTCCAGGGAGCAAAATTTGGTCTACACAATGATCTTAGAAAATACTAAATTGGAGCACTTTTAAGCATTTTATATATTCTCTACTTGGCCACACTCCCTTTCGTTTTGATCTGGTCTACTTCATTCATTCCTGTTAATCTGCATGTCCCTGAATACACGGAGACCACGTAGTGCTTCCTCTGTAAACATGGAAACTACGAGGGACATAGAGGCATGGACTTCAGAGCTGAGAGCTCGATGGCATTTGAGTCCCCACGTTCTCAAGTGAGGACTCAGACCAAGAACAACGACGTGAAACCAGACCTGGCCCACAGGACAGCAGAGCTGACTGCCTTACACTGGCAAAGGGTAGAGATTCCTCTGGAATTTTTTGAGACTACAGGCAGCAGCACTGCAGGAATCATGGTAGCATGGCTGTCAAGTGTCTCAGACCCTGAAACATGACTCAGGTGGTGGCTGTCGTCATCTGCCACTGCCTCTGCTGTGTCCCTTGCCAAACCCGGGGACTCCCGATTCATCTGGAAAAACCTAGGCCCACCCAAGCACTACTGAGCACTGCATATGTCACGGAAAGTCTTGACATGGACAGAGAAGGAGTCATTTCTCAAACAAGGTTCCTTCTTTCTCTTATGAAGTTCCCCCCACTTAACACCTTTTCCTTCCTGACTTACTCCTACCCGCCATCTACCAGGTCTCTCTGCTGTCCCCTAAATTGATCACCAACTCTCAGTCCCCGGACTCCATGGTCCTTCCGCAGAGATCCCAAGTCCTCTTTTATTATGCTGAACCACACAGCTCTCCCGGCTACTCCCTCGTTTCTCTCTCCTTCCGTCACTTAATGCTGCTTTCAAGTATGAGGTTAGAAATGTTTGTGCTCAGCAAAGATACTTCATTTCCCATGACCTACCTCCATAAATGGCAATGGAAGAATATAAATAACAACCATCAAATATTTTTGTCCCTCTAAACAAGTCTTCAATCCTCACTACAATGCTGCAATGACATAGGTATGACTTTCACAACACAGAAGAGACATCACAGCTCAGGGAGGTCGAGTCACTTACCTCAAGTCACAGAGCTTGCAAATGCAGCAGACGGGAGGTCCTCAGGCCTGGCCCAGACTCCTTGGTTGCCATCGGGGGCACTGGAAGGCAAGTAGGAGGTCTGAATTAATTGATCTGTGGGCATCTACTCTGGATGACATGCCTCTTTAATCCTTATCGGGATCTAATAACACAGAGATGGTAATTTTTCTGAAATAGCTTCTTTTTAAAAAGAATTTATCTGCAGGATGATTTTCCATATTTAGAAAGAAACGAGTAGTGGTGATACCTCTATAACTTTTCTTTCTCCTCCTTGTCTGAGCCTTATTATAATTCAAGCCTGTGCATTGCAACTGACAGTGGTCCTCTTTCCTTTACTTCGTTAATTAGTACTGTCATTTTTAATCCACTGGAAAGACGAGAGGGAGATTGAATGTCCCGTCCACAGACTTGTTATTCTGAAACTCCAATTGTGACAAATTCACAAACTCATAAAAAAAAAAAAAAAGTTTTTTCTGTGCTATTCTATTAGCTCAGAAAGAGAGAGGAGTCTTTCTCCCTTTTGGGGGCTAATTCAGAGCCATTTTTGGTTATTATGCACAAGATGTTTTTCAACTGAGTTGTCAGGTTGTTAAATGTCTTCACCATGGAGTGTTCCAGTAATTCAATCCCTCTGGATTGCCCGGAGTGTCTTAAATGTTTTGATTGCAAATACAGGAGGGAAACTGCTGTCCTGAACGGTCTCCCCCTAAATCTTCTTATAGATTAATTTGCTGTGTGGCCTGAAATAGGTCAAAAGGTTTTGGCTCAGGAGTAGAATTCTAGAAATAATCACCCTATAGACACTCTAAATCAATCATAATTAATGCACTTGCCTGGTCCTGTCAGCTGATTGCTGCTAGAGGGTGAAATAAAGAGACCCTTTCTAATACAATTTGAAAAGAGATCAAATCTGTCATTTCATCTAATAATTGAGCCAAATGAGAAAAGAGAGGGGTCAAAGTTCACTGGGTGACCTTATGTAAACCCAATAATGCATAATTCATTTCCTTTTTATGGAATTTATAAGCTGCTGTAAGCAGACAGGACAGAAGCAACTGGCTTCTATGGCTTCTTCCAAACTGTTCTTGCTTAGCCTGAAACGCCTTCAAAGCTGCCCAAACTTTTCAGTAGCATATTCTGGCTGAATAATCCCCAGGCTTTCAATACAGGCCGGCATTTAATTCATTCTCCCAAGCGTGCGAAGTTAATAACTGAATAAATCACTGGCAGCTCTCTCTGAATGATATAAAACCTGTAATTTATTTATTGAGTGTTACAAATACAGTTAAAACATGTTTTCATGCAAAATGCTTTCCCTCTTTTAAATGTTACCGAAGGGAGACCATGGGTTTTCAGTTCTGGAAACGGAGGTTGAAAGGCTTGTCCATCCCCTCCCGGGTGGAGTGATGCCGGGAGCTGGGGTCTCTACCATTTGGGATGAGGAACGGTGGGAACAATGGAAAGTGGCTTCAGGAAATCTTCCTGAAGCCTGGCCTGAGGTGGCTGGGCTCCCTAAGCCACGGCACTCGAGTTTGTCAAGTCTCCGCACGATGCTGGAACTGAGGATTTGTTTACAATGCACACAGATGACCCCGATTTCTTGTTTCCAGACCCCTTGGTAGGAGCAACCCAGGTACCTCCATTTTTTTTTTAAGTCTGTTTCATCAGATGACACAGTGAAAGTAACTGCTTATTTTTGTAGATGACTTTGGGAGGGCTCTTCTGCTCCCCTGCAGGCAACTCACCTGTGACAGCTTCAGAACACTTAGCGGTGATCGCGCGTTCCTTTGGCGGTTGCTCCATCTGAACATGGAATGGAAGCCCTTTGGTGTGGACAAGGAGAACCCTTGATCCAGGGGTTTTTGTGACCAGATGCCCAAGTCTTCCAGAACGCTGTCCGACTATTTCTATGCTACTTTTGTGACCTTTATTCCCTTGTGCCACAGCAAGGAGGAGCTTTCCAAAATAGAGATCTGATTTTATTTCCTGAAGTTTGAAGCCTTTGGCATACTGTGAGGTGGTGGCGAAGACACAAGGTCTTATCTTCCCAGCGGCATGATGGGATGGAAACACAATTTTATATGCCCTGTGACTCCCACAGTTCCACTTTTTGTATTTTATCTCCTATAATGGGCAATTTATCTTAAATACGGATAAAGATATATATACTTAAAATGACATGATATGGAATCTAATTTTAGAACCACTTGAACTTTCATCCGTAGGAGACCCTTAAATCTAATAGACCCTTAAATCAATGCAGTGCACCCCAGGCATTGCACGTGACATCATCAACTCATGGGATGAGCTCCAGGACATGTTGTTAAATGAAAAACAAGTCACAACACAGCCAGGGAAGTCGGATCCCATTTGTTCAAAAAATATGCCTTTTGAGAAAGAGAGGAGAGAAAAATAGCACCTTGGCGTTCATTACAGACTAAGGGCATGACACCAGGACAGAATGGACAATGGCATGCGGTGATAGAGAAAGTTGGCTTGTAAATGGGATGACATTCCAATTCGGGGTGGGTGGATGGACAGGAAAGTTAGTGGTATTGGGCTATTTAACAATCTGTGAAGAATCCATAGAGAAGAAGAGACATGAAAGTTCCAGATTTAGAGAATGAAAACCTTAGCATTAAAAAAAAAAAACTGTTGTAAACACCGTGTATGTGAACACATGTTGTACACACACACACACACACACACACACACACACACACACATCGAAATTAAAATCTTCAATGTGACATACAGCGTCCAAAACAAAGTTAAACGTCAACACGTAGACTGGAGATACGTTTATAATAAATATTCCCAAGTGAGAGGAAAATTGTAAATACCTCAATAGGCAAGCGGGTTGTTTATAATGACTTTGCATTGCCCCACCATGCATTGTACAGTACTTTAAACTCTGAAAAAGGAATATATATTGTCATTCACAAGGGATACAATTTTAAAAGCCAATGAGCACAAGAAAAGAAGTGCAACATCTTCACCAATAAGGAAACTATCGAATTACACTTCACACTTCCTCCACGAGGCACCTCCGAGTATTGGTGAATATCTGGAGGAACAGAAACTAATGGAATTAGTTACACAATATTTAGCGACTTTGAAAGAGCCACTAAAGTTGAAGGTCTGTACCTCTGTACCTCCGACCTGTTGGAAGCACCATGTGCATGAGGAGACAGGAAGGAGGGTATGAGTCGGAGCAAAAGATGCAAAGAAGCTTAAATGCATCGACTGTGTAGCAGGTAGACCACTGGCGTCTGCACCCTGTGAGCACAGACTCTGGCTCAAATCCATAGCCTAACAATTGCTAACAGCACCACCAAGGACCCTGCCTTACCTTCCCTCTGCCTTATGCTTCTCATCTATAAAATGGAGCAATGGACTTAGAGGACATTGTATCTTCACAGGGATCAGTGGTTAAATATATGAAGGTTTTGAGCAGTGACTGGCATGTTGTGCTATGTATAATTTACTATTACCATGAAAAATAATCAAGGTAAAAATAAAAACCTTATCTTTTCACATACCCTGAGATGGTTAAGTATCAAAAGCTTAGTGTCGAGTGCAAAAGGCAGCTAGTAAAATGGTGTGCTCAGTACAGTAAGGAAGCAGCTATGTCATCTTAGAAAAAGCATAGTGGTTGTCGCTATGGTAACATTTATGAAAGAAAAGTATCAGAATATTTGTAGAGAACATCAGTACTTAGCTCGTTCCTGAAGGGAATGAATTAAATCAAGAAAGAGTGCTGCTCTAGGGGTAGCTGTGTTGTTTTATTTCCTTTGAAAAAAGAGTTCTGAAATGAAAAAAGTAAGAATTATTAAATTTGGGTGGTGGGTATACAGAAGTCTGTTATATTATTTCCCAAACTTTTTAACAAAGTTCAACATTTTTGTCCTGAAATGATTGCGATTCACACTCAGGTGTAAGAAATAATACAGAGCTCATCCATAGGCTGTTTTGAGCATAATGTTCTAGAGATTCACCCAGGTCACTGACTGCATTCAGAGTTCTTTTTCATAGCTGACTAGTATTCCGTGACATGGATGTACCACAGGTACAGCTTTGTGTGTGGACATAATTAGTCATTAATGTTGGGAAAATGCGCAGGAGTGCCTTTGCTGGAGCTTATGGAATTTGCATGTCTACTTGTTTTTATTTTAAGAGAACACAAAACTATTTTTCACAGGGACTGTGCCAAATTTCCACTAGCGATACAGTTATTCTTCCTCCCACCAATCCTGGTGTTGTCACACATTTTAATTTTAGCATCCGAGAGGCGTACAGTGACATGTCATTGTGGTTTCCCTAATGGCTAGTGATGCTGTGCAGCCTTTCACATGCTTATTTGCCATCAGTACATCCTCTTAAGAGAAAGGTCTGTGTCTTTTGCTTCTTTTCTTTTTATCTAAATTGAACTATAATTGACACATCACATTTTATTAGTTTCAGATGTACAGCTTAATGATCTGATATATGCATATGATCACCACAGTAAGTCTAGTGAACATTCATCACCACACAGTTGCAAATTTTTACTTCTTTCAGTGAGAACTTTTAAGCTCTACTCTCTTAGCAACTTTCACTAGACACCACAATGGTAACTGGTCATTATGCCGTACATGACTCCCTAGATCTTATTTTGTAAATGGAAGTTTGTACTTTTTGACCCTTTGACCTATTTTACCCAACCTGTATCCACTCTGGTAAGCACCAATCTGACTTTGTATCTGAGTTCGTTTTATTTTGTCTTTTTTTTTTTTTGATTCCACATATAAGTGATAGCAGATGGCACTTGTGTTTCTCTGTCTGACTTATTTCATTGCTCATTTTCTAATTGGATTTTTTAAAACTATTGTTGTTTTTTTTTTAAATTTTTTTAGAGAAAGAAAAAAAATGCTTTATTAAGTGTTTACTTATTGCCAGACACCATGCTGGGGGAAAGAAAATGAGTAGGATATTATCTGCTTGCTGAGTAACCAAAGGACAATCCCTTTTGAGTTTTGAGAGATCTTCACAGTGTGTAGGTAATCGTGTTTTATCAAATGTGGTTTGCAAATACTTTCTCCCAGTCTGCAGCTTGCCTGTTCATTCTTTTAGACATAGTCTCTTTCAGAACAAAAGTTTTTAATTTTGATGACATCTAATCTATCAACTTCTCCTTTTATGGTTCATGCTTTGGGTGTCAAATCTAATGACTCTTACTTAGCCTTGACCAGAAATACCAAAGATTTTAGATTGTTTGAAAGGTTTTATAGTTTGGTTTTACATTTAAGTTGTGATTCATTTTCTTAAATTTATTATTTCTTGAGATAAAAATTCACAAGCCATAAAATTCCCCATTTTATAGTGTGTAGTTCAGTGATTTTTAGTGTATTTGCAAGATCATGCAACCTCCAAAACCACCTACTTCCAGAACATTTTCCTGACTCCAAAATGAATCCCTATACCCAGGGGCAGTCACAGTGATTCCCTTTCTTCTCCCCGCTACCCTTCCTCCTAGTAACTACTAATCCTACGCTCTCTCTCTCTCTCTTCAAATTTGCCTATTCTGGACATTTCCTATAAATGGAAACATCTGACATTTGATCTTCTGTGCCTGAATTCTTTCACTTAGCACGATGTTTTCAAGATTCATCCATGCTGGAGCATGTGCCAGTACTCTATTCTTTTTCATCGCTAAATAGTATTCCAGTGTATTATTAAACCACATGGTGTTTATTCATTCACCAGTTGATGGACATTTTAATTGTCATCACCTTTTGACTATTGTGAATAATGCTATGAATACTTACATACAAATTTATCTGTGAAAATTTTTAATTCTCTTGGACCTTGAATTGAATAGGAATGACATAGAGGCTGGATCATATGATAACTCTTTGTTCAAATGTTTGTGGAATCACTGAACTGTTTGCCAGTGACCATAATTTCTCCAATCCCATCAGCAAAGTATGCCTGGAGAGGGAGGGTGCTGGTTTGTTATTGTTAGGTGGGGTAGAAGTCCAAGTTCCCTGGTTGGCCTCCATTCACATCTGACTGTGGGTTGGAAGACTCCTCATTACTGCTGAGTGTGAGCGGGCGTTCCAGCCCCAACCAAATATTTACTAATACCTCTGTGGCTGGAAGGGGGGCATACCACCTTGTTCCCAATAACATCACAGTGAACCAGGTTGACTGCATAACTGTGTCATGGTGAAAGTCCTGACTCTCCACTGGTCCTACTTTGATGCCATCCCAGAGAAGAGTGGGGAGAGGTGTCTTACTCCTGCTGAGTAAGGGTATAAAGTCCAGGCTCCCTAGGTGACTTCTGCTGACATAGTGGTAGAGCAGGAAGGGGGTTGCTTATTACGATCTGGCAAAGATGAAATCCTTGGCTCCCTACCTGGTATTTAACTCATTCCAGGCGTCTATGTTTCCCAGTTGGCTCTTCATGGTGTAGGGGGGGAGCATGGATTTTTCTATGGTGTAGTGGTTGTTACCAAAAAGTTCTGTCTTATGGGCTGCCTTTTTACCTGGTTTCCTGGCTAGAGAAAGCAAGTTTGATCTGCCTCTATTGACAATGCAAGTGCTGTGCCAGTTTCTTTAGTTTAGAGTCTTGGCTAGATAAGACAAAAAGAAAGGTCCAGGCAACTCACAGCTCTACTGTTCATCAGGTCTTGAAGGCTCCTGTAGTCTACCTTCTTTTCGCCACCTTTTAACAAAAGAAAGAAAAAAATTTGTAATGAGAAGTCTTAGGATCTAGCACTCTTGAACAACTTTCAAATATCCCAGACAACAGTGTCAACTCTAGTCACCATGACACACTATTCACGCTCATTACTGATTATCTTATAAGTGGACGTGTGTGTCTGTTGACCTCCTGTGTCCAATTACCCTATCTGGCAGTCACAAATCTGATTTCTTTTTCCTTGAGCGTGGTTATTTAGATTACACGTGTAAGTAAAATCATACAGTATGTGTCTCTCTCTGTCATTTCACTTAATGCCCTCGAGGTCCATTCATGTTGTTGCAAATGGCGCATTCCTTTCTTTTTTTGTGGCTGAATAATATCCTGCTGTGCATAGATACAGATGGGGCAAGCGCACAGGTGGTTTAGTGGAGGGTGAAAGGAAAGGAGAAAAATGTAATTATTTTAGAAAAAAGTAGAAATGTACGCAAAGAACTTATGTCTATCTACCTACCTACCTTCCTATCTACGCACCTTTCTCTCTTCTCTGTCTGTCTCGCTACATATATAGACAGATAGATACGCTTACATCTACCACAGTCTCATCTGTCAACAGCCACTTTGGGTGTTTCCATGGCGTGGCTGCTGTAGATAATGTTGCTGTGAATACGGGAGTATAGATAGCTCTCCACTTCCATCAGCTACATTCCCGGAAGTTTAACTGCTGGATCATACATGGGAAGGCGATTTTAACTTGTTTGCGGCACCTCCATACTGTTTTACATAATGGCTGTACCAATGCACACTCCTGCCTCCTGGGCACAAGACTGGCTTTTCTTCACCTCCACCTCAGCATTTGTTATCTCCTGACCTTTCGATGGCCACGCGAAGAGACCAGAGTGGAGTCTCGCTGTGGTTTTGATTTGCATTCCCCGGATAACTAGTGATGCTGGATGCCTTCTATGTATGTTTTAACCATTCAAATATCTTCTTTGGAAAATGTCTATTCAGGTACTTTGCCCATTTTTAAATGGTTTTATGGATGTGCCGTTCTCACGTTAGATGAGTTCCTTTTACATCTTGGATAGCAGCCCCTTTGCCGGCAGCTGTATGGCCGGCACGTATTTCTTGTCCCTTTTCTAGGCTGTTTGTTCATCTCGTTGGTCATTTCCTTCCCTGTGCACAAGAGTTCAGTCTGATGACACCCCCCTTGCTTATTTTGTGTGTGTGTGTGGCTTGCTTGAGGTATCTTAAGCTGTACTGAATGGGAATAATAAGGAAAAATACTTCTATTCCATTTTCCCTGCGGGGAAATTTTTTAACGTTACAAAAAGATAGTTCAAGAATTTCATCATTAAAATAAAAATAAAATGGACAGGAATTTTGTGGGGGGATGGAGCAGAAACCGGGGCGGGTGGGGGGGAAGCAGTGAGTGCGATGGAGACGCAGAAGGCGCCTGTAACACAGCCAGTGACAGAAAAGCGCATGCAAGAGAGACCCGGTGAGCGGCTTTGCCGTAATGCAAACCGACACGAGGACCTGCTTACAAGCACGGCGGGCTTTGAGGACTTCAGGATACATGAGGAATTTTCTTTCACTGATCACCTTCGTAGCAGAAACAAGGCCATGCCCTTACCCTACTTTAACCTCTCTTCTCCCCCTTTCGGAGCAACAAAAAATGACACTCATCGTTGAATGCATCATATTATTTGAGAGTGACCCTCTGACCCAGGGGTCAAGCCTTCGCTTGCCCGTCTGATTAGGACATTCCATAATTTTTGAAGGAACTTATCTCCGGGCTCTTTCCATTAATTAGCCGAGCACCAGCAGGTCCTTGAAGAGGAGAGACCAGTGCGGAGGGCTCTCAAATCCCTCCTTGGAGATTAGGAAGTGAGATAAGGAAGGGAAGCTTTTAACAACATGACCCTCAGCCCCCAGCCCAGGGAGGCAGCCGCCTGCAATCTGAGAGGAGCCGAGAGGAGCCGCGCTGCAGCAGAAAAGCAAACAACGGAAAATACCTCTGTGACGTTCGCATTTTATAAAACCCTAATATCTGGTGTTTCATCTGCCTGGCCAAGCCGGAGAGGACAGTATTAAATTGCCTGCTGTTCTTAGGTCGACGTAACCTGTCTTGTTAAGCTGCACGGGCGCCTTTGAAATCAAATCTGGATGGACAGGGAAGCCGGCCTGGCCTGGGCTCGGGATTCTGAACCAGTGGAATCGTCCCTAGGTCAGAGGGAGCCAGGGCCGTCTGGCAAGCTCTGGAATGACCTGCCATCTGCTCTGCACCGCGAGAAGACTCTTCAAGGCCACGGAGGTGAAGTGGGTGGGCCTCTCCCGGTTTCCGAAGACTCCGGAAGGGGTATGAGCCCTGGGGAAGAGCCTGCTTTGGGTGCTCTCAACCTCTCCCAGACTGGCTGGGTGACCTGGGGGTGACTGCATTCCCCAGGGTCTGGTTTCCTCATACAGAAATGGAAGTAGGAATGGACACTGTCTCAGCAGTGTGGTGAAGATTAAATAACAGGGTGCGGGAGTGTCCAGTGAACCATAGTGGCTATTATTTTTTAACACCGTTGGACTAAGAGTCAGAGGAGCTGGAAAGAACCTTTTAGAATTCAGTCAAATTGGTTCAGCTTATAGAAGGGGAGGATGGGACTCAGCTGCCCCCTGTGAGCCCACACCCCTGAGGCCGGGTTAGCTGGAGGCTGAGCTGCCCCCGTGACAACAGCCCCTAATCCACGCGTCACCCCTGGGTGTCATCCACGTCCCGATCAAATCTAGGTCATGGCTTGTACCTGATGAACATCTTATCTGACTTTTTTAAAAAAGGATTTATTTATTCATTTATTTATGCATATAAGAACTGGGTGCAGGCCAGAGGTGTGGGGGTGTGGATAGGTTTGACCAGAGACAGAGTGGGGAGCAGAACAGGTGGATCTACTGAAATCTACTGGTCTCTGCTGAGGGGAGCAGTGGGCAAGACAGGTCTGCTGTGCCCTGTGGGTCAGCTTCCTGGCCAGAGATCGAACTCAGGCCTCAGCAGTGACAGCACTGAGACTTGACAGGGAGGCCCCCTTCTCTGGCTTTTTTAAGAGTTGCCTTTTTCAGAATCTGTCAAGAAAGTTGTTCCAAATGAAAAACAACAACAAGACCAGCAGCACTGACTGAAAGAAAGACCAAGA
The DNA here is from genome assembly GCF_014898055.3 of Talpa occidentalis. Taxonomy (NCBI): domain Eukaryota; kingdom Metazoa; phylum Chordata; class Mammalia; order Eulipotyphla; family Talpidae; genus Talpa; species Talpa occidentalis. The sequence goes on from NW_023601754.1 coordinate 2,760,634, forward strand.
GCAGAAGAGACGGGGCAGACACCTGCCAGGGGTTCTGGTGCCCATCACCCGGTCGTTGCTCTAATGCCAGTAGCTTCTGTCTCTGAGGTGAGCGATCCTGAGCGCCTTCTAATGCATGTTTTATTTCTCCATTGATTTTAATTGAAAGGATATTGTCGAGGTTGCTAGGCATAAATATTGACTGATTTTGACACTGCAGTCACTGGCAGGAGTGGGGGTCAAACTTGTTTTGTTAAGGTTTTGCATCCCTTTCGGCTCCTCACACTTCCTTCTTGGTCTGTTTAAACCATCAAAGACGAACAACGATAATGTAGCTACGCCGGGACACAATACAGGTTAAAAAAAATGAAAGGCCTGGTCATTTGGAATCATAACGCGCCAGTGAAATCGTGGGCCTCCACGAAGCCAGCGTGGCTGGACCTGGGGTAAAAGGTATTAAATAATCTGATTCTTCGATCAATTTGGCCAGTGTGTATGCATGTTTCTATAACAACAAAACCCCAAGTGGATGTTAATAGTGCTTTTAATAAAGCAACGTGGTGCGTTATTTTAACCAATTTTACTATAAGAGGTCCCCAGCCGCTGCCCCCTGTCCCCGCTGTCCAAGTGCGAGCCCCTTTGTGCTCTCTGTGTGGTCAGCACTCCACTTCTGCTCACTGCGATCGGGGGGTGAGGGGCAGGAGGCCACAAGATGGTGCTGGCATTTGGGGGTTAATTCTAGCAGCGACCAGAGCAGCAGGGGGACGGAGGCCCAGCACAGTAGCAGGAGGAGGTGGGCCTCGGGAACCAGGGGTGTGAAATGCATTATGAACATTCTCAGCAAAGAGCAATTGTCTTTTTCTTGTTGATAGTAGAAAATCAATATGGTTGTTTTCTGTTCCGTTTTCAAGGGCACACGTTGCTGCCACTTCGGGCTGGAGAAGTTCATCGGGTGGTTAACGAAATGTCAGCCGTGATTGAGCAGTTCAAGCAAAATTGACATCCTTCTGCTCTAAGTCTACTAGGACCCCCCCGGGGAAGGCAAAGCATCCCTGGGTGACAGGGAGCAGGTGGCCGACGCGTCTAGCTGGAAAGGAATCGCTGGCCCCCAGAACGCGTGGAAAGGGAAGACACCCCATCGCCTGCTCGGTTTGGCAGCTGACGCGGGGAAGGGAGACTCTGGTGAGCAGAGGGGCCGCCCAGAAGCCGACTCCGCACCAGACACCGTGAGAAGGAGCCACCCTCTCTTTTCCGCTGCCGTCTAGCAGGGAGGACTCTCCTCTCTCGGCACTGTCGGGCCTGACACATACATTGTGTCCCTTGTTCCCCTTTAGGTGACTTTTCTTTTCCCGGTCTCCACTTCCCCTCTCCGCCCCCTTTCCTGGGCCGCTGGAGGTCATGACTCAGTATCTCATGGTGGTTAAGAGGCAGGTGATTTGATTTGGATTCAAATCCAAAGTCTGTATCGATATCAGCTGCTTCGGCTCCGGCGCTGGGTGACAGCCGTGCACACTTCCTAGCAGCGCTTGGGAATGAAACAAGGCTATGCCTGGGGAGTCTCGTGCATGGTAAGTTCTTCAGCTTCCTCTTCTGCTGTTTAGGGGCCTTCCAGGTTCCGTCAGTAGCCCCATCTCTGTGGACAAATAAGCTAATATGTTCACTGAGACTGAAAGGTTGAAGGCACCCCCTTCCCGCCCCAAGTGCATCTTAGGGGTCACAGAGTACTGTCAGCTCATTGCATCAACCAGCTGGTCCTGTCCCAAGGAGAAGGCAAGGGCGGGTCTCTCTGGTATTTTAAAAGCAGTGGTTCCCGCCTCCAAAGTGACAGCGCCACTCCTGGGGTCTGGTGGAGGTCGCCATCAAGGTAGGGCCATGTTTGGACATAAGCAGGGTTTGTTAAATTCCTCAAATCGTACGTCTATATCATCTACAATAAGTTTGACTGGTTTTCACTGGAAAACCTGACTTTCCCTTTTCAAGCGACAATATCTGTGACTTGAGGCATAAACTCATGCGCCTTGCTCATGTCACGGGCCCATGTGGGCGGGCTTGTGGCAGGGCTGCCCTCCAGGGAGCCATTCAGGAGCCCAGGCCCCTTCCCTTCGACAGCGCCTCCCTGCTCTAAAACCTTGATGTTCCCCCACTTACTGGCGAGGGGGACACGAAAGAAAATTTGCAGGAAGAGGTTTGTTGCCACCTAAGTGATGTCCACCTCCTGTTCACATTCCTTTGGGCAGACCTTGGCCAACAGGTTGCATCTGACTGTAGGAGCTGGGGAAAGAATCTATCTGGGTGCCCAGGAAAGCAAAGGAAGGCATCTGGTAGCTAGCTAGCCAGGCCTGCCAGACTTAGACACACTATCATTCCTGTTTTTCAGTGAAGGAGGGGCTGATTCTGTCCTTTTAGGGTAGAATTCAGAGAGGCCAAAAAGTCAGAGTGTTGCCGTAGGATCAGGGTGAAGAGAGGGGGGCACCCAGGGTACGAAAGTGTAGGAGGCATCCACTCAGGGTCTGCAGGTACAAGGTGGACCCCAAGAGTGAGCAGCTCCTGCAAAGTTCTGCCTTCCTCAGCCCTCATTAGTACCCTCGTCTCAGTAACATTTTCAGGTGACTCTCTTGGTTTTATCCTTAAAACTTAATTTCCACATTGAGCGATTATGACTTTTCATTTGTATAAATTTTCAAAATTTTGCCAAGACATATTCCTAGATGATGTTTTGGCGATTATGGGACAAATCACTAGATTTCCCTTCCAGTCTCATCACTGGAAAATGAGTTGGTCTCTTCCCCTTGGACCTCAGCAGTCAGCACACCAGAGAAGGGGCCGACACATAGGCTTATGGCTCCAGGACTCCCGGCAGGCTCTGTTTTGTTCCGACCCTCACTCTGCACCTTGCTGTGGGCAATAGGCCAAGAAAAAGTATGTCCAGAGTAGCTCTGTGATGAGCTGAAATCTAAAATGGTTGGGGACAGGAGGGACTGTTTTCCCTCTTCATCTGTGATGGCTGAACCTTGCTTAGAAGGTGCTGTTTCAGAGGAACATGTCCGTAAGGGAACATACCTACCCACCTGCACATACTCACACGTGCTTTCACACAGAAGCATGAACAGCTTTCTACATGGCTTACGTAATTACATGATGGCCAAGGTGCACATTTACAAGGTCTCTGCACGGCCCAACGCCCCACCAGATCAAACATTTGCTGGGTCTTACAGATGCCGCCAGAAATAAAACATGGTGAGAAGCAGAAGTTGAGAATCGTCCGGATGTAACTGCTTCTTCCTTCCTTAAACATTCTCCCATGCGTGTGAATCTCCCTCACCATCTGACCCTCACCATAGAACTCTGGAAAGGAGAAACAGACGGAAAAGTCCAGTCTCCAATAAAAATGAGGACATCCTCTTAAAAAGCAACCCAAACAGAATGCCACTGCCCCAGCTCTCGGAGTCCTCTTACCAAAACACGGTGATTTAGGCAGGCAAACCTCTGAACTGTTTCCTAAAATTTTCTGTGACTTGGACACATTTACTGCCCCCCCCCGCCCCATGCTGGGTGTGGGGAATGAGAGAGTAGCACATTTTTGTCTTTTCTGCCATCCCAGTTTTCCAAGACTAAGAAAAGGGACATCAAAAGGCTCATTGAAATAGATAAAATGCCCCATCAAATAGCTCTAATAAAACAGTATCTTGATGATTCTTGAAAAGATGGATCAGAAGCATCTGGGCTCAATTTCCCTTGAAACAGTCTTTTTTTTTTTTTTTAAGATTTATTTATTTTTATACAAGAACCGGGGTACAGGCCAGATGCACAGAGGGTGAGAGGATTCACCAGAGACAGAGCGGGGAACAGAACAGGCAGACTGACGAAATACACTGCTGAGGGGAGCAGCGGGCGGCAGGAGAGGTCTGCCGCACCATGTGGGATTCTCGCTGGCCGGCCAGGATCCAACCCGCACCGCAGAGGCTGCAGACAGCTTCACAGTGCGGCGCTCAACTGCCTGCACCACCAGGGAGGCCCTCCCTTGGAAAAGTCTTTTGGGAAGAGGGAAACCAATTGGTGGGGGTAAATTGCTTCAAGGGTTTTACCGCATTTCCAGTTCTGAAATACAGTCCTAACACATGAATTGAGAAAGTCCACTGGGAGCTGATCTTAGCTGTGGGTCCAAATTAGTTTTGACTCCCAAGAAGTTCAGAAAAAATTAATTAGGGAAATCCAAAAAGGTGAGAGCCCAGTTATAGTGTATCTTAAAAAGAAAAAGCTCACTGCATTTTTATCTCTACATGCAAGATCTCCATCTTGGGGGTGGGGGTGGGGGATGGGTTGTACAAAGGACTCAGCTTCTCCAGTTTAACCTCTGTCTCAGGCCTTCCATCTGCAAATGTCATCAGCTCTGAAATGATCACTAATCCACACTATATCTCTTGCAATTGTCAAGACCATTCCTTTGTTTGCTGTCAATTAGATAGGAAAGAACTTTCAATAATTCAATAGTTCTGTATTAAAGGGCAGTGCACAGCCCATAACTTATCTCTACAGTTATCAATTGTTTTTATGGAACAGCCAAGTGCAGATCACTTGGCTAACTCGCCAGTCATCCATCAGAGCTCAGATTCATCTGAGTGAATGTAGAGTTATGATTTAATTACGAAAAGGTTGGGTTCAAATACAAGGGAATGAGACTTGTTTATAGAACGATAGCTTGTTTTTCTTGGTTACTAATCATGAGCTTAATTTTTAATGGAAGAGCATTGCTGGCATAATTAACACCCAATTTACATGTGCATCCATAGAACCAATTAATTAAATTTTATTGATGTCTAGTTGCTCTCTAAAATGCTTTCCAAATGCCTCCAAATTGATTTTAAACTGTTGATAGTGGAAGTCAGTTTACACTTTTCTTCCATTTATGAAATACTAACCTCTTCATTCATTAAGATATACTTTATCTACGAAAGGCATTCTATAATTTGCTGAGGATATTTTGCATGAGTGTGGGGTATAATCTGTTGGCGATGCATGTTTGAACAGTCTTAGGAATAAATACTTGAGCCCTCCAGTTAGGTGACCCCCAGGGATCTGAAAATACAGTAAGGTACCCTCTGAAACAAGAGCAGTGATAGGCAGTCAAGGGAAAGAAACCAAAAAAAGTTTCCAGAGCAACAGAATAAGGCTGGAACTTGAAGGAGTCACAGTACAACTATATAAAGAACACATTAGGCCTCCCCGGTGGCCTAGGGGTTAAGTCTCAACATTATGGCCTGAGGCCTGAGTTCAATCTGGCCAGGGAGCTGACTCACGTGGCACATCAGAGACCTCTCCTATCTCGCCTGCTGCTCCCCTCAGCAGTGTATTTCAGTCGATCTGCCTGTTCTGCTCCCCACTCTGTCTCTGGTGACTCCTCTCACCCCCCCACACCTCTGGCTGCACCCCAGTTCTTATATGCATAAATGAAAAAAAAAAAAAAAGAAAACCCAGTAACACAGGGAAGAGACCTGAATAGGCATTCAAAGAAGTATGTGAAATAACTATCACATTGGATATCACAACAATGCAAATTAAAATCATGAGATATTAGTACATATATGCCAGAATGGCTAAGACTAAAAAATAAAAGAGAGAGAGAGAGAGAGAGAGAGAGGAGAGAGAGAGAGAGAGAGAGAGAGCCAGAAACGAACAAAACAATGTAAAAACAATCTGACAATACCGTGTGTTGACAGTGTTACTGGTACATGAGGTTGGGAGGCAGCCAACTTGTGCCGCATGGGATGACAAGCACGAGTATGCAAAGCTGACAATCTGGGGATGGAGCTTCTGCTGGACAGAAAAATCTGGTTTCCTGAGACTAATGTTGACAGTAATGTTGAGCTTCTAAATCAGCACAAGCTACAGACTACCCTGAGTCTTCTCACTGAAAAACATTAGTAGGTTGGTGGATGGACGGAGGGGTGGATGGCTGGCTGGCTGGCTGGATGGATGGATGGATGGAAGGATGGATGGATGGATGGATGCATGAGGGATGGCTGGATGGATGGAAGAATGGATGGATGGACAGACAGACAGACAGCAACTTTCTGCTTAAATTTACTGTGGGAGCAGGTTTTTACTGTGGGAGCACTTGCAACTGAATACATTCCTAAATTATTTAGAGATGTAGTCCTTTCTGCTCTGGTTTTGAATTCCTTTTAAATGAAGCGTCATACCTTTTAAATGAAGCATTATTTCTTACAGTTCCTTGAACATCTGTAGCTCATCTCTGTCTCTCGGACTTTACCTCTTAATGGCGATTTTGATTATAATACATTTGCCCTCGCCTTTCCTTGTCTACAATTATTTGCAGATTTCCTGGTGTATTACCTTACACAGTTGTGAGAACTGTAGGAAAGAAAGGCAAGGAAAAGAGAAAACAATCCTAAATTCCTGTCATCCAGAGATAACAGCTATTAACTTTGGGTGTTACAGTAACTTCCTAATGTATGTTTTAATACATTAAAGTACAATTGTATGGCGAAGGATGTAATTGGAATTTTTTTCACGGTGAACTTAATGTAGCCTATACAGGTGTCAATTTACAAGAATGCAAGGTGAAACTTATACAGTGTTATAATGCAATGTTACTTGAATAAAACATTTTTTAATTAAATGTATTTAGGAAACAAAGTGCATGTATTAAGAATAAATAGCACTGTTGCTGTACTCCTAGCACCTGGCATTGGAAGATACACTATAGGCAGCTGTTGGGACAAGCACAGATTTGCAACCTGACTGTTAGGGTTAATGTGTTGGTGCTATGACCCTGGATTAATTATTTAATTTTTTAATGCTTCCTTCATAGGATGGATGTAATGCAGTATAATAATTGTGCCTTTATTGTTGGGGTCATTACGAGTGATGCCTAGAAAAGCTTTTTAAATGGTGCTCACCTATTTAAGTATGAACAGGGAGCAAATAGCAGGCAGTCAATGCTTGCTGAATGAATTATCCATCGCTTTCCTTTTAATAGTAAAGAAGAAATAGGGGAGAGAGTAAGGGAGAGAATCTTGTCCTCAGAATTTCAGTGGGTGAGTAAGCTGAAACTCTTATTTTTAAGTAGAATCCTGGTATAACTTACATATGCTCTATACCTTTCTCTCACTGTGGTGATGGTTGAAGAGGATGTGAAGTGTGTGTGTGTGTGTGTGTGTGTGTGTGTGTGTGTGTGCGTGTGAGAGAGAGACTAGAGAGACAGAGAGAGACAGAGAGGCCCCATTTTGACTTGGGCAGTTTTCAAAGCCAGCTGGGAGAAAGTGACATCTCTGTGTCCTGAGCCCCTCTGAGGGGTGCCCCTGAGCAGACACTGTTCTCTGTCCGACCCCCCAGCCTGGCGTTTTCCTCAGGAGAAGCTGATGATGGAGAGGGCAGGGCTGGCATGGTGAGCATATTGACCAGCAAACCACGGGAAAAATATCAAGATTTATCATCTCTTGGAGTAAAAATTGACCCCAATTTAACCTCTATTAATATTTATTTCTCAGGTCAATAAATCTAGAATTTGTCTCAGTAAATGTCAATATCAGTTGCATTCCACCTACTCTTTGGGGGCAAAGAAGAAGAGGGAACTGTAGTTTGAATATGTTAGAAATACAATAACGAAGTCACACGCAAAGTTCTCAGAAAGGAAAAAAGGAAAAAAAAACCTTCTAATTTTAAAACAAAGTGATAAGCAACTCCAAACAGGAACTGCTTAACTGTTCCCCTAATAAAATCTCAGTGGAATAGAAGGTCACCGGCCAGAAGGACAGCTTGGGGCTCTGGATGACCCTGAGTTCATCATTTCACTCCTCTGAATCTGTTTCTTAATCTGGAAATATATGCACATGCACACATGTACACACATATACACATACATGTAGGTATGTGTATGTGTACACGTATAGTTGCATGCATATACATAAATATGTGTTTCTATCAAAATTGTTTTGTCTATTACATATTCTATCTAGGAATTTCAGTTCTGGTCTTCATCTGTACTTTGCATACATTTTTCTAATCTTACCGGAAACAATGCAATTATATTACTACATTTTAAGGAAAAATAAAATTTGCTACTGGGGACTGACATAGGAAGTCAGCAAACCTTTCTCCTATTTAATTGTCGAGCGCTGTGAGGCTCAGATGATGTTCTGCTGGGAGAACACAACAAGACATCAAGTAACTGTGGTGGTTTTCATTATTTTTAATTCTGTTGAGTTCATCAACATACTTCAGGACTGGCATCAGAAGCGGGGTATGAAAGTCTGGGTTACAGGATTTGCCTCCAAACCTGAGTCACTAGAAGAGCAGGGGAGGGCAGGCTTCCCCAGCCAAGCTTCCTAAATTCCTCCCTCTCTTCCATTAACCTACCTTCCTTTATTTTCTTTACTTCATAGTCCTTACAACAATCGTATTGTTTTATTTATTTGTCCATTTTTCTTAGTCCTTTTCATGAAAATGCAAGTTCCATGAGAGCAGGGACCCTGCCTGTCTTACTTGGACTTTCTGTGTCCCACATGTACTGTGCTCAGTAAATGTTTCTTGAACGGATGAGTAAATGGATGAATAATAAAGAGATGTCTGAATCAACAGGATGTATAATAATATGAGAGATGGGATTAATAGCACCATTTTCCTCCTCTGCCTGCCCTTTGCTGTGTGACTTTGAAGTTCCTCCAGCAAAAGGGGAGTATTTTCCCCACCCTTTGCTCTTGGCTTGTTATGTGCCTGACTTTGGTCAATGACATGAGACAGAAGGGGTGGTGTGAGAGGCCCAAGCTCATGCCTTAGGAGGCCTGGTTGTGTCCATTTGCTCCCTTTTCACTTCTGCTCATGCCTCACCTCTCAAAGGACATGCCCGGGACTGCCCTTTGGCCTCCTCAGAGGATGAGACACTTGTGCGGCAGAGCCACTGGGAGACCAGCAGTCTCAACTGTCTGACTCCGGGCGTGAGAAATAACCTGTGATTGTTTGAAGCCACGGAGGTTTGGGGTAGTCTATTACGTAGCAATACAACTGATAGGATAAATAAGGCAGACATCGGCGTACCCGTGCTCATAGTGACTGGGGTCACTGGTATTTAGGTAACGGCTTGCTGGCAGGAGTGGGTATCAGTGGACACCTCCAGAATCTCAATTCTGGGATATTAGACTTTCAAGCTCACATCACGAAGGCATGGGACGGGGAAGTGCCAGAGGCAATGTTGACAGTCGTCACTGCTCTTCTTCCATCCCTCTCCCTAGCTTTTCTCTACACACATCAAAATGCCATATTACGAATATTACGCTCGTTCGATCAAGAAACTGAGATTTTTGATGAGAGCCTGTACTACAGATGGCAAAACCAAAGTCTTTCCTATCAAATGACTGAAGGAAAGCAAATTATGCTTTGGTACTTGCATTTATTGTTACATTTCCTGCCACTTATGAGATCGAGCAAAGTTAATTTGACAGACATTTATTCATCTTCTATAATGAAATTGTAAAGAATGGTGTGAATTTCTTCCCGCAGGCCTTTGAGAAAATCATTTTCGAAATGTGGTTTTTTTTGAATCACCTAAAATGTTTATCTGCCTTGAGATTATAAGATCAAAGACGTGGCATTCCAAAGCACCACGCAGCAAACTATAATAAATTCGCTATTAATTGGAAAGGCAGAAAGTCGATTACAGAAAAATACCCAGTCTTTTTATTAATATTGCATTTCTTGTTCTCCTACCTTCAACTTTTGTCTTTTGAACACTAATAATATCACCACTTATACACTTAATTTCCTTTTCGGAATCTTCTTTTTGTTGTGTGCTGAGTGAATTTTTAAAAATATCCCTGGCTTCCACTTAAACTGATGACATTTAAAAATATGAGAGCATTTTATGTTTCTAGGATGGTGGTGATGTTTCTGAAATGATTTTCTAATTTCTTTTTTTAGTTCAAAGAAGAAAGACTTCAGGAATGCGAGCCCTCAATGATTGGGAATTAATTGCAAACCCCCAGCCTGCTGGTGCCAGCTGAAGCTTCTCCCAGTACGTGATGTTTATATAGATGAAGAGGGTGGAAAGGCCTTGAAAAACTGGGTAGAGTCTGGTGAAAGAGCAGCCCCGTCTGAGATGAGTGCCTGGTGGTAATGCTCACCCAACATTAACATGCTGTGTGTGTGCAGTTATTTTCTGACAGCTATGCCCCGGGCTTGGCTTTCATTGGCCTGTCGTAGGTCACATGACCATGAACTAATCAGAGTCGCCAAGCGATGAGGAACTGGGGCAGGAGTTAGACTTGGACTTCAATCCTAAGGCTCAAGTTCTTTCCTAGGGGCAGGGAGCGGCCAGCCCTGCATGCATTATAGGGAAAGAGCTGTGATTACCAAAGCTGGATAGATAAGACTCTTGGTGGTAATATGTATTTTTTCTGTTTTCTGAGTCTACAGGGAAAAAAAGGGGATAATGAAGGTCCGCTGGACAGATTTAATTATGGATCCTGCTTCCTCATTCTTCTAAAATAGATGAATGTATCTACAGTCTGGTGTTGTTCTCATGATGGACAGAATACATTTGTCCCCTGACCTTGGACTTGATGATTGGTTTTACTCTGGACAAAGGGACATTGGCAGAGGAGACACATATGGAGGCTTGGGATGGGCCGGTGGGTTTGGTTTCGCTGTCTCGCTCTCCTCAGTGAGAAGCATTAGCCAGCACCTGCTGTCTCCGGGAGAATAATAAACACGGAAAGCCAGCTTTGCCAGCTACAGACAATCCTAAGTAGGTTTAGATAAGATGAACTGAATTCCGACTGACCCACAGGTGCATGTGTGAGAAATGAAGCTTATGGTGACGTGCCGTAGATACTTCTTCACGGTTACATGGCAGTAGCTGGGAAAAACACCTTCTCTCTCCACTCAGTCTACGGATGGGGGCAGACCTGATCATCTCCACCTACTATTAGTCGTGTTTATTGGGAAATTATTCATCTTTCTTCTTACGCGTCAGTCTGGACTCCTCTGTGAAGTATGTAAAAATTGTTTGCAATTTGGTCAAGCGAGTTCTCACCGTCATTCCCCTACTCAAAATAATTTTGCAAATTAATTTCTGTCTGTCTATCTTTCTGTAAACTTACCAAACTCTGCTTATCATTTGTGTCATGACATCTTTAATATTAAAGAGGATGCTACAAATAAGTCGTTGTTCTGAACGGGTTCAATAAAAATTACAATACTATTATTATGACTTCAGCCAGGCGTTTACAAATCTGCCTTTAAATGGAGATTTATTGGGGGTTTCAGCTGTTCCATGATGGGACGATATTAATGTCTTCACAAGAACAAGTGAGTTAATACAAGTCTTTCTATGTGCTTGGAGACTCCTCGGCGATGTCAGCTTAGACAGCTGTTCTTCCACATACAGTGGCTTCTCTGTTACATGCAAGGGCTGGGGGCTGGGCTGTTTTCATGTTTCTTTTTATTATTATTATTATTGTTCAGGGCTTGAGGTTGCAGGGAAAGAACCACTGAGCTAGACTTCCCACTGAGTCTGAGGTACAGACAGTTGAAGAAGGCACGAGAAGAGGCAGCGGCGTGGTCGATAAAGAAACGTGGTCTGGCTCCTTATCCTGGCCCGACAAGGAGCCGCTTTCTTTGTTGAACCCCTTAGAGAAAGCAGCCTAAAGTGGTTGGAGAGTGGACTTTGGAGTCAAACCCACGTGGTTTGGGGCACTTAAAATTTAATTGATGGGGCCTCCCCTGGTGGCGCAGCGGTTGAGCGCTGCCTCTGCAGTGCCGGTTTGTTCCCCGGCCGCCGGCGAGGGTCCCACCAAAAAAAAAAAAAAATAATTGACAGAAACCCCACCCATGTCCCTGGACTGGCTTCTTTGTCTGACTCATTCCCCTTCTTAACGGATGCTACTCAATATAACCCCTTGGATCAAATCTTCATCGTCACACCTTCGTCTCAAGATCTCCTCTGGAATGAGACATTCATCATTCGAGAAAGGAAAATCCATATTTGTATTGTCTAGATAACAACGCATGATTTTATTCTTATTGTGCACAGACATAATCAAAAGCCAAATTAAAAAGATATTCCCAAATGCGTAATCATTAGACCATTCATCCATCAAATATTGTTGAACGTTGTTGTTGAGCACCGTTGAGCATTATTCTAAGCAGAAACAAACATCAAACTCTGCACATAGAAAGTGCTCGTGGAATATGACTTCAATATGATCAAGATTTATGTCACTAAATTGACTGGAATAAACTTGGGTTTTTTTTCTTTGTTTTTAAAATAGGTTTATCTTTCTTCTATTGCAATCATTCCAATATGTTCCTAACAGCCAGACGCAATGTTGACTCAGCTGCCCTTTAAAAGTCAAATACCTTCCATGTGCCATGAAAGGACGCTTGCTTTGAGTCCGAAGCGCAATGCAGAATCAAGTTCGGAAACTGTATTGACTTGGTGTTGACCGTGACTGTCATCGGGAAATTAAGACGTGGGCCACCATTTGGATGATCTAATCAGAGATCAGCCAACTTTTGAAGAACTGGGCAGGGTTATTTGATAGGTTACTGCAAAGTTCCCTTAGACGGTGGTACAGTGTTTGCTTCCATACCCTCTTAAGCTCTACAGGAGTACGCACACGAGTGTGCATTTGCACATGCACATACAAATAGTAACAACGACAACTATTACGAGGTATTCCTTCAAAGTCCAAATTGTAATATTTTAGATGGTACTCGCCATTTTAATTTTTTCATATTTGCTTCTGGTGTTTAGCCTTGGAGAGAAGTAATTTTTATGTGATTATAGAAAGATTCTTTTATTTTATTCATTTCTTCCAATATTATTGCACCAGCACTCTTTTGTCTCCACAGTGGTCTGCCCAACGCTTTTGAGAAAGATGTTGAAGATGGAACCTTCCCAGCTGAAATGAATTTGTACCGTCTGTGCTGAAACTGAATTTGGGGACTCACAAATAGAGCTCTTTTAACTTCTTCTGTTTCCTCTTCCATGGATTGGCCCCCTGGTTCCTACATTTTTCAGGGATGAATGTTTTTGGACGATTGTTTCAAGTGGGAGTGTGCCACAGGAGACCAGGTGTAGGGTCTTGGTGCTTGACTGGAGACTAGTGTGTTTATTTGTTATTTATTCACTCATGCATTCATTCAATAAACATTCGCCGAGGATCTGTTACCCACAAGAGAGCGGCTGCCATGCTATAACTGCAGGCTGGTGGTGGCGGCTGGAGGCCATAATGGGTCAGGGAGGAAAAATGCAGGAGATGAGGGAACAGTAGAGCTGGGTGTGAGCCGCTACGTCTACCCACCAGTACCAGCTGAGCACACAGGAATAGAGGACCCAGAATTCCAGAGGCCAGGGCACCACGGGAAGCCTGTTCTCCAGGCAGACAAATTGTCATAGGGCAGCCCCGATACAAAATGGGGTGCCTGACTGTGGGTCCTCACCCACACGCTTAAAAGGACTTATCAATGCGCCACTGCAGGCGCACGCGAAAGGTTAACGAAAGGTTTATTCACAAGGGAAGGGGAAATGAGGAAATGTACAGCTCAGGGAGCAAAGTGGGAGACAAAATTTTAAATGCGTCCTACCCGATCCGCCGATCTGGAATCGCAAATGGCGCTCTGAGAGCTGGCCGCGAGCCAGGAGCCCTGAAGCCAGGAGGCGAGCGACAGAGCGAGCCCCCCAAGGCCCACGCGTCTGGTTTTTATACCCAACCTGGCTGCTTAAGTCCACCCTCCGGTCCCAGCCACCTTCCCTTTGGTGGTGACGGGATTTGTCTTTCCCAGTGTCCTGATGACTTTGGTCTGGAGTGGGGGTGGAGTCCACAAAGCCTGCATGGGATTAGCGCAGGACATCCTCTCCTCCTAACAAAATGGGCAAGAACTCAAAAAAAGAGACATAAATGCAGACACCCTGGATCAAAATGGGGTACAGATTTAATGCAAGACAAAGCCTGAAATTGACAGAATTACCTTGATCCCTACTGAAAGTGGCTCCTGTGAAGGCAGGACTCCCAAGCACCACAAGTCTACCTGTGATCTGCTGCTGGAATCTTCCGGAGGCGCACGGACTCCAGCCGGGCTGCCCGAGTCTGAGTCCACGTGGAAGCTGAGTGACTCTGGGTAAGTTCCTTTACCTCCCGAGCCACAGTTTCCATGTCTGTCAAATGGTGATGACGCATCAGTGCTTAACTCACAGGCTTGTGGGGAGACCTAAATAAGCCAGTGCTTGCGAAGCTCCTGGCACAGGTAAGTACTTACGTAAGAGTCATTCAATTAAAATTAACAGGCAGTGAAGGAAAATGGCTCTTGGCAATGACTTTTAGGACCCATAACTGGTCCTGCCATGACTTTTAGAAATTTAGAAACGCAAGTGACACCTCCACCTTCTTCCTCTTCCTGACTATCTGCAGATGGCCTCAGTTTGGGTGACCCCCCCCACCATGGTGACAAGTCCCCCACCTGTGATAACCCAAGAGTGGGTGGGGGTGGGGAGGAGATTCCTTCCTCTATTCCTTCTCCCCCTGCTGTGACACGCTGGTTGGAAAGTCAAGCTAAAGCACCTTCTAGGTGTTGGCCCAGCGGCTGGCTGACCTCTCACATGTATCACCTGCCCTGTGACTCTGAACATCTAGAAGCTTCTAGATGCTTCCAGACCTCCACGCTGGTTATATGCCAGCAGGCGCCCAGGGCAGCCGCCTCCCATTCAGAAAGCCGTATCTCACCCCAACATGGTAACGCGTGTATGTTTTCACGTGGGGCTCCTCACAGCCAGACGTCCCGACTCAGCGGGGAGCTGATACCTTCCCTGCCTGGCGATCACCTTCATTTTAGAGTTGATGGGAGGGAGGCATTTCAGTTGACGGGAGGGAGGCATTTCTTTGAAAGAGCAATCTAGCCTTTTCCCGGGTCCCCAGCCTGGGAGGCACTGCCAAGTGTGCCACCGCGCCCTGGTTGGAGGCCTCACTCCAAGAATGGTGTCCTCGCCGCCGCGGTTAATAACAAACAGAGAGCTAGACTGCAGGAACACGGCCGCCCGCTGAGGCCCCAGCAGGGCTTGGTGAGGGCTCCGGCAGAAGGGACAGAATCTACTTCCTTCCCTCTTCTTTTTCCTTTACAGAAAGGCCTTTGTTTTTGTCATTCTGTGCACGAGCTAAGCAGATTACAGTAAAGAGAAATGGGACAGGCCCAGGTATCTAGGAGATGGGAGAGAATTTGCATTCCAATTGTGAGACTCATCAAAAGGCCATTCTTCCCGAGTCCACTGGAAGAGGCGGTGCAGCGGGGCTGGGGCGGCAGCTCCTTACCTTTGCCCTCAAACTGGGGGAGGCTCCAGCGATGACCACGGGCCCCTGGGAGGCCAGGGTGGTGGACGGCGTGAAGTCGGACATCTCACCGGGCCTCGAGGGCTGAAAGCCATTTATGTGACTTCCAGATTTTAGGTTTCTAGTGTCTTCAGGACAGACGATAACCACAAGACTACTGCGAAACAAAACACAACAGAACAAGTCTATGTTAAATGCTGACTTTGGGCAAAATCGCACCCAACACGACGACTGTATGTATGACTTCATTCGTGGGTTAGGTCGGAAGTTTGCATAGGAGCCACAGCGTGAAAACGCAGTTTCTGGGCCTCCCCGGGGGCGCAGCGGTTGAGCGCTGGGTTGCGAAGCTGCCCGCGGCCTCTGCAGCGCCGGTTCGATCCCCGGCTGCTCCCCGGCCCCCGGAGGAGGGTCCCACATGGCGCGCAGACCTCTCCTGCCGCCCGCTGCTCCCCTCAGCAGTGTCCTTCGGTCCTTCTGCCTGCTCTGCTCCCCGCTCTGGCTCTGGTGAATTCTCTCACCCTCCCGCGCTTCTGACTGTACCCAGTGCATGTATAAATAATAAATAAATAAATCTTTAAAAAAAAAAAGAATTAAATTAAAAAAAAAAAAAACAAAATGCAGTTTCTGCCAGAGGGTGGTCGGGCCCTCTCCTCTCCCACCTCCTCCCGGATGGTTGCGTCCCAGATGCTTCCAGAAGGAAGGACTCCTCCCGCCCCCCACATGGCTGCCCCCCATGGAAGACCCCACCCCTAATGCATCCACCTCCCTAAGAAGTATTACGTCCTCGACTCCAAACCCTCCTTCTTTTTTCATGTCTCCTTTTAACAACCAGAGACCTCCACGAGCGACTTCCCAAGTATTCTCGGTCGGTTTGAAATAAATCTGAAAGTAAAAACCCCTTCTCCTCTTCCCCACTCCCAGACGCCGAGGCTCAGCGCCGGCCTCCTGGCTGCATCGCCCCCTTCCCGTCCCTTCCACACAGACTTATTTCATAAAACTGTCAGCTATTAACTTAACATTATTTAAGGGGCTTCGGGTTTTAGTTCCTGAATGCAACCTAAGCTGGATGGGTACGGGCCTGACACGAAGGCCCGGCTGTATAAAACATGATCCACAGAGGCACTAAATAAATAACCTGGCGGTGGACCCCCAGCGCCTCTCTATTTATCACGGCAGTAATGATAAGGATCTGATTTAGAGTGAACCCTTCTGAGGGTCGAACCGCACAAGCTGTAATGTGATCCGCAGGGGAGGGCTGATAACCCCCAACAATGTGAAGAAACCCTGTCCGATAAATAAAACAAACTGTTTGTCCATTCGACAGCGCTGTCAGCAAGAGGACAGGGGAGCCAAGTGGGGCAAAACCCAACCCCACAGCCAGGAACACCTGAACTGAGCTGAGGAAATCATCTCACTCGGAAACATTTTGGGGGGCGGGAGGGACGGTGGGTCGATTTGTTGAGGTACCAGGTGGTAGGAGCACTTCTCTTTGGTCTAGGCAAATCCTGCACTCTCTCCTCTTACTCTCTGTCCATCTGTGCAAGGGGGCGCAGCGGCCCGCCCAACCCGGGTTGTTGAGGCAGACCAGGGGAGAATTCTCTAAGAGGGGGTCTGAGGAAGGAAATGACCCCACCGGGCTCTCCATGCAGATGCCTGCAAAGTCCCGAGCTGACTATAGAGAAGCCTGGAATGACGCTGAGGCCTGGGAAGTGGAGAACGAGGGACTCGACTCAAGGGCATGAGGGAGATGGTGCCTCGATGCTAGCACAGAAATGCAGCCCGCGGCCGCCAGTCCCTGCTTTGAATGTTCTCAGAAGCCTGGAGATGGATTGTAATGTGGCTTCTCAAGAACTCTGAGTATGGGCAGCTTTTGTGAGAATTTGTAAAAATTTGGTGTGCATTTAGTTTAAAACTGCATGTATTAAGTGGAAAACCAGTGGGCTAGATGCAACATCTCGGGAGGAAAGCAAAGTGGGGTGGGGGGGGTTTGTTTGTGGGGTCACCACCCCCTGCCTTGCCCTTCATGCCGGACATCACCCTGCCACCCAACAGTGCAGAAACGAGGTGACCTTTCTAAATCTACCGGGGACACTTCATTTGTTTTCTTGTTTGACTTTTTGATGTGCAGCTACAGGATCTATTCCTCATCTCACTGACGACTCTACGGAATCTCCAGTTAACAAAGATTCTCTTGCACAGAATACCTCAGAATTGCCCTCGGAGCTCTTCATTCCTGGATTCAGACCATGGCTCTGCCCCTTCAGGATGTCCCAAAGGGAGCACTGTTGGCGTTTTTTTCTCAGGCACCATCAAGAGCCCCAGGCCAAAAACAACTAAGACATGCCCCTTCATTTTAAAACACAACACAACAAAACAACTGTCTGATACTTCACACTGGTGGAAACTGAAAGGTCAAGTGCTATATTCCTGAACAAGACCAAGCTGACCAACTTAGCGCTCTACATGGTCAACAGGTAGGCACAGCCAAGCTAGGCCTCTGTGGGAGAATTCCTGGGTTGCCCAGAGCATCTTTACTGTGAGGCCTGAGCTTCTGAAAAGAACAAAGGCCAAGTCAGTCGGCAAGCAGGACTGGAAGGGGTTCTGCTGACTTTGGTTCCCAGCCCAGGCTCAGGGTCACCAACGCTGCTTGCTGAACAGGCAGGTTCTGGGGCCTCACCATGAGGGCCTGAGGATACGGCCTGGGTCACTGGTGGATATAGAGCATTGGAGAGTCACTGTTTTAATAAAAAACACCAATGCTTTCTCGCCTCTAAAGCGGCGATGCTCAAACTTGCTTGTTCTTCAAAATCATCTTGAAAACTTTACAAAATATGGCTCTTTAGAAACTAGTCTAGAAGTCTGATTTGAACTGGATATTGGATCAAATCCATTTATCTAACGATTGCTGACGTGGAGCTGATAAGAGGCTCTTGTATCTTTGCTGTGTTTTTGGAGAAATAGGTCTGCATATCCCTGTTACAGATGGCAAAGCTGAGACCCAGAAGTGGAAACTGACCTTTATGGTTTTGCATCTAAGATTAGTGTAAGATGCAAATGTCTTTCTTAAGGGTATTTATAGCATCATTTTCCCCTCCTAGAATCTGCAGCCAACTCGCTACATCCAAGGTATTCATGTTGGGGTTAAAATTAATTTTCTGAGGGTCTTTGCAATTATATATTTTTTCCTGGTGTTTGTTCTTTAATAATCCTTTCCCCCAGTCAGGCAGGAAGCAGGTTCTATGCTTTGTTGGCTTTGAGGTGGTTTGTGGCAAAGTTTCCTGGTTTTTATTTCCAAAGTCTAACGTTTGGTGAGAAGTCTATGGTATGAGGATTAAGTGATTGCTTCGGGACTCAAAGGCAGTTCCTAGACACTAAGGGAGAGATGGAGACTCAGAATCACAATTAAAAAATGGTTTAAAAAATTTGCTTTAAATTTTTAGATCAAAAGTCAGATGGACAGTCTTTAGTTCTGGTATCAATGAGCTATTGGCCTTTTACATTTGAAAGAGCTCAGTGGCGTTAAATCATGTACTAAGGAAATAAAATTATACACCCAGGAAAAAACTGCTCATTACTTAAGTGGAAAAAATGATCTTAAATTCACGTAAATAAAAACACAGCCTAAACAAGATTAAGAAAAAGAAAGTAAAATCGTATCGGTCTGTAGGAATGGAAAATCCAGAGGCACAAATGGCTTTAGGCTCCACTTAACCCTGACTGTAAATAGCACCATCCTTGTCTCTCTCTGCTCTGTCTCCACCTCCCCACTGACCTCTCTCCCCAGCAAGTCCTTCCTAGTGGCCCTTCCAGTTTAGCAATTCTAGAGCAACCGGCCCTTCTCCTTGGCCAGCCTTGGGTCACGTGCCCAGCCTGCGTCCAGGAAGGTGGGAGGGTCAACCTGTCTCATCTACAGGGGCAGAGGGTGGAGATAAGGTGACGCTCAAAAGGAAAAAAAAAAAAAAAAAATCAAACAAACAAAAAGCCCAAACAGGACTGTGAAAGGGAAAAAAAGGGAATTGATCTGGTCAAGAATGAACAACAGATGTTTTCTAGAAAGGGAGGCAAGATATATGTAGGGAAAGAAACCAAGTCCATTTTCTCTTCTGTCTCACATTAGTATTCATTAAATAAAAGCAGGAAGTCAAAACAGTGAAACAAACACCAATTGAGAATAAAATCAAAGAAAGGGCCCTTCTTTAATAGTGAAAAATTCTGACTTGATATTGTTTTCAAGAAGACTTTTTTTTTTCCCCTTTTTCTTTTAAGAACCTACCGTAACTCAGCTTGGCTAATAAAGTGTTTGTTCAGTACATTATAGAAGTCTTTTGGGAGACTGTTGAATCAATTAGAATGATTCGTAATTAGCACACCAACCTAATGACAGGGTGTTTCTAAATTGCTTGAAAATAGTTTACTCTTTTCAGGACTTGTGTGTCCCGCTTATGAACTTACTTACTCTAGTCACGCTTATGAGGATTTTAACCTTTTTCCAGAAGATAAATTGTGCTCAGATTATGTATGAAGTATCACAAGTTGCCTATGGAATAGTTTTGAATACCTGGGCAGTTACAATATGAATGAAAAGGTTCCCGCCTGTGGAAAATTATTCACAAAGGCCTCTGTTATGGTCTATTACAAACAAACAGTTTTGAAAATTCTGGTTGACATGAAAACCTCGATGCCACATCCGATAGGTTAGAAGCAATAAACATCCCTGGCTTGAATCCTAAGGATATTCAGATATAAAACAGTAGGCCTAGCAAATGCCCATGCTTTTCGCGATGTTTGCATGGTAAGCTGGGGAGTTAGTTCACTGGCCCTAAGTGTTCCCCAGACTCAGATGGACAGATGCCCGCCCATGTGGTACGACTTTAGCTTTTCAGATTTCAAGAGCCCAGTTCAAGAGCAGTGCCAACCCACAGCGACTCGGCGAGTCGATCGACAACGTAGGTTCTGAAGTCACGTCCTCATCTCTCCCTTCCTAGTGCTGCGGAATCTTGGGCAAGTTACTTAATCTACTGCAGCTTCTGCGTTGTCAAAAAAATGTAGACAGTAGTAATGTTGCCAGTTCGGCGGGGTTAGAAAGAGGCATGATTTCTGGGGTGTGGGGAGTAGTAACCCCATACTGGCTGCAGAAAGACTGCTGGGTTCATAGGGATTTGATCCTGGGGAAATCACCATTTTTATCTTATTTGAGTGAATCACCCACAAGGTACAGAAGAGTTTCCGTAGCAGGCTGGAGGGCCATCCGGGTAGTGTGGACGCTTCACAGGAGAAGGGTATTTTCAGTCAAATCAAGTTTCTAACACCTCTTGGGGTCAATGATCTCTATTCATTCACTTATCCCATTGAGATGGACAGACGCCTGCAGATACGGGTGCTCTGCCATGTGCTGTGTTGGGTTAAACATTAAGAATACAAATAGAGGCCAAACCAGTGAGGTAGCCTTGATTTTCAGCAACTTAACAACTTTGGTTAATTTCAACTCATCGTCACTTCCCCTGAGCAATAAAATCCGTGATATTTTGTTAGGACCAGCCAGCCAAGAACAATAGAGAATAAAACAGCTTCTACCTCATGCTTGCTGTTAAAAGGGCTAATACATGCTCTGTTCTTAATAGAGGACATTGTGCAGTACGGGTAATGGCTCCCACCACTGCTGTGGTGATCGTTTGTGATTTTTCATTTTTTGAAGCAACCGTCATATTGTTGGAAACATTTAACAGAGCTGGGTTCAGATCTGGGTTACTTTATAACAGCTGATGATCCTGGGCACATAACACAACCTAAGTTTCATTTTCCTTGTCTATAAAATAGGTAATTTTTAGTGTCTGTCCCATAGGGTAAGTGAGAAATTGCCTATAAAGTGACTTGCATAGGACCTGGGATGTAGTAAATGCTCACCAGTTTCCTTAAACATGAGAATAACTGAAACTGGTGTTGCTATTCTAGGTTGACGTAGTACTTTCATTTAGATACTCTCAGAACAGACATGAGAGGTCACTAGTATTACTGTCATCATTATCATTACTTGATTATTTATAAAATGAGGAGGGCGGCCTCCCTGGGGGCACAGGGGTTAAGTCTCAGTGCTATCACGGTATTACCCATCACTGTGGCGTTCGATCCCGGGCCAGGGAGCTACCCACATGGCGCAGCAGACCTCTCCTGTCTCCCCACTGCTCCCCTCAGCAGTGGATTTCAGTGGATCCACCTGTTCTGCTCCCCACTCTCTCTCTGGGGAATCCTCTCACCCTCTGCTGCTTGGCCTGCACCTGTTGTTGTATGCACAAATAAATAAAAATAAATCATAAAATAAAATGAGGAGGGGTTTGGTGCTTTGCTTGGGATCATGGGGCAGATGAGTGGCCAATTCAGGAGAGAACGCCTCTTCTGAGACAGTCATTTTGCAAGTGTGCAGAGGTGACCTCAGACCTGAGCTGGCCCCTCTGGGTGCACATTTTGGTGGGGAGCGTAACATAAAGAGCCAGGGTGATGCAGATGGATGGCCCACGCCTCCCTGCACCCTCCACAGGCAAAGCCTGTGCTCAGCCTGCCACTTGCAGTCCCCCTGGTCCATCCTGATCACAGCAAAGACACACCATCCCTTGACTGATCCCTTCAGTCTTTCTTCCAGTCATTCACACCACAGCCATGCTAACATCTTCTCATCAAAAAATGGGTTGACCACCCAAACGCCCCCAAACAGGTGAGTAGATCAAGCAGATGAGGGACATCTGTACAATGGAGTACTTACTACTCACCATCCAAAATGATAAACTCATGTCATCTGCAGCAGCATGGATGCTGCTGGAAGGGGTGATGCTAAGCATAGTAAGTCAGAAGGAGAAAGATAAGTATCCGATGGCTTCACTTACAGATGGGATAGAGAGAAACCGAGCTAAGAGTCAGGAAAAAGACAATACTTGCAAGCTGACCGTGGATCAGGAGTACAGTAGGGAAGAGCACAGAGGGCTGTGGTGAGGGTCACGGGTGCTCCGAGGGTGGGAGAACTGTGGGGCCCACGCCAGAGGGGAGGAATCAAACAGTATCCCAAAATCAACAAAGATGTAAGAAAGTAAGTAAATAAAACATTAAAAATTTAATTAGCAGAACACAAATAAATAGATCGATCAATCGGTAGATAAAAAATAAAAAGAGTGTCTTGAAATACGCTACTTTTGGAGACGACTCCCCAAAATGGCTGGTGAGAATATTTCCCTCCCCCCTGATCCTCTGGTCAAACTTGTGGGAGCTGAGCGTCCCGCTTTACTAGATCTGACCTTCAAACGGGTTGGTACTCTGGATTTTATGGGACAAATCCACATGAAAAACACATAGACTGACTAATAATGAAAACAACCCTTGAGTATTGACTGGGTGAGGTCTTGGGGTGGCCATCTTGCCTCTACGGGGGTCATTTCAGAGGCGGGGGAAGATTTCCACGAGCAAGTGGGTTTCGGAAGCATGGCTTTTAGGAGAAGAACGAGCAGGTGCTAGTGTGGAGGGGGCCAGGGAGCTTCCTAGGGTTGCAGTGCAGACCCCACGCTGTCCAGGGAGAGGCGGCTGACGGCTGGATCACACCAGGCCCTGCGGGGCCCGCGGAGAGCAGTGGGAAGGGGGTGCGTGTGGTTCAAGGGCATGTTCAAGGGCTCAAGGGCTTGTGACAGCCCACGCGTGTGGATGGGAAGTCCATGCAAGGCCCAAGAAAAGACCTGCTAACACAGGAAGCTGGATCCCTCGACTCAAGCAGAAACTTTTCACTCTTGTCCCCACAGTGCCAACGCTGGGCCAAGCCGAGTGACCTTCCTCCTGTATTTGACTAGCGTGAGGATGACTGTCTTTCAGCTTTTCCTCTCTGAGGACGAAGGGAGATTTCTGCAGCTGTCACAGCCTCCGCCACCTCTCATCCGCTCTTTCGCCTCTCATTCTTTTCCCCTTGTATTTTCTTCTTTAAACCTAACATGCTCAATTTTCAACTGTCATTGAATAAGAATTAGGAACATGCTACATTAAAAAATAGCTTATCAAGGTTTGTAAATCAAACCTTCTGGCAAACATTAGGATTTAAGTACCTAGTGTCACTTTCTTTTATATCTACCCAAGGAAACATTTTTTTTCCCTCCTTACTGCTGACATTTTTTTTTTTTTTTTTTGAGAAATGCAGCCTTAGGTTGCTGTTCTGCACTCTTTGAAGTCACTGTGAATTGAATAAATTTGATGTTTGATGGCAAACTGCCATGAGAATTTAAACAACTTTGGAGAAAGGATATTAATTTTTTTTTTTTTTTTGCCGTCATTTGAAGTTCTCTAAGGTCATCCCAAGGAATGGTGGGGACGCGGATAGGTTGGTGGTGACTGTCCCTCAATGCGAGGCGGGACCTCACACTCCCAACCCCCACTGTCAAATGTGTGGGTTCTAAGACAGTTCCTGCCCTGGAGCCAACACTTTAAGGTCATCCGAGGGACTCAAAGACTTTGAAAGTAAGTGGGTTGGGCTAAATTGAGGGAAAAAGTGGTGAAGAAATGCTCTCTAGCCAAGTGGCGCTTCTATAATTAAGTGTGATGTGCCTTACTAGAAGGTTCTGCAGAAGACATCATGTTCTTTGTCAACCCTGTTGTGAAGTTATTTTTTTTTTCTTTTCTTTTTTAAATGCCCTTAGTTTTCTTCTCCCCTTCTTTGCCTTTCCTTTCTACTTTGGACAACAGAGCAGACACCTACCTTCTAAGTCGCTAAATGCCCAGGTTCTGCACCCTTGGTGCAGGGCAGGGATTCGGGTCTCTCTCGGTGCGGGGCTGGGAGGCCGCCTGCGCGGGCCGCAACACGTTTTCCTGGTATGTCGGGGCCTGCATCTGGTCCCCGAGCAGAACACTGACTTTTGGTTTTGTGTTTTTTTTTTTTTTTTTGGTGTAAGACGGCAAATAAATCATTTCTTTCAGATTGGATAAAAAATGGGCCGTGTTCTTTGGAAGCAGAAGTCTTCCAGATAATTCTATGTTTGCACTATAAACTATACCAGTCAATTGCACATTCAGGTTTAGATTTGGGCCAGATTTATGCCCCTGAGAAAATCCTATTTTTGCATGATTTAGACAAAAAAATGTGTCTGAACAGCGTTACCCAGCCTAATTTATATGAAGCTGGGATTCTGCCACCTGGGGTTTCGGGTCTGCTCTGTGAGACGCGTCTGGTATGTGACTAAAAGACCAAGCAAGGCGGCGGCGGTGGAGGGGGACAGAGGGGCACAGAGCCCACTTGAAAGGGAGGCGGCCACCCCCGCCTACCGAACGGGGCGTGCACGACCAGCTGGGGAGTGAGGCCTCCCCATTGTGCTCTCATTATTGGCTCTTGTGTCCAACCAGAAAGGCGTGCTCTTCTCAAGGCATGCTTGGTTGCTACGATCTGTTTCTGGGGGCTGGGTGGGGGGGATGCTTGTGTGCATCCCAAATGGCACCCCTCTTGCCCACACAGGTTCGGGTTGCTCAATTACCAAAGTCTCCAGCATTTGCTCCCATACCCTCCAGTCCATGTGAGAAAGAGGACAACACTGAGGAACTGACCCTATTCCTGAGGGAGATTTTTTTTTTAAAGATTTATTTATTTATGCATATAAGAGCTGGGGTACAGGCCAGAGGTGGGGCTCACCAGAAACAGTGGGGAGCAGAACAGGCAGAATGACTGTAATCCACTGCTGAGGGGAGCAGCGGGGAGACAGGTGGGTGGTTCCCCCTTGTTCTTAGCTGTCTAAGTCCTCCTGGAAGGCTCAGGGGGCTCTGTGATTGCTGGTTCCAGGGGCCAGTGTTTTGAACCTGTGGGACAGGCATGCCAACCTTCACCAACTGCATGTGTCACACTGTCGGGGCCTACAAAAGTCTGACAAGTATTTCTGAGCTTGTCTTCATGCGGGCACTGCTGTGGGGAGACCCCGCTGGGGGTCGGGGGCCAGTCTGAACAACACAGACGTGATCCTTTCTCCGATGGGGCTTATCGTGCAGTGGAAAGGGAAGCGTGAATAATAATCGTGTCTGTACGAAACCCGAGTAGGGATGTGGTTGAGGGATGGCCGTGGAGGAGCCCCTTCCAGAAGAGCCTGGAGTGTCCCCTTGTGACCAGAGGGTCAATGACTTGTCCCAGGACACTCGGAGGCGAGTACCTGTAACTGGGTCACGGCCAGACTCTCTGTGCATTTGAGAAAACGCTAGAACACAAGGGTTCTGCTGTCAAAGGGGCTGAGCTGGATCGACAGACCTTCCAGATTAATAGAAAGATCATCACTTGATCTTTCTGGGTCTTCCTTTCCCCATCTGTGGAGTGAAGATGATAACAGCTGCTTCCATTGACTGTGACCTAATTTGGGAGAGTAAGTTATGTGTTGGGGCACAGTGAAGGTCAGCTAACAGTGTCACTTACTCTCCTTGGTCTCTCGCAGCAACTCTGTGGGATTGGAAGGTAAAGAGGCCTCCCCATGCTCCCACGCTTTTATTTTAAGATTTATTTATTTATGCACACAAGAGCTGGGGCACAGGCCAGAGATGCCGGGGGTCAGAGGACTCACCAGAGACAGAGTGGGGAACAGAACAGGCAGACTGACCGAAGTACACTGCTGAGGGGAGCAGCAGGCGAGACAGGAGAGGTCTGCTGCGCCATGTGGGATTCTCTCTGGCCAGCTGGGGATCGAACTCGTGCCGCAGAGGCTGTGGGTTGCTTCACAGTGCATTGCTTAACACCTTGCGCCACCAGGGAGGCCCAGCCACACTTTTATTTTAAACACAAGTCTTCCGGAAAGTCAGGCACACCCGCATGAATTCATTCACAGTACAGTCGACCTTGGAACACCACGGGTTGGAACTGCGTGCATTTACCTAAACTGGATTTTTTTCCACACGCACAGTTGGCCGCCAAATCCGCGGGTTCCACATTCAAGGACTCGCAAGGCCAGGTACACGGGGCTTGGGCCAAACCCAGGATTCCCTGATCGGCTGCAGAACCAGGGGCCGAATGGTGTTAAGTTCTGGGGGAGTCAGGTTACAGGTGAATTTTCAACTGGGGAGGGGGTCAGCGCCCCTAACCCTACATTGTTCAAGGAACACCTGTAGGAATTTACTGAGCTTTTTCTACGATGAAGGCTCCATTTGATAGGGGAGAGAAAGGCCACCGGAAACAGACTCAAGGCTGGATCCCTGTGAGGGAAGCACCCGGATTTCAGAGGCTCAGAAGGGAGGGTCGGAGGCATCCAGCCACAGCATCGTCACCAGAGCCTCATTTTGTAGCTGGGGAAGCTGAGCCCTGGATGAGGATGGTGCCCGGGTTGACACTCCGGCCCGTGTCATTTTCCCTACACGTCTGCCCTGCCAGCCCCAGCTGGAGCCCCTCTGGCCTGCAAATCTGCTTTCTGTCAGTCTCTGCCAAACTGCCTTAGCAGAGGAGCCAAGAGATACTTCGGGAGCGTTGGAGGAAGCTCCCCACTTCAATCCTTGGCCCAAGGACCTCGGGCCACTTCTGAGGAGGGGCAGAGGGAGCTCTGTTCGTCCAGGATCTTAGGAAATTGTGTTCAGGGAGCTGGCAGGCGGACAGAGGCTTCTCTATCATTTCCAAATGCTTCCAGGCTCCTCCTCCTAACTCGGGTGTCCGACCCAGTTGCCAGGCTCCCGAAAGCGCTGGGTTTGTGGTCTAGCCCTCAGGAGCTGCACACGCTGGAGTCACAACGCACGTTCAAGCTCACAGAGGGGCAGAGACTGGGCTGCCTCCTGGGGAAACTGCTCCTCCAAAATCCATCTAGAAACGCCAGTCTTGGCTCCCCACAATCAGAATGGACTTAGCTGATGGTTGAGGGGTGCCTCCTGCCGCTCTTGGGACCAAGGTTGATAAGCTCCTAACAGCACAGCAAACCACATTTAATTTTTATTTTTTTCACAAATGGATTTTCAGGGGCTGATGCGACGGGGGCCACCCTGCGCTGAGGGGGCCCGGGGGCTGGGGCAGCCCCACAGGGGCTGACCTGAGGCTCCCCTGAAATACCCCTCGGTGGAGCCACGCAGCCCCACCTCCGGGACAGGGTGCGGGGACCCTGCTCAAATCACAGAGCTGACTTCCGAGCCGTGATGCCCGCTCAGCTCCAGCCTTGTTTATCGGCAATTACCCTGCAAGCCCTTCCTGTCATTAACCCCAGCTCGGGGACGCTGCTATTTGCACATCACTCCCCTCAACGCCCCTCCGACATTATTCCCTGGGAAGATGAGTCACTGAGGAGATGGCTTATCTCAACTCAGTTCTTCGCGAGCTTTTGTCTCGCAGGGTTACTTGTCTATGATACAACCTATGATCCTTTCAAACCAGGGACTCACCCCCTCTTCAACTTCTTTTTTTTTTTTAATACCATTTCTTCCTTTCTGCTTTTATATTTCTTCCTCTCCCTCCCGTAGCCTTTCATGCATTCAGGATGTAAGAGAGCCAGCATCAAAGCCCAGGGCCCTCCTCAGGCCTCCTCCCGATGGCGAGCATGCCCTCTCCCTGTCTGATCATTGACTCATAACCGCAGAAGCTCCCCGGCACAGGATGGGGGAGAAGGGGGGCTGAATGAGCAGGGACCATGGTCTGCAGCCCCAGAGGAGACAAAAGTGGAGGATTTGTTGAACAGGGCTTTTATTTTTCCCTCTGGGGATAATTGTTTAGGACCATCTGAGTTGACCCAGTTGGGGCGGGCGTGGGGGGCCGCCAGCCTCCCCACCCCCACCCCAGCCACTGGCAACTCCAACCAAGTGAAACTCCTCTGGTCGGGTTCCAAATCCCAAGGCCAGCCCAGCCCTAAACCCACTCCCTCCCTGGGCACCACCAGGACTTCTGATCGCATTGCTTGATTTTCATTCAAGGGAACAGACAGGTCTCCAGCCCTACTACGCGCGGGTTTGGCTTGACAGGTGAGAGCCACTGGCGTAGCCCCTGCGGAGGTCGGTGTCTGGTCGTTCAGGGAGAATTTGCGGGCCAGAGACAACCCTGAGCCCCCGCACCCGAGCGCCCCCCCTTTCTGTCTCCATCAGGCCTGAATGGGCATCACATCTGTTTCTTTTCTTGCTGGAAAGCAAGAGGCAAAGACCCTAAAATGGGGACAGGCCAGCACACACCTGGGTGGTCTTTAAATTAGAAAAAGTTTCTGCCAGAGTTCCTCATTTGGGCCCACCGTCTCGAGACTTTTCATTGCTCTCGGCCCCTGGAGTTGGGAGAGATGAAGCGACGTGGGGGGAGGACTCTGGTGGAGCAAAACAAGGGCCCTCCATTGTCCTGTTCTCCCGTCGGGCGCACACATATCACCCCCACCCTCTTTCCAGCCCCCCGTTCCTTGCTGAGCAGACCAAGCGCCATCTGTGGCTCTAACAAAGCAGGGGCAGGGGTGGGGCAGCGAGCGAGCAGTAGTTTAATGTCAGCATGTGTGTACACTTTAGGCCCTTTTAAAAATTAAGTTGTTTATATTACGGTTTGGTATCATTTGATTTTAAACATAGGATCTGGAGCCAGGCTGTCTGGGCTGAAGTCTCTGTTCTATTGCTGTGTGGCCCTGAACCTGTGCCTCAGTCTCCTCGTCTGCTAAATGGGCATAATAAAAACTGTCCCTCCTGGTTGGCTGCTGGGGACAGCCTCAGTGGTCTGCTGCTGCCCTCCCGTCCTGGTAGAGACACTCCCCTTAGAGAGTTGTTTTGCATCATTGAGAAGCCTTATGTGGGTGACCTCAGTATCCTCTTCTCATTTAAATTCACAAAGATCTGGGCCTCCCTGGTAGTGCAGGGGTTAAAGTCTCAGCACTGTCAAGCTATCTCCAGCCACTGTGGCCTGAGTTCGATCCCAGGCCAGGGAGCTGACCCACATGGCGCAGCAGACCTCTCCTGTCTCCCCGCTGCTCCCCTCAGCAGTGGATTTCAGTAGATCTGCCTGTTCTACTCCCCATAGCTCTTCTGGTGAACCCTCTTACCCCTTGCACCTCTGGCCTACACCCCAGTTCTTGCATGCATAAATAAATAATAAACCTTTTTAAAAACTTCAAAAAATCACAAAGATTCTGTGATCAGTTATTCTCCCAGAATTACTAGGCCCCAGATCTCCTTCTGGGTCTTGAGTTTCCATTTCCATCAGGAACTTATCTGGGATCAGGCTCTCTTGAGGCACCACTGCCAGATACGTGTATCTGTCTATCTGTCTGTCTGTCTGTCTGTCTGTCTGTCTCTCTCTCTCTCTCTCACACACACACACACACACACACACGTATGTTGCATCAGGGCATACTTAGGCTCAGTTCCTTATTGCTTATGTAGAATTCAAATTTAACTGGGTGTCCTGTATTTTTATTTGCTAAACTTGACCGCCCTGCCCGGGGATTTTCCTCACTGATGCTTTGGTTGGCCACCTCTGTCCCTGCAGAGGGCCAGGTCAGCTGGGCTTCTAGAGATGGTTCTTCTCAGAAACATTTGAAGGCTCCAGAGTAGGCAGAAGAAGACAGAGATGTCCAGGCAAACGCTAGTTCTGTTTCCTGGGAAGTCAGGGAGAGCCAGGCTCAGAGTAGGTGCCTGTGGCCTCCAAAGGCGCCAGGAGAATTATGCATTCTGGAGTCCTCAATATAGTATCTGTGTGTGTTTGTGTGTGTATATGTGTGTATGTGTATATGTGAGCGCATGTGCATATGTGTGTGCATGTGTGTACATATGTGAGCGTGCATGTGTGTGTATGTGAGAGAGAGAGAGAGAGGAGGCCAGGGCCATGGGAGTCATAAAATCAGTGGCTTCTATACATCTGAGCTATGTTCAGTCCACGAACTATGTGATGTTTAACATATATGTCTTTTATTTTTATAGACACATACAGGATGTTCAGCCAAATGGTTCAACTGTTTGGTACAATTGACTGAAACTTTCCAAGTTCTTTGTGCATACTCAGCATATCCGGACGTACTGAAAATTCTGCTTCATTCACGAGTGGGTGAGATGGAGCAGAGGAGGAGCCCAGTACAGGCCACACGCGTGTGTCTGTAGCTTGGAACCTGCCAAGGACCCATCCAGAGAGCCTCGCTGGGCTTTGGTGACTGTTACGTGAATGTACACTGATGGCAGTTATTAGTATTGCCTAGAATCATAGAGAAAATTAAACTTACTGTCTTCAAGGAGTTTTATTAGCATGTCCCTGTTATAGGAGATGCTTTCCACTGAGTAACATGGTCATACACTGGACCTATAATATCAGCGCAGAGTGAAGCCTGCGTAAGAAAGCTATTTAGTGTGTGTGTGTGTTTCTTTTTCTCCCTCCAAAGAGAGTGATGAGAGAAATTATTTAGTCTCTAGCCACAACAGTGGTGTGATTCAGATCCCAGTATTTAAAGAGGCAAATTAGTTGATGCACCAGCATACTAATGGGCAAGCCAGCCTGGTGGGGGGCAGGGGCTGCCAGTTCTCCTGGAGACCCAGGGAGGCACCCTCAGCATGGAACAGCCCCCCCACCCCAGGTTACTATTCTAAGCTGGGGGTTTGCTTGGTTCTTAGTGTCTCCCCCAACGCCATTTCCCTCTTTGATTTGCCAAACTGTGGAGAAATAATTTTCTAATTGCTACATCTCTAAGCTCCCCTCCAAGTGGCCACAATAAATATGTTACTAAGTAGACACATAAGGGAGGTCATCATTTCTTCATTAGCTCTCTGGAGGAGCTGTCCGGGAAGTATTTCACCAAAATTAAAATTCTAATCTATGTTTCGAGTAGCTAGATGATATTTCAATCTCTCAGAACCTGATCCTTTCAAAAGCAAGCAGGCGTGGCTTTGCCGATTAATTCTACAGCTTTCCTTTAAAAGAACAAGGCACTAAGTGGCACTTTGAGGCAGGGCAGGAAACCAGGACAAACTCTGGGAGATTAAAGGAGCAGGGACTTAAGAGTAAAAGCCATGGAAGTTACTTTTTGACGGAAATTTTCCAATACATGTGCAACCAGCAATAATGTAATTTACAGCTCCCCTGTTTACCTGCAAACAAGAAATTTCTCTCTTTCCTCCCATTAATTGGAAGGACAATGTATCCTCTACTACATTTTAAAGAGCCTGACTTAGGCATATCCCCTTTCCTTACATCCAGCTTTCTCTAGTATTTTTGGTCTAACTTTTGGGAGTAAGTCGCGCCAGTCAGCTTCTGGGCATCGCACAGGTCCCCGAAGCGCCAGTTGTTAAGATTTTGCACTAATTACAAAGAGATGGGCTCTCCCTCTGTCTGCAAGTTTGGTACCTGCTGGTTCAACCTTCTCCTTCTTACCCAGGAAGGTCCATCCTCCCCAGCCCGCAATCCTATTTAATTTTTGCATTTCCTGATTTTTATCTTGGGAAAACAAAAGCCAGCTGCAGTCAGTTATGGGAACAGCTGAAGGATGCTGGCAGGTAGAGGCTTCGGTCTCAAATTGTGAGAACTGAAATGCAGCGTGTCAGGTTGCAATGACTTCTGCACACCCAGTTCCCTATCTTCTGCTGCACGCACGCACACGCGCACGCGCGCGCACACACACACACACACACATGCACACACGTGAGTCCCCTTTTCTCGCATCTTGCCCAGGGACCCCTCACTTTCTACAGCTGTATTTCTAATCAGCAGAAGATACATCTTGCTTGGAGCCAACTCTCCTTTTCTCTGCACATTCTTAACCTCCTATCTTATGCATGGATCACTGGTTAGCTTAGAAATGCGCAGACACAAAGGGGAAGCTGACATTCGAGGTTTGACGGCCATAATGGCTGTTTATAAGCCTAATCCATCACGTTTAGTGGACACCTCCATTTTTGTCCCTCTGAAAAGGTATAAATAATAAAATGGGATCGCTCCAGCTCGGAGGTGCCTTGGTAAATATTTTAACTATTTACAAGATTGCACCAATAACAAAAGCGACATCTGCACCCTCCACGGAGGGCCCCCCAGTCATTAAAAGAGGTCCAGATGGTTCCTACCATTCAACCGGCAATCACATTTCGCGATGACAGAGCTTCGGTGACATGGCTGACAATTTTTTTCATATCACATTGTGATATTTTGAACTTGTCCTCCCTTTCTCTGCTGCCCTCAGCCGCGCTCCTAAAGAAAATCTCCCCTAAATGGCCTTTCCCCTACAAAAAGGATGAGGCCTCAGAGGAACATGGCAAATGTAGGTTTCAAAGCCCAATTCAGAGACAAGTCTGAACAATTATCAACCGGGCCTTCTCCAAGTCCAAATATTGACATGGGTCCACTCACTCTGTAGGCAAACACCCCGCTGAGCCCCCAACGCTCTGTGTCATCTCAGACTAAGCACAGCCTAGGCCTCACGGGGTTGGAATGTACCCTTTCCTGCCAGTGCAAGCCAGTGCCCGGGCCCCAGGAGCCCCAAGGATGACTTCTGGGGTTGAAGGTATTTCTTTTTCACAGATTCTGTGTCTGCAAAGGAGGGCGGTCCAGTATTAAGGACAAGCATGTGGCTTTTTTTTTAAAGAATTGATTATTTGTTATAGGCACACATGCTACTGCCCCATATTCCATACAGGAAGGCAGTTTTCTTGATATCCATTTCAGTAAAAGAGTTTAATTCTATGGCATAAAAGGGGCACAAATCATTCGCTATCAAGCAGAATACACATTATTTGGCTTTTCCACTTGCACTTGACGCGGTGTGGTTTTTGCAGGAAATGGGGAGAATTTGCAGCCTGTAACTGCTTCGGAACTATTGGAAAGCTTGGTTCTTTGGACAGCACGAGGGAAGTCAGCATTCAGTTACACAGAAGTGGCAAAGAGAGAGACAGGAGAGTCGGGAGGGGGGGCACCCGGGTTGGGCAGTCAGGGTAGACCTCATTGTGAGTTTCAGCTCTGGGACCCAAGGCAAAAACCTTTTAGTTTTCAGTCTGGAACACGTGGGCCACAACGAAATGAATTTCGAGGGTGACCATGTGAGTCACAGGAGATGATGTATTTAAAGCAGGGAGCTAAGCATGCAATAAAGGTGCAATAAAGTTGGGATAATTAATACTAACACACCTATTGCAGATCATGTCTCTTGAAACGAGAAGCTGGAGAAGTTGAGGCAGACAAGATTTCACGTCGATTGCCGCACATAGCACTGAGTAATCTGGTTTCCTTCCTGGGGGGTGAGGGTGGGGGGCGTAAACAAAACCAATTGATCACTCCCCAGGTCTTTGAGAAACCCAAACGTTCATTTCTTTTCCAAGGGTTCGATTTCATTTTGGAGCCCCCCACTTTCCAAATTTGGTCAATAAAATTAACAGCCTCCTTTGGAGTAGAACATCACACCTCCAAATGAGCTCAAGCTGGGCAGCGATTGTCCCGCGGAATGTGAGATTTACATTTCACAGCTCCTCGCCAAGTAATGAATGAATCAGAGCTCGTAAACAAAGATCCTCACTTCCCTTGTTCTGTGGCCCCCAACGTGGGGTGTGTGCTGCAAAGAAAAATATTTATCCTGTTTGTGTGGCGCTGGGTCCCTGAATGGCCCACCAATAAAACAACATCATAAAGGGCATTTCACAGCTGAGCTTGCAATTTAATAAACAGATGCAAACAGAAGGCCTCGGAGGTCAACAATTAAAAATAAACCAGTCCGAGGTACTCCTTGGAATTCCCCTTCTCTATAAAGCAGGGAGGACCAGGCCCGCAGCTGCGGCAGGGCGCAGGGGCGGGAAAGAGTTGCCTGTCGCCCAGATGAGCTCAGGGGGCTTGTACCTGTTCTGAATTGTTATTCCAACGACTCCCTTCCTAGCAAGCCAGGGTGGCTTTGAGAGCAGATGAAATACCACAGAGCCAAAATGGACTGGAAAACGGTACAGTAACATTGGCTGACAGTGAGCGCTGCCCGTCAGTTTCCCTGTTTTCTACCCCAAAGACAGTAAATATTGGAACAGATGATCTGAGCCGTGGGGGAGAATCAAAGAAGCACTTCTGTCGAGTTGATTTTAGAATGCATTTTCCACTTTAATTTGCAAGTGTGTGTTTGTGTGTGTGTGTGTGTGTGTGTGTGTGTGAGAGAGAGAGAGAGAGAGAGAGAGAGAGATCTGCAAAATAACACGACTCACTGAATAAAGTTCTGCCAAGCTGGCCACGTCACCGTGCTGTGCCCACTTCTCATTTCTGTTTCTCTAGCTTTTCCCTTCTACTGGCTGCTCTGAGCAAGGCTGTCTGCCAGCCTGGCACTCCGGCCAGCTCCATTGCACCCACTCCACCCATGTCTGCTGGGGCTCCTAAGGCATCATCCTCTGCCTCACTTTCCTTACATTTAAAAGGGAGGCAAGACACTGTGGAAAGCTGTGGGGAGGTTCCTCAGATCACTGAAAACGGACCTACCATATGATCCAGCGATTCCACCCCCTGCACGCCTATGTTTATTGCAGCACTATTTACAACAGCCAAGATATGGAAACAACCCAAAACAGACAAACGGATCAAAAAGCTGTGGTCTGTAGACACAATGGAATATTACTCAGCAATCAAAAAAGACACTCATGCCATTGGTGGCAACAGGGATGGCGCTGGAAGGGATGATGCCCGCCGAAATGGGTCAGAAGGAAAAAGATAATTATCGGATGGTCTCACTTATATGCAGAATAGGGAGAAACCAACAAAGATCGAGAAAAAGTCAAAAGTAGCTGGTGACCATAGATCTGAGGCATCCAGCAAAGGAGGGAGGTCAAAAGAAGGGTGGGGAGAACGCAAGGGTCTATCGGAATGGTTCACAGGAGAACTATGGGGCTTCCAACAGTGTAAGCAAAAATAATCTAATAATTAATAATAAAATTAAAAGTAAAGGGGGAGCTGGCTGCTGGCTGCAGGTGGTCACCGAGGATTTGGTCAGGCCACATAAAGGTCTTAAGACAGTGTTTGCAGGGCCTCCCTGGTGGCACAAGGGGTTAAGACACAACCTATGAAGCTGTCCACAGCCTCTGCAGAACGAGTTCGATCCCCGGCCAGGGAGCGACCCACAGGGCGCAGCAGACCTCTCCTGTCTCCCCGCTGCTCCCCTCAGCAGTGTGTTTCAGTCAATCTGCCTGTTCTGCTCCCCACTCTCTCTGGTGAGTCCTCTCACCCCCCCATCTCTAGCCTGTACCCCAGCTCTTGTATACATAAATAAATCTTTAAAAAAAAAAAAAGACAGTGTTTGCAAACAAGCATGCACACTTGTGAGTTCTTTTAATAGCATCGGTGCCATTTTAGGGCCTCATACTTTCTGCTGGACCAAAGAATTCCTCTGGGAGAGGCCACCCTCCCCTAATTTCAGAATGTGTTGAAGGCCGGTAAGCCCCCCATTCTGACACACTCACCCTCGCAAAATCCCAAATACCTACACAGCTAGTGCCCACAGCCTCCTCACATTCCTCCACTGATAAGAGGGGAGATGAAGGATGGGGTCAGAGATAACCATTTGCTGTGGGGGCAGACCTCCCGGGAGGACACAGAGCCATCTGGCAAGCAGGGGGGAGCCCTGTGTCAAGTGACCAGCCATGCCGAGCTGCCCTCCATGTCATCTTCGGGTCCCTGGAGGCACCCCAGCGTGCTCGGTGTAAGTGATCACCACGAGGGGTCTGATTTACAGAGGACCCGGGAGCACACAGGCCTCAGCATGAGGGTAGGGGCAGGGAGCTGGGGAAATCATCAGCTCTTGGCATTAAGATGGAGCCCCCCAAGCGCCTGGTGGTCTCCCACAGTGCCTGTGCTTCATCTGCAGGAATCTGGACAGTTGATGTCCTCAAGATAATTATTTTGTAAATGTACAGACTTGAGCTCAATTCCCTCCCCGGTTTCTTTTCCTGCTTGGAGAGAAATAAGAAAATACTGGCTTCACGCGGTCTCCTGTCCCTTTCTTGATGTCAAACGTGTACATTTCTCTTCTCTGCTGCCAGTTTATTAAACTGGAGGGAAAAGATCCTCTTTTGGGCCTTTTCTTGTCTGCTTCTTAGGACAAGCCTGAGTCGGAGCTCTGAGTAGATTGCCTGGTCACCAAAGGAAAAAAAAATGAGATTTGGGGGGGCCAGGGCCTCTCCCAGTCACATTACTTTTATACAGTGAAATTGGATGTTTTTCATCCATGACTTCATTTTTTAAAATTCTGATCTGGAATTGAATTTTTCAAAGCCAACTATAGTGAAATACGGCATTCAGACAGAAAGCGCTTGCAATCGAAACGCAGTTTTAACAAATAATTACAAAGCCGCTGCTTGAGTAACTACAGCCCAGGTCAAACTCGAGATTGCCCCATCTCTGCCGTTCCTTTCGGCTCAGGACACCAGAATGGAGAGACCCACGATTTTGATTTTTCTGATAATTGGTTTGGCCCTTTACTGGATGGGTTTTGCCACCTGTTTGAACCCCCATAAACAGATGGCTCAATTTTGCCTCTTTGGGGGACTGCACAGGAACAGATGCATATTGTACTTCTTCATTTGTGTTTTCTTCCCGTTTTTCATGTTGCTGAGGGAAGCCGTGTTGTGTTTATCTTCTTTATTCCTAAGATGTTCTGTTTGGGGCCTGTACTCTGATTTACTCTCCTGTTCCAAGTTGATTGACAGGCGGGCCTTTTCCAGCTTTGGTGTGTAGAGGAGGCTGCAAAAAAAATTCATGCCTGTCTATACCCATGCCCCCTGCCAAATGACATATTAATCTTAAAAGGAGGGCATGGGGCCTCCTTGGTGGCCTGGAGGTTAAGTCTCAGTGCTATCACTGCTATGGCCTGAGTTTGATCACGGCCAGGGAGGTGACCCACATGGCGGGGCAGAACTCTCCTGTCTCGCCCGCTGCTCCCCTCAGCAGTGGATTTTGGTCAGTCTGCCTGTTCTGCTCCCCACTCTGTCTCTGGTGAATCCTCTCACCTCCTGCACCTCTGGTCCACACCCCAGTTCTTGTATGCATAAATAAATAAAATAAATCTTTAAAAAAAAAAGTCCAAATCTTTATTAAGCTTCCTTTGTGGTTACGGGTCTACCCTATATATAATCTGTGAACTATCAGCTCTAGAAATCTGTGAGAATCGAAACTTTTGGACTGCTCATTTCATACCCTCTTATTTTGCTCCATGGTCCTTGTTCCTAAATTGTCCATATTTCCTAAATGCCATTTATTTGCTGTCCTCTCCATTAAAATGCAGCTCATCTGAGGGTTAAACAAATGCTTCTTCCTCTACAATACTTTCTCTGGGCTCCACTGTCAGAATGAATTGTCCGGGCTCTTTGGATCTTCTGCTCTATGTAGTATCATTCTGAAACATAATTCCTTCTGCCCTGACTTATGATCACACAGGAAACAACAGCTCACATTTACTGAATACTAAGTGGGACGCTATGCTACACATTTCAGGTATAATGCCTCGCAGCTGCTCCCTGAGTTATGTGATAATTACCCCCATTTTATGGATGAGATTATAATCAGAGAGCCTTGTGGTCACAGCCATGTAAGTGATATAATAGGATTTCATCCTGCCATTTTGGTTTTACACCCAAGTTCCTATTCACTAGTCTAAATTTTCTCTTTAGATGCCCTTCCAGATCGTCAGATAGAAACTGCGAATTTATTTCTTTTCTCCAATTCTTAGTACGGTCCTTTAAATAGACTCAGTACACAAAGAATGCTGACTGAATGACACAATCAGTGGTAGAGAAAAATGCCTTTTTACTTATCATCCCTGTCTTCCTGGGAAACTTTCTCCCCTAAGCCTTTATTGTTTGTCTCGGGGTGGATACCTGAGCCAACCTAGCCAATCAGGGTTCGCCAATCTCTGGGAGAGCTCCAGGATTGGGCCAGTGCTCAAGGCTGAGCCAATCGGAGTCTTTCCCTGAGACTCCGCTCTGCAGCCAAGAAAGATCAGCAGTGCGTCAGCAGTGGTGGAAGCTGTGCGACACCACCTGGGCCAGCATGGAGACTGTGCTTCTGTGATGCCCACGAAACCAGGCTGCAGGCAGTGAAAAGCGAACATGAAGATGAAATGCAAAACACACAGATTCTGAAGAGCATTCAAATCCTTTGGTATTTGTTGTTGTAACTGACATGAGGTTTCATCCCTGCTCAACACCAGCTTAGATAGTTTAACCTTTCCTGGTTCGAATCACATTTCTGTTAATTCTAGAACTTAGGCAGAAGCAGTGTGTGGACATAGGGTGAAGAGAACACAAGGTGTATTTATCTAAACCTACACAGGCATGATGCTTGAGAGCTAGAAACGGAACGAGACACTAGCTGTCCATGAGCTCACAAACCTTTACAGTTTCTTCTTCATGTGGGTACTTGGTCTATGACCGCAGGATGGGCACGTGCTAGATTTTGTAAATGTTGGTTGAATGAAGAGATGTAATACTCAGGGTGAGGGAATGTTAGCAAGCTGTAAGGCGGGCACAGAGGAAGAAACCAAACATTTTGCTAGGACAGGAAGTTGTGGATGGTTGGGGCAAGGCTTCCCAAAGAGGGCCATGTCTGTGAGCTGAGCCTTGAGGAACATGTGAGGGTTTAGTGGGTAGAAAGGGCACCCCAGATGGGAAACAGAGGGAGCGCGTCAGTGAAGACAGGAGGCAGAAGCGGGCACAGTGCGTTCCAGAAACTGCAGCAGGTCTATGAGGCTGGATGACGGTGAGAGAGGCTAGGGCAGTAGGCTGGGCTGAGTAATGCAAATAGAGAAGATTAAATATTTACATAAGCTCATTAGTGACACTGTGTGCATGTGACAAGTATGATTTAGTTTAAACCTCCAAGGTTTAAATACCCTAAGTGCAACTGTATCTTTTTGAAATTGATTACATGACATTAATAGGCTCTTTCTCAGCTTCAGTGCGGATCATATTCATGATTTACTTCCATCTCTCATCCCTGGGGTCAGGAACAGTCCATGTCACCCTCCTTCCTTCCTCTCACACCTTCCTCAGGAGCTAAATATTAGCTGCTAGAAACCTCCTGGTTTTTGTCTCCAAAGTTTTAATAGGCAAATCCCAGTATTCTATTTATAGCCAAATCCCCAGTAAAAAAGGGCATCCCTATGTTAAAAAGCTATTTTCTTGATCCTCTCCATTCCCCATTAAATATGATCTAATAAGAACTCTTTTAGGAATCTTCAAGGGCTCTTGGGCCACCCTGGTGGTGCAGGGGTTAAGTCTCAGCACTATTAAGCTATAGGCAGCCACTGTGGTGTGAGTTCGATCCCCGGCCAGGGAGCTACCCACATGGCGCAGCAGACCTCTCCTGTCTCCCCGCTGCTCCCCTCAGCAGTGTGTTTCAGTAGATCCACCAGTTCTGCTCCCCACTCTATTTCTGATGAATGGTCTCTCTCCCACCCCTGCACTTCTGGTCTACACCCCACTTCTTGCATGAATAAATAAAAGAATATTTTTTAAAAAAAGAAGCTTCAACTGCTCCCCAGTAATGCAGGCATGCTCTAGAAGTATCTGGGACCTCAAAGTCCCCAAGGACAGAGTCCCCTTCCCTAAAGAACTTAATGGTCTTGTTAAGGAGGCAAGATTAATATCATTAAGTCTGAAAATATCAGTTGCTTTTATAAAATATTGATAAATGCTTTATAAAACATTTATACTTACAGATTACAAAGCATCTGGGTCTATAGTCTAACACTTGACCTTATCTGCGCTGTGGGTGATACTGATGATTATTGATTATTGTTGTATATTAGGTACAGGCTGAGGGCTCTGGGAAAAGGCAACTCCAGGCCCAAATCCTTAATCTGATGCTTATTAACCACAGACCAGGCAGGACAGGTTAAGGGTTTCCTTTATGATTAATTTGTCAGTCACTGATATATCTGCGTAACATGGGGGTTACATGTGCACATGCATCACTCACCCACCTCTGCATCCACCCTTTCCTTGTCCCCCACATCCCTGTTCCCTATGGAAACCAGTATATATTGTCACTAAATCTAAGGATCATTGCTGCTGTGGTTTGCTAGTACATGTTTTTTTTTTTTTTTTCTTTATACTTTACAGAGAAGTGAAACCATCTGATCTCTGTCTTTCACTTTCTGACTGATCTCACACAGCACAAGCACTTCAAGGTCTATGCATTCTGTCCCCAAAAGTGCTATTTCATCTTTTTTAATAGCTGTGTAGTATTCCATTGTGTATACATTTCACAATTTCTTTAGCATAGGTTAAGACTGCAGTGATTTAACCTCCCCCCGCCAAAGTTTATTTTTCATTCTATGCCTGTATCCACTGAGTCGTGACTGGAGGGTTTGGATCTCATACCTGCACTCCAGGGCCCCAAGTGATAGAGCAAATTCCTTCTCAAACATTGCTTTATCAGAGGGAAAGAGAGCTCTGGAGGGTCTCCAACTGGCCATTAAATGCCTCAGCTCAGAGTTAGCAATTGTCCCCTCAAAGCCCATTGGCTATATCCAGGCTCAGGTCCCCAGCAAAGCTAGTCTACCATTTCTAAAAGCAAGTCATCATTTTTACTCCTGGCTCCTGGGAGCTCATGCAACGAGGCATATGTGCATTCTGATATCTTCTTGACTTTTGATATTTATCAAATCAAAAGCAAAACTCCATTGCTCACATAAGGACAACTACTCCTGGGGTTAGCAACAGAAGGAAATATAGCATTTTATTTTTCTTCTCATCAAGAAGGCACCGTGGGTTAAACCTTATTGTCAGCCATGTCACTACGGAACACATGGGCTTCAAGGTGCTTCTTTTTATACTTGAGCCACTGGCCTTAGCAAGATGCAGAAGCGCAAGGCTGTGCCGGCACGTCTGCAGGGCACGTCTGCAGGGCACACAGCACTCTATGGGGCTGTCCCGATTCAGGAGCAGATGTTGGGCCTACAATGGAGAAGCTTCAGAATGGCAGTTCTCCCACCAAATCCAGCCTGCTTAAGTGTTTTGGGGGTTCTTGTATGTCTAAAGCATTTAAAAAGTCAGTTACCAATGCATTAAGTCAAGAGACAGCATGCCAAAATTTTAAGTTATATGGTGTGAATTATCCAGTTCACCAACATCCTCTGGCTCTTGCCACTCGGAACTGCCTGCCCCGTCCTTATGGGTATCTGTGTCTCGAGCTTCTGCTTTGGGGACACATTTCAAATGAGCTTTTAAATAGCAGAAACTTTAATACTTTAAAGTTGGTCAGCAGTATTGGAGCTCCAGCTACTGACTTGTTCGAAGTTGCACAACAAAACAATATGTGCAATGGGGCAGAGCAAGGATTTGCTATCTGAACATGGCAGGCTGGGCTGCTGGGTCTAGCTCCTTCCTACCCCTCCATCCACTGCTCTTCCTCGTCCTTGCTCGGGAATTCCAGCCTCCCTGTCCACTATCCTTTAAAGTGTCCTATTCATTCCCACCCCATGACCTTTCCGCTTGTTCTTCGCTCCTTCTGGATTTTCCCCCTTACTCCTGTCTCCTCTCCCTCCTCCCGTGGGCCCCAAGAGAGTCCAGTCCACAGGGAAGCCCTTTTGATGTGTGTTCCCTAGTTCCAGAAGACAAGCGGCACCTGTCACTGGCCATTGGTACAGACGTGGAGAGAGCAGCTGTTAAGTGTGCCAAACAAGACCTAAAAGTGAGCTTCACCTCCAGGCAGGGGGCTGTGCTCCGGGAACTCCCCCCGGGCTAGCCAGCCAGCCCATGGCTCATGGCTGGGTCAGGCCTAGCGTTCTCTGCCTGGGAGTCTGTGGTTGCGGGTTTCATGGCAACAGCCAAATGATGAGGAGCTGTGTCACAGGTCTGGGCAGGGGCTGAAGGAGTCCCCAGGATCAGACTTAACTGTCCTGTGTTAGGTAGCTGAGGGATTTGCCGTGGTTCCAGAAAATTCTCTTAAGGATAGAAAAAGACTCCACAAAAGAAAAAAGACAGAGAAAGAAAAGAAAGGCAAAGAAACGAGCATCTAAATTTAACTGTGCTATGGTGCTTTAGGCTCTCCTGAGCCCTACTGGGTGCCAGGCTCTGTGGCGTGAGCGCGAGACGGATGGGCGCACGGGTTGAAGTTCCTCCGTCTGTGCCCTGTCCCAGCGCCCCTGTGGGGCATCTTGAGGCCGGCGGGGGCCAGGGTGCCGACTGGGCGCTTTCGGGTTCCTGTCTAGACCTTTCAGCCGAAAACTGAAATAGCTGAACGGAATAAGGAGCCCGACTCCAGGGGCCTGAAGTAGGGGAAGGGTAAGGCTGGGGGGAGGGGGAAGAGACAGAAGGTTTAAAAATAGCGGGGGAGACATTGCATAAGGGCCTGGAGAGACACAAGCCGCTTCAGTGCCTCTTCCCGTGACTCCAGTCACGGGTCCGGGACCGTGTGCTGGTTGCGTCTGGGTCAGGAAAAGGTGTTTGTTTTCCAGCAAGCGCCCAGGTCGCCTGCCGACCAGCCCACGGCCGTCTTAGGCTAAGGGCAGGTGGAGTAGACGTGAGACTCCATGACTACCAGACGGGGGCTGCTGCTGACGCCCGGGCATTAGCCTGCACCAGGAATTAGTGCTTTGCATAAACTGGCTCCTTCGCAACCCTCTCTGGCACTTCCCCCAACCTCCCCATGGCACCCACAAGAAACTGAAGCGCAGGGAAGCGAAGTCACTGCCCAGGTGAAATGGTTTGAAGGGATGAGCTGAATGGAAAGCTCTTGAGAAAAAGGTGTTCTGAGCACTGGAAAATTCCCTTGTGATCATCTGTCCCTAAGGAATAGGCAGAATCTTCACAGAAGCGACAGCTACTCTTGGCCCGCTAGACCCCCCAACTGCATTTCATCTCATGTCATCTCTTGTCGAAAGCGTCCAGGTCACTGGCGGGGGATGAGGTGTCTGGGAACTGACTGTCTTGGGACAGGCAAGAAGCTGGAGCAGACTTTAGAAATCACCGAGTCTCCCAGTTCCTACTCACCCAGGGGAGTCTGGGCAGAGTCCAGAGCTTTGAGGGGACTCCGAGACCCGGCTAGGGGAGAGGTGCGGCCCCCCGTTTTGGTGAGGGAGAAATGGCCGCCAGGCCCCGCACAGTCTCTCCTCGCCGGTCACGCCAGCCCCCTCCTCGCCACCTCCACTGTGACAGCGGCTCCCCACTCCGTCCTCCCAGTGGCTCCTCCAACAAATGCCGCTTTCCGGCCTGGAGGGGTGAAGGAAGATTGCTAAGAAATGAAATGCTATAAAGCAGAGCGTGCTGGGCACGAGCTTACATCCCTCTGGCTTTGCTGTGTTCTTGGCTCGAGGAAGAACGGCGGACCCCAACCCCACTGCAACAAACACCAGGCCTAGAGCGAGTGGGGGCACACAGGAGTCGGAATCAGAGTAAGCGAGAATAAAACCCTTTCCCGCCATCCTACACTTGATGGGGAAGGTCCTCAATACGGCCTCGCACGTGGACCTGCGGCCCGAGTCTGTGCTTGGCCATGCACGCACGTGTGGCGGCGGTGGGCTCCAGCACCCACTGAGCCGGCCCTTGCACAGTGTCACGCGAGGGTGCCAGG
The DNA here is from genome assembly GCF_014898055.3 of Talpa occidentalis. Taxonomy (NCBI): domain Eukaryota; kingdom Metazoa; phylum Chordata; class Mammalia; order Eulipotyphla; family Talpidae; genus Talpa; species Talpa occidentalis. The sequence goes on from NW_023601754.1 coordinate 2,804,380, forward strand.
GAGGCGGATGCAGCTCTGGCTCATGTGTACACTGGCTTCATCGAGGCTTGCCGCTTGCAAGGACTAGACATCTACACGCAGCAGCTCAAGCACAGCAGACGCATCACTGAAGGACACAGCATGAGAAATGGGTAAGAATCGGGGACAGAAGCACTTCGGCCACGAGCATTCACGCTTGTTTCTCTCTGTGACATCCTTGTCTGTCTCTGTAGGTTCTTTAAATCAATACTCCGAGTTGCAAAGAAGAGAAACTCTAGCTGTGCCAAGAGAGCACGGGGACTCTGCCACCTTTTCACGCAGCCTGGGCTGTGATTCTGTCCAGGGTGGAGCACGGAGAACAGGAGAACCTGTCGCTGCCTGGGTGGCATCGCACGGGATACCGCCTCCTGCCCGATCCCTCTGGATGCCCGGACCAGCTGTCCTTGCAGATGGAGGAGAAACCAAATGATGTGTATGTTTCATTTGAAGAGAAAAGCAGATTTGATTGTGAGCAGGTTATTTAGAAAATGACAGCTTTACAGCTGGGAACTCTTCACCACTCTTCTATAATCTCAATGGCTAACACTTTCTTGATTGTTTATGAAGTTGCAGGCACAGCTTTAAGCTTGTCCCACGTCTGATCATTTACCCCCCCAGGGCAATGCAGGTGACGATGAAATCATGGGCCTCCCTTTACAGTTCAGGAAACTGAGTCACAGAGACCATACCTGATTTGCCAACGTGCAGGTGGGATTTGAACCCTGGCCGTCTAGCTCCAGAGCTTGTGATTTCAATCACTGCATTGGGAAGTGTCTGCAGGGATTGTTAGTGCTTGCACTGGGCGCAGGCAGCGTAGAGTTTGCACACATGATCTTGTTAGTGTGACACAAACACTGATTGGGAGCCAGAGCCACCTGGCACTCGAGGAAGCCGAGGCTCAGTGAGGCTGTGACAGTGACAGCGGGTACTGGGCTCGAGCCCAGGTGAGCCAAGCGCAGACGCTTAGCTGCTGGATCTCAGCTTCCAGCTCAACACAAAACACAGGAGTCTCAGCAGACAATGGTCTTGGGAATGGGCTAGCCAGAGAATGGCCAGGAAAAGGGGACAAACTGTTTTTGAGGGCCTTAAAAGAGCAAAGCAACAGCAATACATTTGAAGCAATTTTCTGCCTAGAAGATGAAGATTCAGAAAGATCACAAAATCCTCCAACTCCCCCTGACTCATCTGCAATGGCTGCACGGGAGGGAGAAAGTCTGGTAGATACTGACCAGGTTCTGAGTTCCCAGCAGCTGAAAGAGTTCAGCTCCAAACCGATCACTGTCAGAAAAGCAAATACAAATTTGCCCCCGAGCGAAACAACTTTCAGAAAATCAGGAAGAGGCTGGATGGACAGTAAGTTATGAACACAAAACTCTTTGTACCCGACCCAATTAACCCTAACCCAAGGCAACCCTGGGCCTCTAAGCCATTCATTTAAGGGTTTACGATTTATGGGCAGCCTTTCTCAGGGGAGGTCCCGCCTGGCTCTGATTTCACATCTCACAGCAGCTCGTGTGTCACCCCGCTGCATCGCTGCCACGCGATTAGCCGAGCCCAGAACAGGCGAGTTTGCTAGGATGCGGAGTCCAGGGGCGTCCACAGTGAGCTCCGGGGAGCGCTGGGAAGCCCCCACCCCAGGCCTGCCTATCTCCAGGCCTGGGGGGCAGCCAGGGTCTGAGGGCTCCAGCCTCTACGCCCCGTTCCTATTTGGCAGGCGGGGTCTCCTGAGCAGCAGACAGAGAGATGAAGGAAATGCCAAGACAGGGCTGCCGCCCTCGGGCAAGGGCGTGGGGAGACAGGAGATGGCACCAGGAGTGTGCGCCGGACACACACAGAGGCGGAAGGGAGGCGACAGCCCGTTCTGTCCAGCTCATCACTCAGTGACACAAGGATGAAAAGGATTTGCAGGGGCTCTGAGGGGATGCTGATGAGGTCTGGAGGGGAGACCGGGCCTGGGGGACAGGGGCAGCCCGAGGAGCTTGGACAGCACCAGGCATAACCTTGCCACGACTCTGCTTGTGAGAGGGGGTCTGAGCCCGTCCTCTGGAGGCCAGACTGCACGATGGTGATGCTCACGCGGGATGCCAACATGCAGTGGCAGTGACTGGATCCTGGGGTGGCTGGAGGCACCCCACAGGTGAAGGCGGCATGGCCAGGGTACCACATGGACAGCAGCCAGCCAGCCAGGGGAGGGGTCTGCCTGGTGCGGCCAGGATTTTGGCGAGTCCCAGTGCTGTTACGAGTGAGACAGGAAGCCCCCCGAGTTCTTAATGGATCTGTGTCAGCAGGAAAGTTCTCGTTCAAGTCCAGAAGTCTAATTTGAATCATAAAAACTGTCATGGGCTCTCTGTCAGCCTCCAGCCTTGAATCCAGAACTCCTGGAGTGAAGGGGAGACTGGATCTCCTCTTGAGGAGCCCCGCTACTCTGTCACAAATGTATTCTTGTTCACCTTGTTCACCTCCCCCAGTCTCCCCAAGTGGGACCTACGCAGGTGGCTGCACGTTGGGGGAAAGGAAATCACGAGAACTTGAGGGGATGACAGGTTATTGGCTCTGCCCTGACACTGACCCCAGGGGACCACAGTGTCCCTGTCGCCTGCAGTCAGAGTAGCGGCTTAGGGAGCTCGGGTGCTTGACCGAGTCTTAGCTCAGGTCTGTCTCAGCTCAGTCAAGCCCTGAGCCCGTCCTGTGGCTGTGGCCGAGTTCTGGGGTGCACGATTGGAATGGACAACCCCAGCCGGCAGATGCCCACACTGGCTTCCAGACCTGAGCAGTGCAGGTTGTTATAGTGCAAAAGGCCCAGTAGGAGCCATTTCACCGAGGAAAACACGAAAGCAAAGGCCGCGCCACATTCTCGAAGGAATCACAGCGAGAAAGGCCGTCATCACAAGTCTGATGGTGCTGGTGGCCGGGCGTGAGTCCCACCTCACCCCCCTACCGCCTGTCTCCCGCAGAAGACAGATGGTGCTCTGAGAGTGACAGCAGGTTCCCATCAGCTTAACCAGGTGGGGACGCCCCGGCAGCTGCTGTGCCAGATGTGGCTGACTTGTTTGAGAGAACGGCGTGCCTGTTACGCAGCTATTGGCCTGGCAAGGCCTCTCTTCTCCATCCCTGCCTGCGGGACCCTTGCACAGACTTTGCTTTCAGCTTGCCAGCCCAGCATCCAGCCTCCGGGAAAATCGACTCTCCAGCCCCACATCGTAATTTAGCTCACACAGATCTCTCAGCCTCCTCATCTCCAAAACACCACTCTGGCCCTCGGCGAGATGACATGATGGTGACTGGATCTGGAGAGCAAGAAGAAGCAATTCTTCTAGGCTCACAGGTAAGACGCTTGCGTGCCAGAAGGTAACTAACCGAATTTGACTAATTTAAGGGATTCTTTCTACTTCAGTGATATCCCTAGGGGGCCGGGGCCCTGACATGTTGAGCCATCTTACCTGAGGCTAGGCGGCTGCCGCTGGATGACCCCCCAACCCTGCCCCTGGCCAGAACACAGGCACAATGCCTTGTGATCCTCTTTGGATTTGGAGACAAAGTATTCCTCATTTGGGGGTGCTATTTCAGCCATTTACCAAGTGACCCCAAAAGCTGCTAATTCTGAGTGGGACCCTGGAAAAGGTAATTTGTCCAGTGGCTGGGCAAGCTGCTCAGACACTTGGGCCAGGTGACCCAGTGGGTTCCAGCAGGGACTGGAGTTGCTGTTGGAGACTCTGGAGCCCCCCCTAAGAGGCTTTGGCAGCTCCCATTGCAGTGCACACCCTTAGGATTTTGGAGCAAGCCCCTGCCAAATTCCACACGTAACTACTTCCCTTTTGAGAAACAGCTCTGGCTGTCATTGGGCCTTTGTAGAGACTGATACTTAACCACAGGCCACCAAGTGGGTGAGCACGGCGGCAGCACCCCGTCACCAGACACCACCCTCCCTCCCCCAGCCCACACCTGTGGCCCCAGGGGGAGCTCCCTATGATCATAACCAGGTATAGTCAGTTGGAAAAGGAAGAGGAAGCTCGGGTCTGGCTGACAGAGGCTGTGTGTGCCGTGCAGGCCCCGCTGGAAGGCGGACAGGCGCAGCACTGCTGTCTGGGACATTCCCGCAGGAGACAGTGAAGGGAAATCCTTCCTGCGGGCGTGATTTCAACCAGCACATCTGGCTGTTCACTTTGCTGGGAAGGAAACACAGTCAGAGGGGTGATTCTGTAGCGGTTCGTGGGCTGGGCCCACGGTTTGGCTGGATGGTCGGGGACTCGGCGGGAACACAATCAGAAAATGGGTGACAAGGACATTTGAGGAAATGGTGTGTGGACGGACCTTTCTGAATGGGCAAAAGCATGGAGATATTTGTGTCCTACTGAATGCGCACCAAAGGGCGACCTCAGAAGAGAAGGATTCAAATGATCAAATTGATCACGTGGCCCATTCGTGGCTACCAGCCAGCCTTTCCCCCTCAGTCACCTCTGTTGACACCCCATGGGCTAGAGAACAGTGTGGCCAGGGCAGCACAGGTGGAGGTGTGCGTGAACCCAGCCACATGGACTTCCACTTCCAAGCTGACGTGCCCACAGCCGCTGCTGAGTGCCCATCTGCCAGTGGCAGAAACTAACACCTGACATGGCACCGCTCCCAGAGGTGGTCAGTCAACTGCCCTCTGGCTGATGGACAACTGCCCGCTGGCTGATCGACCACACGTGACAACTTCCATCACGGAAGGGGCAGCAGCATTTTGTAGATACGGGTTTGCCTTCCTGGCATTCAGTGCTTCTGCCCAAACTGCCATCCGTGGGCTTAAGGACGCTTTCTCCACTGCCACGGTGTTGCATCCTGCGCTGCTTCTGACCAGGGAACGCACGCCACAGGGAGAGTACAAGCAGCCTACGCTCAAGGAGTTCGCTGGTCTCACCACATTCTTCCCAGCCTCCCAGGCGGTTTCAGGGAATGGTAGAAAAGCGTCCTGAGGACCGAGTTACAGAGAAGCTGGGAGGCAAAGCCTTGCAGGGCTGAGCTAGCGCCCAGCACATGTTCCTCTCATAGCTGGGATTCATGGGCTTGGGAATCAAGCAGTGGAGATGGTCCTACCCACTGTTACATCCACTGACCCGCTAGCAAAATTTTGGCTTCCTTTCCTCTGACCTTACGCTCTTCTGACCTAGAGGTCTGACTTCCAACGGGAGGAATGCTTCCACCAGGAGACACACAATGACTGCATTGAACTGGAGCTTGGACGGTCACCCACCCGCCCTGGGCAGCTCATGCTGCTGAGTCAACAGGCGATGAAGAAACTTACTGTGATGACGGGGCCATTGATCCTGATTATCAAGAGGAAGTTGACTACGACTCCGCGGTGGCGGGAAGGAAGAGATTGTCTAGAATACAGGCGATCCCTCAGGCCATCTCTCAGTTTTACCAGGTCCTGTCACTAAAGGCAATGGAAAACTACGACAACTCAATCCACGGGAACACTACTGTCCCCGACCCGTCAGGAGTGAAGGCTCACTTAGGCCGTCCCGTCAGGTAAAGAGACATGGTCAACTTGAGGCCCTTGCTGAGGGCAAAAGAAATGTGGATTGTATAGTGAAGAAAGCAGTTAGAATATCAGCTGTAACGATGCAATCAATGACAGAAATCAAGACTGTACTTCTCATGACTATTTCCCTCTATTTCAATGCCAGAGCCATATAGTTATGAACAGTATGTGTGAGTCGGTGTGTGTGTTTATATAGATCCTGTTTTCTTTTTTTCCCCTCTTAAGATGTATTGACTTTATATCACAGTGTTTAAGTTACAGGATAGCAAGAAGAGTAAACACCACTCAAGGTCCTTACCTCCTCCCCTGGGGGTGGGGCCAGTGCATTTTCATTTGTATGCAGGGGGTTGTTGTATCATGCTAGTTGGAATTATGACCCTGTCATTGTCTTAATTTAAAGATTAGGTATGGGTGTGAAGTTGACAAGGGGTGGACTGTGATGGTTAATTTTATATCTGCTTGACTGAGTCATGCCAGACATTTGGGGTCGAGATTATTCTGGGTAATGAATAAATCAGATCGCCCTCCTTAATGTGGGTGGGGCTTCAGCCAGTCATTGGAAGCCACTAGAATAAAGAGGCTGAGAAAGAGTGGGCGGTGGATTCTCCCTGGCTGACTACCTGAGCTAGGACATCGGTCTTTTCTTGCCTTTCAGCTTGAACGAAAGACTTGGCCCTTCTTGGATTTTGAGCCTATTGGTCTTTGGACTGGTGCTTCTACCATCAGCAATCTTGATTCTCAAGCCTTCAGACTCGGACCGGACCAGAATCATTTTTTCACCTGGCTCTCCTGTTTGCTAACTAAAACTCTTCAACCTATTTGGCCTCCATGATTCTGAGAGGCCATTCCTTGTGATGTATCTCCATGTCCACATCTAGGTCTATGTCCATCTTTACCTCTACAGCATGTCCTATTGGTTCTGTTTCATTGGAGAAACCCAACTAGTGCTGATTTTGGTATTTTGCGTATTTATTCTGGCAGTGTGGAGAATATCAAGAGTGGAGTTATACTGCCACCAGCCAAGGAAATTCCAGATGTAGGAAAGAGACCTGAAATAGACACATTTCTAGTGCTGCTGGGGTCACATGGTTTTGCCAGCACCTTAACTTTGAGCTCTGGTCTCTGAGTTCATGGGACCATGAGGTGATGGATTTCTGTTTTCTAAGGCACTCTGTTGGCCATGCTTTGTTATGGAGGCCCTAGGAAACCAGCGCAGATTTTAGTGCATTGCTAAGAAGGTATCTTGAACTAGAGCACTTGTACAGCATGTGGAAAGCAGTTAATGGATATAAGGGTGCACTAAAAGTCAAATCTAGAGGACTCAGAAAGTCCTGGATAGGAAAAGAAGGAGGGGTGAGTTTGGGGAAATTATTAAGGTTTTGGCTTCCTCTCATTGCTACTTCTGAAACCCTGCCCCTTCCAACCCTCCATGCTGGATCACATATATCCTGAAGTTGCTTTCTGTGCTACAAGCTTATTTTCGGCTGAAAGTTCCAAAGTCAGTTTCTGGACTGGGTGTAGTTATTTCAGAACTTTTGGTCCTCATGTAGAGATGGCAGAGGGGACCTGGGTCTCTGCCCTGAGGTTTCCATGTGCTGGCAGTCATGTCCCTTTGGAAGCTCTTGGAAGGAGAAAGAAGGGCAGGCCTTTTCCAGCTGTCAAACCAGGCCTACTGCTCCTGCTTCTATATCAGGCTCAGATGACCAGCGAACTTTCCCATATTCACCGTTGAGAACTACAACAAAAACCTCTTGAACTGTTTGTGGACACAACCATGCAACAGTTTAAATATAAACATAAATCTACATAACTGCTAGAATATACCATAGGGATAGGGAAAACTTGTATGGTTTTGAGTTAAAGCGTTTTTAGGATATGACACCAAATGTATGACACATAAAAGAAACAACCCAGTGAACTTGAATGAGTGAAAGGATAAACAAAATGTAATAAATCCATTCGGTGGAATATTACTCAGCAACAAAAAGGATTAAGCTCTGGATTAACACAGAACATAAATGCTTTTTACTAAGAGAAAGAAGCTGGCCCCAAGGAGATGATTTCATTTAATGAAATTCTGGAAAAAGCAAAATAATAGAAACTTGAAACAGATCAGTGGTTTTGGGATTGAGGAATGAGGAGATGGGTTGAATATATAGGCACCCAAGAGGGATATTTGAGGGTGACAGACTTGTTTTCTCAGTGGTCCATGCACAATTCTATGTATTTGTCAAATGCCAGAGACCTGCACACCACAAAGAGTGATTATTACTTACATAATCTTTTTTTTTTTTTTCTTTAAGGGCAGGTTTAATAATAAAAAGGGAAGGGAAGGAAAAGGATTCCTGCACAGACACAAGTGGGCAGAAAGGGTCAGGGACAGGTTGCTAAAGGAGAGGCCTGCATAGACACGGGAGGGCAGTCTTGGGGGGAGAGCCGCCTCTGCTGCTTTGCAAAGGGGGAAGGTCGGTGAAGAGAAACTCCTGCATAGTCACAGGTGGACAGGAGAGCTGCTACTTTATATAATCTTAAGGACAAATGCAACCAGATTGTGGGGAGAGCCCAGGATGGAATGCAACCTGTGATAAAGGAATCAGTTTTGTTCAAAGTGAATAATAACCTCGGAAGAAAGGGGTTCACCTAGGTTACTTCAGAAAACAGACTTCAGACAGAACTCTGGGTAAGACTAAGGGCAAAATTATTGTGCTCTGGGCCTCCCCGGTGGTGCAGGGGTTAAAGTCTCAGCATTACAAAGCTATCCGCAGCCACTGCAGCCTGAGTTCGATCCCTGGCCAGGGAGCTGACCCACAGGGCACAGCAGACCTCGCCTGTCTCACCCGCTGCTCCCCTCAGCAGTGGATTTCAGTTCTGCTTCCCACTCTGTCTCTGATGAACTCTCTCATCCCCCGCACCTCTGGCCTACACCCCAGTTCTTGTATGCATAAATAAATTTAAAAAAAGTCTTAAAATTCCTGTGCTCAACCATGCAGCTGATGGTGAACTAGTGTTTCACAGGGAAGGGTCAGCCATTCTGAAACTGCTTTACATGTATACCAGGGTTGAACAAATGAGTAAATATATTGTAGATAAGGTGAAACGGGCTTCTCATTTTCAGAGGAAGAAGTTACGATGAGGACATGAAGCGATGAGAATGAGCCCTGCGGTGCTGGCTCAGACGCAGGCATCAGTGCAGACTCAGGCAGATCGGTGCACACGAAACCAAGCACAGACCCGAGTGCCCGCGTGGGAGAGTAGACACACGTCTCCTGCGCTTCCTGAAAAGTCATAAAGGCAGCAGCACACCAGGATTGAGTAGTATTCATCGTACTTAAATGTCCTTCTCCAGTAAGAAGCAGCAAAGCTCCTTAGAAAGGGGCTGGCAGCAGGGCCAATGCGGAGAAATTGAGGCTGAGTCTTGTAGTATATACTGGAGCCTGGAAACTATGGAGATGCTTTTAGAAAGAAAGGAACAGGTACAGGTGCAAAGGCTACAAGATCCTACCTGCAAATTTTCTGATGACCAGATCTTTGGGAGAAAATTTAAGCAACAAAATAAATAATAATAGGATTGCTATAACCTAAAGGGTAAACAAATCACTTCGAAACTAATAGATAATTGAATAAAGGTAAGGCATAAGACGGACAGCTCTTTCTTTCATAAGAATTCAATTATAATAGATACAAAAAATAGAAAATAATTAGCAGAGCACAGTAACACTGCCGTGGATGAGATACACTGATGGATGTTAAAATTAGTGGGCATGTAAGGAGAAAGAGATGTGCATAGTATTGAAATATCTTTCCCTAAAATAAATACGTATTAATTGTAAAGGGGGGGATATTAGTTATACAGTGGAGGAAGCTGGCATCACGGCCTCAGCCAGGTGTCCCAGGCTGACACCCACAGAGTAGGGCCCAGCTCATCACGTGCCCCTGATCCAGGTCACGTGCCCTTGGGGTATTCTTCCCAGTCAGGTATAACCCTAGTCTAATCACAACAAAGCTATCAGACACACTCCAAGTGGGGACCACTGGATAAAAATAAAACAACAACAAAAACTGGCCAGTAGCTTTCCAAAGGTCCCAAGTTATAAAAGACAAGGAAGGATGAAGCAGCTGTCACTGACCGTGGAGTTTAAGATGACAAGGCAGACAAGCCACATGGGACCTTGGACTAAATCATGGAACAGAAAAACGACATTCATGGGAAAAGGTGGAACACCAAGAGAAAGCGGTAGACCAGTTTGTAGTGTTCTCCCTCTCGCATTTCAGAAGTGCCCTGGGGTTCCAGAGATGGGACTGTGAGCTAGAAGATGCTGGGTGAAGGGTAGCTGGGGACTCCGTGTCTTCCTTGCAAAGCTCTGTAAGTCTAAAATTATCTCCAAACGAAGAACTTTGTTTTCTTAAACTACAATTAGTCAATGTTTATGGCTCGCAGACATGTTCTGAAGCCATGCTAGGATCTATCTTGGAAGGTGGTGGGGGTGACGAGTATACCCAAGTCACATCGTGTGAATCAGGGGTACAATTAGGAGAAGGGGACTCGGGGAAACCCTGCAGGTAGAACCAGCAAAACTCCCCAGAGTGGGAACCCAAACTTTGCACTTAGAGTAGCAGCGAAGGGTTCTCCTTCCACTTGTCCCCCATCTCTGAGGTTATGCGAGTCACTGGCTGTATCTCCAAGCAGAACATACTTGTTCTGCAGCCAACACCTACCACTCATTTTTTTTTTTTTTTCAAAAAATGGATTGGAATCTGTTCTAAGGAGGGGAATGGTAAACAGTGGAATATAAAATGCAAACCAATTTATAGTTTCCAAAGGGCCTAGGGAGGCTGCCAAAAATAAAGTTGGCAGAAAACAGTTTACTAAATCTCTAAAGAAGAAAAAAAGGTTATATTACAAATCCCATAAATATTCCGAGAGTGGTAGGTAAAGCATGTTTAATACCAATGAACAAAGTTTTAGCATGTATTGGAAAAACAGTTTCTAATATAAAATTACCGACGACTGGAAGTTATCTGCAAAATTTTATGCCTAAGTACTTGCAGATGTAATTTATTTTTGTGACAGCACTGCCGGTGTAATGAAAGTTGCCTTTAATAAAACATGAATGCAGTTAGGTTTTGCCAATTAGGTTCAGAGGAGTCGTAATCAGTCTGATTCAAGTTGATAGGTAGCTCCTTCAGTTCGGCGCTGACCCACACAACATGCTGATGAAGGTGAACCCCCAAGTTCTGACTGCCCAGGAGGTAACGAGGCGACCCTGGCTCAGTCAGGACAATCCTTCCAAAAAGGCCAGCACGAAGGGTGTCTGCAGATGAGTACCTGTCCCAGGTGAGTGGCAATGCCTCACTGCCATCAACATTCCATCTTTTAACAAATACCTGGGCATACACGTATGCGTGCAAGCATCTAATATCCACGTAGTGATGATGAATTCTAAGTCAATCAGCTGGAAAATAACCCCCAGTCACCATATCTGCACACTTCTCAGTGCTGTGGGGAATTCAAAGGCCTATAAAGAGAGAACTTTCACCTCAAGCAGCTTCACAACTGTCCTCAGAAGAAGACTCGGCACGGTGTCTTTTTCTGGTGAAGGATGAGAACACGTCTGTATTTTGGACTTCCCATTTGGGTGCCTGAAACTTACGTTCAACAAATATTTTTTGAGTCCCAATTATCTGCAAAACAGAGAGGGCAGAGGAGTGGAAATATCGGACTCCAAGCCAGTTCTTCTGGTTTTTACATTTAAAAGCAGTGACGATATTTCTTGGCTGCCTTAACTCACTCCAGGTTGGGCGGCCTCAACGTAATCGTTTTAAGGGGCAGCGTTTGGACACTAAATCTACATGCAAATGTCAGTGCTGAGGGTCGGAGGTAAGACAGAGGTTCTTGTCTTTGGGAATCTCATGGCTGGTTGGGAAGGATGCTTGTTGTCATTCTGGGGTGCAATCACCAGCACGATGCAAGGCTCAAGGAATGGGCTGGGCTGGTGTAGACACTTGGTGACGATCGCTCAGCCAGAATCAGTTGAGATTGGCGCCGGCGCCACACCCAGAGCTGGTCTGGTTCGTCCAGTACCTCACCTGCTTGCACACGCAGCGAGAGAACAGTGGGGGCAGCTGGGAAACTTGTTGGACAGTGCAGGCATAGATGCCATGGGGATGCCCGGGCCCGCCTCCCCACAACTGCGGTTTGGCCACATTTCATCAGCTCTTCCTTCCAGGGCCCAGCCTGCATTAAGGGGGTAAAAAAGCTCCTATTTTCTTGCTCTCTGCAGCTGCTACTCCCCAGACAGGAACTGAAACACGCCTCGTGGTCATTTACTTATTCCCACCTCCAGTTTCATCTTTCCTGCTGCCCGGGGCACTTCCGTCCTGAAACGGAAGTCAGCGTGTGACATGGAGGTGAAGGCGACTTCCCAGCTATTTTCGGCTCTGCCAGCTTGCCAGGACCCCGTTTTAGCCCATCTTCTCCTCTGAAGTCCCTGGAATTCCAAAGCAGAAGAACGAGGCAGTAGTGTACACCCCACTTGTAGCTCAGGCTCTTGGTCTGGCATTCAGAAGTGGGGGAGGCCAGCGGGCTCATTGCTGAGCCCAAGACTGTTCCAGCTTGCACGGTTTGTCATGCTTTAACCTGCTGGACGGAAGCCTCTTGAACCCTCCTGGAGCTGGAAGGAAGCATTATTCCAACATGAAGAAAAGCATTTTTTAACTGACTGTATTTTTACAGGCTTGAAATTAGACATCGTGGGCAGAAGATTTTGAAGGGAAAAACCCGAATAACTGAAGTCAATGGATTATAGGAATATTCAAATGGCCCAAAAAACCCACCAAACCAAAGGAAAAAAAAAGCAGAGCTGGAACTAGGTAGAGGCGAGCTGACAGCGGTGATGCTTTGCTCAGCGAGGGTTCTTCATTTTGCATTAATTTTCATTTAAAAAAGTACTGCATGAAAGCATTATCTCATTCATCGTGAACTAGTAAATAATGATGAGTGCGACCATGCACTGAAGTTTTGCTGTGTCTTCATTATTTACTGTGGTTTGAAGCCCCTTACACGTTGTGCTTGAGACAAGTTCCTCACGGGCCTTAACCTAGTTTTGGCCCCGCAAGAGACGCTGCTGCCCCCACCGGGGTCCCACAGACCCCCAGAGATGAGGGTCCTCCTCTGGAGGCCCCTCCGAGGGGGTCCTGCTAGAGTGGGAGGTCGTCTCCCTGTTCCCCCAAACCCCGTCCGTGTTCTGCCGCGCTGATGGGACGGTGTCTGCGAGTCCGTCTGGGTAATGGGACCAGTCTTCCTCTCCAGCTTCATGTGGGCACCAGCCCCAGGGACCCTGCTAAGAAGGTGGATGCTGACGGAGCCAGACTCACCAGCCCCTGAGTGCCGCTGGCCCTGCTCGCCCTGGGACCGGAGCTGGCTTTGAACCTTCTGCAGACCTAAGTTCGGGAGCTGAAGATGCCCCGTGTGTGCTTGGCCCCGAGTTCAAAAACACTGGCCACATTTCTGCTCATCCTTGAAGAACTCCAGGCTCTCTGGTGACCTGGGCCCAGCATTCATGGGGGTGGCGAGCGGCCCAGGAGGGGAAGGGGCGGCCCCTCCGTGTTCCTGCACTCCTTGCCACACACACAGAGGGCACCCCTGAGCTTTCTCGCCGTTGGCCTGGAGGTTGGAGGCGTATGAATCTGCTGTTGGGTCTGTCAACCACGTGGACTGTCGAGACTGTTGTACCAGAGCAGAAGCCAGAGCAGCTGACACTGGAACGTGGGTTTGAAGGGCGAGGCTCCACTCAGCATGCGGATTTTCCTGCAAGTCGAGGATGCAGTACTGACACATGCAGTACAGTGCTACCCGTGTATTTTCTTGTCCTTGTCATTTTTTAAAATCACATTTCTTTTCTGTAGCTTACTTGATTGTGGGAATACAGCATCTATTACATAGAGCATCAAAATACATCGTAATCCACTCTGCTATTGGTGAGGCTTCCGGGCTATTAGTAACTAAGCTTCTGGATAGTCAGAGTGATGGATGGACTTTTGACTGCTGCAGGGCCGTGGGGAGGTCGACACCCCTAACCCCTGCATCATGGAAGGACCGATTGTATATTGTTCCTCTGTCCACTCTTTAATTCTCAAAATTATTGAGAGATGTATTTTTGTGGCATTATTACCAACTTACAGTCATCAACAGACTGTGCTTAGAATTAGCCTTGTGAATGAGAGGAAACAGCGGTAAAATGAACTCTCAAAGGCTGAGACCTTAAAGACTCTTGGACTTTGCAACTACTAGAAAATTTTATGTGTGATTAAGCGGAGGACGAAGGAATTCAAGGGAGCACCTACTAATTTGTGCTAATTTGTGTTTAAATTTGACCAAGGGATTTTGTAACATTTGGAGCTGAAGGCATGAGATTGTTCCTTGGACTTGCAGACTAAATACAAAGAGGACCCGCCAAGCCAGTGTGGTGTGAAGGAAAATGACCAGGGAAGTGACTCTTGGGACACAGACATTGCAGCTGCCCAGCATTTCAACAGCCACATCCAAATCCCCGCAGGTCTGGGGCTCTCCTGTTCCCTGACTATGAGCGCCCCTATCCCACTGATTTTCCTGCGCTGGTCACAGGTCTTGCCATTTCTCACCTGTGTCTTAAATTTTTTTTTTTTTTTTTTTGGTTTTCAAGAAAGTGGTGCTCTGTCTCCCTGTGGAAGTAGAGAGGGAGACTATAACAACTTCCTCTCTCCTTAGACCTCCCAGCAACTCACCCCCCACAAGAGAAGAACTTCAAAATCCTTAGCCACCTTGCAAGGTCTTGTCTTCTCCTACCTGGCCACCATGCTGTCCACCTCCTTCCCACACAACCCCCGAGCTGCTGGTCCCCCCAGCCTCACATGCCCTCAGCTCTAGGACTTTTTCACAATGTATGAAACCTTGTTCTTTGTACTTGCTGGTCCTTGGGTCTATCCATCACCCCGAGGTATCCATTAGCCCTTATCACAGACAACGGGGTTCTCCATTATGGGACATCAGTTCTGATATCACAGTGTAGGGAAAAAGTCGAAATTACCTTGGAAATTTCTTTCTATCAACCATAACATAGAGTACATATAGTCTGGGGTACAAACAAAGATGGTTTTCCACGTGCAACAAAGAGCTGCATATTTCTTCAGCTGATCACTGGTTGAAGCAGTTGGCTTATAGTCAGGAATTTTGGAGAAATTTGTTTTCATTGGAACTAATTTCTCCAGTTATGAGAAATTAAATGGAATTTCATTTAATTTAATAGGAGGCTAAATGAAATAATCATTGGGGTTTAATATTCTACACTAATTATCAAATGAAAGTGGCAGGCAGAGAAAACATGTCGGTGCCATGCCTAGGATGTTAGGTACTTTGGACAATTTCTAAAAAAAAATTGAAGTCGCAGAGTGGAGAAATTTTTTTATCACTAGGACTCCAGAGATCCAGGACTGCTAGGTAGGCCAGCTTGGAGGTCTGTTCCCCAAATAGACACAGAGGGGGGTTCAGTTACTCTTCTTGGATGTGTGCCAAGAGGGAGCATGGGTTGGGAGATACTGACTCCCCTACAAATTGGGGAGGAGACCAGGCCAAAGGGGGTTACAATATGGCACCCTTCACACTCCTTGGGCATCTAGAAAGTTATCAAACTCTGGTCATCAGGTGAAAGTCATGGAGGCTGCAGGGTTGCATAGGACTCAGCCTAGAAGGCGATTAGGTCGAAGAGGTAATTCAGGGAAATCCTCTTAAGACAGTTATGCCAGGAACGTTGTAAGGCATGAAAGAGGAAGGGAAGGCTTAGCCAAATTCTAAGCGAGTCATATAAATCTCAGACGTCTCTACCCCTTTCTGTAAAACGCTTCGGAAGCAAAGCGGGGCACTGCAGGGGAGGGAGGGCTCCAGCAGAAAGCCGTGAGCTTCTCTCATCCTCATGAATTGATTTTCCAGAGTAGTGAGTTTCAATTCCCTCCAGACGGTGTCCAAAGGCCTTTCTGTTCACGAGAAACCATAGAGCTGGAGGAAACTCATTTCTGCCTCTTTTTCCCCCAGAATTGTTACGACATTTTCCATTCGTGAACTGCGGTTACTTTCCTTTCATGCTGGATGTGGCTCCCACTCTTTCTAAAGTCTTTCTGTTTGTTTTCTTCTTCCCTTCTTGTTAGATGGATGTCTGTGGTCTGTATTAGGGTCTCCCTAATGCGAACAAGGTTCTAACTGACTTCGGAGAGCGCTCATTTAATCAGCCGATGTGTATACAAGAATTCACCCTCCGTTTTCCACTGTAAGAGATACAAAGAAATAGCAGGCCAGGCCCTGCCCTCCTCCGTTTCTTACCCCGAAGTACTTAGTCTTAGAAGCAATAAGCCAACACAGCAAGACCCAGGATGTGACAGGCGGGCACCCCCCCCAGGTGACCCCGCACAGGGCTCGTTTTAACCAGTGTCCGTGATCGGGCCGGTGTCAGCTCCACGTCGGGGCCACACGTCTCTCTGTGCTCCCCTCATCTGGGGCTGTTTCTGCCAGACCGTGGACAACACCTGGCCCACCATCTCCTCCCTCGATCGCTCACAGACCAAGACTGCCAGACTTTCATTTCCACAGGTGCCAGGGAAGAGAGACCAACATCAAGACACGTTTGTGTGAGTCACCCTTCCCGGCCGCGCGTGAGCGAGGAGCGTTCAGCTTCCTTCTAACTCTCCTGCCCCCGCCACACTTTCCCCATTGTTTTCTTGAAATACATCATCTTCGAAGCTTATCTTTTCTCTTTGCATTTCTGGCAAGGACACACATACAGAGTGCTACTTTTCTACGAAAGGAAGAACATCAGACAAGCCACACGGCAGACGGCAGTCGTCTGCAGCGCGAGACCCGGCCGCCCGGGGACCGTTCAGACGCCAACAATCCACCCAAGTCTAAAGGGGCCACAGCCCCCCACGGCAGGTGATTCTGGACGGGGATACCCGGCTGTCGTGATTTTTCAAGAGGAACTGGAAATCTGTGCTTTTGGGGTCTACCCTGCCGATTTTAAAAATGCCACCTCATCTTGTAAAGAACAGCCCAGGGCAAGCAGGACACATGGGTGAGCAGGGTGAGGCCTCCGCTGGAGTGTCCTGGTGCCTTGAATCCAGAAAGGCCCCAGGAAGCGCTTCCCCGGCCAAGAAGGGACACTCAGCTGAGAGGAGAGCGAAGAGAAAAGGACCGTCTTTGAGTAGTGCTCCAACCCCAGCTCAGCTGCTTCCTTGCTCTTTATTTTGAACAAATAAAGGAAGCTTCCTTCTCAAGTCTGGTTCCCCAGGAAAGGGGCTCCAGGAGTCTGAGGCGTGTGCAGGAGACTCCTCAGGGAGCACGCTCCCGAGTAGTGCCCCGAGGGGGAGGAGAAGCAGGCCTAGCAGAAGGGGGCAGCGGTGCATTTGGGGTACAGGTGACCCCAGCGGTTGCTCTGGGCAGAGGATGGGCCTTCAGCAATGTTCCAAATTAAGACAAGGAGGTCACACTTTCATGTCTGTGTACCAGCACGGTGTGTGACGGGGACGGTGCCCTGAGGAGGGCAAAACAGCTCCTTCCAGTCCCTGGGGAGGGGTGAGGGTGTGTGCTGACAGCTGCTGCCAGGCACTGGATGCCTGTTCTTAACAGTCCTTGCTGAGGCATCTGCACATCTGCTATGATCTTGGGGTCTCCGTGCCTGTAGGGGGAGCAGGAGAACAAGCTCCCCTTCTTAGGTGTTGTAAGGAGCGGCAGGGCACCCTGAGCCATGGCCAGCACAGGGCCGGCAGGTACACAGCATGCAGTGAGGTACTGAGGGCAGCGGGGGGTTACTGCAGTAGGTGGTGGGGGATAGCTTAGATTGGGATAGTTTGAGATCAGATGATAGAGAGTCACTGAACTTCAGCAAGAGCACCAGGACGGGTGCAGTAGGCAGCCAGGGTTGGGCACAGCTATAACTCGCTGAAGGTGGTGTGTGCACATTTACAGCACGTTCCTTGTGTAGTCCAAGATGGTCAGGGGCCACCGGCTTCCCTGCCTCTCTGCTTAAGGAGCCAAGATACCCGGGGAGGAAGAAAGAAAGGCTTTCTTAAAATGGAGACCAGACTGCGGCTCAGCCTGAGACACTGGTCACCCCAGACCCATGCACGACTTGAATTCTGCCCTTTTACTCAGCAAAGTGGAAAAGTACCTTGAATCTTTGGAAATTTGGTTGAGGCCCTTGGGATATACCTAGTTGCTGGGGGAGATCACCACGTCCCACCATCTCTCCAGAAGGGGATGTAAGTCTGGAGATGGAGTCTCTGTCTGCAAAGGAGAACACGGAGCCGTGGCAGCAGTGAGGAGCAGGCGACCGCAGAAGGTGGGCAGCGTAGGGTGCAGTTGGGCACCCAAAGGGAACTTGCAGCTGGAAAATGAAGTTGCACTTTCCAGTCCCCAGGTCGGGAGAGAAAGCACTGTGTGCCCCGAGTGCCAGCACAGCCCCAGGGAAGGCAAGCTAGATCCCGCCCAACAGCGGCCATAGAAATTTCCTGGCCGGGTGCTCTCAGGTCAGAGTTACAAATGAGCAGGAGCTTGTACCAGGGCTCATCTATATTCAAGTAGACGAGACCTTGCAATTTCTTAACTGCAGCTATTTCTTCACGTGCCTCTTCCAAAATGTCACTTTGGATTTTGGGCCGAGAAATGACTGGCTGGGAAAAGTTGGACTATTTGATCCTCAAGGAACATTTTAAAATGTTGGGGATATGCCTGCTGAAAATATTTCCTCAGCAGAACCCAGGGAGAACTCTTCCTGCTGATTTCCACCCCCTTTGGGCAGCCCCTTCCTTTCATAATGAAGAAATCACTTTTTTACAATGTTCATTATAAAATAGGGAATGGCTTGAATTATCTCTCTCTGCGGGGACTTCCATTTATCTGGAATATCTACCTAATTAGCTGTGCCTACTGGTCAAGACTGGAGAAGACAGCCAGGGGCGATCTTAATCATTAAAAAAAAAAAATGCTCGTAGCTCTTTTAACCAAATCCTTAGTGAATATTTGGATACTTAATATATTTACTTGACCAAATCAAGAAAATATTGATGAGGAAGTTTCTAAACTTATTATCTGAAGATTCCTAGGGATATTTCAAATGAGGATAGAGGCATCTAGAAGGTTAGGTTATAGCCATGTCAGTGTGGAATAATACTACCTCTTCAACGTCTTCTTGTGTGTGTGTGTGTGTGTGTGTGTATGCACATGTGTGTGTTAAGCTGAAGTTTATGCCATCCTGTGGTCCAGAAGACAAAACCCTGTATTATCTGGATATCACCCAAATATAGGCGAGGGACTCAGGCCCAGGGAAGGGCCAGCTTTGACAAGGGTTAACCAGCTCGCCAGGGATACAGAAGCAAATGTTTTCATTCCCTTCCCCGGATAGCCTAGAAACCTGGCAAGATAACTTCGCATCAGGTAGTTACTTAAGTGGAACGGCGGGTGTAGGGTTACCAGAGTCTTTTTCTTTTAGTGCCCAAGGGCAAAGAGCTTTGTTAATGACGCCTACACCGGAAAGCAGGTTAAGAGGGCTGACACCAAACTGGTGGCGCTGTTACCGTTTTACAGGCGGTGTCCTCTGACTCAACGCGGGGATGCCAGTTCACGCTCTGGAGCTTCTCAGAAAACTGAAATTTAGACATCTGTAGGCGGGGGGAGTGGAATTGATGAATCATCTGTAGAAAAAAAAAATGAAATACATCTTTGTTTCTTTGAACTCAATAATACCCGGTGCCTGAAATGTGAATGTGTTAATTATAGAGATTTCAAAGCAAAACCATAGTTTGCAGAGGGTAAGTGGGTCTTTATCCAGCAGAGTAACAATACCTTTCGAGTAGGTGCTACTATCTACTGAACACAGTGATGGTGATGGAATCCAGTGGCAATAATTCCTGAAAACTCAAATCATAACAGGACATAAAACTTCTGATTCCTCTGATCAAATGGAGGAGGTGAAAGCCCTCTCGTCTCCCCTTTATCAAGAAGCCATTTTCCCTTGGAAGCAAAACACAGCCTTCAAAAAAGGCATCCACTTTGCTGAAATGCTTGTTTAATTGTAGACGGATACAAAGAGAATCTTGAATCTTGTTAATCCTACAATTAATTGAGATTTTGAGAATTTTCTTATGTTGTTTGAAATATTGCTCAAAGCCTGCTATGCTCTTTTTGGAGGTAGGATGGTCTGATGTTAAGAGTTCAGGTCTGGGGGTTAAGGCTCTCTCATTTCTGTGGTCTGGGCACAGATGAAGACCCCCCTTTGGACCTGTCTGCTTATTGGAAGCGTGGGAGTAATAACGCTTACCTGCCTGGAGAAGGAAACGAGATAGTACACAGAAGTTTAGTCTAATGTCTGGCACAGGGGTCACCCTGGTGGCCTAGGGGTTAAGTCTCCGTGCTATCACCACTGTGGCCTGAGTTTGATCCCCGGCCAGGGAGGTGACCCACATGGTGCAGCAGACCTCTCCTGTCTCACCGCTGCTCCCCTTAGCAGTGTATTTCACTGGATCTGCCTGTTCTGTTCCCACTCTGTCTCTGGTGGACCTTCTTACCCCCTGCAACTCTGGCCTGCACCCCAGTTCTTCTATGCAAAAATAAATAAAATCTTTAATGTCTGGCACAGAGTCTTTGACCCTTTGAGCCTCAGTTTCCGCATCTGTGATTTCACATTGGATGTTTCGAAAATACAAACTATATATTGAGATCTATGATGGCTGCATCCATACTAAACAGCCCCGCAGAACAACTGCTTATACAGCATTTACTGTGTTTAGGTATTATAAATAAACTAGAGATTTTTGAAAGTATCTGAGAGGATGCCATTTTATCTAAGGGACTTGGGAACCTGCTATTTTAGCGTTCTTGGGGAGTCCTGGAAACAAATAACCCAAGGATACCAAGGGATGCCCGTATTATTCTCCAGGTATACAGGCAAAAGACTGAGCAACTTGTAACAGATGAGGGCATTGCTGTGCAGAACTAAAACAGTCGGACGCCTTTTACAGCAAGGTGTTCTAGCATCATTTGATCTGACTCATCCTTTTGCACAACAAACTAAGACCCCGAGCTGGGAAAGGGTCTGCTCAAAGTCAAAATGAATTCATAAGACAAAGAGGACAAGAGTGAAGTCCTGGGACCCATGGGATCCTCCCCCCACATTCCTAGGGGTGTTCGAATGTGGGGTAGGGGTAAGCTGCACGTGGTAGGTAGGTCATTCTAGCTATCAACTAGGGTGAGAGCTAACATTGAATATTTTACTGGAATCTGCAGATGGTTCATTGTTTTTAAAGTTGTTTGCACATTTATTTGAGCTTAGATTGTGTATGGGTTTTGGGGGTGTGTGTGTCTGTCTGTCTGTAATCTTACAGGTGTGATCTAAATCTGGACTTACACACTGATAAAGGGGCAGTTTTTGCACAGAGAATTCCATTATTTTAAATGACTGTCTGAAAATTCTGTTATTAGATTGACTCCTGTGGGTTAAGGTGGATCTCACTAAGAAGCTCGTGACAACGTACTGACTGAGATGTCTGAGATAACAGTACATTTTTGTGGATTAGCTTGTCGATGCTACTAGCATGATCATACAAACCATGGAATTAAGGCTATAAAACAGGAATATTTGTAGGTAACATGGGGAGATGTTTCCAATATGGCACTTCTCCTGAAGAGTAGGTCCAGAGAACAGAATTTGAGCACTGGACACCATACAAGTTAATTAAGATGGTAACCTCCAGCACAAGAGGGGTAATGGAGGTCTCAAGCATCTTCCAGTGTGAAAGATTTAATGAAGTGGACCTGGTCTCACCATAAGCACAGGTTGGCTTGACCTCCCACCGTCACCATGTTAATGTACAAGAACACATCCACAACTGTTTAGGAGACCCCATTATGCTTGTCACTAGTAGCCACAAATCCCATATTTGGGAAATTAGGAACCAGATCATAAGCAAATCAAAGCCATCTCCACAGTCTCATTATATCTAATTAATAAGCACTTAATGACAAGTGACAGAAAACCTTGCGACCAAAGGCTTAAATCTGAAGACATTTAGAGATAGACTCTCCAGAACTCATTCAGAAAATATATTATCTCAGAACACTGAGTCAGCTTCTGTGAAACGCGCCTAAACTTTCTCTTATGATCCCAAGATGGCTGCAGAGTCAGGCATCATGGCTGCCTTCCAGTAGGGGAGTAAGGCAGAGGCAAAAGCCTGCTTCCTGGTAAGCATCTTTCTCGGTATCTTGGGAGAACGTTTTCCCTAAAAAGCTAGACCTCTCCTTATACGGGTCCATTCCCAGCTGCAAGGAAGGCCGTGCGAGGGATTATCTGCCAAGTAGAAATGGGATAGCTGGAAGAACTTGGAACAATCTGGGTTCATTCCTGAGACCTGGGCTCCAAGCAAAATCTTAGTGGTGCCAGGAAGAAAGAGAAGACAGGCCCTGGGGCGGGCAGGGTTGGGGGGCGGCCGTGTTCACCTTCTCAGCTTTCTCTTGCAACCTCGGGTCAGAGGAAGAAGAGGGCATGGAGATCATTCAAGTTGGGTGGCTGCAGACAGAGGCAGAAAAAGATATTCTAGAAGTTAACTGCCCGTGAGGATGGGAGACATCTACCTGACCAAAATGACAAATTTTCTCCTGTAAGACAAACAAAATCCAGCCAACTTTTGTTTGTTCTCTCTTCACCTCTAGGGTTTCAGAGAGGGCACCAGCTTCCGAGACCCTCCCGCTGTCAATCACCTGGGTGAGCGATCCTGGGGCTAGCTGCTGTGGGGGTTAATCTGTGATTTAACAACTCGCCTTGCATTTCTCTGCACAGCCACACCAAAGCCCCAGCCACAGATTTGGTTTGGGGGCAAGAACGAGGTTCCTAGTTGTTTTGTGAGTTTGACAAAAGGTGAATTTCTTCCAAAAATCAGAGGACCTTGAAGTCTAAGTAGCATCCCCTGCTGTGACTGCACTTCAAATTGAATTGTTTTATTATGTTTCTACTTATATTCCTAGTGCATTGATTATCCATTAATCATGAGTGTTCATCATATTAGCAATTACTTAATATTAATTATTTAAAATCAGATGGTACTGAGAAAGAAAAGAAACATGGTTCAAAAAACTAGTATTAATGGTAAACATTTTGACTCAGTTTCTTTCCTGAACATACGTAGTTTTATAGAAATATATTTATGAAAGCAAATCATAGCCTATAAAAATGTTTAGTCTGGAATACCAGTGGGCATCATATTGTTATCTCAGTCGAACAAAATATTCCTTGAATCCTTGACATTTATGATGTGTGTAATTCCATCTAAAAAAAAAAAACACATTTTAAAAAGTCTTTTTCCAATTTTGCAGTACACTTGGGTTTCTTGCTAAGTTTTCCTCTTCAGCAGTAAATGTACTACTGTAATAAATGTCCTAACACACAAATTTTAACTCTTGGGTCTGTTTGATAATTCATACCAACGGAAATAGTAAGTTAATAGGCATGGACTTTTTTTTTGAATGATTTTAGGGGGGATGTAAATATTACAAACTTATCTACCTTCTTTTAAATTAAGATATAATTTAAATTGAGGTTATAATTTATATAGAGCAAACTGCACAACTCTTGTACAGATCAGCCAATAGTTTTATATGTATTTGCCAGCTAGGGAACATTGGCACGAAGCTTTTAATGTCTTGCATCAATTACCTATGACAAATTGCCTTCCAGGAAGTTTCTGCCAATTCACGCAGCTTCCAGAGGACAAGTCGGTGTCGCTCTTGTTAAAAGCTGTCGACACAGACTCATAACACCCTAAAATATCCGACAATTTGGTGGGGAAAAAGATCATATTAAGTTGCATACTACAGTCTTTGCTGTTTCTATTTCTAGTGCGAACTATCTTCTGCCATTAAAGTGAGAGTCTTTAAATTAACATTGTTAACCCTTTGTCTGATTTTTTTAATTTTATTTTAATTTTTAAAGATTTATTTTTATACAAGAGCTGAGGTACAGGTCAGAGGCGCAGGAGGGTGAGAGGATTCACCAGAGACAGAGAGGGGAGCAGAACAGGCAGACGATGGAAATACACGGCTGAGGGGAGCAGGGGAGGTGTGGTGTGCCATGGTGTGCCATGTGGGAATCTCCCTAGCCGGCCGGGAATTGAACCCGTGCTGCAGAGGCTGCGGACAGCATCACAGTGCTGTGCTCAACCTGCTGTGCCACTGGGAAGGCCCCTGATATTGATTTAAATATCCTTTTAAGCTTGTCATTTGCCTTTTCACTTTGCTTCAATTGCCGACGGACAAAAAACAATAATAGAATTCTGAAATACATTTGTCTTTCCTCCCCAATTCTCCTATTGCTTTTATGCTCAGGAACTCATTGTCCATTGAAACAATTTACGTGATCACTGACATTTTCTTTCAAGAGAAGAAAGAAATGTAGGCGGTCCCTTGAATGTTCTTAATATTATTTGTGTGTGAGTGTGTGCGTGTGTGTGTGTGTGTGCAGAAGAACTGGGGTGCAGGCCAGAGGTGCAAGGGGTAAGAGGGTTCACCAGAAGCAGAGTGGGAAGAAGAACAGGCAGATCTACTGAAACACGCTGCAGAGGGGAGCAGCGGGGAGACAGGAGAGGTCTGCTGTGCCATGTGGGTCAGCTCCGTGGCCAGGGATCAAACTCAGGCTGTGATAGCACTGAGACTTAACCCCCTAGGCCACCAGGGATACCCTTCAGAATATTTTTGAAAGAAGTATTTCATTCTCCATCTAGCCTTTAATCTATAGTTCATTTTAGCAGCGGTATAAAGAGTAGAACAGATGCCCTATGAGGGGGCACCTGTGCTGGGTGGGAGACCCTGGGGGCTCCTTAGTGACAGGCAGGAAAGGATGCCTCTGAGCCCTGAGGAACACCCTTTGTCAAATCCTATCATTTCTGGTTCTCTGCGCTCAGCTAAGGTGGCGGAAGTCACGGAGCTGAAAGGTCACAGGAAAAATCTAAAGACAGGCGCCTTGTTCTATGTTGTCGTACATTTCAGGAGGAGCTGAAATCATGGACACATCTCACTACAATAAAACTTTCATTTCCATTTACCTGTTTTTGTGAGTAAGTTTGCTCAGCACTTATTCAAAAAAACCAAAAAGTGGGACAGAATGAAAGCTGAGTCCTGTCTCATTCTAGCAGTTAGTAAAAACCATTTGAGGAAGAAAGAGCTCTATTAACGCTCTGAAGAAAGGCATTGAATCTATTAGGTTTTATTTTTTATGTCTAATCATCGTTCAATAGATTTGTAATGTGTTTATATTGTTGTGATCAATTGTGTGTTAGCAATTAATGGTGAGTTTATGTTATTGTAATCAACTGGTTGCTACTGTAATCAATTGTGTTAGAATTTATGATGATTCATTCAGAAAAAAATTACTAGTTAGAGGCTTTATGACTACAGAAATTCCAATTTTTACACGTATTTTTTGATGTAGAGAATTAGGGTAGGATAATCAATAAAAAGTCTTCAAACATTACAATATATTAATCCAGATAAAAACATGTAGGGGAAATGTAATGGAAAACAGGATGAAAATTTGAGCTAAAAGATAAATTTTTTAAAATGCTATGGAAAAGCTTGTTAATGTACTTTTAAGATGCATGCAAGCCTTAAATGGCATCTAATAAGTTATGGCATTTAAATTCAATTGGATATATTGAAAAGTGTGATAGATATCAATTTTATTTTCAAATGCCCACATTAACAACAAGCAGAATTAATGTTTTTTGTAACTACTTACATTTGGGTTGAAAAATATTAGATGACAACTTAAAGCACGGGGAAGGAGCTCATAATTTTTCAAAACACTTTTGTAAAGAAGAGCAAAATGATTGTGGACTATTGACCTAAAATCATCATCACTGCCCCCCAATTCCCATCTGTCCCATATAGCCTCTCTGCAATCACCCCCTTGGTCCCCGCTCTGCATCCACGCTTCTCTTCCCACTGTCCTTCTCCACTCAGCAGCCAGAGTGGTTGTTCTGTAGCTAAGTCAGATGTTGCTCACTTCTCACTTGCAAACTCTCCAATGTCTTCCCATCAAACACAAACACCCCTCATGATCTCCAGGGTGCTTTGCAGCTCGCATCTATAATCTTCTACCTCCTTTGTCTTTATTCACCTGGTGTCCATCCCTTTGTCCTTCTAGACTTTCCTGACCCAGTGGAGCACGCCACGCCCATCTTGGCCTCCAAGCCTACGCACTTGTTCTTCCGTCAGCCTGTGAGTCTCCTACTTTCCATTGCTCAGTGTCATTTACTCAGAGCGGTTGTCCCCAAGGCTCTTATTTGAAATGACTCCCCTCTGAGGTCCCTTTCCCTATACTTGTTTTATTTCCCATCATAGAAGAAAACACTGTCTGAAATTATGATATAAAACATTTCTTCCCAAGTTATTTGTGTGTCTCCTAGAAAGTGCGCATTTCATGAACGTGGTGAATCTTGTCTGTTCTGTTTCCTTTGAGTCACAGACTCTAGAATAGAGCTTGGTACAAACGAGGTGCTCAATTAAATTTTTCAATGAATGATAAGGAATAATTAGAAACTCTATGATGTCTACATATCAACCATTTCTTCAATATAACAGAACCTTTAAAACCATGTTCAAAATGACTTGTAAAAACAAAAAAAAGTTAAAGATGATGCTCAGTGGAAAAAGAAAAGGTGCACATATATCTATATTTGTATCCCTTTCTCTGTATCTGTATTTATCCTCTTTTCACAGGAAAAGATTACAGGCACGATAAACCAGAAACACACAATGGTGGGGTAGGAGAGGAAGGATTAGGGTCAAAATAAGGCGGGGGGGGGGAGGTGGGAATTGTATGGGGACTATCACCAAGATGAAAATGCATACATTGTGCAAAAACTGAAAAATGACGTAAAAATATATAAAATAAGAAAAAAAGATTAGAGGCAGTCCCATAATAAGGAAAATAACAGTTTTGTGTACATGGTTATTCTGTGCTGTTGTTATATAAGTAGTGCTTTTAATGTGAGAAGTTTGGAAGTTTGAGAAGATTGAAGGAAGGAAAAAGACACTATGTGGCAGTAACTTGATAAGAGTCATACTACAAATCGATTCTGCTTGGTTGGTTCTAGCATCCACTGCACCTGGTTCCTAGGAAAGTGTGTGTCTCTGCCAGGGTAGGCTATGGTAACAAACAATCCGAAAATATCAGTGGTTCAAAATGGGTCAGCAAATTATGGCCTACATGGCAAATGGGACTCATAGGCTGTTTTGGTACGACCCACGGCTTAAGAATAACTCATTTCTTAAACATTGTCTTACGGGAGAGTTTAGGATGGAGAGATCCCTCACAAAATCTAAAATATTTGTTACCTAGTCCTTTATAGAAAAAAATATCCAAACCCTCACTTAAAACAACCAACAATATTTAATTTTTGTTGGTGCTTCTGGTCCATTACTGACAGAGTTCTTTTCATCCATGCTTCTCCTGGACCCAGGCTGCCCTCTTGAATGCTGCTGGTTACTGTCCAGGAGAGAGGGAGTTGTGGGGGTCAGCTACTCAAAATTAACTTTCAATCCAGAAATTAAACATGCCATTTCTACCCACAGTTCATTGACTCCAAATAGTCCAGTGCCCCTCACAGTCATACACAGATCAGGAAGAGGGGTCTGGAAGCAGAGGGGGCTACTTAACCACAAGAGGAACCATAAGGCCCAGGGAGAGTCATAGAAATAAAGTGACCCCAAAGTCCTCACAGCCAGTTAGAGGCAAAGGGTTTAACTCCAAGCCTATTCTAGTGACTTCTGGAGATTGTGACTATATCTCAGAACATGGAGCTAGGCAATTAACTATTGGAAATCACTTAAATCTCCACTATCTATTTAGACATTTGGGAAACAGAGTCTTTAAATAATTTAAGCAAATGACAAACTGGAATCAGAATAGAAGTCATAAAGTCTAACATAAAGTCTAACATAAAGTCTACAGTGGCCAGTCAGGTGATGGGGACAAAGGTGATTTAAACCAGGAGGAAGCAACGAGGACCAGAATGAATGAGAGGTTTCAGGGTCAGCTACAGAGGGTGACAGTTACTTGGCTCCTGAGGATTCTGGCTAATGCTGGATTATAATTATTATTTTTTTTACTTTGAAAGCAAAAGAAGTCATCTGCATTATTATGTGAGACCATCGAAATCTTTAAATTGGCAACATATTTTGAAAACTTAAAAAAAAAATGAGCAGACCCAAAAGCCTGTGTCTAAGGTGGTCCTTTATCAAAGATTTCTAGTTTGCCAGTCTGAGTAGGGGGACCTAGGTTTTCTTCTAGAGCAAGGCCCCGTCAGCCTGGGATCGATGCTTTGGATTTCCTTCTCCTGAGTCAGCTCCTGGTTCCGAGCAGTGAGTGTGCATCTCTTAACATGCCCATGCCTCCACCTTCATTTCTTTCCACATATTTAGGAGAGACTGGGAACTCTCTCACTGTTGCTAGAGGAAATTCAGAGGGTAATCACCAAAGCCAGTCTCAGAGTAGCTCAGTTCTGCAATTTTAGCTCCTCTGAGGAGGATGTGGCCTGCACTGCGCTTCTTGGAGAAGCCAGTTAGACCTCGCAATTTACCGTCCCAGGCCCCAGCCAGCTGGTGGCAGCAGCAGAATCTTCTATCAGTGGAGTGCTGAGTGTTTCAAAGGTTGAAGGATAGGTCTCCCCAAGATGTCCAGGCAGCCCTCCCCAAGATGTCCAGGCAGTCCTCCCAAGATGTCCAGATAGTGCTCCCCAGGATGTATGACTTTAGCATGTGGGCTTTTCAAGTTAAGGTCAATAAAAGTCCTACAGTTTCAAGAGAAACTTTTATTACCTCGAACTACCAACATTCATGAAAATTGGGGGTATCGCCCAGGACTGGGATTTGCATCAGAAATGACCTTTCTGCTGGAGAAATCCGTCTAAATGGCAGGACAAATGTCTAACTGCAGAACATGCGGTCTTTGTCATGTGAGTTATCCTCAGATCAGGTACTCCTGCGAAGCCCTAGACCCTACCCTTCCTCAGCTCAGGAGATTCATATATCTATGAACCCAGAGGCGTCGGTGACACTTCTCTCCACCCTGACAAGCGTGTCCTCAGATGGCGGCTTACCCCAGGTCTCCCTGCTATTTCATGTGGGTGCATGTACAGGCCTGGGCTGAACAGAGGAGATGTTTCCGACTCTTGCCCTCCCCCCCCATTTCCTTGGATTGCATGTGACCCCAGCCATAGCTGGAGCAACCTACTTCACTGGAAGGAAATCTGACAGCACCTTGCCCAGCACCCTGGATGTTTCGGGTTGGCCTGTAGGATACTGCCTGCAGTCACACTGTGCCAGCAACTTAACATTCTTGGGGGCGTCTTTGAGTTTGGGGGGATGAGGATCTCTCCCCTCATTCCTTCTGCAGATAAGACTGAGATACAGCCTAGAAGCTGAGGCTCCCAAGGGGATCAAGCCCACCATGTCGACTGTCCCCCCTGAAGTTTCCTGAATCCATATTCTCAACGACACACAAACTCTGTCTCGGGCCCTCTTTCTTGGGGAAACCAAGTTAAGACAAAAGGCACTTAATAGATGCTGAATAATTGAACGATCCATTCCTAGAAATGAGGGCTTGCAATTTGCCACCCTGTGGTTGTTCAGTCAGCATCAGACCGTTTCATAGGAAGAACAGACCAAATTGAACTGGAGGATTCACATGACTATAAATTCTGGAGTAAATGGGACAAACTGGGGGTTTAAATCCTGTGCCAGGGACAACCCATCGGTCATGGCTGCCTGGAGACCCGGATGGAGGATTCTGGGGCTGTGTGCGGCTGGGGTGGGGTGGGGTGTTCTGGTACCTCCCCAGGTCTAGGGTGAACGGACCTGCGGGAGGAGGGAGTGACGTCCGCCCTCCATACCCAAGACTGTCTGCTGAGTCTCCTGTTATAAACATTTGCCTTGAAAGCAGAATTTAAGATTATTTTTATCAAATCATATATTTTGAGTTCACTAAGGACAACCTTAGAGCCCATCTGTCCTAGCATTTGGCTCTTCACCTCTATCATTTCCAGATCTCCCCCCAGCTCTCTATCACCATTTGAACCAGGCTTGTGTAAACCCCCAAACAGCCTGCTGAGTTGAAAGAATTACAGTATTTGGTCCAAATAGCCCAGGAAGACGCCACATGCATTTATGTGCCATAAAAACAGAGGTTCCTAGAATAGCAAGCTCAGAAATTAGAGATGGCAGACAGCTACCGGCTCGTTGGCGGCCCTGGACAATTGGGTTAAATGCCTGGTGTTTTTACAGAAGTTCTCTGAACATTCTGTATTTTTCTAACTATTTCAGTCACACCTATGAGGAAAGTCGATTCACGTCTTGCATTCAGGCATGTTTAGCAGGCCACTGCCTCACTGGAGCTCCTCTCAGCTCCTGAACCTGATTTCACTTCTCAGAAAATATTCTACAGCATCTCCAAGTTGTTCTGTTTGGTCAACAACAACTCTTCAGTGCAAATATTTGCCCAGAGTGGGGTTCACTGAAGCAGTTTACAACACACAAGAAAACTGGAGGCAGTCTGAGTGTGTGAAAACAAAGGATCGATGGAATCAGCTTTTATACATCCGGGGCCTGTAACACCCGGCCGTTATTTAAAATGAGGCAGTTGCAAATTTATCAATTTTAAATAATGGTCAAAATAAAGACTCATGAATATACTAAAAGAAATAAAGACTCAAAAGCGACAAAGGTATATTACAAAATAGCACAGAGACGATGCCCTCATTTTTATTACAAAGTGTGTATTTTTCAAGTTTGAACTGCATTTGATTTTCCATCTTCTGTGACCTACATTTCCTTATGTGTCTGTCCTGAACAAGAGGGCTTTTTGCAAACAGAAAAAAAACAAAATCAAAAAAACAAATCATTTTAATGAGGGGAAAAAAAAAAAAAACAAACACCTTAGCTGCCTTTTTCTTTAATTTTAATACCAGGCTAAGAGGGGTCAATCTCCACACGTTCATTCAAAGACAACTACTGAGATAGGAACTTTACAGATCAATATTTACCTTCCTGCTCACCCGGTGTGTGCTAATTGATAACCCCTCTGCAGAATTTTCTGGAGTTGAATTGCAGTGGCCCTGGCGGGGGTTCTTGCCTGCCTCAGCCAAGGTGTCACCTCGTTTTGTTAATTCTGCCAGGTACTTATTCTGACTTTCTCAAGTCCTGGCAGATTTGTCCTCATTGAAGCAACTGATACATCCAGGTGCAGGCCAGGTAAATAACTGTCCCCCAAAGCTACTCGGATCCAGGGCCACAGTCCTCCAGCAGCCTGCAAACCCAACCCCTCCCTCCAGGGACAAAGGAGACAGCTTCCCCTCTAAAGTTACCCCCTGGGATTGCAGGATCTGTCCGTGTGTTCACCTAAGCTTTGTTTATATCCCTGCAAACAAAGGCAGGAAAGCCACCCGGGCAGAAAGGTGTGTCCGGCACCGGGGTTTCTGCAGGAGCACTGTGCTGGGTGTAATGTAACTCTTTCCCATCGGCTCACCCCCACTTCTTAAAACCCCACTGATTACAAGTGTTGTTAAAGGTTACTGAACTAGAAAAACAAACCAAGCCATGGTGGCTGCATTCCTAATTACAGACAGCACCGCGCGGGGGACAATTGTTTTTTGAACCTCCACGTTTCTCTGAGCCTCCATCAGGAAGTGGGGTGTTTCTCTTTGCCCACTGGTAAGAAAGGATTACTGACAATCTAGAAACTGCTATCGGCTTTCTTTTCTATCCCGAACTCATACGAAACCATTTCTCAAGTATCAGCTTTTCCAACAAAAGTCTTCAGGGGCTGACACTGCATCATAAAAACAAACCCTGCAGACCTGACCCTGAGGTATGCGCGCCCTCGCGATCATGTTCCCGGGGAGCAAAGGGGAGGCCGGGCCATGCAGGCCGGGCCCTCAGAATGTTCTCCCGCGGAGCCTGTAAGTTAACACCGTCGACTCCCTCTCCTTGTCACTTCCCTTCTGTATTCCACCGTTAAGCGGCTTAGCCGGCCCTGCCCGCTGGGTGTCGGCCATCTTCTCCTCAGAAGTTTCCAATGAGTCTGCTGAAGAAAACAAGCCGGGTTGACATAATTCGTGGCACGGTCTTGGGGAGGCGAATCTGACGTGATTTTGTGTGTTGTGACGCGCTGATCGGCCACCATCACCCGGAAACGCCCTGCGCCCGCCCGGAAACGCCCTGCGCCCGCCCGGAAACGCCCTGCGCCCAAACGCCCTGCGCTCACGTCCCTCGCCCTCTGGGCCCTTGCGGTAACGCCAGGCCGCCCTCTGTGAGGCCTCCTCCAGCTCATGTCGTTGCTCAAAAAACAGCAGAATGGGAAGGGCCCGCGACTCTCCCACCAACACCAAAGGAGACGTGGAGGGAGGGAGGCCCCGTCCTTGCTGTGGAAACAAATCTGCTCGCGTTTACGAGGAATGACGTCATAGAGCGCCGGCTGCGTCACCGCGGCCCTTGCTCTCCAAAGGCGGCCCTTCTCGGGTCTGACTAAAGCCTCAGGAGAAAGAACTCATCTGCACAAAAGACAGTCGCGCTTATCGAGACCGGGTGGGCCTGGTCAGTCACGTCGTGACCGCCTCGGCGCCCCCCTCCCGGCCCAACGTCCCGACGCTCCCTCCTTGCCAAGGGACCAAGGTGTTAGAAAATGCCTTGAAAACATTTTATTTTAACAATGCCGAGCAGCAAAACGGCTTGCTTTTAATGGCCATCTGTATAAAGTCTCTTTTTTATTTAGGAAAATCTATTTTAAATTAAATATCATAAGCCCACGAGCCATAGCAAACAATATTTTTGGCCATATGCTCCGAATTAATATGCCAAACATCGCAGACTCTATTTTCTTCATAGAAAGTTGCCCCACCCTGATGTGAGTGAGCCTGGAGGGCGGCCGGGCAGGAATTTTCAATAAGGCCACCAAGGCTAGGATGATGGCAAAGGACAAAAAGAACCAGGTTTCCCCCTCAGTGATCCCTCTTCGGCATTATCTCAACACGGATCTACTTCCCTTTTACAAAAGAAATTCCCTTTCATACAAATTTTCCCCTTGTCTAGAAACTTCCTACCCGGGGGGTCCTGGCAATGCAGGAACACTTTAGGAGCCTTTGGAAAGTTGCTGTAATTCCTTTCATCTGTTCTCGCCACATTCTTGGGTGATAGGGTTTGAAAGCAAGTTGTTTTCATCAGGTGCTGGGCAGGAATGGAAACATGGTGTGGACGGTCCTCGGGTGGACTCCTGTGCCCACCGCCCTGGGCTGAGTCCTTCCAGCCCCTCCCCGCTAGAGACAGCCAGGGCAGAGCCTAGCAGCCCGGGTGCCGAGCTCCATGGTGACCAAGAATTCCGAGAGCCTAGGAGAGACCCGTGGATGTTCTGTCTTGGCAGAGGGCGTGCTGGACTGTGTGGGAACTGGCTTCATGAGGGTTATAGGCTCCCAACTCCGGGGCCTTTGAATATCTGATCCTTTACAAGACCACAGGGTTTGTCTGCAGGTGGCAGGCGCAGTGCATCAGGAGTGGCTCCGGGGCATGGAATGGCTTTTTGCTTGGAGACTGAAAATCATCCAGCCTGAGATTTGATTTTCTTTGTTCTTGTTTCCAATGCTCTCTCCCTCCAGTAATTTCTTTTTCCTTTTGTTCTTTTCTCCTCTTCCCCAAGGCTTCCTTTTTCCTGCTTCTGCCCCCTACTTTTTTGAGTCTCTGTCTGTGCAACCTTGGATGTTACTTTCTTTCTTTCTTTCTTTTTTTAAAGATTTATTTATTTATGCATACGAGAACTGGGGTGTAGGCCAGAGGTGTGGGGGTGTGAGAGGATTCACCAGAGACAGAGTGGGGAGCAGAACAGGTGGATTGACTGAAAGCCACTGCTGAGGGGAGCAGGGGGTGAGTCAGGAGAGGTCTGCTGCGCCATGTGTGTCACCTCCCTGGCTGGGGATCAAACTCATGCTGTAGTGGCTGCCGATAGCTTCATAGTGCTGGAAATTAACCCCTTGTGCCACCAGGAAGGCCCCTGTTACCATCATTATTTCTAATCTCCAAGATGATTGGTGACATTTTGATTCCTACCAAGTATTATCTAAATGACAAATGCCATTGCCAGAACTTACAACAAAGTCTTGGGCATTATTACCACAGTTGCATGAAATGCCTGAGGTTACAGAAGTCAGAGCACTAGGTTCTGAAGGCACCCCGCATTTGTGGGGCTCCAAAGTCTATATTCTCTCACCTACGCCTTCAAGATACTATACCTTAAAAATTCCATGTTTGGGTCTTTTTGTGTGCCTTTTTGTAAAATGTAATATTATCGAGTCTTTCCAAATAGGCTTCTTATTTATTCCCCAGGCACTGCTCCCTGATCAAGCTCCCCATACTTGAGTCTCTAAGTCATAAACCTTCCAGGACCACACAAGTGATGTGTTAGGAGGACAAGTTTTGGAGAAAGACAGAGCTGGGTGAGCGTGGAATGGGGGGCCCTGAGTCGACCTCACTTTTTCTTAAGGGGTGTGTGTGAGGGCTGCAGGAATGGGGAGTCACTTCAAAACAGGACTTGTCTTATATATTACCAAGAAGGTATGAGTTTGCTAGGTCGGCTGTAACAAATACTCCCACATACTGGTGGCTGAAACAGAAATGTATTGCATCACAGTTTTGGAGGGTGGCTATCACTAGGTTTTGCGAGAACTGGGTCTTTCTTTGGGCCGTGAGGGAGAATGTGTTCCTGCTACTCCTCCAGTTGCCAGTAGTCCACTGACAATCTTTGAAGTATGGGGCTGCAGATGCATGATTCTAATTTCTGCCTTCATGTCTGTGTTCACATGCCTCTCTTTAAAAAGGATATCAGTCATATTGGATCAGCCCATCCGACTCCCATGTGACTTCATTTGATCTGATTACAATGTGAATGACCTTGTTTCCATAAGGTCACATTCTGCAGTATTAGCTAGAACTTCAAAAAATGAATGTTGGAAGGATGTCATCCAACCCATAACAAATATCATCCATGGAAAGACAGAGAGAATAATGATGCAAACAACTATTTGCACACCAACTATTTGGTGAAGTTTAAATATTTTTCCATATTTCATATTTTTTTGTTAGAAAGCAAAATGCTGCAGGATATAGTTGAAACCCCCGAGTGTTCCTCCCTAGCCTGTTTCTCTCTGTCCCTCCCTAGAAGTCACCACCATGATGAATTTGTACCTATGATTTCATATTTTTTTCATATTTGTATATTTTTGTATTTTTTGCATCCGCCAAGGAACCCGAAAGTGACATGTAATACAGTTTTGCATTTAAAAAATCTTATAAATGGTTTCCTAGTATATGTGTCAGATGAGCATTTATCAGGGTTCATACTTATGGCCCTAATTCACTTATTTTAACTGCTGTATAATGTTCTGCTTCATGACCAGCCAACAGCACATCCGTCCATCGTTCTGAGTGGATATTTAGGCTGTTGAGACACACTGGTGGCCTTGTCTTCTTTCGCAAACAAGTGGAAGTTTCCCTAGGCTGTACACACATCCTCATATTTTCTAAATTTTACCGAAATACCCTCCCAAATGGTTATCCCAGTTTATAGAAATTCTCTCTTCTCCCAGTCTGAGAGTTGCCAAGTGGCCCCCCTCCATCAGCAGTTGATAATGTCAGAAATGAGAATTTTCATCAAATGTATTATGGTTTTATTTATTTTTTCATTTAAATTTATATCATGGTTTTAATTTGATTTGTATTTCCATGATAATTATGGAGGTTGAGCATCATTGTGTATTTTTTTCTGATCATTTAGGTGTTACTCCTCCGTGTACAGCCTAACAACTGTGGCTGTCATTCTTTTCTGGATAGTAGTAATCCTTGTTGGTTAACTGCTTTGAAAACCATCTTCTCATAGCCTGTGGCTTATCCTTTCACTTGTTTTAACATTCTTTTGCACTACAAGAATTTTCATTATGATGACATTCAATTAGTCATTCTTTCTTAGGGTGTGTGCTTTGTGTAACTTCTTGAATACATTGCTCTTCAACCTGAATTAACCTGTTCAACCTTCAAAGACTCCCAAATCCTACCACTTTAACTTTCAAGTTGCTTCTTTTCTAAATTCCTTCTAGAAAAATATCTGAGCTCCCAGGTGTTCCATGCTGACTTTTTCCTCCAGTGCCGAGAACCCTTGTTCTTTTCTCAGCTCTCCCTTCAAAGTCTCACCTAATTTTTAACCAAAGGTATTTCTCATGATTTAGATCCACTAAATAGCTCGCAATAAAAGAGATCTGTGGTCAGTTAAGTTTGGGGAAAACTGGATCCTCCACAATGCACATTCACAGCTTAAAGGCTATGGAAGACCCTGCAGAAGAGAAACCTGCTTGAGTTAATCAAACACAATGTTTCTCATTCCAGCACAGAATCTTCTTTTGAATTATATATATTATTCATCTTGCAGAACTAACGCTTCCTTGAATAAACATGTCTTGGATTATTGCAAATGATAGATACATTTCCAGATTTCTGAACAAGTTGATTTTGATAATTGTGTCATGTGTTCTGATTGCCTGTATGAAGAAGGACATTTGGGGGTGATTTATTTATTTGCATTTATTTTTGATGAGAATCTGAAACTTTGTGCCACGTAATGTCCTGATAGATGTATTTCAGGACCCAATGCTCCCCATGGTAGATTGGTTTACAATACTGTTCCCCATGGTAGATTGTTCCCCACGGTAGATTGGCTTACAATACTGTACATGACTTAGGGGAGTAAGCTCACACCTCTTCGGATGTGTCCTCACACCACACCCACCATCATGGCGCCCACCGTCTTAAAATAAACCATTGTGCCCCCACTTTAAAATTTCCATCATTCTGGAAATCTTGTCTCCAAGAAGTAATATTTTAAGATACACTTTGACTAATACTGACCTCTCCTTTTCTGTCAAACCATCCATCACAGCTGCAAACTCACTCCTTCCTTCTCTGAATCCCTGTACACTCAGGGCCTCCTTGGATGGGGCTCCCAGTAGCTTCGTGGTGTCTGTGCAAATCAGAGTGAATATGGAACACACCAGCTCTTGTTTTTCTCTTTCCTACTGATATGATAAAGCTCAACACTCTTTTTCAGAAAGTCAGGAGCCTGATTACATACTGGCTGTGTTTTCCAAGTGCTTGTTAATAGGTGAGTTATTGAACTTCAGGACGCATTTTCCTGTAGAAAGTATGTTCTACAACAGAGTCGATCAGACTTTAATGTGCACACGAATCACCCCAGGGTCTTTTTAAATCGCACTTCTGATTCAGTAGGTCTGGGGAGGGGCCTGTGGTTCTGCATTTCTAAGCAGAATGCCCACGTGGACGGTCCCCAGATGGACTTGGGCAGCGTGGCTTCCTGCATGTGGGATGCTGACCCTAGGGGAAGAGCACTAGGTTCTAACCTGGGGAACATCTGGGCCTGAAATACATCTGTCGGGACATTACATGGTGAAAGAGGTTCAGGTTTTCATCAAAACCACAGGCCATTCATGTTGTAGACTAAGCAAGCTTTCGTAGGCCGCTGTGTGAACCCAAAACTAGGTGGTTTAATGGCAGGCATGGCCAGTGTTTGTGACTGACGTTCATATTCTTGAAAGTCTCACCTCCTCTCGGAATTATTCTACCTAAGGAGGCCTGAAACAGACAGCACCTGTACTTGCTTGCATTTGGATCTCGGGACATCTGCCCTGGTGCTCGGATGAGCTGAATGTGGCTCGCCTGACTTCTAGGCGGGGCTGTCTGGCATTCAACCGATTGCCATACATGTTAGAAGAAAGCCCCAACTCCTTCTCGTGGCCAGCCACGTCCTCAGAGCTGACCCTCACCTGGCTCTTGGGCTTTCTCCTCCACCACCCCACCCCTTGCCTGTGGTACTTCAATCACCTGGGTTTCTTTTTTGTCCCTCAAATACATGGATCTTGTTATGTGTTTAAAAAGAAACACAGCCTTGTTTCTTTGCCCTTGCTGTTTCATCAACCTAGAAAGCGGCATCTGATATTCAAGTTTCTGGAGCAGCTTGTGATTCAGGTCCCAGATGTCCTTTCTCGAAGGAAGCATCTCGTGACAACGTTGCATCCGCTACTACGCACCTGCTCTCATTGATTCACACAGCATCTCTGCCATTTAAAAAGACCATGCATTTGTGTGCACGTCATGACAGCTGTGTGCCCTGACCAGATCCCC
The DNA here is from genome assembly GCF_014898055.3 of Talpa occidentalis. NCBI lineage: Eukaryota > Metazoa > Chordata > Mammalia > Eulipotyphla > Talpidae > Talpa > Talpa occidentalis. The sequence continues at coordinate 2,842,218 of NW_023601754.1, forward strand.
TTCCCTGGCGGCTTGGGGGGCCTCCTCCCTAGTCACTGTGACTCTTCATGGCTCACGGCCCACAAGTGCACCGATCTTCCAGGAGCAGTGCTTGGCTAACAGGAGTCACCTAACCAGGGACACCTAGGAAGTGACGATGGCAGAAGCCCCCCCCCCCCCACACACACACACAATGCCACTGCAGCTCACTGACAGGTTCATTACCAGGGAGACAGTGCCTCGATGGGTGAGGTCTTGGGGCCGATCCTGCTTCAGATCTCCCCTGGCGTCAGGTGGAGACTAGACTCAGCTTGGCCTAGCTTCCCCCCCTGCCCTGCTCTGCCAGCCGCACCTCCTTATATGTCCCCAGCCAGCCTTGTTTACTGAATCTTCCATTAATCACCTTCACAAGAAGCCTCAGACCCTGTTTCTAGAAAACTTAACCAATGTGTCCCCCACCAGAATAAGCTCTAGCCCTGCCCCCTCCGTGCGAACAGACTTGCTTGCTGTTATTCACCACGGTTTTCTCAACGGCACGCCCAGTACATAGTAGATGCTCAGTGAAGACAGTTGAAGAAATCTGGTCTACATAAGCAGCTTCAGACTAAGGGCAGCTTAGCCTGAGTGTAAAATCACTATCTGCTCTTCGACACTACCCTATAAATGGGTATCCTGGGCCGTATCGGAGCAAATACGTATCCCTTTACAAGAAGCGCACCGTGCGTTTGCTTCTCTTTTCATCCTTATAAAATGCAAAACCATAAAAAATCTGGGGGTGGGGTGGGGATGTCAAAACCCACCCTACAATACGCCTCCTTCAAGTATCTGATTTCACAAAGTCCTCAAAGAATATGATTAATGTAACTAAGCTATATTCACACTCTGACATTCTTCCCAGCCAAACACATATTTTAGCCTCACCCAGTCCCTTTCAACAAATAAGCTGTTTTGAAAATGATTTCCAGGGCGATGTCTGTTGCCATAGGAATGACATTAAATGAAAAGGACAGAAAATATAGAGGGTGATAAACTGCATGCTTGGATGACACACTTGACTTGGAAGCCTGTGTTCAAATGAGGCATACATGCCAAGATTTTTATGAAAGACAAAATTAAAATGTATCGCTATCAAGCTGTAACTGACAAGGTATTGTGTGGCGGGCTGTTAACATACTGCTCCATATATTTATTGTTTGTCATTTTACTGGCCCTGACAAAGGTCTCTCAGTGCTGTAAATCACACCATTAAATCTGCCACGGGCAACAGAGGCTGTTGGAAAGAAGAGAAAGAAAACGTGGTGTTGAAACCCCGTTGCTGATACGAGCTGGGTGAGCCAACGTGTCCGCTGCTGAGCCTTCCCCCCTTTTGGGCTGACACTTTTATAAGTGTCAGATTGTTGGCTTTTGACCCCTTGAAAAAAGGGGGGAAAAAGGCATGGGCCCTTCCTCCTACTCTGTTTCCAATTGCTCCTAATTTCCCGCTGGGAATGCGCTCCAGAAACGGCTCCCCGGCCCCCTCGGACACTTTCTGTTGCAAGATTTCAGATGCGCAGGGCAGGCCTGGGGGCTGTCGCCTGAATGAACTGGCTTCTGCTGGTTTCTTGGAGGTGTGCTGGAGTTCTCCAGAACCTTCTGGATCTGTGCCAGCTGAGAATTGTTTGTTCGGACATCACAAAGATCCTTTCCATCTGCATCTTCATCCCAAAGTGAGAGAGGGGTGGGGGTGGGGGGCAGCCTCCAGCAGCTGGGCGCTGCCTGCCTGTCTAGCCAGGTGTGGCAAGATTTGACCTAACCACCTCCCATCCCTCTTTCCAGGTGCTGGTGTTGTGGAGACACCCCCTCCAGCCCCGGCAGGCAGGGTGCTGTGGCGGGGGAGAATTTAAAAGGCAAATTCACAGCTGAGTAGGAATTGTGGCTTCTATGCCATCAGATACGTGATTCTGGCAAATTCTGTAAACCTCCGTGGACCATCGTTTCTGTTTAGAAAAGGTAGGTGCTGGGTTTCAATTGCTTCTGCATTGCGGCCCAGCTCCAATTTTAAATAAAATAAAGGGGGTGGGAGAGGCTATTGGGGCAGGTCACTGCCTCTGGGAAGGACTGGCTTGCACTGTCCAGGATACATCTCAATCAGAGGAGAGTCTAATTGAAGAACAATCAGGCCATGCGTTGTTCTCTCAGTAGGAAAAAAGAAAAAAAGCAAAGAAAAAACCCCGCCTCCAGCGTCTAAACTCCGGGGTGGGAAGACAAGAATTCAATGGCTGGTTCAGACCGGGGACAGTCTTAAGGAATCATTACAAATAAAGTCTCCGCCAGGGCTCTGTAATGTCTGCATTTATTTTTACAGCGCTGATGGCTGTTTTAGGCAACAAGTTTAAAAGAGAAGATGGCTTTCAACTATGCACTTAAGAGTATCTTTTTCCTAAAACCTTTTGTGCTAAAAACCACCTCGATCATATTAGAAGATCTCCTTGTACAGAAACTCAGAGTGGACTTTTTTTTTTTGGGTTGCGGGAGGGTTGGCAATTTATTGTCAGACTTCTGTGCACGCATGCTTCAAAATCAGCAACCTATTTATTGAGTTTGCAATAATCCTGTAATTACAGATTTGAGGGCAAGTTAAAATAGTTTATAATTGGGAAAAGGCTGACCGGTGAACCATGCCATTCTTTCATGGACTCCCTCTTATAAGTCAGCCCCACCCTAACCTTAGATCTGCCCGGAGAAGCTCTTTTTTCCAGGCCCTTGCTTTAACAACAGGCAAACAGAAAAATATCTAGTTTATGTTTGGTGTTGAGCCATAGGTTTGGTTCTGGTGCTCTGATTAGTACTGATTTGCCACTTCTCCAGTGAATTAAGCAGGGCTGCTTAAAAGAGCAGGCTCTAGCATCTGGCAAGGCTGAAGTCACGGCTCTACCATCCACTTGCTGTGTGACCTTGGGGGAGTCACTTTACCTCTCCGTGCTCTATCGTTCTTATTTGTAAAATATGGTAGGTATGGTTCAATGAGATAAAGCGTGCTAGAACTGATTTATTGCATAAGAGGGACATAATGAAATTTAAATGTCATTAATTATAATTATTATCATTCACTGTGATTCTAGAAAAATCATATAGTGTTTCAAAACTTTGATGGGTCCCACTTATAAGAAAAAGTAATGACATACGTTCTGCCATTATTAAAAGACTGATATTAAATAAATTGTGATAATAGGGCTCAAAGCAATTTGAGACTTATGAAGTACAGATAAAAATAAGAAGTGATTATTATTTTGATTTTCATCCTGTCTTGTGCTCTGGACCAGAAAATCTTCTATTGAGATACACTGACAGCCTTAGCTCTCACCAAAGTACTTACATTTTTTGAAAATCATTTGAAAGTACTAAGCATGAAAATAAACCCTCGGGTATCCACAGCACAGGTTAATGAGCAAAAGTTGGCACCTAGGAATCTATAGAATCTTTTCCGTGGCAATTGTGAACAATTTCACATCAAAGTGAAAAATCGAGAATGTTACCTGAACCTGGGTGTCGGCAGGGGGACAATATACAGCTGCACTAGTCCTTCCGTACATCCAAAGCATTACTATTTCCCCAAGCTCAAAGGCCTTTATCAAGGAACACGACTGATCTAAATCTATTTTAAGGCATGGAGCTATTCAAATACATTTAGAAATTATTTGCCTATAGTGCCTATCCGCATTTGTTTTCTACTTAGGTTCATTTTGTATTCTATTTCGAACTTTGGAAAGCAATAAGGTGAATATTTCAAAAGAAAAAAATAAGCAAGAGAGATCTATACAGTAAGCCAAAGGAAGCATACAAAACTGACACTGACACATAATCAAAGAAATAAAAATGAACACAGGGTGTGAGGTTTTTTTCTTCTCACTTGGGCAGAAAACAGGGACGCGGTTACCCAGGCTAAGCAGAGTCAGGAAGGTTAATGGGAGTTAGTGTATCACCAAGTGTTCTAATGGCGAGGCTCCGGGTAATAAGGTGCTAGACAATCCTGACTTCCATTTTTATGTCTCTCTGTATTCTCTGACAATTTTTAAAAGATGCATTCCTTTCATGACGAGAGAAAATAAAATCATCTTTATTTTCAAAAAGCACACTAAAAATGTAGTTGATAATATTGTGGAAGAAGAACACGGATTCATAATTTTGTTTGCTCCCGTTCTTAACTGCCCCCGAGTTGACTTTCTGTTGGCATGGAGACGTTTGGAGGAACATCGATTCATCAAATTGTCCTAGTTCTCACTGACGGTGGCCTATTAATGGCTAAAGTTTGTGCCCCCCCATACAGTTGTTTTGATGTTAATTTACTTAGATTTTCCTTGAAATTGAAGTTACCTCCATAAACAGAATCAATGAAATGTCAAGAACAGTTTGGCTTGTTTACATTTTAAGAAAACATAGAATCAAAATGTAAAATATTCCTATGGGGTAAAGGCTGGATCACATAGTGAGTTCCAGGGGGGAAAGTCTGGGTACATTTTCAAGACCTAGCCAATTATTATAAACTCTCCACTTCAGTGGCTTAACGGAATCCATATTTAGTTTTCATTCACATAAAGCTCCACTGACATAGATGTGGGAAGAGGACAGGGTAAGGCTGATCCACAGGGTGATTCAGGGGCCCAGGCTAATGGAGGCTCCACCACCTTTCCCATGAGCCACCCAAGGGTACCCTCACCCAACTGAACAGAAGGTGAAGGAGCACCCCAGGTTATTTAATGGACCAGACCTAGAGGTGGTGCTGATCACTTCTTCACACACTCCACCAGCTATGGAGTACTAGCTCCTGTCCACACACCTACACCTCTCCTCTCATCTTGCCCCATAGTTTGTGCTGTTGTTGTTTGTTTGTTAAGTCACATTATTGAGGTGCTGCTGATTTTCATCACAGTGTATGTGGGAGGGATACAAATGTATGCTATTTCATCACCCCCACCACCAAAGCCCCAGGAATCCCCTGTTGGATCCGAGGCAGCCAAGAGGGGCCAGGAGGGGAAGGTGAGCAAGAGAAGTGGAAATAGGAGGGGGACGAGCACCCTGGACTACAACTAGGGCTGCCAGAAGCAGGGTGTGGCGGGGTGGCCACCCTCTCCCTGAGTAGGACATCTCGCAATAATGGCGGCTCTTCATAGAGTTCCTTCAGGTGCTACATTTATACACGTTCTGTGCTATTTCATCAGGACATCAGGACAAACACATCAGGGAGTTTAAGTAGCACTGTTTTCTGAAGGAGGAAGCAGACTGAGAAGCCTAACGACAGAGGCCACACCATTAATACTGGGCAGAAATGATAACCGAATTGCAAACTTCCTACTTCAAAAGACTTTCTGCTCACCATACTGCTCCCCAGCCTCGACTCTCATTCTGTTTTCTGCATATCACTTCTCTCTACAGTACCCCTGACTTTGCTCACCCCCTTTATCGCCTGCTTGAGTACAAAAATTAGCTGTAACTTTTCAATTGAAAAACATCTGAAAGCAAAGTGTCCTGGGGCCACCAGGGATGCACTGTCGGTCATATTTGCCAGCACTGGCTTCTCCCCTCTCAGCCTACATGTGATAAGCTGCATACGTTTGCAGTGTTTCCACTGGGAGGCCCAACAGAGCTGGGGCTCTCTGACCAATGCTTTCCATGACTTTCCTGAATTTATCTTACAAACATTCCGCGGAAGCAGCCACTGCCGTGATCTTCATTCTACAGGTAGAAAAAGTGAGTGACGTGTCTGGCTCAGTGATTTATCTGGGTCAGTGAAGAGTCCTGCTTTGCGAAATATCTGGGTCAGTGAAGTATCTTTTTTTTAAAGATTTATTTATTCATGTATACAAGAACTGGGGTGCAGGCCAGAAGTGCAGGGGGTGAGAGGATTCACCAGAGACTGAGCGGGGAACAGAACAGGCAGACTGACTGAAATCCACTGCTGAGGGGAGCAGCGGGAGAGACAGGAGAGGTCTGCTGTGCCATGTGGGTACCTCCCTGGCCGGGGATTGAACTTGTGCTGCAGTGGCTGTGCTTAACCCCTTGCACCACCAGGGAGGCCCTAAGTGAAGTATGTTGCCTAGTGAAGTATCTGACTCAGTGAAGTATCTGGTTTGGAGAGGTATCTGTAGTAAAGTATCTGGCTCAGTGAAAGTCTTGTTTAGTGAAGTATCTGGTTCAGTGAAGTACCTGCTCAGTGAACTATCTGGCTTAGTGAAGTATCTGGCTAATGAAGGATCTTGTTCGAAGAGACCTAACTTATTTTTTAAGTTAGTTTTGGAATCCAGGTTCCCACCTTCAAGGAGTCTGGTTTTGGTGTTTTCTAGGGGCTTGGGGGGTGGGTGGAGGTGGTTAATGTTCTGGTCGGAGAATAAGCCACATGGGGTGAGAGGTGTCCACCGGAGCTGGAGACTCTAAACCAAATGTTGTTTCTTTCCCTTGTTTTCCCCTAAAGTACTCCAAACAAGCCCTGAGTAGGAGGATTCACATATAACACCATGGGCCTCTTGTTTTCATATACAATTGAATGCTCAAATTTGTGCAAAATTCTTTTTATGGAAAACTGTTTTCTGTATAGTATAATTTTCGATAGTTTTCAATGGCGTGGTGAAATTGGATCAGCACATCACCTGCGTTTATTTTCTTTTCCCAGGCAATTTTGAAAGGAGTTTGTAAAAGATCTTTTTTAAAAATGTTAATCTTCAAAATTCTTCTGGGGCATATAATCCTGAAGTCAGCTTAACTGCAACCAATACTAAGTTTTCATTTTTTTACAAGCAAACAAAAACAACCAGCAAAAAGGCAATTTTCCAGGGTAAATCCCTTTTCTGCATCGACATATTTTTTGGAATATTTTGCTTTTAGTTACACGAAATTTTTAAGAGCTAAATTTGCAAGGAACGAAGGTTTTCTATACAACATAAGAAGATTATGTAGAATGGGATTTGGGCATACCAAGTTATTACAATTAATTAATTATTGTAATTAATATGGAATGTCCTTTCAGGTTTGGTGAATTTTGAAGGCATGTGCCTCAAGAAGGCACCCCACAGAGCCTTATTAGAAAGTAGCTCTAAATGTAACAGCAAATCTAATTACTTAATTTCTTAAAAAAAAAAAAAAAAGAGACGAAAGCTGTCAAATGAGCACATTAATAAAACCAGCTTCTAGATTATCACATTTTAAAGGTGTCTTGAAATCTTGGGTAACCCCTGTTGTAAATATTACATTGATATTTCTCATTAATTTCACCCAGCACACTGGATATGCCCACAGCTCTTTGCGCTCTACACTTAGGTCCTCCAAAGGGCAGAAAGGGTGTGAGCTCATTAGCAGGTCTCTCCTCAAGCATCTCTATGATACGTATAGAGACATTGACAAAATTTGATTTAAAAGCAACTGTGTGAAGAATTGACCAGAATCTTGGTTCTTTAAGATTCTTTTCCCTTTAGAAATGTTCTTCTTTGACTGAAGTCAGTGAGAGATGGACAGTTGTAAGGAAACGCACCAAAGGGAATGTTCGCTGAATGGACACTTACCATACAGATTTCTTAGGTGGAGAAGTACCTCGAGCCTGGGAGGCTCCTCCCTTTGCCCACTGACGCTACGGGCAGAACCTGGCTGTTCCAGGGGCAGTTCCTCTCCCAGGTCCAAAGCAGGTGGTTCTGTAAGCCAGCCAGTGGCAATTTCCTTTCTCCTGGGAATGTCTTTGTTCTGATCTATGAGAAAATTAGTGGCCATGATCGAATCATCTAATGCCTCATGTTTCTTACCTGCTGGAAAGCCTTTGGGGCTGAAACACTTGACAGGTAAGGTTTTAACGAACAGACCAAAATATGGCAGCAAAGCAAGAGGCAGAAGGAGCAGGAGCTACTGAAAATGAAAATGGAAGTCGGCAAATGTCATCGTGGGGGCCTGGCTAACCCTATGCGGGTGCCATTTTCACTGGTGAAACTTTTTCAAAATGCTTCTTTCAAACTCTACACATTGCCAAAGGGTCTGTCTTGGCTGTGGGACGTCCCAACGGAAAGTTCAACGGGATGACACTCTGGAAGTAACCTGACAGCAATGAGAATGGACGGGGGGTGGCGGGGGAGGCAAGATTGCATGATGATCTGGCGACACGTTTTCTGGTGACGGTGTATCCTGAAACTAGTAATTTTGGATCGTGGAAGGAATTCGGGACGCTTCCACCTGGAAGACAGCCGTGATTGCTCTCAGCAAGAATCTCAGCAGGCACAGCTCCCGGTGCTGTGGGCCTGGGAATGGCGGATGCCTCCGAAAGGACTTCTGAAATCCTTTGTCGTCTAATTGGCTGCATCCGTAAATTGCTGGTGGCAAGCTTTAAAGGCTACAGAACAGGAATAGGCTGCAACTTTACGGGAAGGCAGGTGTGAGGCCATTAAACATTCCCTGTATCCCAGCGCTTTTAATCCCACTGACCAATTACTCAGAATTTAACTTGGAGCAAGTAACAAAATGAGTCCTACTGTGTCCGGGTTATGCTTTAAATGCATATGAGTTAGGTGCACTGTAATTAATGATGAAGAGCAGTTTATTTCCTTCCTTTCTTGCTCCCGATTTTTTTGACTTGTTGAAAATTTTCGAAGTGACAATATTGATCTTAACACGTTGGGCTTTGCTTCTTTGAATGATTTGTTAGGGAAATTTGGTAACATTTTAAGATTGGAGATTTACTTCCAAATGAGGCATGTTCAATCCTCGTGATTCAATGTGTCTTTAAATTAAGGACTCGTGTCATCATTTCACTTGCTGGAAACATCTTTTATTTTCTATCTCCCTTTACCATTAATACATCTGTGAAAGTGTGTAGCATGTATGAAAGCATTTGCAACAGAAATCCAATGTCACAAGAGTTCCCTGGGCGTGTACCCCTGTTCAGGATTGTTTAGAAAGCAAGAGTCCTATGAGAATCAGAAGGACTTGAAGACTTGCTCTTAGTTCAAGGATTCAGCTAAACACTCACAGGAGAGACAAGATAAGAGCCCTTGCTTTGAAAATAAATTAGAAGTAAGTACAAAACAGTATGTTATCAATGACCAAATAAATAAAACATGTGCTCAGCGCTCTTAGAAGTCAGTGCGATGTGCAGGCTGACTATTCTGGCAAGCTTTTTAGGGGAGGAGGGATTTGGAAACTTGGAAAGATGGTGTTTGGAGAGAAAGCAGGAGATGCACAGGAATGAGGATTACTGCAAAGGTAAATCACTGGAGAGATGGAACTCCCTCAAATTTCCTTTTCGTCAGCAAAGGGAGCCATTGCTTTTCAAAGCCAAGCTTGAGAACAAATAAGGCACTGTGGCTTTTTCATCATGGAAAGAAAAAAAATAAAGGTATTGGTTCATTTCTCTCATCGGCAGGGCTGCCTTGTGTTGTAAATCTCGGTAAATTTTAGGGTAGGCAAATGTATGATTTGGACACCGATGAATTTGCTGTAAAATAGCTCTTGAAAGGCCAGGAAAGAGAAGGCCAGAGGAGCCTGCAGTGGACTGCGACTCCCTGGAGGATGTCTTACTTGCTTCTTGTGCTCAAGCTGGAGGCCAGATTGAGACTGGCTGGTGGGCTGGTGGAAATGAACGGGACCAGCTAAAATGACAGGAGTTCATAAAGCTCTGACTCCTCCCGGAAGGTCTGGGACATCTCTTCTCCTTTTCCTGCTCTGACTTCATGCAGTTCAGCTGCCAGGATGGCGAAGGAGGGAGAAAACACAAGTAGAATATTGTAAGCCTCCCTGACTTTTAAAAGGAGCCCACAGAATGAGCTGGACTGTGGGAGCGAGCCTGGAAGCTGTGCGAAAGGGCACAACGAATTTTATGAGGACCTCTCCTCTGAAACATAAATGTCCATCTACAGATACAGGGCTAGGGACGAGAGCTGCTGTTCTGCAGCAGAGGAAAGCCCAAGGTCTGGGCATCCCTACAACCCCTCCTTCCCGACTTCCTGTTCGGCCTGCTCGTTCAGGGTGGCAGAGGGAATGTGTCATCGATGATTGGGTCAGAAGGCATGGATTTCGGATTTTTTCAACATAGAGCTGAACTGAAGAGATTTATTGGACTTTTGGTTTTGCTTGTTTGCTTGGTATGTTTATTGAACGTGATATCAAAAGGACAAGAGGAGGAGGGATCAGATATTTCTGTAGAAAATGGCAAACAGGAATTGGAGTTACACAGCCAATGCTCACTAAACTCTGGGCCGAAATAACCCACAGCAAATTCAATCAAAATCTGAAATCCCCTACCCAGGGGAGGAAGAACGCTCAGTTCCAGGATTCTGCTGCTCAACAACTGTGCAACAGCAGCAGCAAATTATTTTCAGTTGAAAATGAAGATCACAATTTAAATATCACTGAGCTAACTTCAGGTGTCCTACAAGATCACAGAGTTTTTTTTTTTATAACAAGCACCCAAGAGCTGACCGAAGGTGTAAGATGATTTTAGAAGCTAGTATTTTAACTAGAGATTGGAGTAGATTTGTAGCCTGGGTTTTATTTCTAACTCAAACAAAGCCCAAGAATAAAAAAAAAAAAAAATCCCAGCGCAACTTTGAAAGCTATATTTTGTACTTAGTTCAATAATTATAGTTTCCATTTCTTGAGTGCTTACCATATGCCAGGTACCATTGTAAGGAGTGGACTCCTACTCGCAGAAACACCTTGAGGGAGAAACTATCATTATCCCACTTTAAAAATAGGGATGCGGAGAAAAAGCAGGTGAATGAAGTGACCAGGTGTCTGCAAGAAGGACAACTCGGGTCTGCTCGATTTTTGATTGGATGTCATTAACCACTGCAATATTCTGCCCAGCTTTTTGATGTTTGTTTAGAATTAAAAAAAAATCATTCTAAGGTTAAGGATCAAGGACGGTGAGTAAAACGCCCAGAGTATATGTGGGTAGATATGAGAGTTTGTGGTAGAACAACAACAACAACCAATTCCTTAGGAATGTATGAATTTTCCAAATGATGGTGAAATACTGACAACACACCTGTGGCGCTCTCAGTGGACCACGTGGAAGGGTCTCCTGGCATCAATTTCGTTACAGGATTGTTTGAAAGGAATTGTTTCCATCAACAAAGACAATGGCTCCCGGGATTTGGGAATGAGTGGTTGGTGGAGGCAAATGAGTTTTCTAGATGGTTGGTATTGACTGATCTAAATACCAAACCTTATCACTTACGATAGAAATATTTGTAAGGGGCCTCCCTGGTGGCACAAGGGGTTAAGACGTAGCTCTATGAAGCTGTCTGCAGCCTCTGCAGCACGAGTTCCATCCCCGGCCAGGGAGCTACCCACAGGGCGCAGCAGACCTCTCCTGTCTCCCTGCTGCTCTCCTTGGCAGTGTGTTTCAGTGGATCCACCTGTTCTGCTCCCCGCTCTGTCTCTGGTGAGTCCTCTCACCACCACCCTCACACTTCTGGCCTGTACCCCAATTCTTGCATGCAAGTTTGACAGCAAGCTATTTTTTTTTTAAAGAAATATTTCTAAAATGTACTCTGCGTTATTCTTGCCTTCTGAAAAGGATAGTGCTGAGCATTATTAAATTTTTCTGATGATTATGGATTTTTTATCAGCTCTGCTCTGGCTGTAATATTACTGGGATGTACGCGGAGGCAACTGATGTGATCACAGCTCCGACAGCCCTCTGGGTTTTATTTCTTATGTTTGTTTCTTGGTAGTTTCCCTGTGTTTCTTCCTATCTTTCCCTGCCTACCTGCTATACTTCTCATCCTTTCTTTCTCCCGCCCATTCTTTCTTTACCGAGAGAGTCTGCATTGAGAGCCCGCCACGGGCCAGCAAGGCACTTAGGCTGGGGAGGGCCAGCCCCTTTCTGTGAGTCTTGCACTGGGCATTTCTTCACTTGATCTAGTCCCCTCTGGACCTTAGCATCGACATCTTCACGATCTGATTTCCTGCTTTAACCACATTCCATATCATTCTGACTAACCTGAGAATAAAAGGATTCTATGTGAAAGATGGAGAGTCCTATGGTTCTATGAATTTTATTACAACCAGTAATTGAAGACAATATTTAGCATCTTCCATACTTTAATGCAGAAGTCGGCAGCGCATGGTGAAAAGGAGGTAGCGCTTCCCTGGCCATTTACCAGCTGCATGGTCAAGTCAGCTCACTCCCCTGGGCTCTGGATTCATCATCTGCAAACTGGGAATGCGGTGAGGGTTCAATGGTGAAGTAAATGTCAATTCCTTAATCCCTGCATCCTGGCACAGAAGTTTGAACTATTTTTACTACTTCAGAGGGGAAAGAACTTTTTCTGTCTTCTTTTTGTAAGATGAGCTTTTTTTTTTTCGGACTGATGATAAGCAAAATATGGCTCATTGTGGAAAAATTGGAAACCAAACATTGGTATAAGAAAAAAATATGGTCAAATAGTTCCTTGTGACATGTTTCTAGACATATTTTTTCACTTAAGCGAAATATGCTCTCTATTCAATTTCATTTCCTATATTTTTCACAAACAAATTTTAAATGTATGTGTGGTCAAATATATAAATCTTTCCTATTGGCAATGGTGTGTATTTGTCAATTAAGGTGGTATAAATAGTCCCTTTATGACCAATTTGAAGATATCAATAGTTTGACAGCAGGCTATTAAAACTTTTGAACATTTATGAAATTCAGTGTATGTATAACACTGATTGTGAGTTCTAGTCTCTACTTATTCACAAGGTCTTATTCACAAGGTCTTAATTTGTTTTTTTTTCCCTTCTAGTAGCTAACTGATTATTTTAGTGCCACACATGGAAAAAAAAGTCCTTTTTATTTTTTTATAAGCCTTTGATATGGGTTGTTGCTTTGAGGGTATATTGCATGCTTATATTTATTAGGATCTGTTTCTAGACTTTCTCTTCTTTTTTTTTTTTTTTTTCATATCTCCATCTGTTCCTCTGCCAATCCCAGTCTGGCTACATTTATTTCGGTCTTGTAATCCTGGATACTCTTTGAGGGTAGCGATTATGTGTTTTTATCAGTGTACCCCCTGGCCCACACGGGGTGCATGATATGTAGCAGGGTCTCTGAAATTACATGTGCTTATTGGTGTATTTTACTTTCTGGCAAGACAGGGTCAGAATGAGGCCATGGTGTTCTGAGGATGGGCCAAGTGCTCACTGGACCCAGATACTCCGTAATAATTCTCTAGAACTGTGTTATTAAACCGAGTCTTTGGACATCTGTATTAATTACCCATTGGTGTGTAACCAGCCAACTTAAATTTAAAGGCTAGAAGTGAAGATTTGTCCATCCCTGCATTTCTATTGGGCTGCGTGGATGGTTCCTCTACCTGTCTCTCTGGGCTTGCTCCAGTGGGTGTGGGAAGCTGGGCAGTCACGGCATGGGGCTGGACTCCCTAGGGAAGCCTCCGGGGACCTCGATCACCAAGTGGTCTTTTACGTGGCTGTCTTACAAGATGGCAGCCACATTTCAAGAAGGCAAGTGGCGATACCTACATTAGTCCATCCTGCCTCTACTTGTGGCACATGTGCTAATGTCCATTGGCTGGAGCAAGTCTCCTGCCAAGGCCAATGTTTATGAGAAGAGGCTACGCAAGGACTTGGGTAAGGGGAGATGTCACTCACTAGTCATTCATTCAAGGGGACATTAGCCTATCAACCCATAACAATGCTTCTTTCTCTTTTCCTGGCCCAATCCTGTCACACATGGCCTCTACGTAAGTGGAATTAGCATTCAACAAGCTGATTACAAATGTTATTTTTCAGCTAGATCAATTCCTATTATATTTTTGGCATATATAATTTTATGTGCATGTTATTTATATACCAATTCCAGGAGGACTAGAGACAGCTTGCAATGGAAAACAAGAAAACAATTAGGCCTTAGAAATACCCCAAAGCCATAAAGGCTAACTTTGTTGTTTCAGTTGAGTATGAAATGTAACATTGAGCTTCCCAGGAACCCAGGCAAAAAGGGAGCTACACGACAAGTCACAGTCCTTCATTACTGACTAAGCAAAATCACACAGACTTTGGGAGGGACTGTCTTTTTTCTTTTCCCTGAACAAGTAGAGCGGCATAGAGAAAACTGCATATTCCACAGAGCATGTCAGGGAGTGGAGAGGCATCCTCCGATGATGAAACCCACTGCACTAAGGAGAGCTTCAGGGGCTGCTTCTGACATGGGGTGGGCTGTGTGGAGGCGGAATGCAGATTTCCAGTCTGCTAACTACCCGTACAGATGGAGAACTCTGAATATCTCAGCTATCAGTGCCACCTTACACATCGGGTGGCCATCAGAGACACCACGGCCACTTGCTGTATGTGAAGAGCACGGCGCACGCACCATCACAGACCTCTGGTCCTTACCAGCCCCTCACTCTAGAACGCCCCCACCCTACATGCACGGCTTCCCTCTCTGTCTCAGTGCTGGCTCCCCAGAACCCTTCCCTGGCCACACACCAACATCACGGTCCACACACCAACATCAACAGCTTCAGTCTCTACTAGCTCACCCGGGAGGGGGGATTTTCCCCACTTGCAGCCACCACAGCTGCCCCCATGTCACGCTGTCCCCCAGGAACTGTTCTTGGGAGGAAGATACAGAAGCCAAATTTTGTTGGGGCTGTGGTTGTGGTTCTGACGAAGGCCCTGGACATGTGGAATTGAAAACAGGGCAGAAATGAGTCCACCTCCCTTGGGCACAGACTGGCCCCTGCCTGTGTAGACTGGAAGTGCCAGGAGGGCAGGCGAGAGGCAGCTGATTTTCAAGGAGACAAAGATCTGGGCTCTGCCTGGCCCAGTCCCTGGCTGCATGATTTCAGGTGATTCCTGGTCTCGGTTTTCCCAGAGGTGCGATGAGGCTGAGGCCCACGCCCACTGACGAAGAGGGGTGCGAAGCCTCAGTGTCTTACATGAAAATCCTTCCCCCAAAGCCTGGCACACATGATGAATTTTCTCTTTCTTGACATATGTCTACGAAAGAGGCGAGATGATGAAGCAGAGATCTAGCCGGTCTTTCCTGCAGCAATTTGTTAGACAACCACACGGATGTTTATTTTCTTAACCAGAGGTCACGAGACATGAGGACCACGCAGGAAGGAGATGGTGGCTGGGGGGAGCTGAGGGGTTCCCCCACTTCTTCCAAGTCTCTTCTCAGACAGAAAAAAAAAAATAAGGTCCCCTGTAAATTTTATGACTGCAGTGTCAAAAGTCTTCTATCCAAATCGCAGTAAATATTCTAATGAAGTCTGGAAAGAAAGCCATTTGTAATGGCTCGGGGCAGAGTATTAAGATAGCCTGTTTCTCGTTAGTCAGTCATTAGAGATCTGACATGCTTGGGGAAATGGTTTCCTGTTCTAAGTGCTTTAAAACCGAGTTTTAGGAAACCCCGTTTCCTGCCGGCTCATTTGGAGACAACAATGTGCCAACTGGTCGGACTTTTCCGATGGCCAAATGGCTGCCTCCTTGGCGGCAATTTAGTTCAGCTGCTCAGCCTCCGCCCGGGAAGTGCCAGGCCCTGCGTCCCGCGGGTGCTGGGCACAAGTGACCGGTCCCCCGTGGGAGATGCACCGGGGTGCCAGCGGGGCTGTCTTCGCCCCCATTTCAAATGCATGGGGTCGAGGGATTCACGGTAGGAATGAAAAGCAGAGGAAAGTCTTCCAAAGCAGAGCCCGGACGCCCGGGTCCAGGGTCAGAAGGCAGGGACCCTGGTTTGGGGGGCGGAGAGGGGGTGGCTGAAGGGAGAGGGCGTTCTTTTGGCTACCTGATGTGTTGTGCATTAAAATGGGATTTTCCAAAACAAGGAAGTCCCAGAGACTTCAATTAGGATGTAGATGAAAGTATTTGCTAATCAAATCCATTTGCTTCTTTTTGTTGCGTGAGGTGAGGGACAGTGCCTGTGTGGAAGCAGGAAATTGGTGGATCCAGGAAGACCACACATTTCCTCACCTCCAGGAGACACCCCCTTTAACGACTGCCCGAATCAAGAACAAGGAACTCCGTCGCCCCCCATCCACCTTGCTGTCTCCCCCAACCGCAGAGGACCCGCCTCGGGCACCCGCCGCTGGGAGGCACAGGCCGCCACCTCAGCGTGCAGACCCCTTGAGTGACTGTGAGCAAAGTAGCCAGAAAGCGACTGTGGGATCCCTTCAGGTGGGAGACTGCATCGTGGGGCCCCTCAGCTCTGGCTTTTCTACACGCTTGCTGTAGCTTCATTTGGGGCGGGGTCTCTGCCTCGACTTTGGGCTTAGTTCTGCCCTGTTTAGCCAGTGAAACACAGACAGGGTTCCCGGGCCAGCTCTGAACCCAGGTCTTAAGGAGAAGCAGGGGTTTCTTCCCGCCCTCTTGCCTTTCTGCATCGCCCGGAAGGAATCAGCCAGTCTGCTGGCCCCTGGCTGGTTATGGCCGGGCAGCAGAGTCAGCCCGTGAGCCCACAGGCCCAGTGGGGAGCACAGCCCCTGCCGCCAGCCCTCAGGCGCCCGAGGATAAAGAGCTGCAGCTCTAGCCCCCGACGGGGCTGGGGGCAGTTAGTTAGGACACCGAGCTAACAGCTACGGCTCCACTTCACAGAGAAAGCACAACTTGGAGATCTCAGTAGTGACGTGCCCGAGGCACAGATCTTTGAGCTGGCTGCGTCTAGACTCAAACCTAGAGACGTACAGTGCTTCACCCTGACACGAAATGTCCCTCCCCAGCAAATCCACTGACGGGCTAGAGCTTTCCAGGAAGTTTCTTAAGGTTTGGTTTTTCTTTTCTTCTAAAATAGATTTTATTGTATTGGACTAGAGCAGCGAAGGGGTAGGGCCGGGCTGCCCAGCCACCCGTGGAAAGGGCAGACAGGGTGAGGCAGAGCCAAGTCCCTACTCATCCCTCCCTTTAGCCTAATGGAGACTTTCTCTGTGTTCTCCACATCACCCTATTTCTGCCAGGCCTTGACCATGTTTCTCTGCACATAAGCTGAGTTCCAGTGATAAGGAATTTCATTTTGACAAGGGAAACAAGATTTGAAAAAGTCTTCACAATCCAAAGTAGCCCGTCTTGAAGGGTAGCTTGCAGATCAGTTGCTAGGCAACCAGGAGGACAGACTCGGTCTGTCCAGGACACCTTCAGGGGACACCCAGATGGAGCCAGGGGCGGGGCAGGCCAGGGCAGGCCCTGGGGCAAGGTAGCTGGAAGACAGCATCCGGCTGAAGAGAGGCCGATGGTCAGGAGACTGGGGGCCCTGGCCCACCCTGTGGCCAAACCGCTATGAAATTGAAGCGCTCACTGTCCTTCTTGGAGATGTCACTGCTTGGGTGTGAGAGAAGCTGTCAGGGCCCTGTCAGCTTTCTCCAGCTCTGACTGTCTGTCACCAACCACGGTGCCCCACAAGATCCAGCAGCACCTCAAATACCAAGCTTAAGACGAGTTCTTCCCTTCCAGAGCATCTGATCTGAACCTGTTATTTTCGTGATGTGCTCTGAACAACCCAGGATTTCATGTCACTGGGTAGAGCACAGATATAATTTGGAAAAGAAGAGGTTTATAGGAAGTACAATAACAGTTTCCATTATTTATTTTTAAAATCTTATTTAAATAAAGATTGTGCATTTAAAGTTGTATTTGATTGAACAACTGTCCTTTTTGTTAATTTTCCCTGACAAAAGCTATGAATTATTAATTTCTGTCATTGTATTCACTGAACAAATGTAATTGCAAGTAAATGTCTGAAGTTAATGAAAAAATTAAGAAAAAAAGATTTCTTTATAAGAATTAATGAAACATTTCCACAAACCTCTTTGAAACCGTGATTATGAAGCCTTGCGACATTTCTTTGGAGCTGCACACCCAGAGCAAAGAGCTTTGAGCTCCACGCTCCCTTTGGCATGAAGGATGAAAACATTTTATTATGATTGTACCAGCTGTGGAAATGAACACAGACAAGGAGTCTAACCTTAAGGTGCTCCAATATTTCAGCTCTCCTGGACCTGTTTTTCGTTCATTCTGCACCGCTGATGGAAGGTCGGTAGGACGCTCCATCTTGCTATCTGCCATCCTAGCCACTACTGTTCGTGTATGACCATAAAACAATGCAAAATTATGTTTTCATTTCTCAAAGTGAAAAAACAAGCCAAGGGCAACAGGAACCAGATCTCTGAATTCTTCTGAATTTCACCTCAAAGCAGAGAACCGAAATAGGTCCATGCCCCACCTGTCAGGTCTCGTGCGAGTTGTTACCAACTCTTTTTTAAAAAAAGATTTTGTTTTTATTTATTCATGCATACAAGAGCTGGGGTACAGGCCAGAGATGTGGGGTGGGTGAGAGGATTCACCAGAGACAGAGTGGGGAGCAGAAATGGGGGATCCACTGAAATCCACTGCTGAGGGGAGCAGCGGGGAGTCAGGAGAGGTCTGCTGCACCCTGTGAGTAGCTCCCTGGCCGGGGATTGAACTCATGCCGCAGTGGCTGCCAATAGCTTGATATCGCTGAGATTTAAACCTCGCCCCAGCAGGGAGGCTCTGTTACCCACTCTTAATGGAACCTCACTTGGCTGGTCCCCCATTTCTACCTCTCCTCCTCCTCTCTCTCAGGAGATGAGCCTCCTGCCACAGCACCTTGTGCCACGACAACTTGAACGAAGCAGTAAAAGCTGCAAAAGCAACACTGGAAACCAAGGTTTTGATTCAAGTCCGTCTCTTTTTAGTTTCACAGCCCAGGGTGTTGGGAAGTCCCTGTCCCTGCCCCAGCCAGAGACCCACTCGAAGGCGGAGACAACACTTGTCCTGTGCCCTCATCAGACAGGACTAAGTGACCTTAAACTCCTGGTCAGCAGTGACTTACACATGCAAAACGGCTACTTTTGGGTTTATATTTACTTCAGTTCCCCTGGTTTCTGAGCAAATTGCAACATTCAATAAAGCAATACAAGGAGGGGACATCGGCCTCAAAATGGAGGTTGGAGCCAGGGGTCTACATCTCCCAGCATCCTTTGCGGCTACGATCCTTGACTGTGTCTGCCTGATGATCCATTAAACCTCCCCTGCGGTTCTCCTGACCACTCTCCCGCTTTTCAGGGAGAATCTAGTGGAGCACGCCTAGGTTTTGCAGATGGTCAAGACACCAGACGGAAGGACCCTGGGTACTTGCACCATCAGCTGGAGGTTTACTCTCTGAACACCCAGAACGACGATGGGCAGCAAGTAGACAACAAACACACCTTTGCTGCATAAGCCAAATGAAATATGGAGCTGTTTGCCCTACCAGCTTGCGCCACCCCTTACTTAATTTGCCAGCTGGTGGCTCGTGGCCACCAACTTACATAAGATGAAGGGAGGTTTAGTCTCTGAGTCTCTGAGTGCTGGGAGGTTCAGCCCCTGTGGGGTCGCCGCTGCAGTGAGGCAGATCCAACAGGAATTTCTGGTTAGGAAACCGCCACATGCCACCTCCTTGGTCACCCCCTGGTCACAGCCAAGACAGCCATCTGCCACCAAGAGACACTCGGGAGTGGGGCGGGGTGGGTGGGTTATGATTCTGAGGTCTGCCTGTGCCATCTTTTTTGCCAGAGCAACCTCATTGACCAAATAGGGGCAAAGGAAAGGCGTATTTTGAGTCTCTTTCTCTCTGTGTCCTCTCTCCTCTCTCTCTCATGCACTCACCTCCCAGATCTGAAGACTTTTTAAACATAAAAAGAGACTAAGTGAAGACTTATTCCTATAATTTACCCAAATGTGCACATTTCAATCTATGGATCACAGAGGCTCCAAATTACCCCCAGACCAACACACTATTCTTATTTAAGGAATCCTCTTAACTCTTACCCTGAAGTCTCCATAAATCTGCCTGATATATAGATGTCAGGCATTTTCTGGCAGTTGAAACATGAAACATGACATCAGCTAGGGATTAAGTTACAACTCATAAAGACCATGTTTATTTGCTGGTTCTGTTTAAATTTTTTCCCCAACTATCATTTTACTCAAATGACCTCCCATTTTATGGGAAATAAAGTTAGAACTAATGAAGGAAACCTTTCTGAGCTTGGAGAGACATGGAGGTTGTGGTCATCTTCTCTGTAATTAAATATTTAAATTATTTAGAGACCAGTGTGGACTATTACTGTCCAACGTGTAGACAAGAGGATATCCTGAGCTGAGACAGAGACTTCCAGTGCAGAGATGGGAGGAGAAACCTAGACTCGTAAAGAAGGATGATAAGGAGGCCACTAAAATGCAAGCGAGCAGCCCAGGCTGAAGGCCAGCATCGCTCTCCTTCCAGTACCCTGCCTGGCAGAGGATTCGGGAGCCATTCGAAGGAGAGGCCTTGGCGCGCACAAAGAGGAGAGGCTATTGCAACCAGCTGTCTACTCCCCAGCCTGGGCTGTTGCAGCAACTGACAAGACACTTCATTGCTGAACAGCAGGAATGTACAGGAAGAAATTTCTCTTGGTTAAGAGTTCCAGGGGCAGGGATGGCCTCAATAAGAAGTACATTCTTACCACTAGACTCTCTGCTATTTCTTCACCGCTACCCCCCTCCCAGCCCCAACCCCCATAGAACAAAACAGAATATGAATTTTTCAAGACTTTTGTCTTCCTAACCCTTAGCTCAAAGTAGGTATAAAATGGGGGTTTACATTCTGCTTTATTTAACAAACCTGCTTATATTTGCAATGAGGCAGCTGCCTGAGTCCCATTCTCTGGGCTGGGACATGCTCTTACTCCTCTTCCAAAATTACCTCCCCAAAGTCTGCCATTACAGACTTTTTATTTAAAAGCATGCTTAGATTTTATTTTAGCAGCACTGGAGGTCTCCGTGCCCCGCCCCACCCCCTTACTTTTTATAAATTCTACCTGATGCTGTCTTTTTTTTTTTTTTTTTTCCCACTTACATTTCGTAATTTATTTGAAGGCCTCTATTTCAGTGGAAATAATCCTGTAAGAGATTTAAAGGACTTTCTTTACATCCCACCATGAAGCAAACGGGCTTTCACCCTGCCTGGACGGATGGGGCCTACCCCAAACTTGGGTACCTGGCTGGTCACGAGGCAAGTGTCGGGAAGAAGAAATGCGGACCCACTGCAGGTTCCTGACTCCACCACAGAGAACCTCCCTCTGGCGAATGCACGGACTGATGAGTTTGCCAAGCAAAGCACCATCTCTGGATTCAGAAGAATTCCACGTACCCTTGGTAAGGGACTGTTTCATCACTGATTTGGGGTTCTCCATCAGGGGTACAAACACCTCAGTTTAGGGGCTAAATCTGCCTAGTAAGACCCACAAGGTAAGAGTGGTTTTTATTACGTTGTTGACGAAAGTCCAAAGAATATTTGGTAACGTGTGAGAATCCCATGAAATTCAAAATCAAGAGTAAATAGAGGTTTGCTGGGAGTCAGCCGTGTGCTGGTAAGTTCACGTGTGTCTGCAGCAGCTTCTGGAGCTCCAGGGCAGAGTGTGGCACTCAGCAGTGTCCTCCCCAGACGAAAACTGCCACTCCCTGGCCCTCCTCTCCAGGAGAAGTTTGCTGGGCCCGGGTCTCTCTGGGAGTTTCAGGGGCTAAGAACATGGTGTCTGTGGAGTGCTACATGTCAAGTCTTTATTTTTTCCAACAAATCTCTCTCTCCGTGCTGTGCGTGTGATGCATGTGTCTTAAAATACACCTCACAGAAAAGCTACCACTTTAACCGTTCTCCGTGGCAATCAGCACATCTGCAAGTTGCACAACCAGCATGTTTTCATCCCAAGCAGAAACTATGTCCCTGTTGGACAGTCAGTCCCTGTGCCCCTCACGACAAGGATTTCACTTTTGGTTTCTGTGATCATGTCTGCTCCAGAGGGCTCGTCACAGAATCCCACACGTGTGGCCTTTGGTATCGGCCTCCTTCACTCAGCTGCACGTTTCAGAACGTGCTCCCTCCGAGGACAGAGCAGCCCTGGACAGAGACCCCAGCGTGCCTTCTTGTTCAGCCTGCGAGGGGGACGGTTCTTCCCGGCTCATGCACATGGATGAGGCTACTGGGGCTTCGGCTGCGGGGAGTTCTGGCATTTTCCTGGGTGACAGAAAACCTAGGGGCTGCAGAGATGAGCCTTTCTTCACAGAGAGGATGTTCGAAACGTCTCAAATAGAGATGACTTTTCATCATTTCCTCCGCTTAAGCCTTTTTGAGTATGTGCCAAAGAATATATATCCTCATGTGTCACTGTGACTGGCTCAGTACTGGGTGCGTGTTATCAGATCATATTTTGAATTAAAAAGATTAAAACAGGAAAAGTGCTAACAAAAAGGACTTCTTTATACACATCGTCTATTGAGTATGTCAGTCACTGTGCAAGGCACTAAGAATAGAAAAGGCACATGTATATATCCTCTATGGCATACAGGTGGACAGGAAATTATAGGTGTACAGGTAATAACATTGACACACATAAATACCCTGCTTCCCAAACTGTGTGCCAAGGCACCCCTGGTGCTGCCAGAAATTCATAGAAAATTCTGATATTTTATATATTTGAGGGAAACACATTGACACTATGCAAACTGCTAGTTTGAGGCAGCTCACAGCTTCCAAATCAGAGCATTGTACAATCTTTTCATGACATCCTATCTTTGCGTAGCTGGCTTTTCTACACTTGCTCTGTTTTAAAGCAAGAATCTTATAAAAATCAATGTGGATCTGGAAATGAAGGCAGTGGGGCCCAGCTGATTCCCAAACTGGAGAAGCTATGTGGAGCCTAAAAGGCACAGACATCCTGTTTGTAATAATTGTGGGCATTTGAGCATAAAATAAACAATATTTTTCTCCTAATTTCAGTGTAATTTTTTTTTTAAATAATCCTACTTAGCAGCTCTCCTACCTGCCTGTGACTATGCCGGTGACTCTCTTTTTCTTTCTCTTTTCCCTAATAAATTGGTCCTTTAAAAATTAAAGAAAAATAATTAATCCTACTAACTTATTAGGGTGCAAATATTTACAAAGTCATTTGTACTTAATCACTGGAACTACTGGGTATCTCTCTTGAACTAGGGGCGCTCTGAAAAAAATTACTGACACACGAAAGGCACTATGGATTGAGAAAAGTAGTGAGCCTCTGATCTTGTGAATAAATGATGCCACTTGCTATGAATATGAACACATGCACCCTTTTTCAATGAAGCAAAAACAAAAGACAGAGCTCTGTGGTATGTAAACAATTCAGCCATAAACAACGCCGGTGCTCCCATGTCAAGGGTAATCAATGTGATGCCACTGGCATTAATAACACAGAGTCGATGGCACCAACTTGTACTATAAGCCTAATTATGATGCCTCTTTGCATGAAACTAAAAATATTGAAAGTGTTGACATTGGGGGGATGCCCTTGGATCAAGACTCCTGAAGACGTCAATAATCTATTATGATTTTCATTTTGCAGAAGTAGAGCTATTATTTCAAAAGGTTTCAAAAATCAATTTGGCATTCAGTATATCTATGGAATAATGACATCCTAATTAAAAATCCCAATCTGAGTAGTACAAAGGATGCTGTTTAATCTCTAATCGATGAACACCAAGTCTAGAAGTTATAGATGCAATAACCCTTTTTAATGAACTTTACCACTTTTCTCAGATTTGGTCTGCTTTGCTCCCTGCAATTTTGGGGGTCTTTTCTGTCTGGAAATATATCTGAGGAAGCTGAGACCATTTAGCGCAACAAGCACATAAATTAAGGCAAGTCACATCAAAGAAAAATATCTTCAAAATTATGTGGCTTCCTTTTTAATTGGAATTTATAATTGCTCCTAATTATAGGACATATTTTAAACGTTCCTTTGAGAGGCTGAAGGAGGAGGTGGAGCCCTCCACTTCAGCCACATGAGCTATAACCTTGACATTTTAATTAGATATTATTTTGAAATATGTAAAGGGATTTACATGCTCAGCAAAATATATTATTGATGGTGCAACTTGCCTAAGAAGACAAAATGATACACGATGTAAAACATAATCAACTTCTCGAAGGAACGACAGAAATTCTTACGAGAGGTGGGAGCAGCAAGACATGTCACCTCTGTGGACACAGTGGGGTTTTCCAGCCTTTCCTCTAGGTATTGTCTCCTTCACGGAAACCCAGTGTCAGCAGCGGCATCAGAACAGAAGGAGGAAGGTGGGTTTGGTTGATTTACAGGCCCAACACCTCCCCCCTGGAGATAGAAAAAGGGAGGCCAGGGGAGGGTCAAGAATCTCCTCTTTGGAAGGAATTTCTGGTGCCACATTATCTGGTTGCAGGAAGATAATTAAAATAATCTCCCTAAATTGCCTTCTCACGGATGCCTTGTTCTTCGATGCATCAATAAATTTAGGACAGAAATCATAGGACAGATTTTGCCATCACAGATTAGCTGGGGGTCACAGGAGATGCAATTTATTGCTGATGTCCAGCAGTTGTGAAAATGTACTTGGAGATGCTGGGAGGACCCCAGCAGCCCCGCGGATTTCAGCGCGATGGAATCTCTTATAATCTTAGGCCCTCTCCAAAATGAGTAAGAGGGCTTCTCCTGAGAGCTCACCTCAGTGAGTCTTGAAAGAGAAGCTGGATGGTGAAACAGACACTTTGGCATCCTTGGGACCCTGGATACTAGACCCAGCCCAGTCACCCAGGGTGTTAAGTGGAATCTTAGAGGAATGCGACATGTTCTCGTGACTGGCATCAGTAAAGTAGATAAATCACATTGGTTCAAAGTCCAAAACCCAGAACTCAGTAGTTGGGTGCTGGTGGAATTGGGGGTACTGATCACTGCCTTTTTATTTTCTTTTTCTTTTTTTAAAGATTTATTTATGCATACAAGCAAACTGGGGTGTAGGCCAGAGGTGTGGGGGTGAGAGGACTCACCAGAGACAGAGTGGGGAGCAGAACAGGCGGATCTACTGAAATATGCTGCTGAGGGGAGCAGCGGGGAGACAGGAGAGGTCTGCTGTGCCATGTGGGTAGCTCCTTTCCTGGGGATGGAACTCGTGCTGCAGGGCTGCCAATAGCTTCGTAGTGCTGAGACTCAACCCCTTGCACCACCAGGGAGACCCCTGTATTTTCTATACTTGACTTACCACCCCTCTGCCCACTGGGGTTGCCCCACCCCAGGCCTGGGCACCAGGTGCCAGCTGCAGCTTGCCCTGTGGAGCATGGAGAACGGACAAAGCGCGGCGACAGTTGTGCCTGGCATCATGCACTTTTGCTTGGGGACCCTCCTGTTTCGCTCACGGGCCAGAGGCATTGGCCCAGGAGACGCAGGGCTGGCGGCCACCCCGCTCTTGCCGGACTCCAAAAGTCACCCCGTGTCTGGGATGCGACTGTATTCCCTCCCTGCACCTCAACCTAATTTCCTGTGGATTTCAGATCATCTTTTATTTCCAATTATGCTGCTGTTCCCGTTATCGATTTGGAGGATACAAATGTTGAATGACAAGACACGGGGTGGGGGTGGGGAGCGTTCCATTTTGCCTGAAGGGGAAGATGCTCGGAACCCGCCCCGCCAGCCTCTCCCGAGCGTTCATCAGCGCGGCAGAGGCTGGCTCAATTATCTTTGTGTCAGATGATTATCTGAGAGCTTAATTTAATCTCCATTATCCTCCCCCGTCATATTTCAATTAAATCTGCTATCAGAGTGTTAACACATCTTTGAACCTGCTATTTCTTCAGTTAATTTTCCACTAAGAGGTGCTGGAGAGTAACAGATGTCATAATTATGCAATTATTAAGTGTATTTGACACTAGTTCTCTCAGGATTTTGTGGTGGGGTAGGAGCGTCGGGAAATTAATCTGATGACAATATGCTTCCGCTGTGATCCCCAGCGCTGGCGCAGGCTGGGGCGCTGTCCCCCGCGGCTTCGGGGGCGCCCCCAAGCGAGACGCGGGGTGAACCGGCTGCGCGTGGCATTTGTTTCGCTTTCCTGCATCTGGTAAATCGGATGAGTTCACTGAGCGAGCAGAAGTTCAGACGCAGGATTTTTTTCAAAGCCTCTTTAAAGCCTCCAGAGCAGCGAGGACGTGCCAGAAGCATGTGTGACGCCAACTTCGGGGTGTTAGGGGCGGCCCTTGTTGACTTAAAAACTCCCCGATGACTCTGGCGACGTCATACCCCCTTGGAGCTTTGGTTTCATGAAGCTGGACGCCAGAACTGCCCTGCTCCCAGCTCACCATCCCCTGGACATGGATCCAAACTGAACACTCTCTCTCTAGCTGCAGATGGATGGCAGGCGGGGAGGTAGGCGGATAATGCACATCAATCCTCTGGCTGGCTCTGTTTATCTATGAAGATAGATGCATCTATGCAGATTCCTCTCCATGGAGGGATGTCCCCATCTGCCTGTCTAGAAGGTGTCTCCTGGGACCTCGCTGGTGGCGCAGGACACCAAGATTAGCAGAAGGTCTTGCTATGGACGCCCATGCTTGGCAGAGCCATGATATTAACTGCCCTGTATTACCACCTGCTGGCGTTTAGGTCTTTGGAGACAGTAGCTCAAGCAAACTGGAGGGAGGTTTCAGGCATTGCAAGATCAAGGGCTTAAATGGCAGGTTTGTCATCAGCGTTCTATGTGCTGAGCTCATGTCACTGCTGCAGACACGATTATTTTTCTTTTTTTTTTGTTCCTTAAAGATTTATTTATTTATTTTTATGCATACAAGAGCTGGGGTGCAGGCCAGAGATGCAGGGGGTGAGAGGATTCACCAGAGACAGAGTGGGGAGCAGAACAGGCAGATTGACTGAAATACACTGCGGAGGGGAGCAGCGGGCGAGTCAGGAGAGGTCTGCTGCGCCATGTGGGTAGCTCCCTGGCCAGGGATCGAACTCGTGCTGCAGAGACTGTGGACAGCTTCACAGGTTGTGTCGTAACCCTTGCGCCACCAGGGAGGCCCATGCAGAACCACCAGCAACCAAGCTTGGTAACACTTGCAAGAACTTTTTCTGTTTTGTCTCTGAAGCGGCTGTCTTTGCATCAGGCTATCCCTAGAGCCCTTCTGCTCTCTCTGTTCCTCCAGACCCATCCTCTAAGCCCCCCGGCCCCCAGCTTCCCATCCAAAGCTTCTACCAGGTTCTCTTGTCCTCTGGCGTCCAGCTGGGTTCGGCCAGTGGGAGTCTCTGCTCATTTCCTGGTTGCCTGACCTCATCCTGCAAGAGGAGTGACTTAAAACAACAGAACTCTGCTGTCTCACAGGTCTGGAAACTGGAAGTTCCACATCCAGGTGTCCTCAGAGTACTTGCCCTCTGCAACCTGGAGGAGCGCCCCGCCTTGCCTCTCCCAGCTCCCCGGCTGCCCTGCACCTCTCAGCCGCGACCCCCCTGCATGCCTGTCTGTCTCCTCCCCTCTTTTTACGGGGACCCCAGACACCCTGGCTTAGGGACTCACTCCGTTCCAGGAGGGCCCTCCTGTGCCTCGTTACACCTGCAGCGACGCCATTTCCAAACTCATCTCCCTTCAGCGGTACTGGGCTGAGTGACAGAGGGGGCACGGCGACTCCGAGGGGAGGCACGGCAGCAGACAGAGCGGGAAGAACAGAGAGATTGGGGTGTGTGCGCCCCAGGGCCGGCAGGGTGTGTGTGTGCCCCAAGGCTCCCCCAGCAGAGTCCAGGATCCAGTGCCTTCCTCTCCTTGGCCCTGAGTCCCGGGGTGGGGCAGCTTCCTGGCCTCAAGGACCCTCCCTTCGAGGTGTGCTCGCACTGCCCTCCCCGCAGCCCCGAGGGCGGCCCATGGGTAGTTCAGACGCCGTGAGGGCCGATGGCGTGATACAGGCCCACGAAGAGGCCCGCGGCAGAAGCGCCAGAGCCAGCCGCGCCCGCCGTCCTCAGCGCCCCAGCTCTGCCGGCCGCCTCCCCCGCCAGCGCCCAGGCCTCCCCGGTTTTCCCCTTCTCCTTCCCTCTCTCCTTTTTGCTCCCCCTTTCCAGCCCGTCGGCGTCTTTTATAAAGCAACCCAGTGAAAGGCTGCCCCGTGGAAGGTTTCATATCCAAGAAATTACTATTTTTACTCGCGCCCCCTTAGGGCACACTCGAGCACAATCCGCACTTTTGTGGCCATTTTTTCCTACAATCTGTTTGTAGCCAGAATGGGAAACCAGCTTCGAGAAAATTAAACAGAACAAGAGAAGCCGTGCGCCCCACAATTAAAGGAAACACTCCAAGTAGCAATAGGACCCCCACAGGACAGCCCGCCGTGCCAAGAGGAAAATGTGCAGCCGGAAAATCTGCCAAGTGTCCCTGATTTGTAAAGATTTTTTTTTTCCATATTTAGGTAAATTAATGTAATTATTTAATGCCTCCTGCAATGGTAATAGGATTGCGCTCGGGCCCTTTCAACATATGGTGCTGGCACCAGAGCGCTCTTGGGGGGAGGGAAAAGGTGGGGGAGGTGAAGGCGGGGGCCTCATTTGCCCGTTTTAATGTTGGAGGTCTGCCTGGCCCGGGGGCCGCCTGCGGGGCGATGGATCAAGGGCCTTTCACAAGTGGGTGGGCGCGCAGACACCCGAGCCCCCCAGTGCCACCTCTGCGCTCACCACCGTCCACCCTGCGGGCTGCGGGGGGCGGGGGGCGGCTCTGCTGGGGCCCAGGTGCGGGTCGTCTTCTCTCCAGACCTCCCAAAGCTGCCGAGAGGTGAAGACTCAGCTCCTTCAGTTTCTCTTTGTGTACCTTGTACTCCAGATGCCGCCATCTCTAGCTCTGCACCTGCCAGGACCCTCTGGCCAGGTTGTCCAGATTATCCCTGAACCCGAGTTTCCTGGACGTGGCGGTCCGGTCTATGTGAAACTGCTGAGCCCGTGAAACTTATCAGCGCTGCCAGCAAATGCCAACTCGATGAAATTTAAATAAGTACTAGGCAGCCTCCCCGCCTCCCCCCCAAAACCTGTACATAGCAGATGGCAACCCCATTAGGTCCCAAATCTCTCTGTTTTTTAAAGATTTATTTATTCATGCATACAAGAGCTGGGGTACAGGCCAGAGGTGCGGGGGGTGAGAGGATTCACCAGAGACAGAGCGGGGAGCAGAACAGGCAGACTGACTGAAACACACTGCTGAGGGGAGCAGCGGGTGAGGCAGGAGAGGTCTGCTGTACCATGTGGGTAGCTCCCTGGCCGGCCAGGGATTGAACTTGTGTGCAGAGGCCGCAGATTGCTTCACAGTGCGGTGCTTAACCCCTTGCGCCACCAGGGAGGCCCCCCCCCAAATCTCTTTTGAATACAGCATCCACTCACCAAAAGCCTCATTTAGTGCCTGTAAAACAACAGCCACACCAGAGCTCACAAACTCAGAGAAGGACAAGGCATGTGGCCTCTTCTGCACCAGGCTTGTTGTCTCAGGACAGATGGGGCACATACAAGCATGAGAAACAAGGGGAGATGTGAGGCAGGTGTGATGTGGCCCCTTCTCTCCAGGCCCTAGAACCCTGAATTCGACTTAGAAGAATCGGGGCGGGAGAGGGACTTGCTTAAACAAACAGAAGGAAAGGGTCCATTTCAGACTGTTTATGTAACATTGGGGAGCAGGAATAGAAATGCTGTGCTTGAGAATTGCTGGAGTGGAGGCCACAGTGGAGTACGGGGAGGAGAGCAGCTTAGGAGGAACCTGCAAGCTTGCCAAGCGCTCGCTGCTTCTGCCCAAGGGATGTGCACCGGGATCACAGAAATCAAGTTCCCCCCAGACGATTAATTCCTTTCTTTTTCCAAATTTTTATTTATTTTTGTGAAGAAGAAGTGGGGTGTAGGCCAGAGTTGTGGGGGGGAGAGGATTCCCCAGAGACAGAGTGGGGAGCAGAATGGGCGGATCCACTGAAATCCACTGCTGAGGGAAGCAGCGGGGAGACAGGAGAGGTCTGCTGCGCCATGTGGGTAGCTCCCTGGCCAGGGATCGAACTCGCGCCACAGTGGCTGCAGGTAGCTTAAAAGTGCTGAGACATATCCCCTTACGCCACCAGGGAGGGCCCCCTAACAATTAATTTCCACTGGCTGTCATCACAACGTTCCTCCAAGAGACTCAACTTCCCCTGCAGGGACGAGTCAAGGGATGGACGTTTACACACATCAACAGGGCTCCCAGGAGGAGCCACCGCAGACTGGCCAGGCCCACTGAGAGCCCTCGGGAAAGGCCTTCACGCTTTACATCTTGCTTCGACGGCTCCACAGCACCTGGCTGCAGCAAGGCAGGCCATGGGCTCCCAGCACAAAGCTGCACTTTTCAAACTGTAAATCTGAAGCACAGCTGAGGCACAGAAAGAAAAACTCCAGGTACCCGGGGCCCCACCACAGACGGTCTAGTTTATTTTACGAATTTATTTTACGGTATCTCTGTTACTTCCAGCCAAATCCCAGGCTGTGTCTATTTCTGAGTGGGTTTCAATGTTTTCTTGCCATAGGATGCTCTTCGCACAACTCTGGCCATGACAGTGTGAGAAAGTGTGCAAGGGGAAGGACTATCCTTGTGAAATGCCAAGAGTAAAGGAGAAATACGTGTCTGCAAAGTGGAAGCTTGGCGTGAGCATTCACCGAGCAAGACCCAGGGTCCCGCAAGGGCTTGACAAACAAGAACTTAATGACCATCACCGAATGAATGAGCGAGTGGCTGAAATTTTAAGAGTCCTGGGTTTTGAACTGGCCTGTCTTTCACATTTTGTAATGCTGTCATTTCATATTCCCGTGAAGAAAGATCATTTCCCCTTCTGGGTAAATTTCCCTCTACTTTCTTTCTTTCATCTTTTTTTTTTTTTTAATTGCAGTAACATTGGCTCCAACACTGCAGTGATTCAGAGGTCCTGGCTCACACCTCTTCAGATGTCTGTTACCGCGCCACACCCACCACCAAGGCGCACACGGTCCTCCACCAGCTTTCATGACTTGGACAGACACAATGATCCGATGAGATAATGATACAGGAGCCCAGCCACTGGGTTCAGTGCCACACACGGGAACGGAAGGTCACCATCACCCCGGAGGACTCTCAGTTACCCCATCTGTCTAGCGATGTCATTCAAGACACCTTCAAAAAATAGCAGGAGTTTCCCTCTCGCCTCTCCTGATGTTGGGTCTCCAAGGAGATCTGGACAACTTGCTTTGCTTTTTCTATGCAGGCAGGGTCAGAGGCAAGTGGAGAGGTCAGAGGTTATCAGAAAATACAGACCCACTGTCCTGGGATGGCTACCCCAAAGCCCCAGTATCTTTAATTCCTGAGTTGAATGACTTTGCTCATAGTTTCTAGTGCTCCCCCCCTTTTTTTGTCGTAGCTCCCCTGCCTAAGTAAGGTGGTGAGTATATCAGAGTAAGACCTCACTTACAGAGTATCTACCTGTGCTTTCTTCTTTCATTCAACCAACATTTTTGAGCTGCTGTTACGTGTTAGCATTATGTTAAGTGATGGATATTTAAACCTTTAGCCCAAGGAACTTACACTCATGTTGGGAAAATACACAGATGTTATTCTGAGTGTCGGCTCCAATTAATTAGTAATAATCACAATGCGAAAAGGATTACGGGGCCAAATAAAGACTGATAAAAATGCTACATAATCAATCAGCAGGAATGCCAGTGGGCACAATTGCAGAGAAGAACAACATATATGCTGCATATTAAAGAATAATGTAAGAAGGTACCTCCTCAGCCTTAGGGTTGGATGTTACTCTATCGGGATAATATTACCTGTTCTAAATAAATTCCCCAAATACAGTGGCTTAAGCCCAGCCTAACGGAAGTTTATTTCTCACTCACATTATGTTCAAAATGGATTTTCCTAGATGGGAGTGATTTTGCCCCCAAGAGGTGAGTTGCGGACCCAGGCTCCTTCCACATTGTGGCTCTGCTGTCTTTAACGTGTGATTTCCGGGGGACTGTGCTCTTGGGCAGGAAGCCAGCAGGAGGGAAAGAGGGGTGATGCAGGCACAGTTGCTTCTCAGTTTCCGTGGTCTGAACGAGTCCCTCGTGACCTCTTTTCCTGCTTCATTGTTGATGCCCCCGGACCCCGTGCCGTCCAGACATGAGGGAAGCAGGCAGTGTGGCTACAGCTGGGCAGCGCTTGCTCGCCCCACTCCAGCTCCCCTTGGCTACCCAGGAGTCAGCACTTTCAACAAGGTCCCGATTTCCTCTCGTCAAGTTTCTTTTCTTCACACTTGCTATGAGCCTGCTGCCTTTTATTCAGAAACTGGAGTCTAATTGGTATCTCTCTACAAGAACTATCCTCACCTAGTTTTCAGCAAAGACAATAGTTTCCAATTCAGGAACCCAGAGTTAGGTCCCACCATTCATGCTCAGGGCTCCACCAGGTGTTGTCGGGAGAGGCTGTTTAAGGAAAATCACCCAACAGGATATAGAGCCATAAAGATTTCTGAGCCTTTGCCCCCAGGGAGAATGCAGGGACTTGAGTTTCTCTTCACTAAGCCACTCCCTGAGACTTGGCCTTTACAGCTCAATGTTTGAAGCTCTGGGAAAGTTTATATAAACATGCTATTCTAACAGCACCTGGCAGCCCAATATAAAATTAATTTTACTATATCTTGCAAGCCATATAGAGCCTTTATTGTAGAGGACAGCATTAGATCTTTTCATAAAGACTAGCAGATAATTTTATCTAATTTCATTGACTCTGGTTAAATGCTGATTTTCTTTCTTTTTTTCTTTTTCTTTTTTTTTTAATGTAACCCCTTTAATTGCTCATTACAGGGCCCTTCCCAGCCTCTCAATCGCTCTATCCACCTCGAGGAAATTCTGGGTGATAGCAGAGTACTGGAGTCTCCCTAGCAGCTGACTCCAGTTTTCTCTGGAGTGAGACTGTGGGTAAAATCAGCATCTGGAGCCTTTCTGCATGGAGGGGCTGGCCCAGCCAAGCCAGGAGGGGTCCTGTTGGATGTGTGCTTTGTCTCACTCCCTTCCCAAGCCAGCCCCCTCCCCATCTTAAGGACGGGGCAGGATGACCCAGTGGAAAGAGTGAGGTAGGACTAGGTTTATGTCCAAGTTCTTTTACTTGCTGTGTGGCCTTGGGCAAGTGATTATTTATTTATAGTGTCTGAATCTCAGTTCATTCTTTTGTTAACTGGGGATCGAAATTCCCTCCTTTCGCGTGGCGTGATGTTTCCAGGGGAGAGCCCAGCACTGCACCTGTAGGGGACGAGCACTACTCAGGAGGCAATGATGCTGCTTCCTGTAATAACAACTCCCAATCTCACTGCCTTGAGACAACTGAACTTTATTACTCACTTACTCCAAGTCCGGGGGTGTGTTTCAGGGGGCTATCTCCAGAATGGCTGTTTTCTACGGGTCAACTTGAGGACCAGGTTTGGTCCCACCCCTTGGTCTTCCAGGTCACCTTCTAAGGCCTTGGAGAACTTGGCTCCCAGTTCCCTAGCGGCAGGTGGAGGGTCTACAGGACAGGTGGGGTGTCGCATACATCGTTTCTGCCTACATTCCACTGACCAGAGTCTGAGCCACACACCCCTCACCCCCCATGCATGGGCACACGGGAAGTGGAAGAGG
The DNA here is from genome assembly GCF_014898055.3 of Talpa occidentalis. Classification (NCBI taxonomy): domain Eukaryota; kingdom Metazoa; phylum Chordata; class Mammalia; order Eulipotyphla; family Talpidae; genus Talpa; species Talpa occidentalis. The sequence continues at coordinate 2,875,637 of NW_023601754.1, forward strand.
GGAGAATCAATCAGATGAGAGTAAATGCCAGCAGCCTGGAACAGAGCAATCAGTAACAGTGAATGCTCTGAGTGACGGGAGAAAGACCTACTCCCCCCCGTTCTTCCCTCTGTGGACCCACTGGTGTGCAGTCCCTCCCTGCAGCCCAGGGACAGGCTGTACATCCCTGTGTGCACTGCAAAGTGGTGCCCACCTTCTGGACCACGCAGCACACATGAAACCACTTCTCCCCTTGCATCTCACCCTTGCCCTCCTGGGCCTCTGCCTCCAAAGAGTGCTGCCTGCCCCACCCTTGCCATTCACCCCCTCCCCGCATGACCAGGGCCTTGTGCAGGGCTTCTGCAGGTCGTTGTCTATTCTATGCGCATCCCCCCTCGCCCAGTGTCTGGTTCTGATGGCACTGGCCTGCTCGGCTCCCCCAGGAAGCTCTGCTGACCCCTGTTACCTCTGGCCTCTGCCATGTCTTCCCCTGCTCCGAGCCCTGTTCACCCCCAGACTCCTTTATCCAACCACAGAGCCCCTCCCGGTGTCTCTTCTTTGGTGGGGGCCGGCCTCTCCTGTATACATACTCTGCCTGGTCTGCAGAGTGACTGGGCACTCGCAGATGTGGTGGGTTATGTCCATGCTGCGTCTCTCCCAGGGGTGTTTGCCCTTTAGGAGGGGTGGGGGCGTGGAAGCCAGACCTGGAAGGTTCTCATAGGGGTCCCCTAAGGAGTATCGTCTATCTCTACATGGAAAGACACGATTGTGACAAGCACATGTGACTGTGACATTATATGCTTGTTAGGGCTGGGGTGTGTGTGTGTGTGTGTGTGTGTGTGTGCGCGTGAGAGAGACCCAGACTTACTGATTCTTATAATTCAAGCTGGGGATCTTCATGGTGGAGAACTAGACAACAGCTGAGCTAGCAAATGGCATCTAACACTTTTCATTGGGACTCCAAAGACGCTCCCGGTGGCCTCCGGGTCCCTCATCATGGCACCAGAGCCGTGCAGGCAACTCCACTGCTGTCCCTGCTCTATAGACAATGAGGCCAAGGACAGAGAAGCGCCTCGGCAACTGGGAAGTGCAGGCACCGGAGGACTGAGCGCGCCTCCCGAGCGGTGCTGCTGCGGGTCCATGGCAGTGAGCCCCCAGGGAGTCCCGGCACAGACAGCTCCCTGGGCCCCATGACATGGACTGAGCTTCAGCTCCTGCCAACAGAGTTTGGAAAGCTTGTAGCCACCCCAGAACCCCAACTGCTTCTCCAGCCCCGCTTCCCGACCCCCATCCTGAGACTGCCTAGCAGGGCCAGGCCTGGCGGGCAGCCTCCTGCTGGCGGCCAGCACAGGACCGTGAACGTACAAGGCGACTTAGAATATTTTTCAAATACACCCAAATGAGGCTATGATCCTGTCTCCCCTCTTAGGCTGTCTCCACGGATACGACCCAGGACTTTTAGGTATCACAACAGCGACGACAACAACGACCACTACTATAATCAATCACACTTACTGAGCACCTACTGTATGCCCAAATCTCTGCTGGATGTTTTGTAGCTATTTCCTGGCTTCTGTTTACCTCCCTGCTGGCGGGTAAGGTGGGTGAGTGGCAGTGGTTCGGCTCAAGGTCACCGCCAATGAGCGGCAGAGCTGGGATCAGGACCCAGCTTAGTTCGAACCTCCAGCCTGTTGGATTAGATTTACTCCCTGAGCTGCCTCCCTTCAAGCCCGTGATTCCCCAGAAGCACCAGCGGCCATCACGCATGCCCCTGAGTCAAGAGGATGGTCAAAGAGGGTTATTGCCAGATTGCCGCTGTTCGGGGGTGGTGTCTGTCTGGTGGGTGCCAGGCCCCTCCCGAGGCTGTGAGAACTTTCCTTCCCTGTGCGGATCAGGATGCACGATGGGCCTCCCTCTTCCTCCCCTCCAAAGCAGCCTGTTCCTACGGGGGCCATTCAGCTGACAGCTGCGGAAAGGACAGCGCCTGCTGAAAAGGGCCCATAATTTCCCCCTGGCAAGAGACTGCAGTCCAACTTTGGAGAGGACAATTAGCGTGCTCTCAGCTGGAACAATGGGAGCAGCAACAGATGCTTCTCGTCCCAGGGATGCTCCAAGCCACGGCCCCTGCTGATGGCAGGCTTTCTTCTCCCCCGAGTAGGAAACCTGACAGCCATGCCAGCAGCCTGGGGGTGGGGTTGGCGGCAGAGCTGGTAGGAGAAAAGCATTGTCAGAGCGAACCCGGAGGAGGGAGGGTCCTCAGGGGTCCATTCCTACCCTCCTCCGATGCCTGGGGACCATCCCCCTTCCTCCTGGATGCGGAAGGAGTCAGGGCCAGCTCTGTTCTGAACCAGGGCTTTGGCAAACTTGGAAAATAATGCCACGTGGTTAAGAGCAAAAATTCCCGAGTTGACAGATGTGGGTCTAAGGCCCTGAACTGCCCTTGGAAAAACCTTTAATTTCACTAAGCCTCAGTTTCCCCATTTATAAAACTGGGGAATGATGATGCAACACAGCATCATTGTTTGAAGAGATGAAATTTAAAGACAGATGGAAATACCTAAAGGTTCTGGAAAATGCCTTTCGAGTGAGACGCCGTATCCAAGAGACAGTGACAGGTGCCACCTTCTCGGGGCCACTGTCTTGGGGACCAGTGTCTCGGGGACACTGTCTTGGGGGTGGCACGTTGTGAGTGCTCTGGGTACACGTCATCAGACGTAGAGGCAGTCAGAGGCTGGGGGTCTGCAGAGACCCTCGGCCGGGCCACACTCCCACTGTCTTCTTGGAGATACTTCAGGGGCTGAAAGCAGTCGCCATGCGTAGGAATTTACCTGCTCGTGGCTTCATCAAATCTACTCTCCCTGACTGGTGACCCCAAACACGTTAAGTGGTGTTGCCAGGTTAAAACACTTGTCTGAAGACATCGGGCTACGGTTTAACTTGTCATTTGGGCTAAAACGAAGATTTTAAGACTATAAAAGGAACACTTAGCAGTTTGCAAGTGATTGTCTGAGAGAATCTCCTTGTTTTGCAATAAAAACAAAAATAAAAAACAAATCAGATGATTATAGAAGATGGAGAGCTGCTTCTTTCTTTCATTATCCCAGATTTCAATATTGGGCTTGTACCCAGACATCGTCTTCTCCGTACTTTTAAGTAAAAAAGTAGATTTTATCTTATTTATAAGTATATTTATACAGTGGAATATATATATAATATGCATATAATTAGATTCTACTCCTCTGTGTTTTATCTCTTGGGCTTCTTTGTCAGTTTCTACTGCTCAGATAAAGCCCAAGTGATGGTTCTCCAGCCCGTTGATCCTGAAGCTGTGATTCCAGGCACAGAGAGAAAGGTCTGCCTAAGAATCACGGGTGCCGGACCCCAACTAACCCAGAAATCCTGCTCATCTCTCTGTCTCTGTGTGCCCTCGTTCCCACCACCCAGCAGTGTCCCCATTTTATCTCTGACACCCATAATGAAAAGCAATTACCACAACACCCGCATTTGCTGGAAACCCACTGATCTGGCTAGTGCTCGATTTCTGTTGATTCAGCCACGGTGCAGCCCCTTGACCCCGTAACAGAGGACAGCAAGCCCAGACCCAAAGTAGGGGCCACCTGGCACTGTCCCTGGATCCTGGGGACCCCTGAGCCTCTACGACTGTTTCCATAATTGTTTTTTCTTCCCTCCTTCCTTCCTTCCTATTTTACTCTCCCTTTTTTCCCTCCTTCCTCTGTCTTTGCTTTTCTTCCTCCATCCGTCCTTAAATATTGATTGGGTTTGCTGAGCAAACAAAGGTCACTGATGAGCGCAGGAGCTGACGGGGTGGCTGCCTCGCACGGGGTGTCTTGCTAGTGTCTGGTTTCTGATGTAGTGAGGGCTGCTCAAAATCCACTGGCTATTGGCTGGGCTTGGGAATCTCTTTGTTATAAAGAATTTGACTCAAGACACATTCCTGACTATGTCATCAACACTTCTTCCCTTTCCTAGCTTTCTGTGTACTCTAGTCTAGTTTTAAAAGAAAAAAAGAAAAAGACGATTTTCTAAAACTAAATAAAACAGAATCCAACTCCTCTGCCTTGAGCAAGAAGGAAATGGAAATCTAGGTGATGATTTTCACAAACAACCAAAGAATGGGTCAGCCTTGCAGCTATTTCTTCTGCACACAAAAATCTGGTTGCTGCTTGAGACTCAGTTGTCAAGAAACCACTAATAATCCGGCTCAATGAGCAGGCACACCGAAGGACTGATCGAAAAGATTCTTGCATCTGAGTTCTGGTGCACATTTTTCCTGTTAAGTTTTAACATATGTAGCCCGCAGGCATGCTTCACACGAGTCTCCAGCAGTCTAAGGAACCAATGATAAGTCACAGAAATGTGTAAAGATTTGAGAACGCGCAATTTTCACTTTATATGCTGTCAGTAAGTAACTATTCCAAAGGTACTTTTCTCACCACTTGGCTGTAAAAATATCCGTAACGCGGTGGCGCTCTGACAAAGTTACACATTTAATGAACACACCACCCTAAGGAATATCTCTTCAAATTTGATAACTGCCTCACTTGCATTCAAAGACATGCTAACTAGAGATTTTGAGTGAGCTGGAAATCATGCTGAAATATATCAATCCTATAGCGAAAATCCTCAACAATCTGTTTCACCTTAACTCAGCATTTACACCATCTGAGTGTGAGGGTGGGCGAGGGTGGGGTTTCAGCTGGATCAATAGAGAAAGGATTTGGTAACCCAGCAATGCATGGAAACAAACATTCCCTGAGAATGTTTATATAGTCCTACTTGTTCATTTTTCTGACCTCTACATCATATGCTACGTGTCTACCTCATGGGCACAGACCACACTATTTATATTGTTATTATGTCTTTTCTCCATCACCAGATTCCTTTAACACCCTGTGGCTCCTACTGCGTTTGGCATTTAGCAGGCACTGAGTCAATCGTGCCTTGAATGAAGTACATTTCCAAAATGCCCATTTATTAATCAAAATCAATAGGCAGATGAGAAAATATTCTCATGCATTCCTTAAGCAATTCTCCAAAAGTATCTGTGAACTTTTTTGAAGCTAATTTTCAGTTATTTCTTGCATTTGAAAGAATCACCCTAAAAGTTACATGAATAAACACAGAACTACCCAGCGCTAAACAGACAACAGCAATAGGCACTGGAGTAGGAGGCCTTCAGCTGAAAGGAACACCACGATTCTGTCTCAAAGCAGTTCAAAGAATGTGCAGTAGTTTCACAAGGGATTGTGCAAGTCAGAAAGAAGGTGGGTTGGCTTCTGGGTTGGCTGATTCCGTGATGGAATGACTCTCCAAAGGCCTTTCTTTTTGCTCTTCAGCTCTGCTTTCTCCCATGTATTGGCTTTATTTAAGTGGACTCTCTTGAGGCCATAAGAGAGATATTTCTCTACAATCACCCCGACTGCATCAACATGCAGGAGGAGAATGTTTCTCTTGGTGCCTTTTTTTTTTTTTTTAAGGGAAGAAACCTTCCCCAGAAGCCCCCTTCAGATTTCTCCTCCCATCTCATTTTTTCATGGGTCACATGACCGATTTAAATCAATGACAGTCCCAGCCCATATCTGAGCTGGAGTTAGACTTCCCAGAAGAATCTGGCCCTGAACAGCAGCATGGACACATCACCGGGTTTTGTTATAAAGCAGGAAGGAAAATGACATCAAGAAGGCAACTGCTTATTATCTGATACACTATTAAAATTAAAAGATTGAAAAGATACGACTAATCCTGCAACAGCATCCTCATGTCTAGAAGCAGAACAGAGACCCAGAAGCAGAGCAGAGCTAAGCACACCCGCGTGGAAGTATTAATTTTGACTTCTGTGAAGTTTCTCAAGTGAAGTTGAGAACTGAATCAGTTTCACTTTTTGAAATTAGGGACTCAGACACCACATCCCTTCCTGTAAAAGGAGACTGGGAAAAATGTTAATGTCTGCTCCTGGGATTGTGGTTTCCAAAAGCTGATTACCTAGAAAGAAAGACAGAAGCACATACAGACTCTCAGGCCAAGACAGCAGTGGGGCCAGGTTGGGATCTGTAAAATCCCCCGTGTCCAAGAGCCCCAACGGAAGGTGTGGTGTGGTGTCGCAGCTGATACTCATCTGTGGACTCTGTTATTGGCACATGAAAGAATAAATGAGTATAAGCACTTATAACTTTTTATGCAATTTGACATGGCCAAGATATATTGTCAGCAATTACGATTCTAATGATTTATTTTTATTAAATTTTACAGAAGCATCCATGGTGGAAGTGTTATAGGACAGGGAGAGGGGTAGCCCAAGCCCCGCAAACCTCACCCTGTTACAGAAGGGCTAGGGAAGCAACTGCTCCATTGCTACAGTTCACTGGAGAAACATTATATAAACTGCCTGAGGAAGAGCCAGGGAAGAGCCCTAAGCACCCCGGAATCCTGGAAGGAGGTGAAAAGAGACCAGCTGGATAGAGAGAGACGCATCAACTGAGGTAACATATGAATAATTAGCATAAGAGATTGTCACTCAAGAGGAGCCTAAAACCCTAAACACATATGGAAAATTAGGAGCCAATAAAACAAATACATAGAGAGGATTTTATTCAAGGTGGACAGCAAAATCAAAATATCTGGAAAGGCCTTTAAAATAAGTATATTCAGTATCATTCACAACATAAATAAAAATATACTATCCATATAAGAAATAAAAAGTTATTATGAAGCAAAAGAGGCAGAAATAAGATAGAAAAAGGAGGAGATGCGGAGGAAAGAGTTAGAAATCCTAAAGATAAATCAAATCTCAAAGGACAGGGCAATCTTTGACTGGAAATGATAATCCAAAAAAAAAAAACAAAAAAAACAAAAACAAAAAAACTCAAGTCACTGAATTGAAGACATCATCAAGCCTGCAACACAAATTCATACAGAGATGAAAAATTGAGAAACTTGAGTTCCAAGAGGAAAACTGAAAAACGAAGGAGGTTATAGTGAAAAAGCAATTAAGCATGATAACAGAATTTTCGAAATTTGAAGCAAAGCCTTTGTTCTGAGAGAGCAGTTGATCTAAAGGTCTCCGAGGACTCATAAACGCCAAACTACTGCACTATCAGGCATTTTCCCCCGAGAAGTGTGAGTCACTCCCAGCAGCCCCCAACTGGAGACAGCCCAGTGTCTTCCCACAGGAGAATGGCCTGGCAAGCTGTGATGCTTCCACCAGGGAACACTGCTCAGCAATGTGAGGGAGCCATCGACACACTTAGTGACCACACGATTCTCCAGAGGATTAAGCTGAAAAGAGTAAATCTCAAAAGACTACCAACTACATGCCTTTACTTCCATAATGCTTCTAAAGTGACAAAATTACAATAAGGAGCTCTCAAGTGGGTGCAGCAGGAAGGGCCAGGAAGTGACTATGAAAAGGGCAACGTAAGGGATCCTTGAGGTGAGAGAAATGTCCGGCTCCTGACACACAGGTCAGGCTTCTCCCTGTGATAGTGTACTATATGGTTTTTCAAGAAGTTACCACTGGAGGAGCTTGGGCAAAGGATACACAGAATCTCACTGTATTATTTCTGTATTATTCATTGTATGAATCTATAATGATCTTAACATTTTAAAATTTAGTTAAAATAAAAACCAGATTACTCTTAGATAATCAGGGAACCATATAAACCATATAAAGTAGTGAGGAAAATAATGGCCAACCTAGATTCTTCGACCTAGCCATGATATTTTAAAAATGAAAATAAATTTAAATATTGCTAGGGGAACAGTTTTGGCAGGCCTTTGCTGAAAGAATTACCAAAGAATGTGCTTCACTAGGACGATGAGAAGTCTAGGTGGAAGGAGAAAAAATAAAGGAAAAATATCCCAGGTATGGTTTTGAAAATGTCAATGTAATTAGTGCTTATCTGTGGTCTAACAAGCCATCCTTTCTGAACTGGGGTTGGCAGTCTAACAGTCATGAAAAGGACACTGTGTAGGAAAATACACTGACATTATTGGCTTCACTGGGAGGAAAGTAGAACCATGGATAACCTTGGGTTCTGTCAGAAAATGTGTTATGTATGGATGTTAGAAATGTAAAGGAGGGGCCTCCCTGGTGGCCTAGAGGTTAAGTCTCAGCACTGTCATTGCCACAGCCTGAGTTTGATCCCCGGCCAGGGAGCAACCCACATAGCGCAGCAGACCTCTCCTGTGTCCCCGCTGCTCCCCTCAGCAGTGGATTTCAGTCAGTCTGCCTATTCCACTCCAGTCTACTCCCCACTCTGTCTCTGGTGAATCCTCTCACCCCCCACCTCTGGCCTGTACCCCAGCTCTTCTACACAAAAATAAACAAACAAATTTATTTAAAAAGTGTAAAAGAGGCACTAAAGAAGTGAAAAGTGATTAATAAATTCTTAAGCTGTCTGACAACACAAAGAAAGTACCAACAACAGGAAACAGAAAAGTCAGTGAGGGGGCGAGGGCACAAAGGGAAACACTGAATGGGAAACAAAAATAAGTTGGTGGACCTGACTCCAAATGCATTTTGAATCATGAAAGATTAATCCCATCTGCTAAAGGGCAGCAACCACTAACTTGGACTGAAAAATACTAAAGTAGTGACATAGAAATGTTCAAAGTCAAGCAATGAAAAAAATGAAAGGAAATTATAATTTTACACATACAACCACATTCCTACCAGACATTCCAGAATTGGTCACAAAAAAGCCTTAATAAGGATAAAAAAGAAAAGATGAAAAGAACAATCTAACCATGTGTATCAACAGCAAGTACCTTATGCATTTGATCGCACATGATTCAGTGATTAAGAAATCGGAAAAAAGAAAAAATAATGACTTGAAAGTATGTTATTACCCAGACAAAAATAACTTTGACAATATGTAACTGAAATATTCATATGCACAGTAAGATATGCTTCTTTGTCATGAAGGTCTTCCTATACTAAATCATGGTGAGTGTTCATGATTATAATCTCTTCCAATGAGTGTGTTACAATTCACTTAACCAATCTTCTATCATTAGATATTTATACTTCTTCAAACTTTTTTCAATTATAAACAGTTCAGTGAATATTCATGTACAGATATAACTTTCACTTTCTTCTATAAATGCCAAAACGGGCATATAAATTTTAATGCCTTTGAGACATATCACTATATCATCAATATGAACTTTTACAAATGCGACATAGGGCATTTATTTTATTATCTACTCATTAACACTGGAAATTATCTTTCTTTCTGACTTTTAAATGAATATGGAAATGTGTTTTTCAGCCTTGATAAGTAAAAATATATATCTACTATGAGGAATTTCATATAATTTAGAGAGGTCAGGAAAGAAAGAAACACCATAGCAGATTTTAAAAAACTGTTAAAATTCTGGTATATGACTTTCTAAAATGTCTTTTTTTCTATAAAATTAAGTATGCTTGTTTTTCCATTTTAAAATTTAACTGTAATTCACCTACGTAAAAATTCACCATTCTTAATGTCAAGTTGTCCAAGTTTTGACAAATGTGTATTGTTGGGAAATCATCAGCACAGTCTAGATATAAAACAGTTCCAGCTTCCAGAATATTTCCCCAGACTCCTGTGTAGCCAATTCCTCTTCTGACCCCCTCGTGTTCCTATAGATTGTTTTCCCCAGAATGTCACACAATCATCATACGGTATGTAACCTTTTCAACTCCCTTCACTTGCTGCTCATATCAGTAGTTTTTAAAAATTACTGGGTCATATAAGTTTCTTCTAATCTTTGCCAGTTTTATTGATAAAAATGACATATTCTTCTGAAATTTCACATTTGCCTCTTTTTAGTGAAATGAAATATTTTAGATGTTTATTGCTCATTAGAAATGTTGCTAGAAGGAATCACAATAGCATCTCTAAAAATCTATGATGAGAGAGAAAAATACTGTGTGATCTCACATATATATATATATATATATACATATATATATATACATATATACATATATACATATATATATATATATATATATATATATATATATATATATATATATATATATATATATATGGGATCTAAAACAGGGGAACTCACAGACCCTGAGTAGAACAGTGGCACCCAGGGTTGAGAGGTGGGGAAATGGGGAGATGTGGGTCCAAGGGGACAAACTCTCAGTTATGAAACGAACCAGTTCTGGGGCCATAACATACAGTGTGGTGATTATAGTCATCACTACTGCATTGTGTAGCTGAAATTTGCTGAGAGTTGATCTTCAGTGCTCTTGCCACCTACACACAAAGGTAACCATGTGAGACAATGGCTGTGGAAATTAACCTGATGTGGTAATCATCTCACAATATATACATACAGTAACCCATCATGAAGATTAAACCATCACCAAGGCATCACATTTTACAACCTAAATAGATACAACTGAGTGGTCTGGTTGCGGCTGTGCTATTTCTTTAGTTGACTAGTTGACAACATTGTGTGTGTTTCAGGGGCACAGGCTCACACCTCTTCACACGCTGATCACCACCCCACACCCACCTCCAAACACCACAAGCCCACCACGATCCTGTGCAACTGACATGTATCAATCATACATCAATAAAGTTGGAGAAATTATACCCCGAGTCAGGTTTTCCTCGCTCTTTATCGCTGCCCATCAGTGATGTGGTTTTACTGTCTAATATTTGAAACTTAATTGACCAAGAAATCTCATCTCTGCTCTGGTTTATATTGGCGCCATCTGTGTGTGATGAGGGGTTGAGACACGTGCTTCCACCAGATGGGCCAGGAGCCAGGACCTTACATGTGCATGTTGGTGGAGGTGGAAGATGGTCTAGTCCTTCTGCCTGAACAGCAAGGACAGGGGGAACTGGAAGCCTGTGAGGCCACATCCTCAGGCATGCGGCCTTATTCTCACGGTAACTGTTTCTCCTCAGTCATCCCAGAGCCAATATGATGAAAAATAATGAGCTTGTATCCATCAACATTTATGAGGTTAGTTTCAGGCTAACAAACAAGGCCCTCCAGGCAAAGTCATCCACCTGTCAGAGTAGAGGAAAGGGCCATTCTTCCAGAAGTTTCAACATCTTGCTCTAGTGAGACTGTACAACCTTGTGGTAAAGGGCAAAATCCTGCAGTTCAGCTGATCCTGGGTTCAAGTGCTGAATCTGACCACAGACTGTGAGACTTGGTCGCTTAACTCTCTGGAAACATGGTTTCTTGGTTAGCAGAGAGAATAATAAAGGCACCTACTCCCGAAAGAGTCAATGGAATTTGGTCTAGAATAGCTCATGACACGGGGTGAGGAGGCTATTTCACTGAACCAGGTGCTGGCAGCTGCTGCTGTCGCCACTCAGAGTATCAGTGACGTGTAGGGGGTTTGTGCTGTTCCTGCCCAGCCTGAGTCAAATGCACAGGAGAACAAGGGAAACTGGCCGCTCATCAGAGTGAGAACATTCAGAGCTGTCCTGGGATCCATTTCCTGTCTCCATGTTTCCTTCCACGAGACTGAGCCGTGTTCTGTGAGCACGGACCCTTGACCCCAGCTTCCCATCAACAAATCCTGCTGAAGATTGGGGGTAACAGACCAAAATGGCTTAGTTACCACCTCCCTTCCCAACAAGGAGTCCTTTCTGTAGATGCAGAAACTGGAGCAGAGAAGCAAACAGTGGATTCAACTCAAGCGCTGCAGGGCGCTGGCAGGCACCCACGCTTTCACAGCATCACACAGCGTGCTCTGCGAGAGTGTGGGGTTGGGCGTTTGAAGATCAAATCACTCACTCTCCTGAATTTCCTCATCTCCACTCTTAGAAAAAAATGTGATCGGGATCCAATGGGAACTAGACAGCCACAAACCCTTGGTCCCCTTCCTTCTGTCTTGATCATTTTAGCTCTTGGGGTCTGCTGTTTCTCTTCTTTCCTTCCTCTGATGTTTTTCTGACCCCTTGTCCAGTTTCTAGTTGGTGAAGACTTTTGAGGCCTGGCTGTGGGGGGCAGAGGCACACATGCTCCGCTCTCCATACTCCTTGGCAAAGCAAGGAGTCTGGCTGCCGGCTTGTGCTTTCTCCTGGGGTTGGGGGGGGGGGGCGCAGGCATGCAGAGATGGCAGCCAGCAAAGAACTTTCTGGAAAAATGCCACCTACCTCGAAGTACCTCTCCATCGTGGGTTCCTCGAGTCCTTGCTGGGTGCAGGGTTGCCACACAGAGCTCGCCAGGTAAATTTTCACCAACCCATCCTAGCTCACATGTTAGGCCGGCACCTCTTATTCTTACCAAGATGTTGCCCTTTCTTGGGGAAAGGCAGGCCTTGGTGGTACCAGCCTATTTCCCTGGCTCTCTTGTTGACAATCGAGGCACCATCTTCAAAAGCAGTGTGTGCTTTTGTGTGGTAGGGAACCAGGAGGGGTCCAATTTTGCCATCAATCATATTTAATAGCATATGCTATTAATGTAATTTTGTTATTGAAGATTCTTAAATCTATTCAGTGGCTTGCACAAGACAATTATGGTTTTTAAAAAGTACATGCATGCAATTGGATATCACCTTTAATTAGAGCTGTAGCAATTAAATATGGTCATTATAAATGTAATATAAAATATTCATTAAATAACGGTTGACGTGGCATTTCTTTGACTTAAAGGAAAATGACATTGGGATCAAACAATGAGAATTCTTATTAATTATTTGATGTCTTAGAAGAGATTGTCTGCTAGGAGGAGGATGTAAAAGTGGGGAGAAGAAAGCTGTTGACATTTGGAACAGCTTTTCTTTGCCTCGGAGCCAAGCTCAGCTCCACGCTGCGTGGCTGGGAGTTTGAAGGCCTATTCGTTGCCCAAAGCCAGGCTGCTCGCATTCAGGTTTCAGACCTGATCACCAACGAGGCCCCCCAGTCTGCAGAGGCCCCTCTAAAGTGAGGCCTGGGGCCTGAGGTGTCCACAGCATTCTCTTTGTGAAATCGTACCTCTTTCATGGAGTGTCCACAATGTTTGTTTTTGCATCATGGCAAAATTAATGTGTGCCTCAGGCTGGCAGTGCTTCCTGGAGGCAGCCCATGGGAGGTGAGAACGTTTTGGGGGAGAAACCCCAAATTCAACAAAGGCCTAATCGCATTTTTGACGTCCGGAAGCAGAGGTACTGAGCCCTAATCAAGAATCGGGGTGGCTTGATACCTTTTTCTCAGTAATAAAAGATTAAGACAGAAATACATACAATCGATTAAATAAAGAAGACAATGATTTCCCCGTCCCCCAATCTGCCTTTGTGCAGCTCTGTGTTTTGTTTCAGCGAAAAGGTTTTTCCTCCTTGGAAAAACTAATGGTCTCAGTTTATGTCCCTTTATTGTTCGCTCTCCAGTCATTTTGTGACTTGTCATTTAAGAGCCGGGGAAAGAGGCTGCTTTGTACCAGGGAAAGGCTTCGGCTGGTTCCCCAGTCTCGTTGCTGCAAACATATTGGCCAGGGAAGGATCTAGAAAGGAACTACAGAAGGTGAATAACGACTCCTCCAACAATTTAGAATGTTTGAAGTTAATTATCCTGCCCTGATGACTGGTTGTCTAGACATTTTAAGTATTTATTTTGTGGTGTCCCCTACAGTTCATAATTAAAGACCTAAAGGAAGGCTCCCGGAGGTTTTTACTGGCCAGACCAGAAATTACCCACACAACATGCTCTGCTTGGGCAGAACACAGGAAGAAGCTGCATTCCTTTATTCCATGCAGCCTGGTCGGAGGCAGCGACGGGCGTATTGACTGTCTTTGAACCACCCCGCCATTAATGAACCCAGCGAGATCCATAAGGCTCAGCTAAGGAGCCCCATCTGGGACTCACTGTGTCACTTGCTCCTACGGGAGCGAATGGGACGATCTGCTAGAGCCAAGTGCTCCCAAATTTCAGTCTCCTGATATTGTACATCAGAGTCGGGACTACAATAGGAAACGCCGAAATGTAGGCATGCCAAAATCATTCATTCATTCATTCATTCATCCAGCAAGTATGTCTTCAGTGTTCCTGTGTCAAAAGCAATAAGCTAATATTTCTGGAGAAGGCATGGGGATCTGGGTCTGGATCTTGGTTTTGCTACTAATGAGACATGTGACCTTGGACAAGTTGTTGAACCTCTTTGAAACCTTGTCAACTGAGAATCCAGGTTTCCCCTGCTATTTGCAAGAAGAACCTTCTTATTTGGTATGCGTCTGTAGATTTTGTTTTCAGTCTGGGAACACTATTACTGTTAATTCACATGGAAAAAATTTTGAGCATTTCCAGACCCCCAAAATAACTTACCAAATCATACCAAATAGGAACATTCTACTTTTGGATAGCAAGGGAAACCTGCAATAATATTTACTCTTGCAAGGTTGTTAGAGAGATGAAATAAGAGGAGAGAGATAAAATTCACCCAACCTAGTGCCTCACCCACAGTCAAATGTGGGTTAATCATCAGGGATTTTCAACATGTGTAAATATTTGGTGACGTATAATTAATACGAAGGGGGTATGTAAATTGTGATGCTCTAGGCACTCGTGATCAGGTCTTTAGTTCCATGAATTTTTTCCTAAACCAAAAGTCTCAAAGACATATCGATGAAAAGGTTCAGGGAGTGTCCATTCATCTGGGGACTAAGCCAACTCCCCAATGGGGCAGGAGAGCACTGAAGAGAAATGTCAAATCTCATGCTAAGGCTTCTAGGCCAACACAAATCTCTTGGGACTGGAAGGGCCCACGGGGGCTTCAAGGAGGAGGTGGGTTTGTTGAAGGAGCTGTGAGCAGGCTCTGCAGCCTGGACTCTCCCAAATTCTGGAAGAATGCATAAGATGGGCATAGACACACGCTCAAAGGCCAGCAGAGTTTAAAAGAGCCGGACTCCAGTGCACGCTACTATTTAAATTGCAAAGTAACTAAAGGAAGTTTGTGTGTGTGAGTGTACGTGGTTATAGTTCTTTTTATTTGGTCACCAGGCACTGCCATTTCAAACCCAACTCCTCTCTGGGGATTTTCACCTCTGCTTGTGGGGGTCCAGACACACAGCTCTCCGCCATGTGTGACATTCCTGGACTCTCGCTCTGCACCCCAGAGGACCCCAAATATCACCATGTCAACGAGTGAAGTGAATGTAAACTTAACTCTTCACCCCTTAGAATCAGTGCTCCTCTTACAGGCCTCCCCATTTGTCTGGAAGGCTAAGTCATTTTTCATTTCCAGGGATTTCCAGAGCAGTCAAAGCAGCCACATCGCCCGTCACCATATTTTCATTGTGTTCTTGGAGGTTCAAGAGGAGGGGAGTTGAAGGAATGGCTCCTTCTGACCCCCAAATGTAGCACAAGATGGAGAGAGGGATAGTGGTGGACAGATGGGCAAGAGGACAATTGAATGCATGAGGGAATAAATGAGCGAGTTCCCTGCCAAAAGAAAGAAACTCAGTTCATGGACTTTTGTTGGAATGCTTGAGGAAAGGAAGCCATTTTCCCCAATGGGTGCCTCTGCATGGGGGGAGCCTGCCAGAGTCAAAAAGCAGAGGAAGGAAAAGAGAAGGAGGGAGAGAAAGAGAGAGAGAGAGAGAGAGAGAGAGAGAGAGAGAGAGAGAGAGAGAGAGCACAAACAATGTCTTGGGGACATTATCTGACCACCTTCTAGCCCTGACCAAGCCACGCTCCTGGGCTCTTCTTCCGTGTGAACAAGTAATGTCCCTTTTCCTAAGTTTCTTTTATCATTTTCAAACCACAGTCCTTGGACACACAGCAGGCCTGCCTACCATCTCGAAAAACCTCATGAAACCAGGTGGTCGCTGGCGTGATGTAGAGTCACCGCCGTGGGGGGAGCAGCGCTGGGTGCATGTAAGCTGGATTTGGGGCCTTTTGTAGGACAAGGCGGGAGGCTGGGCTTAAATCCCTATTTCTGTGGCTGGGTTAGCTGGTGACTTTCACTTTTCTGAATGACCTCTGTGAAATTAATACCCCTCTGTCCCTCTGATTTAGATATTGGAAAAATCCTCTTCTGGTCGAAATTTGACCGAGGTTGACTAATAGAATATCCTCCCAAATTCATGTCCAAAATATTTCTCCAGGTAGGAAAAAGTGGATTTTAAACAGCTCTGATATTTTCCCCTTTGTTTTATCAATACTGCCTCATTTCAGTGTGGGGAAGCCAAACGGCTCCGGCTTCATCCCATGAATTAATGATTCTTCAAATCAATTTAATTTGGAGCCTAATAAATTTTCCTAATGACAAATCAATGTCAAAAATAATGAAAGAAGGAGTGATTCAATGTGTTTGCCCCCCAATCTCTACATCCCTAAGCAGAGATGTATTATGTGAAGGACAGATTTAGCATTTTCTCTTTCTCAAACGCGTGGCACTTTTCCCGATACAGGGTCAATTGTCAAAGGGAGGAATACAGATTTCTTTTCCCTCCTACAATCAGACACTAATATCTATGTCTTATCCTTCCCGTGCTTTTTCATGTCTGGCCAGAGAGCTAACACCAGAGCAATAAGTTCCTTGGTGTTCCTTGCTCAGACAAGCAAACAAAAAGGATGGAGATTGTGTGTGTTCAATGCATGTGTTGCAGGAACATTTTTAAACAATGCTGTTAGGTTGCTAGGTGAAGGCATCACACACACTAATACAACGGAATATGTAATGGGAAAGATGACCTGACATAAATAAGGTTGCTTGTTCCTCTTAGCTTGACTTCTATTGCTGGAAACAAATAGATAATCACACTATTAAATCAGCATGGCTACCATCTCCAGATGCTTGGTGGATATCCCAGAGAACAACCAGTACTCAGAAAGAGCCTACTATGTGCCCATCATGGAATCAAGTGCCGCCAGTAGTCAAGAAGATTAAGTCTGAATCTTTATGAAACTTAAGACCAAGCTGAAGGGTGCAAATCTGATGCTTTAAGTCACTCACAAGAAAATGTGGGTGTTGATGATGATAGGGGCTGCTCGAGTTCATAGAAGGGAAACAGAAAGGGGAACGTTATCGCAAAGGACAGATGCTGCAAGGTTTGGGCCATGAGTGTCATCCCAGAGTGAGGATAAGGTTTGATTGACAGGAAGGTTCTTCCTCATTCTGCGGAGAGGCTCTGACTTGAGTGCTGAGCTGTGTTCTGAGAAGCCCTCCTCCGTGCTGGTGCCTGAAGGTGTCTGGGTTGGCAAAGGTATTTTTGATGGTATAAGGTCTTGCTTTCAGGTACTCCTCCATTTGTAAAGGGCAGCGGGAATATATTCTCCATGCATTTATCTTCATTCTCAAACTACCTTCAAGTTGGACTAAAAGAGTATAAGGGTCCAGGCCGGGTGACCCCAGGAAGAGCGCCAGGGATGGGTCTCCGGGAAGTCCCAGGGGCATTTTCTTCTAGGGTTGTGAAACTCCCATCTCAAGTGTCTGCCGTAATGGATGTGTTTAATAATAACCCTTGGCCCTTCTGGGAACAAGGTTCAAAACAACTCAACCTTTCCCCTCTCAGAGCTGAACATCATCAAATATTTAAGGTTGGAACATGCCCTTCCTCGTGGTCATTGTTAAGTGAAGGAAGGAAGAGAAATTCCAGTCTCAACCTTGGCCACCTTGAGATGCTGATTTTTCTCTTAGAGGTTACAGTAACCACTAGCTGTGCTCATGGCAAATTGGTCAAGCTCTGAGCACATGGGATCTGGAGTTGGCTGGAATCTTCCTGCAGCGTAACTTATCAGCAAAGGAGAAATAAGCCAAGAGAGGCCATTGAGAGCTGTCTTGGCCTGGGATCAAGATGGCCCCGAATCTTGCTGGCCACTGTGCTGAGTCCTCCTGGTGAGAGCGGTGGGTTTGCACAGGTTGCTGTCAGGGTTAGGACCCAAGTGGGAAATTAATTCAAGAGATAACCCACTCCCTCCCGGTATTTTCCCTACATCATCAAGTCTTAGACGTGCATTCTTTTGCTTATTAATATTCAAAGTCATGATTTTTTTTTTAAAGTATCCCAGGGCGTTTCTTTTCTAAGTTTCACTGCTTTGACTGTATTTGTATTCTAGCTGTTCAAATGTCTGTCGAGCACAAAGAGACCTGGGCTTCCTTTGGCCAAAGTCAATGGCTCTACTCAAGCTCCCCAGATTCCAAGTGGGTATCTCCTTTTTCATTTAAAGACTGACCGACTCTCTGAGCTCCATGAGGAAAGTGAGAAACACTCTACCTCTTTTCAACACCCTCCAGTAGATCAGCTCTTAGCACGTTTTGAGACATGAAGACTCTGGACCATCCTGCATGTCACATGTCATGTGACAACAGGCCTGGGCACGTGTGTTCAGGTGACAGCCCTCACGTGGCTCTATGGAGCATGCACTGTGGGAAATGCGCTGTCCGCCATTTCTTCATTCTTGACTCCATCCCCACTCATCCTGGCCTCTTGCTCGTGCTCAGCAGATGCCACCATGTCTTCAGAACTCTGGCGTTTCCAAGGCCTCAACAGTCATGACTTTATTTGTCCCTTGATACGAAAGCTCTTCATCTTCCAGGCAGGGGAGGGAGAGCGAGAGATGCACGGAGGTCGCCTGGGGTCACACAACCTGAAGCAGTAGAATCAGGCCCTAATTGGCATCTGCTCACCCCAAACGATGTGCTTTGTATTCTGCCACCACAGGAAGCATCAGGGAGGAAACAGAAAGTAACCCCAAGGCCTTCAGGATGAGATACCACCCAAGCCCAAGGCAGTTAAGAGTCTTCTCACTTTGTCTGGACGAGTATCTCGGGACAGGCTGAGTCTCAAGGCTGTAACTGAAGCAGTGGACACGTGTGCCAGTAGCACGTTGCATTGTGACCAGTCTGAAGGTCTCGGCTAATCAGCCACTTGTGCCTTCAGGGCTGCTCCGAGGCCAGCGCACATCCATTGCCACGTACCCCACCACGGATAAGGGGTGTGGGAGAAGGGCTCAGAAACGGGGAAGCTGGGTTGATCCTTGGTGAGAAATAATGTCCAGCAGGTCACAAAGGCTCCTCGCTTTCAGTCTGTCCTCACCCTCTCCATGTCATCCATGCACACGAGTGTCCTCCACTGCTCTTGCATCCTCCTCCTTGGCAAAGAGCCAGCAGCTGCAGTCCACTGCCCTCGGAGGCACCCTCACCTGACTTTCAAGACCGCCTCTGCCCTCTGCGTCCCGTCTGCTGCCGTGTCGCCACGCCGGCTTCTCCCAGCTTTACCGTGTCCAGCCCAAGGTCACCCACGCCCACCACGGTGCTGTTGTCACACTGCGTCCAGGGAACTCTGCTGGGGCCACTCCAACTCTCTGACCCAACCTTTAGAACCCAGAGCCATTCTTGCTTTTTTCCAGAAGATTTTAACAATCTAGCCCCGACTGACTGTGAATCTGACCTGGTAGACTTCACTGCGGGTGCAGCAAGTTCTCAGTCCCGAATCGCTAGTTCCTGGCGGGCGCGCATCTGTCCCGACAGATCCTAAGTTCCTGAGCGCTGTCATCTGTCCTCACAGCCCTGGACCCCAGCCCCACACACTCCCCCGGGGCTCAGGCGGTATCAGGCTCCAGCCAGCCCTCCGCTCCTTGTGCAGTGCTGTTTACTGGACTGCATTGTCCAGGGAAGCCTGGAGGGGAGCTCCTTCCTATACAGGAGGGAATAAAGTGTGGTTTCTTGAGCAATTTTTTTTAGACCGAATATCATTACCTTTTTAAAGTGCTTACTGGCATCAGGAATTGTATTAAGCACTTCGCATAAATTAGCTCATGCAGCCTCCTGAGAATTCCAGGTCAGGTCCCCGAGGCGCAGAGAGGTTAAGCAACCGGCCCCACGTCACACCGTAAGTGGCAAAGACGGATGTCCGGCGATCTGGTGGAGACATGCCCCTGGCATCTCGGTGGCAGCCTCCTGTCCAGGTAGGACTTGCTCTTTCTCCTTTCCAGACTTCTGATCTTACCGTTGACAGCTCCTTGTCCCTTGTGACTCTGGGAGCTGGAAAATGGACCCCAAGTGCCGTGTGCCAGTCACTTGGGGCCACAGGAGCCGCACTCTGACAGGGACCCTCGAAAAGCTGCTTCCACCAGGCCACACCCCATCCCTGCCTGGGATCTGGAACCTCCCTGGTGGCTGCTCCTTCCTCCTGCACCTCCCTCTCCCCACCCCCGCCTCCTCCCTCAAGCCCCAGCCCCACCATTAATGAGAATCAGAAGGAGGGAGAGTGGGGACTTGAAAGAGTAATTCCTTTCTCATTTATAGGTCTCCACCGGAGGACCAGGGGCAAGGAGTGTGGTCTCTCCCCTGAAGCCAGGAGCAAAGCTCTCCTAGGGGGCTGGGTCCTGGCTGGGCTCGGCCTGTGACCTCTTGTGCCTTAATCTCCCCAGCTGTACAATTAGGTAAAAGTTGGGCTACAATGAAAACCAGATGTCACATCAGGAGCGAAGTCTCCTGGGCAAACAAATTAAATAATAAATAAATGCTTTCGGTTTTACTAGCGACTGGCCATTCTATACCTCCTCCCTGGCTCCAATTAGAGTGCTCTTGCTGTCTTGTGCAGTTTTAAAGGCCAAGTGTGAATAAGAAAGCATCCTGTACCCTGGGCGCGCTGGCAGGCTTGATTTTGACTTTGGACAGTTGTTTGTCTTTGCTCGGGTGGTACGCAGCGTCGCCAGCCTGTTTTTGCAAATCGTCATGCGTTTCACTTGACATTCTGGGTGAGGGAGGTCGGGGCCCGGGTCGGGGGCCAGGTCCCCAGGTTGTAGTAGCTTTTTTTATTTTGCCATTTGGGGAACATGGAGCCTGGGGCGTTCTCCTGCATGAAGCTCTCCGGGAATGACGGGGACAGAGAGCGTGCACGTCTCGCCAGGTGCTGAAAACCCAGCCAAATCCTAACAGAGGCCCCCGAACGACACTGAGGGTGGACTCTGAATGCGAACGTCCCACGAGACTCTGTGTGTGCAACTGCCTCGCTGCCTCGCTTCGCGTTTATGGCTGATCATCCTCGGCTAAGCGTGGGGCTCGGAAGGTCTCAGGGATGTTATTTTCATTCATTCTTTTGTTCGTGAGCACATTCATTCATTCAACAAGTATGTATTGAACACCTGTTACATGCGCCACATTTTTCCTGGCACCGAGGGTGCAGCTGGAGCCCAGCAGAACAGACTTCCTGCCAACAGGACTGAAAAAAGCAAATTCTGACTTTACAACCTGTTTTAGGATCAGAGCTCTAGTCATCCCTGCTGAACCCTTAGGAAAAAATTTAGGAAACTGTGTATGGAGTGACAAGAGGTGATGCAATTAAGTGACCATTATCACATGTGACTCTCGCACGGCCGCGTCTGGGCTGAGCTTTCCACCCACAGTGACAGTCCGGCTCTCAGCTAGGAAGCTCCCGTGATGCGGCGCCTGGGCCACCACCACCTCATCTCCTGTATCTTCGCGGCCTTAGAGTTGCGGGAACCAAGTCTCCGAGAGCCCTATCTGGCTGTGTAAGCTCTGCCACGCCTGCTGGCCTCCGGGAAACACGAGGACACGCCTAGACGTCACACTAACCTCTAGATACTTATTCAGCATCTCCCATGTGCCAGAGACCCAGCAACTTGCCCGGTTATCTCATCCCATCTCCACCTCCTCTATAAGGCCAGAATGGTGACCCCTGTTTTATAACAGAGGCGATGGAGGGGGGTCAGCGTGAAGTTCCTTGCCTGGTGCCATGCAGCTCCTATGTGTCAGAGCCAGAGTTGACCTCCAGGGCTTTCTGATGCCTATGTCAGCATTTCACCCACCATTTTTAAGCGTCATTTTTTTTTTTTTAAAGATTTACTTATTTATGCATACAAGAACTGGGGGACAGGCCAGAGGTGCAGGGGTAGGGGGTGAGATGATCCACCAGAGACTGTGAGGAGCAGAACAGGTGGATGGACTGAAATCCAATGCTGAGGGGAGCAGCGGGGAGACAGGAGAGGTCTGCTGTGCCCTGTGGGTCAGATCCCTGGCTGGGGATCGAACTCATGCCCGAGTGGCTGCAGATAGCTTGATAGTGCTGTGTCTTTAACCCCAGCGCCACCAGGGAGGCCCCTAAGTGTCATGCTCTGTAAGCAGAAAAGTGAAGGCTGAAACTGAGAAAAGCAGCCTCGATGCCTTGGCTTAGCTCCCCTGGCCTTTGCAAGGATCTGAACAGTCCAGATAGGCTCTGGAGAGTCTTCCCCTGGGCGGGGAGACTTTGTCACTGGTCAGATGGGGAGACGAAGCCAAAAGTGGCTGTGCCCTTTCCAGGAACACACGGCCAAGTCCGAGCCAGAGGGATTTCTTGGCTCTGCGTGTGGCTGGCGTCGGCAGGCGTCTCTCAGAGGAAACATCCTTTGTAACCGCCCTTTCTTGGGTGGTGGTGGGTGGGGAGGGCTCAGGATGAAGCTCCACTAGGGAACCTTCGCTCTGTGTCTCTCTGCCCAGCTCCAAACTCACAGGCAATCTGGGTCCAAGCAGGAGATGTCCGATCAGGGTGTGGGGGTTTTACCCTTTGTATTTTGCCTGTTTTGGACTCTGTACCGGAAGGAACATCGCCTCACAAACAACAAAGAGTTAGGACCAATGTCCACACTCCCATCACCACCTCAATCAAGACAGAGAATTTTCATCACCCCAGAAGCCCCCGTGACCCCTTTGCAATCAAACTGCACCCTCATCTGCCAATATAATTCCTAGATTTCCTTCTCTCTTTTATTTTTTTTAAAGATTTACTTTTATTTATTTATGCATACAAGGACTGGGGTGCAGGCCAGAGGTGCAGGGGGTGAGCGGATTCACCAGAGACAGAGTGGGGAGCAGAACAGGCAGATTGACTGAAACACACTGCTGAGGGGAGCAGCGGGGAGACAGGAGAGGTCTGCTGCGCCCTGTGGGTCAGCTCCCTGGCCGGGGATCGAACTCATGCCACGTTGCCTGGGATAGCTTGATAGCGCTGTGACTTAACCCCTGCGCCACCGGGGAGGCCCGCCTCTCTTTTATTCCCTTCTCGTTGCATGATATTTTTACTCCTATGAAAGCCGGGGATGACATGTGGGTTATTTTCTTTTTAGCTAGTTTTTCTCCATTGTCCATACTGGCAGAATAAAAAGTTCACAACCCCCAGCTCTGTAAGTTTAACTGATCTCTGAAATCTAAAGATCTGTTTCTATAAGGGCAGATATAAAGGAGAAGGTACGGGGGATGAGGATTCAAGATTCTATTTGCAAGATGACAGACTCTGAACTCACAAAGTTCACCCAAGAAAGGATCCAAACATCACTGGCAGCTGGGCCCCCGGGGATGCTGGCAGCTGGCTCTGAAACCTTGCCCCAGTCCTACCACTGAGTTCCCAGGTGACCTCGGAGGGTGACTGCTTCTCCCTGAGCGCATTACACTCACCTGTAAAGCAGATCAGATTGGCTGAATCATTCCTGCAGCCTGATTTCTTCTCTGCCCGGGTCTGGATTAATTGCACTGATTTCCCCAGGGCCCTCCAGTCTGAACTGCAGGCTAGCATTTCCAGCCCAAAGCAAACACGCTTCCAAACATCAAGCTTCGAACAACTTCTGTCTAAAGTTTCCTTCCACCTCTTTCTGGGAAGCAATCAAGGAGTCCTTTTTCTAGGAGACTGTAATTTGTTGAAAAGCATTTGATTGTTATATTGAAAGGTTGCACTGTATGTGTAAAAAGGTGTTTATGAGGCTTCGTACAGTATAGTTAATAACCAACCAAGACCAGGGCCTTTATAACAGGGACCCTGGCTGCGAGCATCTATATTGTGCCTTTCTGGGGCCTGCTAATGTATAATTATGGTGGCTGGTGGTCTGGAATATAAACTGAGGTGCTCCCTGCAGCTGCAGGTCAGGCTTTCCTGCTATCGACAGCAGCACGCAGCGGCGGGCTCAGCCCGGCAGCAGTATGCCCCCTGGTTCCCTCCATCCAGCTCACTGGACACCTGTAGACTCCAAGGTAGGCTGAGCAAGGTGTATTTTTAGATGCTGAGAAACCATAGAGCCAGGGAGCAAGCAGTAATACAGTGCGTCTTGGTGGTGGATTACCCACGCAGGGGGGTTCGCTGCTGAAAGAAAATGGGCTCGAGCTACAGATTTCTTGCCAGAATAGGACAAGGGTTTCCTGCGAGCCGCCCCACCCCTGTTTCCTCTCTGCCCCCACTCCTCAGGGCACGCCCCACATGACCGGCACAACACCTACCGAAACAGATGAGTCTAACCAGGTACTTTCATCCTTGCAACCTTCTGATGGTCCTGGACCAATCCCAAACTCCTCACCATGGCCTTGGGGTCCTGCGGCAACCCCACCATACCACTTGCCTCATCTCTCGGGCAACACCCTGCCCCTCACTCCTTGATGCTGTGTCTTGTGCAGTTTTAAAGCCCACTGCTGAGGGGAGCAGCGGGGAGACAGGAGAGGTCTGCTGTGCCATGTGGGTAGCTCCCTGGCTGGGGATCGAACTCAGGCCCTAGCAGTGATAGTGCTGAGACTTAACCCCTAGGCCACCAGGGAGGCCCTCTGTTGTCACTCTTAATTTGCCAACTCCTGGGAGAAATTCTCTCCAAATAACAGAGGTCCCCAAAGGTTATCTGATTAGCTCAAAGTCCCGTGGGCAGAGGGCATGAGAGGACACCACATCCGTGGAGCTTTGCCTTCACTGCCCGCACAGGAAAGCACCTTGGGGATAATTCTACATGGGGACATAACTTTTTAAATAGTTGAAGATTATTCCACAATCTGCACGCACCATCATGCGTGACCCGTCCCCCGTGGATGGACTGATGTGACTAAGGTCCCTTCGCCCTTTTGTGGTTCTTGCCTATGCATTGCCACTAACACACCCCCACGTCTCCGAGCGAGCGGTAGTACATTCCTCTAAAATAAGTTGTTCTAAATATGCATAGATCAACGGATCTGCACATTATAATATTAGCCAGATAGTCCAGTAAGGCCCCCCACCCAGAATAACACCAGGGTTGATACCTCTTTACCAATAATTGTGCTAACTGTTGAAACCATCACTCCTTTAAGGTTCTGCCAATATTATAAGGCCAAGATGACATTGCATTATGGTTTTCAAGCTGCATTTCCTTGATTGCCAGTGAGTGTGGGCATTCTGCATACGCCTCTAAGGTCTTTCGTGGTTTCATCTAGGAAGTATGTCCTCAAGTCCCTGGGAGAGCTCTCTAGGGGGGTTCCTTGCCTGGGGCAAGTGGGGACAGGCTTTACTCTGGGAGTCTGTGGTTTCTGCCATCACAGCTAGAGGTCAAGTTTATCCCCCCAAAAATAAATTAAAGGGAAGGAATTATACAGGGAGGGAGAAGGAGGGGTGTGACCAGCATATGCCAAGCAGCTTGGGACAGGGTCCTAAGGCAGAGGGGCTTCCTCCACCCCCAGCACAACGCCACCTGCAGGAGCTATCTTAGGACTTGCGTCCCTCGGAGACCTTGGGGGTTCAGGCACACCATGAAGTTAATGAAGCTTGATTCTCAGGGACCCTCACTTGTATAAACCCCTTTCAAGGCACTGAGGGGGGCCTCCATGTTGTGTTTATGGGGTCACATGTGCTGTCACAGATCGAATGTCTGTCTCACCCCCAAATTCATGTCTTGAGATCTCAGCAGACAATGCATCTGAGGACAAAGCCTCGCGAGTGCCACTGGTGCTCATGTAAGAGTGTGCGCCCCTCCCCTCTGGCCACGTGAAGACAGAGCCAGACACCGAATCTGTTGGCCTATTGGCCCTGAACTTCCAGAACTGTGAACTGTGAGAAGCAGGTGGTAGCCATTGACCAGCCCCTGAGTTTGTGGTATTGGGGATAGCAACCTGCAGGGACTAAGACACGTTTCTGAAAAATTGGCAAAATCAAAGATTTTAACTTCAATTGGGTAAAACAGTGGCCTCTTTCTTCTCCAGCTTCCCTTCCATTGCGCTTGTCCTTGTGTTGGGTGACCATGGACATTGTCAAGAGCTGTTCAAGTGGACACAGAGAAGGGAGACCTTTAGCTTGTGGTCAGTGAGGGCATCTGCATGGACAGTCAATTACCACTCGCTGCTCCCGTGTGTGACTTCAGGAACAATCTGCCCCAGGGGCCAGCTCGCCTGCCTCGTGACACCCAAGTACAAAGACAGACACTGCGGTGACTTGGGAACGCGCCCTCCACACATGGTCCCGGGATGCGGGGGGAGAAGAGACACGTTTGGGAGGTAGAGAACCAGGAGCTAAGCCGTGAGAAATTCTATATTCATCCAATGAGCATAATTATATAAGCAGAAATTTCTGTTCACATTGATTCCTAGTCAAAATAGAAGTTCGTTCCTGTCAGAATATACTAAATAAAGCAGCATTTTATTGACGATATAATTATAAGCCCACCATAACTTATATGCGGATCCCATGGAATACAATTTATCAGAAAGATCGTATTGGGAGACGCACCACAAACCTGTGTCCTTCAGTGACTGCCCCGACTGCATGCTTTCTGTGCTCCAAGTATCCTTCCTGTGCCCCAAATATTGTGCTTTGTTCATTTCAATCCATTTTTCTAATTCCAGCAGTAAAGGAGCCAACATCCTCTTTCTAGTCTCCCCACCGTCACACTAGTCATCAAAGAGCAAAGGGTGCAGATTGTCGGGCAAAGGACTATTAAGGAGTCCGGGCAGTGAATTAATTAAAATACTACTATTTTTCTGGGTATTGTGGGTCTTTAAAAAAAAGTGTCAACCTTTTAAAATGAGCATTGTCAGGATTTTTGTTCTTATTCTAAATGAATTGACTTTTGTGCTAAGTTTGTGACCAGGTTTACTTCATGAGCCCTCCCAAGTAAACACACTTCAGCCCCAATGTCTGTGGGAGACTGGAAGGTGTGTGGGTACCCCAAAGACCTCTCTAGTCTAGACTGTGAGCACAAGAACGCAGGTTGTTTAAACTCCTAGATGACTAGAACCCCTGTAGCGCCAGTGAACATGGGCTCTCTAAATCCTCACCACATAAATGAAGACCTTCTAGCTTTAAGATGCTCCTAGTGTTCTCGTGGTCCTTTTAAGTGGATCAGATTATTGTTCCAAATATCCACTCTCTTCCCCACCCCCATCGCCAAGGAGGAATAGGCCCCACCCTGCAATCGAACTTCGCTGCAGGACTTGCTTTGGTATCACGCTGGACGTAATACACTTGCCACCACGTGGCTTTGGAAGCCAGAAGAGCCGAAGCAGGCAGGTAGGAGCTGTGTGCTTGACCTTGTCCCCTTGACCTTCCACTATCACCATGGCAAGGGCACACCACGGCTCTTCTGTGTATCCAAGGGGGGGTGAAGACACAGAGGAGACAGACCCCAGTGCTGCTCTGGGTGTGGTTCCTGGTTTTTTGCCTTCAGTCTGGGAGTTAACCAGGACACCACACCCCTGTTCAGACAGATCCATGGGCAGCGGTAAGAACTAGCCAAAGTGAGAGGCAAGAAAAACTGTCTTGCGATGCAACCATTTAGACAAAGTCAAATATAGATTTAACAACTAATTATAGGAGAAAGCTGCAAAGTGCGTTATAAAATCAAGTGTTTGCACAGAAACATTTTTGCTAGAAAGCAAAGTGGTAGCTCATTTGCATGTTTGGTATTGTTAGCATACAAAGGAGCTGAACTGCTAAAATTAAGATAGTGAGTTGTTTGAAAACCTCATTTTAAAATAGAATAAATCACGCCACAGACAGATGTTTAAGAGTGTGCCTGATGTGCAGAGCAGGCCTCTGTGCGCGGCCTGGTGGGAGTTGAGCCTTCAGATGAGAGAGGCTCATTCAAACCAGAGGCAGCTCACTGCCTATGGCTTCCTGGGAAACTGTCACTTGAGGGCTTCGCAGTGTGAGTCCGGGCCGAGAGTGTGAATGTCAGCCCCAGCATCCTCAGTGCTCGAGCCATTCCTGCACAGGCACACGGCACGTGCCAAGGATGGCGCCACCTCCAGCCTGCACCCCTCCGCCCGTCAGGGGACCTCCCTTCCCTTACCTGGGCCGGCTCTCACGTACAGTATCGCTGTCACCCTCCCCCAGCTTCCCGTCTTCAATGTCGTCGTCATCATCATCATCATCATCATCATCATCGCAGTTCACACAGGGGCACGTGGAGCATGTCGCCAAATGCAACAGGCTACGAGGGAGCTGGCTCTGAGGCAACCCGAGTCTAACTCCAGTGCTGCATTGCACAAGCTCTCTATTCCCGTACACACAACACATGGTACCAAGTAACTGTTTCAGGAAAGTCAGTTTTGATGCTCCACTTAAAATATTACACCCATGAAACCAGATGTGAAGTGTCTTCTATTTTTATCCCCTGTGAGCCCCAAGAATGCTGCAAAATGCTGGGTTGGCACATCCTGCCCTGCCAGCACATGTCATCGGCACAGAATTGCAGAGTCAGGACGCGTATGGGGAGGGGAGAGCAAGGAAAGGGAACGTCTCCAGTCGTGGCCCGTGATAGACCCAAAGCCACTGCCCAAAGTCGCGTGGTTTTCAGAAGTTTTGAAATATGTTGCCACACTTGCGAGCCACCTGTACGGACGCACTTTTTACTTAAGCATATTTTAAAAGGAGATGAAATGCTTAATACACCCAAGTCTTTTCCCCAATAAACATTATAGTAAGTACAGAATTATAATGTTCATTTCCATTCATTTACTGGAATGAAAACCTTGGTCCATCCATGCAGTAGTTACCTGTTGCTGTGCAACAAAATACTTTAAAACTTAGTGACATGAAACAACAGCGATTGTGATCTCACAGCTACTGGGTGTTGGGCACTCAGGGGAAATTTAGCTGGGTCCTGTGGCTTGAGGACTCCCAGGAAGCTGCAATCAAGATGTCCCTTTGGGGGGGGTGGCTGTTGCTGCCCCAAGTTTGTATGGGGCGGGGGGTGGCCTCAGGCTCCCTTGGTGCCATTGGCACCGCTCAGGTCCTGTAGGCTGCTGGACCAAGGCCACTGTCAGGGCCTTCTTAGATGGACCTCTTCAGAGGGCAGAGGTCACCACCTTGCAGCCGGCTTCCCTAATTGAGCAAGTTTGATGCTCTATGACAGAAGTGATGGTGACATCCCGAAACCTGAGAAGCAAGTCACTTGGCCCAGGCCAAACTCAAGAAGGAGGGCATGCTCCAGGCACAGGAACACCAGGTGGCTGAAGTGGCTTGAGGCATCTGCATGCCTGCCCGCGCCCTGATGCTCTCTGTTATCAACCCTCTCACTCTTGGGGCCTGTGTATTTCACCTTGCAGCTTCTCACATCAAGGACATGTGAGCTTAACTTGGCACAAGTGGTGGTAGGTGCAGTCACAGAGAGACCCTGGAAGAGACGTGGGTGCTGGGAATGGCATGGAAAGATCACGCCGGAGCAAGAGGAGGCTGGAGAGTTTTATGAACTAGGAGAAAATTCTAGAAACCTTCGGCTAGCCACCCCTTCCTGGGACACGTGGGAGGCCTGCTTCAGGGGGAAATTAGATAATGGTTCCTTCAGTCCCAGAGAAAATTATTTTAGGTAGATTTTGACAGTGGCAGTTGATAGACATGGGCTGGATGTGCATTCAGTCTGTAAATGGAGGGAGATTTTCCAAACTGTCATTTGCTGCTTCCCTTTATGGAAAATTCCTCCAATTCTTTGAGAAAGGAAGATGTTAGCCCATTTTCTAGAGCGAGGGTAGCAAACTACAGGACCAAGTCCAGCCAGCCGCCTGTCCTGGTATATGGCCCAAGGGCTGAGTGGCTTTGACATTTTGAAATTGTTGGGTTGTCCACGGTTGCACAAGAACCTACATAAGAGCTGTGATTTTGCCTCTTGACCGGCAATGCCTAAAATATTTACTATCTGTCTATTTAGGAAAAAGTTTGTCAATGCCTGCTTAGAGTTGCCCCATGCTCAGATCAAAGATGGGATCAAAAAGAGATGCTGAGTCATGCTGCTGTTTGAGAAAGAAATAAGGAAAGAAGAGAGGGAAGGAGGGCAGGGGACAGTCTACACCGCCCACAACTGGGACTCAGTCCTTCCAGGTACACAGGGCACAGTCACCTGTGCTGTCTCTGAAGCACCCGTGTCCATGTCGGCACGTGAAAGTCCTCTTTCAAGACTTTGTTGTCTTTCAAACCATCAGCATCACTCTGATGGGAAGGAAATGGAAACATTTCCTAGGTTATAAAAATAAAATAATTCAGAAACTAAATAAACAAACAATAAAACTAGAAACATCACCAACTTCCAAGGATTTTCCCATCATCTGGAAACTCTTGCGCTAGTGGCTTAAGGGAAAAAAGGAAGTGCAGTGGCGACCCCTCGTCTGAGAAAGAGGAGAGGGCCTCTCTGGTGGCCTAGGGGTTAGGTCTCAGCACCATCACCACTAAGGCCTGAGTTGGATCCCCGGCCAGGGAGCTACCCACATGGCGCAGCAGACCTCTCCTGTGTGCCCGCTGCTCCCCTCAGCAGTGGATTTCAGTGGAGCCTCCTGTTCTGCTCCCCACTCTGTCTCTGGTGAATCCTCTCACCCCCTGCACCTCTGGCCTGCACCCCAGTTCTTAGAAAGAAGGAAAGAAAGGAGAAGGAAAGAGAGGAATGGGAAAGAAACTGGCCAGAGAGAAGAACCAGAACTCAACAGAAGGAAGCGTGAGCAAGAAGAGTGAACAGTCTTTCCTTAGCGAGCACACAGCTCACAGAAACCCCGCCGTCTTTAGGAAAGGTGAACAGGCTTGAAGAGTTTCCCAGAAGCACTGTGTTTGGATCCACTGTTTGCCAGGAGGAGCAAAGACTTGGGTGGGAGAAGTGTCTGACTTGAACATGAACTTTCTCAACCTCTGAGGCCACCAGTCTCACGCTGGTGTCATGCTACTTCCTTCCTCTGTCAAAGAACAACTCGAAGGCATTTATTTTTAACATCTCACAATGCTCTTGGGAATTGGTTTGCCACAAATGAATGCATGAGTGAGCATGGGGGGAGGGGATGGCAGTTTCTTAAGAAAGTAAACTTATGCTTACCATCTAATCCAGCCATTCTACTCCCAGGTATTCACCTAAGAAAAAGGAGAGCATATATGCCTATGCAAAGACTTGTCCACAAATGCTCAGAGCAGGTTTATTTGTAATTTCTGAAAGTTGGAAACAATCCAATGTCCATCAACAGATGAATGGACAAATAAACAGTGATGTCTGCAGAAATGAGTATCATTGGTAACAGGAAGGGATAAACTGTAGGTGCATGCTACAACATGTATGAGTCTCATGATAGTCACCCTGAGGACAGGAAAGAAATGAGACCAAAAAAGAATACATGCTGCAGGACTTCATTCACATCAAGCCATAGGAGATGCAAACAAATATAGAGGAGTCGTATCATGGTGGTCTGGGGGTGTGAGAGGGCAAGATTGCAAAGAAACGTGAGTATCCTTTGGGGGAGATGAATTTGTTCACTCTATGGATGGTGGCTATGACTTCCGGAGTGCATGTGGACATGCAAATTTATCAAATTGTACTCTAAGTATGTGCAGCTTACTGTATGTCAATTAAGACCTAGTAATGCTGGTAAAAATATTATGAGAAAACTCAAGATTGTTAAGATGCCAATCTTCCCATTTGGCCCAGAGATTCAGCACAATCCCAGCACACTATTTTTTGGATATAGAGAAAATGATTCTAAAGGTTATTTGAAAGAGCAAAATTCAGAATACTGAACACAATATTGACAATGAAAGAAAGTTGGAGAACTGGCATGACCCAACTTCAAGATTACTACAAATTTATAATAATCTTGGTAGCACAGCATTGGAAAAAGAATGGACACAAAGATTAATGAAACAGAGTAGAGACCCTAGAAATAATCCCAAAAATATGCATTAGAGAAAAAACAGAAGACAATCTTTTCAACAAAGATGCTCAAAAACATCTCGATTTTCATATTGGGGAAAAAAAAGAATTTAATCGCAGACCTCATACTTTTCCCAAGAATTAACTCAAAAGGGAGAACTGCAGATGTAAACAAAAACAAAAAACAAAAAAACTTGAAAGTGTAAACCTTCTGGAAGAAAAAATACATGAAAATCTAGATGACCTTAGATTTGGCGATGAGTTTCTCCATTTAGCACCAAAAGCATAAACCTTAAAAGAAGGATTAGTTCTCATGTGCTAGAAAAGAAGTATTTATAGATAAATATAATATGTGTGTGAGTGTATATTTTTTGCTCTCAGCTGAGGAGGTTTAGAAGGAGTGACATCCCAGCATCAATAGACACATCTGGTACCCAGATCTTGGTTTCTAATACCATCCTCTAAAAAAGGTAACCAGTCTTTTTTGAGAGATGGCTGATGCTAGGACTGGGGTAGGAAATTAACAGGAGGAGCCAAGAGCTTCTGGTACTGCCAGGAAGTAAGGAAGTGCCCAGAGTGACAATAAGGAGCCAGCACATTGACGGGCAGATGCCAGAGCAGCCCAGGAGTTGGCAAAAGAGTGCCCCAAGGGCAAGCCAAACACTTCGAACAAAAGCATACTCATACTGGATTATGACTCAATGTATAAAATAAGTAGCCATAAACACATACTGAAATCTATAATACGTGTATATATATTTAAAAACTGATATATATGTATGTATATTTAAAACTGGTGTACCATTAGTTTATAATACTTTCATAAATAAATAATTGAATATATTAACAAATGGAGAACAGCCAAATGTCCCATGCAGAAGAACTGAAAATAATTTCTCTAGATCTGTCATCCTCTAGAAGGGGGAGTAGAACTTCCCGTTCCTCAAGTGGGGGCTACATGTAGTGATCTCCTTCCAAAGAGGACAGTTAGGATGGGGGGAGGCTTCCTGAGTTAGGGGTTCCTGTCGATACCAGCAGTGACCCGTCATGTTGACAGGGTGTGTCCTGGATTTGACATAATTAAATGACACTTAGCCCATGATCTTCCTCCCCCTAACCCATGAACCGAAGTACATCATGAGAAAACCTTCAGACAAATTCCAGTAGAGACACACCCTGCAATAGACAACAGATCTGACAGGACTCCTCAAGTCTATCAAGGTCAGTTTTTCTGTCCCCCCCAAGTAAGTCTATTATTTAGAAAAGCAAAGAGTTACATGGCTTGTAAGATGCAGGATATAAGCAAAGCCCCAAGCACCCAGATCCTGACATGGGTCCTGCTGTGAGAACCGCTTCCTTGTCCTCTGTCATCAGTGACCTCCATGAGATTGTTCAGTCACTACCATGAGATTGTTCAGTCAATATTTTGGGACACGCCCATCACAGAAGCCACTCTGTCCTCCCAACAAGTTGGGCTCATTCTGGATATCCCGCTTGTGTCTCTGAGTGGTTGACAGTGTCGGTGTGCAGAAGGGGGGAGGGAAAGACCCAGAAGATGAGAAGCGATGGCTCACCCCCCTACAGAGTTTATGGGAGCTCGGGAACCTACACCATATACAGCTTAAGCTCAGGTTTATGTCTGGGAATATATTAACTGCCATCTGCCTGACCATTTGCCAGGTTATAAATTCAGGCGACACCAACAATGACACCATGCCGTGGAGCTCTCTGCTGTCTTCCCGTTTGATATTAAATGGATTTTGTTACCAAACTCTTCTTACAAACATGAAAAGAACAGTTGCCAGCCTTCTGGAGGAGCAGATGGTCTCGGAGGCTTCCCCGGCAGGCTTTCTGTGAGAGTTACAGGCTTCCTGTGTCTTTGCCGTAGAGTTGCCTCTGTGACAGTCGCTGTCGGGGAGAGAGGACATTCTGTGGGTGAGCTTCAGCCCTGACCTCACCTTCCTGCTGTGTGAGCTTGTGTCGGCTACTTAACATCCTGGAATCTTGGTTTTCTCACCCATAAAATGGGGGTAGCAACACCAGGCTCATAGGATCTAATGACAAAACTTTCTCTAACTGTCCTCGAGAAATACGTTTTACATCCTGACCTAACGTGGGCTGTTGTCTGTGTGGTTGTGTGTGCATGCACATACATACAGATACACACAAACATGCACGTGCACACACATACACAATTGAAACAATGTTTTCATCAAATAAAACTAATCCATGCAAGGGATTATACACTTCAATATTTTCCACTCTACTTCTAGTCCATTCTGTTTTGTCTTCTTCTATTTCAGGGGCAAGCCTATAAGTTGATTTTAGACCCACTAAAGGCTTATAACCTGCAGACAAGAAGCATTAGACAGTATGCTGACACACATAAAAAGTGCTTGGCAAGGGAAAGCTACTCAATAAATGTTAGCAGATAATACCGCTCCTGGTAGATTTCTTATTCCTTGTGGCAAGGTGATATAAAAAGGTAGAATGTAAACATCAGTCTGTTCCACAAACCCCACCAGTGGGTCAGAGTTTTCCTAACCCCAAATAGCATCTACTCACAAAAGCTGTGGCATTTTAATAATTCAAGTATATTCAGTCCAGGATACTGATGGAGCCCAAATGCTTTTGAACTTCTCACCTCTCTCAGTTCTCGGTGCCTCCTTCAAGGGCAACTTCTCTTCTTCTTTGATTTTCTGCTATTTCAGGGTCCCCAGTGGGGCTGAGCCTGGGTGCCCACTGCAGCGACCCGAGGGCCCGACCCGGTTGCTTGTCTTCCTCGTCTCGCTCGCCTACTTGTCTACCAGTGTTTTCCCGAAACATCTTGAAAGTAAACTACTTGTGCTCTTGTTTTGCTTTCACAGCTGGTTTCTGAGAGAAGCCAGCTTAGGGTAAGACTGTTCCACCTGCCCTGCTGCCTCTGCCCAGTCAGCCCTGCAGAGGTAAGGGTTCTGGAGGCCAGCAGACTTGCAGACACACTGGCTCCAGGTCCCCGCTGGGAACAGGCAGAGACGGGGCCATGCTTGAGGACCCAGTTCCTTCTCTCCTTTGTGACCTCTTCTTTTGTGGAGGAAGCTTCCAGAGTGGCTAAGGACTTCTTCAAATAATGCAAGACTATCTGCCCATCTTGTTGTTTGCTTTCCAACTAAATAAACAAAGTGCTGTGATCTCCAACATGGAATAAATTTATTTGCCCATCTTTCTTAAATCATATCTAATATCCTCCGGGTCTAGAAGGGCCTCCCCTGTATAACTCACTGGAGCGCCCACAAAACTACATTTTCTTCAGACAGAACATATCTTTTATTGGGCTTGTGTCTGTGATAATGATGCAGGTGAATTTTATCATTCCTTTCACCCTACTAGTAATGAACAAATTCACTGCGTATTACTTTGGACTTGATCTCTGGCAAAACACTACTGGAACAAACAATTTGATTTGTCAACACCTTTACAAGGGCTCCTCAATCAATGTCACAAATCCAAATTTAAACAGCAAAGTACATTTGACTGCAAGACCCGGGACTGATTAGAGCTCCGAGTTCAGAGAATTGCTCCAGACAGGGCAGCAATCAGATTATTAACTCCACTTGAAAATACTCTCTGCTGCCTGGGATTAGCATGCATATTTTGATATAGATCGATAAGCAATCTCCTTTCTATAAGAAATGCCTGCAACATTCATTTGGCTGATCAAAGGTAGATATCAGCTGGCCTTGACAGCTAGCTATTGTTTCCCCGCTTTCTTTACAGAAAGGCCTCTATTAAAAAAATTCTCTGGCTCTTTTTCAGCTAATAGTGGAAGCCAACAGAGAGCCACAAAATCCCATCTCTTTCTCGACACCGAAACACAATTAGTGCAGGAGGGACTTGAGTCTCTTTTGAGCTAACTTAACCCATTTCCACTGTACTCATTGACAAGAAATAGCAAGATTCTTCTCCCCTTCCACTATGACTTAATTTCCACGGGTGTGGGGGGTCCTGGGCTGGGGATGTTAGACGGCTGGAGCCCGTCCTGGGCCACCTGGCCACTTCCTTGGTGAGATCGAGGTTCACTGGTGAAGCCCCTAAAACTGTTTCGAACTCGTTAGCTCAGGTTTGCATTCTGAGTGAGGCATGGAATTGACTTACTGCTTTGAAGACTGTTATTCAATCCCCTAACCTTTCTCTCCCTCCCTGACTGTTCTGAAATGTCATTTCCTTGTTGAAAACCATCTCTTTGTCATGGCCTCTGCCTGTTTTGTCTATTTCAAATTGTTTCCCCTCACCTAACCCTTTCCTAATCAACCAACTAAGTAATGAAAACCTAACCTGCACACCCTATAACTATTTGCGTTTGTCTCAAGATCCCAATAAACAAAAAAGCAACATACATGTTCACCCTAAGGACTGATTTCTAAGTGACAAATGCAAGCTACAGAATAGTTTGCACAGCATAATTCTTTTAAAAATCAAAAATATGTTTGGGTTTATGTATGTGTATATTCATGATAAATATACATAATCCCTACACATACATACACACACACACACACCCCATTCTGTAACCAACAGTTGTGGAAAGGAAAATTAAAGGGAGACTTTCAGATTCTGCTAACCTATTTCTGTGCTACTTAAATTTTAAAAATCTTTGCATTATGCTTAATTCAGGAAAGCAATTACTTAAAAAAAATGAGTCATATTCTCACTGTGTATGTTCTGGTTTGTTCTTAAACTTCTTGCCATGAGATGTCAGCATGTCTGTCTTAGATCATAGCTCCCTGAAAGCCAATGTGGCCCATTTTCATACTGGCTCATGTCAAGGACATGGCAGAGGCTGTGTGTGTGCGAGACGGGAGGTGACAAGCTCACAAGGTGATTTGATTTGTTTTAACGCCTTCCTGATCTCAATGGATCGTGAGGGAGTTCAGCCTCGAAGAGTGAACATTAGTGTTTTCATATGGTTTAAAGTAAAGGCACTTGGAATAGCCATCGAAGGTAGACCTGAAACTGCACAAACAGAGGATATTCAAGTGTTTGTGATTGAACATTTCACGAAAGGTAAATATGTACAATAACTGCTGATTTTATAATGCTTCGAGATTTGAAGTGCTTGAAACGATGAATATTGACATGAACATTTAATTTTTTTCTTGCTGGGAGGAGGGTTTGCTAAGTACAGTTTTTTTCCATGTGCCTTGTAAGTAGGGTTTAGGGTCACCTTTGAGTTCCTGTGAGATCACTAGCATGCTCTGACATGATTTCACTGAATTTCACAGCAACCTGGTGGGGGGTAATCCACCACCACCCATCTCACACACACAGTTATGCCATATTGTTGGCATGAGCCTGAAGATACGAGCCTGAGACGCAGCCATAAAACCACCATGAGCCAGGTGTTGGGTTAGGCACTAGCTACAAGGCTGGTGTCCCTGCCCACTGGGACTTCACAGCTTCATTCAACATTTTGGGTATTATTTGAAATAAAGTTGTGTGGAAGGGAATTAACTGCTCAGTGAGCATCAGAATTGGGGTGTCTATCAATACATGACATTTCGTTCTACGAAGATAATGGATTTGTGACTTGTATATCACAAAGGTCTTGGGGGTGGGAGAGATAAAAGTAGGAAGCAAAGAAGAAAGGATGGGAGGATGGGAAAGAACACGTTCAGTTCTGAGACGTTGACTCTGGTCAACTATAACATGAGCTGGAGTTCTAATTGGAATTACTAGTGAACAAGTAGTTGAACGATCATTTGATAAATCCAATGATTGGTACAAAGGATCTGTTTATTCTACCCATGGACCGAAAACCAAGGAGGAAGCTACTGGTTTGACCTTTGTCAGTCTCGGCCTTGATGTGAACAAGATTTATTTACAGTGTGCTCCTTCTACCAGAGGCATTTGGTTTGAATTCAGTGTTCCACGAACCAGAACATGTTCCCCAAACCCTCAGAGGTAGGTGCTGCTAGGGCCATATATTTATAAAAGAAAAGAATTTCCTAAGATCTTAGATGCAAGAACGTGACTGCAGCAGGAACTCAGCTCCAAGCAGCAGGTTGAGTTCCCTGGGCTTCCTTGATGCCAATTTGCATGTCCTTTGCCACCATCTAAGGGGCAAACCCTCATGGTGCTATTATAGGGGAAGACCTGGCAAAGGCTCCTTGCCATGCCAATTAAGTCCTGCCTTCTTGGTGGTGTGTGGTAACTGCCTGCCTTGGGCATTTTCCTAAGCACCTTCCTGCTATGATCTGTTATATATAATGACTTAGCAAATGTTTTTCTTGTTCCCTGATAGGAGAAGAAAAATGGTTTTCATTTCTTGTCCAATAATCTAGGACTTCAGTGGCAAGAAAAGTGAATCAAACTTTTTGATCCACCTAGTCAAGCCAAAAAGGACATTAGGATGATGTTACTAAGCTGTAAGGCCTATGTCTTCTATCCAATCATTGCTTTTTCCTTATGAGAAAGATGCTGTTGACAAGGATTCAGACAACTTAAGGGCTGGCCTGATGAAAAATCTGGTTTTTCTCCTTGGCTTGCCACAGATAAATCAAACGTAAAGTTGGTGAGATTCACAGTGGGTGTCCCTTTGTAAGGACAGTTTCTCCTTTTGAAGTGAAAGATTAAGTGCAAGAGGCAATCCAGATTATTGGATGGTTGCAAGAATCAATGAATGAAAAATATTCTTTCCTGTTGAATGGGGTAATTTATTCTCACTGATGGCACAAAGGGTCAGAGGATGGTTCTTGCTTCATTAGCTTTCTCACTGGGAGACAGTTCTGATTGGAACCAAAGGAGAGAATGTTTACACCAGCACCATAGTCAACACCCTTGCCTTGCAGTGATATTGCAAGGGAAATTTTTAAAAAGGCAGGAAATAGCTATGTGTTTTCTAATATTCAGGTGATGTCCATATTGTGTGGGGACAAATGCCATTGGTACGCTGCCTAGTTTGATTTGGAAATTTTCAGTGATTTGTGAGTCTGCTAAATGAAGGTCTTTTAATAGGGTCACATCATCTTGCCCTTCAGACCTCTTCCAGATGTACTGAGGGTGGGGGATTTTTGATGTAGTATCCTGGAATCTAATACATAACAGCTACTAAATAAATGTTTCTTAAAATTGTACCTTAAAAACCACAATGTGTGTTTTTATTTGGCGCATAACAGTCAATAAACAGGGCCTCCCCTGGTGGCGCAGTGGTTGAGCGCTGGGCTGCAAAGCTGCCCGTAGCCTCTGCAGTGCCAGTTCGATCCCCGGCTGCTCCCCGGCCACCAGCGAGGGTCCCACATGGCGTGCAGACCTCTCCTGCCGCGCCCGCTGCTCCCCTCAGCAGTGTACTTCGGTCCTTCTGCCTGTTCTGCTCCCCGCTCTGGCTCTGGTGAATTCTCTCACCCTCCCATGCTTCTGACTGTATCCAGTGCTTGTATAAATAAATAAAATCTTAAAAAAAATTAAAAAAATAGTCAATAAACAAAAGCTACTTTTAGTAAATAAATGATAGCATACATTATTAATATAATTTAAATTTTTCCTAATCCAATCTTTATACTCTAGTAGAAGCAGAAACACTACATATATTTTAACAAATATGATATAATTAAGGGTGAAAGTATGCACAAAATATTATAGCTATGCAGAAGAGAAAGGAATTTCTTTGATACACCTGGGGAAGCTTTCATGAAGGAGAAAGATCTCATGAAATGGCTAAGGGGGGGTTTGAAAGATGAACAGAAGTTAGCCAGCTAGGGGCAACTGGTGAACAGGGAAGGGTAATTCATGTCATGGGAATGCCATGCAGAAAAACACAAAGACACAAACATTCATCGTTTGCATGCCAATCTATAAGCAGGTCAGTATAGGAGAATATGGTTTATCTTGGTAAATGTCCCATAGGTACCAGAAAGCAATGTGAATTCTGTTTTTGTTGGGTAGGTTTTTTAAATATATAAATGTCAGATTAAAGTTGGTTGGCAGTACCGTTCAAGTCTTTTACACCCTCACCGATTTTCTTTTCACTTATTCTATCTGTTATTAAGAAGGATTAAATTTCCAAATATAATTGTGGTTTTGCCTATTCCTTTTTGGCAGTTTTAGTATCATCTATTGTGAAACCACACTGTTAAGTGTAGGAACTCTTCCGATTGTTAAATCCTCTTACTGAAATGACTGCTTTGTCATTAAGAAATTACTTTTTGTGTTTGGTAATATTCTCTCATCTAAAATATACTTTGCCACAAAGATGTGGTACATATACACCATGGAATATTACTCAGAAATCAAAAGAGATAAACACATGCAGTTTGCAGCAACATGGATGGAGCTAGAAGGGACCATGCTCAGCGAAATAAGTTAGAAAGAAAAAGAAAAATACTGGATGGCCTCACTCATAGCAGGAATTTAGAAAACCTAAATAAGATACCAGGAAAAAGACTAACCAATACAAAGTAAAAATCAAAATCAACAAGCAACTATAAACCAGAGACACACTACGGGGGGCGGGGGGGAGGGGGGAGCAGGGAAAGGAAGGACTAGAGTCAAAATAAGGGAGGATGCAATTGCATGGGGAATATAACCATAATGAAAATGCATGCATTGTGCAAAGATGAAAAATGATGTAAGAATTATATAAAATAAAA
This sequence comes from Talpa occidentalis, assembly GCF_014898055.3. Classification (NCBI taxonomy): domain Eukaryota; kingdom Metazoa; phylum Chordata; class Mammalia; order Eulipotyphla; family Talpidae; genus Talpa; species Talpa occidentalis. Next base: position 2,916,036 of record NW_023601754.1, read on the forward strand.
CATTTTAAATAAATAAATAAATCTTAAAAAATAAAATAAAATATACTTTGCCAAATTTTAAGACAACTTGTCCTGTTTTCTTCTGAAGAGTGTTAGCTTGGCTTGTTTTTTTCCATCCATTTGCTTCTAATCTACTTTTACCCTTATATTTAAGGCATGTTTTCCATAGGCAGCATGTGGTTGGGTTTATGCTTGTTTATCTAATCTGACAATCTCTGCCTTTTAATTGAGATATTTAGACCATTTACATTTAATCTGATAGTTGATATATTTGACATAAATATATCATTTTGCTGTTTTCTTTCCATTGGTCCCATTTATTGTTCCATTTTTTTGGGTAGTTTTAGATCAAGTATTTTTTATGGTTCCTTTTTTATCTACCTCATTAATTCATTAACTATAACTGACTAATTTAGTGCTTGCTTTAGAATTTAGGGTATATCACTATTTATACCAAGTAATACTATACCAACCCATGTGGCTTGAAAGAACTTTTGAATAATATACTTCCATTTCTCCTTTTCAATCCCTTTGCTATTGTTGTCATATGCTTTACACACTATACATAAAGTTAAAAAGTTTACACCATGTGCTTATCAATTTTCACTTAAAGAATTAATTATCTTCTAAATATCTTCTAAATTAATTATCTTCTAAATATTTAAAGTCCTGATTTATTTACCCATGTAGTTCCCATTTCTGAACTCTTCACTCTTTGTGTAGATCTGTATTTCCATTTGGTATCATCTTTTGGTCTGATGGACTTTCTTTAATATTTCTTATAGTTCAAGTCTCTTTCCAGCTTTTGCATATTTGAAAAAACTCTTTATTTCACTTTTAAAGTTAAATTTTATATTTTAGAATAGTTTTAGATTCATACAAAAATTGTGAAGATAGGTAGAAAGAGAGAAACTAGCACATAGAGAATTTAATTTGAGTTGCACTAGCAATAGTCAGAAATATATTTCAGACCAAGTTTATGGGGGCGATAGTAGGGTTGGTGGAAATGTAGACTTTAAAGATGCTTAAGAAGTATAGGTAATAGGAATAGGTGAGTCAGCTCCCAAATGGTGATGATGGTGATAGGTTTTTCAGTTTTTGTACTATCAAAAACTGGGGAAGTGGGGACCATCTATATTCTTAAACTCACAGGAATTAAATTCAATGTATTATTACAACATTTTTGGAAGAGCTGGAAGAACAAAATAAGAAAAGAGTTACCTATAGACTGACAGTCAGGTACTGCCTCTGGCCTGGAGTCCACTTTCCAAAATGTACTAGAAGCATGAGTTTATGGTGAGGACCAGCAACCTATGCAAGTGGCACCAGTGCCAGTGGAGCTGCTGCCAGGATGCTGCTGGCAAATCCAGATGTCAGTGTAGATTTCCCCACTGCTACCTGCAGAAGTGTCCCCAGAAGTAGACAAGCTTCTAGTTTTTCTTTGCCTTCTAACCTCTTGAAAATGCTCCCTCCTGGGAGAACCTCTTTGGAACCCAGTGGGCAAGGGAATCTGTGATAGTTTGCAGGCTTCCAGGCCTGGAGGGACACAGACAACGAAAGGATGAGAGCTCATATTACAGTTTTGGCTCAGGGAGCAAGGAAGGAGGTGTATTCAGGATGTGTCCATAGCTTCTGACTGCACTGGACACTGTCAAGGGTCCTGTCAATCATATCATGGCTTCTTGTTCCAGAGGATGACCAAAATCATCTCTTGTCACAGAGAGGAAACTGGCCTTGAGAAATGTCCAGATGGATCAGGTTGCTATTATATACGTTCCTGTCACAACAGTCCCCCAGCTGTAATGAAATAACTAATGCAGTGGGACTGTAAGCTCCATGAAGGTAGAACATAATTGCCGGGATTGCCCTGGAACCTCAGTACTCAGCATATTGAGTGGAAAGTAATGCACTGTGGGCACTCAACAAATAGATGTTGAATAAATGCATGAATGGATGTCGAATTACTCCTGTTAGGGAGAATGGATACATATGTAAAACAAATAAGATGTAATCCATTAATTGGCAATGGACAGAAGAATCTGGAAAACAGTTGGGAGGTTAAGGGAGGGAGCAGGAATTGGAGGATCTCTGTGGAGGGCTCCTTGTCTGTCTGGAGCAGGACTGAGGAGGTGGGAGAGGCAGGACTTTGTCTGTCTCCTTGGGGACTCCTCTAAAGCAGAGACTGTGAGCTGTGCATGGGTTTCTCTGCTTGCAAGGCCTTTGTATTTTTGCCCCTGCCCTCCAGAAGAGGGTGGTTCCCTGCTTCTGTGGGGAAAATATAGATTTTTCCTGTGATGAGAGAGCAGAGGGCTTTGGGGTGATCATCCAGTTTTAGCCACACAGCTGACTGTGCTTTTTAATACTAAAGATCATTTAAAAAACTGATAATAAATGCTTATTTATGAAGCACTAAAATGCAAAAGTCCCATGCTTGACTGGAAAAAGAAACTTAATTAAAAGCAGAGCCTTTCTAAAGGGCGATCAGACTGAATATCCACATAAAACCCGCTCACTGGACATAGGAAAACACCAGCAACTCAAAGGCCAGCCATAAATGCACCCTGTAAAACCAGAAATAAAATCAGCTCTGTCTGAGGCAGGAGGCAAGGGGAGGGTCGGTCCCCACGGCTGTATAACTGTCCAGCCCTCACCTCAATGAGACCAATTACCTTGGGAGGAATTAGGACCTGACCTGGTGTGACCACTTGTGCTTTAAAGTGAAGAACCGAAGTGGAAAGAACTTGTCAGGGAGCTGAGGGCTGGAGGTGTGCTAAGGCCCGGGGGTATGGGCACCAAGGAGCATTCTGGCTCCTTCTGCCCTCTTCTTCCCAGGAGAGGCTTTCTGGCTTTTTTGACTCAATCAGTGATAATGTCAGTCATTCCCATCCCCATTAAGAGAAACTGCTTGGCCAGAGTCAAGAGCTGGACTTAAGGAAAATGCCAGGTTGGCCCCAGGACCCTGGACTGAGACAGCACATAGGATGCAAATCTAGGGGGAATGAGCAAAAACCCTCACTCCCAATGCGTGGTCCCAGACCAGCTGCCTCCATATCACCCAGCAATTGGTTTGAAACCCTCAGGCCCTCCCAGACCTGCTGCAGCCAAATCTGCCTTGGAACAAGAGTCAGGGTGAACCAAGGCTAACATTACTTTTGGAATTCATAAAATGGAGACATTATTCCTGGCTTGCCTGATTCTGAACAGGGAATGTTGAGTCCAGAGAATAAGATGCAGCCACCAGAAAGTGCCTCCAAATTGCTGATGCTAGACAGTTCTTAGAGAAAAATCACGAAGACAGTCTTATTGCACAGATGAGAGTTGTTAGTACAGGGGACCCAGGACAGCCTTCCACATCCCAGAAAGCAAATAGCAAGACAGCCTGTGTGGAACCCATAAGAGAGGCTGTCTGTCAACCTTCACTGGGACCTAACAGCCTGCTGGTGACTGGCTGTTGCTCTGGCAAATGGCATCCTCTCTTTGTACCCAAGCTTCCTCATCTGCAAAAAGGGGGTGTTCTGAGCTAAAGTGTAAAGGGCTGAGAAAAGTACTTTTTTTTTAAAAAAATGAGGAAGTTACTTAGTTCTTTCAGTGGCACAGTACTTTTTTTTTAAAGATTTATTTATTTTTATACAAGAGCTGGGGTACAGGCCAGATGCACAAGAGGGTGAGAAGATTCACCAGAGACAGAGTGGGGAACAGAACAGGCAGACTGAAGAAATACACTGCTGAGGGAAGCAGCGGGTGAGACAGGAGAGGTCTGCCTCACCATGTAGGATTCTTGCTGGCCAGCCTGGATCGAACCGGCACTGCAGAGGCTGCAGACAGCTTCACAGCGCGACGCTCAACCGCCTGCGCCCCCAGGGAGGCCCTGAGAACAGTACGTAGACTGGAGCACTACTGTTATTGCATTGAAGCATTGGGGGATTTCAGCGAGATCAGGCACTTACAGAAACAGCAGCATTACTCACTTCATTGAGTAATGAAATGAGACCAGAACCTGAAATGATGATTTAATGGCTGGGTATAGAAGTTGTTGTTGCTGCTACTGCTGTTTCTCTGATTATTTGCAGGTGGTGTGCATAGACCCCTGCATTCAGATCTCCCCTAAGCTTGTACAACACCCAGAGGGGGCTCTGCAGATTAAATTCTCAGTCTTCAATTCAGAATAGTGAACCCTCCCCCCTCTACACACACAGACATAGATGCCATCTCCAGCGCCTTGGCTGAAGTGCCAGGTAGGAAATGACCTTCATGAGAAGGGCCAGGGTGATATGTATCATCCCTCACTGAGGTTGGCTGGGATGAGCAGCACTGTACCCAAGAGGATGTTGGATTGACCCTGTGCCCAGCTCTCAATGCCCTGTGAGCTCTGTGTGGACAGGTATTGTGTCCTTGCACTGACATACACAATAGGTGCTCCATACACAATAGGTTCTTAATAAATACTGGTTCAATAAATGTTGGAAAACTCTGAGAAATCTCAATATGGAAAAGAAAGCCCCAGGCCACATGTGCTGTCCCATCACATGGCCACATGTGCTGTCCCATCCACCTATAGCCACATCACTGGAAAGACACCTGCAGGATACTAATGCCAACATTACCCATTAATAACATTAGCTTCTCTTGATGCATAGCTCTGAGGTACACAGCACTGGTCTCGCTTAAACTTGCAGCAACCATGTACCTCATGTAATTGGCCCATTTCACAGGTGAGGTAGAAGGGCTTATGAGAGGTGAAGAGTTGGAGGACACAGCAGTGGCTGTTCCAGACCACTGGGTTCTAAGCCTGTTTCTCCCTATTGTATGAGACCTTGTTTTTAAACAGGATGCCCTTGTGTATTTCCAGTAAACTCAACCAACCCCCGCATTAACCACAGATGAAGAATCTCCTTGGAGGAATTTTTCCACTCAGACTCTGCAGCCTGATGGATATAATTTATAGGACACAGGGGAGCACCTACCTACCACACCCCCAGCTATCTCTCCATCTCCATTATGTAGTATTTTCTGGCACGTCCCAAGTGATTGGTTGTTGGGTTGTGTGTGTGTGTGTGTGTGTGTGTTGGGGATTGGGCTATGGATTAGGGTGGGGCAGAAAGAAAGGCAATAATATGGTTCCCACTCTCCCCCTACCCCTGCAGTCCTAGGGAACAAGAGATAAACATAATTAACTGTGATAATACTAGGCAGAGTATGATAAGGGCCAAACAATTTCTTCCTGGGCAGAGGAATTTTAATTAACTCTGTTCAGGCTAGAAGGGTAATTTCTGAAGGGGAAGCTAATATCTGAGCTGGGCCTTGGAATAAGATTCATATTTTGGTAGATGGAAGAATGTAGAACAAAATAAAAGCAGCCAGAAAGGGCAGCCCAGGCAAAGTTGAGGAGGTGAAGAGAATGTCAACGTTACTGTTTTGGTTGCCTCACTGGCCTGCTCAGCCTGTGAGATTGTTCAGCTTTAGTCACACTCTGAGGTCCATTCACAGTGCTAGTGTGGGTACCCCAGGAAAGGATGCCGGATTGAGACTTAAGAACTTTGACCACTTGTGAGGGGAGCTTTAAGGCAGTGTCACACTGGGACTGTGCATTTTAAGGTGGATAGAACAAGGTTGATGGGCATTATGGCTCAAGAGATACTACTCCCTCCTTCTGAACCCACTGCGGACATTACTAACCAATAACAGCACGGCCTCAGAATCCTTTCAACATGTTTTCCTCCCCACTAACAACAGATTAGTGGTTGTATAGGAAATGCACCCATTTCCAATCCCATTTTCATTGATTATTTGCTGTGGCACCTTGGACAATTGGGTTGGTCTCTCTGAGATATAACTTAACTTTCTGCAAATGGGAGGAGAAGAAAGTAACACTTTGTTCCTTACTATGGGTTCACTTAATCCCATTTTCTTTTCTTCTTGAGTACATAGCAGAACTCTACCCTCACCTCCTGTGCAGTAGGGGAGACCAAGGGGCAGATTTGGCACACAATGTGCAGGTGGAAAGAATGTATACAAATTGGACTTGATCCTAACCAGTTCCCTCCAAATTTCAGTCCCCTTGTGGACAGAGGACTCCATGGAGAACTCCAAGGTCCAGCAAATATGGGAAAACAACTGGATGGAAGCAGCCTGAGTCCCTGAGTCACCGCATGGAAGGCTGCCCACCAAACTCTCCACTGAAATTTATGTGAATGACAAATCAGCTTCCACTTGGTTAAGCCACGGTATATTTGGAACTTATATGGCCGTTGCATTGCCTGTCCAATTAATAAAAGTACAAACATGATTCCAATTAATGCCTTAACATAGGAAGGTTTAGTTCTCCCTACTTCGCTATTTTACTGATGACACACCTGAGGTCCAGGAGGTCAGGTAACTTACCTAGCACCAGCTTTTGAAGATGATGGCGCTGGAAAGGTGCCTCCACCCCCACAGCCTTTAATCTTTACTCCAGCACCTGGAATCTTTTGATAAACACCTGCCTTCAGGACAAATATTGGAGGAGATTTGGGAAGTCTGATGAGCTCATGGAAGTGAGCAGATTTATAAACATTGAGGAAGGAAAGATGCAAGAGCTGACTGTGACGATGAAGTTGAAAGGGCCATGTTGGCCAACGTTTCCCCGCTGGAGAAGCGGCCTGGGTTCAGGCTCTCTCCAGAGTTCATGTGCACCAGGGGGAAGGGAGGGGGGTGCTGGACCCAGGAGCCCTCAGCCCCTGAGGAGCCAGTGGGATTGGGAGGCGGGCAGGCTGGGGAGAGGGTGAGTGGAATAATTACAACGGCACAGCAGAAAACGAGCATACTTTTAAATATCAGCCTGATTTACAGGTTCCACCCACTTAATTGCTTCTTTCATAAACTCTGCGCATTCCATACATCATGGGAAAGCATTAAAGGAAGAGCCCGCATGCAAAGTAGGAGCAGCGAGTGGCCTCTCAAGGGACAGCCACCCACACTTCCTCTGGCCAGGTGTGGGGTCTGGACGGGATGCAGAGCTGAGGTGGGAGCACAGCCTCTCCCCCCGCTTTCTGAAGTTGGCCAAACTGTGTCTGCGTCTACCGGGACAGGGAGGGGACTCTTCGCCCTCCTGCAGGCCTGGCTTCTGGTCTTATTCCCATTTTCCAAGAAAGCTCCAAAGCAGGCAAGGCTCTGCAAGGGAGCTGTGCACTGAGCCCAGCCCTGCAATTATGAGAAGGGGACCTCACCGTAAATCCCCCGAGGTGACCGTAGCTTGGCATAGAGGAAACCTCATTGGGATGTTCAAAGATTTTAAAAATGCTTCTTGAAGAGGAATTTGGTTTACTTTAAAGAGCTGTAAAGCTGTCCCTCACATCTTAGGCTTGTGTGTCTGGGTACTGTCGACCATAAAGGAAAAAAAAAATTGGATTTTCTGCTTAAAACTGGAGAATGTTAATAAACTCTTTTCTGTAATCAATTGATAATGAGTTTTTATTAACCACCTACTATGTGTCCGGTGCTATTAAGCACCATGGAGAATGTGAGACATGATTCCTGCTTTCAAGGTATTTTAAACTTGGGAGGAAAGGCAAACCATACCCTCAGCGTTCATTCATTTTGTCAGTTATTCAAAGTCACCAGCCATGTGAAGGGCTTAGCACAGAACAGACGAAGTAGGTGTGTGACGAACAGGGTCTTTGTCCATCCAGGCTGCTATAAGAAGTTACTGTAGACTGTGTAGCTTTTAAGCAATGACATCCATTCCTCACGGTTCAAAAGCTGGGAATCTGAGATCAGGGCATTAACATGCCCGAATTCTGGTGAGGACCCCTCTTCTGGGCTCCATACCGTTGACTTCTCATTGCATCCTCATGGGAGACCAGGGAGTAGAGGGCACTAATCTCCTTCACCAGGGCTCTGCTCTCATAACCTAATCACCTTCCAAAGTCCTCACCTCTTAATACCATCACATTGGGGGTTAGAATTTCAGCAGAAGGAACTGGGGAGAGGGAAAACACAGACATTTGGTCCATTGCAAGTAGCTCTGAAGAGGCATCACTAATGTTGTGCTATAAAGCATGCAACAATCTGCTCACAGGTGATAAAAAAGATGCCTGGCTCATAGCGCTTGCCCTGGTGTAAATGTTCCCGGCATGGACTCGGCCAATCTCAAATTACAAAGTGACATCACTGAATCGAGAGCTGGAAAGAGAGTGCACCACCAGCTCTCCTTCAACCAGTGTGAGCTGGCACTGGCACACAGCTGGATGTGAGGAAAAGCTAGATCGTGTGGTGTGAGCAGTAAGTGTGTTGCAGTTTAGAAAAGGTCAGAGGATATCCTCATTCAGGAAGGGCTCCTGGGGCAGCAGAGATGGCAGCCAGTCATCCAGGATGACCAAAGTTTATAAAGAAGGAAGAAAGAACAATCTAGACCAACGATGTCAACCAAGGCAAAGGCATGAAGGTGGGGATGGATGAGATTTCTGAGTTGCTGGAAGCAGACAGAACAGCTGGGGCACCATGAAGCCAGAGAGCAGTGGCCTCAACTCTGTGTCCCATCTTGGGCTAGAGGAGATTTGAGTGGCTACAAGGCCACTGGGGGTCTCCAGAGCCTGCAGTGGAACTAGTAATGTGCTCCCAATGGTGCCACCAACACCAAGAAAATGGAAAGCTCCATAAAAAATAATTATACTAAAGCAGACACTCATGGACTGTCCATGCCCAACATCAACCAAGGTGTGCCATCTATTAGCTCATTTAATCCTCACCGCCTAATGAGGTAGGCCCTGTTATTAAATCTTTTTATGGATCAGGAAACCAAGTCACCAAAAGCTTAGGCAGTTTTCTGAATACCTGAGCTGAGATCACACAGCTGTGAGGGTAAAACTTGACTCCAGGCATTTGGCTCTGGATCTTCCCTCTTGTTAGTATTTTTCCTTTCTAAACTTCTAAACTTTCAAGCATACATAAAATTGTGAATTTTCATAGAGACCACTCAGCTTTGGCAATCATACATTCATGGCCAATCTCACTTTAGACGTCTACTCTTTCCCATTCCCCAATTATTTTGATGCACATTTTATCCATAAATATTTCAACATGTATCTCTGAAATAATCTGTAAGATATAAAGACTCATAATATATATATATATACATTATACTTATTGCATTTAAAATGAATAAATTTTAACTATAATCAATATCCAACCAGAGGTTCAATTATCTCATAGATGCAACATAAAAAAGAATGTTTGTGCAAATGTGGACCCTGAAGTGTTCACACACTCTCTTTACGATAGTTTATTTGTAGAAGGAACCATATGATTTGTCCTGTTTCCCACAATTTAGATTTTTTTTTATTTATGTTCATGTATTTTTAACGTTTCTCTGCTTCCTGCATTTTTAGTAAACTGGTAGTTATTTCTAGAGACTTCATCAGATTCTATTTTTTTTAATTTTAAAACCTAAATTAAGTATAAAATTAATTTTGAGCCTCCTGGTTGCCAAGGCAAAGAAATCAAAAGAAGTTACTTAGTGCTCTATTGGACAACAGGGAGCATAAGAGCTTACTAGAAAACAAAGTTTTACAGAGCTCTGATCTCTAAAAGTAATGTAAAATGCAGACATTTAAGTAGACATTGAAAAATAATTGTGTAATAGATCTTTAAGGGCATTTTACAAAAAACTGTGGGAATTCTTTTTTAACCTTGAAGATTACAACTTAGGTGGAGATTACTTCTTAGGAAATGTCCCAGTAGAAGACACCTAAAATGTGGTGTCTTTTTTTATGAACTTAGCAGCCATTGATAATTACTACCTTAGGCATGATCTCCTTGGGGATCACAAAATGCTTTTGTTGTAATTTTATCATTCCTTCTTCATTTATCCCAGAAGCTGAAATACTTCTATGAAGAGAAATTTTCCTCTAGCGGTTATTAACTATTTGGTTACATTAATGAAGAGTTTACAGATGAAATGCAGGACAAATGATTATTTTTTAATATATTGTTTTTCAGAACAATGTTTCTCGTCAATGCCCAAAGAGGTATTTGTCTTACTGTTGCTCATCTGTTTGGTTGGTTATTTTTGTATCACTGTGAATTTATAGATTTAAGCGTTTGTAAATGCTAGAATTATTCCATTTTAAAACAATGGGAATCGTCTCTGTTCTTATGAGTCCCAAGTTCCTTGACAAAAATCTAGTATTTTTTTCTATCTTCCTTATTTCCTGGAATGGCAAGATATTCCAGTCTCACACTTTCGCATCTCACACCTGGGGTCAGCCATTTTCTCTGTGGGGTACGGTATTTGGCAAGGACATTTGAGGGGCTGGGACCGTCCTCCACTACTCCTACCAGCACTGCCAGGAGGCTCAAAATTAATTTTATACTTAATTTAGGTTTTACAATTAAAAAAAGTAGAATCTGATGAAGTCTCTAGTGGTGTGAAAATTTCACGTTGCAGAAGAGTCCACCCAAATTTCCACTTGGGTTGAGTGTCTGCTGAGTTCAACCAGTGACATATGCCCAATAGATAAATTTTCAAGGTTGACCAAGTTACCATGATTTGCCCTCTTGTGTTTTTTCCCTTCTTTACCTCTCAGAGCATAGGAAACATAAGACAAAGCCAAGCAAACAATAAACAACATGCAAAAATTTCCTCAGAAATGTCAAAAATGTGAGTTTTCTCCCCCTTATTTCTATCCCCTAAAAAGGAAAAAGGAAGCCCCCCCCCCTTGATTATGTTATTACTAACAATGTATCAGCAATGCTTGGGACATAGGGAAAGGACTATGACACAATTATTCTCAATTTTCTCTAAATGTTCTTTTAAGAAATTCTTCAATATTCTTTTTCTTTGGGGAAAAAAAAAAAACACAAACATTCTCTGTGGTGTCTACAATGTCAGTTTGCAGCGTCTACTGCTGGTACCAAAATGTCTTCCAATTATACCCCTCAGCTCAATTTTTAAATTGCAACATGCCCACGTGATTTTGGAAGCTCAAGGATTGGCTGTCTCGTGTCAACACACTCAGTCTGGCCAGTCTACCTAATACAAATATTTTTAGCTTCAGAAGAGACAAGGGATGGGTAGCTCCCCTCCAAAGTCCTTATTTTATGGTCTTTCTGGGCACACAGCTAACCTCCATTTCCTAGCCTCTCTTGAAGTTACGATGGCCACCTAATACAATTCTAGTCAATGCAACAAGGCAGGACGTGATGTGAGTGACTTTTAGCTTGACCCCTAGATTCCCCCTGACTCTTCCACACTCTTATCTGCTTCTGGCTGGAGGGGACAGATGCGACCATCACAACTTTGGAGACAATGAATGAGTTGAGGGTGAAAGGGGCCATATCCCTAATGTCTTCATGGGAGAGAGCTACACCCATTCAGCGGTAACCTGTGCTTGGTGTATCTGAGATAAGGAAATACACCTCTTTGAGTTTGAGCCAGAGGGTATGTCTGGTCTGTTTGTTACACAGGCTGACTTTATCTAACTCCACCAAGAGCCCTGACATCAAATGGGAGCAACTCTACGTAAGTGCCAGGTGAGATCGCTGGTCACGCTGTTGACTTGTTTTTTAACACCCTCTTCAAATTAAAGTTTGGAGCATCTCATTTGATAGATAGATATTTTCTATTCATAAGATTAAACTGACTTGATAAAATGAAGCCAGGCTTGAGGAAACATGGCTTCTCCTAAGAATAGGCAGAGCCAATATGGTATCGTAGTTCCAAGACAAAGATGCCTCGATTAAAAATCTAAAACTAGATTTACATGAGCTCTAAATTTTACTACCTGCAGGCTCAGGCAAAAATCTTTCTTAGTTTTCTCATCTTTAAAATGGGAATGAAGTTTTCAGTTAGTTCAGATCAAGTAATTTATCTAACAAATATGCATTAAGTGTCCAATCCCTATTGCTGGGAATAAACATTTGGTAGAAAGGCGATCCAGCTGTAATCATCAGACCAAGAAGTGGAAGAGAATTCTAGAAGGGAGCCATGGCTAACATTGTCATCTACATATTGGGTATAAATTCTTTTAGTGTCTGACAAAAGTCTCATTCACTCATTCATCCCTTCATTAAATCACGTGATGCCTGTAATACATGAAACTAGGCCCGAAGGCTGTGGTTAAAGGAAGGCAAATGAATAAGTTATTTCTAGCAATTATGAGCACAAAATTTCTCCTAGAAGAGAGATATCTGAAAAAAGAAGTCCTAAGTATACCCTAAGGGAATGTGGAACAAATGGAAATTTGCCTAAACTGCTGCCAATTCAGAAACAATCTTCCCGATTAGCTTGTCTTTAGAACGGCCTACTTTGGCCCGCCAGATTCAGTGCCTACGCAGCGGCCATGCAGTATATGTAAACCAGGGCTTAAACCATGGCTTCCCCTTGAACCCGTCCTCATCGGCAGGATGGAGTTGGCCACCGTGAGAGATGGCAGGCAGAACTTGCCAGTTGTGCTAATTTCTCAGGAGAAAATCTTCACACACTAGTTCCTGTGGTCGGGAGAAAAGAATTTAGCAACCGTGCCATCAACCCAGATTTTTTCATGACAACTTCCAACTTTTAACACTAACGAATTATTTTTTACACTGTGCATGTCTCCCCAAAACCCTACTGGAGGCCTAACCTGGCACCGTGGGCCTTCAGCTTGAAACCTCTGATTTGTTTACGTGAGAGGAGTTCAAGGGATGTTGGCAGATTCGGGGTGCGAATCACTAGTGGCAAATCTTTCATTGAAAAGAAAATAAATCAAAACAACAACAGGGAGGAGTCCCCGGCTCTGGGAAGAAAGCCATCCTGCTGCCCTTTGTGGGGGGAGCTGCCAGCATGCCGGGGAGGGGGGGTTGGGGGGGAGTGGGCGCCCAGCTCCACATGCGCCCTTAATCATTGGCATGCAGTGCCAATCAGCCATTTCCTCAGAGGCACGCACCCTTTCAAGTCGTTTCACCAATACGAATATTGTCCAAGGGATCGTTGGGGAGAATGCACAAACAGTCTGCAATAAAATCAAAAATAACTTTAGAAGGAAATAGTATATTGGAAGGATTCATTACAGAAGTTCAAACAAGGGCCCATATGTTTCCCTCCACTTTATGGGGGAATATACAGAGTGCCTGCAATAAAATGGGGGCAGGGAGGGGGGGCGGAGCGGGGCTTGCTTGTTGAGGCAAAGGATAAGATCCAAGCAGCAGATAAATAACCAAGATATCTTTATGATTCCATAGGCAATGCCTGCCGAAGCAGGAGAGGTTTCCTTGCTGATATACATTCGCAATGATGTTTTAATTAACATTGGCTAGCTGTGATAAGAAATGAATAGTTTTCCTGTCTTTATTTTCCATCCATCTCCCCAATCCTTGCCTCCCCCCCCACCCCCCGCTTTTGTCTTTCTGTAAACCTATGAATTTGGTCCCTCTGGATATAAGTCTCTCTCAAATTTTATTGTTTAAAATCAAAAGTCCCTTGTGATTTCCAGGTTGACTGAAGGTTACATGGCAATCGTACAAGAACTTACCCAGAAGTTACGCTTCCTTATAATTTAGGAGAATTACATTTATTCTCAGAGTCGGTCCTGGGCTGTATACAATGTAAAATTTTATTATTTTATCTTTAAGATAATAAATTTTCCTATAAATCCCAGAACACATTAGCTGTTTTAGACAAGTTTGGGGGAGTCTTCAGGGATGGGAAAAGAAAGCAGAAACTTTTCCTACAGGCTCACATTCTCACACATACAACAGGGCACCGCCTAAGCACCACACAGCACATTTGTGCCTTTTTAATTGATGTTTGTCCTGTCGACCTTGGTTCAGGGGATGTGATGGCTTACTGAAGGGTAAGGAAAGGTGATGGTGAGCTGTACCCTGAAATATTAGGGGATTAATCAACATCAATTAATTTACTTTTGTGAAGGAAGAAACCATCTTTCCTTCTTAAATTTATCCTCTCGGAGGCCCTGGATGGGCTCCATATGAAATGTATAGAACATGAAAGATTTATGAACATATATACAACGACCTGTGCACATTTATAAAGAAATAGGAAGGAGGGAGAGCGAGCGGACTCACTGTCAACTACCAAGTTATGTGATGTTGTTGTTATTATCATTCATGGACCACCTTTAAGGTTTTCATCTCTCTCTTTCCTTTTCTTTCTGGTTAACCTTAAGTTTAAGTCCCAATAAAATACAAATTTATGGGGATCAAGCTTGTCACCAGCCTTTCATTACTGTCAGTTTCTCTTCAATTTCATCTAACTCAGTTTGGGGCATTTAAAAATGTTTTATCACACTTGCTAGAGACATGTCTTGTCGTCCCCACCAAGCCAAATAATGACTGTTTTGACATAAACCAAGACCCGGGACTAAGATTAGGGCCTAAGATACTGACAGGACTTTAGAGAGAGTCTTTGTGGGGCCCCTACCCCGCATGTTTTAATCAGGAAAGGCGGGTGGCAGGTCACAAAGATTAGGTTTAACCTTCCTGATATACATCAGATCTCTTGCCCTTTCAACCTCCCCACAGTGTGAGGAGGCATTCTTCCTGAAACCCATAAATTAGAGGCCAAGGTTTCTTTACAAAGTATAATGACAAGATCGCAGAATCCCCACGAAGCCTGAGTCTTTTCCCTAGACACGAGAATTTTATTTATTTTCTTTGGAACGTTAAGCCATGATCAGTGGGTCAATGGGAGTCCTGCACATTTTTTTTTTTTTTAAATGAAAAAATGCTCTGGTCATGAGTGCTTTCTGCTAAGATTTAAGACCCAGAAAACCCCAAATGACTCTTCCCCGTTTACATGCTTGTTTCAAAATCCACTAAGTAACTTATTTAGGTTCTGAAAGTTATATACAATATAAATCCATCCAGGCCGAAGTAAAAAAATCCCAGGAGCTGTAAAGCTGGTTTCTATATTGTTTGGACATAATACCTTTCTCAAGTGAAATCATAAGGGAATAGGGCACTTAAAATAGGGTGTCACATTTCAAGGTAATAAATAGCAGATTGATTCTACCTCCCAATTGATCCTGCAGTTTACTTATACACAAGATGGAAAATAAAGTACCAAAGCCACTGTGATTTACTTTGTAGAAATGAGACACTCAGTATTAGCTTAAGTGGATGCAAAGACGAACTCTGACAATTTATTACAGGCTCAGTCCAAATGCAGTTTGGATCAAGTTGCACTATTGGCACACACTTATCGCCAAGCTTTTAGCATCTCCACAATTAAGCACATCTTAGGCCCCTTGATTTCGTAGCAGATTTTTTGTTACACTCTTCAAAGGAGCCTTGTCATCCAACATAGACAGCTAATGCCCGGGACTTGGTCTAGTCCCTCTTCATGCAGGAGCAGTCTCCACCACTTGGAAACTGGCATGTGGTTGAGCTGTTTATTTTTGCAATTCCCTTCGATCATCCTCTCCTCTTTAAATTCAACAGCTCATTAGGTGGTTGCTTTGTATTATGAATTGAAAACAAGTTGATCCCAAGGAGGTCTGGCGAGTTTTCCAGTATCACTAGGGGCATCCTTCATCACTATCATGGGACTCTAAGAGTTATCCCCAGCTCTTGGCCCCTCTGGTACCTAAATGACGGTTTTGATTGTATGCCCTCATCTGGACAAGCAGGGCTGAATCACGGCAGTAACCAAACATAACTCTATTTTTTTAAAGACTTATTTTTATTCATTTATGCATACAAGAACTGGGGTGTAGGCCAGAGGTGCAGGGGTGAGAGGATTCACCGTGGACAGAGTGGGGAGCAGAACAGGTAAATCTAGTGAAATCCACTTCTGAGGGGAGCAGCAGGGAGACAGGAGAGGTCTGCTGCACCATGTGGGTCAGCTCCCTGACCGGGGATCGAATTCAGGCTGCAGAGGTGAAAGCACTGAGACTTAACTGCTACGCCACCAGGGAGCCCCTCAACTCTAATCTTGAGCCCGCTCATTACATCATAAACTGTGGCAAGTGCTCATCATTTCCTGTAAAGTATAGGTTTGTCAATTCTCACGACAGACCTATGAAGCAGCTCCCTATTATCATCCTTGTTTTCAGAACAGGAAACTGAGGCCTGGAAAGCCGAGCAACAAAGTAAGGGCTTTAAGTCCATGTGATTTCAGCTCCATGATCTTGACACTAAGACATACTGTTTCCAAGAGGATACATTAATACTGGCCCAAGCTAAATTACTGAAGACTACAGCTGATTGTGAAGCACTGTTCCTAATTCTCCATTAATGTTTCAT
This sequence comes from Talpa occidentalis, assembly GCF_014898055.3. NCBI lineage: Eukaryota > Metazoa > Chordata > Mammalia > Eulipotyphla > Talpidae > Talpa > Talpa occidentalis. The sequence continues at coordinate 2,932,254 of NW_023601754.1, forward strand.
TGACTCAAGTACCTCAGGGTATTGGGATGAAGCCTTCTTTTCCCTTATATCAACTACTCTTTTGTGTATTTGTTACCATACTAGGATATTTTGATTTGTTTCCAATCAAAACTTTTTGTATTAGCTTTGAAACTCTTTTTGTCCATTAATGGCCTCTAGGTTCTGTTTCAGAACCTAGATGTTTCCCTGCATCCTTCAACACCCACATATTCTCCTAGGCATTAGAGATAAGGACTCAGGTTATAGGGTCCAGGAACAGTTTACACGAAACCCTAAAATAAAAACTTGACATATTATCCAGGATGTAAGAGTTTGATTTTTCTCCTAATTCATTTCACAAATGAGAATACATGAGCATGCATGCATCAGTGAGGTAGCCATAAGGAAATGATCTCACCCATTAAAAATTGTTTCACATTGTCATGCAAAGGGGATACTTTCAGAAGAGACAGAAAAAAATACAGAGAATCCAAGTACAAAAGGTTTCCCACTCCAGATTTATGGTGGGGTAGATTATCCAATACATGCATGTGGGCACTCACATCCACAAACACAGAGAAGGATGCATACACTGAAATCTTTAAAAAAAATGCTAAAAAAATAGGAAACTCTCCTTACATTTAAAAATGAATAACTGAGCTACATTCTTTTAAAAGGTAAAGAACCCTCAAGGAGAAGAAAACAAAAGGGAAAGAAGGATCTAAAGAAGTGAGGGGTACTCAGTCTGGCTTTTGAATTATAAATGGCAACCAAAGTCACAACACACGAAGGAAAAATGGCAGCAAAGCACCCCATCCCTACTGCAGAGGAAAAAATAATTACTTTTTGAACACAGTACTATATCAGGAAATATCAAGGAAACTAGACTGAATTGCTGTACTTTGAGAATGGATAAAGAGAATTTTTGATCATGAGACTTGTGCCATTGATATCCAAAGTCTGTCAAGATGAGCACTTGTTTTAAACTGGCCCCAGGAGTGATGCCTCCAGACAGTAGTCGGGAGCAAATCAAATGCTCTCTGGAGGAATGGAATTTAAGAAATGCATACTCTCAGCTGATCATCACAAGTAGCAAATACAATTTCAGTTAATTAAAATAAAAGCCATAGGGTAACAACAGCAAATTATTTGGTAATGAAATAATAAAATGCAAAATGTAAACAAAATACATGAAATGTAATTAGAAAGTATGAGGAGATAAAAATATGAATTAGCAGAGATGATACAAATAATAAAGTAGAATTGGAAAAAGGGTCAAACAGAATTTCTAAAAAACAAAAAACAAAAGAATGCTCTTGGAGTTAAAAGCATTTTGGATGTTTTTAATTGTATTTCTAAGCAGCCAACAATATTGTGAACTAGCTTCTCAATCAGAATGAACTATCCAGAATGCAAGATAGGGAAATACGGGAAAAGGGAAAACAAAAAAGAATAAATAAATAAATACATAAGGAAGAGATAAAAAGAAAGAGAAAGTCCAACATATGTTTAATCAACTTTTCAGGAAGAGAATGAGTAACTGAGAGACAGGCATTATTTGAAAGCTAACATTTTCCCCAAATTTATGAAAGAAACAAAATTTTAATTCTGGAAGACATAAGCATCCATTCAACTATAATACTTGGTCACATTAAAAAAAAATAAAAACAGGGCCTCCTCGGTGGCGCAGCGGTTGAGCGCTAGGTTGCGAAGCTGCCCACAGCCTCTGCAGCACTGGTTTGATCCCTGGTCGCTGGGCGAGGGTCCCACATGGCACGATAGACCTCTCCTGCCGCCCACTGCTCCCCTCAGCAGTGTATTTCGTCAGTCTGCCTGTTCTGTTCCCCGCTCTGGCTCTGGTGAATTCTCTCACCTTCTGGCACTTTTGACTGCACCCAGTGCTTGTATAAATAAATAAATAAATAAACAAATAAATCTTTAAAAACAAAATTAAAAAATAAAAAAGAGATAGAGATGAATTTAAATACAATCAGAAGATTACCTATAAAGGAATATTTAAATGTGATGTCATGAGTGACAACAGAAAACAGGAAGTAGTGACAGCTTCAACATGCTGAGAGAAAATATCTGTCTATCTAGAATTGCACACAAAGTAAAACTATTAAGTTAGAATGAAGGCAAAATATATTCAAACAGAAACTTGAAACTTAAATGTGTTCTCATTTAAGGAAAATATCATAAGAAGTTAAAAGTAGAGAGAGATAATATAGTAAGGAAATTATAATCAGTGAAGTTCACTAGATTTAGAGTATCTTAAATTTGTAAAGAAAGATGAATATATTAATTCACTTTAGGCTTTGTAAACATGCATGCAAAACTCTTAACATAATGATTACGATTTGAAATAAAAGAAATGGTGGATAATTTACAAAACGATAGAGTTAAAAATGGAATGAGTGGGGGAAATAGTGAAAGAGATATATGGAAGGACGAAGAAATGGAAATATGGAGTGAATAGAAAGCATGAAACCAGGTGGTAAAGTACATCAGTACCAGTATAAGCAAATTTGGAGAGGTTGCATCATGTAATCATATTATCATATAATCCTCAGATGATCAACAATAACAACTACAGGTCTTAATGGGTTTTTTTAATGTTTATTTTTGTGTAGAACTGGGGGGTAGGCCAGAGATGGGGGGGTGAGAGGGTTCACCAGAGAGAGAGTGGGGAACAGAACAGGTGGATCTACTGACATACACAGCTGAGAGGAGCAGAGGGGGAAAGGAGAGGTCTCCTGCTTCATGTGGGTCATCTCCCTGGCTGGGGATCCAATTCATGTTGTAGCAGTGATAGCGCTGAGACTTAACCCCTAGGCCAGCAGGGAGGCTCAACACTTCTTAACATTTAATAAGCAATTAAAAACAGTTTATACTCAAGTGGGCAAGTCAATAATCTAAGCATTTTTTTTTTATTAACTCATTTTCCCCTCTTAGCAGCTCCACAAGTTGGATCTCATTATTGTTTCTAAACTACAAATAGAAAAAGTGAAGTGCAAGGAGTTATATCAATGACAGGTGCATGCCACTATTAAATTTGAACCCAGGTCTTATGGGTCTTGAGCTCTGAATTTGTGACAAAAATAACTTGGTATAGGTGTAAGGATAAGCATATAGATCAACAGAATGAGAGTAAGAGTCCAGAAATAAATCCTCACATTTATGGTCAACTGATTTTTGATAGGGTGCCAAGAAAAATTAGTGAGACTAGAACAGCTTTTTTTCCCCAACAAATGGTCTGGGACAACTAGTTCTCCATGCACAAAAGGAAGAAACTGGGTCTTCCTCACACCATGCAAATAAATTAACTCAAAATGAACGGCAGAGCTAAATATAAAAGCAGCAACTACAAAACTCTCAGAAGAAAATTTAGGAGTAAACCATGCTCTTGGATTTGACAATTGAATCTCCGACGCCAAAATCCTAAGTACCAACAAAAAATAAGATGAGCTGGATTTTATCAAAGTTAAATGAATCTTCAAATCCTAAGAAGGGTGGTGGGTGCTTTGCTGGAGGGTATGGTGCAGTAACCACCTGAAAGGGGCGTTTCTGTACCTCTCAAACACAAATGACTAGGCAAGCCAACATTAATGCGATCATAAATAATAACAAGTGTTGACAGGATGTAGGGCAATTGGAATTTTGCATGCTGTTGGTGGGAACATAAAATGGTTCCATCTTTTGGAAAACAGTCTAGCAGGCCCTCAGATGGCCACCATATGAGTCAGCATTTCCACTGTTAGGCATATACCCAAGACAAATGAAAACAAATGTTTACACAAAAGCTTGCATGCAGCATTTATTGACATCTAAAAAGTGAAGCAACTCAGATGTCCACTTACTCATAACAGGGTATAAATTAAAAACCCCGTCACAAGATGGGATGTGATCCTGTGACAGAAAGTCTCTAAGACACGATGTCCTCTGTCACATGGGCTGATCGGGAACAGCCAATCGCAAAGCAGCTCATAGTATAAAAAGTCCAGAATAGGCAAATCTACCAGGACAGAAAGGCTGAGCCCGGGTACAGGGGCCGGGGAAATGTGGGGTGCTACTAACAGGCCTCAGGTTTCTTTTGGAAGAATGAAAACATTGTAAGACTGATGTGATAGTTGCACAACTGTGAGAACTCCACTGTCTACTTTAACGAGTAAATATCTCAATAAAGTCATTACATAAAAAAGTACAACAGAAAAATCTCATATGAAAAGACATTAGAAGCCACACTGCATAATTGTGAAGGATGAAATCTCTGCCTTTATTATTTTTTATTGCGGTTAATATCGGTTTATGACACTGCATGATTTAGGGGTGTAGGATCTCACCTGTTTAAATGTATATTCCCACACCCACCACCACCACACCCACAACCAAAGCCCCAGTGATTCCCCCCACAAGGCCCCTCATCCCTGTGCCCCCCACCTGCAGACCCCTCTGGAGGCTCAGTTCTAAAGTCAGATTTCTAGGGCTTGTTTTGGTTTAGTTTTGCCAGTTCCTTTGTTCTGTATCTCTAGAGTCCACAGATGAGTGAAATCATCTGGTGCTTGTCTTTCTCTGAAGGATGAAATCTTAATAGAAATTAGAATACATTTAGACCTGAAAAACTAACAAAAACTACATAAAAGAACTTGTGAGATGAGAAAAATATTTCTTAGATGAAAAGTTAGAGGGAAACTAAACTTTGATAGAAATGGTTTTATTAGGAAATTAGGCACTGATATTGAGTAAGTGAAATATCCAACTTTGTTTGACAATAACAAATCCCCAAATAAAAAAATATTAATACTTAAAGCAATAGCAGATATTAATGAGATATAAAATAAATATATTCTTTAGAGTATAGGCAAAACCAAAATTTGGCAATTTGGCTCTCTTAAAGGACTAATAAATTGACAAATTTTGACAAGACTTGTTAAGACTAAAGAGTATGGAGAGGTCTATAAACATAAAAGAAATGAAAATAATGAGAATAACCACAGATGCTACCGAAATTAAAAAGGATAATAAAATTAGTGATGATTTATTCTAGGACATTTTAAGACAAATCTATGGATAATTTTATTTTAAGAAAAAGTATAATTTAACAGTTAGACTCAATAGAAAGAAAAAATGAAAACAGCTTTATAATTATTCTGTACATTAAATTCATGATTTAAAGTAATTCCTCCAGACTGTTGGTTACCAAAGGCTGGGGGTGAGGGGTGGGTGATATGGGTTAGGGGTCAAAGGTACAAACTTCCAATTACAAAATAAATAAATGCTAAGGATATATGTACAGCATGGTGATTATAATTAATAACACTATGCTATAAATTGCAATGTTGTTAAAGAAAGTAAATGTTCAAAGTTTTTGTCACAAGAAAAAAAATTTTAACTTAGGTGTGGTGATGAATCTTTACTAGACTCTTGTGGCTTTTCACAATGTGTACAAATATCAAATTATGTTGTACACCTGAAACTAATACAACGTTATGTGTCCATTATACTTCAACTTAAAAAAGGGGAAAAAAATCATTCCTCAAAAACCCTCCAGATCCAGAGTTTTCCATTGCATTCTACCAACTTTTAAAGAACAAATGATTTCAAATTAAGACAAAATTTTCCAGCAAACAGAAGAGGAAATACTCCCTGCACACTTATGAAATTAGTACAATTATGATCCCAAACCAGACAAAGTTTTACTTATGAAAAATGAGCAAATATTATAAATACAGTATTAGTACACAATCCAGCCCTGCATAAAATAGATGCTACATTGTGACAGGCTAGGTTTATCCCTAAATGCAAACTTGAGTTAATAGTTGGAAATCAAGAGTTTAACTCACCATTATTAAAAAAATTAAAGAAATGAAATTACAAGATCATCTTCTTAGATGCAGAGAAAAGTGTTCAATATATCTCATTGTCCATTTAGTGAAAAAGAGCTCATCAAATGGAAAAAAAAGAGAATGTTTTAACCAAATGAGGAGTGCATTAAAAAAAAAAAAACAACTAAGGCAAACATTTAACTAAATATTGAAATAACCCATACACTGTACATCAGAGAAGAAGCGGCCAGTCACTATTGCCACTTCCAGTCAACACTAGGTTAGAGCGTGCAGGAAGCACAGCAAAACAAGAAAACAATATGTTTAAGGATTAGGAAGGAAATAAAAAGGCCACTGCTTGACAATGATGTAACAGTTTATATAGGAAAGTCAAAATTATCTACCACAAATTACGAAAATTCAAGACTTTAGCAATGGTGCTAGTTTTCAAAATTCAATACGCAAGGTCAACAGCCTTTCTAAACACCATCGACAACTGGACAATACAGCAGAAAACAGCCTACGACATAAATTTACAACAGCAACATAAAATACAAATTACAGAGGAATGACTCAAACAGAAGATGTTCCAGACCATTATGGAGAAATTAGAAAAACATTTTGAAAGACAGTATAGGCAGGATTAATATGATAAAAAGTAGACTGTGTCCCCAGATTTTTCTATAGATTGGTCGTAGTTCCATTCAAACTTCCAGTGGGAGCTGAATTCCACAGTCAAATAAATGAAAACACTCAAGATGGACAAGGAGGAAGGAACAAAGGAGGCAGGCCTTCATTAGCAGATACCACTTCTTCGAAATCTCTAGAAATTAAGGCACTGTGATTTGGAACAAGAGCAGGCAGGTAGATCAATGGCACAAAAGAGAAAATCCAGAATTAGGCCCACACCAAAAGGGAGTTTGTTTTATGACCGAAAGGGCCCCTGGATCAGGAAAGCCATCTGCAGGCACAGTCTCTCCTCTGCTCCTGCACAGCCCGGTGGGTGGATTAAAGTTTTACATGAAAGCATCATCGAATAAGTTTGGATGACAATTTCCTAATGTTTTGACATAGGGAAAGAATTTTCAAAGCACACATCAGAAAGGAAAAGATTGATAAGTTTCATCTACCAAGGACTACTGAGAGAATAAACTTAAGCTGGAGGGAGATATTTACAATGCATCTAACTGCTAAAAGTATGGGAACGAAAAGACAGGAGAAACTGATAAACCAATGAATAAAAACACAAACAACCCAATAGGAAAATGGGCGGAATTCTTGATGAGACTTTCCAAAATAGGAATCCCGAATTTACAGTCAGCACGGGGAAAAGAGGCTGATCGCTGGAAACGTCAATTGCAAATTAAAGCCACAGGGATATTATTTTACAGTTAATGGATTGGCCAAAAATTTAAACGTCTGATTGCATTAACGTTTGTTGATTATACAAAGTATCACAAACTTCTGGTGGGAATGTTAAGTTCAACCACTTTGGAAAACGAGCTTGCATTTATTGTTTAGTAAGGTTACAAAAAGAAATACCTTAAAAGTAAATTTTGCTTCTTGAGGGACAACCTAGGAAACCTTACAGTAGGCAATGCTTGATTCAGTAAGAATAAAACAAAAATACAAAGAAACATGAGTATCTCTGGCCAGGAGAATGGAAGTGGGGAAATGGGTAGCTACCAGAAAGAAGTGAAAATTGTATTTTCAATAGCTTTATGTCAACATCGATGAATTTCAGAGCACAGGGTAGGAGTGCCTTTGCTCAAAAGCTTACACAACTGCACAGATCAAATATATGAGAGAAATGAAGGGAAATGATAATATTTAGATCGCGAGAGTGTCCAGTGTACACCAACCTCTTATGTTAGCTGTCGAGTACACGGAGGTATATTTGATTTTTCCTGATTCTTAAAAATTCCACGTGACTATTTTGAATTACTTAATGGAAACAATTTTACATTAAAAAGATGTGGACGGTTACAAAAAAGAGAAACTCAAAGATGATCTTGTCACACGAGGAGGTGACAAGCAGTTCCAATGGCCAATATTGACAATCATGGCATTTACAGGACTGAGGAGCCAGTTATTCCTGAAGCTGAGATAGCCAAGCTGATGGTTTCACGGCAAACGATCCGTTGGAGCAGCCTCGGGGTCCTGCCGTCCTGATGTCACTTTTGCAGAGTGCCAGTGGGCAGAGGGCGTGGAGATGCAGCTGCGGTGGAACTGCTCAGAAGCCGGAGCCCTTAGCTCTGCCCGCCGCGATGGTCTGCATCTGGTAAGGCAAGAAGGTGCGTGTACCCATGCCTGGACTTCCTGTCCTGCGTTTCTTTTCTGGACTTCTTGTCTTAGCCTCTGGGTACATGCATGCAAGCGTGGACGTGCGTGGACGTGGTCGCCCGTGTCCGGCATGACACATTTAGGAAGCTGCCCAGGTGGACATTAACTCATTTCGTTCTCATGTCAGCCTCGTGAGGGGGAGTCAGTGTTCTTCTTACTATACAGACGATGAAATGCAGACCTTAGAGAGTCAAGAAAGTTCCCAAGGGTTTCAGGGCTCACCAGTCACAGAGCTAGACTGGCACCTGGATTTGAATGATTCTAGAATCTACGGCCTGGTTCTCATCCTGTCCTTCCTCCCTCAGGAGCTGGAAAATTCTGGTCAAATACAACCTCATTATTTTAGAGGCAAGAAACCCACAGCCCTAATGTAGACGTGACGATGCAACGTGGCTGACTTTGGGGCGGCAATTGAGAGCGCGAATGATAAGCATGACGCGATAAGCACTTACTGCACACCGGGGGAAGCATTCGGCTGATTCATACCTGTTTTCAATATCTGCAAAATGGGTGATTTTGCATTTCTCAGGCCACAGGCGTGCCCCGTGGGAATGCACAGGTGCACACTTGCATGCAACACTCACGCTCCCGCCCAGGGGGGTCCACAGGCTCTGCGCCCCACAAAGGAGTGCAGCCCTGCCCAGCTGAGTCGCTCAGTGATGCTAACTCTGTCTCCCTCAGCTTGCTGGAAAGGCAGCCGGCCCGCAGCAGCCAGGGGACGCGCAGGCATCCTTTGCCCTGTCTCCTGCTATCCGCAAATCCAGAAACTCGGGGGGCTGCTCCAGCATCTGAGTGTCTACCAAGGAGGGCTTTGTGTCAGGCTTGTTGGCCGTAAAACAGGGAAGGGGGACGGGGCATTAATAGCCTTTGTAAACAGCACCTTCAAGGTCTTCAATCACCAATTTGAGGGTGTTCACCACCGGGGTGGAAAAAAAAAAAAAAGAAGAGGAAAAAGCCAAACAGGAAATGCAATGAAAGGAGATGAAAGCAGATCAATAAAGAGAGAAACATTTGGTTTGAAGTCTTGCCTTTAAAATAATGGGAACCCCCTCGGCCACCCCCTCCAGAAAGTAATTTGGGGCATTACCGCAGGTCTGGCCCTGAGGTGTAATTGCCCCAGATTCCAGCCACACAGAGGTTTAGAATTCCAGGGCTGTGTAAAGAATTCAGTCCGGGACATAGATTTATTGCCACCTTTTAAACAGAGGTTTTTAAAGAAGGTTTTACTTAATGTTCGAAGACAATATCGTGGATGTTTTTTTTTTTTCTTCCCAAATTAAAGGGGGACTGGAGAGGTTACCCTAGAGCCCACCTTCAGAGCAGCACCATGCCACATGGGAGCGCACATCCAGGTGAATTTTGGGGTGCACATGCAATGGGAATTCCGGGGCCAGGCATCCCTCAGAGCCTTGAGAGGGGCACAGAGATTTGTGCCCCCCCCCCCATGCATAACCCAAGGGCCTCAGCATAAGGCATCACAAAACTAGGGGACTCTTGAAAACCAGGCCTGTGTGGCCCGGGGGCAAACCTCCCAGGGGTGCGGAGTGGGGAGGAAGTGGGTCAGGCTGCATTGCAGACCTCGCTCTCTCTTTTAAAGACTCTCTTTGTTTAAAGACTGAAGCAGGGGTTAGAAACAGCACTATCAGGCTGTTGCAGGCCACTGAGGCATGAGTTCGATCCCCAGCTGGCCAGGGAGCTGACACACATGGCGCAGCAGACCTCTCCTATCTCCTCGCTGCTCCCCTTAGCAGTGTGTTTCAATGGATCTGCCTGTCTGCTCCCCACTCTCTCTGGTGGGTCCTCTCACCCCCCGCCTCTGGCTTGCACCCCAGTTCTTGGATGCATACATAAATAAATCTTAAAAACACAAAAGACTGAAGCAAATACCATTTTTGTGATCACATTTTTCCTCTCTGCTTTGTAGAGACGAAGCCAGAGAGTTGAAAGATTCTAGAAGGAAGGTGAACAGATTGGAGTTGCAGGAGAAGATAAGAAGACAGAAGCACGATTCAATTACACGATGGAAGGGGCCATTACTTTGTGGCGTGGGAAGATGGACACTTCCAATCCCTTCCCTAAATGGCTTTCAAACCCCGCTGGAGACCTCACCCCATCTCTGCAAGCAGGAGTCTCTCCAGCAAGAGTGTGGCCTTGATGAAAAACCCCAAAGGCTTCTCCAAATCCCATTTTGCAAATTGAATAGGGTGAAATCACCCTGTCTGCTAATTTTATAATGCCAGCTCTGTTTAAAAGTAAACACCTGTCTTTCCTTATTAGCATCACTCAGCAAAAGGAAGACCATCCATTATTTTGAGTATGGAATTCATTAAACAGTGTTTTTGAACTCTACTTTGATTTGATCTTTCTATGAAGCGTTCGACAAATAGTTAAGTGGCAAACACAAAATTGTTTTTGCCTTCTTTCCCTTACCTAGTTTTTCAGACACCCCACATCTAAATGGGGCACAGAGGCTGTTGGCAAGCTGGGACTGTAAGCACTTGTACTTCTATTCTCAGATTTTGGGGGGGTGCGTTTTACAATGGGGGCGCTATGCCGTCTGCACTACTTACTCATCTCGCCCTTCCAGATCCAGTGATTTACAATCTTAATTTTGTAGAAGTTCCCTGAAAGGACCCCTTCTCCCGGGACCCCGCACTTTCTCCACATTCTTCTACTCGAGGCCCCGTTTCTGTGGTCACGGGGTCACAGAGCACAAGCTGCCACCATAAACCATCAAGGTGGTTTGTTCTCTCTTGGGTCATCTTGCGGGAAATTGGCTTTTCTGTCTCAGGAATGTGGGTGATGTTTGGGTGCCCATGGGGACAGGTCATCAAAACTTGGGAAATCCATCAAAAACCCACCAGATATTGGTTTTCAACTTGGGGGTGCCTCTGGGCTTAAACAGGGACTTCTAAAAAGTGCAGTTGTCTAGTCCCCATTCCCAGAAACTCCGAGGTAAAGCATCTTGTGTCCCTGAGGGTTAGGACTTTGTCAATTTCCTTCGTAGATTGGACGTGGCCGCCAAGTTGGAAAACTTTGTCTTGACATTCTGTGGCTATCAATTTCCCCCACCCCAGAGACAACAGGAATTCACGATCTCTCCAGATAGGGGGAAACTTTTAAGTACTTTCTGCAAGTTTCTGAGATTGGGCATTTTAGTGATATCAAAGACCTCTCATCTCCCCACTTCCCCCGTTCTGGGGAAGCAGCCCAGAGTTATTTCACAAAACAGTGTCCACGCTGAGATGCAAATGACAAGCTCACTCTTAGAACCCAAATCAGTTCTTCTACCAAAATGTGCTTTCCTCTCTGATCCCCTGAAGTCTGTATCAAAACCCCAGTCCTCAAATATTGTGATGGGGTTTGGCATCAACCTAAAACCCCCTCCTGCCGGGTTCAGTGCCTCTGCCCCAGGGGGGAGGGTGGCACCTTGTAAGAGGGCCCCGTTTCTGACAGCCTGCAATTAACTCAGCACTGAGGAGTCTTCATGTTCAGAACCCAGACTCTGTGGTGCTGTAGGAGTGATTGTTCAAGCTTGGTGGGAGTGGGAGGATTCTGAAGTTTAATCGCAGGAAATTTCACTTGAAAGGCATTCAGCGAATTCATCAAGCTCTTACTAAAACTCTCTTCTTCATGCCAGGTGCAAACTGGCGTTAGCACTCAGAGGCAAAGTATCTCTTACACCATAAAACACTGTTCTGGGTAAACATGCAGAGGTTTACTAGAGAGAGTGTAAACTTCCCAGAAAGATTAGATAATGGCTCTTCGGCAGGTACAGCTTAGACATCTCTGGCTGTGAATGGAAAATCAGGGTGGGATTTGATTTAAACAGCAAGTGTGGAGCCCGGTCTTCCAATTAGCACTGGAGGTGGAAGGAATCAGAGGACTGGATCTAAACATGGGATTTCCTTCATTCCTGGGGTGCATTGCAGATCTGAAGATGAATCCGAACATGGAAAAATCTCAGGGTGTGATGGCGAGTGGATTTGCAAGTGGAAGCAGAAAGTACAAATGATACTGCTTGTAGAATAAAACGTTCTTGGGAACACACTCTGAGGACTCACAAGTTCTCAGATTCTTGAAAGTTGCAGAAAGTGGAGGATATGGGACTCACTGCTCCTCGCAAATGGTTTGGCCCAACACCAATGGCTTACTCACTGCCGCTCTGGCAGACAAGGCAGGTTAAAACTGTGGTTTGGCTTTGCCTGAATTTCCATGACCCCTGAGTAGACTCCAGGACACAAGACGGTGCCCTTATCAAGTTCCCTGCACCTCGCCACAGACAGAATCCCCACCAGAACTCCATTTGGATGGCAAGGCCATGCCTCCTTCCAATGGGGCTTTCATCCAATAAAATCCTTCTTCAAAATGGTTGCATTCAGCTTTGATTGGCTCCCTCCAGTTTCCTTTGACATTCCAGGTGGGGTGAACAGAGTGACCATCTGCGTGACGGATGTGCTGACAGAGGTAGAAGGAGAAAGAGAAAGCCTACGAGGCTTCAAGAGAGTTTTCTGTCCTAGGTTCACAGGAAAACCCGTCCTCCACCTAGAAACTACTGCAGTCTCCAGATGTGTTCTAGAAGAGCAGTGATTTAAACTGTAGGGAAGTGAAGCTAACGTGAACAAAAGACTCCTGCAACACTGAGGAAACCGAAGATATTTTTTTTTTTTTTTGGCACAGGGAAATCAAAATCCTACACATTCTTAGTCCTATTATCTTTTCATTTTTTTTTCTTTTAAATTAAAAAGCATTGAAGAGGTAAGGCATGCATGGAACATTCTAAATGGAACCACGAGCATCTCCCAGTCCAGAAACAAGATCTTCATCCTGAAGCCCAGGTTGAGGACATGGGCAAGACACGAAGACCACACCAGCTGCCTCCTCACTTGTTCAGCAGATGATAAAGAAGAGGCAGATCGTAGGTCATTCTGGGGAGAGGGGATGCTAAGTGCCCTATGCCCTACACATGTGGCAATATTTCATCCCATCAGTGTTACATCAGGACCAGCTGCATAATTTGTGGGACTCGATTCCAAATAAAAGTGTGGAATGTCTTTTCCCAAAATTCAGAATTTCAAAATGGTGATAGGAGAGCACAAAATCAAGTAGGGGGCCCTCTGTGACCTCACAGGATGGGGGCACATCCGTGAAGTCAAGTCTGTGACACATACTAGGGGCAACTTGACCTGCCCAAGATTGTATGCCAGGGAGAGTAGCAAATTTCAACCAGGGGCACTGGTCCCCAAAGACTGCAGGCCGCCTGCAGTTTGAGCAGCTTAGCCCCTGACCTTTCCAAGGATGTCTTCCTGGACCAAAGGTCAAATCACTATTCAGTAACTTCCCAAAAGTACATTTAGAAAGGAATCCGGGCCGGGAAATGTCCAGGGTGATCGGTACATTATGATAATTCAAACCAAATTACAATTCCTATCTGGGATTATGAAATGCCGATCAGAGTGCAATTTCATAGCTGAATCGAGTTTATTTATAATAAGTATGTCTAGTCAAAATAGGAGAACTACTTAACATTATAATTAAAACTGATACATATCTAGTTGAAAAACTATCCGGTCCCTAAAACACTTCCACAGGAGATGGCTACATACTTTGGCACGAAATCGGCCTGCCCCTTCCAAAACATTTAATTTTTTATTCTGAGCAGGAGATTGTAACTTTTCCCACAATATCATATCAAACAAAAGCGTGGCATTATGCATTCAATAAACTGTAGCACCCGGCAGCCGGGCATCAATTGCACTTGTGTTGTAAGCTGAGACGCAAGGAGACATTTATTTATTTAAAATATTTTTGCCCATAAGCTAGACCGACAGCACTATTTCACATCTCTGTGTGTTAAGACAGCCCTGTAGACAGAAACCCTGCAGACCTGCTGCTCTGATCACAATTACATCTGTAGACAGCTTTAATTAATTTTTCTCTTTGAAGTCAGATATCCACTGAGAATTTACATACGCGCCTAGTTCACTGGGTAGTGAACTGTAGGTGGTGACTACAGAACCGAATAGCATATCTCGGTCATGTTCATTGTTTTCTTTACAAATTTGGCCGAGATCATGGCCACCGTCTGATGGCAGAGGTAGGAAGAGGAGTCAGTGACAGAGTATGTCAAGGAAACACAAGCAGGGCAGATGCAGGGGGTGGACGACGAGGTGGGGTCAGTAAGGAGGCTTTGGGTCATCTCTTAGATCGAAAGGAGGAGTTTTTACAGCGTCACTGATAATGACTTAAAGTGTCAAAAGCTCTTTTTAGAACAACACAAAGGGACAAAACAGAACCAGATCAAAGCCTAGAAATCTGAATGCAGAACTGAGGTGGGCATGGGAAGCATATGGGCAGAGGCCCCAGTGGACTAGAGTGGACAATGGAGGAGGGTTATTGGGGCTTTGGTGGAGCGCATGGTGCAGTGACAGCTGAAGAGGTAAGTAAACCAATGTTAATCAATAAAGTAAGTGATTTCTAAAAATAAAAAAAAGATTAAAAGCTTAATGTCCTAATGAGTATTAGAAAAAAATAAAGTTCTTCTTTTAGGACTGACCTACAAACCTCTATCTTCTAATGTTTTTTCCTGGTTTCTTTCATTCAGTAAATAATTGGGATCGCCTTGCATCACCATCCTCAGTGAGACTGAGTCAGGCAGTGATTCTCAGGATGAGCCCCTCCAACCTAGGGCATCAACATCCCCTGCCACCCACTGAATCGGCGGCTTTTGTGCTGGGGGCCAGTCATCTGTGTTGAACAAACTCTCCAGCTGGTGCTGATGTGGGAGACGATCTGGAACCCCTGGCCAGCAGATGAGCACCTGAGCTGGGGGTGGGTTACATGGAGAAGCAGTGGAATCCTAGCAACATCGTCCTTCCATCACAAGGGGGACCCTGTGTCGCCTCACGGTGAAAGGAAGGATGCCATTGCACACCCTTCTACAGCTCCTCCACGTCCCTAAAAGCAGGTGTGTTCTGAAAACAGATGTGACCTCTTTAAATCCCAAAGCCATGGGTTTGAAGACAGGCAGGCATGAAAAATCTTGAGTTTCAACTCTCAAGATCACATCAGAATCACCTAGGGAGCATCTGGAAATATCCTGAGTACCACCCCCCCCAACACTACCATATTCACATTGAGTCTAAGTTGGGACCATCATTTTAAAATTCTTCAGCTGATGCCGGTGTGCATGCAGGGTTGAGGACAATTACTACAAATGTAAAGTATTCCTACTACTACTATGAGTGAACATTGCTTGGTGGTTTTCTTAGTAGATGTCTGAGATTTCAGTCATCTTTTTTCTATAAAGGAGATTTGAGCTCTAACATTCATGATAAAGTCCCTTTCCCTGCTCTGGGCCTCAGTTTCCCTGTCTGTCCACTGAGGATTCTTCAGCCTTGCCCTCTGGTGCTATGACCTTGGAACTGCCTCCCTGGTGGCCCAGAGGCTTCACAGAGGGGAACCCCCAAAAGTTGGTGCCTGCATCGCCATGGAAGAGTAAGTGTCCGGCTGAGAGAAGACCTAGGCCTTCTATACAACACAATCAAAATGTGCTGCTTGAAACATAACATTTCTCTAGGCAAATCCCTGATATGGGAAGTTTACAAAGATTCTATTTTAAACATGTGCTATCCCCAGGCCCTGCACATAACTGCCTGGTCCCCAAATATAGATAGGCAAAAATTGTTGAACGACACACTGAATCCCATTATCCCCAACTGATCAATAATTCCTTAATATCAACATTAGAAGAAAACATACAAATCACCAGGCTTTGTATAAGCTATGCATGCAAAAATGAGGGACAACACTGTCAAATATGGTTTTCTCTCTTTCAGCAAAATCACGTAAGTGGCACTCACCTTTCAGCACTCAACGGTCATGTTTCCTGGACGTCACCTATTCCAGGGTAAGCCACATTTCAAAGTGTACCTTCCAGTTCATCTTCTCCCTGTGCCCTGACTGTTTACAATTTCCAAACATTTTTACAATGCACTTAAAGAGGGCTTGCATTAACATCAAATATTTATAACCCCGTGATTCTGATTTAGAATTTAGCTTTGGAGTAAAACTGTGTGTGTTAATCAGCTCTAATGGGGCATGGTCCGTGTCCCCTGAGTGACAAAGCACCAAGTCTGTGCCACCTTCATGCCTATGGCTGAAATGCGGGAGGAAGATCTCACAGTGTGACACCCCAGCTTGCCTTCCAGGACTCCCCTTTGGTGGAGTCAGTAAGGTGGGATGTGGGAGAATATCTGAGCGGGTTTCCAAGGCTGCAGAGGACAGATGTGCTCCTCCCCAGCACCGCAGCAACAGGGGTTGGCCCGTGGTAAGGGAGGCGAGGTGGCGTCAGAGGACGCAGTCCCGAGATTTTTCTTTGGGGAGAGAAAGTTTTCTTTCAATAGTATTAACTAAAAGATGATGATGACGATGGTGACGATGGTCATAACATAGAATTCTTGCTACAATATCATTTTGAAAAGATTCCTTTGGCTCTAAGTAGGAAAGCCTTAGATCCTTAGAGGAACTTCCTGTCATTACGAAAATGACAAAGACAAATTCATCCTCTCATAGATGTCAGGACTTGATTCTCTCCTCCCACCCTCCAACCCCTCTTCCTACCTCCTGTTTCTCTCCGTGCAGCCTCTTCTTAGGAAGGGTTTTCCCATACAGTAACACCAGGGTCACAGCATTTATAGGTTATAGCTTATTCTATCAGACAATTCAGCACAAAGTAATTTCTCTCCAGGCCTACACACCACAGGACAAAATATGCTGCTTGAAGCGTAACTGTCTTTATAGGCAAAACCCTGATACAATAAGTTTACAACAGAAGGTATGGCCTGCCCCCGGCCCCCGCACGTAACTACCTGGTCCCAAAGCATCCATACACGAAAGGTTGGTTTCTTTCTCCAGAAACCAAATTTCCAGAATTGGGCCTCACTCCCTCTGGCTTCCCGGCTTGGGTCACATCATCAATCCTGATCTGATCACAGTAGACAGATGAAGGTAACATTCAGATGAGCCAGGCCTGGGTCTCAAGCACACCCTAAATGGGGGAAGAGGGCTGCCCAGGCCCCCCTGGAAACCCAGGGAGGAGCAGATATGTTTCTCCCAGAAGCTGAGAAATGGATTCTGGGCAGAGAAAGGAGACCCAGGGAGAAGGAATTTATCCTCACATAACCTTTGCAGTGGAAATATTCACCCAGATGTAACTTTCAACAGTATGATTATAGCTTACTATCTATTGTTAAAAGATTTTTTTTTTAAAAAAAGAGAAAATCATGACTCTCATACAGATATTTATGTCAAAATTTTTATTTAAGTCATTAAACAAAATGAGGGAACAATGCAGATGTCACAACCAGTTCAAAGGAGAATCCAAACAACACGGCACCTTTAGATTGGCAATGTTGAAATGAATTTGCAGATGGGGGCAAAGCTGCCTTTTCCACCCTGAGAGAGGGTGGGTGCCATAGTTGCATGTCCACCGAGGGGTCACTAGCCTCACCACCAGTTCCATATACCTTGCAATTCAAAGAGGGTGGATGCCCGGACCAGAAAACCCGGAAGAGTGTACCCCTCATAAAGCACGGTTAATGCACAAGAGATAATGTGTTATCATTTCCGCTCCTTCGAAATTTCCTTACAGTCCCCCCGACCCCCCAGAGAAAGGTTATTCTTACCCGCTAACCAAGACTGGTTTCATTATCCCTGACCTCAATATTTATATAAGTGCAATAACAGTGTTAACTTAGCAACAGGTTTTCGACCATTGTGTTGCCAAAAGTTGCCACATGAAATGTTAGGTTGGATTTTGAAAGCCTATTTATTTGCATGTAAGCCATCCCTAGAAAACTCTCTTCTCCAGATATGATCTGCAGTACCTATAAGTTTTGCTGAATTTATCTTTCCTGGCCTTCCTTAAAGCCAGGATGCAGGGAGCCCAATATCAGGCTACCACCTTTCCTGGGGGAGGGGCTTTCTGAGCATTGACTCCAGAAAGTCAGTCTTGGCTTCCTAAAAGCAGTTGGGCAGGCCTCATTAAATGAGCGTCGTTCTCAAATGTGTCATTCTAGGAAGGACCTTGATTGTATAACCTCTTTTTCCAATCACATTCTTATAAAATTACAACAAAATCTGACTGGGTCTACAAATAACTGTATTGCCCTGAAAAGTAGGCAGTGAGAATGTATGAAGTAGGAGAAGGGGAGTCAGTGAGAATAAATTATTATATTTTTGAATGTTTCACTTTAGTTTTCAAAAGCAGAACCTTTTAAATTATATGGGCTGCAACTACCTCGATAAGAAAAGAGAAAAGGGCTTCCTTTTATAATTATATCTAAAATGGGTACGGTAAATTAATCACTGATAATTTCCAAAAGCGAAAGATCTGGCACTAGCTCATGACAAGAAAAGAGCAACTGAGTAGGAAATTTGGTTGTTTCTGCATCAAGCAAAATAAGATAATAAAACAATTGCAAAATACGGCAATGATTCAGCCTAATTTCAAATGTCACGGCTGACATTAAAAAAGGGTGAATATAGCCTTTTGTAAAGGGGAAATATTGAACTACAAGTTATAATCATCATAAGACATATAAAAGCGTGTGAGTACAATATAGCAGGAATAGAGCAGGCATATACTAAGATTACATCAACACATTAAGCAAACATATGCAAGAAATCTGGAGTATGGCCAAAACATGCATTTTCATAAACCATCATAGGAGATACCCAGCCAAAAACAACTCACTTAGAAGATGTTAGATTTGAATTAAAGTAAGGTAAAGACTAAGGAAGCATTTTAAATGTTAGTCACATCATGACTGATGAAAGCTCACTATTGTTGTCTAATCACTTCAGGGCTCTGATGACAGAGACATGTCAAGAACAGTGAGGCATGGATCTGACCACAGAGCATACAAGTCCTGAAATATGTACATTAGTAACACTTTCTTTAAAAACAGATTTAACAGCCCAGCTATTATGGAAAGCTGTGTGGAGGTCACTCAAAATGCTAAAAACGGACCTATCTTATGATCCTGCAACTCCACTCCTAGCAATCTACCAAAAGGACACAAAAACACTAATTCAAAAGGAAACCTGCACCCCTATATTTACTGCAGCACTATTTACAATAGCTATAAAATGGAGACAACCTAAACGCCTCCAAAGGAATGAATGGATTAAGAAGATGTGGTCTAAATGCACAATGGAATACTACTCAGTGATCAAAAATGATTAACGTATGCCATTTGCAGCAACATAAAGAGCTGGAAGGGAATATGCTAAGTGAAATAAAGCAGAAGGAAAAGGAAAAATATCAAATGGTTTCACTTATAGGTGGGGCATAGGAAAACCAAACAAAAGGATCAGGAAACAGACAAAACTTGCAAGTTGACCGTAGACTTGAGGCCAACAGAAAGGGAATGAAAGGGAGCGGGGTCAAAAGAGGACAGGGAAGAGCACAAGGGACTGTGGTGATGGATCACGGGTGCTGTGGTGGTGGGAGAATTATGGAGACCACACCTGAGGAAGCACAACGATGTAAGAAAATTAAATAAATAAATAAAAAGGAAATGTAAAAAAACAAAACAAAACCAAATTTAATACAGAGGAGCATCTCTTCATCAATTTCAGCCTTCAAATAAGTTATTTCTAGTACCTTCCTTTGTAAGGTGAAAGGACAAATATTTCTAGAGAATATGTATCTCAATAAACAGTCTCAACAGAAATCCTATAAGACACTTTTCAATCTAATTTATTAATATCCCCTGGAGATACGAAAACATTACAAAATCAAACCCTGAGAAGCAAAGTTCTTCCTGAATTGCAGACATACAGACACAGAGAGATAAAGAAAACCTGGAGCTTCAACTCTACAGTTTCAGCCCCACAGCAAGAGAAAACACAGAACACAAACTCACTCACCAGTCAGTCTACCAAGGAGCTGTTCTTCCCAGTAGACACATATCAAATTGATCGGAGCTCAAATTAGATAAACAAATAAAGAATAAGATACAGATTATGTCAGATTTCTTACCCGACAAAATCTAGATCTATCTGGACTGTTAATCCATATACAGAAATCACTAAATGGTCTGAGCACAATACTGGTCTCCCAGACACCATCCATTGCCATCAATGGGGATAACAATGACCACAGACAAAAAACAAAACACAAAATTAGCAGAGAAGAAAGTCAAAATGGGAAAAACACATTCAGCAAAGTACCGTGGCACACAAGGGTGCCTCTGAGTAGATGGTGTCAAAATTCGGTTAAATTATAGGACATCCTACAGGTGCCCTGGCACCGCTTGAGGGAGGTGGAAATCTCATCCCCATGTTGAACTTGGGTAGGCAGAATTCTCACACATACTCTAAAAAATATAAAGTGAATCAATGTCAAAGACTTTAGTTAACACCTTATCAAAGGGGAACAGTCTGCCTACCCTTCAACACTCAGCTCCAATCATATAGATCAGGAATATTGAAATGAACTTGCAAATAAAGGAGCAGACTGAATTCAATTCAACGTTTATTGATGCCTACAGTGTACCACGTAACATGGTAGGTTATGCTCCAAGTATTCCAAAATTGGTAAAATATAAGACCACGCTGAATTTGCAGCAGAAAGCCTTATCAGTCATCTACTGCTGGGTGACAAACCACCCAAACATGGTTTAAATAATAAACATTTATTTGGCTCTTAAGTCTCTGGGTTGATTGGAAGTTTCTAGTTTGGGCTCATGCTTTGCTCATGTCTGCTTGGTGGGCTGGCTGAGGACCAACTTGTCCAGAATGATCTGTCATCCTCCTGGCCTTGCACGCATGATGCCACCAGACTGTGAACAGGAACGTGGACGACACCTAAAGGCAAGGTCACCCTGCCACCTTCCATTGACCTAAGCAGGTGACAGGTCACAGTCCAGACCAGAGGCCAGGGATAAGGGAGCAGAAGCCACCTCTCCATCTGAAGGGCGCATGGCCAGGACGAGGCTAAAGTGTCAGTGAATGAGAGCATTAGTCCCGTAGGAAAGTTTATTCTCTGGGGCAAGAGGGCGTCAAGACAGAAATAGCTGCCTCACAAGGCTGCCTATGATAGATGCTGCCCAAGAGGCCCAGACCACCAGCATACTGTGCAGGAAAGGCAGAGGCCAAGGGAGATGGTCTGGAAAGGCCTCACCCGTGTGTGATTGGCGCTGAGTGCCGCAGGGCAGGCGGAAACTTCCTTCAAGGTGGCAGATGACCCAGGGGAGTCTGACAGGGTCAATTATTGACATCTTCCAACTCACCATGTGGGTGCATATTGATCAACTGAGGCCATGGGGTGCCGTGGAGAAGTAGCCCTGTGAGTACGGGGAACAAAGTGGGGTTCACATCTGGTTTTCCCACTTAAAGGCAGAATCAGTTTGGGCCAGATACTTCCCCTTTCTCTGAATTTATTTTTCTTCATTTACAAAAATCCTTATTTCTGATAAATATGTTTATAAAGAAAAAAAGCATAAGATGCAATATAGTTAATCATCCAGGAACTGATAACATAAGCTCTTTAGAAATTAATAAGAAGATGTAAATAACAAAAAGATATTGTTGCAGAGAATGTAAACAAGAGGTTCTACAAAGACGAAGTATGAGTAACTAGTAAAGATAAAAGATGCTCAACTACTTGCTACTGATTGGGAAGACACACACTGGTAGTAAGGAGATACTATTTTTTCTTTAAGGCTGCACAAAGTTGAGTTTGACATTACCTAGAACCACCGGCAAGGGGAAATAAACCCCGAACACATTATTCTGTAGGATCCACACGGGCAATCTCCTTGGAGAGCTAGTTAGCAGACTCTCAAAAATCTAGATGATTTCTATTCTGATCCCAAACACTGTATCAAAATGCTTATATGAACACACACCCAGGCATATTCGGAGGTATACGTGCACCTATGTAGACATGCATATTTATGGCTATGCATGTATATATATATACATGTCCAGCCACCAGAATATTAATTCAACGTTGCTTGCAATAAAGAAAATCTGTAGGTATCCTGAATCTCTCTCATTGAACCAAATTTTTACATATTGACATGAAATATAGCTACAGTATATTATCAGAGGGCAAAAAGCAAGTTACAAGGAAAAGTACATGTAAGGGCCTCCCTGGTGGCGCAAGGGGTTAAGCATCGCACTATGAAGCAATCTGCAGCCTCTGCAGCATGAGTTCGATCCCTGGCCAGCCAGAGAGCAATCCACATGGCCCAGCAGACCTCTCCTGTCTCCCCGCTGCTCCCCTCAGCAGTGTGTTTCAGTCAGTCTGCCTGTTCTGCTCCCCACTGTCTCTGAATGATCCTCTCATCCCCCACATCTCTGGCCTGTACCCCAGCGCTTGTATGCATAAATAATCTTTTTTTAAAAAAGTACATGCAATATGTATCACAAAAGTACATGCAATCACATATGCACAGTATGTATAAAAATATAATCGCGTGCTATACACACCATGTGAAAAAAGTTCATGTCCTGCCTCCATCAATGAGATAAAATGAAATCACAGATCTCAAAGTGCTTTGTAAACCACAAAGCACATGTGAAGACACATCTGAACTCGGCTTAGGAACTGTACGGAACATTAATTGATTTTGAAGTGCGATGGCTTCCACTTAGAATACACATCAGAATTTCCCGAGGAAACGAGGAAATTGCAGCAGGATCGGCAAACCAATGTCAGGTGCATCAGAGACGCCAAAAATAAAAAGGCTCCATCGGACCTATGTGACCATCAAGCCGCAGAGACAGTATTTCGCTGTTTCCTCGCAGCCCTTCTCCCTGGACAGACCGTTAAATGTGTAATAAACTAATAAAAAATAATTTCCCAGGAAAGATGCTGGTGATCGTTTCATGTGATCAGAGGAAACCCTAAAACAGAGCACTCTTCAATTACCATAATTTCTCCTGTCACTGCCATCTCTGTACACAAAAGCATTTGGTCGGAGGCACAACAAACTCAACTGTAAATTACACGACAAGGGCTGGGGCCCTGACTGGGCTTCGAGGGAGCCCACAGAACCCGTCCGTGACGGGGCCGTCTTCACCTCAGCCGACACGGGAGTGCAAGGAAGTGCAGGCTCCGTGCTCGTGGAAAGTTCTGAAGACTGTCACCCAACCCCACCCCACCCCTCTCCCAAGTTTAATTAAACCAGTATCACACTGCGACTGGAGGGAAAACACAATGATACAACAATAAACAAACATTAATCATGATCATTACATACATTTTATTACATGAAATAAATAATACTGTGGTGCTTTCACCAGCCGATAAAGCTCTTCCTCTTGGATAACATCCTAAGGCAATTGAGGGGTAAAATAATACTAATAATGATAATAATAATTAGTATGAAAAGGGGGGGAAAAAGGGGGCTGATCACCATCGAAAGCAGAAAGTGCAACCGCCTTCACGGATATGAATCTCATATTTGCTCATTGCTGGTTCCCGCGCGCTGGAATAAACGGGAAGGGGTTTCCCATCCTGAGCTCAGCTTTGGTGGTTGCCCTTCCACCGCGTCGCCCCGGGTGAGGAGGCCGGGGGCGCACCAGTCAACATTCAGTCCACACTTCAGGGCTCCAGTGGGAGACGGGGGCATGCTCGGAACCCCCAGGCTGCTGGGGACGAGCCTGCAGGAGCGGAAGAGGGCGCGGGGCCAGCAGACCCAGGCCATGGCTTGTGTCCTGGCTTGAGAACAGTCCCGGCCCGCGTGTCCCCTGTCGGGGTATTCTCTGGGGGTCTGCCTGCTGGTCTCTGACTCGGGAATGAGCCCCCGGGGGCAGCGCTGCTTTGTTCTGCTTTCCGGAGGCCTTCCTGGCATTCTTCAGGAGAAAGACCAGGTTGGGAATCACTAAGCATATAACACGGCTGTCCGGGCCTATTGTCCGGCGCCACGAGGGCACGCGAGACACAGGCCCCCCCCCGCAGGGATGCCCATCACGGGCCACTTCACCAGCCAGCCCCGAATCCCCGCCGCGCCTGGCTAATTGCCCCGTCCCGGGGAGTTCTGTCGCGGGCTGGCCCGACACCCTCTCTGGGAGTCTTTCAGGCAGCACCGAGGCCCAGCCTGGCCCGCGGGGAGCGCAGGGTGCGCGCTGGCTTGGAGAAGTTTCTGGGCCTTGGCCTCCAGGCGCGGCCCGGCTGGGGCTGGAGAAGGCTCCACTCGTCCCCCCCGAGGAGGACGCCTCTCAGCGCCTCTGTCGAAGGAGGTAAAAGGCATCACGCCAAGAGGAGCTGCTTTTACCTCCTCTCAAAAAGTTTTCTCGGACTCTTGCACATGCTAACTCGTGTCCCTGCCGGGAAGGACCAGTTCTGATGCTGCCAGGAGACCCTGCTTCTAGGTGTGCAAGGGGCTGTTTAAGGGGGGGCAGTGGAGAGACAGACACAATTCTGGACCTGAATGTGGCCTCCTGTGTGGTCTCCTGGGAGCTGGTTGGGGTGGCTCTCGGCCCAGGTAGGACCCAGGAGAAGCAGGCTCCGAGGGGGCGCTGCCTCTCCCCAGGTGGGGCTCCCCTCCTCCTCACCCCACAGAGCCCTGGTGAGGGGACCCTGGAGCTGCCAGGGCTGCCGGTGGCAGCCGACACACCCCATGACAAAGACACTCGAGTGTGACCGGCCGCCCATCTCCCGGCATGTCACTCCTCTGGCCCTTTGTCCTGGAGACGACTGGGAATGTGGCCAGTGATGGGGAGCCACTAAGAGCTGCGCACCCCAAGACACTTCTGGGCAAATCAGGTGAGAGGGGATGGGTGAGGGGACACCCTCAGAAGATGACTCCCTACCCCAGTCCCTCAGGGGAGGCGTCTCACCCTCCGCCAATGAATTTCTGCGCTGCCTCTATCATAAATACTCTGATTAAAATGTAAATTTAGCCAACCTATCAGCTCCCCATTAAGGGGACTCTTTAAAAACGCCGTTAATCAGCTGAGAGATACGTAGTGAAATACCACTCATCAATTCTAACTGCTTATGACAGTTAACAAAGCTTTATATTTGCCCCAAACACGTGCTGGCCGATCCATTATGCCAAGGTTCACTCTCACGCTAATTGTACATTTTCTTCTCTAATGCATTTTTGCTGTTATCTCATAGGCTAATGAAAGCCAGGAAATCAATAAATATAAATTATACATGCAAAGAAGGACTGCTGTGAACATAAAGTTTCTAATTAATTGCACTTGATTAATTTATATCCTTTAATTATCTTGCTAAGCCACAAGCAACATAAATATCTTTGCAATCTGGTTATTGCTATGTCAGTCATAAAAAAGCAGACACAGTAAATCTATGAAATCTCGCAAACTGCATTGCCAGAAAACATGGAACGGCATAACCCATAAATATTATTGGACTTCGTCAAGACACCGATGAATAATTTCAGTGTGACAAATGAACACTAAATATGTTGTATGGTTATTTGACGAAGGTTATAGTGATGTTATAGGTTTAAATGGTGTGTATGGAGTAAGCAAAAAAAAAAAAAAAATGTGGATTTTTACCTCTAGGCTTGTAAAAATCTGCTCCAGCGGAGGAGGGGTGTTGCGGGAAGGACCCACATGCAAATATCCAGGGCAATTTTGCAAATGGAAGCGCATTCCCCGGGCCAGGCTGACAGGCACACTGTTAATTATTTTATTTTTCAGTTTCCCTTTGCTAAACTTGACCAACAAAGAAGAATCCCACGTCCTCTGCAAAGACAGAGACAAAACGCACATTTGAAGTAGGAATTTAAACCCAGGAACTTGACACCAGTTTGGGAAGAAAGCTGAATGGTGCAGGCTGGCATTGTCTTAAGAGATGCAACTTTTACATGGAAAGTGGTTTCTTTATATCCACTCCCCCCTCCTCCTTTTAATTTTATCTGACTCTGCTAAGCCAGCCATCTGTCACTGATCTGAAATCTAATCCTCTCTGTCCACCAAGCTTGTTCTTTGTCCTGGGCCACTGCCTATTACCAAGCATCTATATCTACAACTTTCATAAATGTGTAAAAAGAAACTGTATCTGTCCTCAGCTCCTCTCAGACAAAGACCATCTGTCAGCAACTGCAGCTATTCTTAAAAAAAAAGAAAGCATCCAAAGGGATTTGCCCTTTACCAAGTAAACGCACTTAACCCTTCCAATAAGATTAACTGTTATTTGTTTCCATTAAATAAAAATGACCACGCTAATATACATTTAATAGTTCTGTAACAGTTGCAGAAAGATCAGCTCTCATGTGGATATCTTTTGGAGATAAAACATACATGCATATAAATACAGGAATTATGACGGCGATAAGATAACCTATAAGGCAGAAGGCCATTTTCACTTCCTTCCTCTCCTCTGCGGCTATGAAAGAGAAGGCCACATAAAATACAGACGCCAGAAAGGACTGTGCTTGCACGTCTTCAGCTTTACAGTAAATAGCACTTGTAGACACGCCATATGGCTGGATACATACAGTGATTAGGATTCAGAGGCCATCTTCTGACTTCTGCCCTCTTACCAATCTACATTCTTGTAGACAGATTTACAGCTGTCGGCTCCACGCCGCCAGCGCCCACGGAGCACACCACACAAACACACGCTCCGCGCACCTCGCTGTCACTCTGGAAATGTGTGGAGGGAGGGAAATATCTGCCACGAGCAACACGCGTGTACTAGGACACTAAGGTTTGGGGGTTTCTGCCTCCTGTTTTCAACAATCCTAAAGAATGCCCAAGTAGTTGGACATAGCATTTTGGAAGCAAAATAAACGGTGCATTTGCTTCGGTGGAAAAGCTCAGGTGATTTTTTTCCCAACGTTTATCTATTCTCCAGATGTGTGTGGACAGATTACTCCAGAATAACTGTGATTTTAATGTTGCATCCTCACAGAAGGAAGTTCAGGTTCTGCCCCAGCAGCTGAAGCGTGTGTGTGTGTGTGTGTGTGTGTGTGTGTGTGTGTTTGTGTGTGTTAACATAGGGTCAATTTGCTCCCAGATCTGTAGCCTTCCTAACACCTTCTCGTGCCCGGAACTCCCCGTTCTTCTGTGGGGGACTTGATGGGCTGACAAGATGGGGCATTTCTGCAGACAACTGCAGTTGGGCAGGCAGACGAGCTGGGGGCTGGGAGGCAGGCACAAGCAGGATCCACCTCTTACCTGCTTCTGTCCTTCCTTAACGCCCATAAAGATCCTGGGAAACCACCAGGCAGGGGGGATGGTTTAGTTTTGCTTTTCCCTCCCACTGAGCCTCCAGGTTGCTCCCTTAAAACACTACCCCAGCCTTCCCGAGTCCTCACTTTCAGGGCAAGAGATTCCCCAATCGAAATATCCACCTGGCATTTGCCAACCTGAGTCTGCTCCCCTGCCCCCCCCCCAAGCTGGGGCCCTCAGTGGCCGGGGCTGTTCTGCCCCAAATGCCCAGGTCCTCTGCAGGGGGGGAGCCGAACACCCCCCCTCCCCGCTCTGACCCAGGGCTGCCCTTATCCTGGGGGTTCAGCTCCAGGACCCACAGGTCCAGCCTCACGCCCAGCAGGTGGCTGGGCTGCTGAGGTGTGCCTGGTGTGGTCTCTGAGGAGACAGGTAAATCAGACGCTGTGTTCAGATTGGTGGGGAAGATGCACTCCCGAGGCGACTGGCCTGCCTCCCGGCTTCTCGAAGGTAATGAAAAAGCCTTCGGAGGAAGGGAGCCCCGTGACAAGTCTGGCCCTGCATGTTCCCTGGCTGATGGTTGGAAAAATACCAATGCGTCCAGCAGGGAGGAAGTACGTATGCCCCCACCGGAGTTCACGAGATTTGTCATTTTCGATTTAATGCACCTAGGTAGCAAGCCGACTCACTAGGTTTGACTGCAATTACCTTATCTTTCCTATTTTTAGTGACAGGACCAGATTATTTTAAGTGCATTTTATAGAAAACCCTTCTTTACTGAAGTATAAAGACTGTAATAAAGACAATACAATGTTTTGAAACTGTTTTAAATCCTTCACTCAGCGTTGCTTCTACAGATTTAACATGTAGGGGTTCTAATCTTACTGCTACTAATTAGAGCTTTAGTGTAATTGTGCCAACAGGGTGCTTGGCATAATAATTACTATTGAGAGATTCTGGGGGCGCAGTAACGTGTCTACATAATGCAGATATGTCTAGGATTACAGTGCAGTCACCTTTGTATGTCGACTCAAGTTGGATTTTAACCAAGTGAGGGGTTATTTTGCCTTTATAATAAAGCTTAAAAGGCATATACATATGTATGATTTAGGTATCCATTTTGCCTCTTTGAGTCTTTTGAATATTAATTAGCAGGAACTTCAGAAGGCAACAGGGACACATTTTGTTTCCAATATCTCGCAATTTGGGCCAATTCACTCCGTGAGTGGGGCTGCTCGTGCTTGCGCGGCAGAGTCTATTTTGCTGCAATGGTGCATTGCGCCCAGATGGCTCCCCGGGCGAGGGGCTCCAGCACAAGAAATCCTGCCTTGTTGTGACAGGCGGAGAAAAGGAATGGGGGCCTGGGGGCCGGTCGGGAGCTGGATCTGGCCGGGATCTGTGTCTGCTTCATGGAAAAACTGCCGAAGCTATCTCGGGGCTTGCGTCTTTGGAAACGTCAGCAGGGGTTGGGGAGATCTACTTCTGCCCCAGACGAGTGGTTCTGCTGATAATTATCCCTGTTCCCAACTGTTGACTACGAAGGGGCCCTCTGTAAAGGCCCCTCCAGGTGTCACACGTGGGAGACGGGGTGTGCGCGCGTGTGTGGGTGTGTGTGCGTGTCATGTG
This sequence comes from Talpa occidentalis, assembly GCF_014898055.3. Lineage (NCBI taxonomy): Eukaryota > Metazoa > Chordata > Mammalia > Eulipotyphla > Talpidae > Talpa > Talpa occidentalis. The sequence goes on from NW_023601754.1 coordinate 2,961,191, forward strand.
TGTCACGTGTGCCCATCCTCCTCCACTTGGGACATTCCCTGAGAGCCTTGGCCGCACGGGAGGGAGCAGCAACAGCAAGGCCTCGAGATTGCTTTCACTTTCAGTGGCGCCTGAGCACGCTGAGCTCTAGGTGACGTTCTCCCCCAGCGTGGGGATTTCCTGCCACTGACTCGCTGGGCACAGAAGTGCGTCCAGGCTGGTGTGCAGCGCAGCACATTCTTATGCAGAAATGCAAGCACACTAAGGTTTGCTTCTTTTGTTTTGGCACATGTGAAAGAGTTTCTACAAAACTGATTTTACAGAGCAATAAGTCACCTCCAAGGGTGTCGCCAGCCATTGAAAGTGCACCACAGAGGCTTTTTTATGCGGTAAATGCACTGGGAAGGTAGTGTGTAATGGCCCAGCGCCTGGACTCCAGCTCCATTTAGCCCAGACAGCCTTGTTTTTACTGCCCCTTAGTGCCTCACTTTTAAAGTGACAGGAAACCAATTTCTGATTACAAATCAATGGCTTAGGATGTCACCTCTGGACAGTGAACTCAGCTGTCACCCAAGGAGTCGCCCACCACGCCAGGAAACTGGGGTTCAGGGAGTGAGGGTGACTGCTTCACGCCGCGCGTGTTGGAAACACACCTGTGAATACGCAGGGCGCTTTACAAACGCAGGCTCTGGGGGTGCCCAGGAAGCTGCCACACACCTCTCCTCTCTGGCCAGGGGCGAGCGGGGAGCAGGGTGGGTCTGCCGTGCACGGGACACAGCACGCCCGTCTCCTTCTCCGAGGAGGCCACAGCCTTGCCAAGCTGGGCTGCCTCCTCGGGTGACCTCGGCGCCGTGGCCACGTCATGTTAACCAAAACTGTGGACGTGTCTGTCATGCCAGATACCTTTTGATGAGGCCCCTTTTTTCTTGAAGCTTTTAAGATAATCTTAGAGAAATCATCAAGCTATAAAAAGAAATCAATGGAAACAGAAAAGGTTCCCATCACCCCGAAAAAAATCCATAACTTTTGCATTTTAATAGAGACACTACAGGAGCAGACCGTCATTTTCTTTCTGATGTGCTGCTTTGATTTCCCTCGTATCTCACAGGGCTCTTGACTTTCTTGAGAAAGGGATTATTGAATTGTGTGTCTGCCTCAGATGTACTTGATCACTCAAGTATCTGTACTTAAGAATGTTAGAGTCTGTTCAGCTGTTGCCTCTTCGGAGCTCATCGGGGCTTGTCATCTTAATATTAATTGGGTTTTGTGCAGGAATCTCAAGTCCTACATTGAGTGGCTTTCAAGAGAGAAGATTACGCCCAAAGCCAGATACAAAGACAAACATATTTAGCACAACAATTATGATAATTGCAGAAACATTCTGTCACGAAATAAGCACATCTGATTAAGGACGCTTCCATGTTATCAAATATTAATCTGATGTCTTCAGCCTAACCTGGTTCGAACGTAAGCGGCTTCTTGCGGTTTTATGTATTAACAGATTTGTAGGAGCTGAACACAGAGAGCCTAATGGTATGAGACAGCGAGAGCAGTAAAAAGATGTTTTGCTGAATGTGATCCATTTAAATTTAAAATAGACACAGATAGGATCATAAACCTGAAATCAAAATTAAAACACACACTGCCAGTAAGACTTTGTATGTAATTCCAACCACATGGTAATTCAAAAACATATCATGGAAAAGAATTGTTAGTGCTCATTGCTGTTTTAAAAAAGGAGGTCAATATCTTTATGGTAAATCATCACAATAAAGGCACAGTCATTTGAAACTTTCCAGACTTTCTTCCTACTCACACAAACTGGTTGGGTAATGGAAGCAGTAATATTCTTGTTAAACTAGAGAGTTAATTTTATTTGTAATTTTCAGCTGCTTTCAGCTTAATTGCACAATTTCCTCAATTATTAAAGTTCATTCTGCATACTTAAGTTCATTAGCCATTGTCAGATGGGCAAATTACTTTGCAATTTTAATATTTGTTGGACAAAGCTGCATTAATAGATCCACTCTCCAAACACAGTTTCGCAGCTTTTGCTACAGTATCCACTAATAATTGTAACCATCCAAACAGGGGAGGCCGGGAACTGTATTATTATTTCTTTCTTTTTGTGGCTACCTGGTGTCAGTGATTTTAACCAGGCAGGTAGGCTTTTTGTGTTTGTTTACTTTGGAGGGAGGGGTTTGGGGAGAGAGGCTGCAGAGATGACAGCGCTGGGGTCCTACACAATACTAGGAAAAAGTGGAGGTGACAGTTCTCCATATGTCTATGCAATCTGCATAAATATGGCGTAGTCAGATACACAAGATAGAAACCTCTAAAGACACAATCTAGTCCTCTGAATAATCAATAAGAGTTTCAAGCACATTCTATGCTATAATTCTAAGTCATGCTGAGTCATTATTGCTGTATCTAGTATGACACTGTTATACTATACAGATATTAAGAATATTTAAATTTTTCCATAGAGCGTACCTACCATGGTGCAACAATCTCTCTCTCTCTCTCTCATACACACACACACACACACACACACACACACACACGTGCGCGCCACAGAGCTATTTAATGCAAGTGTATATGGACTTTATTTAAATATACCTACATGCTCTTGCAACAAAAATGCCACTTTCTATTTGTTTTGCTCCTCGCAGTCACGAAGCACCTTTGCCCCCCATTATCTCATTTGATTAATGAATACGCACTTGCTTCCCCGGGTGGACGCACAATCCACTACAGCATCCTCTAGGGAAGTGGGTCCTGAAATGTATCGGTGTCGCTATATGGAAACAAACGCACCCAGCCTGCTTGGTCTGTCTGTCCACGCACACTGTGGCTCCCTCCAAAATGTCTGGGAGCGGAGGGCTCTAAACCTCAGGGAAGGTAACCCCTGCTCCGTGGTTTATCTCCCCAGTAATTAGGCTTGTGTTTCTGCTTTATTAACTCAGATACAACGCCCTGCCCTCTGTCACCAGGGGGACTAATAGATGATAGTCACTCTGCTTTGGAAGCCACACAAATTAAATGACAAAGTGAGAGGAAGTGAAGTTAAGGCAAATTGTGTAAAGATAAGACAGCCAGTCATTTACATACCAGTTTTTCAAATGGTAAGTAAGCAGGAGCTTTTGATTTTTACATCTGCAGATGCAAAACTGCTAAAATAAATAAGCTCAGTTTTCCTGATGTGTTTGTTAAACCCTTAATGCTATGTGAATTCTTGCAGGATGTGAGGAATAATTGATAGTGTGTGTTTTTCAAACTAGAGTAACTTTTTTCTCCTGAAGTCCCACATGTCATTGCCTTCCCAGAGAAAGATTTTCTTCTATTAGCTGTGCATGTGAATGCATGTGTTTCTGTTCCCAGGAGCATTTCAACAGGTCTCTGTCTTTGTCACTATAAGGGAGGCTTGCTTTTACATCTTTTAAACTCATGTCCCGTCTTTTTAGGAAAATCACTCACATACCTTATGTAAGATTAAAATGACCCAAGGAAAGAAAATAAAACTGAATGATGGAAAGAAAAAAAAAAAAAAAAGCAAGGCCATCCAGGGAGGCCGATTCCCATCAGTCTGCTGCTGCTGGGGCTGGAGCAATTTGTTTAGCAATATGATTTAACAAGAAGCATTAGCTCTGGGTATGGAGCTGCCGGGTTTTGAGAACGCTGATGAGATGTGATTATCTCCATGCAGAAATATCAGGGTGGTTAAAAGATAATTTGAAATGAGGTTAAAAATGAAGCGACACTAAGCTTCTCTCGCTCGTGTCAAAACAACCACATCTTTCCTTTTCTTTTCTTTTTCTCCCCTTTCACTTTGATGACATTTGCTCATATTGGAGGTGGAGACACTCTTCACAGCAAACTGTAATCCTTGACTAATTTTAAATTTAATGTGGCTCTGTTTGAAAGACAGCTCTAAATTTGATCCAAAATCAGCTTGTGGATATGATGGATAGAATGTACAATGTTTGCAACATTTGGTAAGCCTCAATATTGCTATTAGTCATAGGACTAAAGTTTCATTTCATTATGTTAATATTCTCTGTGTAAACAGCATGTTGATGCAATAAGCGACATTTAGTTAGAAAAATGTCCTGGAGTTTCAGAACTGTTTGAAGAAGGAAGCCAGCGTGTGGCCAAAGGCGTCACGTTAATCACCACGTTTATCAGTGCCTCTACCTCATCATATTATTTAATCACCTTAAATCCAACAACTGTTTCCAATGATTAAGTTTCCAGGTCTGAGCCTATTTCTTACCAAAAGAAATACATTTCAGTGTTGGACACATTTATTCACTACCTAAGAAAAAGAAAATCGCATAGCCAGAGTTCACAACTGAGGAGAGAAACCGGCGCAATGGGTTAGAAAAGTTCAACATTATCTCTGTGCCTCTCAAGAGAAAGAACAGAATCGGGTCACTTGCTGAAAACTTTTTAAAAGTCTGCAAACAAGATTTCAAAACTTAGTATTCTGTGGATAAGTGTCCTGGGACCATCTGTCAGTAACAAGTTGTATCAACAACAAAGAGGAAGACCAAGGTCTCCCCACGCAGCAGCCGGCGTGGGCTTCCTCTGCGGGACTCCGAGCACAGTCCAGTGTCAGCAACTGGAAATTCTCAAAGGCTCTGTTCGCCACACAGAAAGCAAAACCTTCATCGATAGGTTATGAGTCAATTCTGCCGTGGCTAATCCCCCACACCCCTGTTCCACCCCCCCCCCCCCCCCACCCCCGCAGTGTTTACGCTGATGCAAAAGAGATGACAATTAGTCATATTTATCCGTGCTGGGTCCATCTAATCCCCACTGTTTTTACTCATGTCAAATCCATTATCCCAAACAAAGCTGCATATGTCTTGCTGGAGATGCACACAGACTTGCCTTGTTTACTTTGAGAAGGAGGATTTTATGGCAACATTAAATACATACTGAGCCCTCACTAATGGAGTCACATGCCATGGGGCAGAAATCGCATTGACAATTCTTCCCACTGTAACCCATCGTTGCTTAACTTCCTTCTGGAAGCCCCTGGCCTCCTCCTGGCTGTCCCCTGAAGCCCCACAGCCTTGGGTCTTCAGCACACCCCTCACATCGCCTCCATAATTCTATATTGATGACCTTGAACCCAAGGGTTTGCAGCCATCATGGACCACGGCGCCCCTGCGCCCACCCGCGGGAGCCAGCGCTTCGTGCCCCCAGCCTGGGTTTCCCTCCTGCTCACTTGCAGCCTTCGCTTTTAAGCCTGGTTTAAACACACCCGCCCTCCCTTCTTTTTATTTAGAAAGAAAAAAAAATCTTAGGTGCTCTGTTTACTTACATTTCTCAGCACTTCTTTGTCCTCCAAATCACTCTAGCTGATGATATGGAAGTTTTATGGGCTATTTTATCAGAAAAGGCAGACCTTTGCTAGCTGACCTGGGCAGTTGGAACAGGTTTAAGTGTGCATGGAAACCCCTGATTTCACCCGAAAAGCAATACTTGGCATAGGTTGACATCTAGAGCCTGAAAACACAGCCAGTGAGAGTCGCGCAGACTAAAGGAAATCACTACTTAATTCCACAAACATTTGTTTGGGTCCAGGAATGGCACAAGAAACTTGAAGCCTCTGGCTGCGGCGCCGGCCGGGCACGCGAGGGGCCATAGCGCGCGGGGCAGCGCCACCTGCCGGCCGGCCTGGCACCCCGAGAGGGCCCCGCGGCCCGGCGCCCCTGCCATCCGCTGGCTTGGGTTCCCGACCTGGTCCCCTGGGGCTCCCTGCTGCTGGGGAGCTCTGACTGCACCAGAGGGAAGAGAGGGCGGCTGTGCTGGAGAGAGACAGCCCTGCCCGGGAAACCCTCCCAAGGCCTGTTTCACATGTAGAAGAGGGAAGATTAATACCTCTGGAGCCGGCCCGGCCGTCCTGCCAAGGGCACAGGTTTCCAGCACTAGAGGTGAAGCGGAGTTTATTTGCATCCCCAGTAAAGGGTTGTTTTCCCTTCTTTCTTGCGGGCTATAAAACACTGCCTCTTAACCACCTTGTCTTGCACCGGGTTCTGGGGGCTGCTTTTAGGGGTGCAGTGGGCGCCATCCTGGAACACCCGCCGTCGGGGGGGCCAGGTTAATTCGTCTCCTGTCTGTCTGCCTTGGGGAGGGGGGCAGCGGGGGTATAGGGAGGAGGCAGCAGTGCTTTTGGAGACACTGGGGCGCTGTCTGTCCACAATAGGGTCCAGGAATCAGTGCAGGGAGGCCCCCACGAGGGCAGAAGTCGGGGACGGGGGAAATGCCATCAGCTACTTCTGCGTACTTCCACCCTGCCTTGTCCGGGGTCCCAGATTTCAGGGGGCTCATCGCTGATAAACTGCAAACGGCGCAAGCTAAATGGACCAAGGAGGCGGCCATTACTCTTCGGGGAGGGCCTCACGGGAACGCAGGATCGAGTGTTATCTGCAACTCATTTTCAAGGCTGTGCTGGGACATCCACTCCCAAGTGCCTTTTGCAAGCTGTGATTTCCATCCTGCAGTGCTTCCTTCCAGACCCCCCTTTTCTCTCTCTGGCTCTGTGCCTCTCCCCTTCCCTTCGATCTCTTTTCACCTCTGGAAGGGGAGAAGACTCAGACCCAGTCCTGGCTTCCACTGACCGGTGGCTGGTTCAGAATCCTGCCGTGGGCACTCTGCAGTCCCGGGAGGAGCTGTGGCCGGGGCGAGGTCAGCTGGCACTGCCTCTGCGCACGAGAGGACCAGAGATGATGCTTCTTCACCACGCTCTCCCTAGGCCAACCAGCATGGCGCTGCCCATGAACAACATAGCTTGGGGGACAGAACTACATGGGCCCTCAAGAGGCCTGGCCCCCAAGGGGCCCGTGGAGGTGTGGGTCTGGCCCCTAGGGAAGGCTGTTGTTTGCTCAGGGGCTGCTGCCCGACTGGAGGAGAGTCTTCCACAAGTGTTCCTCCAGCGTGACCTGTCCTTTTGCAGACTGGAAATATGTTGATGAGCGTTTTCAGAGATTGCATCCCACCCCTCTCTCTCCCTCTCACATCATCGCTCCTCACTTCTCTCTTCGTTCTCTCTCTCTCTCTCTCTCCCTTGCTCTCCCCTGAAGGTGCACAGACTCTGCTGGAAACAAATACAAGTCAGAGGCATCCACTCACACAATTAAAATGTAAGGTCTCAAGGATGTCAGACACTAGGGCTGCCAGATAAACTGGAGGACACACAGTGAGATTTGAATTTCAGAAAAACAAGGAATAGTTTTGAGGCTAAGAATGTCTGCCAATAGCACAGGGGACATATGTGTTTGCATACGAGGGAGACGGTCACTGTTCTTCTGGCGTTCACATTTCACTAGATGTCCGTGGGTTTGCTTTTATTAAATCTGGCAGCCTATTCGAGCCTGCCTAGTGCAAGTCTTAGGGGCCGAGATCTACAGAGGCAAAGTACCTAGCTGGGGAGAGGCAGAGCTTGAAATTCAGCCTAGAAATTCAGTTCTGGTCTTCCCCATCAACTATACGACTTTTTTCTTCCCCCAGGATGGCTGACTGGGGGTGGAGATACCAAGAGGGCCCCTGTAATGAAACCTTTCCTTGTATCGTCGTTTCAGAGAGAACACGTGTGCTTCCAAGGATCATAAAGGAAAATGCCACTCATTTGGAAATGCCACCAGTTTATAATTTGTGACGTTTCCTTACAGAGTGACTCTTCACAGAGCAAATCTTCCCTTGCTGGAGAATCTAACACCTTCTCTTCTAGCACCACGTTCACCTGGACTTCAAAGACTTTGTTCTACTAAGTGACTTCAAACACAAAGACGTCCTCTTACAAGCAAATTCTATGTCAGTGATTCCTCTCCTCGCTAAAGCAAAAGTGCTAAAGCCATTTTTATAGACAGAGCACTGTGTATCTGGATTAAAAGACTAAGGAGATAATCTGAAAATTTTCTAATATTCATCATGGATTTAAATTAGCTCTGCTTCTTGAGATGGGCCCAGGAGTTACGGGGAAACCTGAGTGTCACTACAGGAGGGTCTTGTTTGCAGCTCAGTCACGTTCCTTTTTGTCTCCCTTTCCTTATTTTAAAACTGAGGACTTCATTCTTTATAATCCCTCGGATCCACTTTGGCTCTGAGACACTAGGAGTCTAAAAACCAGTGAGCCACTTACTGTTAACATTATTTGCTTTTTTTAAAGCCGCGACTGGACAGCAGGAGCTGGATTTGCTCCCCAAGTCTGCTAAGTACCCCCTGTGCCCAGGACAGTGCCACAGCCAGCTGCAACACCCCCCACCCCCACCCCAGGAATCTGGCCACCAAAACCAAATTACAAAACCTCACACTGAGGGGGGACAGAAAAGGTGTTAATGAAACTAATTGTAATGCCAAGAAAGGTCAGCGTTAGCTGCAAGCCCTGAAATGAAACAGCATCGGGACCTAAGCTGCAAGTGGCAAGAGGGTTCCCTGGAGGCGGAGACTGTCCCCGCGATGCCCCTCCCCCCAGGCCCTGCTCAGCAGCTGCTCCTAGGCGGCTGCAGCGGCTCTTGTTGGGCCATAGAAGCCAGAAGCCACCGCTGGAAAGATCTGGACCTTCCACAGTCAGATCTGAAAGTCCCTGCCTAACACGGGCGTCTGAGCATTTCACGGGCTCGCTGTGATCCTGGGGGCGAGGGTGGGAAGAAGAAAACGATCTGGCAAAGACGGCAAAATCCTCTTCTGTTGGGGAACCACGCGTCTCACGCCTGGAGTTCACGTTTCTCTAGTGAATGTAAAAGAAGAGAAAATGAGGCCGGGAGTAAAGAGGGAGGTTTTACCTCCCTCCCTCCTGGCCTGCAACCCCAGGCCCCGGCTCTCCCCCCCGCCATGGGCTCCTTCCCTCCCTCCCCGCCTCCTTTCCCTTCCTTCTCTTTCAACCTTTATAAACCCCAACATCGCTCGCTCCCGTGGAGGGGCCACTCGGCGAGGGTGCGGGTGCAGGACCCAGACCAAGACACGGAGGCCCTCGAGGCAGCCTGGAGCCTCCCCAGCCTGCTGTCTGCCTCTCCACCGAGAAGGCCCAGTCCTGCTCATGGGAATGTCGGGGGGGGGGGGGGGGGGAGGATTCCCAAAGTCGGATGAGTAAATTCTGAAAACATACACTATGAAGTACTTTGCCCATTTCTTGAGCAGGGCCAGTTCAAGGACCGTGCTCTGAAAGCTACATGGATAATTTCCTTTGAAATGTTTTCCTGTCACTCTGTGTCATCCCCGGGGTTTTCCCTCTCAAGTACTGGCTATGGCTTTGCAAGCTCCTTTTTCAGGCTGGGGAATGTGCTCCTGGGACTCCTTTAGCCAAGTCTAGACCTAACCACGAACGCAGGCATAGCTGGCGGGGAAGGAGGTTACCTATTTCCTGACTAAGGAAGAGAGCGCCAGCCTGAGCAGAGAGGAGCGCAGCGGGGCCACTTGATCAGGCCCTTAGGACTGTCTAATCCTTTAAAGATCCCACACCCACGCCCCGCTGCTCGAATTACTAATAGTCACCAAGGGTGCACTTTGTGCAAAGTACTTTGCATTCCATCTTCATTGCAAGGTACAATTACCCCCATTTTATGGACCAGTAAACTGAGACCGAGAGGTTTAGTGGACTCGGGAAACATCATTGGTATTAGCAGCAAAAACAGGATGAGAAACTAAGTTTCTTAGAATAGACATTTCCAAGACTACAATAATTACCGGTAACTTTAACTGAGCACCTACTAAGTGCCAGGAACTGTCGTAAATACTCGACATACATGATCTCAATAACCCCCCACAGCAACTGTTGGGGCAGGTGCCACTGTTAAGCCCATTTTGTGGAATGTAAGGGACAGAGTGTAAGTGAAGTCGACTTTGGCCACCCGCCTACATTGACTGCATCATGGGGGCTGCAGCGCCCCCTGTAATCACATGTACAGTGAAACCTCTTGTAAAATGCAAAGGACAAAACAAAATGAAGAAACAACAACCAACAAATAACAAGAACTGCCCTGCTTCCCTTACCCAGTTGTGCGACTCTTCCATCCCCAGCAGAAGGTCTGTCCCCTTCATGCTCCCTGCATGTAATGGGACTTTTGAGGTGTTACTTGGGCTCCCCTCATCCCCCATGGCCACAGACAAAGGAAAGTTGGTTCTTTAAACAACTGCGCAAACTACACAGCCCACTCCACGCACACTCTTTACCCCTTGGATCTGAAAAAGCCTGAAAATGCAATTTCTGGAACTTTCTCTTCACTCAGTAGTTCAAAACAGTGCTCCAGCTTCGGACGGAGACCAGGGGCTGCTGCGAGGTGGGGTCTCAGCTCCCAGTCCCAAGAATTAACCCAGAGGCCAGCAGCCCCCTGTGCCTGATAAGAGTGTAAGCCTGAGGGAGCCGGCAGCTTTACTCCCTCAGTAAATCTCTTCTGATTAATGTAAACACTGTATAATGCTCCACCTGTAGGTACTGTAATTAAGGTGCATCGGAACCACAATCAGCACAGTGACAGGCAGAGGGAAAATTATTGACCTCCCACGGATTTTTTAAGTCAGCACATTTACTCCTGTGAAAATCACCAAGTCATTAGCAGAGGGGTTTAAAACATTTTTTAAAGGAAAGAAATCCGCTCCCATTACAGCTGTTTGTCTGGTAACCTCCTGTCCCCTCGCTTTCTGACTTCAGGTGAAATTCCTCCGCATCCCATCGGAGCCTAGGCAGACTGGGAGGCACCAGCCCTCGCCAGGAAGTCACATTTTGCATCCCACAAGTGGAGGGGCAAATGTTTCTCTGTAGGAAACTGGCCCCACACAGAGGGTCCTGGGGTGGGGGCACCAAGCCCCCTTCTTGGTGACCACAGAGCAGTGGGGTGACCAACCGTGGGCACAACTTGCACCTGGCCGGGCTCCCAGGTTGCCTGAGAGCTCATACCTCGACACAGAATGAAGCTCCCTCGATGCCCACCCTGGGGAGTGCCTGCTACAGCAGGGGGTGCCCACCCTGGGGACTGACAGCCACGGTTGGGGACAGGTGGCTTCTGCCCTTCAGATACCAGACTGGCAGCTGCGGCCCTTGGCCCAGCCTTGTCACCAGGCGCCATCCATCCCTCTAGCCCGGCTCTCTGGGAAAGGCAGTGCTGAGGGCATGAGTTTGGGAAGTGGAGGTCCTGACAGGCCATCTCCAGTCACTAACTGCCTCCGGGGTGCTGCCTGTATTCTCATGGGGAGCAGAAGGCAGGCAGAGACTCTGGAGTCACTCTAATGCTTAGGATTCATGCTTCCCTGCTCCCTTACTGAGCCTCTTTGTACCTGAGTTTTCTCATCTGTAAAAGGGGAGAACAAGGACTATCTCATGGAAGATTGCTGTGAAAATGGAAAGGGGTAATTCACAAGAAGTCAGCACAGTGCCCAGCACATTGTAAATCAAGATCAGGACACTTTCTCTGGGATAATCCAGACGGAAGATATTTTAGGTCTTGCAGATGTGTGGTCTCTGTACAAATGCCAGCTTCTGCTGCTGTAGCCTGGAAGCAGCCACGCCCACATGCAAATGAATGAAAATGTGGTTGTGTTCCAATAAAACTTTATTTGCAAGAACACATCAAGGTTGGCTGACCCTTTTTCATTTAAATAATGAATAAAAGTCAGCAGCTATTAGTACATGTTAAAATTCCTTGCTGATCAGTGTTGTATACAATTACTCATGAATTCAGAAGATATGGTCCCCGCCTGTCTGAAACTTAAGATTGGTATTGGGAGAGGGAGGCATTAAGTCACAAACATAAACTGAGGCCCCAGTGTGCCCAAGAGCACTCGGTACCTTAGAATTTTTCATTTTTGCAAAACCCCACTCCACTCCCATGAAAATAAATCAGCAATGTTTTGTATTTTGTATTTATCTTAAAATTATGTTACCTTGAGAGATTAAGAATTCTTCTTTTTTTAAGAAAAACAAACAATATGAAATGTGGCCATGATTGCATCAGGCTCCAGACAAGCCACGTGCTGCGTTGAGCACAGTCAGCAGAGGAAAAGCCGCTGAGGTTTTGTTTAAACTCACGGCCAGTTTGTCTAAGTCAATACTCAAGCAGTCAAAACAGCCAGCTTGATATTTTTTGATTGAACAGACCAGTTAATTTAACCAGGGACCTAAGTGTGGAGACATTGGCAATCTCAGCTGCCAGAAGTGTTACAGAGAAATGGAATAGAATATCTCTCAGTTCAAGGTACAACCCCAAACACACCATTTAAAAACACCTTGGGTTTATAAGAGATGTCAAAGAATATTTGGATGGATGGATGGATGGATGGATGGTGGATGGATGGATGGACAGATGGACAGATGGACAGATGGGTGGGTAGGTGGATGGGTGAATAATGGATAGATGGATGGACAGATAAACTATATTTATATATCTATATCTACATCTGTATCTCCAAACTAGTCTCTAAGGTCAACTGCACACAGAGAGGGGGGCAGTAGCCTAACACAACTGTTCCTATGCAGAAAAGGAACTGATTTCTGTTTGGGCAATAAGCCAGCTGACATTTTCTATATCACAGGCCATGTACTTTTTCATTCAATCGTTTACTCTACTAATTTTGTTGAAAATACACTATATTCATTGCTTGGAGCTGGGTATTAGGGAGAAAAATGAGTAAATTGTGGATTTTAAGCTCCTATTAGAAAAACCTCCAAGCATTTTGTATGATGTGTGATAGAGAAGGTAACGGAGCGGATCTACATGCAATTTATTGCTCTGAAAGATGTTGGTCAAATTTAGTTTTTGCCAAGGTGTGGCTCCTCTGCTAAAGAAAGGCATCATTAGAAAAGAAAGCAAGAGCTGTGTCACTTGACTGGGTGCTAATGGCCCTCTCTAGGGAAGGGTGAAGTGGATGGACTGACTTGCAGATGGATCCAGCCATGGCAAGAGGAGCTCCTGTCCACCCCCAGCCGCCGCTCATCTTCAGCTACAAATGGGAACTGTTCTTGTTACGGAAGTTCTTGGGCCAGGTGTGACCTTCCTGCCACACCTATTAGTTTCTTTGTCCTACTTTTTTTTTTTTTTATCTCCAAGTGATTCACCTTCTTTCACCTCCCCCTATTGGCCCAGTCTTGAGGTCCAGCCATTCCCCACTTCTTTTTGCCCCCCAAGCCCCTTGGGTTCTCTGGTTTGCAAACACAACTTGGTTTCATGCACACTTGAACCTCCTTCCCTTCTGATGTTTGACTCTGCCCCAGATCTGAGGATCACAGGGTAATTCAGCAAAACTCTACAAATATGCCGACTCCCGGGGTGTGCGGGTCTTCGGGCGCCTGAGTTATAAGCCCCAGCCCAAAGTTGGCCACGGCGCTCATTTTCAAAGGCAATCACAAGATGAATATCAAAGAATTTACAGAATCCACATTGGGAAACCTGTCAGAAAATTGTTGGGAAAATAAAGTGAATCAATAGGATGTCAAGAGACTCAAATGGAAAAAATATTGAATATTCATTTTCTCAGTTTCACAGGGGTAGGATTTACTAGGACCAAGGCAGCTGCTGGGATTTTCGGCTTTTCCTAGGAATGGTTTAAATAATTTTGGTGCTGTGCATTGGATTAGTATTCAATTAACTCCTTTAAAATTATAATGTGCAACTTCAACAAACTTGTTAAGGAGGCTACAGCACAATAAGAACAGTTCATAGCCACCAGGTACAACAAATGAATGTTGCATTTTGATAAACAGAGAGCATCTAAAGCTAATTCAGCAATTGTGGTTCAGATTTTCGTGACTGCTCCAGTTTCTGAACCAGTGATACCTGTAAACACACACAAGGATTGTAGGAGGGGGGCTTTGCTCTCACGCATTTATTAGGAGAATGCATGGCATAGAATGCATGTAGAAATTATTTCCTTCCAGAGCGTCACATTCCAGGAAATCCAATATGCTAACACAACCAGTTCTTAGTGGGGAAACTTAATCATGCAATTCCTTACTTGGGGTGCAAATGTACTGCCGATGGTTGCCAAAATGTTTTAAACAAAATCCCTGTATCGCTCTTATATAAGCCACTTCAAGATTTAAGGAAACCAAAGATGGTCATATAATGACTGTAGCAAACATCATTATCACACTAAAAATATCACTTGAAGGTTTCACACACTCAGACACCCACCTTATCCAGGGAAACAGCAAGAGACTCTCCTAAGGGACCCAATTGTAGGGCTGGAAATTTTAGGGAAAACCAACAGGCCATCTGTCCTGCTGATTCGTAAAAAAGTGATAGAAAAAAAATACATTGGACTAGAATTACTACGGTAGGATCAAGAAGGCAACTTTCCTTACATCATTTTGTTTTCTTTAACCAGATAAACTTCGTGCATTTGATTTCACGGCAAATCAAAGAGACTAATTCCACTGGCTCAAAGATTTTGCATACAAGTTGCTTTATTATAAAATAACTCTGAAAGATGAGTTTAAAATATGACGGTGTGAGTCTCCATGTTTTCCCAATAAGATACTATCCAATACTATTTGCGGTTGTTAATAACAGATTTTCACCACAGACTCTTAACAGCGTGACAATAGCCGTATTTTTATCTCTGCTTAGGAGACTTCTCCTGTGTGTTCCAACTCAAAGCCACCTTCACCGCTCCTTCTCCACACACACCCCCACAATTATGAAAGTATCATGTGACTATTCAAATAGATTAACTACCTTTGATAGTTTGCGGAAAAAATGCTACATCTCTGTTCCTGAGACTGTAAAAGTTTCTCACCATTCTTAAGTAACAGTAGAAATAATAAAGGCTAAAAAAAAGTGCAATTTAATTTGGTTTTTTTAGAACTATTTCTCCTTTAGCCTTAGAAGATTAGTTTTCAAAGCAATGGTAAAATCATTGATGTATGTCTTTTCAAGTCAAAAGAAAAAAAGCTTCCTAAATACCAAACATTTGCTCTTTGGAGCATAGCAAGAAGAAAGGAAGATGCCAGCCGCCTCATCCTAGGAACAAAGTTTGTCCAGGTAGCTGTCGGCTCACATGGGATCTCTTTCCAGACCTTTCTACTAGCTAAAGATTTTCTTTCCTAAATAAAACTTCATTTTCTTCTACTAATATTTCTAGTGAGTATGTACCAGTTCTCCTGCGTGAATTGCTACATAAAAATTTATTATAAAAAAAGAGAAAGGGAGGAACTAGTGTGATTCTACATCTATAGTCTTTCTGCCATCAAAATGTATTCACCAGAAAGATATTTTTTTTTCTGTAGTTAAAGAAATATCCAACATGTGTGGCTTTATTTTGTTTTTTCTTTTAAAGATTTATTTACTTACACATAAAAGAGCTGGGGTGCAGGCCAGGGGTGTGGGGGATGAGAGGTCACCAGAGACAGACTGGGGAGCAGAACAGGTGGATCTACTCAAAAAACACTGCTGAGGGGAACAGTGGGCGAGACAGGAGAGGTCTGCTGTGCCATGTGAGTCAGCTCCCTGGCAGGGGATAGAACCCATGCTGCACCAGGAGGGGTGTGGTTTTTAAAGAAAAACACTGTTTTCCCCCATAAATGTAGAAAGATGACTTTATTAAACTAATAATTATATCCTCCCCATATCAGACTATAAATGAATATCAACTAAATCCTCCTCTTTTTTTAACCTCAGAAAAGAATCTTTAAGTTGATGAAGAAGAACAGATGTCTAAGAATATTCAAGAGTGTTTGGAAAAGAATATTGAGGGAGAATTTCTCCTACATTCAATTAGACTATATTATGAAGTTATCATCACTTTGGTGGTATGGTAACATAGGATCAGTAACACAGGTTAAATTCTAGGAACATACCCAAGTATAGATAGGAATTTAGTGCATAGCCAATGTGACATTTAAGTGAGAAGATGTGGTATATTATTCAGTCACGCTGGTATTATGGCAACTGGCTATTCATTTAGGGGAGCAGAGGAAGGCAGTCCCTGACTCAAAAAAAAGAAAGAAAGAAAGAAAGAATACATTTTAGATGAACTACAAGAGTATAAAAAAAGGAAATGATGTTCTTCAAGACTATGAAGATAGATGATTATAGAATATTGTCCTGGGATGCAGGAATCCTATATCAGTAATCATAAAATAAAGAATATTTACTACACAAATACAAAAAAAGTCTGCTCATCAAAACATACTAAAACCATAGCTAAAAAGAAAGGACAAAATTGCACAATATATTTAAACATAAATGAGTGTGTATATATATGTATGGTATAGTTTACACATCTGGAGAACAAAGGGTTGATAAGCTTAACACATAAATAATTAAAACAATTCTTAAAGATTAAGACATTGCCATTTCACCAAATAAAAAAATAAAACGACAACTAATTTACTACCCAAAAGGCTTGCAAAAATCACAATAGTCAGTGTCAGTGATGATGTGGGAAAATGGAAGTTCCCAAACACTACTGATTAGAATATGAATGGACATGGAGCTTTGTAAATAATAGCTGTGGCACAGACCGACCTGCTAGTCATGCAATGCTACCTCCACAGATTTATGCTGAGGAGACAATCATGACTACAAATAAATTTTCATGATCAAAATTTTTGTTGAGGTTGATTTGTACTTTAAAAATAGTAAATAAATAGTCGTTATTTCATTTGTTCCCACAGAAGGTCATATTTAATAACAAGTCTTTTTGTTTTTGTTTTTGTTTTGCCAACTGAAAAAATAAAGTTTTCAAAATAGGCTAGGTGGTGTAACACTATTTTGGTAAAAATTTAAAATAAAATACATGACTATAAAATATTAAAAATTTCATATAAAATGTAAATGTGTATTACTAAAATATGTGAAAACATGAAAACAAATACCATTGATTAAAAATGGGAATTTCATGAATGATTTTAACTTTTTATATTCTTGCTTTCCAATATTTTCTTTATTTAACATAGAAATTCCTCTCTGTGTGAGCTATTGTGCCCCCTACCTTGGCAGAAGCTGGATTCTTTCTACTCTAATCAAGAGTTGAGCGGTCCTGCACCCCGAGGCCCGAGCCTGTGATGACCCTGCCTGGGCACAAACTTCACCTCTTTATGCCTCAGGACATGAGGACAAGCAACCCACGCAGGACAGAGCCCTGGCCCCTGAGGTCTAAATGGAACCAGCACAGGCTGTGGCCAGAACTCTCCCCTGACATCCAAGTGGACTCGGGCCCTGCTGGCAGGGGGGCAGAGAAGAGCCACCATTTTGGGGGAAGCCTCTATAAAAGGAAGGGCACAGGGTCCCCACCCCTTTTTTCTGAGGGGCTCCAGTAGACAGCTGCCGCCCTAAAAGCAGACCTTCGCTCAGGGGGACCAGGTGGCCCCCAACATCAGAAGGTCAGCCAGCTCTGGTGACGGAAGGACGTGGTAAGACTCCCCCAGGCCTGGGCCCCAGCCTCAGCCTCTGCCTGGTGCATGCAGTTTCAGGGCGTCCTCAGAAACTGGGCACACGCCCTTTCTCCTAGTGTTATTTCTCTACCCTGTTAAAATATTTTTTTCCTGTTTTGTGGCACCACAGTTTCCTTTCTATTTATAATTGTGGCAGTGAGTGCACAGACCCAGAACCTGTGAGACCTGGTGTTGATTTCCAGACCCTTTGCCCAGTAATACAACTTCTGCAGGTCTCTCTCCTCCTGTGGACCCTCGTTTCCTAGAAGGGGACATTCCTTTTCTGGTTCTCGTTCTCTTTGTTCTTGGTTAATTTCACTGATGACATTGGCCTAGAAGGTATCCTTTAACAGGAAGTATTTTTAAACTTTTTTCATGACTTTTAAGAAATTGCTGAAATACTGAGATGACACAGAATTGCACTAAGTGGACCTTCTCTGCCTTCTCTGTAGCTACTGCTCCCTTTTAAGGATGATCTAAGTTAAGACAAAAGTGTGTGTGTGTGTGTCTGTGTGTCTGTTTTCTGGTCTTTTCCCTATGCCTTTATAAATATTTTAACTATTCAATCCATTGCAATTTATTTTGCTATAGATCTTGTAAAGTGAAGTATAATTGCTTACTTTGAACTTTATGAGTGCTAAGAGCATCATTTATCTGCAGCTCTTTTTGTTTTTGCTCCTCTGGGCTAAAAGAGAAAGAGAAAATCTGAGATGGAAAAATACATAAAGCAACTGTAACTTTTTCCTGCCTATAGTTGAACTTCCCCAAATGTCCCTTCTTCCTGATGAAATAACTTGAAATGTTTATTTTCTTTAAAAAAAAAAAATACGGCTGAGAGTCAGGGGTTGTAAATTCAAAGTTTTATAGTTTCCAGCAGACAATCTAAATGAGAGATGTGGACTAAATCTAAGGGATTTCAGGGAGTGAGGGAGACTCCAGGAAACTGAAAAATGCACGGCCTCGCCCATGAGCAGCCAGTACTACCTTTGGTCACATGTTGGTTGAGGGAATGAGTTGAACTGGTTCCAGAATTCTAAGTTTTGGAAAGAAACCTGAAATTGACAACTTTATGTAAAATCCCTAATTTTATACATTGGCAACTAATTTAAAAATTGAACAAACATTATTTTTATAATTGGGGGAAATTATTTTTAAAATAAGTGCTGAATAAATTCAAGTGTAGCTCTTGAAGATCTGGAAAAATTCCTGAATTTCTGAGTTGTTATGGATAATGTGACAACAGGCTCGCTGGGGAGAACTGTTGAGTTGAGTATGTGTGGCTAATGGTATATTAGCTATTTTTTTTTTTTTTTTGTCTGTTGTCCCTGTTTTTTTTTTTTTTTAATAAATTTTATTTTTATATTCCCCCATACAATTGCAAACGCCCCATTCTGACCCCAATCCTTCCCCTCCCGCCCCCCACCCCCCAAAAAGTGTCTCTGGTTCATAGTTTTTTGCTATTTAATGGTATATTATCTAGATATTTCTCAGGGCAGGACTCAGCAAAACAAAAGCCTCTGCTGCATCTCTTTGACTTCAACACTCCAGTACAACCTCATGAGGAAACTCTGGCAATGGAAGCTTCTTCATGGAATGAAAATACTGACAATCACCATTTAATTCCCTGCTATGAGCCAGTCAAGATTTTCTATAACACAGTAGTTTGTATAATACCTGAGATCTTATATGTAGATGCTAGAGTTGGGGAAACTAAGGTTTATGGATGGTAAAAAAACTGACATGGTCTTTCACACCTCCTTTTGTTGGAACTTCAAAGTTTGTGTTTTTACCCCACACAGAAGGGTTCCTAACATAGTAACTCCAGCTGCTGTCTGTCTTCCATGTCTTCAACTTTTTCTTGAAGATGTCAGAGAAAATTAAGGATTTGGTTCCCACAGCTCTTTTAGGTCCTATCCACTGGGCTCAGTTTACCTATGGCTGAACTGTGTACCTCCCACATCCTGTACTTCCCTTTGGAAGGTTGGTTATACTACTTTGATCAATGTTCTAGGACTGCAGTAAGAGTCTGAACCGATCAAGAAGCACCGCTACATCTAAGGTAGGACAGTAATCTGAGACCAAGGTGAAAGCAATTTAGAAAAAAACAAAATTATTTGCAAACCTTGTTGCTCCAACAACTACGTATCTGCATGGTAAATTTCCTTTAAGATGACAACTCTATTTGGAGTTCTGTGCAGTTCATCAAAGCTCATGAAGTTGCCAACTACTGCATGACTGTCTACATATACATTATGCAAGGAAACGAGTGATTTTGTGAAACTTTCAAGAAAGTCTATGACCTCGAACACCTATGACTCACTATCCTAGAAATGTGCAATTCCAGTCAGACAAGTTGATATAAAGACAGACCATATTAACAGCGGTGTATTGATAGGAGGTAAGGGAGTGGTTAAGTGTATGACATGACAGTGCAAAGAGTGGGATTTATATATCCAAACAGATGTACAAATTTTTCCTAAGGAGGGTTCTATTCAAGGTCTTAATCTTAAGAAAAATAAATGGTAAAAATCTTTAAAGACCTTCCTTCTTGAATTGTAAACCTTTTCTGTACTTTCTTTTCAACCCCAAACCACCAAACATTTACAGTTAAGGGAACAAAGTAAGTTAGCAGCTAATTGAAACTGTATCAGTGATGCATCAATTTTTCTATTTAACATCCTTTTCTCTCCCTCTTACTTTTCATTTCTTGCCTGAGTTCACATAGCCCCTTCCTTGATTTTTTTAATAACTGGCCAAATTATCCTACTAGTAACTTGGGGAGGGGGAAAAGAAATATAAATAAGGGAAATGAGTTTCCATGGCAACTACAGCGGGGTAAGATCATTTTGAACATCCTTTCTTTGACTATTTCATATTAGCTCTCTCCTGAGAACCTGACTCTCCATTAACCCATTTATGGACTAAATATTCTTTAGGAGATGACTGTAGGCTCACGACTGGGGATGCTGGTTTATCATCTTTAGAGTGTACTTGGATGATGTGACCAGAAGCAACGTGTACAGCTGCTTCTGCTTAAAATGTGTCCTATGGGGCCTCCTTGGTGGCGCGGCGATTGAGTGCTGGGTTGCGAGGCTGCCTGCAGCCTCTGCAATGCTGGTTCGATCCCCGGCCACTGGGTGAGGGTCCCACATGGCAAGCAGACCTCTCCTGCCGCCCGCTGCTCCCCTTAGCAGTGTACTTTATCAGTCTGCCTGCTCTGCTCTCCACTCTGGCTCTGGTGGGTTCTCTCACCCTCCCGCACTTCTCACTGTACTCAGTGCTTGTGTAAATAAATAAATAAATCTAAAAAAAAAAAAAAATGTGTCCTATGGTTCTCCAGCATCCTTCCAGAGTTCCATGGACAGGGATAAAAATGGCAAGTCATATTTTTCAGAGGAAGAGCTAAATTAACACTTTAAAAAGAAAAGCACTCAAAATAATGTCTAAACTCCCTTTCCTAGGAGGGGATGAGGTACTGGAGGAAGCAGCAGTCAGATCAGGTGGTAACAAGCATCCCCTGTGACCTTTACTTCATGTGTCCACTGGATTAGATGATGGTGCCCAGTTGTTTGGTCAAATTCCAGTCAAGATGCTGCTGTGAAGGTATTTTTTTGGATTTTCAGATGTTAACATTTAAATCAGCAGCCTCACAGCATGAGCTCCCGTGTCTCTGAACTCCCACTGCGCCACATTCCAGACTCATCTATAAGACCTTCACATTGTCCCTTCCTCTGCCTCCATCCTAATCCAAGTCACCATCTCCTTCATCTGCGCTTCTGCAATAACCCTGGAGCTAGCCTCCCTGCTTCTACTTCCACTTACCTCTGACCAATTTTCTTACAACTCCCCCACCCAAAGACAACATTAAAATAAGGGGAGGGATATGGCTTAGTGGGTAAGAAAAGTGCACAATCTGAATACACACGTGGCAGGATTGAATTTCTGCTCAGCCACCAGTTAGCTAGCCTTGGCTGTGTTACCTGACATTTCTGCGCCTGGGTCACCTTCCTCAATAAATTGGGACTGATAATAATAGTATTTGCTTCATGGAGTTCTTATGAGGATAAAGAGAGCTGACTCATTCAAAGCATCTATAAACGTCGGGCACATACTAAGTGTTGTATGTATTTGTTATATATATATATATATATATATATATATATATATAAAAGATTTATTTATTTATTTATACAAGCACTGGGTACAGTCAGAAGCATGGGGGGGGGGTGAGAGGATTCACCAGAGACAGAGCGGGGAGCAGAATAGGCAGACTGACAAAGTACACTGCTGAGGGGAGCTGCAGGTGAGACAGGAGAGGTCCGCACGCCATGTGGGACCCTTGCCGGTGGCCGGGGATCGAACGGACACTGCAGAGGCTGCGAGCAGCTTCATAGGGCTGCACTCAACTGCTGCACCACCAGGGGAGGCCCGTATTTGTTATTTATATTATTGGAAGTTTTTATAATATTATTTGTCACTTACCAGTATACTATCTGTAGTTCCAGATACAAAACCTGACATTGGTAGGTGATGCATAATTATTTTTTATTAAAATAAAATAAACCTATATAATGAAGAAATGAATTCATGGTTGTGGTAAGCAGCTCCTAATCTGCCTTCCTGAGAGCTCTGCCTCCTGTGTTTAAGTCCCTGAGTGTGGGCCCTAATGACTGCTTCTGGCAGACGGAACACCGAGAGGTGAAAGATGTCATTTCTGAGATTAGGTTGCAAAAGAAACTGTGACTTTCCTCTTGTGTCACCCCGCCTTCACCTCCTCTTCCTTTCCTCCTCTCCCCCTCTCCCTCCTGTCTTCTCCCCCTTTTTCTTTCTCCTCCTCTGTCCCCCACCCTGGCTTACTCTCTGATGAAGCCAGCTGCCATATTGCAAGCTGCCCCAGAGAAAGTTACAAATGACAAAGGGCTGAGGGCACAGAGCGCAACAGCCAGGGAGGAGCTGAATCCTGCCAACCACGACCACGTGAGGCTGGGTGTGGGCCGCACTCCAGGCTCTCCCCGAGACCACAGCAGCCCTGGCCTTGACTGCAGCCTTGTGAGAGACCTTGAGCCTGAGACTCTGGCCAGGACGCCTGGATTCCTGACTCATGAAAGTTGGGAGACCACGAATGTTTTGAAGCCACTAAGGATTGCAGCAATTTTTTATGCAGTAAATGATAACTAACACAATGAGGAAGATGCAATATGTGATAGGATGTTCCAGTATTGAGGGGGGCACTCAAAGCCCCGAGCTTCTGATAGAGGGGCCATCCCACGGCCCACAGGCAATCACTAGTGCCTCCAGAATCTTCCTATTCCCTTTGTGTCTGTCTTTCCAATTCCTGCTTAAGCTTTGAAGGCAAAAAAAGGAACTATTTTTTTTATTAAATTATATTTATTTCATTTATTATTTTATGAAATCTCTAATTAACGTGTGAACTTGATCAAATGACTATTCTGCTCTGAGCAACTTTGATCATTAATGAGATGGGATCCTGATATCTTCCTGCAAGATTGCTGTGCGGGTTCCAGTGGTCAGAACCCAGATAAAATACCCCATAGAGGATCTGGAACACAGCGAGTATTGAATCAATGTGGGGGTTTGTCTCTGAGGCCTGCTAGTGGCTGCTTTGGCACATTTTTTAAGCTTCATTTATAGCCAACAGCCTCTTCAGAATTAACACCCTTCAGCATTCAATAGAGTACAAGTATCTTCCCTATGGAAATGAGTTCAAATGTTCTTTCGTACCAGACAGAGAAAGAAAAAGGAATTCATGCCCGAACCCTTGTAGTTCAGAGATGTGCAGAGTATGGGGGTTTTAAAAGAAGGTCTAGACTACGTACCCAACCTCCGGGAGGCAGGATGGTATGAGACTGACCCCCCACCTCCCACCTCCAGACACGCAAGTGCTGGTGGCCACAGTGGGGATGCAGAGAGAAAAGAAATCTCTGGGGGGAAATGCAGCGTGTGCGTGTGTCGTGGTGGCTGGAGAGAGACCGTAAATCACGCCTGGGCTCTGAGAAGCAACGTTGGACAACACGACACGACAGTTCCACACAAGAACTTAGATCATTCAGAAACGCGGGGCAAGGCAGACGTTTGCATTTCCAGGCTGAAAGCCTGCCTTCCTTCCCCTGCCATCAAATACCGCAATTAAGAATTTGCTTTTTAATAAACACAGTCTTGAGTTGGTCAGTCAAAGCACCGTCCACATATCATTTCCTGCACCACTCAGCTCATATTAGCAGACTTAGGAAAGCATCAACCACAAACATGTTGCTGATAGAAATTTCCTAATGCAAGCAGTCTTTATAGATTTCTGCTATTTCAATGTAGGTCTCTGAGGACCATTTGAATCCATATTAATTTCCTTTCTGGCAGTTATGCGGCTGAGTATGAACTGCACTATTTCACTTTTAATCTGTCAGTAATTTAGTAATGTGTAAACTAATTATGCACAGATATTAATGTAATCGGTTTGGGGAGCTATAAAATCAATGTGTTTTTACAGACTGCATTAAAGAGAATGGCGGTATTATAATCACATGTCAGTTACAGATAACGTTATGGAATTAAAAAATGGATGTCACCCGCAGTTCAGGGAGCACCCACTCGCTCCATCACATAAAACAAGCAAGGCCTTCCCCTTTGCTGGCACTGCAGGAATGATCTTAACGTCGTAGCCAAACCATCTTGCTTCTCGCTGACGTCATTTCCATGACCCTCCTCCTTGGCGTTAAGTAAAAACTTGCCATTCAGCCTCTCGAAAAGTGGAGCCACAGATCACCTGAGTGGGGGCCACGCCCACGTCTCTCGGTATCCGCCTTCTCTGGGAAAGCCTGCACTGGCACGATTAACCAGACCACGTGGAAGCTGAAGACAGGCTGGCATGAGTGAGCCTGTGGTGACGAGGGGTCCCTGCAGTCCACATACTGTGCCCACTGATCTGCGGCTATTTTTACTGCAGGTTAAAATTACCGCAGCCCAAGACATGCTCCAAGGCTTCCACGGGGCAGGAGGCACCTCACTACCTTGGCTCACGGGTATAGAAACAGGATGTTCACCATAAATAAAAGGAAACTCTTCAATCTTTGATAGGACTTGAAATCTTGGGACAGTTTTTGTCCATTTGAGTGTTTGGATAAATTCTAGAAAGTTACCTTTATATACTCCATTGAATGGTTCCCCTAACAGCCTGGGAGTTTGTGTCGAATTTTTTGCTTACCTCTGCAGGTGTGTCTCATGCACAGCAGGCACTCAACTTAGTGCCACCATCTGCCTCTAGTTTTTCTTGTTACCTGGTATGACAGCTGAACGCGCTCACAGTCTACTCCAGGGGACAGTATTGGTCTCCCATCTTAGACGCTGAGGACAGAGGTTCAGAGCGATGGCACTGGGGGTCAGTGTCCATAATCGTTAACATCCCATTAAGGAATTGAACACCACTTGCAGAGTCAAGAAAACTGATTAGAGTTTCATCATTCACACATTTAACTTTTGTGAAACCAAGTCAAGGCACTTGGCCAAAAATGCGAAGAAGAAATAGGAAAAAAAATCAAAATAGAAGTAACGTGAAAATGTAGGTTGCCTGGACAATCTTTGTTTTGTGATAAACATTAGCAGATATGTTTTTATCCACACACAAAATTATATAGGACTACACATGAAATCATAAATATTGCTCTCTATGGGTGATTTAGGGAATTTGCTAGTGTAATTTTGGTCAAATCTATTACTTGAGACTATAACCCACATGAAAGATACTGTGTCATCATCATTCATTTGGTGGCAGTCAAAGGATTTCAGGCCAGGCTTCCAGTCAACCAGAAACTAGCATTATCCATTACTTGCCCCCTCTCCTTCCCAGGATCCCAGTAAAATATGGTTCTCAATTGACTCCATTATCTTCTCTTAGATGCCGCAATGAGACTCCACACCCCCAGGACTGCGCTGAGAGTTGTCACCACTTGAGATGTTTGGCTTCCTCTCCCCTTCCCTAGTGCTGTTCCTTCAAGTGAAACTGAGGGTCCTCTTGTGCCTGCTCTCCACTGGCCCCTGGAACCCCTCTGTCAAAACTCACAAATCATCTCTCTTCTTTCCATCAATGACTTGAGGCTGGGCCCGAAATGATTACGTAATACAAGTACACAGGCAGTGGTTTTAGGATTTTGCATGAAAGGAAATCAGGGAAATGGCTTTTCCATCCTATCAAGAATATGTCCTGGGATATATTCTTTTCGTTGCCAAGAGAGCAAGAAATAAGCCCTAGAGCATTCTGTGTTATGATTGTCAGGACATGGATTATTGAGAAAAGAATTGGAATCATCAACTCTGGCAGAGGAAATTTGAGAGACTGAGGGGATTTGTAGTCCAGGAGGGTTTTATGGAGAATGATCTGGGTCGTAGCTTCAGCTCTTAGCTCTGCTTCACTGGTGGAGTT
Source organism: Talpa occidentalis (assembly GCF_014898055.3). Lineage (NCBI taxonomy): Eukaryota > Metazoa > Chordata > Mammalia > Eulipotyphla > Talpidae > Talpa > Talpa occidentalis. Next base: position 2,986,978 of record NW_023601754.1, read on the forward strand.
ACAGACTTTAGGTTTTTACCAAGAGTAACTCATGCACTAACTAAAAAAGTCTACAGCCAATTTCTCCACAAATGAAGCAAATGGGCAATTCATATATGTGGAGGGCTATGATTGAGCTTATCTTGGGCAAACCAGGGATAACATGAGGACACTGGATTTCGAGTCAGAAGACCTGGGTTCAAATCCAGCTCAGTCACTTTCTAGATGTCAACCTAGGCTGAATAATATGGCTGCCGCTAATCCTGTGGGTCCTTCAAAATTTAAGTCAGTTAGGGCCTCCCCTGGTGGCGCAGCGGTTGAGCACTGGGCTGCGAAGCTGCCCGCAGCCTCTGCAGCATAGCGTGCAGACCTCTCCTGCCGCCCGCTGCTCCCCTCAGCAGTGTACTTCGGTCCTTCTGCCTGTTCTGTTCCCCGCTCTGGCTCTGGTGAATTCTCTCACCCTCCCGTGCTTCTGGCTGTACCCAGTGCTTGTATAAATAAATAAATAAATAAATCTTTAAAAAAAATTAAAAATTTAAAAATTTAAAAATCTTTAAGTTAGTTAAAATGAAATACAATTAAAAATTTTATTCCTTAGTCATGCTATATTTCAAGTGTTCAACAGCCCATATACCTAGTGCCACTATTTGCTCACTCAAGCTAAGTCTGAAGACAAATATGTTTTCCAAGTCCCTGTTTGCTCTTTTGTTAAACAAAGACAAAAAAAGCATTACCTCCTAGTGCTTGTAATGAATATACAACACCTAAAAGGCAGTGACATAAAAGCACCCTACAAATGAGTAAACATTCAATAAAAGATGAGTTATTAGTAGTAAAGCACTTGATTTATTGTCTTGAGCTTTACTCAGTAAACTGCCACCTTCTCACTTAAATTATTGTGTAGATTATTAAAAAATCTATGTGTTGATTTCACTATTTCAAGTTGCTTCCATCAGAAATGGGAATGGGTCAAGCTCTGTCTAGATGACCCAGTCCCTGCAAGGTTGTTATCCTAGCATTTGCAGTGGATTTTTAATTCCAAACAATCCATAGCTACACAGTGGACATGAGAAAAGAACTACACAGGGGAGCTGGGTGGCCAGCTTGTCCACCCGGGGGTCATCAGGGAAAAGTGGGGTTTCTTGGCCTCTCCAGAATTACAAGAAAACAATGAACTCTGCTGTATTTGAGATTTGTGTTCCTAAACCTTATGCACTTCTTCAGAGTCCCCTGATTTCTCCATCTGCACTGTAGGTAAAAATGTCCATCTGAATTCCTCAGGCAAGAACAGATCTGCCTTTTCTGCTTCATGGGTATCAGTATTGTGAAGAGGGTAATCAGCTTCTAGAAGCTGCGTGAGGACACTGGATGGGGCCTCCCTGGTGGCCTAGGAGTTAAGTCTCAGCGCTGTCACCACTACAGCCTGAATTCAATCTTTGGCCAGGGAGCTACCCACATGGCACAGCAGACCTCTCCTGTTTCCCCACTGCTCCCCTCAGCAGTGTATTTCAGTGAATCCACCTGTTCTGCTCCCCACTCTGTCTCTGGTGAATCCTCTCACCCTTGCACCTCTGGCCTACACCCCAATTCTTCTACACAAAGTTGTGTGAGGAGGAATACAATGGACAAAAGGCTGCTGGGGGAAGGACAGAGAAATTTTCCAAGAACTGAGAGGTACCAGACAATGGGAAAAAGCCCTCTACTTTTAAAAAGGTCAGGGATAAGGATTGTGCCACCAGGGAAGGGAGGCACAGTCAGCAGAGCTCTCTTGGAGTTCTCTACGGGATTGTTCTCATCTGGATCATCACTACCTTCATCGTCTTCATCATCAACATCATGGCCATCTGCCACCTCCATCACCATCAAGCCTTGAATTGACATGGGACCTACTGGCTTGAAAGCCCTTCTATACACGTGCGCATGGCGGGCCATGGGGAATGAGAAGGAAGCACACTGGACCCCATGGCTGGTGGGTGCCCAGCATTCTCTCCTCCTTGCTCAGGAAATGCCAATTTACTTGGAAAGTCATCTATCTCTCAAGTTCAGTTTCTATTTTTCAAATGGGGCAGGCCCAACCCTAGATCCAAGTGTGAGTTCTCCCCAAGCCCCGACCCTGAGGGTCAGCCACAATGACCAGCCCAAGGTCAAGCCCAAGACTCAAGTCTGTCCAATGAGACACAATCCTGGAACGTTGGTTGAGGCTACAAAAAGAGGAACTTTTTTTTCCAGTGGGGTCATTAAGTTAAGGGGATGAACCTTAGGGCTTTTTGGGTCTTTGCACAGTAATAGCTTTTTAGAGAATAAGCTGACACTGAGGTACACACTGTCTCCAAAAGCAGGAGACAGAACACGAGGCTCAATCCTGAGACGTGGCTTTAACCCCCTGGGTTTGGGCCTGGTGGGTAGCGTTACCTCTGCACAGTTTTGTTTGAGCCAAGTTCGAGTTGCTTTTCTGTTACTGGTATGGAGGGGGGCCGGCTGCTGCAGCCACAGCAGAGGAGAATATCCACATTTCAGACGGGAAAACCGAGGTTCAGAACAATGTCTACGAAACCATCCCCTAAACCATCCTGCTGTCTCTGAATATGGACTTTTTAAAGAATTCTCCAAGCCAGCCGGCAGGGACGGTGGGAAGGAAAGGGTTGGCAGGCTGTAGTTACAAAGAATATTTAAGGGTCTCATTAACAGAAAAGTGAAGCAAGGGAGAACAGAACCATGGCTATGGCCTTACAGGTCCTCTGGGAGCGCGGAAATGCTGAAGTTTACAAATGCACAGGAGGCAGCAGATAACTACGGTTGAGTTTACTAAAGAAACAGCAGCTGAGAACAGAATGGAATTTAACAACGGGGGAATGAAACCACTGCCCTGTGTGATCTGCACACAGATGCATATAATACACCCACATACATAAGTCTCCCCCGATGCCCAAATGCAGTGGATACAGCATGAATATATACATAGTTCCGCATGCGTATGTGCTTATGAAAATATAGGTAGATATATTTGATCTAGTTACATATAAATGATAAAAATAGAAATGTTTCCAAGCACAGCATTCATGCAGTGACGATACATGAGTGCAGCTCACGTATGGAGGTGGTGGTTCTCAGTCAACCTGGGACCAGCAGCACAAAGGCCACCTGGGAAATCCTCAGCCCTGCCCCAGACCTACTGAGGCAGGAACTCTGGCTGGTGCCCAGCAACCCATGTCCAACAGGCCTTCCAGGTGACCCTATCCATGGAATGTGAGAAGCGCTGTAAGAGGATTCCGAACATGTCCATACCTGTGTGTGTTTTATAATTTTTCTTCAATGCTTATTAACCTCTGACTCTGGAAGTCTTGATAGAGCGGGAAGAGTATCACCATCTGAATCTAGCCCAGAGGGAGAAGTTCAGATTTGGAGACTATCACGCCTTGCAGGTTCTTGTTTAATTAGAATGTGTGTAAACACTGTAAAACGGTGGTCATCGCCACAGTAAGGAGTACCTCTGTAAGTATGATATAGTTGCTATTTGTTTTCCCACGAAAATAATTAAGAGCCTAGTTGGCTGATGATTTTCATACAACATCGTGTCTATTCACTATACCGTGCATTAGATGTCCAGGGGCTTACTTATTACTCACTGCAAGTCTGTATATGCAAAGAACACCACTTCAAACCCCCACCTCTCAACCCCTGGTATCACCATTTTACCCTGTTTTGAAGATTCTGGTTTTTGTTAGATTCCACAAATAAATGCCACCACATAGTGTTTGTCTCTGATTCATCTCACCTAGCAGGGAGTCCTCAAAACTCATCCCCGTGGGCTCCAGGTCATATGTGTGCTCCCTTACAGCTCAACAATCTTCCACTGTATATACAGTAATGACTCCTTTTGAGAAATGTGAGCTCAGGTTATTTCCTTGTATGGAATCTCATCCAGCATAAGGACATGATCCCAGATAGCGGAGTGGACACCACACCTGGGCTCTGCGAGAGTCAGCGGGACCACATGAGGAATGTAGTCCATTGCTGACGGAACATCCCTGGATGATGCAGGTGGCAAGCCACAACTTTTGCACTCCCTCCATACTTGTCCATCAATGAGCACAGGCAATTCCCTTCTGCAGAGCCTCTACAGTCATGTGGCCAGGGGCACTCAGAGTGGCGCAGAGTATGACGGGTCATGTTTTCAACTTTTCTATTATTTATAACTTGCATGGTAGGCAGAATTCAAGGATAGGCCCCCACCAACACTCCCAGCTCCTGGTTATGTGATCATATGCTACTCTAGCTGCTGTGTGAAGTGGTGCTACAGGTGTGATTAGGGTGAGAAGACCATTGGGTGGACAGAAGAACTTTTTCTAGTTGGTCGCTGGGGGATGTCAGAGGGACCGGAAGCTTAAGAAGGACTCAACCTGACATTGCTGACTTTGAAGATGGAAGGGCCACATAAGAAGGAATATGAACAGCCTCGAGAAATAGAGTCCCCAGGCTGATGTGGAGCAAGGAAAAGGGAATGTCAGTCCTACAACCATAAGTATCTGAATTCCCCCAACAACCTCAATAAGCTTGAAAGTGAATTTCTCTCCAGATGAAATGAAGCTGCAGATGCAAAGTCAGCTCGATCCTCAATTTCAGTCTTATTACATCATGACTAGAGAACCCAGTTGTGCTGTGCTATAGATTTTCGATCTATAGAGCTGTAGGACTAATAAATGGGTGTTGTTTTAAGCTAACTTTGTGATCTTTTCTACACAGCAATAGGAAACCAAGACACCCGGAAAGAGAATATGACAGCTGGAACACAGGATTTGAGCATTTGGAGTTACATGGGGTCTAATCATTTGAAATGCATGAATAAGATAGTTAAAGTGGGAGAGTGAAGAGCACATCTGGGGGAAAATTCAGCTCAGTGAAGGGGAAACAGCACATCGGGAGAAAGAAAACTGACTGATGTGTAATTAGGAGAAGCCAAGAAAGTCACTGCAAACCGAAGTGAGGACAGACAATTCTCTCGAGGGTAGCGACAGCCACCGAGAGGCCCATGTGCCGACTGCAGGGAACGGCGTGACAAGTTCATCACTTAGCAGTATGTTTGCACAGAATTTCATAATTCCAAGGGGCTGTGGAGACTACATCATTTAATTCCTTTTTGAGCTGGTGATTTAGACTAAGGAAGACTGACAACATAGATCAACCAAGGTGATGGAGTGAACTGATTTATGAGTTGGGACCAGAACTTTCACCTCCGGATGCCTCTTTATTCTGCAAATCTCTTTCTGCCCTGAAACCAGCCCTTCCCGAGGGTGGGAGCAGTTTGTATAGTCACTGAGGAGGAGCAGACACTAAACAGCCAGACTATGGGTGCCCCGGCCTTGTGGGGTTAATCCAAGCCAAGAGATGGCTTTTGTGCACTAGCCACCAACAAAGCTCTTCACTTTGTGACAAAGCCAGACACAGTATGCAGAGCGTGCTTTTCCAAAGAGTCTCGGACCTGATGGACAGGTTAGAAACAGGGCCTGTGGGACAAGCTAGGTGAGACCGGGAAGATTCTGTACAGCGACACAAAGGGTAAAGGGGTGACCGTATGGGGAGGGCAGAGAGAGCTCTTTGTGGCGCCCAAACCCAGCTGCCCTTCCTGGCACCCGTGAGGGTCAACCCCTCCAAGCTGCTCCCCCATCGATGTGGTTTTGTTGATGAAATAAATGATGGTTTATTAACCTCATAACCACCGTCCTCCCCTCAAGAAACTAAACAGAATATGAGTCTGAGCAAAAGATCCTTTTGCTCACACTGGAAGAGAAGTTACCCACCGGCTGGTATCTGTTTCCTTGGAAACCAAAAATAAATATTGATACTGCGTTAATGGTCTGTGTCTCACTTAAGCTCCATTAAACTTCGAGCACTTGCAAGAAACAGCCCATTGATGGCCCAGCTGAGGGAGAGGGAAGAGGCTTTATAAAAAGCAACAGTGTGGAAGGCACATGGGGTGCGAGCAGGATTTCTGAGCACTCCTCAGCCAGGAAGCTCTTTTACAGAATTCTTCCAGCCGAGGAGACCTACTTACGCGCACTCGAATTGCCAGTTAAGTCGCTGGTCTCTGCCTGAATGGAGTTTTGTGAACCTGTCCTTTTTATAAAGAATAGTTGTGGGCTTTGGAAAGCTTATCTGTAGACAACATTTTCCAGGAACCCATATGCCCACTGCAGAGTGGACAAATGAACTGAGCATCCAAATAAGAGTCTTTCTTTCTGTTCTGCTTTTCCCAAAGCCATTCAAGTGCAGAAACTGAGGTCAGTACTATTGCCTTTTTATATCTATAATCCTGCTTTTAGGAGCAAAGTATTTGATTTATTGCATGAAAGTATTTTACAGCTTTAAGCACTGCTGCTCCTTGGAATAAGGAACATCACAGCCTGCTTAATTTACACAAGGGATGTTAGGACTATTTAATGGCATGTAAACATTTTATAAGGCAAGTTCAAATTGCAGGCGATATTTAATATACTTTAGCGAAATGGACCACAAATGGATTCTAGTTCTTATTTATTGGCCCAATCTTTCTTATGGCATCAAAAGTGAATCGAGTTTTAAAAGGTGTTAAGAGTTTTCAGTACAGTTCGTGACACTGGGCACAATTGGTAAGTCTGCATAAAACAAGCGGCATGTGAATTAATTCCAGAACCAGGGAAACCCTGAGCCCCGGAATCACAGTCGATCCTGGGGCTTCTGGGATGCTGTCAAGAGATGCTGCGGGACCTGTCTCTCCAGCAGAAGTCAGAGCCCAGAGAGCTCTCGGGACAAGACGGGAAAAAGAACGAGGTTCAGGGTGTGTGCTGTCTTGCCATGAAAACCAACAGTGGGAGACACCTTTACTGGCCAAAATGGAATTCAGGAAGAGTTGTTGAGCGAGACCTAAGAGTTCCTGTTTATCATGAGCGCAAAATAATTATGTGATCACTGAGCAAAGTCTATATGGACATCAGTGTGTGATTTTTGCCTTCCTAGGAATTCTTTCTAGAATGTCTAACCCTTCACCTCCCACCCCTTACCAAAGCCCATGGACTAAGATGGGGGGACACCCCCTTCCTGCCAACTCCAAGGTTGCAGGAGGACCCAAGCAGGCTGGCTAACCCTCTAGGGATGCTTGTGACCCAAGCCAGAGCAGTGAGCGCCTCCTGCAGGCTGTGGCTGGAGTAGCAAGCAGCCACTTGCTTTCCAGGTGGGCAGACCGAGAACAAAGCCCCCTCACCTCATGGAGAGCTGAGGGCAGATCGCAGGTCTCTGAGGAGAGTCTGGATCTGATTCTGCTGCATCTTAACTGTATTTCTCGTCTCTGCTGTGAGCACTCAATCTCATCTTTGACTTTTAAAAACTGTGTTTAATCAGGTCACGTCAGCTATAGCCCAGTGTGTTAAGACTGGCCACCAGCCGGCAGCTGGGCCAGAGGGTGGAGAGCTGCTGCCGGACCTTTGGATCAGGTAACAAGAGGCGCCTTGCTCTAGAAGTCGCCCAGTCCTTCAAATTGTTGGCATCTTTCCAGCGAGGCTCCCTGAAAGAGAAGTCAGCACTGGTTCCCCTCTCACGGTAGAGCTCAAGTCCCGTGTCTAGCTCCCCTTCTTCGGGATTCTGCTCCTGGGTAGGCACGACTCTTGAGGAAATCTCTCTTCCTGGGCCTTGTTGTCTCAATGATAATAAACCTCATGCCAACGAAGGGCTTCTCCCAGAAACCCTTTCGTGCCCACATTTCAGGGTGACCCTGTGGAGGAGCAGTCAGTGTCCTTCCCCAATACAGCACCAGCACATGGGTCTCCTCCTGCCCCCACCCGTCCTAATGGGGGGTCCTACCCGTCGAGAGCCTGATCCCCCTGAAGATGCCCCCGGCTGGAGGTCCCAGTCCTGTGGCCCAGCTCCTTCGCACCCCCTCATGACAGCCTCTCCCCTTGGACCTCATCTTCCCTACTTTGCAAGTGTGGAAACTGAGGCAGATAAATGAAAGTGAGTGACTTGGGTCCTGATTGACAGGATTTGCACCCGGGTCTTTCTGGACCTCAAACTCCACCCTGGCAACTTGGTGATTTCTGGAGTGCCAACGTTAACTTTATGATTCTCCCTTAGTTTGCTGTTTGTGCAGCATCCAGCGGGGTGTTGTTAAGTGTGTTCTACGTGTCACGTGTGTGTCACACAAAAGCAAAAGGGATGTGGAGAAGAGAGACAATAAGCAACTAACCGTGGTGCTTCATCTGAATTTTTAATGGCAAATGGTGAGCTATTCTAGGCGCCTGTGGGAGAAGAGGGAGCAGGGCTAGCGGAGCAGCCCCCCAGCCAGCGTGGTATTTAAGGGACCACTTCAAGGATTATGCCGACTCTAGAGCCATGGAAGACTCCCAGAGTCCCCAGCGCAGCGGTCCATGCATATAAATCCATATTTTTTTCTTCCCTGATTTAGTTTTGAAAGTCAAAACAACATTTCACTCTTAGCCCATCCCCCTCTGGGGTTTCTTCTTATATTTGTTCCTTTGGCTCCAGGAAACCCTTTGATGTGTGCTGGGGAAGGACTCTGCCTCGGGGGGGCCTGTTCCGGGCCGGCCCATATTTCATCCCAAACAGGGGATTCAAAATGGGAGACCATTACCAGTCATGTAATTAATGCTGCTGAAGACATAGTGCTTATGGAAAGGAAAATGCTAGTGCTGATTATGAAATTTATGAGGTGCTTACATCCAGTGGATTGGAGTGAATTATCTAGTTCCACCGATGCTCTGACCCATTTAAAATGAGAACAGAAAAGGGCAATCTGTTTGCCTCTCAACACCCTCCGAGAAGGTAAAAGGGGTAATTTATATCTGTGTATCTGGCGGCTTATTCAGTCTGGGATTAGATAATGAGTTTGTATTTCCATCTGTAAACCTCTCCCGGTCGGGAGAAGCCACAGGGAGTGGAATGACTTGCACACGCGTCCTTGTCCTGGGGGCCTCTGCCCAGGGGGAGAATCCAGTTTGCTCCCCCAGAGCCTGTTGGCATGGGGTGTGCGCAGAGGACCTAGAAGGGCCACGTTCCCTCCATGCTGAAGCACGTTCTCATCCAGTATAAGAGGATACTGGAGTTGGGGGTCTTAGGCTTTTTCGGGGTCCCCACCACCAAGTTCCCCCAGTCTTGATGGGTTTGGAACTGGGCATCCTGGTCGTTGCAGATGAGTTTCAGTTTCGCTTCCTCATCCCTACCATGCCAAGCAGTGACTGACCCTCAATTAGAAGGTTCTGCTTCCCCCACGCCCTACATTTCAAATTTGAGTCAAAGTCTCAACACCTCGACACCCAACTCAGCTATCAAAAAATAAAATTTTAGGGCCTCCCTGGTGGTGCAGGGGTTAAGTCTCAGCACTATCAAGCTCCCAGCAGCCACTGTGATGTGAGTTCGATCCCCAGCCGGGGAGCTACCCACATGGCGCAGCAGACCTCGCCTGTCTCCCCGCTACTGCCCTCAGCAGTGTATTTCAGTGGATCCACCAGTTCTACTCCCCACTCTGTCTCTGGTGAAACCTCTCACACCCCGCACCTCTGGCCTACACCCCAGTTCTTCTATACATAAATAAAGAAAAATTTAAAAAAAAAAAAGAACCACAGAGAGCAGAATGCAGCCTCCAAAATTTTGCTGTCGATAGGGACCCGCTGCACAGACTGGGTTCTTAAGGCTGCAGGTACTTTGAGGCTCGATAAAGAGAAAAGTAAGAAGCTGATGCAACCCTGAAAAGCTTTCCTCAGATCCAAGAGAAGCTCAGCCAGAGGCTGCAGAGAGAGTGAATCCTCCTCGAGGTTCATAAGCGCTCCCAATAAATCACTGGAATCGGGTCCATCATAGGATGATTCTTTGGGCACCATTCATTGAACTGGTGACAGTTATGTAGATATCTGACCCCAAATTTGCAAGTACAGCAAGAGCTTCAGCACCATCTACAAGTTGAACAAGATCAAAACACAAAGTAACCTACAGCTTTAACCACAGCATTGCTTGTAGATGGAGCATGTTCTAGAGTGTTTTCATTTAACAGTCCAGTCACCCTCAAGGATAGGAAAAAGGCTCGTTTTCCAGATGAAGAAACGGGGATGGCAGGAGGTTAAGAGAACTTCTCCCAGCACGCTATGGCCAGAAGGGAGTCAGACTGCAAGACTTCTCACCCCAAATTCACTGGATTCTCTCCTACAGCGCTCTTACCCCTTAGTGAAATAGTTCTTCTCAACCCATCAGAAGCAACTGTATTCACCCCCCAACTACAGGCAGGCCATGTGTGCAAAACGGTTGTGCCTGAAGCACTGTGAGAATTAAGTAGCAGTCATGGCATTATTATTGTTGATACTAATTCTTCACCATAACCATCTTGTCTAGAGGCTGAAGACTCAAGTGGGCACAGACGTAGCACTACGTGTGAAACCTTCATGATGGGAACAGAGCCCACGTGATGAGGTAGTGGGTGAGAACCGTGGGAATGAACAGCGTTTTGTCCTGTCTAAAGGCTTTCAGTAGTAAAGGCTTGTGGTCACATAGTAGGTATGTTAGCACTGTGTGCTTCACATGACTCCAGTTGACACCTGTGATTCAAACCCAACCCGCCATCTTGAATAGCCAGAAAGGAACGGGCAATGAAGGGAGGGGAGGGTGGCCAAGGCATTCTCACCACTAGACCAAATTCCTGCTGCCGCCAGTTTACAACACTACGCACTCTTACATATTTTCTTTTTATTTTTCTGTCTAACCCAGAGGGGATCATCCACATAATAAGCAGAGAGGATGGGAGCAACTGAGGAAGACTCACAAGAAATTAAGTTTTATGAAACATTTGGTTTTCCTTTTTAGGGAACAGAATCCTGTTTCTGTTGAATCTAAATACTAGAAAAGTTGGGCCTCCCCTGGTGGCGCTGGGCTGTGAAGCTACCCGCAGCCTCTGCAGTGCCGGTTCGATCCCCGGCTGCCGGCAAGGGTCCCACATGGCTCGACAGACCTCTCCTGCAGAGCCCGCTGCTCCCCTCAGCAGTGTATTTCGTCAGTCTGCCTGTTCTGCTCCCCGCTCTGGCTCTGGTGAATTCTCTCACCCTCCCGCACTTCTGACTGTACCCAGTGCTTGTATAAATAAATAAATCTTTAAATACTAGAAAAGTTTTAGAGGACAGCCAGCCCTCCATGAACAGTCTTGCTGACATTACAGATGAAATGTGTAATTTCAACGTCATAAAAACACGGATTTCATTAGTGCCGTATTCAAGAGTTCTCACCTGCATCTTGGAAGACTGGGGTATCGACCTGACCACGAAGCTGTGACAATAAAACAATGCTCTATTGACTGCCCCTGCAGGGTCTCCTAATATCATTTATTGAAGGACGTGGAATAGCAGAGGGAAAGCGCTGCCCCAGTAATAAGTGGTAATTGCCAGGAAGTGAGGCATTGCAGTCCTCTTTGACCCCTGTATCCTGATATTTTGATGGATTCTATGTAACTCCATTAGGACTGGCATTGTAATATTACACCCGCTCAGCTGTAGAACAACAGACCTCCGTTTGGATCATTGATTTTTGATTATACAGCTCCTCAGCATACCCCACAAGCAATTCCCGTCGAGGGGCCTGTGGTATTGGAGCTGATAGGGACAACCCATGGAGTGTTCTATAACCTCCAGCTCCCTCCCTGGCACTTGTCCAGGAACCTAAGGAGGAGGCGATCACAGCACACTCCTTGCTGGTGGGCAAGAGTTAACTAGGCTTTAAAATCGTGTCCACAGAAGTATGGAACAATTGGGGTATACTTGGGGAAACACATTTCTTAAGGTATGGGCAGAAATGGAACTGAAGGTACAGTCCTTGTCTAGAATGTTCCGGCTACAACTTTGACATCTCTTTGACAGTTTTATCTGTGTTCTTGGAAAATTCACGTCAGGAAGAGATGCTTCTATTTGTTCATCTTATTCCTTTACTCAACAGAACAGTTTTATTTATAGTAGTTCATGAATCTGTTCCTCTTGCTTTGTCACTCCTGGGAGTAGGGGGAAGGCCCGTCTCCACGACCACAGCTCTGAACAACCCCTCCTGCTGGGTGTGATTTGGGCCACGTGGCTGCACAAACATTAGATTAGGTGGTGGGAAAAAAAATGGAAATTCAGAAACTTAAGTGATGTGATGAAAAGTCCCCAGGAAAAATTTCAGAATGAAAGCAATGACTTTTGTCAACGTGATGACTTTGGTGACTTCCCCTTGGTAGAGACAGCCTGTAACTGGCCCTGTATCTTCGTTACTCAAGTGTAAGATGAGATGGGGCCCCCTTCTGAGCTACCACAGAATCACACCCTCACTGATTGTTCTGGAATCTGTGTTGTCTTCACCAATTGCCATGATGCATCTGGTTGTGCCCTCAGAAGTGAGGTAAGGCTGGACACCTGGTAGGTCTAAGAATCAAGATTTTTCTTCAACAAAAGGCTGAGGATTTATGAGTTTGAGACCTGGCAGAAAACCTTGGTAAATGCTATAATCTTCAGAGAATGACACATGATGAGTCATAGAAGGCTGGGATAAGGTCCTACTGGGAGTCTGTGAGTGAGACTGAGAATAGCAGAGCAGAGTGGTGGGGTCTTCCCATCTTGCCCAAGAACCCAGGAGGGCACTCTCGTCACCCATTTTTTTCACACTTCTCTGGGATTTTGCCCCTGAGCGCTGTCTTCCTAGAATGCTACCTTTCTCTCAAATGATACTCACCTGTCTGTGCCCAGAAGTACCTTCCTCCTTCCCTTAGGACAAAGCATTTCTATTTTTCAGTCTTATCCATAAACCTTTTTGCAGGTGAAGGATTTGAACTCATAACTTGGGCTTCAGTGACATCTAAAGAAGGTCCTTCTGATTTTGTGTCCAGTACAGACCAACAGGAAGGGTATGTGCTTCGTGATGGGTGTCTGGCTGCCTCAATGGTTACATTTCTCAATATGAATTAATAAGCATCAGTCTGGTATCCGTGCATCAGTGTGTGGATTTGATTCATAGGAGTACATCCCCCCAAAAGAGTAATCCATTATTGGTATTCCCTGGTCTTGCTCAGGTGACATTCAGCCTCAAAAGAGACCCATCCATCTCAACTACAAGTGCAATTCCATTTGTCTGTTCCGAGGAGCGTGCTTGTAGTTTCTGTGATGTGTGGGGTTCCCCCGATCGTGTATAGCAGTGACCAGACAGCCTCTCCCAACCAATGCCAAGTCACAACGATGGCTGAAAGCTGTCGGTGAGGGTGAGGGCAAGATGGAAGAAGCACCTCTGCAGTGACTCTTGGGGATATTTGTAGAGAGGAACCCAGGACAAGAGTGGACAGACTTTCTGATTCACAGGGCAGCGGACACCTGTGGTTGTGGTGATGTCTCCCCATTCAGGGGCGCCGCATGCACGTGCCACCCCCCCCCCCACGACCCCGGGGGCCTCCTCCACAGCCCAGGGGCTGAGCATGGACTCTGCTCTCTCTGGGAGCGCCTTAGTTTTGATGCACAGAGTCTTTCTTTAGTCACGTTGCTAGAGCATTACTCAAAGTTTTCCCTTGCTCTGTCTTTGTTGTTGTTAAATATTAGTCCCCTAAGCCACTCACAGAAAAAGTGGCCCACGGGCAAAGTGAGCGTGGAAACGGGCTAGACGAACACCCCCACTGAGAGGTCCTCAGTGATCATCTGCCACCGCTTCCGACAAGGCCCCCTTGGCAGAAACATGTGTACAATCACTTAAGTGGCTTTCGGTGCGCCACCTCCGATCTACTTGACTGCAGAAAGTTCTTCCTTTCTAGCCGAACAACTCGACCAGCCTCCGCGAGGCACAGAACACACTTCAGCAGACGGTCGGGAAGCGCAGCCAATTCCTTCCCGGGAGGCGTTCTGTCTCTTTAAGTGATTTTCCGCCTTCCTCATCATACTCAAATGTTTATTACTATTTTTTAACTTGGCTTCCTAGTTTCTCATTTCCTCATTTCCATGAATTTCAAGGCATACCTTACGGCTGCCCTGTGCACCTGTGCCGTGGGCTTTCAAATGGGAGCCTAAATTACTGCTAAAAATAAACACGGGTTGCCAAATGTCAGGCCTTTCATGTGACTAAGGAAACCTTGTTCCTATATACTTCCTCCTAAATGCATTTTGCTAAAGGGCATTTAAAAAAACACATTAAATTTTATGATGACTTTAACAAACAAGTCAGTGATCAGGATTTCAATATGAACAGCAAGCAGTTAAGGAGAAGGTCAGCGGAGCCACAGCATATAGAGTTTCTGCTTGGGGATGACTGACTCTGCCTCTGTAGCAAATCTAAGTCAGCTGACTCGCTAATGCTATAGTTAAAACATAGATTCTAAATAGTCTGGCTAATGACTCCAAAATTAAAATAGTCCTGGCCCCTAGATGCAGCTAGTAATTAACTTTTAATTTTATACAGAAGCATGTCATGCTTTTGACCCTTGACTTTATTTAGTTCTCTCCTGGCATTTCAAAAGCATGATCTGCTAAATAAGGTTGTTAAAATCAGTATTACAGAGAGAAGCAATTGCGGCAAATGTGCGCGTGGAAATTATAGCCAGAGGGGCACTTGGGAGAGGAGCTGCCTCCATGAACTTAAATTTGTGCTAATTGCTATTGCTGGATTATTCAAAATTATAAATTAGACTATTAGCAAATGGAATTATGTAAGACCTACAGCAGCAAAACAATTATTGTGTTAGAGCCACAGCACATGACGGCTGGATGTGAGGACTGTCTAGCAACACCACTCTCTTACTTTATACCTGGGGAAACTGAGGCTGAGCGGGGGAGCCCGAATGTCCCCTGAGGTTGTGTTACTGGTAAGAGGGAGTCTGTTTTAAGCACACTGGGGAGCAGGCTCAGAAGGAGGACATTTTCATGGCTGTTCGTGTTGTTAGTTGGCAGTTTTTAAAAAAGCACTCTGAAGTTTAACTTGAATCTGCTCCTAACTCTTGAATAATGGAGAGAGAAGTGAAGTTTGAAGGGCAAATGTTCAAAGTCTATGTGTGGACCAGACGGAGACATGAATGCCGGTCAGCGCCTGTAGGGGCAGGACAGGCCCCTGAGCAGGTTTTCTATGATCCAGCAGACCGGCTAAAGGAGCAGTCAGAGTCCTCAGTGGTTTTGCAGGTTTTTATTGGGATTACCAGGTACACGGCAGGCAGGGGCGCTGGGGGGCCGGTAGGCTGACAGGCCTCCCAGCCCCCAGCTGGTCTTCACTCTGGGCTCTCCGGCCTTCTCTCAGCTTCTGCTGGTGTCCCCGTGATGCCGCCCTTAAAAACCCAGTCGAATCCCATCTACCTAGGCCCACACCTTACTCCAGGTGCCCGCCATCAGGCATGCATTCAGGACCGCAGGGTTCCATCATCTATCCTAATGGCGGAAGGGCAGAAGAGCCTGCTACCTTTTACCCTACCCTACAGCGCCTAAGAATATTCTGCTCGTTGAATCAATTTTTACTTTGTGTATCAATCAAAATACCAGGACTGGGTGGCTTAACCACAGAATGGTGGGTTCCCACACTACTAGTGGGTGGAAGTTCAAGATCAAGATGGCTTCTGGGATTGTTCCTGGTGAGATCTCGCTCCTGCTGATGGCAGGGCGGGTGGAGAGGGGCAGGGAAGGAAGGGAGAGGTCCACCTACCTTGCTTACAAGGACACTACTGCGATGAGATGGGTTTTCACCCTGATGACCTCATTTAACCTTATTTACCCCCCCCATCCCGAGGCCCTATAGGCCGATAGTAACAAGTCAAGCTGGGGGATTGGGCTTCAACTCATATATTTTGGGGGCCACAGTTCAGTTCATTACACCACATCCCACACTTATTTTGAGAAGGGTCTCAGGAATGAGTAAAGAAGTTGGAAAATCTGATCCTTTGTGATGCTGGGACCAAACTCTGGTCCCAACCTGTCTGCCTCACTGTATTGTGAGACCCGATATTTCAATTCCTGCCTTGATGTCTTTAAATCTCAAAGTACCCCAAAGGCAGAACCGTGAGTCCTCCTGTTCTCACCAGGTATGCTTCCCACGCGAGAGAAGGGCCCCACGACAGCTGCCCTCCACCTGGGTCCCAACATGAATGCTCCCGCAGCCCTGCTGGCCAATGAAGTTACCCCAACAAGCCAATCACATCCTCCTGCAGGAACTGAGGGGACCCAAACTCTTTTTTCTACAGACTCTGCCCCCTTCTTCTTTGCCCTGCTCCCCAGCACAACCCAGGTGTACTCTGCGTGGCCAGCCATGACCTCCTTCCCCAGCCTCTACTTATGTGGTTAATCAAATGTCAATTTCATCCGTTTAGTTTAGGGTGGTGTTGGGGAAAAGGATCCTCCTTCATTAAGGGTGTGAGGTCAGCAGAACACCCGCCCAGGAACACAAAAGCCCTTTGGGGAACAGGACACTGTTGCTGTAGAATGCACCAGCGGCAGCACGCCCCAGTGGGGTCCACAGCCCACCCCATTTCTTGCAAAGGGCTTTCCAGCATTTTTCTTTTGAGTATATACAGTTTTCTATATGAGAGTCTGGATAAATCCAATTTTCTCCATCTCCTGACATTTTCAGTGATGTTTTATCTGCTCTTATTGATTGGCACTCTGGGAAGCTTCCCTTAATTGGCTCTGTGTGTGTGTGTGTGTGTGTGTGTGTGTGTGTGTGTGTGTGAGTCTTAAGAGAAAAGAAACTGAATATCAAGAAAAGCCTGTATCAGCAGCCAGGCTACTGTAACCCACCAACCAGTGCACTGAGAATAAAGGGCACAGTGTGACTCTTAAAGCAGGAAACTCAACCATGGATATAAAGTTGGCATCACCTAAGATCTCCTTTCACTAGAGGTGAATTCAATACTCCTGTCTCAGAATTGTCCTATTTTTTAAAGCACATCACGTACATCCAAAATGCCTTGTCCTGTACAGGCAACAACTTAAAACAACAACAACAAACCAGGTTCTATTTCAAAGATTGATTCATACGTTAACGTAGGGGCAACCTTACAAAGCATGGGTCCTGCAAGGAAGTGCTAGAAATCGTAAGTTCACGCATTAGACTTGAGAAGCTTCTTTATGCAAATTGTATCACAGCTGGAAAAGATTATTTGCCATGAACCACGGTAGAAAACACTTTTCAAATATTTGAAATAGAACACAAAACCATGTGTCACCCCAAAGGTGGATTTCCCTCCTAAGCTTCAATTTTCAGATCTGAAAAAAATATGTGAATTAAATACTGACACGGGTCCTTTTCAGCTTGAGAAAATATAAGATCATTGAATATAAAATAGAGCTTGTTAGATGTTAACTTCAACTAAAGAAGACATGAGACACATGTTTATTTCCTGTATTTTCCCAATATTTTATAAAATGATACTAAAGCAATTGACTAGGAAACTATTACAACAAAGAGAGTAGAAAGGAGGCCATTCAGTAGCTGAAAGATTTTAACAGGGAAACATGAGAGAGAGGCAAA
Organism: Talpa occidentalis; assembly: GCF_014898055.3. NCBI lineage: Eukaryota > Metazoa > Chordata > Mammalia > Eulipotyphla > Talpidae > Talpa > Talpa occidentalis. The sequence continues at coordinate 3,004,435 of NW_023601754.1, forward strand.
AAGAGATAAGATTTCGATCAATGAAATTTAGTTTCATTCAATTAGGAATTTAAGAAAGAGAGAGCAGAAATTATAGGGAATTCAGTGGAATAAAATCACCAAAAATAATATTATTAACAACTAAAGAGAGAGATGAGTCTTTAACACGTGCCCGCCCAGTGAAAAAGCTTCATACTCACTGACCGAGGGAACTTTAGACAAATAGAGAAAAATACAAGATCCTAAAAGCTTACACAGATGGGGGGAGGAAAGGAATACTAGGTCATCTATAAAGAACCCAAATTTGATGTCATCTAACTTTCTGTCACTCACTATGGATTCTAAAAGAAAGTGGAGCAATATTCTCAATGTTTAGAGATAAATTACTTTTTAGCCAAGAAGTTTGTTCCCAAACAAACTACCATCTCAGTACAAGGGACAAAAAACAGTATTTTCAAGCATTTAAGGAAAGTTCAGAAAGTCTATTACAAATACATTTGTTTTGAGAAAGGAATTCCATGGAAAGAAATTCCAGCATAGTTGCTATACAGAAAATAATTGCACCAAAATTATTTGGTTCAAATTAAGTCACTGGATCCCAAGAAATTCAGTCAGAAAAAGAATGGAATAAATCCCATGTACAAAGAGAGAGCGAGTAGGAAACTAAGATCCATGGTGATACAGTGAAGAGTTAAAAATATGATACTCCCCTCCCACCAAACTCACCTACCAGACTTCTTTAGACACCTCTCTCCATCTCACTAGCGTATAGCTTACCTCTGGTCAAGCCAAAAGGAACCTGAGACATTGCTTAATCCACACGTTTCAGGTAAGACCTTTGAGACCTGGATGGGAGAGCCATTTCTGGGTGACTCTGTTCTAATGTGTTATTTCAAATATTCTAAAAAATATTATTTTCTGGTATGATTCATGTCAAACATCCTTTTTCTGCTATGAATAATTTGGCTAATGAGGTCTCTCAACTCTGACATGTAACTTAGTTCTAAATCACAGGGACAATGTGTTCAAGGCCACCAGCCAAAACGAAAGTAGCTCAAAATTTAAATAATAAACAGCGGCGGCAGCACATCAACAAAAATAAATCAAACCAGAAAGCAGAAATGCGAACGGCGAATGCAGTGTGCTATTGTACAGTTGATGACAATAACAATAACGGTAATAACCAGACTCCTTTTGCCTTTGATGCTAAGACCATTCTCCTTTAAGTGACAAGGGAGTCACAACACTTTATTCTTAGAGAAAGGAAATGTAATTGAGATAGCCTTTCTGTTCTACAGAAAGCAATAGTTACATAGTTACATCCTGCATGTAGTGTTTCTAGCTTGAGAGTGAAGCCATAGCGAAATACTGAAAGACTTAATTATCATTACTAAAGTCCTAATAATATAACTCAGAGACCTGAAAGATGGTGTTTAAACTTGCTGGAACAAGAAATTGACATCTACAGAGTATTATTTAATATTAGAGTTGAACTCAGAATAGCGATGTATCTGCAAAACACTGGGTGAAAGAGAGGGTGAGTGGGCCAACAGGCAAACTACATTTGCATCTTCCATGGCAAAGACTAAGTCACCGGATGGGTGATATCCAAGAGTGTTAGGGCACATTCTACCATTGTGGAGGTAAAACGAGAACTACAAACAGAAGTATTGAAAAGTTGCTATCTTGGAGGAGAAGAATGGTGGGTGGGCGGCAGAGGGGCAGAGAACTTTCTTCTTATAAGCCTCTGTTGTTTGCTGGAGTGTTGCTCCTGGTCCATGCACATGCAGACACACATGCACACCACATACACATGTATTCACACACATGCATAATACAACATGCATGTATTCACATACATATATCTCACCTTTCATTAAGGCATATGGCTTGTAGACCTCATATAGTGGAAATTTTGTGACTACTATGTGGGTATTTCTTCATATTTCTAATTTCTCTTACCGATATTACTTTCCTTTTCTTCAGGAGATATGTCATTTGAACTCTGGTCTGTAAGATTCCATGTGGTTTGCCTCTTTCTTGCACCTAAATCTCATCTCCCTATATCTCCCTCTGTCTGGAGCCTTGAAGATCCTCCCCTCCCACCAAACTCACCCATTAGACCTCTTTAGACACCTCTCTCCATATCACTAAGCTCTTGGTCAATGTTACCTCCTCAGGAGGCCTTTTCCATATTCCCTCGCTAAATACCTATCTTTTGTGACTTAAAAATGAACCACATTTTCTATGAAATGCGTGATACTCATGAAAGAGTGCATACATAATGCATTCATACACTTTAAATAATGTAAGTCAAAATGGAATGAATTCAGTGCATCCCCAATCCCATGATGGGTAAAATATTACTGCGCATGGGAGGCCCTGATTGGTCTCTAGTCTCTCTTCGCCCATCATTCCTACTCAGAGTCAGTTCTGCTCATGAATTTCATAAGGACTGCACTCGTGTTTTTCTTTATCACAGCCCTACATGTGTTCCTGAACATATGATTGTTTGGTTTTGCCTCTTTTTGAACTTTACATAAATGGAACCCAATACAGTATCTTTGAGAGCCATCCACACTGATGCATGCAATTATTGTTTATTTTCATTACATACATTATCCTATTGTCAGACAATAAATACCACCCCTTCTACATTCTGCTGCAGTCTTCCAGATCTTGATTATTACCAAAAAGGATCGTATGAATTATTTTGTACATATTCTGCTCATGGCGAGAGAGTCTTGGGATGGCAGTGGCAGCATGAGAGGCGCAGTGTCTAACCACTTTCGGTAAATAATCCCAAGCTGTTTACTAAATGGGCCGCACCAGCTCACGCACTCATGGGCAGTGACAAGAGCTGCTACTCCACAGCACAGTCAACCCATGCCATTGTCAGACATTCTGGGCAACCGGACGGGTATGAAATGGTATTTCATTGAGGTTTTTCATCGCTTTCCATCCCATTACACAGCCTTGTTTTTCTTCATAGTATTTTCCATTCCCTAGAATTATATAACATTACATTTACATATTTTTTGCTGGTTTCACCTACTATAAGATCCTGTGTCTGTGTCTGTCTTACTCAGTGCTATGCTAAACCCTGCTTGAATAAATTAACAATCAATGATTGCTATTAAGCTGTCTGTTGTCACTGTTTGACTCAAAAATAGAAAGACAGAAAATGGAAAATGGTGATTTGGTCATAGATAAACACTGGAAGACAACAGTGAAGAAGTAAAAAAGTTCTTTGAAAGTTTTTTTAAAAAAAGTTACATATGCATATTCCAAAAAAAAAATAATGAAATGTTGAGGGCAGAGGAATAGCAGCATGAAAACAATAGTTCTGACTGGGAGGGTGGAGAGAAGGCTAATAAAGGAGCTAGGATGGAAGACAATGTCAAAACACTTCCTCACCCCAGGCACCAGGTGGCAGGATTGACCCAGGACAGCATAGTTGCTATTCTGCATTCAAGTGTGAAGAAAAGCACGAGACAGTTTCAAAGAGTTAATAAATGGGGGTGTAGTCAGAAGTTAGTACATTGGTGCCTTTGTCCGTTAGATGCTTATAGTTGGGAGACCATGTTGTGTGTAGGATCTCTGTTACGGTGACGAATACGCTGAAATGGTATTAGTTGGTAAATCTATGGATAGAGATGAATTATAGATGAATTTTAATTCTTCTCTTTCATTCAAGTCCCAAAACAACCAGGTTCAACAGTTTGATGATCTAATTAATAAAAATAGATGTGTCTAATAGAAATGTTACTATTTTCTAACCATTAGACTTCATCTCCACAGCCACTGAACACATGCTATTAAAAACACATCCAGTTTTTAAATGGCAGTCAGTCGGCTTTGAGTCTGAGTTACTTCTGACTGAATTTGATGAAGAGTTGACTATTATTTGCTTAAGTCATGATCAAATAAATCAGCTGCCCACAGCTTCATGAGCTACATGTAGGTAATTAAGTTTCCAAAAGTTGAGACCAGTGGTGTGACTTGGCTGACTGGATGAATGAAGGATTCTCTGTGCCAAGTTTAGTACCTAATCAAACTTCACAAGCTTTGAGTGGCGAACAGGAATCCAACCCAACAGCATTCGAGTCTATTTACCTTTGATAAAACACCATTTCCTCTTTCTAATGAAGAAAAAACAAATGATGGTTCAAGATTTTTTGAAGAAAAAGAAAGAAGCAAAATGGGTTTTAGATGTTAAATACTTCTTCCTGAACAACTTAACACATAGATAGGTCAAACAAATAAGTGAAATGGGCAGCCATCTTGAGAGTTGCGCCCTCAGACTTTAGGAGATTATCTCAGAGCTTTCAAGGAGTTAATAGCAGGAGGCGTTTTAGTTCTCAAGGAAAAACAAAAATGAATGCAGAGCTTGACTTTCACTGGAGTTGGATTGGAAAGCCTTAGAGACTCCCAAAGGACTTTCATTCGCTCTGAGAAGTCAGCCATTTTGAATAGGTTGTGAGAAAATGAATTTTGCCCTCCACAGAGGGCTCTACTCACTTTGAGATCATGTGTGACTTCCGTCTACAAGGGGAAGGAAGGGTCACCTGAGTTAAGTTTCACGTTTTCAAATATCCACTCCTTCCCCAGGGCTACTGAGGCTCAAGGGGCTTTGGTACATCCTCAAAATGGAATCATTTCCCCTTTTTCTAATACATCTGACAGAACCACAAATGACTTCAGGTCCAGCCTACATCTTGTTCACTCAAATCACTGACCTCAGCAGAGATTTATCAATGAGAGAAATGTGTTATGACTTGAAGTGCTTTCCTAATTCATACAAAGTACACCTCTGATCCCAGGAGGCTCAAAAAGTGTAGTAATTACTCAGAAATGTGTTGCTTGGAGTGTTTTACTGCAGTTACAAAATTAAATGTATACATAAAAATTAGGAGAACAGTGAGATGCAATGTATTAACTAGGTATTATGGGCATCCTGAGTGTGGACATGACATCATTGAAAGCCAATCGGAAATCTCCTAGCAACCTGCTTCTAACCACAACTCATAACTAGGTCATATTTCAGAGCCTGCTTCTTCCACAGAAATGGTTCATAAAACAAAATAAAGAACTTATGATGTACATGAAGCTTATCTGATTTGACTGTTTACATTTCATCTCACTCTCCAGAGCTGTTCTTTCTTCTCCAAAACAGGAAATTCTCTTTGAAGAAAAAAGAAAGATATTGCTAAAAATAAAAAATAAAAAAAACTTTTGAAATTATATCCTAGAATAATACTAAAATCAGGGAGTTTGAGGAGCTAGAGGGAGAGATCATTTCCTTGAGGAAATGATAACATTACTAAAGAAAAATATACATTATTATATCATTTTACTATATATTATAAAAAATGCTGGCTATTCTGCAAGATGAACTACATTAATATCTGAATTCAAAAAACAAATGATTTAAATGTATATGCATGACAAATGTGACCCCAAGTAACAAGAAAAAAATCTGTCTGGGATAACAGAAATCCTATGAGTTGATGCACAAACCAGTCACTTGATTCACAGTTTTGATTTTCATCATTCATAATACAGCCATCCTAAAGTGTACCAAAATCTACATAATACCTTTTCTTAATTATTCTCTTTTAGCTAGAGGCTTTTCTTTTCAAAAAGGAATTTTCATTTATCTGAATTTTTCATAACTTTTTACTGAAGTAAATATGTATACAGGTAAACATGCATGTGACAAGCATATGATCTCCAAATGTCTTTAAGAATTCCACTTTTTCTGTTTTTCTCTAAATTTGAATATCCAAATATTATTCAGCTCTTTGAAATAAAGTCTTAAGTCTTAGCTTATTTTAACAAACGTGAAGTAGCATTTTAGTATGAAAAAGGTTCTGATATTTTCAACCATGAATTTCTCATCATTTTCTTGTGACATTGGTATCAGAAGAGGACTAACACAGAAAAATCAAGTTGACTAACAAATACTCATTTTTACTTCCTTTTCCTTTGAAATGGAAGCTTGATCTTTGGTTTACCCCAAGATAAAATTGTCCCAATCTTACTTGTAAGCTAAATATGACCACGTGGTTAAGTTCTGACCAATAAGATGTAAGTACAAGCATGGCAGAACCTTCCAGAAAAGTTCCTTAAAAGCAGGCCCCATCTCCAAAGAGAAAGTAAGGAAGCCACCACGCTAGTCCAAGCAGCCGACATAAACCTCACATCCGAGAGAAATAACCTACAGCTGAAGCTTCTGCTAGTTGGGGTTTTCTGCCACATGGAGTCAAACCAGACTTAGAAGATCCCTGGAGTTATTTTAAGAGACTTCATCTCTGATGATGAGATGTGGGCAGCTATTCCCAGCTACTCGCCCCTTGTCCCTGTGTGGAAGAGGAACATTCTATGCATCATCTCACTAATCCTTCCAACAGTGCCCTGAAGAAGGTACCACTAACCCCATTTTGAGGAGAGGAAAAGAGTATCCCCCAAAGCACACCACACATACCTCATCCTTGGGGTTCAACTTCAGGACTGTCTCTCTGCTGGCCTCCTCCAGCCTCACCCTACATCTGACCCCACAAAGACCTGCTGGTCCTGAAATCCTGAAGTCATATTGTGTCATATTGAAGATGCTGCTTTAATACCAGCCTAGGGATTAATGATGCAGGGAGAACACAGCTCTGGCTGGCCCCAGAGGTGACCTGCTTAGGACAGAGGTGGGCGGGAGGAAGCCTCCAGGGCGCTCATCAATCCTCTGCTCTCCTCAGAGGAGGGTCTGGAAATTTCTTGCTCCACATTCAAGCAAACTTCTTTTCTGTAGTGTCTTTTATTAACTTTGTCTAATAAGGTCAGACCAATAAAGATAAACATTTTATTGTCTTGCCTGATACAATAAGGGAAAATTAAGGATTCTATGTTCTACCTCTGTGTAATTTGATTTTTCCGTAGTAAAGCAGCATGATAACTATGCTTAGAAGCAAGTGTACCTCAGTGGGGCTGTGGGATGTGGAATAACGTGAGAGTGTTTGTCAAAGATTATTTTGGGCAAAATTAAACCTCTCCGGTCACCTCTCTGTGCCTGGCTACGTGTTAGGGTTTCTGCTGGCCCATATTGCTCTATGCTTTGCATTAAGAATCCTTGGCTGACCAAGATCCTCCAACCTGTGATGGTTCTTTCGCAGGAACTTGCGGACATCACTGGGTGAGCCTGATCTGTGAAATGGGGTTCCATAACACATGTCAAGTCCACCCTGCCTCCCACAATTGGTTGTCGCCCTAGGGCAACCTGCCAGAAGCAGGCCTGGTGGAACCAGCCAGATGCTCCAGGCAGCACTGATTGTCTTTGTGAGTCAATCATTCTCCACACTCCTCGGCCCCCCTGTCTTGTCCTTCCTCTTCCTCCCCCGCTCCTCTAAGGCACGATGGAGAAAACATTCTCTACAAATCTTGGCGTGAAAAATACAAAACAACCCTCCCCTGGTCAGTAGGGTCTGTTAGCCAGTGTCCGGGAGGGACAGAGCAGTGGCTGAGGTCACCAGCCGGGCAGGGGTGCCCCGAGCTCAAATGCACCCCGGTTTCTCTCTTTTTGTAACGCTCTCTGGCGCTCTAAGGACTGGCTCACGCGCAGCTGTATTTCTAACATCTGGCTTAGGCGCAGAACCTAGAGGCTGCTCCATGAGGATCTGTTGAAGAAACGAATGGAAAAGAAACCAACCAATTTGTCCAAGAATTCACTTCTCTCCTTTCTCGTTTGCTCTTTCCCCTAATCACCAGGAGATTTGTAAGGGGATGGGACAGCGTCACTAAAATAAAACCAGCGTCTCACTATGAATTCCCAGGCGCTCTGAGCTCCTGAGTTAGATCACGGTGAAACCTTCCTAGTGGCGTGAAAAGGGAACAGCGAAGAGTGGCTGAACTAGCCCCTGCTCGGCTGCAGGCAGACGTGTCCGCGGGCTGTCGGGACGCCACGCAGGACAAAGACACGGCCTCTTGGCGCGTAAGGTGAAGTGTCCCAGCTCAGGACTCCCTGGCCCCTGCAGCCCAGGGAGAAGGAACTCACTTTATTTGAGCTATCCCGATGCTCCCTGCACAACTGTCCTCCATTGTTATAAAACCCACTGTCACCAGGGTCTCCGGGGGCGGGGTGGGGGGGACACTCTGCTTGGCTTAGTGCTAACGGGCAGGAGGGCGAAAAAAGCAAGCAAGCATCTTCCATTTCCATCAAGTTGCGTGGTGACCCCCCGAGTCCACTGGGCTCGGGGTGTAACGAGAGACAAGGTCCCGAGGAGTAGGATTTTTTGAAAAAAGAAGCAGCCGTGTGTCTCCGGCACCTCCTGTCCAACTTCCGAACGGTGGTGACTTGTGTGTCCCCCCAGCACAGACCACCACGGCGTGGGTCGCCATTAATATGTCATTTCCTTTTCCTGTTATCACAATATAAAGGACCTTCGCGTTGACCTTTCTATCAAAACATCCTTTGTTTAGAATGAAAAGCTATTCACTGTTAGAGCCTTATCTATAGGGTTTAGCCAGAGGATCAAATCCAAAGAGCAGAATTCGTTTACTTTGTATTAAATGAGCTCAGTTAAGAAGTCTCAATTTTGGCAGAAAGGTGCATTAATCACAAGGAAAAGAACAGATCTCGCTTTTCACAGCTTCTGGTTTACTTTCAATACAGTTACACAGTGAGGCTTTTGTTCCTGAAAAGTAGCACTGTATTTAAATACAGTAAATATAACAAAATTGCCTTCTTAAAATTACACAAGAGTTCCTCCAGCCCAGAATGCCCATAATGACCTCAGTGTTGCACGACTAACTTTATGGCTTCAAAAAGGCTCTAAATTAGTTTGGACAGATGGGTTTTATCCTGAGGAAATCAATGAGTTTTTGTGAGTCTGACTTAATTTTTATGCAGCTAGCACTTTGAGATGAAATTAAAATATGTATGAAAAACATATTAAAGTTTCCCTTGGGTCTGTACTTGTTTGTACATTTACAAGGTGTTAAAGAGATGATTTAAAAACTAACTCTATAAGGGATCAATGCAGGCAAGCCATGATTTATGGTCTTCTGTGACATTTTTGACACTTTGGGCCTAATGTCTTGTGCGTGTTGAACCGCTAATTATCTTTTAATTCATAAGGGCTTCGTGGTATTTTATAAGTGTAATATAATATATAGGGCTGGATCACATAGAAAAGCTCAGAGAACAACATGCTTTACACGTTCGGCGGAGTGGGTAACACGTGTAAGCAAATTTGGGTCGAACCTGGCTGAAAAGGCTTCTTCATGATGCTGCGAAACTGAATCATGGCTTTTACCCGCCCGCCTCTAGGAAAGTGACTTCTTGCAGGCATGTGGAGGGTTAAGGCCTCAGTGGACTAGAAATCACATATCTCCTCCAAACCGAGCAGTTAGTGCCTGGAATGCAACCTACTCAATAAACATCGACCGAATGAATAAGCAGTGGGAAGGTAACTGGGCCAGAAGTGTATCTGATTCTAGTTTTTCTTTCTCCTTTCCAATCAGATAGTTCAACACGCTGCACTGAGTGGTGCAACACCGACGCACCACGCCTCCCCTGGGCTCTGACTGTTCCAGGTAGAGGGAGAGGCAGGCAGGTCCAGCTGACTCACCCCAAGTGTGAAGCATCAGCTCACAAGAACCCTGCTTGGAAGGGGGTTCAGAAGATCTTCAACTGACGCTTGAAGCCAGAGAAACGATGTGAGCCATGGTATTTTCATCCCTGTTTCACAGATGAGGACGTGAAAGCAGAACGACAGGATAAAGTTTCTCTCAACGCAGGCAGCTGAAGGTTAGCAGCTCCAGGCTGCAGCTTCCGAGAGCCGCCTAATGAGACGATTTGGGGGTGGGGGGAGAGTCGTAACTGCAAAGACCCTGGCACAAAATGTTGAAGGGGGTACCATGCTTTGTGTACAAAGACGCGCCTCTAAAATCGCTGCCCGGGCCCGAGTCCCTGCCTCTGAAATGAGTGGGAAATGCCGGTGTGCTTGGGAAACAGAAGGATTAGTCGGCCCGGCAGAACTCCAGGCTGGGGCAGAAGTCGTTGAGGCCGCGCGCACCATGGAGGGGAGGCAAGAGGCCTCCCGAGCCATTTAGCGGGCCGCGGTCTGCTGAGTCTGCCGAGTCCCTGCGTTGGTTAAAGGTGGAAACAGCCCGAGGCAGCAGCTGAGCGCGTGCGGGTGTGTCTCATGCCCGCCCGGAGGGAACGAGGGCGGTCATCAGAATGACGTCCACGGAGACTTCTGAGTGTGAGTGTGCAGGTGTGGGCGGGAGCGGAAGACAGGGGGCGATGGACCGTGTGTGCAGCGTCGTTGCCATCAGCTACCGAGTAGATCCCCGGCTGACCTGTTTCTCGGTTTCTCTCACCTCACAACAAAGCCAGCCTTGGAGGCAGGAGGCTTATCAAACCCATCGCACAGATGGGGAGCGTGAGTCGCAGCTGCGTGGAGGGGGTGAAGCCAGTCACGGAGTGGGGTGACTAGTACCGGCCGCAGGGTTGGGGACAGGCCAAGGCAGACGGGCTGATGCGAGCCCATGTCCTCGCCACCACACTGTTACCCCTTTGGGGCTCTCCCAGGTGCAGTGTGTGAGCCTGCAGGGCCCAGGCGAGGTCGCAAAGAGCAGGGTGGGGCGCCGTCTCCATGCGCCAGCCTAACCGGGATACTCACAAAGGACCCCACTGGGGAAAGTGACGCTTCGTGGAGCAGGCTGATTTGGGGGGTCTGGATCATGAGGACGCTGGGGTGACAATCACAGGAGGCCCGCCGACAGTGACCGCCCTTTCTGCCAAGCAAGAGGGTCTAGGAGCACACCCCGGCCCAGAAGCCCCCCGCGCCCCACAGCCCAGGCTTCTCTTGCTTCCCGTCCCCACTGTCCTCGGCCTGTGGCTTTTGTGCTGGTAGTTGGGGGTGGCTGCTGGGCCTTGGGGCACCACTGTCACTTCCATTCAGGGAGGAGGGTGAAGAAGAAGCGAGAGGAGGCAGCATCTCTCTATCAGGAAACCATACATTTTACCAACTGGTTCTCACCCGCCCAGACTGTGCCAAGCTGCATGCCCGAGGCACACAGGAAAGAAAACACCAAGTTGCTTGAAAGTCTGGGCCCACGGTAAGCCCCCACCCATGGTGTATGATTAGGGAAATCTCCAGTGGAATCAAGGCAGAGACACAGAATAGCCCGGTGTCTAAGGACATTACTGGGAGGCCGTCCAGTGCCAGCACATGGACTTAGGAAGGCCGTTTCTGGAAGATGATGACACGGGCGGCGTCTTGGAAGAGCCAGCAAGGTAGGGAGTCCACAGTGGGCAGAACCCCCAAAGGAAAGACAAAAGTCAGAGTATTGGATGTGGTTGATGCCTGAATGTAACCCCTGGAGCGGTGGATCTTCTGGGGTCCAAACACATAGCTGCTGCAACGCCTCTTCCTCCAAGAAGCCTCAACAAAGGTGGCCACCACACTGTTACCCTCACCCTAACCCTCGCCCTGTGACTGCAGAGGAGGCCCCTCGTGAAGGGCATCTGTGTACCACAACCAAGGATGTCGGAGGCCTTGGAGACCACTCGGATCATCCCTTCAATTTACGTTTGGAAAACAGAAGCCCTTACTTTAGTGAATTATCATTTTCATTCCGCAGAGCGTATGTACTAACAGAGAGATGGAGTCTTAGGCTGATGTATAAATGTACTGATATGCATATTGTTGTGACTACTCTGAGGTGAAAACGTGCCAGTGCACACATGAATATACATGTTCTTACCTCCCGACGAGTGTGTGTGAATTCAGATCATGATCAAGGTGAGTTGGGCCAATCTGTGTTTCTAGAGAAAGCTGCTAATGAAGAGATACACCTCACGAGGGAAGAGGAACTGGCGCTTATTCAGCTCCCACCGTACGCCGGGCACTGCACTGACAAGATTGTTCTAGAGTTCTTTGATTCTGAACAGTTATGTGTTTAAGTTGCAATTAGGCAACAGAATTCCGCGGAGCAGACGAGGGTCCAGGCTTAGACAGAAGTGACGCTGGTTCCACAAGGTTCTGGCTAGTGGTCCAGAGAAGGCAAGTCCTGGGACAGACACATTATGCAGGGCCTCCTCCCTTGCTGAGCATGCATGTCAATGAGCACGGCATGGAAAGTCACCATGGCTTTACATTCTAGAACAAAAATCTCCATTACAAGTTCATTTAGCCAATATGAAGCCTGGGGAATTTTTATTTTTATTCACCCACATGGAAAGATATGCAAATGAATAGCATACCTGCATTTATATTTGATTACTTTCTAGTTAAAGCAAGTCATTAAACTGTTTACTCACATTTATGAGGCCAGGATTTGAATTTTTATGTACTCGCCTTAAACGCAGAGGATGTGCTGTGTTTGGGAGCTCCGTGGCAGCCAGAGATCCCCCCAAGACTGCAGCAGGAGAGCAAACCCACATGCATTCGCTGCTGTCAATTCACACACACTTCTGCTGGGGCCTGTGCCGCCGGGACAAATCCAGGAAACCTCTTTCCTTAACACCAGGGGCGTGCAAAGCGGCCGAAGGCACCGCAGCACAAACTGGTGTAAAAAGCTGCATCAAGGTGAAATGAACTGCTCCCCAAACCAAGAAAGTCGTGACATCTTTGGCTTCGCTCGCTGTTTATCCAGTCTCTGTCTCTGAGGCTCTGTGAGGCACCGCGCACGCAGAACCTGTAACTTTTTCTTTAAAGGGTTAATTCCTCGTGGAGGGACATTCTGAATCCCAGTCACATCCCTATGCCCATAATTCGGGGGCCACCTCACAGACATCTTCCCAGGCCCGGGAAGGGCAGAGCCCGCCCCTCTGCTTTTTAGAATTGCTCGCGCTCCCTGTTGGACTCGCTCCTGGCCCGGAGCACCCCAATCGGCCCCAGCCGCCTGCCCGCCTGGCTTTCATTCCCATTGGGCCGCAGGCTCTGTGAGGCCAGACACCGTGTTATTAAACAAGTATTCAGGAGGTAAATCATTTCTCTTCAGCACTGGTTTTATGTCCAGCCTTGGCTTTGCTGCAGATGCTTGATATTTGTAAATTGAATCGAGTGGGGGTGGTCATCACCCCACTTTGGAGGTGAAGAAACCGAGGCCCCGCAAAGTCTAAGTACTAATAAATATTCAACTACCAAGCGTCGGGGAGAGACCCAGAAACCAGGGTGCCTCTTCAGCTGGATTTTCAGTGTCTTAAAAAATTGGCGTGTTCTCGCCTCTGCTGTGACTCCAGCCCAGATCCTTCTTCACTGTCCGCGCACGTCACTGTTTCCCAGACTTCTGCTTCTCGTCACGTCACCAGCCAGCACGCAGGAGGCTTAGCTCTTCTTACGCTCCCCCCGCCGGGACACGAATGTAGATCTGTTACTGTCACCATCTCTCTTCAAGGATCACAACGTTTTTAAGCTGAAGAGATCCTGTTCAACCGTCCAATGTCCAGGCTCGGATTGGGAAACAACTTTCCAAAACTCACCCAGCTCTTAATGAGCAAAACGAGACCCAAGCTTCTGGGGGCCCACACTGCATCTTTGCTCTTACTAATCAGCCAGCCACCCTGCTCTGCGAAGATGAAAAGTGTGTGTGTGTGTGTTGTGCATAATGTGTGTTGTGTGTGGTGTGTGTATAGGGTGTGTATGTGTGGCGGGGGTGTGTGTGCATGGTCTCCTGCCTCTACGAAAAGCTGCGATGCTGGCAGGTGGCGGTGGACGACGCTGATGTCCTCACACCGTCCATTTCACCCCGACACCTCCTCTCCCTCTGCCCGGCCCCCCCAGATCACTCGTGGCTGCTGTTTTTCTGTTTGCTCATTTTATCTCCACCCTCAGGGACGCCTGCCTTCCTCTCTCCTGGCACATTTTCCGAGCTCTAGTTCCCGTGCACTGTACGCCAAAGTCTGTCCTCCCCTGGGTGCTCGCTCCGCCAGCCTGAAGTTCTGTTACACACATCTACTTGTGTGGGGGTCACTGTCCGAGTCTCTGAGCCTCTGCAACCACTGAGCCAGCAGCCATCCCCGGCCCTGCACACAGCAGGGCCCCATCACAGGAGCCGGCCCCAGGACGCCCCACCTCCTGCAAGCAGATCTGGGCTGGACTCATGACAAACCATGGGCTGCCCCAGGGATGGCTGGAGAAGCTATTGCATCTATGTCACCAGAATCACCAAGTCACTTACACTCTTGCTAAAATCAGTTATCAGAAAAGCACAATCAAACCACGATAAGGAGCTGAAAAATGGAAAGAGGTTATCAGGCCTGTGAGTTTCCTGACTGCTGCGAGGGTGAGCTTAGCTTTGGATCAGCCTCCTCTTCATTCTAGCCGCCATTTTTGGGTGTCAGTCTGTTACTGAAACTGGGGAGGCAGCATTTTGAAGATGAAGACTGTGGCGTTACTTTTCCTGAATCCATCAAGTCTGTTGCAGAACCGTGTCGTCCAACCCACGAGCAGCGATTTAAACAGCGGACCCAGCTGTGAGGTGCTGCGTCACTGTCCATGAGGAAAGCTGCAAGGTCTGGACCACGCTGAAGCTTGAGGGGTAGGTGCAAAGCCCGGCAGGAAGGGAAGTCTGCTTCTGCCCGGAGGTTATCTCCTCTTTCAGGCAGCCAGATATCTGGAATTTATTTAATGCTGGTTTCTATAGGAATTTTGATACTTCGCTTACTCCACCCACAAACTGTTCCCTCTTCATTCCATGAGCGATTTCGGGGATGCCGAAGCTGTGCGCAGGGTGGAATTATACAGCCAGATCACAAACGAGATCAGTGTGCTTCGCGCAGTAAAATCAAACCAAAAAATGAGTTTGTTTCTATGTGGGAAATCAGCGTTCCCACAACAAACAGCTCTGCTTTCCCGAACCTCTCTGTCTCCCACAAAACCCACAGCGTGGTCTGAAGCTTGAGGGTACCCACGCCTTCCTGCCAGCTTGATGGCGCTCAGCCACACCCGCTTCCTTTCAGTTGCTGGACACATCCTGCTTTCTCTTGCCCCAGGGCCTTTGCACATGCATCTCCCTCTTGCTGAAACGTCATTTCTTAGTTTGTTCCTTTCCATTTTCCTGGGGTCAATTCCTCCTCACCCATCGGTTTTTCACCTCTGTTCCGATGCCATGTCGTTTGTTGGGGGACTCTCCCGTGACTGCACCCCTAATTCTGCCTTAGAGTCCATCTCAGCGCTAGACACTCGGCAGCAGCCTCTAATTTCACTATCGCGCACTTACCACAGTGACGTCTTTATCCAAGAGATGACTTGTTAATGTCTCTCCCCTCCCCGCACGGTGAGCTTCTTGAGGGCACTGACTGGGTATGTCTGACTTAGTCGTTTCACTCTTGCCGAGCACACAGTAGGGCGAGACGAATGTCTATAGACGATGATTGCCACTTATGTGAGGAACCCCATCATCAACTGGCAAACCCAGTTCTAAGCCTGAGCGGTAGAGACGCTGCATCCCAAATCACCAGCTCTCATCCCATTTTATACCCCAAGTGTGACTGGCCCAGAATCACCCCCCCCAACCCCCACAGCTCAGTGTGTACTCAGCCTCCTTCATTTCCTCCAGTTTAAGCCAGAGTGTATTCTGTGGTTTAATTTCCTCCTTTAAAAGCAGGTACTAGAACAAAATAGCAGCAACCAGGGCTGGGCCTTGGAATAGCCACATTTACCGGTTCCATCCTTGGAAGTCTAGCCACAGACGGGGGAGATGATTAACACAATCAACCATAATTCTGCAAATTTGTACTCAGGGACCTTTTTATTGCCTGGTTGGGGACTATTTAATCTATGGCTTGACTCCTTGGTTACTGGATTACTTGGTTACTAAGTAACCAGGTAATTGACACATGAACCACAAGGATTTACAAAAGATGCTGTATCCAATATTATTTTTTATAAACTTAGTAAAAACTCTAGTTACATATTTAGGGCTTCTCATGAAGTTTATGGCATTTGAATATTCACATTCCATATCATAACCAATTTCCTAGCAGGTTTAAATTACTCGTAATACTGGCTCTGAGAAAGCTTTCTTGAATTTTTGCCTTATTAGTAATTTTTTAAAAACTCCCTGGCACCACATAAATGATTTCTAAAATTAAAATACCTGAAAATGTTTCCACGAGGCACATACATATTCTAGGCCTTGTTCTCCTGTGAAATTCTCATCTATGATATGATGAAATGGTTTTTAAATCTGACACTCAAGACCTTTGCATTTTTGAGTTGTGAATTCTTCGCTCTATCACGTGCTCTGTGATCTGATCAAACCGCGTGATCTCAGAGACTCAACTTTGCTGCAAGTGACAGCACCTCCTCTGTTTGCAGGGAAATGCTATGAATTCAATGAAATAATATGTGAAATAATTTTTACAAGCTGTAAAATGTTTTAATAATAATAATATTATTATGGAAATGTTCCACTCTTCGTATTAATGCATTTTTACATTTTTGTCTCTGATTCTGTAAGTACCATTATTCCAATAACAGCCTCATAACTACTCTACAGTAAATGCCAATCTCTTTCAATATAATTATATTCAGGAACCTCCTCCCCAATCCTAATTCGGAATCCAACAAGGGAGAAATGGCTATCGGAATGTTTTTTGACTTCACTCGCCCAAACCTGGCCTTGGCGCATGAGTCACATGACAGGGCACCCTCAAGCCCGTCAGCCAGGACTTCACCCCAGGATCGCAGAGGTGGGGCAGCCACCCGCACTGCCCCTTTCCCAGGGCCCTGGCCACTGTTCAGAGAGTCCAGTGCTCTCTGCTGCAGGCCTCTCCTTGCAACTCCATCCAACAAGGCACAATGACACCTGCTAGCTGGCAGTGAGCATAAAAAGGGGTGGGGTTTCAAAGGCAGCATTTGCTGACACACCTCGCTGTCCCTACAAATTGGACTTCTCCTGGAGTAAGTGCCCAGTGCCCGAGGGCAAGCACTCTCTGCCCTGCTAGGAAGCAGAAGTTTAGCAATGTGACCCTTTGGGATCTGGAGGCAACTGGACCAGTTTTACAGGCCTCTTGAGGTTCTCGCTGAGCTGGCCTCAGCTCTCTCAGGCACTGTGTGCCAGGTGCGTCCTGGGCACGGACCCCACCTCATTGATTCTCCCTCCTGTGACACCAGAGAGAGCTAACACTCCTGTGGTCCATAAAGTCATATGCGTTTATTTCACTCTCTTCTAGTACTCCGCAAAGAGGGATATTATGATCTAGATGAGACGATCTACATCTAGTTCAGAGAGGCTAAGGACAGTCCTGAGTTCACACAGCCTGGTGAGAGCAGAACCAGGGCTCGAGGAGGTCTTTAAGCCATTGTTCTTCCCAAACTGCCCTTGAGGTCAAAACCATGCTAATTGCCCATCCTGTTAATTTCAGTTCCTTATCACTTTCCTCCCAGGCCAGACCCTCCCTGTGCCCACACCCTCGGGGTCCTCATTAACATCAAGTCCTCTACAATAATCCTTTTAGAGACTTTTCCCCCCTTTCTAAACCTAATTGAAACTATCTTGCTAAATCCTGGCTGCTACTTCGTTTGTGATGAGCCCGGCTGTCCCTCCTTCACCTCCTTTGTTAGATGACAAAGGAGCTTCACAAATACAGCATTTCTTCTAAATGAAGTCATTCCACAGTCCATGGCATCCCCACCAAGCGGCCGGCCAGAGCCTGCTCCTATTGACATTTCCCGTGTGCACCTACTATTTCAGAAGTTTTTATTATGCAGAGTAAAAGGTCCTCCCTGGGAAGGCTTGGCAGAGAGAAGGGGGCTTTATGTCAGGAGAAAAGCAGAGACAGGTTCTTTGAGCTGCATCTGAGTTCTAATAGCGCCGACGTCGTCGCGCGTGAAGTCAGAGCAGCCTGACTTAGCCACATTGATTTTTAAAAACTGATTGAAAAAATTACCCCATGAGCAGCGTGTGGGAAGAATGCCCTTCCCCAGAGCTTTTATCCCAGTGCATCTCATTTACTGCGGGGACAGACATTCTCCCGCGCCGCCTCCTTCCGCTGCGGCGCGACTCTGAACGCCGTTGGGAGAAGGCAGCATGTTATGGAGAGGAAAAGCAGGGGGAACAGAGAGTGGCACCCGGATCACCTTGGCACTTGGCGGAGACCGCATGCCCGGAGAATGCCCGCCTCCCTCGGAGAAGAGCTTGGATCTCGCGGCTCCAGGGAAGCGGGTGTTTTGGGGGGTGGGAGAGAGGGGGTGTCCCCCTGGAGCTGCCCTCTGAAGTCCAGGGCCACGGCGAGCCCCAGGAAGGACCGCTCACACCATGAGCTGACCCTGCTCTCGGGGGCAGGCGGCCCCTCCGGGAGGGCTCAGCCCCACGGCCCTCCACAGCCTGCATAACAGATGAGCTAAATAATAGGGAACACATGTAGGAGTCCTTCCAGTTTACAAGAGCTTTTACTCACTCATTACAAGGCAGGCTTCTGCGACAGCCCGGCCAGACCCTTCCTACTTTGGAGGCTTCAGCTGCATTTAAAGTTGTATAAATTGGAAATAGGTTTTATAATTCTAGCGTATTTTTGCTGTTGACACCTAAGAAGTGAGGGCTAGGAGCGTGCACACGCACACACGCACGCACACGCGCACGCACACACGCGCACACACATACACACACCACCACCACAATCAATGCATTCTTTCTGATTGTGCCATTAAGATCATGGCAGAAAACTAAAAATAATTTTTATAAAGCTTTACAGGTGGCAGGGCACAGGCAGGGACCCAAGGGAGTCGTGCGTTCACGGGCCTTTTCCTTCCAGCCCGTGAGCCTGTCTCAGTGGCGGCGAGACTCTTGCGGGTGGGGAAGCCACGCGCCCCGGGGTCCCTTGCTCGACAGTGGCCCTCCTCCTTCTGTAGCATCGGAAGGGGTGTCTGGCTGTGCCCACCTTCCTGGGGCTCTGTGAGGGACATGTAATGGTTCCTAAACACACCGCCTCGTGCCGAGAGAGGGAGACATATTCTTCCAAGAGCACGCGGAGCTCTGTGATGGAGGAGCACCCAAGAGGGGTGGGTGCCCCATTGTCTAATGCTGCCAAAGGGGCTCCCACACCCTGGCCCTTTGTCCACATCTGACATAAACGGGTCGTAGGTCTGTACGCTGAGAACATCAGTGGTGCCCCCACCTTCACCTGCTGAGAAAAATCACCCTTTGGAGGTAATCGCCCTATTATTAATTGAGGCATCAGGTAACTCAAGTAGCGAGAACAAAGACAGTCTTCCTCCTTAAAGAGAAATGTAACTTCATAAAATGCCCTACTTATTGCTTGGGATCAGTTCTCTTCAAAGAATTAAGAATAGAATTAAGAATCCTAGATTTCCCTGTAGAATTCAGATCCTTGGTTACTCTATCAGTTATTACACTTCAACCAAGAGTTCAAGAAATATTTTTTTTCCAAGTGCCTTAAGCAAAAAGGAAGTTCATTATCTCATTTAATAACAAGCGAGGAGGGAAAGTCACCTCCAAGGAGGGCTCCAGCTCTCGTCTTCCGCCAGTTATTTGGCGCAACCCTCACTATCGTGCCAGCTTCCAGCCAAGAGTTCATTCCTCGCAGGTCTCTGGCATTTCAGAACGTCTTGCGAGCTGAAGGCCGGCTGTCTCTGCTCTAGACTACATTCACGAGGGTGTTTTACAGTGACGAGCCTGGAAGGCAGGGATAGTGTCTCCCTCTACAGCAGAGGGCAGGCAGGCTAACTGGCCACCAGAAAAGATGGAAGCTCCCTCCCTAGACTCAGGATTTCTGGTGCATGTGTATTACCTGGACCTGCTTGCATCACCCTGTGGGAACGTCACTAGGGAGCCAGGCGCAAACAAGCTAAAGCCAGGCTGTCTGCCGAGTCGTGTGCAATAACGCCCTTTGTCTCTGACCTAGGATCCCTGCGGGTACTTCCAGCATCCATGAACCCATGGAAGTCTAATATCTGAGCCTGCAAGTGGGTTAAGACATCAGACCCTCCATAATATCAGTGTACCCACTTTTTCCCAGGTGGATTCTGGCATGGACATGATGTAACCTCCAGGAGCACTGAGGTGATGGTCTTTCTCGTTTAAAGTCTGCAGGAGGGAGAGGAAATCGCTCCCTTAATTATCAAACACGAGGCCTACTCTTCATTCTGATTAGGTCAACCTAGATGATGAGCTTATCCCTGGAATAAAAAAGCCATTGGGAAAAATTCAAGTGTTCCTTGCTGAAGCTTGGGTTCTTAAACCAATCCTTGGCCAAGTCAGCTTTTCCTGAGCCACATGGGGTGCATAGGGACGAAGAAAAGCTGTACTCTGTTAGGAAGGAGGAAGAGGTAATGGCCATCCACAGCCAAGAGTCTTCTACAGAACTGTTGTGTGACCGAGCTTCCCATCTGCCGGGGACCTCTGCACGTAAATTGATCTTTTCTTGGGGAAACTTGTTAGCACAGAAGCTCTGTCCCTCCAATATCACAGGGCTCTGCCAGTGTGCTTTCCAGCTCTCATATTTCAAGCCAAGAGCTATGAATTTAGGCATTAAGGGATCTGGTTCAGATCATAAATGTTATACAAATCAACCAGTATGGATTAAATGCTGCCACAGCCTATAGCTGTTAAACGAGGGTCATGATTTCAAGCTGGTTAATAGACTCTAATACACTAAATAGTTTTATGAAACCCTAGTCCCAGGCATTCATCATAAGTGTGAAATTTTATATGGCCTTGTAGAAAAGTAGCAAGTCACAAACAATTCTGCCTTCTGCTCAGACAGGAAGGTGGGATGTAAATTGGATGCTGATGGGGAGGCCACGCGCCTGCGGGTCAGGAACGCTCCCCGCCTGTGATGGGAGCAGTTATTTCACAAGGGAGGGGTACACGTCAAGGGAGGGGTACCCAAGGGAGGGACACACATCCAGGATGGGGGTGTGCTGATGGCATCACCCATACGGAGGGGTCTTTGGGCCTATGTCTCCTCTGTGATCGCTGCACAATGCTCAGAATGTTCTCTTGGGCTCGACAGAAAGGAGAACTCTTTAAGGCAGTTTGTAACCCTGAAAAAGACTTCATTTGTCATGGTATTTGGAATGTCTCGTCATTATCATAATAAATAAACTGAGCACATACTATGTGATGTATGTAGAATAATGGCACCTCAGCGATAGCTCTGGTTATCTATGAATGTTACCACAATGACAAAGCAACCTTGTAGATGTGATCAACGGAAGAGCCTTGAAATGGGGAGAATAGAATATGCTGACATATCCAGGTGGACCCATTCTCATCATTTAGATCTTGACAATCACGTCTCCTTTCCCAGTTACAGTCACAGGAAGACACGACCGGGACAGACTGGCCGGAGGGAGATACTGGTGCTACCCTGAAGACGAGGATGGGGCTACTGGCCAAGGAGAGTGGGCGGCCTCAGAAGCTGGAAAAGACAAGGATCCGTTTGTTTATTTGCTTTCATTACTTATATTCCGCCTACCAGAGAAATCATCCGGTAATTATCTTTCACTTTCTGACTTAAGTGACCGAAGCAAATAACTACTAGCCCACAACAATGATCATGCTAGACGCTAAGGAAGACACAGTGGTTGCCGGGGGGAAGGAGCGTGAGGAGGGGGGAGGGCATATACCCGAGAGCGGGAATGGATGGAACAGAGCTTGGGTGGTGGGCGAGGTGAGGCTGGCACCTACCCAGGGGTGAGCATGTCTCCCTGTCATTCCTATAGTAATCCAATAAAAGGGCGAGGAAACACATTCTTCCCTATAACTGACAAAAAAAAGACAGACACAGCCCTGCCAACATCTTAAATTTCCCCCGTATCAGACGTCTAACCTCCAGAGAGATAAAATAATAAATGTGTGTTGTTTTAAGTCACCAAGTTGGTGATCATTTATCACAACAGAAGAAAACTGAACCATGATGAAATAGCACTGCTGTAAGTGCTTAACACATTTTATCCCACGCAGGCCCCACAAACTCTCCAAGGTAAGTGCTATAGAAAATGAATGCTTAGAGGACTTAAGTAATTTATTCATGATCTCACAGCGAAAGTCCGGGCTCCATTTTAGCCACAAAGCCTGCCAATTTTATTTCATATTGCTGGAGAAAGTTGCCTTCTTGTCCTTATCATCTAACCCCTCACAAAAGCCAGCAGTTAAAATAATTCAATACATAATTGAAAGTGTTAATTAAGCTCAATCATGAAGTTCCCACTAGGTTGTTTTTGTGTTAGCCATGAGTATAACTTGCAGGTTTGCCTGCTGCTTTCCTAACAGAGCTCCAATAAGTGGAATTTCTCCAGCTATTCTTGGCCCTTGTGCATATCAAAGGGGCCTTGAATGAAGAAACTCTCACTTTCCAGAGGGGGCCCCGTGGCTTCCCTCACCTGTCTGGAGACCAGGGCAGAGACTTCCGGGTGTATCCACCTATAAATCCTAGCAACATTTAGCAAATTCTCCTAAAGTTCCCAGGTATCTCCGAGGCCTGTAGTGTGATTTTTATTTTAAATTTTTCCTCCTGACAACTCCACTACCCTGGAAAGGTTCCCAGCCTCGCCCTCAACCAGTCAGGGATCCTCCCATCTCATCCTCACCAGGAAGCAATTATATGTGCCTCATCCATTCGGCTAAAACTTAACTACTGTCTTTTGCTCTCCTATTAATTTCTTTTAATTTTTTTATACCGAGTTAAAATCATTTTTAGGGGCCTCCCTGGGGGCCTAGGGGTTAAGTCTCTCTGCTATCACCACTACAGCCTGAGTTCAATCCCCAGCCAGGGAGATACCCACATGGCGAGCAGACCTCTCCTGTCTCGCCCGCTGCTCCCCTCAGCAGTGTCTTTCAGTCAGTCTGCCTGTTCTGTTCCCCGCTCTGTCTCTGGTGAATCCTCTCACTCCCCGCACCTCTGGCCTGTACCCTAGTTCTTCTATGCAAAAATTACAAAAAAAAAAAAAAAAAAAAAAAAACTTAAAATCATTTTTTCTTCAGTACTCAAACCTTGCCTCCCACCCCCAGACAACCTTCTTAAACACAAGGACGATCGTGGCTGGACAGGACCAAGGACAAAGCCTGGCAAACAGCAGGCTTCCCCCCTTCAGGAGGCGCTGACCATGTAGATGAACCATCCTGCAGTCACAGGACACGGAAGGGTCTCGGGGAGACGGTGCAGCCTAACCCTGTGAGCAGACATGGGGTGTGCAGTGGAGTCTCCCCCCTTCTCCCTCGGGGCCCAGCTGCTCTGTGAGGTCAGGGGACCCCAGCAGCCACACTTCATGCCTTCCCCTTGCCCTTCACTCTTGGATTCCTGACATCCTCCCTCTCCATCTGCTGGTGCTCCCAGAATGATGGCTTTTTCAGGAGCTCCTGCCCAATTACTCAAGCCGGGCCCAAGTGGGGTTTGGCGTATCCTGCGCCTTCCAAAATGTTTGCTTTGTAAAGCGGAGACTCCGTTCTACTTCATATCGACTTCCTCACCCATCAATCATTTTTTTCTGGCAACGGCACCGCGGCAGGAATGTGTCTGGGTCAGACGCAGAGGTGATTAAGGCTCTGAACCTCTAAGCTTCATCTGGGGGATTCTGTGATGGCGACTGCTTACTTAATGAATAACTCCGTTTTTGTTTTTTAACCACTTTAGCCTTGACACCACCGCTGAGCCAAGGCATGGCCCTGGTGGGCCATCGGGCTGGAGTGAAAACGTGGAAGAGAAGAGGGGACATGGAGGGGGGAAGGACAGAGGCATAAAAGGAAGAGGGAGAGGACCGAGGGGTGGGGCGATGCCAAGAGATGGAGACGATGGAAAATAAAAGTCAGGGAAGGAGAGAGAGCAAAGGGCGTGGCGGAGAAGAAGAAAGAAGAATATAAAAGTGATGGGGGAGAGGAGAGGGCAGGGCGGCAGACAAGAAGCAGGGCTGGGAAGAGAGATCTCCGTGAGGGCAGAAGGGCAGGGGCTTCGTCCTCCCGGCGCTCGAGCCTTCCTTGTCCTCCACGCCTGCGGGACCTGGGGGAGGGCGGTGTGGGCTAAGGAGGACTTGGGGGGCGTCCCAAGCAAGTCAGATGCATCTCCAGTAAGAGGGGCTGCCTGTGGCCGTCTCCACGGGCATCACAAAGAGCCATCTAACAGCAAAGATGCAATTTCAGCAACCACAGGGGCTCCCGAGCAGACGATCATGGGACGCGCAGGTCTGGAGTCACCAGCAAGTCTCCTCACCACCCTCTGCCTCTTCTGTCCGCAGGTCAGTTCAGCTGGGCCCAGCCCTCCACCTGCCCCCCCAGTGAGTCTCACTGCCCTTGCGCCCCTGCCTGTGCCCACCCCCTCCTGTATAGATCGGGGAGCTGCTCTGGGCCTCACTGAGTCGTCAGGTCCAGACCCACACATGAGGGCACTGTCCCTAGGGGTGAGGCTGACACCCCGAAGGCTGGGAGTAGGGGGCAGGAGACCCACGAGGACACTGAAGGACAGCACAGGGCAGCTCCCAGGAGCTGTGGCGGGACACCCGCGGGCGCAGCAAGCACATGCAAAGGGGCATTTTGCTGTGAGATGCTCACTTCTTTACCAAAAATCAACCTCCCCTGGGGGGTCCCCCTGCCTGGAAACTTGCCCATAGAAGCTGTAGGCCCCAGGAGCAGCAGGCAAGGTGGGAAGGAGGGTGAGGGACAGACCATCCACAGCACCCTGGCCCCCTCTCCAGCCCCTCCTGCAGGCTCCATCTTGCTTGGGAAACGAGGACCTTGCAGTGGTCAGTGTGGGCACCGTGTCCCCAGCGGGCCCGGGAGAGCGCCGGGGTGGCTTCCTGCTCGCGCCACTGTCCACTGAGGCCCCTGAGAAGCAAAGTGCGCGGAGATCCCCCAGCAGAGGTGGTTCTCCCCGCTCCCCCACCTGGACACTGACCCTGTACTTCCTGGGAGGGCAGGAGTGGGGGGCACAAGATGGGCTTCAGTGTCCATTTCCACAAACCGGGTGCTCCTTGGTGCAGAGAAAGTGGCGTGACCAGGCTCTGTGTCCCCCGGTGAGGGGTGGACACCCTCGAGGACGCATGGCCAGGAGCTGGGGCAGGGGGCACAGAGCCAGGCCAGCTTGGGCTCACAGGCACTGTGCAAGCAGCTCGGCTTCTTCGAGACTCAGTCTCCACATCTGAGAAGTGGGTCCGCATCTCACTTGAAGGGGCCAGTGAAATAAGATAACGCGCATAAGAGCCCCATGCAGGCAGCCAGCACAGGCACGGTCAGGGCTGTCCCCCAGACATTTACAAGCACCTGCCACTGCCGGAACACGTTCCTACTGGGGACACCAGAAAGCAGGGTGGGCACCTTCATCCAGCACCCTGCCGTCCGCCGCCAGGTGGCGGACACGCTCCTGGGGCCCGCGCCTCCTTGGGCACAACCACGTCTTTCTTCTTCCTTTCCTTCTCTCTGTGCTCTTCTGTCTTTCTCCCCTCACCCCCCACTAGCTCCCCTACCTTCTCTTGTCCCCATTATTTCTCTCCCCCTTATCAGATCCGAACCTAAATCTGCATGTATCCAAGAAAGGCAAAACCTAAGTCATTTGGTGGACCCTAGAGGCTATCAGGCAGGCCAACCGCAGACTTGAGGGGTGATTTCTGCCCAGCATCAGGCAGAGGCACCATGGCAGCCCCCCCCCCATAGGCCAGCTGAAGAGGAACTGTAGGATTTAGGGGGAGAAGGTTGACAAAGAGGCCGGTAGGAGTTGAGGGGGCGTGAGGTCTGGTGACAGCTAATTGGCTGCTCAGTTCACGACAGCACATTTGAACTGGAAGTTACCATGGAGAGCATCAGCATTTCCCAATGTGACTCTGCAGAAAATTAATTAAAAAAATCCACATTTTTTTTCCCAAGTACAACTGAGACACTGTGAGCTAAAAAAAAAAAAAAAAGCTGATGATTTTTTGGAAGGATTTCTTTGAGTCTTTAAGGTTCAAAACTTTAGGAACCTCTAGAAGGCCATGAGATTTCTTAAAACTCTTTGACTATAAAACCCCATCCCAGAGGGAATGCTTCAGATCCACGCAGATGGGACGGACGCTGGGGACTGCTGATCTGAGCCAATTCATGAGGTGAAGAGGGGCGACTTCTTCAAGCTCACCCCAGAACTTATCTACAGATCTGGAGAAACCCCGGGCTAATCAGATGGACATATATGAAAGGCTCATCCTTGGACCTAAGTGAGATCCAGCTGCCCCTCGGAATCCACAGGAGACTGGCCCCAGGCCCCACCATGATCAGACACTAAGATCTATAGAGAATTCATAGAATGTATCTATGAAAAATGTTCAAGTCCCTTTTATAAAACGGTGTAGCATTTGCACAGAGCCAGCCAGGCACATCTCCCCAAACTTCACATCATGTCTAGACACAGCACCTCGTCCAGCAAGAACACTCTGCACAGCCATTTACCTCATTTCTAAGGAGTGACACAAAGAAGTGTGTGCATGGTCAGTACAGACACAGCCACACTAGGCCTAATTGCACAGCATGCTTTTTTTTTTTTCCCATTTTTTACACAGGAGAACTGGGGTGTAGTTCAGAGGTACAGGGGGATGAGAGGGTTCACCAGAGACAGAGTGGGGTGCAGAACAGGCAGATACTGGCAAGGGGAGCAGCGGGGAGACAGGAGAGGTCTGCTGTGCCATGTGGTTCAGCTCCCTGGCCGGGGATCGAACTTGGGCTGCAGCTGTGATAGTGCAGAGGCTACTATGCCACCAGGGAGGCCCCATGATTTGTATTTAAAAAACAACAACAACAACACAAAACTGAGGAAGCTGCTTGACTTGATATGGAAAGACTCCAAGATATGTTATGAAGAGACTGGGAGGTGCAGAAAGATGTATACGGCTGGCTTTGATTTATGCACACACTTCCTTCCTTACCTATCGGGGAAAAATGGGAAGATTATAAAAGTACCTTGGCCTGCAGAATCTGCATTAAAGGGGCCCAGGCATCGCCTAGACCAGGTTTCCTACCCTTGAGTCCTTCCAGCGCGCCCAGACGTAGCCGTGGAGAAGCCGGCCACTTCTTCCCTCTCCCCTGGCTTCAGGTAGGAAACTCTCTCCTCAGATGCATTTTTAGAAACTCTCAAAACTCTAGTTAAAATCATGGCAGGAATGGAGGGGAGGGTGGGGCCAGTTCTCACCCTCCTGGAGTGGGGGTCACTGTACCCCCATCTCGCAGTTATTTCAGCTGTTCTGCCCAGGCTGCATGCTCTGCTGAGCGTGGCCACGATTTGGCTCCAAAGAATAGCTGCAGAGTCAAGAACTCAGGGGGGCGGCGAGCGGGGAGGAAGAAAAGGCAAGCGCCCCAGAGTTGTTTCTCCCACTGCTGTGAAGACTCCAAGGCGGGGTAGGGGTGGGGGGCTGGGCCTGGCAGGGACACAGAACCTCACCTTTGTCTGCAGCCTTCAGAGCAGCAAGTTGGGTGTTCAAGCCTCTAGACTGTTGACACTTTTTAAGTCTTTCCATTCTGGCATTGAGCGCACATACGACAGAAATGAAAGGCCCGAAGCTTAATTTAGAGTTCAGACAAAAGGCCCAGACACGTGTTTCTGGACGAGGAAGTTTGGCCGGGGCGGGCTGGGCGGGGGACAGCGCCTGTCACTGGGGTGCGCCCAGCCTGCTGTTGCGCTTTGATTGGCGGACTCGTTCTGATTTTAACAAGTTTGCCAAGAAGACCTTCAGCTGGGCTGCATATGAGACCCTGCTATTTTTAATATAAATGTAATGTTTTTAAATCCATCGACGGTGTCCTAAACCAGATTTGGTCACAAGCAGCTGTGCTGAAATTGTAAAATCTCACCCTTGTGTCTGGTTTCACATCTGGTAACTCACAGCTCACAGTTACAACTCTCCAATAGTAATTAAATGTTTTCTTTAAAAGAAGGAAAAAAAAAAAAACACCCACAATCATAGATGGCAGAATACATTATTAAAGGAGTATTTTGATTCACAACAACCACCAGGAAGAATCCAGTGAGAATTTTATAGGTAGTTGGGTACTTTTAGGTACTTTTTCTAAAGGTGTTGATCAAAATAAGTATATGTTACAAAAAGCAAAGGCAGTTTGCAGCCGGGAAGATATAGAGTAACATTAAGCGCCCGTAATTGCTAGTGAGGACAATGCCTCCTCTTTGATGTCAAGCGTGGCTTTTCTTTTTTGTTTCAGAAAGGAAGAAACTTCAAAAGCCATAATTTCAGGACAATAAAGTACTCCCATTAATATAGGTGCCCACTTTAACTGTTCTTGAGTTCAGAGGAAAGTTTCAGGGCAGAGAATGCTCTAGAATGAAAGAGCGCGGGTTCAAATATTTTTATATGCAAAATATAAATATTTGAAAAATTTAAATACGAATATTTAAACGGGGAGGGTAAATATTTACACGTGGACGGATGGACACCGAGTCCTAATACAGCCTCACGAAGCATCTGTACATTCCTTGGGGAAAACGCTGAATTCCTTGTATTTTGAAATTTATGGTTTTATTTTTATTGCTGTCAACTAGCGATAGGCTATATTAAATGACTGGAAGTTTCTCATAGCTTGAAGATTCTGCCACAACCGGTGGGACGCGGGAAAGCTGCTGGCCGAATCGCCATCTTTCCTTTCTCTGCTGGTCTATCAGTAGGTGGGATCTTAGTGACACAGAACATAGAGACTTGCTTTTCCAGAGTCTTTCTTTTTCAGGTTAACTCTGTAATGCTCTCAACTCCCTTGCCGAGGGAGGACAGACACAAAGCTAGATGCACAAACCCGTGACTGCATATAGCTCGATGAATTGTGTGATGTCCACACCCTCTGCATGTTTTAACCAGAGAATTTCACGATGCCTGGTCTGAGCCGGGCAACCACCACCCCAGCGGAGCTTCAGAATCAGAGGATAGTTTTTAGTGATCATGTCCAGTTAGAGGGGGAGATGCAAGAACACCGGTGAGACAGTGTGTGCTTAGGATGTGGCCTCGGGGGCGACTCTGAGAGTCTCTGGACTGGGCACTTGCGTGGAAGAAGTGACGGCCACGCAGACTCCTTCCAACTGACTGGTTTTGCAGCAGAACCACCCTGGTGGGGGCAGGCCTCTGATTTTCAGGGTCTCCATGTTGCCTTGCATGTAAGTATTAAGAATGCTGCTGCCACAAGGGCCTTGTGATCCCAGGAAGACAGAAAACCAAGAATCAGTTCTGGGAGCACAGATCTCTGAAGAAGGACTCCTGACACAGGTGACAGGGGAGAGGCTGATGACTTCACAATGAAATCCTCAGGGCTGGGCGGAAGAGCAGTTATTATTGAAGACACAGTGACTCTTCAAGTCCCTCCTTCCTGGGTGCTGTTCTCACCAGCTGGGGATATGCAGTCTCCAAGGGTACTTCGGGTATGGGGACAGGTGGTGGGGGCGAGGGGAGGGAAGGATAAAGCAACACCCTTTGTCATTAAGAAGCTCCAAGTACAGGAGCCTCCCTGGTGGTGGAGGGGTTAAGTCAAGCTATCTGCAGCCACTGGAGCGTGAGTTCAATCCCTGGCCAGGGAGCTACCCACACGGCGCAGGAGACCTCTCCTGTCTCTCCACTGCTCCCCTCAGCAGTGGATTTCAGTAGATCTGCTTGCTCTGCTCCCCACTCTGTCTCTGGAGGATCCTCTCACCCCCCACATCTCTGGCCTGCACCCCAGCTCTTGTATGCATAAATAAATAAATGTTAAAGAAAAAGTCTTAAAAAAAAGTCTCAAGTACACAAGCACATCCCCCTGAAAGGGCCTTCTGGGGGCCAGGACACCCGTGACACATCCACCTGCCAGGTCACAGACTTAGACCTGCATCTGCTGACCCCGTGGCTGCTGCACTGCCCTGAAGGTCAAGTGAATGCTCAGGGTGGTGTCCGCCCTGATGGATGAACCTCCACAGTGCCATCAAGGAGCTCATCAGGGTAGGGCAGAGACAAACAGTCCTGAAAGGTGACTGGACAGAGGCCCATGGGCCTTTGTCTGGGCCACTCGGATGATGAGGCAGCACAGCATACCACACCCCACACCCCCGGCCGGCTTGCCCTCATGTATAAGTGGGTGTCACAGACAAACATGGGCCGGAGATGTGTGTGTGGCGGGAAATGTGCTGCTCCCCCCAAGCCAATTCCTGCCTCTCCCTGGGGCTCTTTCCTGCATCTGAAATGCTGGATTTTACCCCCGGCTTCCACGACACCACGAGTCTCAGTGCAAAACGGTGCAGGCGCCCGGGAACCCAGCCAGCGGTCAGGAACCAGAACAATTTCTCATCCATTCTGGGACACTGACATATCAGAGGCTCATCTGTCCTTCCAAAGAGAAAGCACCGGCCCAGCGGCTGGTGTCTGATTCGCCATTCTTCCTGCGATGTCCTGCCCACGCCCCAGTTTCAGAAAAGCCCTGAAAAGGAAGCAGCTCTCCCGTGGAGGACAGAGGATTCCGGCCTTTCTTTTCTGTCTTTCTTTCTTATTGCCAATTCCCAACTCTGGCTCCATTCAGAACCAGCTGTCCTTTGAACCCTGCGAGGCAGAGACAACGGCATGGAGTGGTCATTTAATGCTCCCTCCCCCTCGCTTTCTGATGGCAAACATTAACCGCGGGCCACAACAGGACCACCTGCAATGTGTTAGTCATTAAAAAGGTCACCGTTCCTAAACATTTTAAACTGTGAATAGCTTCAGATTAAATTAGGTGTAAAAAAAGTCATTTCCTCTCTGTGATAAACTCAAACACCTGCAGTAGGGCTCATGTTTACCAGGGACATAAAGGGCCTCTCCCACTCACAGACCATTCGAGGGAATAAAAACACAAAGCCCCATTCTGTCAGCTATCTCTCCGCCCTGGTAACAGGATTCCCTAAATTTTGAGGCCGTGAGCAGAGCCCCTCGGGAGGGGATGATTGTGGCGAAGGATCCAAGCGTTCATCTGCATCTGCCTCACTGAACTTCTTCAATACAGCCCTAAGAATGTCCTCAGACACATGGGTGTGAATTGCCTTATTTTTCTGTTTTATTCCCTCCCGTGTTTCCATCGCGTTTTAATGCATTCGCCTTTGCAGGACCGTCTCAGTCTCTCACAATCTGGCCGAAGGGAGGGCAAGCGGAGCGAACGAGGTGGCTGGCATTTGGAAAGCACAGACCTTGTGCCAGGCGCTGTGTTAGGTGGGAGACTCTCCCTCCCAGCATCCTCAGCAAGCCAGTATCAGGATGTGATGCGAAGGTTTAGGCTGGATTGTTGCTCCTTGCTTAGCACTTCCCATGGATGTTCTCTGCACTTAAAATCCAGCCTCATCTGTCTGGTCTGGCCTCTCACCTCCTCGTAGCTTTCTCCTCCCTCCCCATGTTCTGGCCACTCAGTTCTCTGTGCACACTAGTCTCCTGCTTTGAAGATTCTCCCTGCATGGGGCTTGGGGTGTGTGTGTACTGCTGCTTCTGGTCCCCTCTCTTCATACAAGCATGATCTGGAATTCCACCCCTGCTGAGCCTTTCTCACTGTCCAGTCCAGACTAACCCTCTGACCCATCACAGCCTCTGTCTCGTCTGCAGGTCTCCACTCTGCAATTGCTGGATTATGATCTGTTCCCCTCCACCAGGTCAGGCACTCCACTGGGCTGGGAACTTGTTCATGTTCTGTGTCCAGGATGCCTGCACTGTGCCTTGCCTAAGGTTGGTGCTCACTGAATGAAAGAACAAAGGGGCCAATGGCACGTGGCATTGACCCCAGGTGTCTGAGACGATGGCTGCTGTAGCGCCGTCCCTGGTGCCGGCACATGAGCAACAGCCACCGCTGGCTTCCCAAGCTGCCTTCTAACTTTGACTGCACACTCACACCACAAGCCTGGGAGTCAGGAAGTCTTGCATGCATTCATTCATCCATTCACTCAGTCATTCATTCATGTACACTCTGTCATTCATGCATGTACATACATACATACATACATACATACATACATACATGCATGCATTCTCTGTTTTCAACTGCTATGCTAAAAGACCACAGTAGACACTCAACAAATGTTTGTTGCTACCACAATACGGCCTGTCCTGTGATACAACTTTTTAAAAGCTTGGAAATCTAAGAAGGACCGTACTGGGTCCTGCATTCCATGACAGCTTCTGACACAGGCACCAACTTGTTCAGATAAGAAAGTAACTGGGGGCTGTTAAAAGAATTGAGGCTAGAGAGGAAATAATTCTAATGCTATTAAAAAATGATTTACCTAAACAAGTTACTAATCACCAGTAGAAGTTTTGTCTAGAAACTAAACTGTTTTTTCATAATTCAAAAATAGCTGAATCAGTTATGGCACATGGCTACCAGGGGTACTGCTCAGTTCTTACAGAGAATAAGCTAGGCCTTTATTTATGAGCCAAAAGGATTTCCAAGGCACATTGTGATGCCAATAAATAAGTAAATAATAAGATATCTAGAATGTAACACACTACACATGAGCCTGTTTATTTTTAAGAACTTGAGTCTACCACCATATGCTTATTTGTATGGGTGTGGAGAAATGTGTGGAAGGATACACACCAAACTGTTAAAATCTGTTACCCGTAGTGGGTTGGGAGGAGAGGATTTGTGGTTGAAGGTGGTTACCGACTTTTCCTTTATATCTATTGACACTGCCTTACTCTTTGTGGCTTAGAAAATGTATATACACAGGAGAAACTAAGGATTAAAATAGAATGCAGCATTTTCTCAGGAATAGGGTTTCTATCCCAGCTATGTAATAATTTTCAGCGTGTTCAGCGATGAGCGAGTTAACTTTTCCCTGCTCCACGTCCCCTGGTGAGCTCATCTCTTGTTCACAAATCCAGTTATCAAGAATAAATGGCAGGCTGCTGGGAATTGACCCTAAGGAAATAGTCCAAGTAGCAAGCGTAAAGAAAGCTCCCTCCTTAGAGTTATTTATCACGTTGCTATTTCCTAAGACTATACCACTGGATGCAACAGAAAACCCCTATGATAGGAAAAGTGCTAAATAAATGATGATACATTCACTTGGAAATATCAGGAACCATCAAAATTATGGCAGCCACCCCTATGCAGTACCCCCAAAAGTGCTTACATTACAAAGTCAATTGAAAAGCACAGAACAGAATACCCTGAGTCACAATTATATGAAAATGATCCAAAAAAGTAACAGATATAAAGAGACACACCCAATAGGCTGAAGTGGTTTATGCGGTACCCGGAAGCAGTTCCCCAAAGCTCCCTCACTCAGGTTATTACAGGAATATTAAGTAGTTGCTCTGGGAAAACAACCCCTAATTGTATAAAACAGTGGGGGACGTGAGTCTTAGGGTTATATGTCTTGTTCAAAATCATTTGAGACTATGACATTTTGGCCAATATTTTCAAATAGCCTGAAAGCATCACCATCTTTTTTTTTTTTTTTTTTTCTTTCTACCAATTGCATTGCAAGAGAGAGCTGCAAGTATCTCAGGGACTGAGAACAAAATAGGCATCTGTTTGCTTTGTGAACTTAGTCAGTGTCTCGTGAGATCTCAGGGGAAACAGTTTTTATTAGTCCTAAATAGCATGAAGGATGTTAATTCTAGCTGAGCTTCCCGAAAATCCCGAAAGACATCCCAGAGCCACAGAAGGTTAGTCTATAGAAAATGGTGTGGGTGGGGCACAATCCTGGGAGTCAGGAAGTCTTACATTCACCCATTCATTCATTCATCCATACATTCATTCACTCATTCATTCATTCACTCATTCGTCCGTTCATTCAACCCACCTTCCTGGGCTCTGGGAATGTAAATTTGCTCAAACAAGGTGGTCCCGGCCTCAGGCACCCCTGCTGGGGCGGGCACCCAAGGACACAGCCACACCATGATAGTCCAGGGTATTCAGGACAGTGAGAGAAAAGGTCATGCAGGTGTATGAATGGAGACACTGCTGGCTCTTCCTGAGACTGTAAGTTTGACTCCCGAACAGCGACACAGCCCTTGAATAACCAGGTTCCGCAACGCCGGCGAGATGGCACCGTGGGTGAGAACATTACTTCAGAGGGGGGTTCAAGTCCCACTCCCAGGAAGTGGGCAGGCTGGGGTGAGCTGTTTAACTTCTGAAGAGTGGCCGCCTCATCTGTACAAGGGGAGAGCAACACTCCTCACGAGGCAAGCTGTTGGGGTTCCAGAAGCGCCCTTGCTGACTTCAGCTCAGCCCCTGACATCTAGTTCCAGTTAAATGAAAGGCAGCCGAGGCCTGAGACAGCCTGGAGAAACAACTGCAAGCCAGCAGGGCGAGCTGCCCCGAGTCCTGTCGCGGGCTGGCCAGCCCGGACCCCAGATCCTGCGCAAACCATTCCGCGACCACCCTGACCGAGGGGCGCCAGCTGGAGTCTCCTTCCCTCCCCTCGAGTGTGAGTCTCTCATCAAACTTTGCCCGGTTCAAGGACACCCAGCGCTCTCTGTGGATTCTTCCCCCAGAGAGCAAAGGACCCACCCTTCTGGGCCCGGGCCTTTCGCCCTCCGTGGGTTAACAGTTCCTCAGCCTCGGTTATTGCGGCCAGAACAGAGCAGATGGGATGACTCAGCCACGGCATATAATTCAGTTGCTACTTCAGGGCCTGGACTGTGGTCCGCAGGGTGTGAGGTTTGGCTCTTGTGCATTCCAACCTGTTCCTCTTACTCATCCCGCCGGGAAGCGTCGCCGGTGTCGGTCTCCTGGGTGAGTTCTACCAGCGGGCTGAGGGTGTGGACTGAGGGCTCTGACTCATGCGGGGCACCTGCCCTCCCCGGGGGTGGCACAGCTCAGAGGGAGAGTGTGGGCTCCCCTCTGGCCCCCAGGGGCCCCTCCAGCAAGGGCTACCGGCAGCATCGTGGTTTGGGCTGTCATCACAACGAACCACTTGTTTCGCAGCCGACACCCCATGAGTCTCCGCATCCCTGCAGGGCCGAGGGAATGACGCCTCAGAGCGGGGAGAGGCAGGAGGGCAGGCGGCACTGGCGTGGCTCAGCCGGGCTGAGCTCGGGCTCGGGAGGGTGGACCAAGCAGGCGCCTAACATGCAAAACGAAGCTCTCTCCTCTGCTTTCTGAAATAGCACGAGGCTGTCGGGCTGCCCTGCAGGGCCCGGGATGGGGTTCTATTCCAGAGAAGGTTCTGGATGTCTGTGGTCACCGCAGCATTGACCCTGACAAACAGAGGCGTGCGTGCACCCGCCGAGCAGCAACGAAAGCCTGCGACCTTGGCGACCCACAGCTCCTTTGTCACTGCTTTACCGTGTACTGTATTGTACTCATCTCTGAGTCACAGAACACGGGGTTTATCCAGGTGTGCACAGCAGGAGGGGGCAGAACCTGGATTCAAATCCTGGCAATGGGGATTCTGAGCCTGAAGACTCCATCTCTACGCGGTGCTGCCTCCCGGGGAGGGACCCTTCACCAGCGAGCACCAGATGGGTGAGATGGCGGAAGGACGCCAGGAGCGAGCTAAGGTCTTCCACGGAATACTCTCGAAGGGTCCTGCTGAAGCTCTCACCAGCCTCTGCTGCACAGCGGGGACCACTGACACGGGTCGAGCCCGTTATCGAGCAAAAGCAGGTCAGGACAAGCCGTTTTGTTGTTTTCTCTTGAGCCTGAGCTGCTTGGCTGGGTTTGCGAGCGGCAGACCCGGCAGCCCAGGGGCAGGCCTGAGAAAGATGGATGTGAAGCGGGTGTGGGTCTCAGAGGCGGGTCTGTGGGGTGGGGGGGGGGCGGCACAACACTCAGACTCTGTACCCCAGCAGCGGATCGTCAGGATAGGCGGGGTGAGGAGGGCTCGCCAGCCCTGCTTGCTGGACGCCCCTTCATGGCTCTGCCTAGCCAGAGAATCTGCCTGCCAAATGCACCCTCAGGTGAGCTGCTGCTGTGGGTTCACCCCGAAAGAACGAGAGAGACATTTGGGGAGCTGCTGAGCTTCTTCCTGCAATTGAGGAAATTAACCAGTTTTGTTTGAATCTCAAAGGAAAGGATAATTTCTAGGCTAGGAAAGAGTCAGATGCAAAGAGCCAACCGTAAGCTGCCAATGGGTCTCCTCACACGTGGGGCTAAGTGGCACTGCAGGCCCCCTGCAGGGTCAAGAAGTGTGACAACTTCTTGTAAAGGACTCTAATTAGGGGTCAGGAAGCCCAAGTTTGAATCCTGCCTAAGACTCTTACCATCTGTGTGGCCTTGGGGGGCAATTCATTAACCTCTCTGACCCCATTTTCTCTACCCTACCCCGGGGGACTTTTTACTGATTATTGCTATGGCCACCATGCGAGTCCCCCCGCCCCACCCACATGTGGGCCCAGGGCGCTTTCCTGGCTCCCTGCAGCACCCTGGGATGAGAACGGAGCACGCAGGCGAGAGTCACCCAAAGCCTCCTGTCCTGGTCCAGGTCTCTGGAGGGGGAGTCGGGGGTAGAGATCGCATGCGGGAGGTTCATCCGGGCGTCCTCTCCTGGATAACACTCATGAGGGAGTGCTGGGAGCAGAGCTGGGCAGAAGGGGATGTGGAACCGGGCCAGAGACCCCACGGGCTCTACAACTGGCCACTGGCGCAGAGGGGCTGGGTCTTGTGTCCTTGGATGTCCCCGTAGCGCACTGCCCCTGGGAAGAGGGGCCCACCTGGGGCCAGGCAGCTCTCTCCTCACGAGGGTGATGCCTCAACTGTGAGCTGTCGTTAGCCAAGTCTCCTGGCAGCTGGGGACGGAAGGGCTAGAGCTGTGAGCGGGAGGCAGGGCAGAGCCACCTTTGTGGAGCTGGTTAAAAATGACCGAGAATTCAAGATGGCGGCCGGGGCACCCAGCATGGGCTGCTCAGCGCCGAGCCCTCTGCCGAGGCACAGGGCGCACGCCCATGGAGGGGCCTCTGGGGGAGACCTGGAGGCCCGCTGCAGTTTCCAGCTGGGCCTGTGACAGGAAATAAGCAGAGAGAACCCTCAGACCAGCTGAGGAGACGCCCCTGCTTCAACCCGGGGTCACTCACAAGGCACCTCCAACAGGGCGCTGGTGGCAGAGGCTGTTCCTTAAGGCCCCCAAGAGCAGAGACGCCTCAGGCAGACAGGGGGACCTGGAGGCAGCCTCGGCCCCCAACTCCAGGCTGTTGGGTTTTGAGCCCCAATGTCATGACCGTCCTTTCACCTGGTGAAGGAGAGTGGGAACGCCCGCCCATCCCTTCTGGAGGAAGCTCCAGGACCCTCGGGTGTGGCCTGTCACCACCTCCTGCGGCGTAGGGCAGCTGGGGGGCCTCCGGAGGTGCCCCAACAGGGCCTTGTCTCCGCCAGCTCCTCGCTAGGCGGCCTCCGCCCCAGCGGCTGGCCTGCTTCTCGGGCTCGGCGTCATGGAAGTCTCTTTAAATTAGTGAAAATAAATGTTTCGTTTGATTGTTTTTTCATCGGTCAAAGCCCAGGGTTTCTGGACCCTGTC
This sequence comes from Talpa occidentalis, assembly GCF_014898055.3. Taxonomy (NCBI): domain Eukaryota; kingdom Metazoa; phylum Chordata; class Mammalia; order Eulipotyphla; family Talpidae; genus Talpa; species Talpa occidentalis. The sequence continues at coordinate 3,041,777 of NW_023601754.1, forward strand.
TTTCAGTCCTTTCAAATAAAACCTGAAGCAGGAACAAGCCCCTCTACACAGTCTATCAGAGTTTCATTTTCTCTCCCTTTTTTAAAATGTGTTCTGACCCCCATGTGGGGTCCCCCAGAGTCTATTAAACTCGTTCAATGCGATGCAGTGTTCCCACTCGCCCGCACGGCCCCTCCGGCCCTCCACCCGGCACAGGCCTGGCCCGAGGTCGCGCTTCTTCCCTCTTTGTTCTGGTTCTAGAATGTTGGTGAGTTTGCTGGATTTTGGGTTGTCTTTTGCCTATTCAATGACTTGAAGTGTCTATATTTCACATTCAGTGGTCAACGAAAGGCAACTGTCCTTTGACATCAGTCCTTTGTGTATGTGTGTGTGCAGAAGAGCTAGGGTGCAGGCGTGTGTGTGTGTGTGTGTGTGTGTGAGAGAGAGAGAGAGAGAGAGAGAGAGAGAGAGAGAGACTTCCCCAGAGACAGAGCGGGGAGCAGAACAGGCAGATCGACTGAAATCCACTGCTGAGTGGGGTAGCGGGGAGACAGGAGAGGTCTGCTGCGCCCTGTGGGTCAGCTCCCCGCCTGTGGATCGAACTCAGGCCACAGCAGTGACAGCGCTGAGGTTTGACCCCTAGGCCACCAGGCAGGCCCAACACTGGTCCTCTCTTTCCTTGGCCTGTATCTGCTGGTTGTGCAAGAGAAGCAAGACGGAAACACAACACTTCATCATCCACAAAATCACAACCTTGCCAAAGCAAAAATGAGGGAAATCTGGCGGTTTTCTGAACTCTAGCCATAAAAACTGGATATAATTAGACTTTGTTTGTCATTAATATACATATATATGGCCTAGAAGTAACAATAATTAATTGTATAAGTTTACACAGTATTTATCCTGGGGGGAACCTTCTAAGTGCTACAAGTCTCTCTCTCGCTCTCTCAATGATACACATGTGCTATGATCATACACTAATGATTCTGTGCTACAACATATATACATACTTTATATGTATAGATATAGAAATGAATATACATTCATTTACTCTTTATAACAACTTTATGAAGCAGCTATTTTAATTGTATCAATGTACAGTAAAGGGCTATATAAATGTCGTCATGTATGGTCTATGTAAAATCAGCGAAATAAGCCAGAAAGAAAAAGAAAAATACCGGATGCTCACACTCATAACAGGAATTTAGAAAACCTAAATAAGGGGCCAGGAAAAAAAAGACTAATTGCAATAAAGTAAAAATCAAAATCCACAAGCAGGGGCCTCCCCAGTGGCACAGCGGTTGAGCCCTGGGTTGCGAGGCTGCCCACAGCCTCTGCAGTGCCGGTTCGATCCCTGGCTGCTCCCCGGCCACCGGAGGAGGGTCCCACATCAGACCTCTCCTGCCGCCCGCTGCTCCCCTCAGCAGTGTGTTTGTCAGTCTGCCTGCTCTGCTCCCCGCTCTGGCTCTGGTGAATCCTCTCACCCTCCCGCACTTCTCACTGTACCCAGTGCTTGTATAAATAAATAAAAATAAATCTTTAAAAATAAAAAAAAAAGAAATTGCCACTTACTATTTAAAAAAAAAAAAAAAATCCACAAGCAACTGAAGACCAGAGACACACGACAGTGGGGGCGGAGGGGGAGAGGAGGGATTAGGGTCAGAAAAGGGGGTGGGAACTGCATGGGGAATAGAACCAAAATGAAAATACATACATTATGCAAAAATGAAAAATGATGTAAGAATTATATAAAGTAAAATAATTCATAAAACATCACTTAAGAGCTACTTTATATAAGTATCCACTTTGATGTAATCTACAGAAGCCCCAGGAGGCAGCTGTTGTAATTGTCCTCAACCCCAGACGAGAAAGCCGAGGCACAGAGCAAGGTTCCTCGGCTGAGGTCGCGTTGCTGCAGGGGCCAGAGTCTGGCCGGAGGCCCACACTGCGCAGGGGCCTGGGGCGGGGCTTGTCATCCGCCAGCGGGTGGCACCTCTGTGGCACCTCTGTTCTCGCTGTGGTAAATGCCAGTCCCGGTGGGTGTGCTCTGCTCGCCTGGGGGACACTGGGGTAAACAGGAGCCGGAAGAGGAGGCGCAGGGAGCCCTCAGAGTCTCCACCCCTCCTGGAGGGGCTGCCTCTGCTCTGGAACCCTCTCTGCTTCAGAGGCCAGGCAGCTCGGCCTGGGTACCATACTCCTCACCTTGCCCAAGGTAACTGCCTACCCCGCTTCCCAGGAACCGTGACACTGGGGAGAGAGCGCGAGGAAAGACGACTGTTCATTTTGGAGCCAAGGATAAGCTGCACACGGCACACTAGGCATTGTCTGGTCAGGAGACATATTTCTGTGAGTCTGACTGACATGAGATGTCACCCAAACCTCAGGTGCGGTCTGGACCTTGAAGTTGAGATGAGAGTGCTCCATCTTCTGTCCTAGGCCCTGCCCCAAGCCGACGCCTGAGTCACCCCCGCTGACACCCCCTGGGAGGAGCTGGGGCTTAGAGTCTCACGGCTGCTCTTCGCCTGTGCTTTATTCTAGAACATGCCGCCTTAGTGTGAATTTCAGCTTCTTCTGAAATTCCACATACTTCCAAGTCAGGCAAACATTCCCGAGAATAGACTTTACTGAATGGGGGTGGGGGCGGGAAAGACAGCTGCACCACAGTAAACCACGCTGGCTACGGAGCATTTGATGCTTTCACTCTTGACACTTACAACCGCCCCACACCTTGCGGTCACTGCACACCATCACCAGCCTCCGAGTCCTCTGGGCCCTCGTCAGGAGCCTCAGGGGCTCTTCCTAAGCACAAACACAAACCAGGCTGCTTCGCCCAGTTCCCGGGAGCACACACGCTCCTCGTCCTGCTCCATTCCTTCTAGCGAGGATTTCTTTCTACAGGTCAATTCAGTTCTCTGCTCCCGGAGTCCCAGTTCTACCAATGTAGCATATAAAAGTCTACCTTGTTAGAGATAATATATTTAGAGCAATTCGCTAAGGCAGAGCGATCTATTTAAAACACTAAGTCAGAGCTAAAGACCCTTAAAGTGTTTCCAGGTGGACTTAAAATTAAAGTTCTTTTCTTCAATACCACACGGGAGCTTCCCCTGCCTGCATGTCAGCCCTTCGGATTCCATTCTCGTCCCCTCTGATCCTCACACAGCCCGCGTCTCCCCAACAAGGGCTCTGAATCGCGGCTTCCTCTTCCTACTCTCTCCAGACTCCCACAGGCTGGACGCCTCCCCCTTTCATTCCCAGCGCCAGGCGACCTCAGAGAGATCACCCAGATGACCTCGGGCACCATCACGCACCTTGGCTCCGCCCACTCCCACCTACAGCTGTTGGGTCTCCTGCCATCCAGTCGGCACCAAGCGAGCAAGCGAGGAGGGCCAGCCCTCGGCCGCTTGCTTCATCACCTGTCTCCCCCATTAGAGTGTCCGCCCTCCGAGGACCAGAGACACCTGCCTTATTCACCATTCCACAACCAGCAGCGCGGGCTCTGGATACGAATTGGGGCAGAAGCAAGTGAACGGAACGAATGGGTAACCAGTAAATGTTCTTTTCTTCTTCCACACAGGAAACGTGTTTCTGTGGGTGTCTGTGTCTACACACCCATGAATAAATATACACACAGACACACACATGTGGATCTATCTCAGCCTTCCACATGCAGCACCTATGCATATCTCGACAATCCCACGCAGATATTTTTATCATCATTTTGCAGTTAAAGGAAACTGACCAAATAACTCACTGGTTCATTTATTAAATCTCTAGGTCACACAGCTAATTAAAGTATGCACGCACGCACACACACACGTGTGCCTACATGCTTTTTACAGATTAAACTAAAAGATTAACTAGGTGGACTAGCATGCCATGTTTTAGTCCTTTTTTATCTGAAGTAGAATGTGGATGCAGTAAATGCACGTGTCGTGGTGCATTTTACATGCACATCATCCCCACCCAGAGGAAGACAGACAACATCTCAGCTCCCCAGAAGCCTTCTGCCTACTTCCTCCTTCTCCCAAAGGAGACAACTTTTCTGACCTGCATCACCACACATTAGTTTCCCCTGATTTGGGATCTGACATGCAGAGAACCATACTCTGGATTTTGTATGGCTTAGTGACCCTACATTACATCTGGGGTTCACCAGCAGCAGCTGAGTATTGGCACCACCGCATACCATTATACAAACAGACCACATCTCACTGGGTCAACACTGCTGGACTGTGCATTGTTTCTCATCTGGGGCTGCTCTGCCTCTTGTTGCTGTGAACACTTCCGATCCATGTCTATTGGTGAGCTTGTAACTCAGTTCTCTGGAGCCAATACCCAGGAGCAGAATTGCGAAGTCAAAGGTACAGGCTGTTTGGCCCCTGCACACCTTGCTAGAGCTCTCCAAAATCTCCGTGCAAACTATGTCCCCGGCTGGTAGCAGGTGAGATTCTCGTGTCTCTTTTTGCATTCAACCCATGCAGGAATTCAGAGGATTTGCTATTAAGCCTTCCTGGTGGACAGTGAGACACTGGCTAGAACAATGACCAACCTTTCAAGCCAGGTACTCGAGAGCCCAGACCAGCAGCCTCGGCTCTGCGTTCGGTGGTGATTTCTCAAGGGCTCCCTCCCACCACGATGACTTTTACGGAGCTCGGCAAGCCCGGAGGAGATGGAAGACAATTGCAGGCTTCATCTGTGTCATGAGGGTGAAACCCATTATTATGAAAAACGTTAACCTTTCCTCTTCTGGGCAGAAATAGCTCTTGCTGTCAGGGGATGCCTTGTTTAGAGAACCCTGTGGTTTCGAAAGAATTTTTAAAGTCCCAAAGAGTAAAAAATAATCACGTGCTCCATCGAACCATTTTTACATTATTTGCCGATTTCTCACCTAAATCTTCCAGGCAAGACTAGCCATGCAGGGATATCCCAGGCCGGGGAAGACAGGCCTCCCTTACTCTCTCTCCATGCACAAGAAGAGATGACTTAAAGACATTGAGAGCTTGCTGCTCACACCTCACTATCATTCACACTTAGCAATGCGCCGGATCTGCCTTTTCTTAGCAACATTCCAAGAAACTCCACTTTTACCAAGGCCAGCAAGTAGGTCAGGAGAGCAGGCTGCGATTGGTAGGCGAGGAGCAGTTTTCACCCAAGAACGTCAGGTTAGGGCTACACACTTACCCGGCTTGGAGCCTCCCTCTAGCTAGCGGACTTGAAACGTGACAAAAACATCAGATGACCCCTGTGTCGTCATCAGTGAGGCTGCCAGATCTTTCCATTCTTCTCTCTCCAGAGCACCAGGGAAGACGCAGCCAGGCCCACGTGTCTGGGTGGGGCGACTGGACTAATTCCAGCCAATGAGCTGTGAGCACAAGTGACAAGGGCCACCTCTGAACCCAACCTTTAATGGTGATCTCAGACCCCCCCCCCAAGCTCACCCAGTCCCACTCAGCTGGCGGAGGCTGCCCCAAGCACGTGGAACAGACCCCGTGTCCGCTGTCATTGTGATTTGTGTATTTTTGTCACCGCAACCTCGCCCAGCCTGTCCTCGCGGACACACTCTCATTCAGCCTACAGGCTCGTTTCAGCACGGGCCGCCTGGCTTCATGTCAACCCGCCAGGCACGAGAGGCTCTAAAACAGGCTTTCTTTTGAAGCAGAAGCTCGAGGATGGAATGAAAACCAGGCCGTGCTGAATGCTGTACTTAGCGCGCCATCAATTATCTCCCGCGAGAGGCTAAGTAGTGTGATTTGTTAAGCGAGCGGTCACGGGGATGGGCGAGGAAACATGGAGAGGAAGGAAGGGCCACGGCGGCTGAAGATGCCCACGGCGGATGCCCACCACCAGGACTCGCGGCGGGAGCCGACCAGGGGCCTGGGGAGCACTCAGTAGACACGGGCTCAAGTGTCCACGCTGATCTAAACGCCGATTCCTCACTCACTCGCATTAAGGGAGAAAGTGGGAGAAAAGAGGATGAGGCGCGGAAGAGCTTTACAGACTAGGAATTCCAGGGGCCCACCATTGAGAGCCCCCGAAACAGGGCAAACGACCCCGATAGTAGGCTTGTTTTATTTCAAGTCACCTTAAAAACACTTTTGGGACTTTCTGTCGCTGTCACATGGGCTTGCAACACTGTCTAGGTAACTCACCTCGAGAAGCCGTGTTACCACCCCACGCCCAGCGACAGGGCCCCGGCACCCTCAGGGAGCCCTGCAGTGGGATCCCTGTGACTATCCCGCTCGCTGTTGTACTCCCTGGGCCTAATGCCACACCTGGCACACAGGAGGCGCTTGGGAAGGACTGTGAAATGAGTGACTACACAAAGGAATGAATGCATGAGTGGGGAAAACATTTGATGTTGAAATACCCTCGCTGCAAACTGAAAGCCATACTTTTCTCTCATTCTCTTAAGAAGATTATGCATACAAGAGCCGAGGTGCAGGCCAGAGGTGGGGGCAGGGGTGAGAGGATTCACCAGAGAGAGTGGGGAGCAGAACGGTGGATCTACTGAAACACACTGCTGAGGGGAGCAGCGGGGAGACAGGAGAGGTCTGCTGGGCCATGTGGGTAGCTCCCTGGCTGGGGATCGAACTCAGGCTGCGGTGGCTGCTGATAGCTTCATAGTGTTGAGATTTAACCCCTGCACTACTCGGGAGGCCCCACACTTTTCTCTCTTGTGCCAAAGCTTTGCAGAAGGCCTCCCAGCACCATCTCCTCTCCCAACCAGCAGGACACAGCACAGCTCCTGTAACCGCCGCTGGGGCCACGCACAGCTGCCTCAGTGGACAGCCAGTCACAACATCTGCTCGCCCAACTTGGTGGAGTATCAGTTCAAAGGACCAAGTGATGCTGGACCACTGACCCGATCTCTGAGTTCTGGGGACCCAGACAAACCTCCCCGGTGGTGGTAGTGCCTGGGTCAGGTGCTGAAAACACACTTTAAACATCATCGAAACGGAGGATCGTCAAGTTGCTTTCAAAGTCTAGCATGAGTCTCTCACTGTAACTTTGGGAAGTGTAAAGGTAGATTTAGGAGTTAAATAAGTAAGTCAATCCCTGATAGGAGACGCTCGGATCAGCTCCACCTGTAAAAGTGTCGGCCCCGCTCTTGTGGACTCTGCCAGGAAGGCCTGCGTCAGCACTTCCCCGCCAGCCTCCAGACCGAGCAGGCTTCCTTTCATCTCGTAGTTCCTCTTCACGTTTTCTTACCATTAACGTAAAAGGGCTGACATGGGAATTTCACCGAGTAGTCAATTTTTTCAAATGGTTTTGAGATACAGCCCCCAATTCCTCTGCAGTCCTTGTGAAACTCCAAAGCAATGCTCTGGGGCCCCGTCACGCTCTACACACAAGCACTAGGGGACTTCTGAGGGAGTAGTTAAGCGGGCCCCCACTTTGCCCAGCATTACATGAGACACAGACACAAAGTTGCCGTGACATGTGCCAAATCCTTTCCCAAATCTGAGTGAATCCTACGGGTTTCCATAAGAGCCGGTTTTCTGGGAAGATGGAGCAGGATCTGTGCCAGAAGCTGCAATTTCGTTTTTTTCTCCCCACTTTGCATGGGTCTCCCTAAATCCTTCCCGCCCCTTGGAGCCAGCTCCAGGGTTATCTTGCTTCCCAGACAACCTCAAATTATTGTGTCACCCAGGAGCCGTGCTCAGGCAGATCTAGGGTTAACCGCGCAGAGCCTAGATTTCATCCCAGAATTCCAATTCCCCGCCTGAGGCTCAAGATGGGAGATGTGGGCATGGTGCCCGCCCCATGGCCCCAAGCAGAAGTGCCGAGTGCACAAGATATGCAGCGTGAGGTCATGCCCCAGTGACATCCGAAATGGACCCTTCTGGAAAATTTCATGAAATTCATGACCAACTGTCATGAGTCACAGAGGAGGAAGGGCTGGCGTGGGGTCCGCAGCATCCTTCCCGGAGATGGCTCTTTGCTCGGTGACCTACGGAGACTACCTTCCTCACCTCTGCTCCAACTTCGTTTCGCTTTTCTCGGTTCCCATATTGGTATTTTGCAGCTGCTTCTGCCGTAACAATGAGGATAGTTCAATTATGTTCTTGCATATGTCAGGTATAGTACGGTCTAATTTAATCTTCATTACACATCGCCATATTGCAATTATACATGCTATCCAAGTGTTAACACATATTTAAACCTGCTATTCCTTTGTCACTGATTTACAAAGGAGGTACCTGAAAAGAAGCAGATGTCATAATTACACGCTTATTCAGCTCATTTTAGACTAAGTCTCAAAGTAAATTGCAGATGAGCCAGGCATGTCTTGAAATTAATGTAGTGATAGGACACTAATGCCACGATTCATTATGGTTTGTCAAAGTGCCCTACTTCTGGAACGTGCGATAAAATTATATTAATACTCTGTGCTAATGAGATTAATGAATATGAACATGCGGGAGAAGAATAGGGTCCTTTGTTCAACTATTGAAAAAATAACATATAGGTAATTAAAAAGAATTAATCAAATCATGCACTGCCTCATTTATATTAAATTAATTTGTCTGGTTTCATTTCTAATAATTAATCACTTTTTGCAAATTACAAAGCACTTCAGGCGGATGGAAGCTCTACTGTAGGAGTTGTGATTCAGAATATTTAGAACGATCAAGGTGGTCCCTGTGGGTTCATATTAATTAAGGTTTAACAGTTTGGAAAATTGTAGCAATATTTTATGATTCATGTAATTAAACTCTGTAACAAAATGTCACAACTGCTAGTTACTTCTGCGCCTGTGATTTATATCTTCCTCCTTTTGGAAAGGAAGCAGCGGAGATGAAGTCTTCTGAAATGTGCCGACACAGTGGCGGGGCGTACAAGCTGGTGGGCTCCACGCACACTGAGGCGCTTGGTCTGGGGTGCTGAGCTCCCTGCCACCAGCAAATTCCACCGTGGGGTTATGTAAATCAGATGGAGTCAGATGATCTCACATATGGTGGAAATCTCAAGGGTCTCTCGTGGCACATTTGCCTGGAGGAAAACAAAAAGGCAAGAAGAGGCGCTTCCTTCTCAAATGGAAGGGGCTGAAGAACCGGCGCCCAGTGACCGAGGCTCCCGCGTGTCCAGCACCCACACTCCCGGGAAGAAAGGTCGCTGTCACCGTGGACACAAGACCGTCTAACGTAGGGGGCTGGTGAGGGTGCTTCCCCGGAGGTCTTCCCCCAGACTCTGGGGCCTGAGGAGGGGCTGCAGCGGGAAGCTCCCCTGAGAACCAGCCCAGGAGGCAATCTGCGCACTTTCTGGCTTGCAGACCCTCTTCCACGGAGGACTTGGAACAGAGGCCCTGGCAAGCCCCTTCCACGCCGTGGCTCTTAGGCCAAACCGGGAATCAAAGCCCCTGGGGCTCGCGTTGCCATGTAAAGTGGAGGTGTCGTCTTCCCATGCACCTTCCTGGTTCTTCTCTTCTGGTCTGGGGTCTCCAGAGGCGGACCCCCGATAGCTCCTCTGTCCCAGGGAGCACCGTTTGGAGACGGAAAGGCAGGAGAGGAATAGGCCAGGCAGCGCTTTCCTGGCTGTCCTGTCCCTGGTGCCGTGTCTCTCTCAGAGCCCGGGTCCTTCACCAAAGTCCCCGTGGCGGCACTTCCTCCAGCCCCAGCTGTCACCCTATTCCACTCGGGGGTGCTGACCTCGAGGTACCTCACTGGCCCTTGTGGTTCCCTGCCCCAGCCCTCCCCTCCACATACCAGCACGTCGTCAGTGCTTCGCCCGTAGAAGTCAGATCGTGAATTCACAGCTGGACCTCACCCCAGAGATCCTGATTCAGCCCACCTGGGGGAGAGCCCAGCAGCTGTAATTTTCAAAGTCAAAGTCACTTCGGATGGTGCTACAGCGTCAGGCAGAAACCCCCTGCATTAGCGTTTCCAGGAGGAGCTGGTGTCTCCAAAACAAATGATTGCGTAATATGGTGCAGGCTCTAAATTTAAATATACGGGTATGTTTTGTCCTCAGATGAACTCAAAGGCATAGCTGTCCCTATTGACAGAGAAACCGGAGGGCAGAAAGAAGGAATTTGCTAAGGTCACACAACTGGTAAGCAGTGAAGCTAGGATGGGGCCAGACTCCGGGGTCCGCACCACTACTCTGCTGTCATAGCAGAAGCTTTGCCAATTTATTATAAGGAATGATCTGGAAACGAGGAGACGCGGTTTGTTTATTTGCACGTACAGTCAATTACATCACGCATTCATCCATCCCGGACCATTTTAATGCGTGTGGGGGAGGAAAACTTTCTTTCTCTCTGCCTTGCTGGGCTCTTGGTTGAGATGCCCCCATGATAAAGGAGGATTAACAGGAAGCAGGAAAATAACAAGTTTCAGTTCTATGTCCATGGAAACAAAGATGCAGAGACAAGTCTGGTAGAAGCGGTCTCTTTCCATCCTGAGTCAGGGCGAGGGCGGCAGGTCTGGAAACTCAAAGGGGAGGCAGACGGTTGACAGGAACATGGAAGAGCAAGTGTCGGTAAACAAGAGCTTCCATGTCACCAGTGCACATGGAGGGCTCGGACCAGACAGGCCCGCAGAGCACCCCCAAGCGCCCCCTCTGGCTCCTGCTCTCTGCAGCTCTGTCTGGTGTCGCTTCCATCTCAAGAACAGGCCTGAGGGGCCTCCCTGGTGGCACAGGGGTTACAGTCTCAGGGCTATCAATCTATCACCAGCCACTGTGGCCTGAGTTCGATCCCCGGCCAGGGAGCTGACCCACATGGCGCAGCAGACCTCTCCTGCCCCCCCGCTGCTCCCCTCAGCAGTGGATTTTAGTGGATCCACCTGTTCTGCTCCCCACTTCTTGTCTGGTGAATCCTCTCACCACCCGCACCTCTGGCCTGCACCCCAGCTCTTGTATGCATAAATAAACAAAATAAATCTTAAAAAAAAGAAGAAGCGTGAGGGGGCAGAACAGCTAAGGGGGCAGAAACATGTTTTGTTGACTCTGCTGGGCCTTGGCCTTCTATCAAACAACCCACATGCGAGGCGGCACATTTGGGAAGGTTTGTTCTGAGTCCTTCATGAGCAACTAGTGATGTTCCAGGCCAGGAAGGGGCTACACTGAATTGATCAAGGCAGAGGAAAAAGCGGGGTCACAGACAGACAAATGGGGCTTTCGCAGGACGGCTGGATACAACGTGCTCTCTCCGGCACCCCAGACAGGGAAGCGAGTGTTCCCAGCCACGGACCTGAAGCCGCTTCCACAGCACGGGGGACACTGGAGCAGAACCACGGGCCGTCCCTAGGCCCAGGCCACGCACGGCCACTGTCCCTGGAGGACGGGACGGCCCAGGCTGGCCGGAGGGGGCCGGATGGGATGAAGAGTATTTTATGCCCAGCACCTGGATTTTGCATTTTTTTTCCCTTAAGCACAGAAGAACCAACTTTGCTTTTAAGTGACAGCAACGGCCTGACTCTCTGAGGACCGCAGGAGGGTGACTCCCCGGCACCGTGGCGTGCGAACTGCAACAGCCACGTCCGCTGGGGGAGCCTTTCGGAGGCTGCCGGGATTCAGCTGAGCGGCCTCCCAAGCCAGCAGGAAGAGGGTGGCTGTTCCCGGGGAATTTTTAATTCATTGAATTTTCTCCTCCCCGGTGCAGGGCAGCAGAGCCCGGCTATTAAACATAATGTGTGTGGTCTGGTAATGATGCTAAGCTGCCCGGTTCTGCCAGGCCTTCGGGAAGCTCTGGTCCCTCTCAGCCCACACTCAAATTGGATTAACTTGGAAATGAGAAAGACCATACATTTTTATGCCTGTGAGCGGGTGCTGGGAGTTTTGGGGCTCTCGCGGGAAAGCAACACACGCTCCCCATCAGCAGCCCCGGTGTCACATGTCTGGAAGTGGCACTAATTGGGAACATTTTATTTTGTTTTGTTTTCCTCGTAGCGCCCACGACTCCATTGTTTCAGTGGAGGGGGAAATTCATCCAGGATTCCTTTGTAGGTAATAACTTTGTTCTGCTGGTGCCATGGTGGAGGCGATACTAATGGGATGGCGAGCGGAGCCTGCTCATAGACAAATGATGATAAAGTGAAATCTTTAAGAAATCATCAAAAAAATGAGGCAGGGTCATGGGAGCCGTCTCTCCAAAGTGACAGGGCTAAAGAAGCCGCCGAGCCACCAGCCTGGGGCGCCGGGGCACAGTTATGATTTAATTCCCATTTTGACATCCATCAACACATATTAATAACTTCAGCCAGAGAAAGTTCCGTCCGGGGTGTGCTTTTAGAGTGACATGCCTGCGTCGAGGAAGCAAATTGCTGATTGCCAATTAAGCCCCAAATAAGCTCAACCGTTTCCATGCATCCCACCCTACAGTTTTGCATCATATTTCAAACAGCACTGCGGGACCCACTGACATAACCTTATTCCACGGATCCCCTTAGAAGCCAATGCCCATTTTATGAGCCCAGACCCGGTCTTGTGAAATTATAAAATCTGTTAGTTGGAAGGGGGCGGCTTATGGGTGGCGAGCCCCCCCGTCTGAGGCAGGATGCCCTCCTGCACCACGGACACTGGTCGTGTTCCAGACCTGGTCGTTCTGAGACATTCTCGTAAGCCAAGGCGGCAATGTGGTTTGCCAGGGGATGTGTGGGGTACAAGCCAGCGTTCTTCCTCTTTCTCTCTCTCCCACTCTCTTCCTCTCCGTGTACATGTGTGTGTAAATCAACATAGGTGAAAAGATTCCCTTCCCTTTGGCTTTCATTATAGAGCAAGAATATTGAAAATCTCAGTGATCTGAGGGACGCGTCGATACACAGTTGAGATACACACAAAGGCTCTCCACCGAGGGCAGTTCTGGAATACCTCCCATGCCGGGGGAACATTTGACAAAAACTAAATAAATTTCCGTTGTGGTGAGTGCAATTGGGGTGCAACTGGCATCTACCAGGGAGAAGTCGGAGACAATAATAAACACGTTACAATCTATAAGACAGCCCTTTGGGAAGTTCCCATTATCTTACCCAAAGGACCACGGTGTTGTGCTCAGCTCTACGGATACGTACACATTTAGACACACAGAGAATCCACACACGCACAATTAGCAGTGACAGACAGAGCTCCATCCCCCTCATAGAAAATGTATGTTCCCTTGAGCCAAAATCTATTTCCCATTTAGTCTTAGATCTGCTCCTTGGAAAGACAGAAATTCAGTTCATCCCTCTTCTTCCCACAGCCTTCAAATATAGGAAGCAGGTGCACGATGACCTCTTCCACAGTGATAACCTCCAGAACCAGGCACCCCCCGTTCATCGCCACGTCCCTCTGAACATCTGAGTTTCCAGTACATTCTTCACCATTTTGGTGGAAAATCACAAAACAATAAAAGCTGATTAAGGCACAGAGGATGATGGGATGATGATTAAGGGAAAAATCAGAGTACTGTAAGATGAGAGGGAATTTGTTGGAAAAATATTTTTATATCTCAGAATTCAAAGGACTCCCCAACTCCCTGGCCCTTGGAAGAGAGAACAGGATTGGGCTCTATAAGAGGAGTCAGATCTCTCTTTACCCATTATCAAATCTTTAAGCCTAACGCAAAGGTTGGAAAGTTTTAGGTTCTCGGTCATTATTCGAGGGAGGGAGGAAGGGGGTGGGCGTGAAGGTGGGAAGGAGAGCAGAGCAGAGGGAGGAATGGACAGGCCAGAAGAAGGAAATGCTCATAAAAAAGGAATTAAGTCAACAGCCAACCTCCAGGAATGTTCTTTGTCCCTTTTAGGAGCCACTGCTCTATGAAAAACAAGGAAACTGTCAGCAAAAATAAGCACCCAGCACATGTGTGAGGCACTGACTCCTTCCCTTTAAAGACCTCCTAGCTTTAATTCTTTGACTTCTGTTTGTGATGCTAAATTTCTTGCTGCCTCTTTAAGCTTACAACATGTTTGGGGCTTTGCAACATGCAAGTCTGTTATTAGAGATTCTGTTGAATTATTCAGGGCTAAATCAAGATGCGAAGACACCTTTTTTGAGACAGAAAATTGGCAAACACTCTCTAAGATGCCTTACAGCCAAAAAAAAAAAAAAAAAGAGCCCAGAAATTCTTCTGCAGCTGTTGTATTTACCATAAAATTGATAATTATAGAAAAAAAATTGTTACCTGCAGAAGAATGGCATGTGATCCTCGAGTTCTTTTGTCTCCAGTGTCAGGATGAGCTTTATAGCCACAGTCCCACCAGAGATGCTCTTAATCTGACACCCAAGGGGTTAATTCTATCCCTTGAAGCTTCTGAAACATGACTGGGGTAATGCGCCATCAATATCAGAAATCAACATTAAGTGAAGATCCCTTTCCCTTTGACTTTCATTACAGGCCCAAGAATATTGAAAACCACAGCGACCCAGGGGAGGGTGTCAAAACACACTTGATACACATCAAAAAGAACTGCATCGGCAAGGCTGCAGGAATCAATCGCCTTCCCTTCCAAAATGCTGACCCCAAACGCAGGACTTCTGCAAAGTGTAGTGAAATTTCCTAGAAAGTTCCTGAATGTAGTCCAGGTGTGGCATTAGGTAACAAATTCTCTGAAGAGATAAAAGTGAATCCTGGCAACTTCCAGCAGCTAAGACGTGCTCCATATCTCGGTCAACTCCAAAAGAAGGTAGAAGGAGATCAAGCTGACAGACAACAATAATGACTATCACGTGCATGGTGTGATGCATGGAGCTTGGGCATTGGCGTCAAAGCTCTTATTTCTAAATTCTGATAGAAGTTAGTATCAAGAAGTAAGCAAGTGAGTATCTAGAAATGTAATCTGTGTAATTTAGTGTCAATCAGAAAAGGCAGAGTTATGCTCTCCTCTGAAGAAATCGGTGCACAAAACTTCAAGGAATTTCTTTCCCGTTTTTTGGATTATGCAATCATTTTCAATTTTAATAAAATGCATAATTTTATATTCCATAGAGGGAATATCTGTTCAATACTGATAAAATTTTAGAATTATTTCCTATAAAAGCTTAGTATTTGGAGATGAATCTACCAGGACATGGTTGCTACTGTTACCATGTTCCCATCCTCGACCCATTCTTATTAATTTTGACAAAAGTTAAAATACAGAGAAGTACAAAACATAAGACAAGAGAGTCACAGACCACAATCCAGAATTACCTAGTATTTTGATTTACTTATTATCACGGGTATCTAATTGATCTGGAGAACTTCACCCATGTCATAAGAAGCATTAGAAAGGAAGAGACTTTTACAGTATTGATTTAGAAGAACAGAAGAGATTCTAGAAACATCTTCAGGGAATTTTGATCCAGTGTTCAGTTCCGCCAGCTCTCACATCAAGCTACTCTTCCCCACCTCCCCATGATAAAGGAACTGGAGCTGTATGCTGAAGTTCTGAGAGTTAAGCATCATGCCAACAGCTTATCAGCCCACTGATGTCCACTAGCAATCAGGAGATTTTCAGATTGCAAAGCCTGAATGAAGGCCTCAGCTAGAAGCTTCCACTGAGGTCTTTACTAGGGGCTGTTAAATGGCATTTCTGAAGCTGGTGAAAGCTAATCTGCTGCTGTGGCCAGGATGACTTCTGTCCATCCCAATCGTGTGTGTGCACACAAACACCCTCACACACACACATCACTTTTTCTTTATTATTGCCTAGTGTGCCATGTGCCTGAGGATCAACAGACATGGTGAGGGGAATGGACCTATAGACAATTCAGATTAAGTCTATGAATAAACTGCTTTGAGTCTTAATCTGCCTGAGGAAAGAAACTTTGGGTAAGAAGATTCCAGAATGGAGCTAAGACCTAAACCCTTAGCACTCATCCCAGACATAGTAAACAACTCAATCATTTTAAATCGCTTTTTAAAACAATGCTGGGGCTGGATTGCCAGAAAGGTGCCACATTTTCCTCATTTAGTCTTTTTTTTTTTTTTTATTTTTTAAATATTAAATTTTATTTTTATATTCCCCCATACAATTGCAAACGCCCCATTCTGACCCCATCCTTCCCCTCCCGCCCCCCCACCCCCCAAAAAGTGTCTCTGGTTCATAGTTTTTTTGTTGATTTTGATTTTCACTTTCTTATATTCATTTTCCTGGTCCCTTATTTAAGTTTTCTAGAATAGAAAATCCAGAAATAAACCCACAGATTTATGGTCAACTAATCTTTGACAAAGGAGCAAAGACTATGCATTGGAGCAAAGAAAGTTTGTTCAATAAATGGTGCTGGGAAAACTGGGTCGCTACATGCAAAAGAATGAAGCTTGACCACTACCTCACACCATACACAAAAATCAACTCAAAATGGATTAAAGAACTAGACATAAGACCTGAAACCATAAAATACATAGAAGGAAATATAGGCGAAACACTACGGGATCTGCACATCAAAGACATCTTTACAGACACATCACCCAAAGCAGTGATAGTGAAGAGAAAGATAAACAGCTGGGACTACATCAAATTAAAGAGCTTCTGCACAGCAAAAGAGACAATAACAAAAACAAAGAGAAACCCCACCAACTGGGAGAACATTTTTGCACCCAACACTAATGATAAAGGACTGATCACAAAAATCTGCAAAGAGCTGATGAGACTCAGCAACAACAAAGAAAATAATCCAGTCAAAAAATGGGCAGAAGAGCTAAAAAGAAACTTCTCTGAAGAGGAAATGCAAATGGCCAACAGACATATGAAAAAATGTTCAACATCACTTGTAATCAGGGAAATGCAAATCAAAACTACCATGAGATACCATCTCACACCAGTGAGAATGGCACATATTAAAAAAACTAGCAACAACAAATGTTGGCGAGGATGTGGAGAAAAAGGAACTCTTGTGCACTGTTGGTGGGAGTGCAAACTGGTCCAACCACTATGGAGAGCTGTGTGGAGATTTCTGGACCTACTAAACATAGAGCTTCCTCATTTAGTCTTAGGGAGGCATTGCTAAGTGTAGCAGTGCAGAGTGAGATCATATCTCAATAATCCAAGAGCAGTTATGCTTATTTTCCTTTACAGGTTTTTGCAAATAATTATTGAGCACAAGTTATAACCCATGGCTCTGTTATCGAATTACAATTTAGTCTACTACTATTTCCTTGGACTGTATGTAAGAGAAAAATCTATTAGCTTAAACAGTAAATTATTTTGTTTATGCAACAAGTTCAGAGATAAGTTGTCCAGAGCTGTTCCTAAGAATCCACAAGGTCATAAGGGACCCACCCAGGTTCATTCCACCTCCTTCCTTCCATTTTCAGAATATAGCTTTTATCCTCATGGGCACAATAAAGCTGTTGTGCTTCCAGAAATCATAGCTGCAGCCCAGGTGGAAAAAAAATGAAAGGGTCCAGAGTCAAAGAAAATTGCCTTTTCCTGTGGGAAGGGATGATGCCTCCTGTGTCTCATGGACCAGAACATTGCCACATGGCCATCCTGAGCTACAAGAGAAATAGAAGTGTTGTTTTTTTTTTTTTTTTTTTTAAGTGGAGTCTTTGCCACTCTGAACAAAATAGGAAGTCTCATAGTAAGAAAGAAATGAAGATGAATGTTGGGTAACTAGCATCAGCTACAATATTATAATATAGTGATTAATTGTCTCTCACGAAGCTCCATGAGAGAGAGGCCCACCCCCGTCGTGTTCATCATTATATTCCCTGTGTCCTCACAGGGCACAGAGTATGAGCGAAAGGAGGCAGGACAACAAGAGGAGAGGGGAGAAATAAGGAGAGAAGGGAGGAAGAGAGAAAGGAGGAAAGAATTGAGGGAGGAAGATTAAAGAACGAGCAAAAATTAACACAGGTGGAATAAGCGATGAAATTATTTGGCAAATTATAGAACAAATCCTGCCCACCACTTGCTTTTGTAAATAAAGCTTTATTGCAACACAGCAACACCCATTTGTTGACGTACAGCTTAAGGCTGCTTCTCCCCTACAGCTGAGTAGTTGTGACAAACTGGGTGGCTCACAAAGCCTCAAGTGTTTACCAAGTGGCCCTTTACAGAAAAAGTTGGCAGATCTTCGGAATCAACGATTGATGATTCCTTAGGTTAGGAGATGAATCTTACCAAAGGGTTACTTAAAATCAAATTCATAACGTGGCAGTGTGTGCGAGGAAAGGCCAGTCCACATTGCCCACGGCCCTGACCATTATACTCAACTCGGCCTCCTCACCCACCACGCTACACTCCTTAAAGGCCGGCAGGCAGCGCTGCTTGTAACACAGACACTGTGTTTTTGGGGTTTTCTGATTTAAACTGTGTGGCCATCGCGGCGGGGAAGCCCCTGCCTATCCGCACAGTGGCCTTGCTTTTGACCCAGAAAACAAGATGGCGCCACGCTCATCATGGCGTCGCTGAGGGAAGCAGCCCGCATCGCAGGGGCGTTCAGGACGATGGGAGAGTTAGCTCGGCCTCTGGGCCTCTGCTTCTCCTGCTTTGCTTTGCCCAGGAGGGTGAGACAGGAGGCTAACCAGAGCCGGTCCTGCCACTCCGCGCCTTCTGGTCCCTTCTCTGGGAAGACTGGAGGTCTCCTCAGCTTACGGGTCCCCAAGGAACCTCCGGGTGGGTGGGGTGGGGGTGAGCTAATATCCAGGCTTCCTTCTTCCCACCAGGCCGGGGCGGCGCGAGGGGGGCAGTGTGCTGGGCCGGCGACAGGCCCCACCCCAGAAACGCGGGGCTTTTAAAGACCTTTCCCCTCCTGCCAGGGTTTACAGGACAGTGTCCCCGCCGGTGGGAACGCTCCCACGGGCCCAGTCCCAGCCCCGGCCCTTCCCTGCCTTCGCGTGCCCTCCCTCGAAACAAGGCCAGATATTTATTTCCCTTCCCCGGTGTCTTTAAATTTGGACAAATTTTAATTTGGAAACAGATGTTAAGAAGAAACGTGGGCATCACCCTCCCCGAGCCTGAGAGTCTGCTCCCTGCGCTCCCTGTCGCCAAACCCCCCGCGTCCCTCCCCGCAGGGCAAAGGCCACGCGGAGCAAAATGCCAAACCACCTTTTTACAAATAAACCTGTGACCAAACTGTGGCCGTAAAACTTTGAAAACCGCTCTGATTGAGACATTTGGACTAATTACCAGGGAGCAGCGGCCACGGGCCCTCTCCTAATGCTGTTTATTACATTCCCTCCTTACGGGGACTCCCTGGGGTTGGTTTCTGAAATAAAGATTTAATTTGAGGGTAAATCAGAACAACAAAAAATGTAGCTCATTGTAAACAATAGTATCCCCAGCCCAGCTGAGCCCCTCGATGTAGAAACAGAAGTCCTCATCCTCCCGGTACTGTAAACACGCGAGAGGCTATTTATTGTGACTACATGTGTGTGGCCTGGCATGAGGGAAATGGGGAGCATTTTCGTGACTGAGAGACATAAACATCCAATACTGCTCGCATCATTCTCCCAGTTTTAAAGTTATCAAATCTAAATATTAATTTTAATAGAAAGGTTAGGAAACTGGAAACTGCGCTCTGTACTGAAGGCATCAGAATAACATCACTCGGGGAGGGCGCCCCGGCATTCCAGGGAGATTAGGGGGGCAGGTGGGGTCCAGACGGGGCCCGTGAGATATGACATGTGTCATAAACAGAGGCTTAGGCCCCATGGCTCCCTACCAACCCCGAGTCCTGCCCAGTCAATGTTCTTTAACACGAGGCAGGATGTACACAGGCAGGAGGCCTTGCGAGGAAAGGAACCCTCTACTGCCCATGAGAGTCCACCGGCCCGTCTTGGATCTGGACTCTGGAGAGGGGGCCATGTGGCTGTCGCTAGCCCAGCACCCCTCACCCCCAAACCTCACGATGGGTGGGTGCGGCCCCCTGAAGGTACATTAGGGGTTTTTTGCTGCCCGTGTGCAGGGAGGCCCAATTCCAGATGAAAGCAGGAAGCACATTTCACAGCCTTCTCGCCTCCAGGGACTCATGGATCGGGTCCTCTCCGTTTCGGACATCATCCGACATTTGTCCTCTTTTCTCTGGCTGCAAAGGACACAGGCTCAGGCAGAAACCACAGCCCTGAAGGTCGTCTTCACTGGGAGTAAATTGCCTGGCAGGGGGCTGGAGTCCAAAGTCCCAGGTTTTTTGTTTTTGTTTTTGTTTTTTTTAAAGATGTATTGACTTATGCACACAAGAGCTGGGGCCCTACTACTACCACCTGTAGCCTCTCCCTAAGGATTTCCATGGAAGGAGAGTTCCACGGGGTCACTCCTGTCCTAGTCACAGGACTCCTGTGGTTACACAGTCACATAAAACTGGAAATGCTACATGGAGGGACATTAGACAGATGTTTTTTTGACTTAGGGGACTTTTCAGAGCCTTTTGTGTATACTGGAAACTTCCATTGGCCACAGTATGTGTGTTTCCAAATTCATTGGAAGACTGACTCTTTTGTTCTACGTTTAGCCAGAAAAAATCATGTGTCAAAAAGCAGAGCCCGGGAGTCCCTTGGTAAGACCATTTCTGTGCTGACACGAGGCTGCCCTGCCCTGCTTTGTACAGGAGCAACCAATCCACGGAGCCAGGGGTCCCCCATGCCTAGTTTGCTCTAGCCCCAGATCCAGTTTCACAGGCTTAATGTCTCAAGTCACGGATGTTTGTTTTGAAGGCTCCACCCCGCGGGACTCTGCTGCAGGTGAAACAGCGGATACCATCACTGACCACACGCTGGGCACCTCGGCATCTGGGGGACCAGCAATTCATGTATGTGACAGTCTCGCAGCAAACCTCTCAAGCCAGGGCCTGGGAGACATTTAGCTGAGTAGCCTTGTCCTGGACGGATGCAGCAGCACAGAGAAGGGGCAAGAAATGTGGGGGTTGGAACATCAGGGAACACTTCCAGAAGGAAGTGGAAAATAAGGGAGACCCTGAATAGCAGGGAGCAGCAGAAATGACCTGGACTCATTATTTCAAGCAAAAAAGGGAAAAAGCCCTTTTTTTGCATAGCAGTGTTACTAGGTCAGTTTCCTGGAACATGGAATATAAGCGCAGATGGACGTGAATTTGGATGCATGAATTGCACCCCAGAACCTCCCCACTTCGAGGCAGGGGAGCACGCCTCTTGAAACCTGCACGGGTTCATCAGTGACCTGTGGGGGGTGGGGGTGGCAGGGTTCATGGGCAAGGCAGATCAACTGCTGAAAATAGATACATAAGCCAGGTAGAGAGGATGTGGGTGCAACCTCACTGGCATCTATTATGAATAGCAGAGACAAAAATGCATACATCAACACAAGATTTTCATGCAACACTACGAGAACAGACTGCGTCGAGGACAGAGGTGAAACGCAGTATTGAATCAGGCAACATAGGTGGACTCCACGGACAATTTCCAGAAACCTTTTGTGGGAGGAACAGATGCCCTAAGGTAGAGCCCCCCTTCCTGACATAATATATTTTGAATGTGGCCTCCTCGGTGATTTGATTGCTTTTTTCCCCTATATCTGATTTTATTGCTGCCATCCATCTACATTCTCCAACCAACACTAACAGAACCTTCCTAACAGAACCCAGTGTGCTGAGGCGTCAAATAAAAAGCTACATGGGCAATTTGCTGTCTCCTTTCTTGCTTCTTGTTGGGTTTTGGCACGGTTTCCCTCTAAAAATCTTCTTTTGGATAAACTCAGTAGTAATCCTCAGGGAGGCATAAAATAAGACAGATATGGGTTATGATATTGTTTAATATTTGCAAACAGCGAGAGGAAATGAGTCATTGGAGCAACATAAGCAATGATAACTCAGCTGAATATGACGGAGATGTTAAAAATAAGGTGTTGTTTACAAGTGAATAAACTTCCTGATCATCCTGCTCCTCTCCAGGGAGACGGAGGGGAACAGGCAAAGGTTCGTGACATTCCCCAAGTTTCACTCGATTTTTCACGGGCTGTCACGGCCGGGGGCTCTCCTGCCTGCAAGTGCCAAACTGCAGATACCCTGGGCGGCTCTTGTGTGGTTGTTCCGTGGCCCCCACTTTGAGCTCCTTCGCCTTGGTTTTCCTGCAGGTTCCCAAAGTGAAGCATAGGAGCTGTTTAAAGAACAAGCCCTCATTTGTATTCATTACTGTTTAATTCTGCTTTCCTGGCTCTTCCCCACTTTCCTTAACTGAATCTCGGGACCCAGACAGTAGCGCCGTACTCATCAGATTCTAATAATGGATTACGCAAATCTGTAGAAGTATCTTGAACTCAAGTGTTAACATCTTCCAGAGGCAACGCATTTCTTTCATCAGAACTCACTGATCACTTATCATGGGTCATTTTCTCTTGCTCACCCACCACTGTAGATTATATAGGTAAGACATCAGAACAACGTTTTAGTAAGAGAATTTGGTCCATTTAGTACTTAGCTAACTTTCTTTTGCCCCTTGGCATGCATTCTCAAGAGGCTGGTAGAAGGGCCTCCCTGGTGGCACGGGGGTTACAGTCTCAGCACTATCGAGCTATCGCTAGCCACTGTGGCCTGAGTTCAATTCCCAGCCAGGGAGCTACCCACATGGAGCAGCAGACCTCTCCTGTCTCCCCGCTGTTCCCCTCAGCAGTGGATTTCAGTGGATCCGCCTGTTCTACTCCCCACTCTGTCTCTGGTGAATCCTCTCACCCCCCACCTCTGGCCTACACCCCAGTCCTTGTATGCATAAATAAATAAAATAAATCTTTGGGGGAAAAAAGAAGCTGGTAAGATTATAAAGAACTATGCCAAGATGACTTTGCAGTCAGAGCTTTCATGTGATTCAGGTTTAGTGCATGGGATGCCCTCTGTGAGATTTGGAAGATAGAAATTAGACAGTGATGTTATTTCTCGGGCCAGAGCCTACAGTGGGCACATGTGTTTCTTATTCCCTGATTACGTGTCCCATTGTCAGGGACCCAGGTTTGTGGACGTGAGACAGCAGTGGGGAAGTGCTAGAGAAACGTTTTCCTATGGGGTGACCTCAACATACAACCTCAGTGCCCTTTTCTGTATGTACATTATAGTTCAATCAAATTTCAGATTATCAATCCCCTGACTTGTGATGCACCCATTTTTCAATAAGTTTGAAAGTCCTAATTTCCTTTATTGAATACGTCTCTGATTGTGATCGAGAGTACACAGGTCCCTCCCTAGGACAACAGCAACACACTTCACTCCCAAGACCACATGCAGGGGATGGATCTGAGTTTGGTAAAGGAAGCCGTCCAGTGGTGAAAGGACCACTCTAATGGCTGCTGAGCTGGTCATCACAGGCGGTAGTTTCAGAAGAGATGGACAAACCATACGATGGGATGACAGGGACAGTGGAGAGAAGCTCACTACCAAGCGGTCCTGGAGGCGCTATCATGTCTACTGTCCTGCCTGACTCTGAGATCGGATGATCTGAGCTGAGCAGCCTCGGTGAGATGCTGAGTCAGGTGATCAGCCTCTCCACAGAGCTCCCAGTCGTCAATATCACCAAAGGGTCTCATCGCACAGACCCTATCCAAGCTGCTATGAATTTAAGCAAAACATCAAATCTATTAAAAATAAGGAAGAGGCTTTCTGGTTTCAAATAGTGGTGGC
This sequence comes from Talpa occidentalis, assembly GCF_014898055.3. Lineage (NCBI taxonomy): Eukaryota > Metazoa > Chordata > Mammalia > Eulipotyphla > Talpidae > Talpa > Talpa occidentalis. The sequence goes on from NW_023601754.1 coordinate 3,065,240, forward strand.
GTGCGAGAAGACAAAAATCCCACCATTAAAAAGTAAGCCGCCGACAAACAGAATCTAGAGAAACTTTGATGGCACAAAGCAATACAACCAGATTGAAGAGCCCACGGGGTGAGGGGACTTATTATCCCATATTGCTGCTTTGCTCTGGATCAGAATCCCCAAGATGATCCGAATCAGGAAACTGCTGGCTCTTTATTTCCATGATTGTTCATCGCTGAAATGAGGACATTTGCGGATCATTTCCCTTCACTCTTGGGAATGACTCTCCTTTGATCTCCATTCACAGATTATAAGAATGGAGAATACCTGTTGTCATGAAAAACCCTGCTTGCATACACTGTGCAAAAATGAAAAATGATGTAAAAAATACATAAAATCAAAAAAAAGAAAAAAAAAAAAGAAAAACCCTGCTTGGATTCAATAAACTCTTCCGGTACACTGTCTCACAGGCGAGGTTAATTATACATGTAAATACAGTATCACAAAAACAGAGAGAGGCACAAGAATCACTGTGGTTGTCTGAGGATTAAAGAAGACATCCCTTTTCTATTTTGATGGACTTTAAGCATTTAAAAGAGAGGATACGCTCCATCAGAGTTTACATGGAAAGTACAAGACCGCGTTCCTAGGCATTGCCAGATCTACTACGGTATTTGTTTTGGAAGTACAAGGTTTTTTTACCAGTGTGGCTGATCAACTGGGGAACAACTTGCAAATTATGGAAATGTTGCTTATGCTCAATTTCTCCTGTGAGAAGTGCTAGGTGAGCATAGCACCTGATGGAAGCCAGGTAGGAATTCACAGCATACGCATGGCCCACCTCAGACCTCCACCTGCTCCCTCTGCACACCTCTGCCCCGCCATGTCCAGCTACCCCCGTGTTTGAATTTTCAGGCAGATTTTGGGTAAACCCCTTTTTTTCCACGCTGTCACAGACACCAGGAGTTATAGTCCCTCCAACATTCATTTCTACAAGCAAACTCTGAGTCTCTTTCAACGGCCATAATGTATACTTACTGTAGTATTTATGTATTTCTTAACCATTTAATGTGGCACCACACATGTTATTAGTTTCATGTGGCATTTACTTTTTAAAAAAAGATTTTATTGATAGTTTCTGAGTGCAACATGCCTACCCCATATGCCACTGAAGTCCTGTAGTTTTTACTGTGATTGTGCAGTGGGGTGATTTTTAGGAAGTTGTGTGCTGAATCATAGTAGGACCCAGCAATACCCCTGAGAGACAACACTAGAAGCCCGTCCCCTGGAAAGGGAACTGCAAGTCAGTGATGGAAGGGAAATTTGTTTTTCGTTGCATTTTCTCTTGTAATATGTTCCCAGAGGAAACAGATCTGTTAATCTAGCACTATGATAAAAGAACCCAGATTTCAAATTTTCTATTTTCATACAAACCTAACTCGGATGCACCTCTGCAAAACAGAAGAGGGTCGCCCACTGACAATTAAAACTAGATTTCATGTGCTTCCTGGCTGAGTTAGTCTAGTGAGATAAGACTATATAAAGGACTGAGGATGTGCAGCACAGAGAAAATGCTTAATAAAAATGGAGTGAAAAGTAGAATAGATGGATGGGCAGCAGGTGACATTCTGGGGAGACAGCACTTAGAAAAGATCCCAGGTGGTCTGACTCCAAATCCCAGGTGAACGCCAGCCCTTCCCAACTGGACAAGGGGACTGTTCTGGAGAAAAGGAGCCGGGACCCTCACGGCATTTTCTCTGTTGTGTGCCGAGGCTACTAGTTATTGTCACTCTCTCCCCTGCTGTAAAATATTTTATCGGTTGCTCCACTTTGCAGTATTTTGGCTAAAGCTCTTAACTGTCATAAATGCGTCCAACTGTCTGCCAAAAAGGAATAATAAATAATTATTATGTGAGTGACTGATTTACTCTGAAAAAACATGAAAGGCCTCGAAACCTGGAGTTTCCTGCCCCACATAATGCGTGTGAGAGAAATGAGCATCAGTAATCACTGTCAACAGCCTCTTGTAACTAAGAATTGAATCATTTATCTGTCCAGCATGTGTAAATTATCATCATCGTCTATTCCACAGAAAGGCCTAACGGCAATTTATGTTATAAAAATAATAAGATATGAGGGCTTAATGGAAATCGCTTCTTGTTGCTCTACCTGGAACGCCAGGTCCAGGACGGCGAGAATGCCTGCCTTTCAGGTGAAGGGTGGCCATCTGCCTGTTCAGAGTCAGCGTCCTTATTTGTATATTTTCTTCTTACTTCAACCAAATTCAGAGCAGAGAGCTTGCTGGTTATAATTATGAGATGACCTTTCCTTACCTGCTTCAAGGACGCTTCCCTTTATGACCAGCGAAGATGATACCAGGGAGCAAACGAGCTCTGAGCACTGAATAATTGTTACTGTTCCAGCAGCCTCTGAAAATATTATCAGGGCTCCAAGCCACTACATATCCATCATGTCCTTCTGGGAGCTTCTGTGTTTTTGCTTTTCCTGAACCTGACTGATTTTAACTTGAGACACTCAATAGCCCCTGAAGGATGCCAATGTTCTGTTACCTTCACCTTGAGTATCTGTAGACTCCCTTGGAAACGCCAAAGAAAGGGCTTTGAGAAGGAGAAACTTACATGCTTGGAAGTACTTAAGAATAGGGAGTGTATCATTCCTTCTGTCCTCAGCAGTGAGCCTTTGTGGATTAACATACAGAGGACATAGTGTCCATCCTATGCAGAGAGAAAAAAAATATTGTTCACTGCTTGACCGACCGAGGACGCTGTTCACGTTTTGCAGCTCATCAGGTTCCCTAGACAAGCTCAGATGTCTTAGCTGGAGCTTACAGGAATGGTAGTGGGAACAGCTGGAGGATGCAGTCAGGCGGGCGGGGAGACTGAGAGTTGGTGGGGAGACGGGAAAGCCAGCTCGGAGTCCCCTGCTCGCTGGCAGTGCTGAATGGTCATGTGTCCAGACCAAAAACATGGAAATTCAAAGGTATCTAGGACATTATCTCTCACCTCGAGAAATCTTGCAGGTGACTTGGAAATGCAGGTATATCATTGTTTCTCCTGGTATAGCAATTTCGCTTTTTTTTTTTTTTGGCATAGAAGAACTGGGGTGTAGCTCAGAGGTGTGGGGGGTGAGAGAACTCCCCAGAGACAGAGTGGGAACAGAACAGGCAGATCTACTGAAATACACTGCTGAGGGGAGCAGTGGGGAGACAGGAGAGGTCTGCTGCACCATGTAGGTAGCTCCCTGGCCAGGGATCAAACTCAGGGTGAAGTAGCGATATCACTGACTTAACCCCTAGGCTACCAGGGAGGCCCAGCGATTCTACTTTTAAGAATCTTTTCTACTCTAGTTAAATTGTTTGTAAAAGGGAAGGGAATCTAGTAAGGAATATCTACAAAGAACTCCACAGTCAACATCAGAGTGAATGTTTTTTCTGAAAGCGATCAGAAACCAGCCAAAGACGCCTAGTCTTGCACCCCCATTCAGTATTGCATGGAAAGTGCTCACAAATCTGTTAGTCCACAGTAAGAAGTAAAAGACGTTCAGATTAGAAAGAAAAACAAAACTGCATCTGTTCACCAAAGCATGAAAAATTGCATAGAAAAATCAGGGAATCTATAAAAAACTCCTAGAACTAAAGAGTATGTTTAGCTAGGTTGCAAAATAAAAAGTCAGCATGCAAGTTATTGATTATATTCCTGTGTACTAGCAAACAGACTAACAACTGTAAATATTTTAAAGTTATACCATTTACAATGGCTTCACAGAATGAAACTATAGCTATAAACCTTTTTTAAAAAAGTGCAGGATCTATATGCTAAAAACTGTACAACACCAACGAATGTGTCAGAATCTACATAAGCACGAGGACAAGCTATATCCATGAAGCAAGAGTTGATATGGCTACCATGTCAGTTATCCCCAAACAGATGCATAGATTTAATGTAATCTCGATTGAAATCCTAGCAAGAGTCTCTGTAGATATGTACTATGCAAGACTGAAATGCTTTATGGGAAAGAGAATGGAACTAGAAGAGTTGAGATAATTTTAGAAAATAGAGAAGCTGAAAGACGGATGTTACCCAACTGGGGATGTACTACAAAGCCATCGTAGTCAAGATAGTGTGGTGTCGATGGAAGCCAGACACCAGTAGAAAAGGGAAAATCCAGAAATGTGATGGTGGGCATAAATATGTGAGTTGATTTTAGAATTTTTGACAAAAATTTAATAGAAATGGGGCAGTCTTTTCAACAAATGATACTGGAAAAAAACTGTACACACACACACACACACACACACACACACACACACATAGAACCTTGACCCCCAGCATGACACTAGTTAAAACATTAACTCAAAATGGATCACAGGCCTAAATATAACAGTATAAATCTCTCAAAATTAAACTCAACTAAACTTTCATTCCCATGAGTTAGGCAAAGACTTCTTAGACATGACATTAAAAGCATGATACAGAAAAGAAAAAATAAATAGGAAAAAATGAAGGACTTTATAAAAATGAAGGATTCTTTTGCATGAAGATAATTAAGAGGATAAGAAGACAAGCCACAGACTGGGAGAAATTATTTATAAATCACACAGGTACAGAGGACTTGCAGCAAGGACACTCAAAGACCTCTGAAGACACAGGAAGGAAATAAACAACCCAATTTTTAAAAACAGGCGAAATACTTGAACTAACACTTCACCAAAAAAGTTACACGATGCCAAGTAAACACAAATGAAAGACATTCAACATGATGAGTCGTTAGGGGAATGCAAATATTAAAAATAACAATGACACATGGGACCACACACCTACTGGAATGATTAACATTTTTTTATTTTCATAAAGTGAGTTGCATTTTTTTTTTTATTTATACAAGTGCTGGGGTACAGGCCAGATGCGCGGGAGGGTGAGAGGATTCACCAGAGACAGAGCAGGGAACAGAACAGGCAGACTGACAGAAATACACTGCTGAGGGGAGCAGCGGGCGAGACAGGAGAGGTCTGCCACACCATTTGGGACCCTCGCCAGCTGGCCAGGATCGAACCCACGCTGCAAAGGCTGTGCACAGCTTCACAGCGCTGTGTTCAACCACCTGTGCCACCATGGGAGGCCCATGATTAACATTTTTAAAAATGAGTAATGTCAAGTGGGAGAGCTGGAGAGCGTGCAGACGGCACCGCCCTTCTGGAAACCACTCCAGAAGTTCCTTAAAATGTCCAAAACACATTGGCCATAGGAACCAGCATTCCTATTTCTAGATATTTATACTACAGAAACAAAAGCACAGCTCATATGAGAAACTGTACACAAATGTTTAGGGTGGCCTTATTTGAAACGGCCCAGACTCTACAGTGGGCGGGATGAATAAGCAAACTGGGACGTTCAGATAGGGGGTGCTGCTCAGAAACAAAATGGGCTGACTGTTGGCAATGTACAATGCGGGTACATCTCAAACACATCATGCCAAATAAAAAGACACCCCCTGTAAAGCTTATAAACACTCTCATTTCATTGCTATGACATCCTGGGAAAGGTAGCACCGTAAGAACAGAGCAGATGTGGAAAGTGTGGATAGGGCTGGAATTTAACACAGAAGCAAGAAGGAAACCTTTGGGCTGTTGAGATTGCCCCACACCCTGCCTGCCACCAGCACAAGAACGTGTCCATGAGTCAAAAGTCCTAGCACTGTACACCAAAAAGAGTGAATAATACTGTATGTAAATTTAAACTATTAACACATTAATTTTAAAATGAAGTAGGTAAAAATTAATCAAATTAAACAAACAAAACATATTTTTCAGGACAACTGTAACCCATCTGGGGGCCAAATTTTCTCTATAAGCCTCTCCGATCCAGCTCCTGATCTGAACAAGGCGTCTGATCAAGACAGAGGCTACTGCAAAATTCTTAAAAGGAGGCCCAGAAAGGGAGAAATAATCGCCAAAGTCACACAGCTCGTTCGTGCAGTCCTAGCGCCACGTCCAGCTGCTTCCTTCCATCTCCCCTGGCCTTTGAATGCAGGTTGTGCCCAGAGTCGAACCTCCACGGTGGCCTGAAATGGGAGCTGCCTCTCAACTACCGATTTTTGAGGAAGAATAGCAGAGGCAGGAAACTAACCCCACGACCAAAAGGGTAAACAACGCCTAATGGCTCAGCGTTTACAAGAAGTATATTAAAAATTATGACCTCGACAAACAACCCAGTGAGAATCTGGGGGCAACAGACACAGAAAGATTTAACTGTTGAAATCATTCTGTCAAAAAAAATGAGCGGTGTTCCAGGGAAGGCTGTGGGCTCCGGCCGGCCCCCAGCAGACAGGCCCCCGCGCAGGCCGCTATTGATTCTGAACCAATCTCGCACATGATAAATGAGAATGTGCTTAGGAGAGGATTCAGTCACGAGAGCCCCCAGATCAATCAGCTTGTCAACAGGCAGACGAAATTCAATTTTTATTCTTAGTAAACTCTGATTTGGTGGCAGACCATCGTTTCTGTGGAAATTGCTTCACAAAGGCCGAGGGGCAGGCGTGAGAACATGGAAAAAGATAATCTTTTCAAAGCATTTTAGAAGTGAAGATTTGGGGTTTCTGAGTGGAGGCAGCGGCCCCCACAGCCCGCCTTCTTTGGCCGAAAGAACTAGTGGGGCCAGCTTTGTGCCGTGCACAGATGGATTTTCTTCACTATTCTCCGAACCAGCCCCCATGGGTAAAAGCTCACCTCGTCAGGGCACCCCGGGTTTTGTAGGGGAAGCTGGTGATCCCAGGGTGCAGCTGAGACGGATGCATAGGAAGAGCGTCTATCCAATTGATTTAAACCATATGAAACTGCCCCTTGGGTAGGTTTTTAAGAAGTCACATATCAGCAATTTTCTATGGTTGAACCGAATCCTCTTCTCTCTCCCCTTATATTCCTTAGCCAAGATATTAGGACTCTTGAACCACTCTTCCTTCTTACAACCCTTTCAGAGTCACTCTGGAAATGAACTTCAGGGCGGGCACTAGCCCTCAGATTCCTGATCCCAGACCAAAGCCCTTTCCACCACTCCCTGTTGCTTCTCCCAAAGAGAGAGCGGTCTTCTCTCTGGCTGTGGGTCCTGGCGCCCACACCGGTGTTCGGGGCACACACTACAGTGCCGGACAGACATGAGAAGTGCAAGTTCTGAGTGAGCACAGCACTACCAAGTCAAAGTTCAAAGGGCAGGGTGGGGCCTCCCGGTGGCACAGGGGATTAAGTGCAGTGCTGTGAAGCTGTCTGCAGCCTCTGCAGCATGAGTTCAATTCCCACCCAGCCAGGGAGATTCCCACACGGTGCGGCAGACCTCTTCTGACTTGCCTGCTGCTCCCCTCAGCAGTGTATTTCAGTCAGTCTGCCTGTTCTGTTCCCCGCTCTGTCTCTGGTGAATCCTCTCACCCCCCACACCTCTGGCCTGTACCCCAGCTCTTGTATGCACGAATAAATAAATCTTAAAAAAAATAAAAACAAAAACAAAAACAAAAACAAAGGGCAGGTTGTAAGTGGCACAGGGAGCTAAGGGGACAGGGTGATGTGTAAGGGGCCCCAAGGAAGCTGCTCTTAAATTTAGACCTGAGGGGTGGAAGGGAGTTAGAAGGAAAATGTGAAGTGGGCGAGGGAGGCCAGCAGTGTCTCAGAGATCATTCCAGAGAAAGCAGCATATGTGCAAAGCTACTGGGGGGTTGGTCTGGCGTGTGACACACCCTATGAGTCTCCAAAAAAGAGCTCAAATGTCTAGAAAGGAGAAAACAGGGAGGAAGTGTTAGAAGATTTGGCTGGTGAGGAAGCACACAGGAGCCTATCGACCTATTACACCCACAGGTCCCTGTTTTTATAAAATGTGAGGTTGGCAAGGACTTCCCTGAGCTTTCTGTCTCATCCAGATAGCTGGAACTCGAGGGTGGCAGGAAGGATGAGTAATCTCCTACTGCTGGCAGGTCTCCTCGAGAAGGAATCTATTCCAGATCATCCATCAAGAATTTCTGTAGGTTTTCTGCTTTGAAACAATGAATGCTCAGGCCCTGAGCCTGCTCCTCCATATACTGTGGCCTCAGGCTGCACCCGGCAGCCTCTACTCCTGTGCTGTTGTGCCTGCCGCTCCCTGCTAAGTGCTCCTCACCCTAGGGTACCAACAAGTGCTCCCACACTCCTGCCACCAGCCCTCGGCCACCCCATCCAACCAGGGGACCAGGCCCCCTGAAGCTGCTGTCCAGGAGGAGGGAGAGGGCTTTGAAGAAGTGTCCAATGTCTCCTTCACCAGCCCCAGGTGGAAACAAAACATGCTGAGAAAATAAATGCTGATGTTGGGCCAACAGAGGGGCTGAGTCTTCCTTCGGCTTGTCAAGAAACCTCAGTCACTGATAGAGGATGGGCTTCCACAGCAGCCTCTGCGCTTGGGGAAAAGAAATGGCGTTCCACAATCTCTACATTTGCAGGAAGGGGCACAACTTAGCTGGTGCGACCTCCTGAGCCCCATCAAGTGAGTCAGCAGAGGAAACTGACCAGCACAAGGTGGAGGCGCCTGGGCCCAGGCCCGGTGGAAGCATTTTTAGTCAAGAGTTAGGATTCGGGGCCTCCCCTGGTGGCACAGCAATTGAGTGCTGGGTTGCGAAGCTGCCCGAAGCCTCTGCAGCGCCGGTTCAATCCCCGGCCATCTGGTGAGGGTCCCACATGGCGCAGCAGACCTCTCCTGTCGCGCCCGCTGCTTCCCTTAGCAGTGTATTTCGTCAGTCTGCCTGTTCTGTTCCCCGCTCTGTCTCTGGTGAATCCTCTCACCCTCCAGCACTTCTGACTGTACCCAGTGCTTGTATAAATAAATAAATAAATCTTTAAAAAGAAAAAGAGTTAGGATTCAGATGGGCTCTTCCAAGGCCTTCGCAACATCTCCCTCTGGCCAAAAGCACAGCACATGTATCTTTTTTTTTTCTCCTTTATTCTTTTCCTAAGCTCTGCTAAAATCTCTTATTTTCTTATCCTTATTCTTTCCAATAAAGTGAGGTCTTCAAAATCGCCTTCCATGTTCTTTGCAGGCACAAAGCCGGGGACATCTGGAGCGAAAGTGGGCAAACTGAGCCTAGTGGAGTTAGCTGGCAGTGAGCAAGGGTTGAAAACTGGGGGTGCAGGGGCAGGCTGAAGGGGGGGGCAGCATCACCAAGTCCCTCGCAGCCCTCACTCTGCTTCTCCCAGCCCTCACAGACCCAGTGCTGGCAAAGACAGGAACACGTTCGTTCCATATTGTGACTCAGTTCTCAGCTGGCTGCTCAAAGGCAGTCTTGGGGCGAGGAGCGAGACAGCTACGGGAGCTACTGTCAGCTCAGCACTTGATAACTGTGATGAAAGATGTTCCACTCTGCGGCACAAGACTGTGCCAAGAACATCCGTGAAGGAGGCTGCGGTCAGCAGGGATGTTGAAGCTCGAATTATCTGGGATCTGCAGGAAGAAGTGGAAAAACCCTAAGAGAAGCTAACCAAAGCGGAGGCAAGGGACTCTCCAGAGCTAAGAGACTGGCTGGGAGAGTCAGAGAAGTTAATCCAGGAAATGACTGGAGAAATGAAGGAAGAGCAAAGAGACAGCATGGGAGAGAGACTGCACAGTTCAGCTCGAGTCTTGGGATGGCCCTTCAGTCTCCGGGAATGGAAGTTAGGGATGACATATGTTGCCTGACTAATCTGAATGCTGGTGCCGCTCTCCATGAACTTCTGGTTTACTACTTAAAGAACTTTTCTTATTCTTTCTGAGGGGGATGGAGTAGCTTCAGCTAGGAACTCACAACACAGATCCCTAACAACCAAAACCCCTGACTTATACCTATTCCTTCACCAAAAAGTAAACTGTTAAAGAAAATGTTTAAAAAATAAAAGGGACCTCCCTGGTGGCCTAGGGATCAAGTCTCAGCGCTGTCAACACTGCAACCTGAGTTCAATTCCCGGCCAGGGAGCTACCCACATGGCGCAGCAAACCTCTCCTGTCTCACCTGCTGCTCCCCTCAGCAGTGTGTTTCAGTAGAGCTGCCTGTTCTGCTCCCCACTCTGTCTCTGGTGAATCCTGTCACCCCCTGCACCTCTGGCCTACACCCCTGGTTGTCTATGCATAAGTAAATAAATAAATCTTTAAAAAAAAAAAATAAGGACCTCCCTGGTGGCGCAGCAGGTTAGCGCAGCGCTGTGAAGCCATCCACAGCCTCTGCAGCACAGGTTCAATTCCCGGCCGGCCAGGGAGATTACCACATGGCGCAGCAGACCTCTCCTGACTCGCCCGCTGCCCCCCTCAGCAGTGTCTTCGGTCTGCCTGCCTGTTCTTCTCCCCACTCTGTCTCTGCTGATTTCTCTTACCCTCCTGCACCTCTGGCCTGTACCCCAGTTCTTGTATAAATATTTAAAAATATATAAAAAATAAAGTCCCATATAGCATGATGTTTGAATAAATTTAAGTATGTAGTAGGGGTGATCTATGTAGATGTGTGTGTGTTCATGTGTAGGTGTGTATAAAAGAAAAAACTCATTTTTTCATCTACTCTCTACTCTCAGAACACTCATACTTCTGGTCAGCATACAGGTAAGTTTTTCCCATACTACCACCAGCGGGGTGGGAACTGACTCTCTCATCAGTCCCCACACCATCAGCACAGACCCCCCAGGGGAAGGCTCAGCCCACACGTCTGGATGGGGCAGAGTGTTCCAGACTTCTAATCATGACTCAGGCTTTTAGGAACCATCCCTCAACCTGAACCCAAAGCCCGCCAAGCATCAACTGCTTACAACAAAAGACTTATCACCCCTGAAAAATGACAAGGGATTTTGGAGCTCTGTATCAGGAACCAAGGTCAAGGGTCAAATACTGAAACAAGAGAGGCTTTTAGCACCTTTATTGCTTAGGGCATTTCAAGGATTCAGGAACTCTTGCCAGAAGTTGGGGACAAACAGCAAAATATATGTTTCTTATCAGAGTAGATAAAAGATTGAATGGTTTTTGAAAATCACCTATGATCCAAACTCTGCTTCAGGAAAGGGATGATCTTGTGATTGCTTAGCAGCACTGGAGACCCAGAGAAACAGTCTCTTACACATACCAGAAAAATTCTCTCTACGTGGAGCTATTAGAGAGCTCCAATAGCTCCAATAAAGACCCTGTAGGATGAAATGGCAGGTGTAGGATGTCACCGAAACCTGTCTAGAGCCTCCTGATGATCAAGAAACTTCTAGCTCCAGAAGTGCCTGGAAAGAAAGATGCCTCGCACGAGTTCAGTTCTTCTACTCACAACCTCCTCTCCACCGCCATTTACACACCCTCTCAAAACAAAGGTGGGGGCTTGCAGAATAGATGGCACCAAGATCAAAAACTACAGGAAGCCTTGAGCAAACCAGGGGCTTTGAGGAAACAGTGCATTCTGCTGCTTGGCTCTGTAGGAAATGCGAGAAGTATTTCATTTCAGGGCTGTGTTTTAACATGAAAAATGACCCGTATTCTTTATCCATTAAACTATTAGTCCATCCCAGCATCGTGGGTCTTAATAACATTTCCTTAAATAACTGTGAAAGCCGATTGGTTTTATTTCTTGCAGAAAAAAAAAATTGAAAAGAGGAAAATATAACTTATAGGGCTTAGAGATCAAGCTAATTAAAATTGTAAATGCCAATAATGATATCTGACATTTCTTTTCAACAATAACCAATTATTGTAAGCATTCCCCCAATAGCTATTAACTCTATGTCTACAAACCTCATTTTTTCACATTTAGAATATCTAACAGAGATCATTTGTCCTGGTCCCTTCCATTAGCCTACATATAAATATATATTTGGGGAGTGGTATGGCTTATGTTTTGTCTAATTAGAGTATCACATTGCATGTTGAAAGCAATATTAAGTTACATTTAGGAAAACAGGAATATTACATGTTCAAAACCAGAATAAAGCTAACACATCTGGTATATTTTAGTTGTGGGATATGCAATATCTCTGCCCTCCCCCAATTCTGTTTACTGGAAACCAAAATCAACAACTTTAGGAAGTGTTTCCTCTCTGTGGAAACTTGAGGCCTAAACAGAAGGCATGGTGAATGGATTAAAAAATGGATGTGAAAAATCAAGAGCTCTTGGATCCAGCGGATTAGAGATGGGAGCCTCGGGAAGAAAAGATGCTGGTTCCAAAGTGGCAGGAGCACGTCTTACAGCGCATGGCGGCTGACCGGAGTTGACCTAACCCACTGGGGATGGGGGGCAGTGGTGAGCGCAGGGTGTGGGGGAACAGCCAGTCTGAAGTGGCAGCAACCGCTCTGCAGCGGAAGGGGGCAGCTTTCCTTCTGGTCCTCACTGCTTCTTGGAGATGTTCGCGGCCTTGCTGAGCGGGACACAAGGTCACCACGGAGGAGAAGGTTCTCCTTGGTCAAAGGGAGTAAGTTCCTCTTACCAGACTGTGTGAACCCCAAATGGATGAAGAAGTGCCACTTGACAGAAGGGGAGTATTTCACCAAATGATGCATTTGCCACCAAATGGTACTCAAGTAGGGGACGGACCCAAGGGGGCAACGTCTGAGGGGTCCGGACCTACCTGTAATCATGAGATACTTGTTTAATCATGGAGAACCTGGTCAGAGAGGGCTTCCCTCTAACATGTGAGAAACCGAGGCTGGGAGAAGCCTGTGAAATCTTCCCCCTTTTGGAGTTGCCAAGTGGCAGGGAAAGGTTTTCATTCAGGTCCCCGGCTGCCTTGAGACTCATCTCCCACCGCTCTCCCCAGAAGACCACGCCAGAGTCATGCACTCCAGCTGTGCGGGATCCCCCTTCCACAGCACCTCTTCACTTGAAGCTTGCTCTGCCTCGAGCTCCACCTCACGCGTGCCCCTGTCCGTCCTGCTACAGTGATCACCCCAAGTCCTAGCCTTGCCACTCAGCACCCGAATGCTTGTCTACTGTCCTTCTCAGTGCTTCTATCCTGGACTTTGCTTCTTTGTGTTGTGGCCACTGGTGAGATGTCTGTCAGCTGGACGAGACTCACTCAGAGTTTACTGAATCAATGAGTGAAGGAATGATTGAATGAGAGAGCTTTCCAGTTTATCAAAGATGCTAATATGGGGGTGTTCTCTGTATTAGCCAGTGATAGTCAAAAGTATTGGAAAACACTTCAAGTCTGTTCTGGTGAAGATAAAGGACAGAGAAGCAGAAGGAGAAGGAGATATTCCAAAGAAGAGACTGTCCCAGGCTGACTGGGGTCCTAATGGCACATCCCGCTGTGGTTATCGAAACTATCCTTCTTAGCTGTGCCCAGAACCCACAGTGTGACGCTGTCTACACAGTCAAAAAAGAGAATAGAAGCAACTGTTAGACATTATGAGCCTATCTTATTACTAACATATCGCTTCCCTCCACCAAACAGGAAATCCCAACCAAGTTGTGTATAGATATTTGCCCACGGACCAATATAATCTTGCTTTAGCTATTAATAATTATTCTTCAATGACACCCAAGAAAGGAAGAGGTGGCCCCACATTTATAGATGTGTCTGTCGGCATGGGCACACGATCACATGTCTGTGTATTGTCTTCCCCTGGCTTGGCTGACTGTACCAGCCCATGGGAATGACTTTCCCAGAAGCCCAAGGTAGATGGTGCTACGGCCGGTCTTTGTCAATTCCCGGTGCCTTCCAGCAGTTCCCCTGAAAATGCATATTCATCTCCTGCATCCCCCACTTCATACCCCTGTGGCCCTACCAGGTGCGGGGACATAACTCATAAGAAATATTAACATTCGCTGTTTATCATGGAGCTTGCAAAACAGAAAAGCAATAAAAGTGCAGGCATACTCGCTCAATTACCATTGAAATAGATATCACAAAAATTATTCAGTGTCAGAAATCTAATTTTGTATGATATTTCTATATATTTCCACTGCTAATTTTTCTTCCCTGCAGTATTAGTGAATTAATATGCTTCCAATGCCCCTCTAGCTACCCTGGAAAAAAAAAAATACTACTTATTTAGTTGAGCTCCCCAAATCCATTAGACAAATTTCCTTTACAGCAAAGCATTGATGAATGAAATGTCTCATGCTAATGTAAGAATAATCAATTTAGAATGCTTATGACAATTAACAAAGCTGAAGATACGCCTTGAAGGCTCCAGCTTTGTCAGCCCTGATTTGGATTAAACTTGCGCTAATGGGATCATTTTTCTTCCAAAAGGTATTCTTTTTAGGCAGACCTATCAATTAATATGAATTATGCATGTATAAAAGTACTAATGTCATTAATTAGACAAATTAATTTTTATGATGCAGTGGATAGACTAACACTAGATTATATGAGATAACTTCCCCACGGCGCCCGCCGATTTGAAATAAATGAATAGTTTATATTTGTGTGCTTTCTGCAGACTCGATCGGGATTAATCAGGTCAGTCTGTGGGCGGGAGATGGGTGAGATGCCGTATATTCTTGATGGTCTTCTCAGCCAGAGGGGTCACTCCCGAGACATCAGAGCCCAGATTTCAATGGGGAGAAACTTTAGAATAATGCTACCCAGGGTCATAGGGGAAATTAGTAAACTGTAACCATTTGTTCTGGCAATCTTTTATTGATTCTCTTCCCCAAATTTGCATGCTGTTGTCCAAGTAGGCTAAGAAACAGATCAAGCTCAGGGGACGAGGAGCAGGGGAAAGGGTAGTTTCCTTTTGCTGCATTGGTAGCTCACTCATGTCGGTCAAATCAGATTGGTACGATACGTACCTTCTAACTCCCCATCCTGTATTGGCTATGCTCTCTCAAACCCATGAAAACTTTGATTTCCTCCTCTGTTAGACCTGGTATGTTATTTAAGGGTATGATGTTGAGGGCAATGTGCGGGCCAATGTTTGCAAGGTTAACTGTCATCATCCTCGCCCTACTTGTAGAAAGTCTTCTGATTCCAACAGTAATCAGAAGTGACGAGGGAAGTAAGTCTAAAATTCCTTTACTCCTTTCATTCCTTTTTGCTCTTTTGTCCTACTTATTTGAGAACCTGAACAAGGATCTCTTTTAAGTTTTGCAGCTGAGATTCTTGATGACCATCAGGTCAAATCAGTGCCTCCCATCAGGCAACTCCGGCAGGAATGAAAACAAGTATGTGTGACTGACCTAGTAATGTCTCCGAGTTGGGTGCAGATCAAAAATGATGGTTCATTCAAGGTTCACCTCGCCCCTGCCTGGACCATGGTAAACACTCAGCTAACGTGGTTTGCAGACAATGAGTAAAGATGACTCATCTAGCTCAGGACTAGATCTGGGTTCTAAAAGCAAAGGCCATCGGGGACATACAGAAGATATTTACTCTGTGGTCCCAGTGTTCCTGTTACACTGGTGATGAATGGCAGGTCCAGGCGCAGCTGGCCCTCAGGAACGGACACTGCTGTGCTCAAATCATGGGTGTGCCATGTTCTAGATGAGTGGCAGAGACATTCAAGGAAGTTCTACTTGGCCTTGTCAGTGAGTAAGAGAACAGGTAGTTTACCTTAGTTCAGCCTAAAATGAAGCACATTTGAAACTGAGACGATTTCTCCGCACTGCCCTCATTCCCAGAATGCGCCCATTCAGTGGTGCCAGTTGCAGGTCTGGGATGTTTGCCAGAAGTTCTTTCTCCCTGGAAGGCTCCAAATTCCAATTTGGTCTTGCTGCTACCACGGCACTGTCAGAAGCTCTGCCCAGTGCTGTGGCCTCTGGGCTGCCACTTCTTAATTGTCACGCGTCCCCACGGAAAATGTCATGGGGAACATTAAACTGTTTTCCCTGTACTGCTCTTTCTAGAATTTTTCCCTCTCCTAACCAAGCTACCTTATGAATTCTAAATCAAAACTTTTCCTCACTTTCTTCTTACAGCTGATATTTTCCAGAGAGTTACAGTCTCCCCCCTGGTTGTTTGTGAATCAGCAAATGCTTCAAGTTGAGAAGTGGTACAGACGTTCAGATGTGATTCAATGAATTCCCCTTTCCTCCAAGATCATGGTCCTTCAGTTCTGGCTGCCTCTTAGCTGTCTCATACCTTCAAATGGATTTTGAAAACATTTATCCTGTTTTACTAATTGTTCTCCGTGGGTGGGTTAGCGTAACACAAACTCGTCTAAAGGAAGCTGTTTATGATAATGTTTGTGTATCATAAAAATCTGTAATCTCATTGCAAGAACGACAAACTCAAATTTCTACAGAGATTAAGCCGAGAAAGTAAATGAGGAGCAAATGTCAGGTAAGGACCGTCGGGGCACAAGTCACGTACCCTTGTCTGCGCCGGGAAGTGCCGTGTGTTACTCATCTTTGGACTTAACAGCTGAAGCCAAAAATGTAGATTTTTGTGCAATCTCCTGGATTTTAAATATTATTAACTTCAAAAATATTTTTCAAGCTGGAAGTGGAAATTCACGTACAGACTATTTCTAGCCACAAACTTGTAGTTGACAACTTTTTTAAATATTTATTTTTTGAAAATCTGTTTTTAAAGAGACCACATCCCTATTTTTAATTCAAAATTATTTCTAGCAAACTGTGCTAGGCTTAAGAGGAGATCTGGGAGTGAGCGCATTTTAGGTTCTGAATTCACCAATAAGTAAGGGCTTAAATAACATAATTCCAGGAAACAAAATGACTAAGTACTCAAAATGCATCCCTGGTAGGAAATCCAATGGAAAATTAGAGAAAAGAAAGAACTATGTTGTCCCCCCTAAAAAAATAATTGACCTGGGCAGAGGGAGAGCAGGTTCCCTTGGAAATGAGGAACAAAGGAAAGAGGCACGTCTCGTGGAGAAGGGGGCCAGGCACAGCTGAGTTTGGCCTTCCACTCCAGAGTAAATCAGGTGAAGCCTCACCCCTTAAAAGGACCATCGGTGTCTTCACAGAGCTACCGAGAGACCTGCCAAGGCACAGTTATTGGGTCAGTTTCTCAGCCTATAAACAAACTCCTGTTTATGTAATTATAATTAATATATGGGAGGATAGGACAGGGATGAACAGATGTTGAAGCCAAATGAGGATACACAGAACACAACAGTGTGGTATAAAAACCTGACTTTATATGGTGCAGCTGGCTGCATTGCATGCTTTTTTAAATTATTATTATTATTTACAAGGTGTGGCATCTGGCCATGTATTGTCAAACCTCAATTTTTCTTGCAGCTCGCTCTCTCCTGATACAAAGGAACGCAGACAACACTGCTGAGAGACAATGAAGAATCTTCTCTGAAAAAGCTCAGGAATTAGCAAGAAAGTCAACTCGGACTCAACTCTCTTCTAGCTGAACAGGCTGAGTCTTATTTGCCTACATTTGCAATCCTGGCTCTGCTGAGTCTTCCAGGGCTCTGGAGAAAGCCTGGGTCTGTTTGCCTGTGTTGACAAGATCCAGCAGGTTAATGGATTTTCCCCCACTGAGATGCCCACTGAAGTAGGGCTATGGAGAGCTAAGCAGGAAGTTACAAGATGCAAGAAAATAAACGCCATTAACAAGAGTGAGAGCTGACCTAGATAGACCCTCGGCTCATTGAAAATCAGCCCCTTGGCATTCTCCTCCCTTGAGCAGTAGTTTTCAAACTGCCCTTGTGAATCCAGGGGTCACAGGACCCAATGCCACAGAATCACAGAGCCTCCGCACTGACGCGGAAGCTTTGTGGAAGGTTCTAGACTCCCTATTTTCCAAAATTAATTTTGTTTTTTATATTGCCCAGTTTTTAAAACCTTTCTCTTGCAAAATTCCTGAAACTTGCTTTCTCCTCAGCCTGATAATATTTTGGCAATAGCTGGTGCGGCGGGGTGGTATTTGGGCTAAAGCATAATCCTCTGTATCTATGTAGCTTCCGTCGAAAATTCCTACTGAGCTGTGTTGATCGCGAGAGTTGCTTCACCTCTCTCAATTCCAAGGGGTTCTTTTCCATAAACACCAGGGAGCAATACCGTTTAATTAAAACAATGTACGGGAAGCACTTAGCATTGTTCCTGAGACCTAGTGTGTAGAAAACACTACCTACCTACTGGCTTAACCCCATCCGCTTTCTGCGCCTCAGCCACCCCGGAGCCATCGCTAGAAGCGTATGTATCAAGTTCACACTTTTATAAATAAAATTCCTCTCCAGAAAAGTCCCTCCTCCTGCTTCCAAATTCAAAATAGCTCTTTTGAGAAGCACCGCCTGAATTCCCCACCCTGAGTCCATCCGTCCACCTGGTTCACACAACAGGAAAAAACGCACCATCATGCATGCTCCTCCCCCACACACGGAGTTCTTCGCGGTTCTGCAAGTGTGGGTGGCTGTGCCCACCTTCCCTCGTGGACACCGAGCTCACCCACCCACCCACCCATCCCTTGCTTTGGAACAATCTCTCCCTGAGTGACTCACAGGGCAAAGTCAGGGTCCAGAAATGCTCCCTGGGATGAGAAGGCGCCCCTCACCAACGTGGGGAAGCCACTTGCTGCTCTGGGTCAAACCCTTTGGGCAGAATTTTGGCTTCTCACGGCATATTCACATCTGTCCTCTTAGCCGTGCCTTGTATGCTGCCTTCCAGATCCAGGATGTGGAGCAGAGCAGTCTGAACCCCTACTTCCTTCCCCTGACCCCACTGGTGCAGGGGGTCCCTGGGGCCTCCACAGCTGCCCACAGCATCTAGGAGCTGGGCCTCCTGCCTGAAAATATGACTTCTCCAGAAAGAAAATATTTTTCAAAGCAATTAGAAGCTTCTGTGAACTCCAGCAATTTAGGAAATTAGCAAATGCTCCTTGTTCCTCCCAAGTACTATATTTTATTATTGGATTAATGTGCAAAAAGCCCCTATTTTGTGGCACCAAATATTTACTTTGGAGAAGTTGTCTGGTTTTATCGGGGATTTGCCTTGTACTGTCAACAAATTACTGCAGTGTGCATAATGAACTATGGAAGGAAAGAAAATATACACAGGGCTAGACTCGCTTGGAAGCACATTTTTTGCTTCGAGGGAGGGGATCGGGGAAGAGTTAACATCCGGTCACCCACTGACGAGGGCTTGTGACCTTATCTCATAAATCATGCAGAAATTTTAATTTTTATTTTAAGCATATGGCCTACTTTAAAAGCGTGGGCCAGATGTCTATGCCTGGGGTTCAAGCTCAGGACTTGGTTCTATATCATAAAGAGCATTTATGACTTCTCCACTCAGCCAGGTAAAACAGCCAATGACAGCTCCGGTGAGGCCGTAGTGGGGCTGCACAATGGTCAGGCGGCTCCTAAGTCTCCCCTCAGACAGCACTTTCAGGAGCTACATAAACAGTGAAATAAAGTCTCCACTATTGGAGAGATATTTAGGGGACCAAAGCATGGTCAAGAGGAAAAATTAATCTTCCTTCATAGCTGGATACTTGATACTCTTGTACCCAGGGCTACCCCACATTTTTCTACCCCTGAAATGAGATCAATAGGAAAACTGCCCACTTGTGTGCTCACCGTGGCAACTCTCTTCCTGTCATGCGGCAACCGGTATTGAGTTGTTCTCTGTATTATGTTCTTGGGATTCGTGTTGGATAGTTTTTGAGAAGTCAATGAACTAATTCAAAAGGAAACCTGCACACCTATGTTTACTGCAGCACTATTTACAATAGCCAAGATATGTCAACAACCCAAATGCCGCAAAATAGACCGATGGAGCAAAAAGCTGTGGTATCTTTACACGATGGAATACTACTCAGCTATCAAAAAAAGCCAACTCATGCTGTTTGTGGCAACATGGATGGAGCTGAAGGGGATCATGCAAGACAAAATAAGTCAGAAGGAAAAGGACAAATACCAGATGGTCGGACGGTCTCACTGACATGCAGAATATAAAAAACAAACAAAAAGTCAAAACTAACAAGCTGATCATCAATCTGTGGCGTCCAGCGGGGGCGGGTTGGGAAGAGCAGAAGGGACAATGGTGCTGGATCACGGGTGAGGGAGAGTTATGGGGACTACCGCAATGGAAGAAAATTTTAAAAAATAATATTTTTTAATTAAAAATAAATAAATAAATATCTCCCACATCCACCCACCTCACCCTGCTTTCCTGTTCTGCTGCCACACTACAGCCTAAGCCCAGCCGTCCTCTTAGGGACCGTGGCAGGCTCCCTGGTGGCCCTGCACTTCCTGCAGGGCTTTCGGGGCCTTTGTTTTGAAACGAGAATCTAGTTTTGCTGCTCCTCAGAGCGAGACAGTTGTCCTCCAGCAAGCCTTCGCATCTTGTACCCCCACCACTCTGTTCTCTCTGCCCGTCCAACCAGGCTTCTTGCAGATTCCAGAATGCCTCCTTCCTCTTCATGTCACCAAGCTTTTGTCCACTCTGTGCCCTCGCTTCCCACACCCCGGGACCCAATGACCACCTACCCCCACAGGGCAGGTCAGAGTCGCCTTCCCGGCATTTTACTACAGCAGGGATTCTCCATCCCTGTTGTTGCTAGTCCCTCATGCGCCTCTCCGAAAGAAGGGAGACTTTCTAAGGACAAGACTCATCTTTCCTTCTGCTCCTCTCCTCACTGCAGAGCACAGAGCCTCCCATGTGGTACGTGCTTGACATGCATGTGTCAGAATGAATGCAGGGTCCCCCACATATGATGCTCTCAAATAAACATGGGTCACCTTAACTCAAAGAGCAACGCGTATACAGAAGGAAAACAAATAGCGTTGGGTCTGTGACGTCAGCATCCTTCCAAGGTAATGCTGTGAACGCGTAGTGGGTCCTGGTCAGGATGTGGGCTTCCGTGAGGTACTTGTGTCACCCATGGCAGGGGAAGCTTGGCTGAGTGTGAAATCTTGGAGGCACTCCCATTGTCCAGTGAGGACGATTAGTGCTTTGCACAAACATCCTCATTCTTCTCTCTGGGCACAGTATGCTGGATGTGGCTACACGACGTCCCCTGGCCAATACAATGTAAACTGAAGGTATTCTTCATGGCCAGTGACAGCTCAGGGAACACAGCGTGTTCTTGCGCTGACTGTCATGGAAACAAGTGTCCAGCTGGAGCCTCGGTCAAGCGGGGTGCCTGAGTCACGGCTGTGACGGGCGCAGTCCTTCCCATCTGTGCTGGGCCAGTGCGGGTAAAATAAGCCTTTGTGATTTGAAGCTGCTGAGATTTGGGGACACAGACGATGCTGAGTCATGGGCCCCATTAATCCTGCTAACGTCACTGTTCAAATCAGGACACACTGGGGGGAGAAGTAAAAGAATGCGGACAGGCAGAGGGCACGAAGAGGCAGACCCCACGGACAGGAGATGTGCAGCACGGACCTGGGAATAGTTCACACCCTCAACGTCAAAAGGTGGATTAGTTCTAGAATTATGCCTCGATGTAGAGCGTGGAGTAGCCTGTGGGCAGTGCTGACCACAGTCCTACTGAAAGGCAGGAAATGAAAGACAAAAAACTCAATCTCTCTGGGCCTCCCTGGTGGCCCAGGGGTTAAGCCTCAGCGCAGTCACCGCTAAGGCCTGAGTTCGATCCCGGCCAGGGAGCTACCGACATGGCGCAGCAGACCTCTCTTGTGTCGCCCCTGCTCCCCTCAGCAGTGGATTTCAGTGGATCCCTGTTTTGCTCCCCATTCTGTCTGGTGAATCCTCTCATCCCCCGAGCCTCTGGCCTGCACTGCAGTTTTTGTATGAAAAATAAATAAATAAAATCTTAAAAAAAATTCATCATTCTTTCTTTCTCCCTCTCTTCCAACCCTTCATGCACTGCTTCCCTGCCATTTTATCTCACTTTCTTAGGTATGAAATATAAAGATTTTGAAAGAAATATTCTAGTTTATTAATAGCTTCAGGTCAGAGGGGGTCAGGGAGTAAGATCAAAACAAGGGGGGTGGGAATTGTATGGGAAATATAAACACGACGAAAGTGCATACATTGTGCACAAATGAAAAATGATGTAAAATATATATAAAATTAAAATAAATTTATTTTTAACTTTTCCCCCTTTCCAAATTTGCTGTCATCCACATTTTTTCCTTCAAAATAGTCATCTGAACCACAAATTGAACCTCAGCTTTATTTATCTTAATGTTACTCTGTATAAATCCACCTTTTCAACTTCTTTAACGTATTACTTATTAGAAACAAAAGCATAAAATCAATTGATGAAATAATATAAGATTGAAGACCTAGAATCATAAAAGGCCAAGAAGTCAAAATGAAGTTGCTGCCTCATGTTCACCTCACATCTCGGCGCTCTCTTGGTTTTAAGTTTCCCAAAAGAGGCTGGAACCCGTCTCAAAACTTCTGGGATACAAAATGATCGAAAGAGTATTTAAAATTCACATTTGCATGGTGAACATCTGGAATGCATTCAGGAGAGGGAAAATTATGAAATGAGAACGTTATTAATAGCTACCATATTGTACCCCATGAATCAATGGACAACCTGTTTCCTAGATTCTTTTCGTGGGGGGAAATATTTGAAAAGAAAATGCACAGGAATAGGCTCCATCGTGGCAGGAAACAGGGTTTCCAACCTCACCTTTCAGAGGCAAACTTTTTCGTTCGTTTAAAATGCCACCGGATGGTTTCCCTCATAGCAGGAATTTAGAAAACCTAAATAAGGGGCCAGGAAAAAACCTAATTATAATAACGTAAAAATCAAAGTCAATAAGCAACTATAAACCAGAGACACACTACAGGGGGCGGGGTGGGGAGTAGGATCAAACAAGGGGGGAGGGAATTGTATGGGGGCTATAACAAAGATGAAAATGCATACATTGTGCAAAAATGAAAAATGATGTAAAAAATGCATAAAATAAAAAAAAAGAAAAGTAAAGCACGAATTCAAAAAAATAAATAAATAAAATGCTGCCCGGGTCTGCATCTCTACCTTCCTCGGCTCTATGTGTTGCTGAGGGAAGAGCTTTTGTAGGCACCGAGGAGTTTTTTCTTCACCAGCGAAGTGGGATTTTCACACTTGCGCTTCGCAATAGCGAGTCTCAGCCCTGTGGTTTATTTTTGTAATAATTAATAAAATATCAGGCCTGCTGGCTTCTCTGCCCAGAGAGCAGCCTGCCGCCGCCTTTCTGGGTGCTGCTGTGGGAAATGAAACCACACAGGTGCCGGGGTTCTCCACCCTTCTGCGACCAAACAGGACGTTGGAGCCAGGAGCCCAGGACGTCCGCAGGAGCCCAGGACGTTGGGGGTGGCCACGTGGATGATGGAGGCCCTAAGGAGAGACGGGTCTGCTCCTAACTGGAAATCAGAATATGAAATCCGAATTGCCTCAAACTCAACGCGTGAGCACGGAGCAGCTCCCTGGACCCCACGCAAAGGCTCGGGGCAGGCTGACCTTAGGGAGAGGACGCAGCGCCCGCAGCAGGACACACACAGCAGGACACATGCAGGCAGGACACGCACAGGCAGGTCACCCGCAGGCAGGACACGCACCAGCCCAAGGGTCAGCCCGCCTCGTTCCCCGGGGCTTCTGTCAGCGTCAGCTTGCTCCAAACACCTGGAAAGGGAGCTGGATGGAAATCCGCACCAGTGCTTGACACTTGGAGAAACTGAGGCAGGAGATGAGGACTCCTAAAGATGCAGGTTCTTCAATAAAGATCTCCCAAGGGAACACACGCCCTCACCCATGCACCCGGCACCCTAGCCGAGGTCAGCCTGCGGCACAGGGGCCAAGACAAGTTCTCTCTCACTCCCTCTGTGCCCTCTGAGAGGGCACAGGTTCTCTCTCACTCACTCCTGTGCCCCAGGAGAAAACCGTCCCAAGGATGTCGCAGCGCCCACCCAGCCCACAACAGGAAGACCCTGCACGCGGGCCTGGCCCTAGGACAGCCAAACTATTGTCACCCGCTCACATCAATGCACTTGGCGGTCACGCAGAAGGGCTTTCAGATGGGATGGCTCAGACAGCAACGAGGCAGAATTACATGAGTGTTTTCAGCATGAGGGCGCTGTGATCCTCTTAGGTGTGTCACGCTGTGTTCCCCACGCACATGGCGGGGGTTCAGCATGGGACAGGGCCTTCCCCGTCCACTCCCCCCTTCGACGGAGCCCCACGCCAGGGTCCAGTGACTGGAGAAGGTGGTGGGTGGGGTTTCTCCAAGAGCGCGTGACCACCTCTGCTGTGTGTGCCTGTGGCCATGCACGCCCGTGTGTGCTGTGTGTGCCTGTGTGTGTGTATGCACGCGTGTGTGTACGCTAAACTTCTCTGGCCTGCGTCGATTTCTCTGAACAAAACTGGAATGAGGTCGACCATCGGGAACAGAGGTTTTCAGGGTGAAAGTGCTAAATGTCAGGCTGCGGGTCAGCAGAATCACAAGATGTGGAGTCCGGGGCTTTCTCTGTGCTGTGGTCGTGTTCACGGTTCTAAAGCCCCTCGCATTCGCCATTGGTCACTCTTAAGAGGTTTTTACTCTCTTAGGTAACTGAGCTTGTCAAGTAAATCAAGCCCTTCTTTCATCAAGGTTGAGTATTCCAAAATCGTGTTTATTTTTACATGTGAGTATATAATGCCTGGCATCTAGAGAGAGAATAAATACCTTCAGGGGTCTTGGTATTTATTGAGGCATTCTTGCCTTGAATTACTGGCACATTCCATTTCCAGGTGATACCATCCTTGGTCCTCTTATCAGTGTCAATAATTCCATTTGGCAGGCGGCAGCTAATTCTTTTCATGTGCTAATGATTAATCAGACAAACCTATTTACTAATGTATCAGAATGCATTAGAAACATAAGGTAATGGCGGACAGAACATCAATTCAGATATAAATGAACTACATTTACATTGGATACCTATTGACTTATGTCACAGAATGAAGTAGAAAATGCAATTTACTTGTAAACCATTAAAATGAATGAAAATAGAATTTCAAACTCCATCTTCAAACATAACTTTATTGACTTGGCCGTGAGCCTTAAGGGAGTATCTAACTAAGTTTAAAATATATAAATAACACACTAATTCATTTTGCCATAAAAGAGTTAGTGTCTCACCAACCAAACATCACGGAATTGACTTAAGTTGGAACCACTGAAAAAAAGAGAGAGAGAGAGAGAGAGAGAGAGGCCACGGAACATAGGGTGGGTTCTCCTGTTGGGGTTTTGGGGTTTTGAACTCTCCTCTAATGCGTTTTTGTCCAAAACCCTGCATCTGTGCGTATCTCCAGCGCACTGGCCCACAACTTGCAGACCAAAAATTCAAAATGAAGACCCTCTGGGAGAGACAGACACGGAGGCAGAGACAGAGCACAGCGGACTGGAGACAAATCAAGTCCATTCAGAGCAGCCATCCTAACGCTGACTAAATCGCTGGGAACCAAACTCTGGGTGTCTATGTCAGACCTTCAGTGACTGAAAGGGGAAGTGGGTAGATTTGAACCACGTAGTCTGAGAAATGGCTGCACCGCTGAGGTGACTTTGTCACTTTTCATCCAGATGTTGAGCGTGAAACAGACCAAATGCCCGTGTCGGGACCTCTCCAGTAGAGAGGGGCAGAGCCACCGTGAGGAAATCTGGGCTGCTCAAGAAATGTGATTAAATTACAAGCAGTTGTTTGGATCTGTGGCAGCTCTGGTCCAGCCAAATGACCAGCCACTATCTTTGACTGAGAGACTTAGGCAATTGTTAGTTTTGAGAAGCCCATCTTCAGATAGCGCAAAGGAGTGTGGGAGGATGTTTTGGAAAAAATGCTAACTCACCTGACTTTCTCTCTCATTTTTTATTCCTCCTCAGCTAAACGGTACAGTGCTCGTGAAAGCAGAGTGTGCTCAGAGCGCTGTTTTACAAAGCATAATGCCAAAAAGTTAGCCAAGAGACAGGGTTCGCTGATAAGGAACTGCATGATCACATGTTTAGGAAACTCACTGGAAACCTCAGAAATTCACAGGAAACCTTAATATATTATAGGTTCTGAAAAGTCCCACAGTAGCAGCTTAAAGTTTTATTTCACCAGCATCTCTTAAGCTTAAGGAAGCACAGGAACGTTTCCTTCCCAAGCATAGGGATTTAGTGTGCCATGGAGCACAGGTTTGGTAATAGGAATGACGATAAACACACTAGAGAATTAAAGAAAGTAGGTAAAGCCAAGCAAATCTACTTCTATTCTCAAGAAAACTGAAAAGCATCTTTCGATACCACGAGTTTTCCAGAAAGAAGGAAGACTCCTGGGGGATTTTGCTAAAGGAACCCCTTCACCCTCTGCAAAGGGGAGTTTGATACATGTTGGAACCAATGTCCTCTCCTTTATGCTCTTAGGGCCTGTCCGCTAACAAATGCCAGCTCCCCCAGCCTGGACACAGGTCTAGCTGCCACCCCCAAGGAAAATACCAGCTTCAACGCTCCACACCCATCTAGCAGGACCCTGTGCAGGTCATACATCCTGTGCAGTATTACCCCGTGGTAAGCTGACCACCGTCACCAAGGGGTGGATGAACAGCAGCCTTGTCTATGTTCAAAGAAGACCACAAGAGCCCTCCAGTTTATTCCCAACATCTCATCCTTCAAGAAACTGTCCAAAAGATAAATTGGAGCTAGCCTGACTTTTGTTAATAATGTAACAATTTTGAAAGTGCAGCTTTAATCAGGGGGGAAATGTTCCAGAATTTGACAACCTTTTCTATTCCCTTTGGTACAGACTCCATTTTTTTTTTTTTTTTTTTCAAAATTGTCTAATGCTGTTTCTGAGGTGGTGTTCAATAGAAGCGGTCTATAGCGCAATGCACTCTCTTTATGTGATGTTTAGATATGAGATTGATCTCGGTGGACGTCCTGTAGTTCTGAAAGTAGGATTATTGGATTTTGTGGCTTTCTCAGATGTCGAAGATCTTTAAACAGTGTCTTGCAAAGTTGCTACAACCTGCCTGTCTGTGAAACACTTATGAACTCATCAAAGAAGGTAGACTCCATGCTAATTAGAAATGGTGGGCCGAGGGGGGGCTGGGAGCCGACGTCCTCTCCCCTTTGGCTTAAGTGCCAGGACCACATCCACTTCCATACCTTGAAAAGAAAAATGAGCCTCTCCATCTCCCGATCAATAAACCTTGGCGGGAAGACTGCTGACACAGGAGGGAACTCGGAATTCAGAGTAGCAGGGGGCTCAAGATGGGGGTGAAAGCCCAAGTTTGGCTGCCATGTGATCTCAAGTTTCCTCGAGACATTTCACTAGCTTTGCAGCTTCTGCTGACCGAGATGGGAGCAGCAAAACCACAGGTGGGGCCTAAGGATGAGGCCGGCATTTCCGCAAAGCAAGGCAGGGAGCTTTGGAGAAGACCCCGTGTCATCCATCCCACCCTCGCTTTCGTCACCACCGAAGCCCCAGAGTCAGGCACCAGGAATGTCTGCAAGAAAATGGATGCTACTCCAGAGGAACCGGCCAGGGGATCCTAGAGGCCCTCCACCCGGAGCCCATGCTCCATCAGGGCCACGGAGCTTCCAGAGCAATCTGCGTGGCTGATGGAGACGATGCCACCAAACCACACTGCACCATGACCAAGAAGCAACAGGCTTTCTCAGGCCAAGGTTTTCTTCTCCTAAATTTTTAAGGTTGTCGGCACTTGTAGTCAAACTCTATCTATTTGGGCACACAATTACTTGGCTTTATTTCCCAAAAACTTATGTGCACCAGGCTTGTGGCCCCTGTCTGCGCTCTCAGGATAGGGGGGGTCTCTGAGAAGCCCCCAGAGGGCCCACTCGAGCACTAATGCCGCAGGCTACCTTTAACATCCCAGCACCTGAAGGATGAAATAGAAATTAGACTTTCAGAGGTGAACATGATGTCGTGTGTACACATGTTCATTTGAAATATTATACAGCGGAAGTCTATCTGATTAAAATCCATGCTAAAAATGTTTAATGTTAAAAACCACGATAATTTTTTTTTTAAAAAAAGCTCACCACCACTGCCACCGAAACGAGGAGAGAGCAAAGACGAGATAGCACCGCAATGAAATGATATTGCGCCTATTAAAATGGCCACAATCCTCAACACTGACAGCACCAAATGCTGGCGAGGGTGTGGGGAGACATCTGTTCACCGCCATTCCTTGCTGTGGGGACGCGGGATGTAACAGCCACTTCGCAAGTGATTTCTTACAAAATAGACTTATACTACATGACCCAGCATACCCAAAGGAGCTGAGAATAGTTGCCACACAGAAATATGCACATGATGTTGTCAGCACCTTGACGCACCCAGACTGGAGCGAAACTTGGAGCAAGCAAGATGTCCCCCAGCATGTGAGTAAGTAAACTCCGCTACATCCAGAAAATGGAAGCATTCAGCACCAAAAAGAAATGAGTCCTCGAGCCATGGAAAGACACAGAGAAACCGACATGCACGATATTAGCTACGCAAGGGAAGCTGGTCTGAGAACACTGCGCACTGCATGCGTCCAGCTCCATGGCATTCTAGAAAAGGCAGTGAAGACACCAGGGAGCTGGCTGAGCAGGGGAGAGGAAATGTCTCGTGTGTCCTAAGACATACAATGCTTTTAACTTTTCCAGTATCAACTCATTTCACAGAATGTTCCAAAGTTTCTAGGACCTTGGGCTATAGAAGATGCTTAAAATACCAGCCATAGAGTCACCAGAGACTATTTGTTTAGTTAGAAAAATGAAAAACTCACCTGGGACCTACCTGTAGGCTGAGGTCGTTGAGACAGAACGTGGGTGGGGGTGCAGAATACAGAGGGCAAAGGGACAAGGTTCTATGAGGCACAATACATGGCGCTGAACCCTGCGTGTAGCCCACACTAACCCAGACAGACTCTTGGTCTCAAAATATGAGACCCTAGCACATAACCTAGGGAAAATCCTCTTTTACTTCTGAACCTCCTTCGAGCCTCACAGTTTTGAAAATTGTACTCGAGATCATGCACAAGAAAACCGTGTCTTCAACCACGACACAGTGTCCCCTTCCCAAGTCTCTGGGCTGAGACGAACTATTAAATTATCAAATTTGGGGGACAAAGACAGGCAGCCAGGGAAGAAGGGAGATCCAAGCTTGTGTGAGCACAAGAAAGCCACTGTAGCTCATCTCTCTTACCTTTCTCTCGCCTCCGTCACCTCCCACAAGACAGGAGCCTGGCTCTGAGCGAAGGCAGTGGAGAAAGACAGCTTCCCCCTCAGAGGCCACGTCCTAGAAGGAGACACAAAAGAAAAGCTTAACTCTGCCCCGGGCTCGCGTCTGGCCTTGTCTGGTTGCTGGTGGGTAGACTTCGGACAGAACGCGGCCTCAGGACACGCCTTGGTTCTCCACGCCTGCTTTCCACACGGGTTCCCAGACTCCCTCTATCAGCAACATCGAGGAGGCTTTTAAAATTCAGAGTCTGAGGGCCTCCCCCGAATGGCGGAATCAGGGGTCCGTGGCCCCCAAATCTGCGTATTTGGCTGATTATGCACACTCATGTGGAATCTGGGGCTGTGACGATGATCATCACAATCAGAAGAGCTGAAGTAAATGAAACTTTCTGTACAGGTCAGATACTGCTCAGGGGCCAGGCACCCACGAACACACTCATGCTCACAATCGTGCTATAAAGCAAAAGCTGATATTGTCTCCATTTTACAGATGGGAAAACAAAAAAAAAACAAAACTGAGCTGAGGGAGAGAAGTGACTTCCTGAAGGTCAGGCAGGAAACAGGCACCAAGCAGAGGTCACACCCACATCCTGGGTCTGCACTCGGCACACACCCTTCTCACCGCGGGCAGCACATGACACCCCCGGTGCCACACCTGCTCATGGGCAGGGCACCCCTCCAGGTTATGCTGGAGAAATCAGCAGCTCCCGGAATGAAGATCCCTTTTGGCGCCCACAGTCCGCGAGCCAGACCCCTTCTCTCTCATTCCATTATGTTTTGCTACTTGAGATGCATTTGTGATGTTTAATTTATATCCCCCGATCATAAAGTGATTGCATCACTAAAAAGGCTGTGATGTTGATTTATAAGATAGTCGCTTGTGTCTGTTAATTAGAGAAATATCATTTGGCTTCCTACAGAAGCAAAACAATAAATTACAGAGCAGGAGGGAGGGACAATCATGCCCGAACCGATGCCAGTTACTCCTCCTGAATCTAATTTATGATCCTGGCTGATTTTATTCCATTTACAGCAACAACCTTTGGAAAAACACGGTAACTGGGGTTGAGCAGGAAGTACTAGTCGAAAAAGAAAGAGGGGGGAATAGGCCGAAGTGCTTTCTCGAAGTCTGTCGGTGCACAGGACACTTGAGCGCGCAGCTGCACGGCTAACTCACAGCCGGTGGCCTCCCGGGGACAGCCACCTTCCCCGTGCACCTCCAGCGCGAACACTGCCTCTTCCAGGGCAGAACTCTGCCTGCATGATCCACACCGAAGCAACTCGCCAGAGGAACCGTGACCGGATGTCTTCTCTGCGGCGGACTGTGCGTCTGAACACGCTGCCCTTTTCCTCCGACAGCTGCTACTGATCTCTGTGTAAAGGAGAGTCCAAAGAACCGGATTTTTTACTCATTCTTTCGATCATTTGCTGATTCAACAGATACTGGCAGGCACCGCGGGTCTGCAGGCCCTGTGTGAGGGCTGGGCACAGCGGTCAGCAGAACTGGCCCCAGCCCCAGCCCTCACAGAGCAGACACTCTCGTGGGGAGAGGACGTGGGTCAGGTATTGAGTCAGCGGTTAATCGCGCCCAGGCCACATGCTATGGAGGAGAAACTCAAGGAACAGGGAGACTGAAATGCTATTTGAGTCGAATATTAAGGAGACGTTAACTTGGTTGAGGTAGAGGGAAAAGCATTCCGGGGAGAAGGAACAGCAAGCAGAAAAGCTGGGAGGGAGCCGGGCGGATCAAAGCGTGGAAGGAGGCACGGGGTGACCAGGGGATGGTCGCCTGGGCGGAGGCTGCAGACAGATCGCCCGGGTCCCCAGCACAGCACGGCGGTGGCCTCTACCCCCAGAGCAAAGGGAAGCCGCTCTGAGGTTTTCAGCAAGGGCGGGGAGGGGGGAAATATGATCAGACTTGCATTTTGAAAAGGTCGTTGTTTTCTACCTTGGAAAGCACTGAGGTGCCTGAAGTCCAGAGGCTGCCCAGGCCGGCGCCCCCGCTGGGGGAAGCGGGACCAAATGTCAGGGCCTGGGCTAAGCCGGGACCGAGGCCCTGACGGTGGGGACGAACCCGCTCCTTCAAGACCCGCCGGCGCCCGGAACCCGGATCCTCCCCGTTTGTCCTCGTCAGTATTCGCGCGCGGGGGTCTCGCCACCGGCAGAGGGTGAGAGCAGGCGCGGGAGGAAGATGGGTGGAGAGCGGGCCTGGCGCAGCGCCCGCCCCGCCCGGGGCCGGAGCCTGGATGACCACGGACCCCGCCGTGAGAGGCCGAGCCCTGCAGGCAGCAGCGCGGCAGCTGGAACCCGCCCCGGAGGAGTCTCTCCCCTCAGAGACATCCCGTGGCCACTCCCGTCCCGGCGTCCCCACGGGCCCCGCGGACATCCGTGACCACGCGAGAGAGCCGTCGGTCCCTTCGTTACCAGCTGGGTCCTTCACGAGACAGGGCGGGCGTCCTGCCTTTGCGCCTCTCGTCGTGACACAGCGCGGCCCCTGGCCCACGGGTGGGTGCTCAGAAGCAGCGCTTGTGCCACGAATGAGTGAACGGCGGCGAGTGGCGCCTTCAGCGGCATGAGGGGCAGGAACCTTCTGGCCACGCGCGAGAGCACGCTGGGAAACAGGAGGTGGGCTGCAGAGAGCCGGGCAGCGAGAGGTGCTGCACTCTAGGGGAGCCAGGCAGCCCGTTCTGAGGGCATCTGGCAGGAGCCTGAGGGGGCGAGGGAAGGCGTCGCGAGGCTGAGAGGAGGAGGAGGACCTCAGGCGGAGGAAAGGGCGGCACGGGGAGGACAAGCTCGCTGCAACAGATGTGTGAGTCCTGGCTTTGGAGGGACGGGCGCAGTTGCCCCCTGGGATGAAGAGCTGAGCACATACTGGAGGGGGGGCCCCTGGCACCATCCGCAGGAGCCGCTCTAGGGCGCCTCCAAGCAGCCTCACAGACCAGATTCTGGAAAGTGGAATCAGAGAGCGGGAGAAACAAAGGCAGATGCCAAACGCAACTGCAGCTGCCAGGCTGGGCGGCATCAGAGGCCAAGGCGAGCCCCCCGTCGGGCACTAAGGGTGGCCTCGGAAAATGCGTGAGGAGGCGGCCAGGGTAGAGCTCGGCCGCCCACCTGCGGGAAGCGCTGGCGTCACGGGGTGGGGTGAGGAGGAAAGGTGGGCTCTGGTGCCTTCTGAGACCCCGAGGTGCCACCCACTCACCCTGAGTCCTTGAAAAGTCCCAACACAGGAGGAGGGCAGGCATGAAAACAACACGGTGAACACGTCACTCGGGTCCACGTGGAAAGCCCTCCGAAGGGAGGCGGAAGCTTCTGTGACTCTGCTTATCCCCGGAGGACACACCCTTCCAGCCACGGGCCACGTCTCCCCCGACACCCCCTCCCCCCGGGCACCTCCACCCTGGCCAGTCTGCCTCCTCCTCCAGCTCCAGCACCTGCTGTTCCCTCTTTCTGAAATGCTTTTCCCTCTGCCTTAACCACATTAATACATCCTTGATAAGTCACAACTTCCACTGTTTCCACTGTGGTCAGTTTAAAAGATATTTAAAGAATGCAATTTGCAAAATGACCCAACACGGTACAAGACAAACCGGTACAACAGCCTGATAGGAAAAGCTCTATAAAAAGAGGAAAATCTTCTGACTTGAGTACGTAATAGGGTATTGTAGGTGTTTAAGCAGTAACTATACAGCAAGTATTAGCCACCCACTGTATACAAGTACCCGGCACTGAAGCAATGGCGTGAAGGGTCTCACATGGCTGTGACGTGCACCCCAACTTCACTCACTGTAGGATTTGGGACACTCGGGTCTGTCCTGAATTCTCAGGGAAAGCTATTCTGTTCCAAGTCCCAAGCCTGTGCTTTTGCTGAAATTCAGGCCTGGCATTAACCCAAGCCAGGGGGAAGGCAAGCCTGGAGAGGGCCCTCTCGTGTCCATGTAGCCAAGCCCAGGCACTGAGGTTTCCACAAGCACAACAAATGCCCGAAACTCACAGCTTCCCTTTTACTTTGCAACTATGTCGCCTGGTCACACTTCGCCCCAGAGAGATGGCCTCGGAGGTGAGAAACAGGCAACTTTGTAGTGGACTGTGGCCAGGGAACTATTTCTACTCTCCAAACACAGAGCTGGATTTGGAGCAGAGACACTGCTGTCGGAGGGAGCGCCCACCTTAGGGATCACTCGATGGGCTGGGCTGTTTCTCAAACACTCCCGTGCTGCAGCCTCACCTACACGTACAGCCACGTGACTGTCTTTGGAGACGGGTCTTTAAATAAAGGAGTAAGATAAAATGAAGGTATGGGGGGGCTAATCCAATATGAATGATGTCTTTATAAAAGGAGGGAGTTAGGGTGCAGCTATGCTGAGGAGAGGCAGGTGAAGACACAGGAAGAAGGCGGCCATCTGCAGCCAGCAAGGGCTCAGGAGATGCCAACCTTGCCGAAACCTTGAGCTTGGACTTCTGGCTGGTCTGTGAGGTCAATTTCTGGCAGATCAACCACCGTGTTTGTGGTACTTTGCAAACTATGGCAGCTTCCCTCTAACCCTGTGTAACATCCCAACTCAGGCTCCTCCTCCGGAGACCCTAAATGGGAAACTCACCCCCTGCCTCCCTCACCCGGCACACACCCAAGGGTGTCAGTCTCAGAAGCACTGTCGTCCAGCTCAGCATAGCCCAGGATGGCTCGGCTCCCTAACTCTTTCAGGAGCTGAATCCTGCCCCACCTCCAAGGACCTGTCCTTCCAGAAACACCCTTAACCTCATTCCTCTTCTTCCTCCATCTCCTCTGAACACCCAGAAAGCATGCCCTGCTGCAGTGGTCAGCACAGACGCGCACGAGCGTCTCACTGAATGAAACTCACAAGC
Organism: Talpa occidentalis; assembly: GCF_014898055.3. Taxonomy (NCBI): domain Eukaryota; kingdom Metazoa; phylum Chordata; class Mammalia; order Eulipotyphla; family Talpidae; genus Talpa; species Talpa occidentalis. The sequence continues at coordinate 3,099,127 of NW_023601754.1, forward strand.
ATTCCTACACTGGTTCTACTCCAATCTCTTGAGTTAGAATCTCAGAAACACTAGATGGGGAAAGACAGAGACAAGAGACAGTCGTGACGTGGCTGAGAGACCAGGGATCAGCAAGTCGCCCATGTGACACTTATTTTGTGCACACAATCAGGCCTTAATATACTGTTTTCTCTCCCACTGCAGATCCACGGTGGATAGTCAAGTCTTAAACCCCAAAAGAACCCTTTATTCCTGTGCTCAGTGTCTGGGGCTTTGCATACAATAGGGTGGTTAATTTGTGTTATAATCATATTGAAACAAACAAACAAACAAAAACCCCTGTATCCCGTCATACACTGAAGCTGGAAGTTTTTTCTCTGACTTTTAGAGTTTTCCTATCCGGTGATTTTACAAAATCACATTATATTCTCTTGCAACTGAGCAAAATGGAAACATGAAAGTTGTGGTAGATGGTTCTCGGGTGGCCCCACTAACCCACCACCCGGTGTTCACGCCTTGAGGGGTCCCTCCCCTGGAGACCCTGGCTTGGTCACGTGACCGGCTCCGGCTCCTGGTCAGTAACAAGTATGATTCGGGAAGAGGCCTCGTGAGCTCATGTATCAGCATTAACAGAAAGATACATAAACCACAAACACAATTTCCAATTTTTAGCAGCCACACTCAGAACAGTAAAAGAAACAGATGAAGTTAATTTTGATGGAACATCTAATACCTGTACACATACATATATATACAGCGAAAACATCATTCGAAGATGTAATCAATACTAAACAAAGTACTAGTGACACTTTCTACCTTTAATATTTCACACTAAGTCTTCAAACCCTGGCACTTATTTTACATTTAAAAGTATATCTTAGGCCTCCCCAGTGGCGCAGCGGGCTGAGCGCCATGCTGTGAAGCTGTCCGCAGCCTCTGCAGCACGGGTTTGATTCCCAGCCAGCCAGGGAGCTACCTACATGGCACAGCAGACCTCTCCTGCCCCTCCTGCTGCTCCCCTCAGCAACGTCTTCGGTCCATCTGCCTGTTCTGCTCCCCGCTCTGTCTCTGGTGGATTCTTTTACCCTCCCAGGCCTCTGGCCTGTACCCCAGCTCTTGTATAGATAAATACATCTTTTTTTAAAAAAAAGTGTATCTTGATGAGACTCCATGCAGACCAAACGCTTTCCAGGCAGACCTGGGCAGTGAGAATCCCTACTTGTCTGCTGAGGACACTCACATGAGCAGCTCCCCAGGTGCTGTAGGCCGTCCAGGGCTGCCTGCCTGGGCCATCCAGGGCTGCCCACGGGAAACAAGCCTCAGTCACCACCTGCACCAGTGGGCGAGCGCCCAGAGCCGGGGTGAGGGGCACAGACACTTGCACAGGCTGGTTTCCAGTCCTGCTCTGCCCTAGACTGTGTGCAAAGGTTGCCAAGACACGCTATCGCATGTGGACAGGCTTCAGCGACAAACAAACTACTTTCTTGCAGGTCTGGGGGCTGGAAATGTAGGATCCTGGAGCCAGTGAATCTGGTTTCTGGTGAGAACTCTCTTCCCAGTTTCCCTCTGGGGCCCATTCCTCTCTGATAATGACACCTGTCCTGTGGGACTGGGACCCCATCCTCTGACCTCATTTAGCACTCATCACCCCCATAGAGGTCCTGTCCCCAAGTACAGTCACACTGGGGTTAGGGCCTCAACATAAGGATGGCGGGTAGGGCGTGAGGCAGACCCCACTGAATCCATAAACATGCACTGCCCCTGCAGGGGTCAGCCACTCGGCTTACTTTTCTGAGCATTCTATTACCAGGCCCTTCTTCAGAAGTGTGAGGTGAGGATTAGAGGAAATGTAGGCATGAAAGAGAGGCAGGAAAGCATAATCAAAGATGCTCAGAAGGAACAGAGGACGCTCTGGCCTTTGCTCCATCTTGTGTGCTCTGGGATTCGACACAGGATGCGGAGTAAACAAATGCCTGAACACACAAAAACCAAACTAAGGAAGGGGGAGAACTACCACCCCGACATCACCCCGTCACATGGCAAAGGAAGCAAGTAGGAAGCGAGTTCACCTAGACCCAAGGCGAACATACATGCTTCCTACAGCATTTCATGGAGTCTCAGGAAGGTCAGACACCACGTCGATCTCACAAAGGAAACAAAGATGAACAAGTCACCCTTCCCTTCAAGGGCATCTCCGTGAATCAGCGCAATGGTCTAACATATGTATAATGTGAGACAGAACGGCGTATGGGAGCCTCGTGGAGCAGAGGCCTTCCAACTGGTCCCAGGTGGCATGTGAAGGGCAGAAATTGGGGCTTGACTTTTAATCTCAGTCTCTCTCATTAACCCAGCCAGCTTCTCCACTCCAGGGCATCTCAAAAAATAACCTTTTCTCTGAGTGGCTGTGCGTTCTCACCCACTGCCGCCTGCGAGTTCTGCACAGCGAGAATTCTTTCCCGGCCTCAACAAGCACTGAATCGGAACCATGGGCTGAGCAAACACACACCTGAGCACCTGAGCTGTCTGGATGAAGCATGTAGGGAGAAGACGCGGTGTGAGAGGAGAACGAAGCGTAAGCTCCCACACAGCTGGAAGTGATCCTGTGCCATAAACCCCAGCCCCGCAAATCCCTGCGGACCTCGCCACCCCACGGGTCTAGAACCAGTGGAACCAGGAACAACCTAAGTCCCTTGTTGGCAGAGCAAAAATACAAGTCAAAACAGAAGAAAACATTTCATTCTCCAAGCAGCATTCCTGGATGCTGGGGTAAGGGCCGGCATGAAAGGCGGTCATTCCGCCCCCGCCTCCCCGCTCCCTGAGCTTTCATAAACACTTACCATTTCATAAAAGTTACAGTTTTACACATGATTTCTAAGCTGCCAAAAATGTACAGTGTGCACGGCCCCGCGTGTTCCAACATGTTTTATAAACATAACAAGCTGTAGCCGTCACCCCAGATGTTTTCACAACTTATTTTTTTTCATAATTTAAAATCTGTTCGACCTGATGTTTTTTGCTCCATGCGCATTTCAACTGTAAAAAAGGAAACTGAAATATTATTCATGTGGTGCTATGCTGTTACACCTAATTTCTTCTCAAGTTCACACTAAACTGAAATGTCTCTAGGAACCTTAAAAAAGGCAACAGCCGAGAAAGTGAGGAAATATGTCAAGGACTTGTAAATAAACAGCTGGCTCCCAACATATGGATTTTCTTCTATATTTTTCAGGTGCCACAATCTCCCATCCGTATCTGCCAGCCCCGCAGCACACGGCATAATTCAACTATAATTGATAATGTAAGGGCAGATGGAGAGGACTGTCAGCTCCTCCCTGGGATCTCTGGGGACGCTGCAGAAATCAAAGCAGATGGTCCAATTGCATCTTCTTTATGTGTTGCTGCAAGCTCCTCTGTCTGCAGGATAATGGATCATTACGGCCTGCTGTGTACAAACACCAATATGCTTTTAAATCTGGTTCTCAAGCTTATGAAAAAGCACTATATTTCATATTAATTTGTGAAGCTGCACTTAACGAGGTCCACTATTGTTAATTTACGAGGCGGAGGGTGCGAGGGGGAGAAGTCCACGTGAGGCGCTCCCCCTGCTCCCTGCTTCCTGCTTCCTTCCTGCCCCCACCCAGTGCTCCCTGCCCTCCCTGGCCCTGCCTCCCCTGCAGACAGCAAGCAGTGGTCAGTTGGAGGGAACACAATATCCAGATCTGCTGCTTTGATATTTAATTGACGAATTGGATCCAGCAGTCGGAGGTTTGCCGGGCGCGCCATCGGAGAGGAGGCTGGGTTTTGATCCCCAGCAATGGCAGCGATAATGCGAAGCAGAGGCACCTCAAACCACTCCTCACTATCTCTCGCCTCCATCCTCCTGCTTCCCAGTGAGAAAAAAAGAAGGGCGGGGGGGGGGGGCGGGAAATCTCAGCCCCGGCTGGGCTGCTTGGTCACAAGGGTCCGTGCAGCAAAGTCCACGGCAAAGTCACAAAATTAAAAAGGTTTCCATGCGTCTACCTTGAAGACACTCTTCATCTGGGCCTTGTCTCAAAGGGCAAATATTTTGGACCCCATGCTGTGTGCCAGAAAATATCTTGGGGAATCCGGAAGTAACCCAGGGGGATCCACAGCGATTCCTACCTCTAGGAGCATGTGGTACTAGACACCTCAAGTGAAAATGTGAAGAATGTGACCAGGGGCTACTCTCTGTCTGTAGGGCAGGAGACTGGGCTGTGGCCAGAGACCTAGGGAGCGTGGCCGCAGGACAATGTAGGATCCGGCCAGGTGGCAGGATGCACAAGGTTGCGTTGGGCCTCGTAGGATGGGAAACCCTTGAGGTAGTTTGAATTGGAAAGGGAAAGACTCCCCCTCCACCCTGGCTCAGGGCCTGTCTTGTTCTTTGTCCCATTCTAGAAGAATCCCGAAGCCAGCTGCACATGTGTTCTTGGGAAGGGCTTACACCTCAAATGTCGCGGGATCCAGCAGGTAACAAAACCACGTGTAGCCAGCCTGCTATGCCACCCCAGGAGCGAGTGTTGAGTGGGGGAACAGACAGGCTGGGGGGACCTGAAGGAACACTTCTGCCCAGGGGCTGGGGGCGGGGGTGGCTCCAGATTCTTGCCTCCAGGCATTAACGTGCACATCCATGACTCATTCTTTTCTCACCCAAACACCACACAGGGGTGAATTTCTAGAGTGAAGTTGTGGGTTGGTGGGAGATCTGCCTCCTTCAGGACAAGGGGGAGCCACAGGCCCAGGGCCGGGGGCGGGAGCTGGGCGTGCCCACACATCCTTGATCGGGACACCAGCAGCTGGTCTGGCCTTGGGTTTTGTTTGGCTCTCAGGATCTAAAACATTAACAGGGATAACAGCGACGACTGCGAATTCACTGATGGAGAGGTGTCACCTACTGTGCCAGAGTACAGTTTCTAGAAATCCGGAAGGCCTGCCAGGCCCAGCCTGGCGATCATCACCGGGAGTTGGCACCAACAACGTCCACTCCCCTCGCTGTGGCCATGGCCTTGTGAATGGGGCTCAGGACCATGAGGTCAGGGAGGGCATCAGCTCAGAACAGATGGTCCTCCCTCTCCTTCTCCCCTCCCTTCCAGGGGCAACTGCAGCTCCCTGAAGAACAAGGCAGCTGAGTCTCACAAGGCGAAGGCATCTCATCGGCCGCCAGATGATAAATAATATAAATTCCATCGCTCTCACACACAAATGAAAGAAAAACCAAAGAAACCGGAGTCACTAGTGCAGCCCTGCCCTGTATTTTTTCTTACTAACATGAGTCAATCGCTCGGTCATCCTACCTTTCACATCCACACCTTATTTGCTATGATGCTGGGTTTTGTGTTTTTGTGTTTTTGGGGTTTTTTTTGAGAGTATAAACTAGTTCATGGTTTATCACCACACAAGCCTGAGGGGGGATTGTATCCAGTTGTCCGGAGCCAGGGGACTGGACTGTGTCTCCCAGAATCATAGCATTTAGAGAAAGACACCAGGAAAGCAGCCTCGTGGATGAGCAGGCAGCCAACTGCGCCACGGAGGATACATTTTAATAGTGAAGATTCCCGAGTCTGCTCTAATTCCTTTTTCAGGTTTTAACAACTTTTCCTTCCTGTCTCCCTCGCTGCCTCCCTCCTTCCTCTAGCTGTGGTGAGGGGGACACATATTCCTCCTGTTCCTGATCTCAGTGGGGAAGCTCCAGTTTCTCACCGTTAACCACGACGGTAAGTGTAGGGTTTTAGAGAAATTCTTTATCGTGTTGAAGAAATTCTGTTCTCTTTGGGCTCCAGCTCTTTGTTTCTATTTTCGTTATTTGCAAAGAATTTTTTTTAGAGCACCTTTAGGTCCACAGCAAAACTGGGGCGAAGGGGCAGAGGTTTCCACAATGCATGCAGAGCCTCCCAGCAGGGCGGGGTGTTGATTACAATGGTTAACCCTACATGGACACATCATCATCACCCCAAGTCCACAGTGGACTTCATTCACAGTTGGGTCTCGGTGCCGCTCACTTGACGGGTTTAGGAAACTTACGACATGTATTCACCTTGAGAATATCAGACAGTGTCAACGAGGTGGCACCACCTGTCACAGTCTTTTGGCTTTAGCCACCAGTTACAATTTCACTGCTCCAAAATCCTCTGAGCTCCACCTCATCCCCTCCCCCTCTCCCATCCCACTTTGTCTCAGGTTTTGCCTTTTCCAGAATTTCATATAATTGCATTCATACAATATGAGTGCAGCCCTTCAGAATGGCGCCTTTTATTTAGCAGTTAAGGCTCTTCCCTGCCTTTTCATGGCTCCATAGCTCTCCAGGGAATGCTATCACCTCGCCCAGATGTAGCACAATTCATCTGTTCACCTGCTGAAGGACAACTCCCTCACTCTCAAGTTTGAGCAATTATGAGTAAAGTAGTCATAGACATCACGCGCAGGTTTTTGTGCAGATATAAGGTTTCAACTCCTCTGGGTAAATACTAAGAAGTGTGATTTCTGGATCGTATGGTAAGAGTATGTTTAGTTCTGTAAAAAACCACCAAACTGCTTTCCAAAGTGGGTGTGCCATTTTACATTCCAAGCAACGATGACTAAGAGATCCGGTTGTTCCACATCCTTGCCAGCACTTGGTGTTGTCAGTCTTTTGGATTTTGGCCATTCTAATAGGTGTGTAGAGATGAAAATTGCTCTTTCTTACAGCCTTTTGTCATAAGCAAAAGTACAATTCCATGTGCACACATGTTGGTGCTAACTCATTCCATGCTCCTGTGACCAAATCGTGACACTGATTTGGAGGAACTCAACTCATTTTTCACTTCTGTGCAAAAAGGGGAGAGATCTAGAGCCAACTCATCAGCTAATACAATACAGCAGGCATCTAAAGTAAAGTCTTTGCATCTAAAATTTATTTCATTTACCCATTAATTCATTTAACTCACATATATCAAAAGAGCCCTACTCCTTCCTGTTCCACTATTTTTTAAGTGGCAAATCAAATTTAACCTGGTTTTAATGCACGCTCATTGCTAGGCAGACATTTTATTCACTCCTTCTCTGCTGTCTTCATTCTAGCTTTGCAAGAGAAGAAACTGTGTACATCATCTCAAGCAATGGGGAGGGGGACTGGGTCTAAATGAGGCTTGGAAAGACCCCTGGAAGTAGACCCTGAAGTTAGATTTGGGGATCTCCCTGGGTCCTCTTATAGAATTGTCTTCTTACAGAATTATGTGAGGAAAACCACTTGGTTATCCAACTGACGTCACAAGGGTTAGCAAACTTGCTTGCTTAGCACATTGGTCTGTATGTCCTTTAAGAGCCAGGTGGTAATAAAGGAACATGACCTTTGGGGCCAGATGAACTTGAGTTCAAATCCGAGGTCTGTACTCTTTGGATTTCCAATCATTCATTAAATAAGATAAGTAGCAATTATATGTTAGACTTATTTAGAAGAAAACAAAATAAGGCTGAAAACACATATCGTAATACCTAGTACACAGAAGCTATTATTTTGTCTATAGCCCCCGATGTGTACCATAGAGTACGTTTTCAAGTAAACAGTTTTTGTCCCACCTAACCCACTAATGAGGCTGACTTCCTTTCAAGGAGAATTAAAGAAATCAGTGCTTACTTTTAAACTTAGTGACTCGTACGCCTTTCCCCAAACATTAGGATCAGAGCCAATGTTTCCTCCTGAAAAGCAAGGATTTTCAAGCCAAAAAACACAAAGACATAAGAAACTGAGTCCTTATGGTTGGGGTTCTATGTTTACGATTTGGGGTATAATTCTTTGGGAGAAAAGATAAATCTTAAATTACAGCATCAGTTGCCTTTGTCAGAGATATTTTGGGTTGAGGGAGAAGCTTACATTTCTCTTGATCATGTCCTTCCCCTGAGCTGGTCCTGGAGCCACTGCAACTGTGCCCGGAGTCATCCTCTACACAGTGTGGGCTTGAAGCCTCATACCGATGTGCGAAAGACAACTCAAAATGCTTTGTGAAAATAAGTGCAGTTTTTAAAAAAGTTTGGAAGGACTTTGTCCCACAAAGAATATGCACATGGTAAGAAGTACTGCCTCACTTCCTTCTAACACTGTCCCTCACATTCCCTGTCCATCACCGGGTGTCACTGCTCTACCTTCCCAGGAATATTCTGAAGGTAAACTGAAACCCATAAAAGATAAAGGACTCTGAAATACCACATGTGGAAAAGCTCTGTTATTTTGGGTGAGACCATAGGGCAGAATCTCAAAGAGCAGGGGCCCTTGGGTGCAGACAATTAGCTCTGAAGCGACTTATGATTCTCCAGGGTACTTATCTAGAAAACACAATCAAACCCACATTCTTAGGTGAGCTGTAAGGAAAAGGCAAGGCACACTGGCAAAGGGCATACACCACGCCTGGCATATAGTATATACATGGTGATTAGCAACATCAATAATTATTAATAATCCAGTAATAGCAGTTAACATATATTGAATATTTTCCATATTCCAAATATGGCACCAATATTTTGAATGCTTTATCCGATTTGTTCTTCATCACTATCCTGAGATGTGCACTATTATTATCCCCACTTCATATAACAGGAAACAGAGGCGCAGAAAACTGAAACAATTCAAATCAGGTGGGCTCAGCACAGTGTAAAGCTCAGAAGCAAGAGGCCACGGGAGAGTCATCGTTTCTAATGATGTCCCAGTTGGGGCGAAGCTGCCAAGTCTTCCAGCACAACTCCTGTGCCTATAGGTACCCCTTTGAGCATCACTTAAGGGATCGAATCATGCCGATGTTGTCTGAATGCTCTTGATGAGACCACCCATCCAAGGCAAAACTCTATAACCCTAACACTCCTTATATGACTCTGGGGTCTTTAAGCTCTTAGAGATGGTCTCAAACCAGGAAAGACTAAACAAAATCCATAGGTTGGAAGAAACTAAAGAAAACTAAGAACTAAATGCAATGTATGGGATTCTAGATGAGAAAAAGAACATCTGAGAAAGATGAGTTTCAAACCAGGTCTGCCATGCAGTTACTCATTCTATACCAATGTCAATTTCCTAGTGTTGACCATTTTACAGTGGTTACAGATATGTGAACACTATGAGAAGCTGGGCCAGGGGTATACGGGATCACTCTATTTTGTTTTCAACTTTTCTGCAAATGTAAAAATTAGCTCAAATTTAAAAAGTACACAAAGCAAAGGAATTTTGCATGACTGCTAAGAAAAGAGAATTACTGTTTCTCTAAAAGGAGAGGAGACACAAGTCTGAGTTCCTGGCGTGTGTTCTGTATAGAACTTATATTGGAAGAAAGCAAAAACAGCATCAGTCTACCCTCCTGCCTTAACGATGCAGATGTTCTGACATTAAAAGTTCCTCTTCCTTTACCCTGTCACTTTTATCTGCATTAGGTCCAAGTTAGTTTTCAGACCCAGACCTTGGACTTGGCTACCTCCACTCTCAACAGTCCGAAGAAGTATGAAAACACAGAGAACTTAAGACTGTGTTTTGGAGCTAACACAACACTGAAAGGACTGGTGGTTACACCCACCACGAGGGCAAGAACATCTCAGTCAGTGAGGGGCTCAGCACAACACCTCTTAGCATGCCAGAAAAACCTCTAACGGATACATGAGTGGGCTGGGGGAGAAGGTGGTCATGAACTTGCCATTAGCTTGTTTCTCAGGTCTACCAAATTCAGTATTTAAGATCTACTCGAAATTAACTTTGTCACAAAGTGACATTGACTCTATGCAAAATTACTTTAAAAATGAATATGAAATTGCCAAAAATTTGCTATGAAATTCACATCGGCGTGGCATTTTAGGGATCCAATCCTTCAGCAAACACCAAACCCACGTATTATGATGCACTGCCAAAGACAGTACTAACAGAGCACAGGTATAACAAGGTCTTCCTCTCAAATGAAACAAGGAGCAAGCCCATGTTTATTCTCCAGTCTTCTCCATTCAGCCCCGTTCTTTTAAAGCTCAGATCAGATGCTCTCCTGCTCAGAGACCTTCCCTCACCCCGTTCATACATTTATTTGCTTAATCATCTGTCTCCACCACATGGATGCAAATTCCATAGGGACCAGGAGGCTTTTCCCAGGGTGGTACCTCAAGAGACAAAGACAGTTTCTTGCACAGAGTATGTGATCAGCGAACACTGATCAAATATAGGACTTTGTTCCACTTATGAGCGATTCTTAACAGTAAGGTCCCGTCACAGGTTTGACCTTGTTCCCAGCAACCTTGTGAGGTGCTGGGAAACTGAGGCACTGAGAGACAAGGTCAAGGTCACACAGTCAGCAAAAAGGAGCCTGGAAGCCAATTCAGAGCTTTGGCCTTTAATGAAAGTCCTCCAGCATGATCAGTACAGACGCCTAACCAGCCATACTCGGCTTCCAGTGCCTCGACCCAACTCCCGCAAGGTGGGTGCTCATCACAGCGGGACCCAGAGGCCCCCCTCCTCCCGTAACTGTGTGGCAAAATAAGCCTTCAAGGAATGAACGAGCCGAGCTCGTTTTCTTTCTCCCTATCATACAGGAAAGTGTCTTGTCTTCTTGCACAAAAGCTTCCCAGCATCAGCATCATTTCAATAAATGCACTGTAACAATCCCAGGACGCTGCCTAGCATATTGTCTTGCTCCCCTGGAAGAATGCCCTCTATTCTCGACTCGGCCCCCTTCTCGCTGTCCCTGGCCCCGATGGGATTTATTAAGGTAATTTATCGAAGATGAATAGGTAGCTAAGCAATGAGTCTAATAGTCAGGGACTCACTTTTTTTAAGTCAACAGATTCGGTGATCATTTCCTTAATCGTTACTGATTCAGCCTCTTCTGAATAGGAGGCCGGGGCACTGCCTGAAGTCTTCACAGATGAGAAGAAAAGTCAGAACCACCTCTGACTAAAAAAAGACTCTAGGATTAGAGGGATAAGGCCATCCCATCCCCCACCGCCACCCTGGCTTGCAGCCTCTGATGAAGGGGCCGGGCTGGAGCTGAGAGGAGTAGGAAGGATTGAAGCTTGTCCTGAACCAGCTGTCGCGTAGGGGCAGTCTTGTCACCACAAGGCTGTGGTCCAATCATCTGCCCCTGTTTAGTTTTAAAATCAGCCACAACGTACAAAACTTTTTCAACTTAGAGTTGCACAGAAACTCCCCACACATTGTTTTAGCACTTGTGCTCGGCGTCCCTGCGCAGACGTCACAGTCTTCAAGCACCCGTTGGGAAACTGAGGTATGAAGTGGTTTGTCCAAGTTTGAAGGGGAAGGACCAAGATACCAGCTTTGGTTTTGTGTGTCCCTCTGGGGGTGTCTTTGTGCACTTGGGCTGCTGTAACAAAAGACCACAGGGTGGCTTCTAGACAGTCACAGTGCTGGAGATGGGCGTTTGAGACCCACGCGCCAGCCTGATCCCGCCTGGTTGAGTTCTGGTAAGAATCCTCTCCCTGCTTGAAAGCTGGCACCTTCTCACAGTGTCCTCACATGGTAGAAGGAGTCAGAGAACCTGCGGGATCTATTTTATAAGGCCACTAATCCCATGAATAAGGATTCCACGCCTGGGACCTAGTCATCACCTTCCATACACCCCGCCTGACAGTAAGGACCTGCCATGGGCTTGATCTTGTCTCTAGCAACCCACTGAGGTCACACCATCATCTTTGGGAGCTAGGATTTCAACGTATGAAACTGCGGGCGGGGGAACACTATATGTAGACCACAGCAGAAAGCGTGAGTTCTAGAATCCGAGTGCTGGCCTCGTTATCCTGAGTGCTACATCGCCAGGTGTGTGACCTTGAGCCAGTCACTGGTACTTAATGTCTCCACGCGTCAGTTTCCTTGTTAGAGGAATGCGACCATAACAGCCACTAGCTGCATAAGAGAGCCTGCACAAAGGACGCAGTGTAGAACCCAGAACACAGCAGTCGCTAACGCTGGCTCCCACGGCATTATTATCTGCCACTCTCTGGGCTCCTGGCTGTCGGGAAACATGACTGCAGACTGATGGCTCTCGGGGAACCCATGTGAGAGGGTCACCTGTCTGGGGGGGGCACTGCTGTAAGTCGGGGGGGGGTATTTTTACCCTTATGCTACTTCTGATGAAATGAGGCTGGCTTCTCCATTATTTCTGTGGGACGACCCGAGAGCTGAGCTCCCTTCCAAGAAGGCATATGCGGTCAATGAAAAACTCAACTTGCTGACTTTCAAAATACAGTTCCTTTTCACTGAATTCCTTTCTCAGAAGAGCACCATCGTGCGGTTCTGATGCAAAGGAACAGAATCGAGTGTGTATTCGGCATTTAACTGCAACTGCATGTACCTTCTCTTTATATAATTCAAAAACAGCAAGCAATTGCATTTGGCATGTTACTCGATTATCCTCCACAGAGACGTGGAGTCTGGACACAGCTCCAGCGCCACATCCCCGTGACTACCAAGTTCTCCTCGTGACACCCGGATCTCTGGGCTCTTGTTTTGGACAATTTGCAATGCCTCCAAGGGTCATGCAGCCATTCACCTTTTTCCCCAGCCCTTTGCACCCAGCCAGCCCTGTAAGAGCAGCCCTGTTTTTGAAGTGCCTTTCTGCTTAGGAGAGCAATTCATTGCCTGTGAATTCCTGACAAGGTCAAAATGATGGAGCACAGTTGGAACTTGCTCGTGTCATTTCACAGACGGGATAACCGGCCCAGAGGGCAGTCCAGTTCTCCTACACGCCGGGCGGCATGGAGAGTCAGCAAGGCCAAGAGAATGCCGAGGAGCGGCCATCGGAGGCCAGCCTGGGACTCCAACACTAACAAACGAGGCACAGACACTGGTTGTTCACGTGCTAACGTAAATTCTAGCTGGGAGCCAGGGGAGCAGGGGGGCGAGGGAACAAATTGGATGTAATCAGAATCAGATTCAAGATAAACTGTTAATGGTTAATAGGGTCAGCCACCCAGGCAGCAGCCAGACCTGGAATTTTCCACCCTCAAATCTTGCAGAGCGTTTGCTGGAGACCACGTGCACATTAGCAGTTCAAGGAACCAGCTCCTGGTGCTGATGAAAGGCAGGAAAAATAACAGGAGTCACTTTCCACTCTGAAAATGCCACCCCCCCCCTTTTTTTAAAGATGTATTTATGTGCAGAAGAACAGGAGTGTAGGCCAAAGATGTGGGGGGTGAGAGGCCTCACCAGAGTCAGAGTAGGGAACAGAACAGACAGATCGACTGAAACACACTGCTGAGGGGAGCAGCAGGTGAGACAGGAAGACAGGAGGGGCCTGCTGTGCCATGTGCCAGCTCCCCGGCCGGGAATCGAACTCAGACCGCAGCAGTGATGGCACTGAGGCTGAACCCCTAGGCCGCCCTTTCTGATGGAATGCTCCAAGAAAGAAAACTCAGCTTCCAGACCGATGATGACAATCACGGCAATGAACGATAATGTCCACCCCTCCCACCCCGACAACACTGCCAACCAGCGCTGAGGGTTAGTGACGAGCACACATAAAGGGCTTGGAGGAGCGTCGCTGAGATCAGTATGGGAGTTTTCTTATTTCAGAAATGAGCAAACTGACCCAAGGGGACCTAGAACCCCCCAATAGAAGGAGAACTGGGCTCCTAGCTCTGCAGCCTACACCCCCTGCCACGTGCCACACCAGCTAAATGTTTAAAAATCTTTTTTTAATGTAATTTGATGTTTCACCATTTGGCAGGAGCCTCATGCATTACAGACCACCTCTGCATCGGCGCAGTCCCCTCTCCAAGACGGAGAAGACAAAAGAACACAGGCTGGGGGCGGGACAGAGAGGGACACTTTCCAAACAGGTAAGTGAAAGAGCAGAGGAGCTCATGGATTCAGCTCCAGTTCTCATGCTACCTTGTCCCCTAAACACACCCCCAGAAGGCAGGGCAGTAAGGGTGAGCGTGTGAGGGGGCCCTGGCTAGACTTCTGCAGGGTGTCATTCATCTGAGAGAGCGACTTCACCCCTGGGCCGGGGAAAGTGGGAGCGGGAGAGGTGAAGACCCGTGGCAGGGGGTTCCTGGACCCGATTCTCTGCACCTGACAAGCACCCCACAGCCCAGAGCCCCCGCCTGGACAGCCGCGCACAGGCCGTTCTCACATCCTCTGCTCCACCTCCCACCCCAAAGCTAATATAAAACCACCTCACTCGGACACACTGTACTTCTCCATGGATATGCGGAGATTCACGCGAATGTGGTCACGGCTGCAAAAGCTCTGTTTATTTATTTATTTATTTTAAGCTTCATTGACTGTCAGGATATTCAAGCCCTGGAGTTGCAATGGAATCCTTGTGGGGAAAACTCAATTAAATCTGCCGCAGGAAGCACCCAGCACAAGGAGGAGGAAAAGAGCAAGAGAAGGAAGAAAAAAGATGTTCTGTTGAATCACAAAGCTGCAGCCTGAGAGCCTGCAGCAACCGCTCCGATGCCCGGAAACCAGACGAGGCGCTCCATGCATCATCTGCTGAGAAGGATCTGTTTGCCCCGACTCGGAGGACGGACACGCAACCTTGGCCTGTGTTCTGACGCGCGCAAGAGGCTGCTAACCACCTTTTCATGGGAAACGTGCCTCCAGCTCAGGCCAGGGGTTAAGTTATTCTCTGGCCAAAAGAAGCAATCCATCATGCTTCATTATGGGGCAGACCTCACGATGAATAGCTTTTGGCAGAGATGGATAACTTAATATGACTCCACTCGGCAGCGCTCTAAAGGGATCTGTCATCTCCAAGGCTGGTCGAGGTGGTCAGACGCCACTTGGGGTTCCCAGCAAAACCCCGGCCACTGCAGGGGGGGAGTGTGGCCGCCGAGTGTGCACCTGAATAGCAAGCACAGGCGAGGAGCCCCGAGTACTTATTTAAGCATCCACGCTGCTGGGTGGGAAGCCTGGGTCCGCCACTTACAAATGGATCGTGGGTGAGCACCTCTAGCAGTTTCCTTACCTGTCTTAAACAGGTAAGACCCACCCGACGGGACTGTAATGTCCACAGAGCTCTTACCACAGACAGGCATGCAGTTCAAGCTTAATAAATGCTCGTGGCCATTCTGTTCACCATCTCAACCAGCATCTGGACTGTCGTTATGGAGAAGCAGGAGAATCTTCTTTGGGGAGGTGGTTAAGGAGCACCCACTTTAAGGGCCATACCCCAGATGCCTCTTTGGCATCCCCCCATCCTCTGCCCTAATCTTAGATTCACAGAGGCAGAAACGAAGCTCAGAAAAGAGACGTGATTCGCAGGACTCCACCCAGTACAAGACACAGTGCAGAACTGGCCGTCCCTTGGCCTATTTATTGTCCCTCCACCTCATTATGCTGCCGGAAAACCGGGTAGACGGAACCATCAACTTCCAGATTTTGATCCTCTGCTGTCAGTGGCGTCATGAAGAAAAGAAATGATGAGGCAGATGCAACACCACCGAGGAGCACGCCTGTTGGGACTCTGGAAGAACAGCACCCCAGTGTCCAGAGGCCTCTGCTGAGTCTCTTCCGAAGCCCAATTTTGGTGCTAACTAACGCAAGACTGCTTACCCTTAGAAAGGGGCTGGAGTGATGAGAACTGTATTTCACGGGCCAAAGGGAAAAAAAGAGAGAAGAGGTACATGATTCTCTAGCAAACCTTCCTTATCAGCTTTGTTGGCGGAAGGGAAAAAACAAGGCAAATAAATGAGAGCAGTAGGGGACATCAATCACTGTGCTCTGCCAGGCGGTGCAGGCCGGCCTCCAGCAGGCGAGGCTCCGAGGCTGCGGCCCAGAGGCTGCGGACAGGAGAGGGTGAGCGCGGCCACCAGAGCTGGGGCCTCCTCGTAGCGCTGTGCTCCCCTCCTCTGTGACTCTGGGAAGAGGCCACACGCCCCGAGTTTCCTGCTCTCTCCCACGAGCCATTTCAGAGCCATCAGACACTCCAACCCCCGCCAGCGCTGAACTGCCTTAGCCAAAAGAATGTCCGGGAAGGAAGTCACCTCACTTCCCTCTGTCATCCAGGAAGCTCCGCAGGGCCTTCCATCCTGTTTTCTTTCCACGCTTCTTTTTGGGGCTCATCAGTAAAGCAAACAAATAGATACATTTGGAAAACTGCAATGAGAAAATGTGTTCTTTGAAGAGAATTTCCCGAGTGTTTTGAGGAATCTCCCCAAGCCTTCCCTATATGGGTGTCCCATATGCCCCAAAACTTTGTCACTTGCATCATTTCTCATCTTTACAGCCTCCATTTAACATCGCAGTGATGCAAAGGCTTCATGTGTCCATTCGCCCAGGCGGCAAACATGACGGGGGATCTGCCAGGTATCAGACTCCATGCAAAGGGCCGGATGTTCAGGGAGGAAGAGGAGCGGGTCTGCGGCCCGAAAGACAGGGGACAGTCTGGCTGGGGAGCGCATGGATTTTGAAATCCAGGCAAATTTCACCCAGATCCTGCTTCAGCCGCGGGCCATTTGTTTTATTTTATGTTAATATGTGCATTTTTTTTTCTTCCACCAATGCCCATCTCAGGTACAATCCCATAGAATTCCCACCACCACGTCACCTGCAAACCTATTTGCAGGTCACTATTTATTTAGCCTCTTTGAACCTCAAGTCCCTTTTCTATAAAATGCTGGGAGAGAGAAAAGGATACCTACCAATAAGGATTAAGTGGACAAATAATGTAAAGCATTTAGCACAAGATCCAGGTCACGGCAACATAAACAGCCACATTCGTCGTAGCGTCAAGAACCTTGGAGTCGATGGCTGGGTCAAGCAAGGAGAACGGTCCTTTTTGTTTCTTTCTCTCCCCTTTGGCAGAAGGCAGACCCCCCATGTGCCGGCGAGTCACGTGGCAGCCCGAGATGGAGAGCAGGCCCTCTGAGCTGTCCCCCGTGGGGCGTGACGTGGGGTAACTGTGCAAACCGGCCTCCAGCTCCAGGCGGGGCCGTGAGCCTGAAGATCGCTCACCCGCTGACATGAAAAGGCCCCTTCCTTCCCGAGTCAAAGCCCACGCCGAGCCCTCGGCGATGCACGGCCCTAGTCACTCTGGCGAGCCCCACAATGGTCCACACATCCTGCCCAGTGGCAAAGCCTTTCCTCCTCGCCTGGTGCCTGTCCCGGGTGTGCCCACCCAGCAGGGCATCCCGGGCCCAGCCCTGAAAAGCTGCGCAGCCTGACGAGCGAGGCCGGGAGCCAGCTCGGGGCACCAGCCTGGAGCCATCTGGGAAAGTCATCACTGAGGAAAGCCCAGACACGAGGCGCCCTGTCACCGTCGTGAGGGGGACACTCACCAGAAGGGACCGCATCCACCTCCCCCCTGCGGTCTGCAGGCTGTCGGCGCGCAGCTCCGCACAGAAGGTTTTGTCATTTGGACTGCAATAAACTGCATTTCCTGGACTCCACACCCCTCCGGGTTCTGCATGGAGCGTGCTGTCTGTCCTGCGTGCACCCTGACCCCTCGGAGCCCGCACACCTGCAGCCACCTCAGGTGCGGCTCACGTGTGCTAATGAAAAGCTCCCCCAGCCACCTCGGAGGAGCGGCCAGCGTGCTAAGGCGGCGGGTCTCCACCTCGTCTGCACCTGCGGCCCCCAGGGAACGGCCCTGAGCCCCGTGACCACGCTGCAGACTAAGCCAGAGCCTCTGGGGGCGGGCCCCGGGCATCGGGGCTTCTTCTGAGCTGCCAAATGATTCCAGCGTGCGGCCAAGCGCCAGAGCTGGTCCGAGGGCCACCAGCAGCCCCAGGCTGGGATTTTCCTTTCCTTTCCTTTCCTCCCTCCCTCCCCCATCCCCTCCCCCTCTGCTCCCCCCTGTCTCCCTCCTCACGAGCTCCCCAAGCAGTCTATCCTGGGGTTAGAACCCTGGGTTCACAGATAGGCCGTTCTCTCTCTGAAGTCTGGCTTGGCTGACAAAACTGAGTGATTCAAGGCAAATTTCTTCACCCCTCTGAAGTCTGGC
The DNA here is from genome assembly GCF_014898055.3 of Talpa occidentalis. Taxonomy (NCBI): domain Eukaryota; kingdom Metazoa; phylum Chordata; class Mammalia; order Eulipotyphla; family Talpidae; genus Talpa; species Talpa occidentalis. The sequence goes on from NW_023601754.1 coordinate 3,117,024, forward strand.
ATCCTCGTGTTATAAAATAAGGAAAATAAAAAAACCCACCCAGAGAATCCTTGTGAAGATTAACTATCACAGATAAACTGTCTAACGCGGGACCAGGCGATTAGCAGGCGCTCAGTAAGTGTGCACCATTTTTCTTCGAGTTGTTGCAGCTATTTTCTAGGAGCGAGGCTAGATGCTGGAAACACCATTTGTTTTCACACTGGAACTCTCTTTCCAATTCAGCCCCCAGCTGGAGACCAAGCTGCACCATGGCCAGGACAGGGTGGACCGAGGTCGCTCTCACAGCGGTGGCTGTCACATACCCAGGCCCCCCAACGTGCCAGGGACAGCTCAATCAAGCACAGGCGCAGAGGGGACCTGTGGTTCCATCCAGGCCCCCACTGCCTAGGGGGGATGCTACTACTAACTGCACTTGCAGATGAGGATCCAGAAGCCTGGACAATTCCACAGGCCAAGCATTTCCCCCAGGTCACACAAGGGGAGGCCAGCCCAAGACAACGTTCTTTCCTGTACAGACGTGGGGTGTGCTGTGAGGGAATTCTGAGTCTGACCAGGCCAAGGGCAACAAAGCAGTTCCTCCCACCAGGAAGCCTTTAGGGGAAGGACACAAGCAAACTGGGGTGAGGACAGAGGCTTGAGGGGCCAGGAACGGAGGTAGGTAAATATGACAACTGTTGGGGAGCGGTGAAGAGGGAGGGATGTAGATGAATTCAGAAGTGGGGAGACAGGCGGAAACCACCCTGGGGTGAGTGGACAGAGAGTCTATGTCAAGGGCCCAGGGCAGAATAGAATGTTCTTAATTCATAGAAATCCCAGCCAAGTCCAATAATCTTAGTGTGCCTCGACCTCTGAACCTGTGTCCTGAAGTTCTTTTTTTCTTTTTTTTTAAGATTTATAGATTTATTTATACAAGAACTGGGGTACAGTCAGAGGTACAGGAGGGTGAGAGAATTCAGCAGAGACACAGTGGGGAGCAGAACAGGCAGACGGACCAAAGACACTGTTGAGGGGAGCAGCGGGTGAGACAGGGGAGGTCTGCCGCACCATGTGGGTATCTCCCTGGCCGGTCAGGAATCAAACCCGCACTGCAGAGGCTGCAGACAGCTTCACAGCACTGCGCTCAACCTGCTGCACCCCTGGGGAGGCCCTGAAGTTCTAACACCAATACGGGTTGGAGATACACATGTCTACCTCATACATGCATACACATATATAAATCACCAATGTAAAATTAAACAGCAAAACACAAATGGTCAGCAAACATCATCAAAAATCCTTTAAATGGGGCCTTCCCTGGTGGCGCAGTGGTTGAGCGCTGGGCTACGAAGCTGCTCGCAGCCTCTGCAGCGCCAGTTCGATCCCCGGCCACCAGCGAGGGTCCCACATGGCGCGCAGACCTCTCCTGCCTGCCCGCTGCTCCCCTCAGCAGTGTATTTCGTCAGTCTGCCTGTTCTGTTCCCCGCTGTGGCTCTGGTGGATTCTCTCACCCTCCCGTGCTTCTGACTGTACCCAGTGCTTGTGTAAATAAATAATCTTTTTTAAAAAAAAAGTCCTTTAAATGGTTCTATAGGTCGAAGAAGATTTAACTTCATCACAGGGCTCTATTATACATAGTCTGAATAGCAATCCATTTTGGGGAGAAAGAGCCTTAGGAAGCATCACCGAGGCTCCAGCCAGACCTGGCTCAGTCAGAAAAGCTGTGTAAGCCCTAGAAGCTTGAGGCTTTAGGTTTCATGCAAGTCTAAGTTTAAATCACGGCTCTGAACCTTATGATGGGGCAACGTAGCTGGGCCTCAGTCTCCTGATCTGTAAGACGGGATGGAAGATGTAGCATCCTGGGCAGGCAGGCGGCGGATGAAATGTCTCTGGCCGTGCCTGCTGAGCACCTCGCACAGAACCCCACACACACTAACGCTCGGGGGAGTCAGCTACCCTGCCTGGGAGGCCGCCTGCCCGCCCGCAGAGCTTCTCGCTCTGCAGTCGAGCTTCTGTTCTCCTCACCCTGTTCCTCCAGAACTAGTTACGTGCTATTTGCTTTGTAGGGTATTTGTTTACCAATATTTTTACTAAGTAGGACAGCTATATCAATGAGGTCTGCTGTTTTATTGGTTGCTAATTGCTGGGGCATAATTGTTGCAACGGTGCTTGGTGTTCCTATAATTCTCTGCAGCCAATCAAGGTGGCCAGCTTGCTAATTACAGCGCAGTGAATTCTCAGCCACCGGCCTCCAAACACCGACAGCACACAGTTTACAAGAAGTCTTGCCAGCACTTTTACTAGGAGGGGTTGAAATGGCAAAGGCGAGACAATCATGGCAGGGACTAATTATTTTTTAAATAATTTTATGTGTCTATGAATACATAAAATAATAACCATGTTATAGTTACAACGTGGATTTTTTTTGAAAGTTGTTTCTAAGATCTGCTTCAAGATCTTGCAACCGGGCCTCCCCGGTGGCGCAGCGGTTGAGCGCTGGGTTGCGAAGCCGCCCGTGGCCTCTGCGGCGCCGGTTCGATCCCCGGCTGCTCCCCGGCCACCGGAGGAGGGTCCCGCATGGCGCGCAGACCTCTCCTGCCGCCCACTGCTCCCCTCAGCAGTGTACCTCGGTCCTTCTGCCTGCTCTGCTCCCCGCTCTGGCTCTGGTGAATTCTCTCACCCTCCCGCGCTTCTGACTGTACCCAGTGCTTGTATAAACAAAACAAACAAACAAACAAATAAATAAATAAAACATGCCTCTATAAAAAAAAAAAAAGATCTTGCAACCGCTCAGTCGCTGGCTCACGGCAAGAGCTGGTGCTCGTGATGATCATAATTCTGAGGTCCAGACAGAGCCCGGTAGGCCTTTGCATACATCAGACCTTCAATTCCACTCCCTGGAATAAGTCCTGAGGCTAATACGTGTATTCAGATGTTCTCTGGAACTTGCAGCCTATTTATAGCCTCACTACAAGTCAGAATCAAAACCTAAGTGGGGAGGGAGAGAAGAAGGAAGACAGATTTTTCTCATCCTTTATTTCCATCTTTCCAATCTATTTTGCTTTATGTAAGATTGTAGGAACCATCTTAGAAATCATTCGTTATTAGCTGAATTCTGTACCTTAAAAAGTGATAGGTTGAGGTCCTAGTGTAACAGGGGGGCCCCCAGGGAAAGAGGAGGCGCCAGGTTCCCTGCCCCACCCAAGGGAGGGTGTTGCGGAGCAGGAGGAGAAGAAGCTGGAGAGGAGGCTGGAGAAGGAAGGAGGCAGGATGGGGAGCTAGAAGGAGGCCCGGAGGAGACACATGGAGTAGAGAGACGTGGAGAAATTGCTTCTTGGTCCTGGACTGGGTGACACAGACGTGGGTGAGACCGTGGGGAGGTTACCGATGGCAGCTTTGATCTTGATTTTGCTCCTTCTGTCCCAAACGTGCTGGGCCTTTCTGCCCCTTTCTTGTGGGTCCCCACCAGCAGGTGCCTTAGTGTGTCAGGCTTCGGGCCTCAGCAGGTCTGCTTTGGGCCAAGCCTGTGTGTCTGGGCACTTACCCACGAGGGGCTGGGTACCTTGGGGTGCTTGATTTGGAAATCATTTTATCTAACCTTTCCCTTCTCTTCTCTTTATTGCACACTAATTGTATTAAAGTTCTTTTCCATTAAAGATCTTATGCACTAGAGTATGTTTTATCTTGATGCAGTGGATGGCAAAACCTATTTAGAGCAGGCAGGTTTGGGGTTCCTGGGGTACCCCTCACCCTGCCCAGTAACACTACCTCCTAGTACCTCCAAATGGGACTGTGTTGGAGATGGAGTTTTTAAAAAGGTGATTAAGGCAAAACGAGGCGGTTTGGGTAGGTCCCCTCACCCAGCAGGACTGGCGAACTTAAGAGAAGAGACTAGAAGACAGAGGAAAGGCCAGTGAAGGTACAGGGAGCACGTGGAACCCACAAGCCAGATGTGGGCTCAGGACCAGTCCACTCTGCAACACCTTGACCTTGGACTTCCAGCCTCCAAAAGTCTGAGAAAATAGACTCCTGGTGCTGCAGCCAACCTGCCGGGACGGTTGTCATCACAGCCTTCGCTCCCACTCTCGTGCCCCCTGACTTGTGCACGACCGGAAAGTGCCCAGCGCCAGGCCACTTAGCCAGGCAGGGCTCCCCCAGCACCACTGGGGTGCTGCTCACGGACACCATGTATGACTGGAGTGCTGTCTATGTGCCTGAGACCTTTGCTCTACCCCAACTCCCTTAACTTTTAGACCCGAATGCTAACTCCAGTTCAGGGGTGCTGCTGAGAAGCACAAGGAGGGAGGGAGACCCAAAGAGGAGTGAAGGGCAGGTGCCCCTGGAGGGCCTACACGATGGTCTCACCCACAGTTCCCACCTGAACCGAGGTGCTTGCCAGCTTGAAAATCCACCAAATAGGGGGGCCTCCCCGGTGGCACCGCGGGTCAAGCACAGCGCTGTGAAGCTGTCCGCAGCCTCTGCAGTGCCGGTTTGACCCCCGGCTGGCCAGGAAAAAACCCACATGGCGCTGCTCCCCTCAGCAGTGTCCTTGGTCCATGTGCCTGTTCTGCTCCCTGCTCTGTCTCTGGTGAATTCTCTTAACCCCCCCCCCCCCGCCGCGCCTCTGGCCTGTACCCCAGTTCTTGTATAAGTAAATAAATCTTTAAAAAACAAAGAAAAGAAAGAAAGAAAGAAAGAAAATCCACCAAATAGCAGCCTCAAAAAAAAAAAAAAAGAAAAAGAAAAAGAAAGAAAAATCCTGCCAAGTCCTGGGCCTGGGCACGAAATTAGCCACTTACACGTTAGTTTCAAGTCCTAGACAAGGGAGATGCCCTGAGGGGAGGGGGGCAGAGAGGCCCGGCTCTCCAGGGAGTGTCTGACAGCAAGTGGGACCTCAAGCGTGGGAGAAGGACACGGTCAGGAAAGCAGAAAGTTCAAGAGCAGACGTTTACTTGCTTTCTCAAAAGTGCTAAATAAGGGGGGTCATGTCGTATGAGGTCCTTTTCTACCTGGTTTCATTCATTCGATGTGGTATGCTGGGGTATCTCTATTATCCGTACAGTTGTAACTGGCTCATTTTCACTGCTGTATAGTATTCAACTGCATAAATATACTCCAGGGTTTGTTTTCCTATTGTTAGACCTTTGGGGTGTCTCCTGATGCACAGGTCTTAAAGCACCCTCCAGGTTAAAGAGCAAAGTAATGGGAGGCCTCCCCTGCAGGTGGGGTTTATTGGGCTTCTTTCTCCCTTCCATTTTTTTTTTTTTTTTTTTTTTTGGTGGGACCCTCGCCGGCGGCCAGGAATCGAACTGGCGCTACAGAGGCTGCGGGCAGCCTCGCAGCCCAGAGCTCAACTGCTGCACCACCAAGGGAGGCCCGTCCCCGCCTCTATTTTATGGTTTTCTAAACCCAGGCTCCGTCGTCGACTTACTACAGTGGCTGCGTCCACATTTCTGACAGGCGAATCTGACAGGCGAGGTGTGCCTCAGGGGCAGTGTTTAAAAACCTCCGCACGAGATTACGTTTATGTGGAGAGGACGAATTTGAGGTCACAGTCCTCTGACGTAACGGGAAGCACAGTGAACAGGAGGAATCCTGGGTGAAGGCTGCGAGTGAGGACATGCTAGTTCTTTCTAAGTCTTGGTTTCGCTAAGATCTCCTGACAAGCCAAGCGCCCTTGGCGCTGGAGATATCGGAAGCTGCTGACCAGTTACACAAGAGACTTGGGGGCCGGCTGCTGGATTTCGACCCTGGAATGGGCAGAAAACAAAGCCACCACCACACCGAGCGTGGGCGCCTCTGTTGTGGGCCCCGCACGACCCGGTCCTCTTCTGTAAAAGGGGCTCTTTAAAGCGCAGACCAGCTTATTTACTCCTGCAAGGCAGCCGGCTCCCCTCGCATGTCCGGAGCTCCCGGGCGTGCTGGAGTTTGGGGAGAGCTTCAGGTGGAGATTTCGTCAGAGATAAATGAGCAGGCCCAGCGAGCGGCATGAGCTGCAGGAAACCTGGGTGCAGGGCCATGAATCAGCAAGTTCCCCAGGAGGAGAGGCGTCTGCTGATTACACTCACCTTGTCATCGATCGATCGGAAGCGCACAGACTTCAGGCCCTGCCCAGCAGGCAGCCGAGGCAGCCTTCCCGATGTATCCGCGGCAAGTTGGATCCTGAACTGCAGAGTCGGAGTGGGCCCACCCTGGGCGGGGAGGGGAGGGCCCCTGAGCCAGCCTTGTCCTCCCCAGCCCTTGCGCGTGGGACTCTCCCCTCTCCAGGTCACCAGCAAGAGGGAGCAGGCACACTGGGGTCATCACCCCTTCCTGCTGCACCCCCAGGCCTGTCACAGGATGGTCCCCAGGAAAGGGGGAGGTTCCAGGTTCCCTGCCCCACCCAAATGGAGGGTGGAGCTGAGCGGGGAGAGGAGAAGCTGCAGAGGAGACTGAGGAAGGAAGGAAGCAGGATGGAGCCAGAAGGAGACCTGGAGGAGGCGCGTGGAGCCTAGAGACACGTGAAGAAACTGCGCTTGTCTTTTGGTCGTGGACGGGGTGACACAGACGTGGGTGAGACCCGTGGGGAGGGGACCATGGCAGCTTTTATCTTGATGTTGATTTTGCTCTTTTCCTTCCGGGCTTGTCTGGTTGTTTCTGACCGTTTTCTGTGGGTCCCCACTAGAAGCTGCTTTAGACTTGGGGCAGGCTTTGGGGCCTTGCTCTGGGCCGATCCCATATGGATGGACTTGTACCCACGAGGGGACGGGTAACTTTGGGTGCTTCATTTAGAAACTAGACTCTTTGCCTTTCCTGTATTGTTTCCTAGTTTTATTAAAGTTCCTTCCCATTAAAGTCTCCTATGTTTTGTGTTGATGCGGCGGATGGCAGAACCCATTTAGAGCAGGCAGGTTTGCGGGGCTTGGGCTGCCCCTCTCTGCCCTGTAACAAGCCCAGTAAATATAAGCCCATAGAGGGGCTGAACGCCTTTCAGAGACGGTGCCAACGATACGGGTGCGCAGCTTACTCTAGACGCTTCGTGGAAAGACACCACACAACGTATACTCAAGTATGTTCCCAATTTTATTATTACGTATATGTAATTTTGATACTACCGACACCCATAGGTCAATGAAAGCACCTCCTTTTTTAGCAAGGAGGAAAATTTTTACTTTTTATGTGTGGCTTTTTTCTTTTGATTTTTCTGATTGTGCTTTGCTATTTTTACATCAAATTAAAAAAATTAAAACTAAGAAATGAAACAGCACTTTCTTCTACTGTGGCTTTTCTCAATACTGGTCCCTAGAATGCTCTTGACCTGGAATATTCTTCCGAAGCGGGAGGGCCACTCAGAGAGAAGAAACCAATGCTTCCTCACCTGGTCCACTTCCTTCTAATGAAGCAAAATGTGATCCTAAAAGGTCGACTCTCTAGTTCAAGGCGTTTTGTCTCCCACTTCCAATAATAAAGCTGAACCCCCCAGTCTCTCTGGGCCCCCGTGCTCCACTTTACAAATCCTGCCCCTCTTCTTCACTGTGACTCCTTCAATTTGGAACCCAGAAGTCAGCGTCTCCGGCCAGATGGTCCCTAAGGAATCCCAGTCACACACTGAGCCAGAGCAGAGGTTGACTCCGGCCTTGGCTGACCATGCCTGGAACGGTCAGTTCCTAAGACAGGCGGAATGTGCAGCTTGAGCAGTGGAGAGACACGCAGGGGCCACAGTGTCATGAATGAAACTTGCTGCCAAAGCCGTCCACGCTCAGACCCAGAGCCTCTACCCAGGAGACTCACTCGAACACCCCTGCTCCCCTGATGCTCGCGCCATCAGCATTTCTTCCCATGGAGATAAACACCACTTGCCCCTTTTAAAATGCACATATAATTACGTGTTGAGGATGGAAGCATGAGCTGGAGAACTCCAGAAAGGCAGCCGGTCGTGAGCACTGATCACTGCTGGGGCACGTGATGGAGAAAGAGGACTAACCAGGGGAGTGGGCACCCCGAGTAAGAGGGGGAGTCTCTAGACTCCACTCAGCCTGGCAGTCCCTCCTCTCCTGAAGTCGGGCGGGCTCTCGAGTCTTTGACAGAGTCCACGCTGGAGGAGAGGCAGGCCCCAGAGCGGCTAGGCTTTCAGGGACTCATAAAACAGCAAAGCAGCCCAAGAGAGGGAAGCAAAGGGGCATCTAAACTAGTGATTTGCGGGGGGTTCCCTGGTGGCACAAGAGGTTGGGTCACAGCACCAGGAAGCTGTCCTCACCCACTGCAGCACGAGTTCAATCCCCAGCCAGGGAGCTACCCACATGGCACAGCAGACCTCTCCCATCTCCCCGCTGCTCCCCTCAGCAGTGGATTTCAGTAGATCCACCTGTTCTGCTCCCCACTTTGGTGAATCCTCTTACCACCACCCCCACACCTCTGGTCTGTACCCCAGTTCTTATATGCATAAATAAATCTTATATATATATACACACACACACACACTAGTGCCTCACAAACTTGAATGTGCCCCCAAACGACCCGGAGGGCCTGCTCCCAGATGCCTGGATTTGACAACCGGACTCTCAGGGTCAGAGGGAGGAGGTGGCACCTTGGCCTTCTAAGGTGAGACCAAGGCTGACAGAAGACACTTCTCAGGCAGGAAGGACAGCAGGCCTACAGGCCCCTTCAGCTGTAAAAAGAGCTTTTCCCAGAGAAGCACAAATAATCCTAGAAAGGCCGTCCCACAATGACGGGGCACAGCAAGCCCCCCCACAGGCTTGAGTGGAGCAACAGTCAGAGACCAGGCTTGGCGACCGTCACCACCAGCATCTCGGCAGCTCGACACAACAAAGTTTCGTTCTCACCCAAGGCAGACGTGTTGCTGGCTGCCTTTGGGGGCCTGGGTCTCTGCCCACATGGGCCCTTACCTCCACCATCTCTGGGGCAGTGGAGGGGGAGCCTGGCGAACGCAACTGCTCTCCTGTCAGCAGCCGAAGCAAATGCCCAGGCCCTGCCTAAAGTCAAGAGGGTAAGGAGGTGTGGTCTCCACGCGGCCAAGCCCGGAGGGAAACACGACTCGACTGCCAATGCTCACAAGCCCATATAACTGAATTGCATCTCCTGTGGCCACATCTCAGCTCCCCCGCAGGATACGGAGAAGTCAGCAGCCTCCCGCTCGGCGACAACAGGGTTGGAGGGTTGGAGAGAATGGATGAAAGATGCAACTTATTTTGAACTCGAGCGTTCCAATCATTCAAAAACTACAAAACATAGTGCGAACGTCACTAGTATTTAATGACCGATGGCCCGGCAGCTGATCCGTGCGGGCGTGACGCGCCGAAGCAGCACACACACAGCGTGCGCGGGGAGCACAGTGAGCGTCAGTACGGCCAGGCTCCCGTGATCAGTACCGCACCAGGAGCCATGCGCGTTCTGTCCACTTGGGTTTGTGAGGCGGGAGCCGTGAGGGAAGCAGGTGAGTGACAGGGGGGCTTCTCTGCGCTCTTTCGGCAATATCTTCTAAGCCTGCGATCATGTCAAATAAAAAAGTTACAGAAAGCAAGCAGCGCGGAAGAGTGTGCAGCCGGGTCCTCTGCCCCTCGTCTTCAGGAACGCCCCGAGAGCGAGCTGCAGGGGAGGCTGTCGGAGAGAGCGAGCTTTTGCTGGGCGAGCAGGCATCTGATGGATGTGCCGGTGAGGTGGCGGCGGGCGCTCACCTGCCTGTCTGCACCTCCGCTCTCCGCAGAAACGCAGATGAGATCTCTTCTTTGAAAGTTAAAATAAAAAGCAGTCAATCCCCACGTGAGCCCCTTTACTGCGGGTAATAAGTGGGAGCTCAGGTGAATTGCTCTGTATTTCCCTTTAAATTCTTGGGATCTCTGTGACAGGCCAAGGCTCTCATCTGTCAGCAAACTGTTCCAGGCAGACCCATTACTTTAGCACTACAATAAAACGAAGGACATCGGGATAATCCGTCAAACAAAAGCAGCTGGGGCCATCGCTGCGGCCCAGGGTCTGTTCATTTGCCCAGAACACTTAAAACTCGAGGCCCCGGTGCTCCTCCCCAAAGTCCTTATTTCACCCAGTAAAATAAATTTAAAGTACATAAATGTATATTAAAAATATCTAAGCAAACACTTGCAGCTAAATAATGTTCGCCCAGATGCGCCTACCATTTTTTTTTATCGTTACACATGCTTCCTATTCTCCCAAGTAAATATTTCACTGAAAAAGCTCCCTAAGCAGTTGTTATCTCGATATTTTCACAACAGGATATTCTGCGCTCTGCACATATAAATACTGCGAACAACCAGATACTCTTCTGAAGAGATTGTCCCGGCATTTTGCAAAACAATTTTCTCAGGCCCGCCAGCTCGGGGAGGGGAGGGTGTGGCTCCCGGGGGTCCCCAGGCAGCCCGAGACGAGTCCCCACGGAATTTCTAGCATGTTCCACTCAGGGCACCCCCGGGAAGGAACCCAAATGCTGAGGTGACACCGACCCCATATTGAAAGCAGCGTCTTGTCTGGTGAGCCCTGGGTCAGCTCTGCACCGCCTGGTCAACTCAACAGAACCAGAAACAAGGGTTCCTGTTGCTTCTGCGAGTTGGGGCATTGGGGGTACGGTGGGGGGGTTCCAACGATATCTGGGTCTTCTGCTTTGCTTAAGGCAAGCTCCCTAAGGAGTGAGGTGGCGGCCAGGGCCTGGTGCAGCTGTCCACACTCAGAAAGACCCGTGTCCACTTCGGGGGAACCTAACATCCTGCGCCCGTTGGGTGCTAGCTGCGGAGCTGCGCTGCAGAAGTGATGCTCAAACTTGAGCCAGAATCACTGCGGGTGGCCGTGGAGGGGTGCGTGGGGAGGCCACTTAAAACACAGAGTTCCGAATCCCACCCTTGGAGTTTCTGATTCAGAAGTGCTGGATGGTGCCTGAGAATCTGCATTTCTAGCAATCGCCCAGGTGAGACGGATGCCGCTGGTCTGGGGACCACACTTTGAGAAACACGAGGTGGGCCTGTAAGAAGTCGGGCTTCGCACACCCTCAGGTGTGCTGTCGCTACTCAGCGCGTCGCCGGCACTTACGGGCCGTCCACACACGTGCCGCCCACCAGACTCACGTGCTCGAGACTGAACTTCCTACCATTTTCACTGCCATAAAACACGCTGCTGCCTTTTTTCTTGCAACTGCTTGAAAAATGCAAAAACCACTCCTAGCTCTCGGGCCCGGCAGGCGGCTGATTTGCTCCTTGGGATGCAGCCTGTCAACCTGCAGCTAGAAGGCCGGGCGCAGGCCATGCTTTCCGCCCGCCCCGGATGAAAATGTCTCCGTTTCCCTCTCTCCATCTGCTTCTGTGTCCACCGGGCCGGCGCCTCCCCACCCGGGCTCCCAGGCAGCCGCCCCAGCTGAGTCAACACGCCGGGCCTGGAGCCTGGGCGCTGCTGCCCCCTCCCCACGCCTGCCTTCAGCTTCACTTGAGCTCTTTTTACAGCTTTGCACAAATTTGTCTCTGTGGCAAATTTACAGCACGCACTGCTTGTCTGAACTATTTAAAGGCACAATATTCTCGACTTTGCCATGAAGCTTTCCCATCCTGTGTGTTTTATTTCTCTGTTTGAGGCCCTTTTATGAAATCAGCAGCTAGGCGGAAGGAAATCATTTGCATACTTGGCTCCATACACCTGGAATTCCTTAATTTTAGGGATTAGCAAAATGAGCCTAATAAAAAGTGGAGGACCTTGTTAATCATCTCTGCAAAGTCCTTCATTACCTGTTACTGGTGCCCGATCTGAGGGCCTCGTTCAGGAAATCCACATTGTGCTGGTCACTTACTGCCTTCCCGCGAACTGATTAGTAATTTTACGGGACTTGGTTGGTGTGTTTAGTGTGCCCCAAAGTTAAAATGACTGTCTCCTCCCCCGACCCCATTCTTAGAGGGACACTGCTCAGGGTTACCTAGAGACGGTTTGGAGGTGAGACAGCGGGAGGTGGAGAGTTCCTTGGGGGGCTGAGACCGAGCCAGACCCTGGACTGGACTCCGGCACCGCTGTGCTGTCACGGGAGGTGAGCTGAGGGCAGGTGCCACTAACATCTCCAGCCCGTGGAGACCATGCCCATCCCTCTGTGGCAGGCTCATGCCCCTGGGCACACAAGATGATTGTCAAAACGTCTAAGTCCTTACAGAACTGAAGGAAAACAGCCCATGCCATTAAGGGGAGTCCCACCAAGGTCGGGCCAGCAACATGGACACCAGCTCCCCTTCTGCAGGGCAGGAAAACACCATCTGTACTGACTGCCAGCTCCTTTCAGGCTAACTCGGGGTTCCACATGCAACTCCTTACAGAACTGGAAGAACATAAATTGGACCCACAAAAGCAGACATGCCCCATAATTGGAGATTAAAACAAAATAAAGCCAAATAAACACAAACACTTCCTGAAAGTTTCATGGATATTTTTTTCCCCTCAAAGCACAACAACTAGGTCAGCAGCCCCCCAAAACAGAATCCATAGCTGCCTGAAGTCAGTGTTGTAATCAGGATAATTCTGAAACTGAATAATGCCGGGTGGAATGCTGTTTACAGGAAATGAGCAATTTATTTTATTATCCACATTTTAAACCCTCTTAATATGCCTCCCAAGAAGACATGTGATTTAGAAAATTGCCAAAGAGAACGCAGGAGAGAACAAGGGGCACTAAAAATTTTCACCACCGTGGCTGGAAAAAAGAAACTTAGAGGCAGCTTGAACAAAAATTCGTCACTATCTTTTCATAAATTACCTTTATGTTCCTTAGTGGAACTCAGGCTCCTGTTTTGAGTAGTAAAAAAAACTGTGACTGAAAAGTTCAAACATCAGATCATAGTCAGTGGAAATATTAAAATTATTAAATGCATTTTCTGCAGTTAACATGTTGTATACACAGATATGCGCAGACAACGCTGTCAAATACACAAAACGTTTCTGGAGGAATCAGAAAACCACTCGCAGCGGTGGGCAGATGCTTTCCACGGTCTTCCTATCTGACCTGTTTACATATTCTCACCATGCACGATACTTTTATTTTTTGGCTCCTAAGAATTTATGTGGGTGGTAAAATTTTCAAGAACTCCTGTGTTGCTTTTTAAATATTATCTCTATTTTTAATGAACAAACTCTTTAAAGAAATATCACCTGGGGGCCTCATTAAGTCCAGCTCATTTGAACATGAAAGAAGAGATGAATTTTAAACTTGGGGTTAATTTTCCATCTTAAATAAGCCCAGATCTTGCACACGCCACGCACCTCCAGGAATCTCAGCAACAGGAAAGAGGCATCAAATGATCAGCTTTCCCGGCCCATGTTTCCTAACCCCCCAGCTGCCCTTCAGGACTGACTTGGCAATTGAGAGGCTTCCTCTTCTCAGCCCCCAGTCCAGGCCTGCCCCCCCTGGAGGCTGAGAACATTGTCAACTACACAAGGGAACTAAGACAACTAGCACCAGAGACGCATGTCCTCGTGGGCTCCCTTGCTGCCCAGAGTGGGCCCTTCACATGAGAAACAGCCCGGGAAACATAGCCCCGCATGAGGAACACAGCCGGGAGCAGAGGGGCCTGGGGAGATGCTTCAGCTCACCCTTGCATGGCGGAGGAGGGCGGAGCTGGGATCAGACATGGCTGCGCCAGGTGCCTTGGTTGCCCGGAGGGACTCACACCCAGGTTTCCATCCTGATCCCGCGACTGCAGGAGCCGAGCTGGCTCACTCCCGGCTGTGTTTACACCACCCAATTAACTTGTCTCAAGCAGAAGAGAAGAGGATGCTTGAGGAAAGGGCGCAGAAAAGTTGGTTTTGCAGCAAGGCCAAGTGTCCCGTGGCCCCCTCCCAGGCTCAGGGCCTCGGGGGCGGGGGAGGGGGGAAGCATCATGCTAAAAAGGAGGATGTAGGGGTGAAGTGAGGGTCAAAGAGATGCAGGGGTGAGGTGGGGGGGTGGCTTTGTGTAGCCAGGGGAGGGGCGTGGCACGCGTGCTGGCGGCACTTCTGCTCTCATTCTCTCGAGTGAGCGGTTCATCATCACCCCTGGTTTGCAAAGGGCGGTCGACCGCACGTTTGAAATCACACAGGTCTGGCCTGAGCTGGGCTTGAAATCCAAGTCTGTCTGAGTCCAGAGCCCAGGCATGAAATCTCTACAACAGCTTTTCGGATACATTCATCAGGCAAACTTGGCTTACCTCAAACTTCTACTAAGTAAATTCCTAGATTTTGGAAAGTTTGCTGCTGCTGACCACGCTAATTAGGTACGGCTAGAGGGGGTGCACAGCCTGTGAGAGAAAATATGAAAAGGAAGTTGCATTTACTGAGCATTTCATGTGCATTCAGCAACTCGGTGTGTCCTTAACACGTGCTGTCGCGTGGGTTTCCATCAGATGTGAGCGCTGTATCGGGGGGCAAACAAGGATGAGCCATAATTCCCACTTCAAAGACACAGGAGCTCACAGAAGTAAGGAGGAGGGAAGGGGTTTTCAGATTACTTCATCCAACGCAGCTACAGTCTTGACTTGGATGATTCCTGACTTGGGAGAAATGATAAGAAACTATGCTTGAGGGCTCCGATGGGATGTCAAGCTGAGTCTCTGCTTTAGCACCATCTAGAGGCTAGTGCTGGACATGCCACGCTGATGAATGCAGCAATTCTTTAAAAAATAATTCTTTTGGATAAATACCCCAAAGTGGGATTGCTGGATCATATGGTAGTTCTGCTTTTTTCTATTTTTATTTTATGTAGGAACCTCCATATTCTATTCCGTATTCAAAATGGCTGCACCTTGTGCATTCCCATCCACAATGCACAAGGGCTCAAATTTCTCCCTAACCACCAAAACTCGTCTTTTGTTTGGGGCGGGAGGTGGAGGAATAAGAGTCACAAGTATGAGGTGATATCTCCCTGTGGTTTTGATTTGTATTTCTCTGATGATGATAATGATTATGTTGTAGATTTTTTCATATATTTGTGGCCATTTGTATGTCTTTGAAGAAATGTCTAGACTAGACTAGAATAAGTCCTAGAAAGGACTAGAAAGAACTAGAATAAGTCCTTTTTAAATCAAGTAATTAGCTTCTCCCTCCATTTATTTGTGGGTGTTTCTTACGTATTTTGGAAATTAACACCCCATTAGATGCATCATTTGCAAATATTTTCTCTCCTATTCTGTAGATGGCTTTTAATTCTGTTGAGACCTTCCTTTGTTAAGCAGAAGTTTTTTAACTGCAATCCTACTGGGTATGTTCATCCAAAAGAATTGGAGTCAGAATTTGGAAGCGATATTAGCACTCCCATGTTGACTGCAGCACTGTTCACAACAGCCAAAATGTGGACACAATCTACATGTCCACCAATAGGTAGAAGAATAAAGGAAATGTAGTATATACACACAGTGGAATACTATGCAGCCTTGAAAAGGAAATAAATTCTTCAACATGCATCATACATAAAACCTGAGGGTATTATGCTATATGAAATAAGTCAGTCATATGAAAGCAAACACTACATAATTCTACTTAGAATAGGTATCGAAATAGTCGCAACATAGACTCAAACAGTAGAATAAAGGTTGTCAGGCACTGGGGGGAGGGAGAGATAGGGAGATACTCACCAATAGGCATAAAGTTTTAGTCAAGATACATGAAAAAAGCTCTAGAGATCTTTTGCATGATATTCTACCTACAATCAATAATATCACATTATACACTTCAAATTAGTTAAGAGGATAATCTCGTATTAAGTGTTCTTGCCATGGTAAAATATAAATTTAAAAAAGAAAAGTGCTAAGTTGACTTCTGTTATTTAAGCATTCTAAATGAAAGTGTTTTATTCACTTAAAATCATCATGTTCACCACCACCATCATCATCAATAGCTGACATCTATGAATAAAGTGAGACCTTTTACTGAGAGCTTTATCTCTTGCAGGCTATTTAATTCTCTTAACAGCCCTATGAGGCCATCACTGCTATTAAATCCTTTTCACAAATAAAGAGATTGAGCCTCCCCCAACTGACTAAGGAATTTACCCCAAGATCACAGAACCACTAAGTGGTGGAGCCAGGATTCAAAGCCTGTGTCTGGGAGTCTAACCGCTGCTCCCCAACCCTTTCCTGCACAAGATTACTGAAGAACCAGGGCCAAACAAATAGCTGCTGTTTATATCTATTTGGAACTTTGAGATACAGTTTGTGGTTTCGAAGGCTAAGAAATTTAAATAATTTTTATTCCTTTCTTCTCCCACATCCTGCATATCCCGAGTCCAGCAGGGAAACGGATACCTATGTCCAGACCTCCAAACCACCCCCCACCATCTTTTCTTCCTCACCTGTGGCTTAGCTAACTCTAATCTAATCAAGCACTTAGACGCTGGTGCCCGCAAGTCACTCTACGCAAGGTGAGGGGCCAGTACACCCCTCAGGGCTTCAGAGCAATGCCTCAGGGGTGAAACAGCGGCAATATATGACTTTGGTGGTTGGCACAGAGACCAGCTACTTTTTCACCACACCCGGCTCCCTCGGGCAGCACAGCGAGTGTGCATTTCCAGCTCCACATGCAGCTCCTGTTCCTCGTTGCTAGCAGCACGCAGACTGCCGTGGAGAGCTGGGATGGGGCTCAGATGGTGCCCCAGGCTCTCTCCTTTTATACCCCCTGCCACCTTGGACACACTGGCCCATATGGGTATCACCTCATGGACACAAGATGGCTGCTGCAGCTCCACACCTTGACCTCCACACCACGCCAGGCAGGAGGAACAAGGAGGAGATGCTGTGAGGACTGTATTGGTGTCAAGAAAGAAAAAGCTTTCACTAAACTTCGGGCTTATGTTCATGGGCCATAGCTGAGTTGTGTGGCACTCAAGCTGTCAGGCGTCCAGCAACGTGAGCATAAGGGGTGCCCCAAGAGCCTGGAAAAGGTCACGGAATTTCTCTATGCTCATTTCCCTCACAGATCCCCAAATAAATACTTTTGAACCCAAAGAAGCCTTGATGGTTTCAGCCTCATTAACTCACCAACCATATGAAGCTCAAGGGGTTAAGTGTGGGGTCAAGTCCTGCCTGGCTTTCTGGAAGATTTCTCCCCCTCTCTGATCTGTCTTTATCATCCTTAAAATAGGAATAATAATGTCAGACTGAATTATTTAAAAAATAAAGTAGAATGAAAGAACGTACAAGTAAGGGCAATTGTTATTGATTTAAGCCCACGAGTCACCTGTGCTGGTGTCACTTGCTCTACCTGCCATTACAGGGGATCCCCATTGCCACGGCCCCTTAAATAGTAGGTGGGATGCTCCTTCCTGAAGGTGAGTGCACAGCTCACCTGAGGCTCGGCGAGCACCTGCCTGGCCCATCACTAGCTGTGGCTGATCCTGGACAGAACTTCAGTTTCTGTGACCATAACTTCCAGACTCCGTCAAAGCCTAACCCTGATGAGAATTCCTGGTGTGATTTTAAAGACGAACTTAAAGGGTCTGGGATAAAGTGTAACATTTTCTGTCTCTTTGTCTTAACCTCTGTCTACCAGTAAGGAAATAAATGTATAATATTTAGCTCAGTGGGAAACAGAAGGACATTTAGCTCAAAATATAACTTGGAATATAGGCCCTTGGCAAGAAAGAACTCAGAACCCTAACAGGTGCATAGCTGCTTTACTCTCATCCTTGAGAGAGGGTGAAAAGATGGTAGAGGGCAGTTTTCAAAGGCTTTTTACAAATAATTTTGATTTTTTTAATGGTATGCTTTTTATTGAGATGACGTTGGCACTGACACTGGATGTGACTCAGCTGCTGGCACCCCTGAGTCACCTGCAGCTTACCCCTTTAGAGGCCTGCCTTTCTCTTGCTTCTTTCACTTACTGAGAGATGAAATTAAAATCTAGGTACTCAGCTTATGTCCATCTGTCTCTCTTGAAAGATAATTTGGGGAGCAGTTGACTTCTTGGGGGAGGATACTACGAGTTACAAGTCACTTGCCACTGACTATGGGTCTGTCCTTCCCTTGACGTGTCTGTGCCCCGGGTGTGGTTCCTTACGCAGCTCTGAGGTGTGAGAAAGCACCATTCTCCAGCACGAGGCTGACCGTGACCCAACCTGGCACACGAGTGGACAGAACCCAGATTGATGACAAGGTTGACCAATGTTCCGCTAGAGCTCTCAAGACAAAATGGTGGCCAGGTTTTAAATAAGCGTGTCTTCCTGGGGTTGACATGGATCGGGGCCCCAGTTATTTGGGGGTCATTTATAGAAATAATAGAAATGCACGCTTTTCCTGAACAAAGGAAGCTGTGGACAAGTTGTTTGGTTTCAACACTATAATGATTTAATTAAAGTAAAAATGCTTGTCCCTTTTCCTTCTCAACCAGGAAAATGAGAATTTGTTTAATAATAGGGGATGAAACCTACTTAACAAATCTGTAGTGTGCTTGTTCCTCAGGGACAGAGGCACTGAATTACATTTCCACTTGCACTACTTAATTTAGGAATTGATTGAACGCAGTCGGGTAGAGAGTGTGTTTTTCCCCCTGTATATGAATGTAAGTCATACACAGTGTTGACAAAGGACAAGTTGCTTTGCGGATAATATCTGCACATCATATCTGCTAAAAGAACATCATTGTTCTTTTACAGAAATGTGATTCTATTTTTGTCAGATCCAGGCAAAACCTTCCAACGATGCGTGCTGTTGAGCCAACAATTCCAATTCTGCAGAACCATCCTAAGGAAATTAAGAGTGTGGGGAACGTTCTTGAGGACCCCCAGCCGCCATGCAGGGAGGGGCAGGCTGGCCTCCTCGGGAGGAGCAGCCACATGGCCACCCTGGCTGTCCCATCAGCACCAACCACCAGACTGAGGAGGGATGTGCCTTCCACCCTGCAGCCCGGGCTGAGCCTCTGCAACTGAAGTTACACAGCTGACCGTAGACAAGACCAGTTAGAAAACCTCCAGCTGAGCCCAGCCCACGCTGCTGGTCCAGGCTCGCCTCACACCCCATTCTACGCATTCTCCTCACTTCCTGACACTGGGATCGTTGCTGAGGTGCCGACTGACCAAGCAACAGGGACACACCGGGAGAAGCGATGGAATGACCCACGATGCGGTAAATGTCCCAGTAAGGAAATTAGTGTGTAAGACGTGCCAGGGCAAGTGCCGCAAACGGGTGACGTAAGTAGCAGACATGCACTGTCTCACAGTGCTGGAGACCAGCAGCCCAAAATCGGGGTGTTGCAGGGAGATTCCCCATGACTGAAGGCTCTGTTCCAGGCTTCTCTCCTTGGCTTCTACGTGGTGATCTCTGCTCTGGGCCTCTTGACGTCACCTTTCCTCTCTGCGTGTCTGTCCATGTCCAGATTCCCCCTTTTTATAAGGACACCAGTCGTACTGAATGAGAGTGACCCCAGAGGACCTCATTTGACATGATTACCTCTGTGGGGACTCAGCTCACCTGCTGAGGTCGGCCGACTCATCGCTGCGGGTGGGGGCGAGGATAAGTGACGCGAGAGGCATTTGTGTGACCCTCCTCACCCACCGAGGCACAGAGCTTGAGGGTCCATAGTCAACCTCCTCCTCTGCTCCAGCCTTTCTCTCTGTTCTGGAAACGCTGGACGCTTAGTGCTCAGGCATCAGCACTTCACGGGTGGAACTTTCCACGAGGGAGAGAATACAGGTGGGACGTCTCAGGCGAGCACCCTGCCAGCAGAGCTGAGAATTGCAAGAATGGGGACACCACACCCCCCACACACACCATACACAGGTCATACACATCACACACACACCACACACACAGAAGCACTACACACCACACACACACACAGACACACTCCACACACACACAATCAGGTAACAGCTACAGGCCGATGTCCTCCAGGAGGCGTGGGCTCCGGCCACCATGTAGCTGAGAATTTGTGTCCTGGTGGTTTCCAATCCTTTCCTCCCCTACACCTTTTCTTGTGTTCTTATCTGTTGTCCCTCAGGCCAGCTCCCTCCGTCCCCACCATGACTTGCTTCTTTCCACCGGTGCTAAGCTCCCACTTTGCCCTTTTTTGAAGGCAGCACTTCCCTCTGGGGAAGCCAAGACAGTGATATTCTTGCATTTGCTCAACCCTGCCTCATGGCGCTCTGCTCGCTGCGGCCCGGGGTGCGGCCAATGGTTAGACCAGAGCAGGACTTCCAGGCGCAGAGCGGAGAGCAGAGCCGCCAGGGATGGCAGCTGAGTCCCAGCCGCCTGCGCAGCTCCTCTGTATGAAAATTAAACACCACAGTCATCGTAGTCACTGACTCGATTTGCATATACATCATGTTGCTGAGCTCCCCTGAGTCAGGTAATTAACACACTCTGTTCTCCGATTGTGTGTCTCTCCTTCCTGCTGGCCCGGGATGCGCAGGCGGCCTTTGAGTGGCTGGGAGGATTGCAATGGGGGGCTCACGACGTCCTCGAGTGTCGCAAGGATCTTGCACCCCCCTCTTCTGAGAGCACCCCTGATGTCCTCGGCAGGAGTGGAGGGGCGTCTCCTCTAGGACCAGCTGACAAAACGAATGGTTCTTGGCCACAGGTTTCTATCATCACGCTCGCTGGCGGATGGTGATGGTGCAAGGAGGTGAGGTGGGCAGGGGAGGGTGAGACGCCTTGTCAAAATGAACAAAGGAAGACTGAAGAGGAAAAAAAGACGCAACACGCACCCCATGGAGAGTCACAGCAGAACCAGCACCACCCAGCCAGTTCCAGCCGCGTTTCCCAGACACCCCCGCTTGATCCCCGCGCCCCTGTGGCCTGGAAAAAGGTCCACGTCCTCGCACTCAGGGGCCAGGACAGGCTCACCTGGCTGAGAGCACGCAGGTTTCCAGATGCCGCGTGGTGCCCTGGGAGAGACTTTGAAAGCCAGCCGTGCCTTCCATAATCCCATCAAGATTCCCCACGTACACGTCATAGCCCAAATTCTAAAACCAGCTTTTGTTTTCTACCCTTTAGCATTTCTGAGATCGGGATGGACCCTGCAGTCACCGTGTGTGTTTAATCTGGCGGTGCTTCCTCTGTCTTTCTTCTCGAAAGGCTGTGATTGACCCCGTGGTGCGTGTTAGAGCCAACGGCCCCGGGGTGGGTGCGAGCTGGACACACACAAGCTCTCAGAGTGTGTCCACTCCTTAGCTCCCCTGTGCTCTGCAAGGCAGGCCAAGGCCCCCCTGAAGTCCGGGGGAGCCGTTAGCAGTTCCAAGACCAGACTGCAGGCTCCTACCCCATGGCTATGCTTACGGGGGAAGCCACAAGAAGCTGCAAGCCTCAGTGACAAGCCGAAGAGATGCGACCATCCCCGCGGCCGCCAGGTCTCCAGGGGCTGGGCAGGGAGGAGTCCAGAGGCTCGGAGGGCCCGTCTTTCTCTGACCCCCGCGCGGAGGCCCGAGCGAGCCCCACCCTCCTTTGTGCTAGACTCCAGCTAGTGACACCCGGCCGGGACTCAGCGTGTGCAAGGTGGAGCCACACTCTGCAAGTGAGGAAAATGCCTCATGGTTCAAGCAGGATTTCTTTACAAACTCATTTCACCTCCCTGAATTTTACGCTGAATTTTGTCAGTTTATAAATTTGCACTACAGCTTGGCGCTGGGAAGAGGGGGGGTGGGGATAATCAAACCTACGGGCGTTTTACACACAGACACTGAAAAATAAAGACCATTAGCAAAAAGCATAATTAAATTAAAATGCCAACTTGCCAAAGAAGCTCAGTAAATGGGAAATATATCAAACTGTGATAATACAAATGGGCTATTTCTCAAGGTGTGAGAATGTCAATGGAATAAACTCTGATAATTTGCAGACTTTTTATGCCGAAGGTAGAGGAATAGCTTAAAAATAAACTACCAAGGTAACACACTCGACCACGTAGTATGTGGTGTGTGCACAGCTGTTTGGCCTTGTCAGACCCACGAGTCTGAGAGCAGCAGGGGCTGGGAGACCTTGAAAAATCACTTACGACCAAATTGCTCTTTTTGGGTGAGTTGGCCGCACCCAGATCCCAGCAGAAATGTTTTGTTGGTCACCGGATCTACTTTCGTAGATCCCTTCAGCCTGATTTATTCTGAACGTGAGTTGGCCAGTTAAGGTGACTCTACCCAGTTAAAGATAGCCGAATAGTCCCCAAAAGCAATCTCGTAATGAGGCCCGGGTTCTTTGCAGAATATTGAAAATTACTTTTGGCATGCAAGTTCGCTTTGTTAATTCCTCTTTTAGTGTGCAAATAACCTTTGAAAACCTGCTTGTAGGTGTTTATGTGTCAGGACAGTATCAAAAATTATTCAATTGCCAAGTCACATGTCAACACTTCCATGTACAAAGCCCGGGAGAAGCCCGATTCTCACTACTCTGCTGCCCTCTAGTGCACGGCTGCCAAATCCTCGCCTGCCTTTGGATTTCCTGCCTTCCATAGAGAAGCCTGCGATGCCAAGCCTTCCGTTTGCATCACCCCGTGAAGGTAAACGGCACTTCAGAAGTGATAAAATGTAAACAAGAAAACAGGGACTCGACTGAATCCCTTGGGGGGACACTTAACAAAGGTGAGGTCGTCAAATATTTTCTAAGAATCTAAGCATTTAAAAATAGACACCTGTGGCTACAGCCACGTCTGGCAAACAAAGGATGCTGGCTCCCCCAGAATTCAAGCAGCTGTCCCCGGGAATGCTGCGGTGGCCCAGTGCCTCCCTCCTGGAGTCCCAGGACACTGGCCAGAATGTCAGAGAGAGAAAGACATTTCAAGTCCACCTGTCCCACTGCTCCTCACACGGGAGGATCCCAAGCAACATAGCAGAAATATTCAAAATCTTAGTTGAATTAAATAAAAATCATTACATAAATAACAGCACAGCTGGTGTGCCGTGATGACAATCACATGTAAATGACAAGCCATTTCATTCCCATAATTATCTGATGAGGAGGCGGAAGCCCAGAGAAGGAGGCACTTGCCAGGAGCCCCACAGCTAATCGTTGGCAAAGCTGGAACCCACATTCAGTTCCTGTGAGTCACAGTTCAGGACTCTCCCCGTGACGACAGCCCCCCCACCCCATCATAGCAGCGGGTCTTGAACACGTTCTCATCATCCGTTGCAATAAGCATAATGAGCAACCTGACAGATGAGAGCGAATTATGGAAATGGATGAATTACTTTTGAGAAATAAATGAGAGTAGATCTACATGTCTCCCTGGAACAGAAGCACTATGACTCGCCACCCACGAGCGAAGGGAGAGTAGTGAAGATTCAGCTGCGAGGAACTGTCCGTGTCGGGAATGCCAATTTCAGCCACAGACGCCGAGAGGGGAGAAACGTCCTTGTGTGTTTTTAGCTCAGTTTCTACATCCACCCTCATTTCTCCGAGCGGTGCTGACTCAGCTCCAGGTGTGTCGGGGATACCTGTCCTCCCAACTCCCTGCGATGAAAGGGCCTGGGTGGGGAGGCCCGGGGAGGGGCGGGGTGCGGCCCTTGTCCTTGGTGTTCCCTTCATTCGAGATGGTGCCCGGTGGGTTTCCACACCCCCGGTGACCAGTTCATAGTGTGAGGCCTGCCAGCACCCTCCGCTCTCTGACCTGAATCCAGACAACTCTGGGTGCCTGGGGGCTCCCCACCGCCATCTGGGGGCTCTGTGCCCAGACAGTCCCTGTGGTCATGCCTCCGGCCTCTCCAGGGTCCACCTGGTTGTCTTCTGCTCTCAGGTCCTCTCCTCCCGGCTGGGTTTCCGCTGTCACCTCTTCCCTCTAGCCCCTTCCCCAAGGGCGCGCTTGATGTGACAGTCAGGTCTGCTAAAAGACTCCCAGCATCAAATTCACTTCATTCATTCACTCCTTCCTTCCTTCATTCCTCCATTCAGTATTCCCTGGGCTGCCCTCTGTGCCAGCCCTGCTGGAGGCACCCAGGATGCCCAGGGAATACTCCTGACCAGATGATGTGCCCAGGGGGTCACAACCTGAGAACAAAGTCCCCAGTAAGCCAGCAAAGCAGACCCAACAGGGTCTCGGGAAGGAGCAGGGAAGGGGAGGGAAGGAGGGGTCTGACTTCAAATTGGGTGCAGAGCAAAAGCCCCCTTGTGGGCAGAGGGCCACCGAACGGCCAGGCAGGGACTCACTTCCTAGCCTCGGAGCTTAGAATCTGCTGGAACTAGCACCCGTTCTCCCAAGCAGGAGAAGCGAAAAAGCCTTTGTGTGTTCGCCCTTCTGGCAGCCACGGAAGCAGGTTCTCAAGTGAGAGGACGCCGTGACTCACCAGAGGGCGCGGAAGCATCCCAGCTGATGTCCCAATACATTATTACAGGACCGGGCGCTGGGGGTGGCTTTGGGGGGCCGCGAGCGAATCGCCCATCATGAATGTTGTGGAGGGAAAATAAGGCTGAGCCCCACGGTCCTAAAGCTTTGCTGGAGACTCCCAGCTGCTGGAGAGCAGAGACCCTGTAACAGGGTGGTCCCCAGGAAAGGGGGAGGTTCCCTGCCCCACCCAAGGGAGGGTGGAGCTGAGCAGGAAGAGGAGAAGCGGCAGAAGAGACTGAGGAAGGAAGGAAGCAGGATGGAGCCAGGAGACCTGGAGGAGGCGCGTGGAGCCTAGAGACACGTGAAGAAACTGCGCTTGTCTTTTGGTCGTGGACGGGGTGACACAGATGTGGGTGAGACCCGTGGGGAGGTGACCATGGCAGCTTTTATCTTGATGTTGATTTTGCTCTTTTCCTTCCGGGCTTGTCTGGTTGTTTGTGGCCCTTTTCTGTGGGTCCCCACTGGAAGATGCTTTAGACTTGGGGCAGGCTTTGGGGCCTTGCTCTGGGCCGATCCCATATGGATGGAGTTTTACCCACGAGGGGACGGGTCACTTTGGGTGCTTCATTTAGAAACTAGACTCTTTGCCTTACCTGTATTGTTTCCTAGTTTTATTAAAGTTCCTTCCCATTAAAGTCTCCTATGTTTTGTGTTGACGCGGCGGATGGCAGAACCCATTTAGAACAGGCAGGTTTGCGGGGTTTGGGCTGCCCCTCTCCCTGTCCTATAACAACCCCACCTTAGTCACCGCTGCGGCCTCACCTCCTCCAGCCCAGGCCTCTGGCTTGCACCTGGCGGTCAGCCGGCCCCCACCCTGGTGCAGAAGGAGCGAGTGAAACCTCGCCAATGAAGGTGATAACCTGCACGTGGCACCTCTGGCTCAGGAAAGAGCTTCTGTGCCGGCGCAGCAATGCCCTTCGGGAGAAAGGAGTCATTTCCCCACATAATTCCCAGCCCCGACATCTAAACGTACGTACCTATCGGGGCTTTGGTGTATAACACAAAACGTCAAGTGGGCTGGGCTGGGGATGGTTCCTTATTTTCCCAAAGAAATATACTCTCTCCAGGGTGCCTCCCTGGTGGTGCAAGGAGTTAAGACACAGCCTACGAAGCTATCCGCAGCCACTGCAGCATGAGTTCCATCTCCGGCCAGGGAGCTGACCCACCTGGCGCAGCAGACCTCTCCTGTCTCCCCGCTGCTCCCCTCAGCAGTGGATTTCACTAGATCCACCTGTTCTGTTCCTCACTCTGTCTCTGGTGAATCGTCTCAATCCCCTCCCCCCACCCCGCCCGGCCCCGCACCTCTGTTGTACACCCCAGTTCTTATATGCATAAATTTTTTAAAAAGAAATACACTCTCTCCATATTTTATTGACTTGCTCTCCTTTGCAGCTGCATCATTGCATCAGAGGAACAAGGGAGAGTGAAATGTGGTTCTTCTCTCTATTAGCCTATACAAGCATCACAATCAGTGGCCTCTAATTCTATGCCTCAAAGGCAGGAAAACAATAGGACGCAGAGGCAAGCGGTGAATTGGAGAGCTCAGGCTCCCTACAGCGAGGGAGGAGCTGAAGGCAATTGTCCTCTCAGGGAAAGCATTACCAGATCTTAGGATCTTTCTGGAGAACTTGGAATCTCACTATTCCTGTGAAATATCTTGATATTTAAATATTTTTAATTAACCTACATTATTTGAAAACTGGGCAGGAAACATAGAACATATTTTTAGGCCAGATACTGGGCAGGAAACAGCAATTTGGAACCTGAATTTTAAACATATGTTCCATTCTCCCTGCATCTGAGCCCAGAATAGAAAGTCAGACATGGAATTGCACTAGTGGAAGCCGGGTGGGGAACCCCTATGCTCGTAATGAAGACTGCATCAGGCACCCAAATAGGATACTCCTAATCCTGCAGAGAGAATACACTTTCTTGGCCTGCTCCTGCCAGGCCGGGCCACTGACTTGCTTTGACCACTAACTGGAGGCAGAAGACGGCGGTACTGCTGAGCAGAAACTTTGTAACCCATAGCCCCTCACTTTCCTGTGAAATGGGCCAGCTTGTCCAGATAAGAGGGCTCCTGCAGCAGGTGCTAAAATTAAGAAAACACGTAGCAAAACCAGAGGTGATCCCTGTGGTCTTGCCACGTGACTGAGAAAGGCACTTGTGCTGTTATAATAGGCTAAAGGCCAGGGGGGCATTTGTTACTGTGTCGTGACTGGGCCTACGCTGACAACTACACACCATCTCTTTCTTCTACACCCCATCTCTTTCTTCGTGCGGGGCCCAGAAGGCCTATATAGCTCTTAGGATTTAGTGCCCCAGAGCCTGGAAAAGCACTGGGCACTGTGAACCTGGAATAAAATCACCAACATCGGTGATTCTCGGTCTCCAGAAAGCAGGTCCTGAGTGACCTCTGCATCTCCCGCGCCCAACAGAGCACCAGGTACACAGCAGGCACTCAGCAGGGAACATATCTCTGACGACCTTTTGCAACACGAAATATTCTAGTTGATGTGCCTGCCCCATAAGCGACTTGCCCTGCCTTCCCTTCTCCCCCAGCCCCCACCTGGTAGACGCTGTCATTCAGGCACTCCCTCCCTTACCACAGCTCCACACTGTTAAACTGGAGCCAGAAAAAGTGTGTCCCAGTTTGGAGTCAACAACTGAAGTTTCTCTAGGCCCTGTCTCGCCACATTCCCTTGGCATTAACACTTGGCTCAGTGGCCTGCACCCTCGGCTTCTAGAACACTGCCTCATTAGTAAGTACCAAAAAACGTGCGTATCAAGTGAATGAATGGAGGTAATGTTTCCAAATTAATCATGATATAGAGGCAAGGGGGAACTTTTTGTGAGACGTGTGTCTAAAATGTAACTATCCTGTGACTCAAAGATTCTAAACTAAGAAAATCTTTTACCAGAGACAACCTTAATCAGTTGGAACGGCACTGTCCAGTATATGTACACTGTCCAATTTAACAGAAAATTACAGCACTTAATATGCATTCCCTGAGGCTAAACACTACATTCTTAGCATCTTTAAACAGTGATAAATTCTCTAGAGGAGAAGTATGCCAAGTCATTTACACTGTAGTATAAACTAATTACTTCAGGATTGTGCTTCCATCAGGACAAACATACATATACTTGCATATACATGTGTGTACAAGGTGTCATGTATTGTTTAACAATATGGATACATTCTGAAAATGCATTGTTATGGGACTTTGTTGTTCAGACATGACAGAGTGTGATGACACACAACTAGATGGGAGAGCCCACTGCAGCCCTAGGCTGTGTGGAATAGGTTCCTGGGACCACCTGTCATATACATAGCCCATCACTGACTGAAATATTAAATGTGAGGAACTGTACACCTGTATTTGTGTGTGTGTGTGTGTGTGTGTGGTTGTATTTAAATCCTCAGTCCTAAAACTACTGCCTATTTAAAAATGATGCATTTCTGGGGCCTCCCCTGGTGGCGCAGCGGTTGAGCGCTGGGCTGTGAAGCTGCCCGCAACCTCTGCAGTGCCGGTTCGATCCCCGGCCACCGGTGAGGGTCCCAAGTAGCACGCAGACCTCTCCTGCCGCCCGCTGCTCCCCTCAGCAGTGTACTTTGTCGGTCTGCCTGTTCTGTTCCCCACTCTGGCTCTGGTGAATTCTCTCACCCTCCCGCGCTTCTGACTGTACCCAGTGCTTGTATGAATAAACAAATAAATCTTTAAAAAAATGACGCATTTCTGAGAACTGGCTCCTATTTATCCTTCAATCCATCCATCTATCTACCTACCTACTACCTACCCACCTCTATCTCTTTAGTTCCTAAAACTTTGCCTATTAAAAAACAATGAATTCCCGAGAGCTCTCTCCGGAGATTAGCTTTGGCCCCTATACGCCACGTGGGTCACTGTGCTGGGGACTTGGGTCTGTCTCCACCATCTACAAATGGGGAACACAGATAAAATCAGGAAATTCACTAATTCAGTCTTTTAAATGGCGGTGGCTGTAACGCCGCAAGGCAAAAGCAGGTGGGAAGAAAGGAAAGTTTGGTATTCAGAGAAACAATAACCGTATATCAGAAGCAGAAAAAAAGTTTTCTTCTAACTAGGGAGACTGAGGAGTGGCTTCCCATTTGGCAAGAAAGGAAGCGATGACTCTTTGCTCATCTACAGCGACGACACTTTCAACGTGAAGCCAGAATGAATCTCGGTTCCTCCCCTAAGTCACAAGCATGATGAACGGGACTGACACCTTCTGTGTCTTCCCAGTCACAACAGGTGGCTTCGAGGGTGACCTCCAGGGTGACAGGATGGCTGGGGCATGCTGGGGGCCATTCGCTGAGTAACAGCTGTTTCTTAGGTTTGCTGGAAGGAAATTTTAAGCAGGGTCAGACTGAAATGGGTCCGCGCAGGCTCGGGCCTAGGCCTGTCATCTTGGACAGCAGGAAGACAGAGGAGGTGAGAGAAGATAGAATTGTGTGATTTCAAACCTTCTTTTGGTGCCACTGATTTTTTTAAAAAATGATTTATCTATTTATGCATACAAGAACTGGCCATTTATGAATACATATACAGGCCAGAGGTGTGGGGGTGAGAGGATTCAGGCGGAGCCTCAGAAATCCACTGCTGAGGGGAGCAGCGGGGAGACAGGAGAGGTCTGCTGCGCCCTGTGGGTAGCTCCCTGGCCGGGGATGGAACTCAGGCTGCAGTGGCTGTGGATAGCTTCAAAGTGCTGAGACTTAACCCCTTGTGCCACCAGGGAGGCCCTGGCACCATTTATATGGAATAACCTAAATTCTGTTGGTGGCAGAGTTATCTATGTATATAAAAATAAAAGAGTACTAAGGGCCAACCTGAGTGAGTACAAGGGACTATGGTGATGGTGTGCGGGTGAATTGGTGGTGGGAATTCTATGGGGACTACACCTGAGGAAAGAGAGCAAACACTGGGGGAAAAAAAAAAAAAGAACAATGATGTGAAATATACATAAATAAATTATTAAAAATAAAAATTTTGTTGACCATCAGGAGAAGACCCTACTGGGGTCCTGGGCCACAGTGGGCTCTGGTGTTTACATCAGGGCTTCTAGACGGACCCGGGCAGCACAGCATCTGCAGGACAGCCCACCCCACTCCGGGTGCGTGAGAAGGGCCACCAGCCAGACGTCAGCACCAGCAGCCACGCGCCTGCCAAGACAGCAGCTCGTCCCCGGGCACCCGCATGCCACAGGCCACGTGGCCCAGGCCGTGGGAAATCTTCAGTGACAAATTCAATGGCACTTGGCGCAGAGCCATGGAATTATTTGCATACCATTTCTCTGGGCCTCTGCCAAGTCCTCACATGGCACAGGAGACGCTGATCAAAACTGTTGGTTCTGCCCGTCAAAATCACACGAGGTTCTGCAGAACGGGCAGGACGGGCAGGGGGAGAGGAAGGAAGTGACTTTCTATCCAGGTTTCTCCCCCACGATCAGCATTCCCAGTAGGAATTCTAAATCGCTCCCTAGTCTCAGGCATTGCTAGCCTTTCCTCACTGGTTCATCTTCATCCTGCGCAGACCCAAACTCTGAAGCGCTCAACTTTCCGCACGGGGGAAGTCACGGTACAAAGGCTTGGTCTGTGCTTCCATTTCTCCTATTTTTATTTCTAACTGGGAACTCCTCGAGCATTTCTGGCCTCCCACTGTCCTAGCTCCCATCCGGCCTGCTGTGAGCCTTCCCAGGGGCATCTGAGTGAGCCAAGTTGCCGAGAGGGGGCTTCCAAGACTCCCTTCCCCTGATGTCTTTCTTCACAGATGAGGAAGCCAAACCATCAGGAAAAGGGAATCAGAGTGAATCTGCTCTCCAGAGACAGCTGGTGCTGGCTTTGGTATCTTGAAGAGGAGGCGTTAGGTCCCTAGATCCTTTAGAGGAAAGACTCAAGTTTATGACAGATGGACAGACGGACGGATGGATGGGTGGATGGAGACAGACCGACAGGCAGACAGGCAGACATATATAGATTCCTTTTGCTGGAAACATCCCAGATAAAAGCGGGGCCTAGTGGTCCCGCTGCAGGGAGAGCATCTGGAGTCTCATTTTGCACGGCTGTGCACGCACTTATCTGCCCCCTCCCCCCAAAGAAGTTCCAATTATCCCTGAATGGCTCATTTTAGTTTTTTAGTTATATTAAGTTCCTGGAGATGCAAACCCTCACCTAAAGGAATGGGTCCCCAATGTTGCAACTTCCAGCAGGACAGCAAGCTTAGATTTGCAGTCCCCCCGACACACACCGGTTTTCAACCATATGCCTAAGACTGGCAACGACTCTGGGGCACAAACCAGTGGGGTTATCTTTTCCCTGTGATATCAGATTTTACGGCCCCATCTAAAGGATCACTTTATTTCAAGAAACAGACACTCATGCTGGCTTTGGCAATAAGGAATTTATTGGGAGGTTGCAGGAAAATCTTGTGAAACCTATTTGAGAAAATACATCTGGTCATTATGGGGCCTGGAAAGTCACCAGCTGGCTCTTCTTTCCGCCTCTTTGTTTTGGGGATCATTTACCCTCCCGTTTCTGCTTCTCTTTGCAAGCCTATTCCATTCTCCAAGCCCACTCCTCGCTCCACAGGCTTTCCTCCTTTTTGAGGTTCTTTCTTCTGCCCCTGCAAACCTCCACAAGTGTTACTTAGAAGTTACCTGTAACCTACCCTGCCCTGGTCTTGTAGTCCCAAGACCTGACTGTGCCTTCCATGTCATTCACACTTTTGAGACTGGCTCAGCTTAGGCCAGGTGACCTTCCCAGGCAATGGGTCAAGGTCAAGTTGAACGAAGAGCGCAGCCTTTCCTGAACTCTTAGGAGCACTCTGAAAAGAGGGTCTGCACAAGCTGTCCGAACCCCACAGATTCTGGCCCTCCTTCCCTCCCCAAATGTCTATCATGTTATCAGTCACGCTCCTATTTACCGGTCATCCAAGCGACAAAAGGATCTGGTTTCGATTCGAGCATGCACTTGGTCTGGGTTTGCTTGTGCTTTGCTGGAGAGGCAGCGGCCTTATGGACACAGGCTGAGAACAGCCAAAGGAACCCCCTTCTCCCAAATGCCTTGCTGCGGTGCCGGAGCTTTGCTCTAGAGCCCCACTTCACAGCTGATGTTGAAGCAGCTCAAAGTGGGGGAGACAGAAGATGAATCAATGGAACGGGCTGGAGGGTAAATGAAGGCCTGTCAGCCTCCCGACCCCCTGGCCTGTCCGCCCTGCGCCTGGTTACAACCTGATAGTAAACAGTGAAGGGTACAGCAGTATGCGGTGCCTGCAGGGGTGTGACTGGGTGATGGGGAAGGGGAGATGCCGGGTGTGGGCAAGCTGGGGTCTGAAGTTCCACTGCACGGCGCCCTCCTTTGGGCTGAAACTTCAAGGGTGGGATGTGGGTCCTGACATGTGATTTACCTTTTTCAAGCCCTGCCATTTCTAGAGCAGGTGGTTCTCCTTAAAGCAAGTCGGTTCCTAGTCAAAGTCAGTCCCTGCACTGCCTCCTGCACTGCCTCCCCCCTGAGCAGGAGCCTGCAGCGTCCCCTGCCTTCTCCCGCCTATTCCGCCTAGCACGTGCTCTTCCAGGCTACACCCCGTATTCCTGAGTCACCATCCATTCTCTCCCTGTCAGGCGTATGCTGCTCTCAGGAGCTCACAGTACTCCTCTGCAGTGCTCCACAGACCAGTCTTCCTTCCAGTTCTCAAACCACCACGCCCCTCCGTGACCAGCACACCCGGGCATCTGAAATGCACCCCCACTCCCACCTTCAGTTACTTGTCTTTCAGATTTCTGCTCCTTTGTGACTTCCTCACTGAAGGGTCCTTTTTTTTTTTTTAAATGGGGGGGAGGAGGGTTGGATACTTTCTTTTTGTTTTGCTGAGATCTAATTGACAAATAAAATTGTAAAAATATTTCATATGCAACATGGTGATAGAATTCCTCTCTCATCTACGTAAGTGACACATCAATCACCTCACACATTCTTTTTTTCTTTTTTTTTGGTGAGACCGTCTTAGTACATTTCAATTGCATGGCACAGTATTATCAGCTGTTGTCAACTATAGTTAACAAGTTGTACATTAGATCCTCAGAACTTACTCATCCTAAAGATCAAATTTCCTATCCCTCTACCTAAATCTCCTTATTCCCCCCACTTCCCATGTGGTAGTTCTTCTATTTTCAACTTTTAAAAGAACTTCCACACAGTTTTCCATAGTGATTGCATCAATTTACACCTCTACCCACAATACCCAGGGCTCCATTCTCTCCCCTTCACCAACACCTGACATCTGTCTTTCTAGTAACAGCCATTCTAACAGGTGAACAATATCTCACTGCAGGCTTGCCTTGTTTTCTCCTAATGCTGGATCATGTTGTGTGTATCGGTTGGCTATGTGTATTTCATTTCTGGTTTTGATAAAGCATCTATTTAGTTTCTCTGCCCATTTCTTAATTGGATTATTTGGGTTTAGTTTTTGCTATTGACTTACAGGATTCTTTACATATTTTGGGTATTAACCCATTATCTGACAAATGATTTTATAGATATGTCCTCCATCCTATAGGTTGCCTTTCCGTCTTGTTGATGGTTACCTTTGTTGTTGATATGGTCCCATTGGTTTATTTTGGCTTTGTTTGTTGCCTTTGTTCTTGGTGTCAAATCCAAAAACTCATTGCCCAAAGCCATTTAAGAAGCTGACCTCCTGTGTTATCATTAAAAAGATTTATGGTTTTAAGTCTTAAGCCTTTAATCTACTTTGAGTTGATTTTTTATGTGTATCTTTTTTTATGTGTATTTTTTATGTGTATTTTTATGTGTATCCCTTTTTATATGTATCTGTCCAGTTTCCCCAACCCCACTGATTGAAGAGACTACCCTCTCCCTAGAGTGTATTCTTGTCTCTATGTTTATAAATTAATTGACCATATATGTGGTGATCCTGAAGAGAACAAGTCTATGTGCTTACTTCATGTCACTGTGTCACATTTTGATGATTCTCTCAATATTTCAAATATTTACACTATTATATATCCACTATGGTAAGCTACCATCAGTGCTCGTTGACGTTGCAACTGTAATTATTTTGGGGTGCCACCAACTATATCCATGTAAGATTGCAAGCTCTATGGATCATGTGTATATTCTAACTGCTCTACCAGTCCGTCATTGCCCTGTCTCCAACCTTCTCTCAAGATCCCTATTTCCTTAGCCAAACAATGTTAAAAGTAGGCCAATTAATAGTCCTACAATGGCCTTTAGGCATTCAGGTAAGAGAAAGAGTCACATGTCTCTCTTTAAATCAAAAGCCAGAAATGATTACATTTAGTAAGAAGGTGTATGAAAGCCAAGATGGACTAAAAGCTGGGCCTCCTGTATTAGTCAGCAATTTGTGAATGTGAAGGAACAGTTCTTCAGGACATTGGTCCAGTGAAAACATGAATGGTAAGAAAGCAAGACCGGGGCCTCCCTGTGGCCTAGGGGTTAAGTCTCAGGGATATCACCACCGTGGTCTGAGTTCAATCCTGGCCAGGATGCTGACCCACATGGTGCAGCAGACCTCTCATGCCTCATCCGCAGCTCCCCTTAGCAGTGTATTTCAGTAGAGCTGCCTGTTCTGCTCCCCAGTCTTTCCATGGCAAATCCTCACCCCTGCACCTCTGGCTTATACCCCAGTTCTTCTATGCATAAATAAATAAAAATAAATCTTAAAAAAATGAAAGCAAAAGAGACTTATTGCTGATACAGAATAAGTTTTAGTGATATGGATCAAACCATTAACATTCTCAAAGCCTTAACCAAGCCAAGGTCCTAACTGCTTCATTCTGTGAATGTGGCAGAGGCTGGCACATGAGGTTAGGAAAGAAGCCACCTCTATGACATGAAGGGCAAGGAGACCAGCCAGTGCTGACATGGAGACAGCAGCAAATCGTCCACATCTGGCCACAACGACTGATGAAGATGGCGACACGAAACAGATTTTCAAGGTAGATGAAAATTACCTTGAAAATATTGGAAAAACTATGTCATTTAGTATTTTGATAGCTACAGAGGAGACAGCAGTGGCTGGGTAACCCTCAGTAGGGGCTGAGGCAGCTGGTGACTTAAAGCTGAAGTCAATGCCCACTCATGATTCTAAAAACCCCAGGCCCGAAACAGTTACGCTAAATCTACATTGGCCTGTGCTCTATAAATGCACAACAAAGCCTAGATGACAGCACATCTGTTTACAACACTGTTTATTAAATATTTTAAGCGACTTTGAGCCCTACTGCACAGAGAAAATGATTCCTGTTAGAATATTACTGCTCATTGACAGTAATATTACCTGGTTACCGAGAACTCCAATGGAGATGAGTAAGGGGTTAATGTTGCTTTCATGCACCTACAGTCCATGGATCAGGGATTAATTTTGTTTTTTATGCGTAATTAAGAAATGCATCGCTGCTATAGATGGTGATTTCTCTAGGGGATATGGGCAAAGTAAAATGAAAGCTCTCTGGAAAGGATCACTATTCTAGATGCCATTTAAAGGATTCATGATTCGTAGGAGCTCAAAACAACACTAACAGGAGCTAAGAAGAAGTTCCTTCTGACCCCCATGGATGACTCTGAGGGGCTCAAGACGTTAATGGAGGAGGAAAGTGCAAAGGTGGAGTAACAAGAGAACTCAAATTAGATGTGAAGCCTGAAGATGGTACTGGATTGCTGCCCTCTCGTGATAAAGTTTGAACAGATGGAGAGTCGCTTCTTATGGGTGAGCAAGGAAAGTGATTTCTTGAAATGAAATTTACTCCTGATGAAGTGACAACAAGTGATTTAGAATATAATATAAACTTAACTGGCCCAGCAGCCACACAGTTTGAGAGGACCGACTGCAGTATTGAAGGGAGCTTTAATGTGGGTAAAATGCTACACATGCTACAGAGAAATCTTTCAAGGAAGAGTCAAACCAATGCCGCAAACTTCATTGTTTTATTTTAAAGAATTTCCACAACTACCCCAAGTTTCAGCGACGACCACCCTGATCAGTCAGCAGCCATGGCCATCCGGGCCATCCACCAGCAAAAAGATTACAACTTAATGAAGGCTCAACTGATGGTCAGCATTTTTTCTGCAATAAACTATTTTTCATTAAATTATGTGTATTTTTCTAGTCACTATGCTACTGCACACTTAACAGACCAAAGTATAAACATAATTTTTATATGCACTAGGAAAACAAAACGTGAGTGTGACTGGCCTCATTGTGACACTGGCTTTATGTGGTGGTCCAGCCCACGGTATCTCCAAGCTGTACCTGAGTTCAGATATTGAAACTGTAATTGCAACTCGCTGTGCGTGGCAGTGATCTTTCTGAGGTCAGTAGGTAATAAGGGTGGAATCCTCACGAATGGGATTAGTGCCCTCTTAGGAATTCGCCCGAGAGTTTGCCAGCCCTTTCCATCATGTGAGGCTACAGGGAGAAGATGGCCATCTACACAAGTCAGAAAGAACTCACAGAATCCGACCAAGTAGAAATCCCGATCACAGATTTCCTCTGGACTGGGAGAACTGCTTGTAATTAGCCCCCCTGGCTCTGGTACTTTGTCACAGCAGCCCAAACTGACGAAGACAGTATGCTGAGCAGTTTCACAGGGGTTGGCAACATGGCCCACAGGCCAAATGTGGCTGCAGGTCCCAATAGTTCTTACATTTTGAATGACTGAGAGGGAAAAATCAAAAGGAGGCTATTTTATGACCTATGAAAATCTTTACAAATATAAATTTTAGTGTTGGTAAATAAAATTTTGTTGGAACACAGCCATGTCTGTTCATTTACATGCTAGCTATAGCTGTACCAGAATTAAATTGTTACGCATGGCCCACAAGACCCAAATTATTTGTTTTCTGGCCCTTTACAGAAAGTTTGCCAACCCTTGTGTTTAGGGTTGACAGAAAAAAATATAAGATGCCCAGTTAAATTTTTGTATTGGAGACACTACAAATAATTGTGTCTCAAATGCTACATGGAATACATTTATGATAAAACCATGTTGTTCATCTGAATTCAAAGTTCACTGGGCATCCCATATATTTGTAAATCTGTTCATCTTCCTGGGTAAGAATATGGTTATTTTCTCTCAGTAAAGACCTGTCGTGATCTCACTGATACAGAACAGCAAGAGATACTGCTCAAAAGTCCACTTTGAAGTTTCCGGGTTTTTCAAATTAGCAGTGAGTATTTTTTTCACACTACCACTTTAATGTTGAACTCAGTTCAAAGGCAACTTGAGTGATTAAAAACTGCTTAAAAATGATTACTGAAAAAAAATGGTTTAAACTTTAATACTAATGTTTAAGAAGATGTGGTCAATCGGGCCTATGTTGAAAAAATCCTCCATGAGAAGCATTCTTTTTTTCATATTACGATATTTTGGGGTAAGTTTACAGCACATGTTTGCAAGTAAATATGCTTGTACCTTAACATTACTTTTCTGTACTTTTCAACGTCAATTTTATACGTCATCCTGGAACAGAAATTCAATTTAGAAAATTTACACAGGAAATAATGGGATCCTCTTTAAAGAGCTCAACTCAAGTATCCTTCTAAATCAATTGAACCAAAATCAAGGGTAAAACTGGCTTTTTGGTGGCAAGCCAGCCCTCCACTTGCCTGGGGAAGCTGAAAGAAATGCTCCTTTAGTGGAACATGAGTAGGCGTGTGTAAGATACAGG
Organism: Talpa occidentalis; assembly: GCF_014898055.3. Classification (NCBI taxonomy): domain Eukaryota; kingdom Metazoa; phylum Chordata; class Mammalia; order Eulipotyphla; family Talpidae; genus Talpa; species Talpa occidentalis. Next base: position 3,153,976 of record NW_023601754.1, read on the forward strand.
TAAGCCCTCCATTACGGTCTGGGCCCGGGCCGTTAATATTTGATGCTCCCCTCATCATCTCTGTTTGTGTAATTTGTCAACGCCCAACAGGTCCTCTGCCAGCTATGCATTAAAACTATTTTCAAAATATGTCACTGTCAGCCCTTGGCACACTCATTACTTATGAAGATAGGAGGCCGGATGGGGCAAGCGGGAGGTGGCTTGCTTACTTAAATACACTTGACTTAACTGCAGGGGAATCAAGCCATCTAGAGGGTCAGGGGGGGAAAGGTTGGCGAGGCCCATGCCCTCGTCATCGAGCAGGTGGGCAAACTGAGGTCCAGGGGCAGGAAGGGACTTATCCTAGGTCGCACTGGAGTTGTGTGGCAGAACGCCAGCGAGGCGCCAGCCCTGAAGCTCTCCATCCTCCTCTTCCCCCACACGACTATCACATTCGCCTGCGTACACACATTTGAAAAAAGGGCACAACTCCCCAGATAAGATCTCTTTGAAGAGCAAGATCATCCATAGGAGCAAGGGAAACAGTGTTTTCCAAGTGTGGAAACGGTGCTCAAGATCTAAGATACCATGTAAATAAGCTTTTCTGAATTCAATGGTCTGTTTGCTTGAGTGCATTATAAAACATACGTCAACATGCACTGGAGATTGTGCATCAAACCCAGGATTCTGTAAATATGACCACAAAAGTCAGAGTTAAGTCATAAATAGGGATTTGATTTAAAATCACTTTAAGTGCAGTTGTCACAGAACCCAGGTCTTTAATTAAATACATGTGCCTCTAACTTTGATATTACTTTTCACAATGAACTTTGATATTTTAAAGATATTTAAAAAAAAAAAAAGAAAAGCACAGAGTATTACTAACAGCAGTAATAGAAAGGTGATATTTGAAGGACCGATGCTAGGGAAATCCTAACTTATAATAGTTAATGAAAACGTTAATGACAGTTTTAGAAACAGTTAAAATGCATAACCTAATAGTTATCTCTAAATGATAGCATATCATGATGTAAGAAACTAAGCAACATATCAAACATATGTAACAGAAAGACTTGGGACATTCATTATTAACATGATCCATGTTTGGCTCCAACAACCTCTTTTTTAATCTCTTTTTTAATCTCTATCAAAGCCCCAGTCCCTACAATGCTCTCTCACTCCCAATGCAAACTCACTCCAGTTTACTCTTAGGGAATTCAAACCAAATCGCCCTTGCTCAATGTCACTCACTACCCCAATGGCAACTGTATCCATATGGAGGGACATTGGCCTAGCTGACTCAGTGCTAAAATGAAGCCCTAATGGTGGAAACTGCTGGCATCATTCAGAATGGGAAAATGTATTGGAGGGTCCAGGAAGCCTGCAATCCAGGCCTCAATCCCCTCTCCGTTCGGCCAGTCAACACAAAGCCAATGAATAGAACCGCTGGGTATTATATTTTGGCCAGGTGGGTAGTACTTGACAGAGGCAGCTTCTGAATCCTTTTTTTTTATTTTTATTTTTTTGGTAGAGAATATAAGACAAAGAAAAGAGTGAGTGAGAACTTCAGCTCCTGCAGGAGCCCACAGTAATAATGAAATAATTTGAAGTTATATGAGAACAGGTATATTTAATTAACTAACCAATTAGTTAAAGGAAGCACTAACAAACATTCAATATGTATTCATTCATTTAACAATTTTGTTATTGCATGCTCTCTCTGTGTTTGTAGGCTGTGTGTATATATGAGTGATCTTCGTTACTTTCTTCATGGAGCAAGCAATTATGGATGCCCTGATCTCACACTGCGGAATTTCTGTACAGAGGATGGAGCACTGCACACTCAGTGTGTATGGAAGCACCATTACACCACTTGAAGAGATGGTGGAAGAGTTTGATAAGAATGCTCCCTCCTAAAAAGGATCTTTCCTAGGTTGATCAGCTGAGTTTTCCTCATGTTACCTCATATGACCTTGTGGTTACCTTATATGACCTCATGCTGCCTCAGGTATCCTCATCATGTTACCTCATGTGTCCTCATACTACCTCTGGAAGAGTCCTCATGCTACCTCATGTGTCCTTGTGTTACCTCATGTGTCCTCGTCATGTTACCGCATGTGTCCTCATACTACCTCCTGAAGAGTCCTCATGCTACCTCATGTGTCCTCATGATATCATAAAGGTAACAACAGCTGCTCCTGAACAGTTTGCACTGAAAGAGTATCGCTCCTCATCTAGCTGCTATGCCCTAGCACCACAGGTCCTAGCACCACCCATTTAATACCAGGTACAATGTTACTCACAAATCTGCCTCAGCCATGTGCCTGCCCTGAAAACTGACTTCCAAAGACTCTCTCCAAGGTCTAAGGATGACCACAAATTCTAGTCTTACCCAAAATACACAGTAAAGTGTGTACAATAATTAGCTTTGTGGTCATGCAAAATCTGTTTTCCAAATGTTACAGGGTAGAAGACCAAGCAACAGGTATTCCACCCATGTCTTCTCTTTTACTCCAGAGAGGGCAACTGCTGCCATTTCTAGAATGTGACTGGCTGTCCACTGCCTTCCACATCACTACCAGAGGAAGGGCAGTAGACTACGCCCCATGCCTGATATGGGAGTCATTCAAAATCAGTATGTTAGCACCATTCCGGCTTCAGAATCTCTATGATTTTGTGTAAATGAATACCAGGTGAGCAGTGGGAGCCATCAGTTTCCAGGGATGCCAAAATCATGACGATGGCTGGTAAGTTACCAAATGAGGATGTCACTCCCAGCCCAAGATGAGAAATTCACTGATAAGATAATCTGAATTAAAGTCGATTCATGCCAGGACTGTACCTGATGCACACAGGGGTGCTGAGCTGTCCCTCCCTTGCTCTCAGAGGGGGAGAAGGCAAACGCCCATCCTCATCGCTGGGATCCGGCCAGGAGAGCATCTAGGACCTCCCTTCCGATTGTGTCCATCTTGCAAACTCCCCTATCCCCTTCTCTGCACTACCACAGTCCTCGTTTACTTGTGCAGATTATCCAGAACTTAGCCTTGGGTTCTTTAATGCCCCTCAGGCATAGATCTTTCTTCCCACTCACAGGGCCATCTGGGACAAGGTCCCCATTTTACAAATACAGAAAATGAGGTAGAGAAAGGCTGTATGACTTCCCCCACGTTACAGAATGTCTTCCTACCGCAGTCCAGTTCTTTCCCCCCTGAGATCTATACTATGAATCCCCCTTATGTGCTCTGAGCCTCTCCTGAGTGGGGATTTCACCTTGTTCATCTTTATGTCCCTACTCATGCGATCCTCCCTGGTTCTCAAGAGGAGGCTCCTTACAACTGGGGTCAAAGAACCCAACTGGGTAAAATGGCTTTTCTCACCTTCCTAGACCTACTGTCTAAAGGACTCAAGTCAACATGAACACTACAGAAAAGTCCTTGAGGAGATGCTCACACAGTGAGGCCACCTCTGGCCTGCACCCCAGCTCTTGTATGCATAAATTAATAAATCTTTAAAAAAAAAAACTAGCCTTTAAAAAAAAAAGAAAGTGAAAGGGAGAAAAAAAGGCAGAGAAAGGAAAGGGGGAGAGAAGAGAAAGGAGAGGAGCGAACAGGGAAGGAGAAGAGCAGAAGGAAATAAGTAGGACCCCACGAAAGACAGGGATCACAGGATTTGCTGCAGCCAGGGCCAGCAGACGGCAGCCCCATCACAATCCCTATCACAACCTGAGAAATCCCACAGGAAGCCCAGACCTGGAGGAAGGGTCCAGAGAATGGAGTTGGGGTTGGAGCAAAACACCACTGACCAAGAAAGGTTGCATTCAAGGCCACACAAGGTCAAAGGATGAGTGGCTCTGAAATGTCCCCAGTGGCCCTCATCAGAGCTCGTCCAGATGCCCCCTCCCGTGATTTTGTCTGCCCCATGGCTGAGCGCTTCCATCTGTCAGGCCCCAACCTGCATCTAAGCCCATGCCCCTCCCAGCTCTCTCTGTCCCTTACTCCACGCGGCTCTCTCCGTGTCCAAACTGAGACCTCCCTGCTGTCCTGTCCTGTGGTAAGAAGCTGGCCTCCTGTGACCACTGCCAGGAAGTCCAGTCTGCTCAACGCGGGCACAGGCCAGGTCTGCCGCATGAAAGATCTCACTCCCAGTACCCACATGTCCACCAGCCCACTGCCTCCTGGGAGGCGCCCCGCAGCACCATGGCGGCCCCCATTACATCACATATTCACAGACTAGTTCAAGAAGCCTGGAGCCTCCACACCGGGGCCTCTGTGATGCCGCAGGCCGCTTGGAAGTTTCAAAAAAGAGGCAAGAGGGCAAGCGATTTGGACCATAGAATGTTCAGGTGTGACAAGGCGATGGTATCAGACAAGCTGAGAGCTGAGATAGAAAATAAATCCTGCTTCCAGATAAAGCAGAAAGACGACTGGGCTCTCCAACGCGTGTTCTCGGCACTGGGCCTTCGTGGCATAAATCTCTATGAGATGATGGATTGGGCGGGCAGAGCTGCCAAGTGAATCCGCTGCCTACTAGTTAAGAGATAAACAGACTTTTTGCCACCTCTTCTTGCCTCTAAATTTTATAGTCTGCCATTTGTGGGCGCCTCCAACGAGCTCTCTCGTTAGCCAGCGAGGGATAATTTTGATAAACAAGTAAATATTATTCGATCCTTTTGGGCTGTTTCCCGAAAATCTGGATTCATTGATCGCCTCCCGCGCTTCCGTGGCGGCGCTGACTGCTGTAATCTACATGTAATGGGCATTATGAGATTCAAGAAAAATAGCTCCGGCTGCAGTTGAGTCAGTTTAGGACAGATCATTATAAAATTCCATTATCACCGCTACAAGTTGGACTATTTGTCATCACAGAAGAGATGACAAGCTCAGAAATACTACATTTGTTATTATCAGATGATAAATGATATTCCATTAGAGGTGCAATACATCATCGGCAAAGCTACAAAGAAGATATCAAAGCTATCAGGACTTGACTTATAATTTAATTTTCAAAAGCTGTCAACTAAAATTCCAAAGGCTAAGCATTTTCATTTTTAAAGTTCATCTTATTTATTTTCCTCATCTGTTAGTCTAATTTCAGTGATATGGCAAAAATAACTGATTATGTGCAATGTATAATTCTCTTCTTTTGATTAGGTAATCTATCAGGTGTCACTTAGGTATTAAAAATTAAATGACAGATAATAAAACAAGAGAGTCCCATAAAACACACCTTATTTTGATTTACTCATGTTTTGAAATATAACAGTAAAGGACGGGTCAATATTTGTTAAGGATACACAGCCAGGAGAGGCGCCTGTGCCCGTGACGGAGCCCGGTTTCACGCCATCTGCCGGGGAACCGAACATGCGTTTCCATTTGCTGTTTATGAAATCTTTCCACAGATGAGCAACTATCCCTTAGCTCAATTCTATAAATCATCACCACATATTCCTTCTATAAGTGCAAGTGCGCGTTTCCTCCATTATTATCATCCTTCCGACGCGGAAGGACGTGGCGCGGTCCCCACACTGCCTGGGACAACCCCAGCAGCTCTTAGCGGCTCCGACGGGCGCAAGCAGGGAGACACAGCCTTTCCATTTGTGTGTGTCTGGCTCACAATCCCAGGCTTGCAGAGCGTATCGGGAAATGCTTGTGGACAGCCTGATGCTAACTAGGAACAGAATTCGCAAATCTGAGAGCTGGAGGGCAACTTCCAAGTCATTTTACAGGCAGAGAAGAGAAAGGACATGTCCAAAGTCATAGAGTAAGTGAGCAAAGATGGTGAGGGAAGAGGCCTTGCTCCTCGGTGCCTATTATAACTTCTCTGATTTAACACCACGCTGAGTCAGTGTCTTGTGAGAAACGTCTCTCGATACTCAGCATTTGGCCCTGGGTTCAGCTTACAGTTGGTGTCCCCTTAAATGTTTCTTAACAGAAAGTGTGTATAGTGGGTCTATGGAAGGGTGGGTGGCTGGAAGGCTGGCTGGCTGGGTGGGTATGTGGGTGGGTGGTTGGAAGGCTGGGTGGCTGGGAGGGTGTGTGGCTGGGTGACTAGCAGACAGGCTGGTTGGGTAGGGGGCTGGTTGGGTGGCTGGATGGGGGTAAGGGTAGCAGGATGAATACATAGACGGATGGCTCAGTGATGGCCCATCTCTCCAATCCTCCATGTAGGAGCCTGATTCATATAAATGAGCCCCCAAAGGCCAGGCCAGCACCATCTTTTGCAAATGCAGAACCTCCCTCAACGGCACAGACCACCTCTCAGATCTTACAAAGCCCTTCCAGTCCCCTCAAAGGGTGTGGGAATCTCTCTGACCAACACTGAGCTCATCACAGCAGACGAGCTGGTGCTGGGAGGCTCTTTCCACTGCTGGGAGACAGTGAGGCAAAGCCCAGCCCCATGCAGGGAAGGCTGCAGTGACACCTCACGCCCTGCGTGTGTGCAGCTGGGGCCCAGGGGCGGCCCTGAGACACAGCATCCCATGGGCACATGAGCAAAGTGAGGGTAGTTCAGCCAAGTGACATCAACTCAAGGAGTTTTTTTCTTTTCTTTCTTAAAATCGTAGTGAAACACACATATCAAATTACCGTTCTAACCACTGTCAGTGTGCAATGGCGTCCATTGCATCCCAATGCTGTACGATCATCACCCCTGTCTATTCCAAAACTTACCACCCCAGATGGAGGCTCTGCCACTAAGCAAGAACTCCCACCACCCCCACCCCCCGCCCAGGCCCTGGTGACTTCTCATCCCTTGCTGCCTCCATCAGTCTACCTACTCTAGATATGTCACCTAGGTGGAGTCATACGCGTCTTTTTGTGCAAAGAACTGTCTTTTTAACTACAAAAGTGATATAGATTCGTCGCCAATAGCAATATATGAATTTGTAATAAAAAGTAAATGCTGCAGCCCGTGCTGCTCCTCCACTCACCTCCATTTCACGCTCCAGAGGTCACCGCTGACAACAGTCTCGTGTGTCCCTCCCTGTCTTTTTCTAGATGTGACACTTAAGCTTCACGGATGCTAGGACAGACTCTGGACCCAGACCACCCTGATATGTGACATGGGGAAAGTTATTTCACCTCCCTGAGCCTCAAATTCTACATTTGTAAAATGGCATTGATAATAACACCACTGTCCCAGAATGCTGAGCATGAAATGAGATGAGAGTTTTAAAAGCACTTTGCATGGTACTCAGTAAACAGTAAAAACTCACTAAATGAGAGCTGTGTTTTATAAGGGGTTTTGGTTCTGAAAGGCAAAACTGTGATCGCATTATCCATTTGTTCTATAACTCGCTTTTTAAAATTCATTCCTCATTAGCGCACACACACCTAGCTCATCCTTTCTTAACTGCTGCATAATCTTAAAGGACTGTCATTTGCCCTCCAATTACATTCTTCTGATATTTTTATATTATAAAATTAATGTGGCTTTCCATTCCAGATTTGGCAATGCTCCTAGGTGGGGCAACACTATCCCTGGATTCTAATAAAATGATAACAAAAAGAGGAAGCATTTAATGAACTCCAACTGTATCCCAGGCATTACAGTCTCTTATTTCTGGTTCTCATCACGTTGTGCTTCCTCTGCTGGAAATGATCTCCACCTCCACACAGTGGAGGCTGGTCCTGTGTGTGTGAAAGGTGGCCACCAGCTAGCAGGCCAGACCTTGATGAGACTCAACCGTCTCGGTTAGTTCATTTTCCTTTGTCAGATTTTGGTCCAAGGAATAGAGAAGATGGAGGACAGACAGCTGGCCAATGGGGACTTTGAGATTATCTGCTTTTTACTCTGACACTAAACTTAACCTCCTTGTTTCAGGCGCGAAGCTGAAAAGCAGGGTCTTCTCTTTGTAAATGAGTGGGATTTTCCCCATACATGATCAGATGCATGAAAGGCAAGCTGGCTTTAGCTCCATCTGCTGTCTTCCCAACCCCTCGTGTGGAAGAAGGGGAACAAGCATTCAGAAGAAAGTCCAGGTCGAAGTTCACACCACTCTATGCAAGGAGTGGAGAGAGTTTAGCAGCCCACAGGGACACGGAGGGACTGTGGCCTCCTGCCATATCTAGTTCGGGACAGAAAAGGCACGTCTTCCGTGAAATCCTGGCCGTTAGGGCTGAGTTCCTTCCCTGTTGTGCTGACGCCCAGAGCGCAGCTACCAGGCCAGCGCATAAGCTGGGCAAGGGACACGTGCTGGAACTGGGCTACCTCCACCGAGTAACGCCCCAGTCCTCAGAAGACATATGTAGTGATGAAAGCCAACACACTCTTACTTTCTTAATAGTCGATCCTGAATTTATATTTTGCAAAGAACACCTAAACTCCTGACATGTAATCTAGGGAGAAACGGAAGAGGTGTTGGTGGTCAAGCAAGGTCTGGGAAACCATCATTAATCAAAGTTCTTTCTGCCTCTTCATTGTAAGATTTCTTGATCCCTTAGTCTTATAACCTCCAGAAGACGTTAATACACAGCATTCCTCAGATTTGGTGAAACGATCCCCACTTGAACCGTCTCATGATGGAATTTCTCTGGGTCTAGAATTCTGCAGGGCATATTTTTTGGGTCACTCGTTTGGCACAAGGCCCTCACTGAGACCTTTGACCAAGCACAAGGCCACCTTGATTCCCATCAAGACAATAGAAACGCCAGGTGCCATCCCATCTGCTCTAGCCTTCCTGTGCAGAATCCGCTACTGCAATAACAGAGGTGAGTCCACGAGAACTCTGCTCGGCGAAAGCGTATTACTTCACAGGTTGATTATGTGACATCACCACAGATCCTAGTCCTCAGTCATCATCACAACATCAGCATACAGCAAATGTGTTATTATACAATGATCTAGTGAGCATATAAGGCAGGTGGTGAGTCCTGCCAAAAATAAAACTTCTTTCAGAGTCCAAATACAAGTTGCCCAAGAATGGAATAGGGGAGGGGATAGTTAGGAACTGACAGCAACACAAACAGAAGAAGTCTAGAGTTTTCCCTTGCATCTAGGGTAAAATCTGTTACTGGGATATGACAAAAACAAGTGAAAATTATGATTCTACATGAATTAACACAAGCATATGCAGAAGTTAAATAACTTTTACAGGGTCACATGCAACTCTACAGTAAAGAGCAAGGCAATGTCACACCTCTAATTCAGAGCCCTGTCATCAGTGCGAGTCCTATATTCTAAGAAGTCAAGTGACAATTGTCAAAGTGTGAAGAGGAAAGTGATGGCAATAAAAATGAGCAGAGAAACTGGTGCCATGTGGAGTCTTGTCAGGTTATCAGCGGGTTGCCCTCTGACCTTCGTTCCACGCCAGAGCCAGTGGGTGGATGGTACAGGCCAAGGGGGTTTGGTTGCACGTAGGGAGAATCTGATGGCCAAAGCCATAAGGAAATAGAAAGCACGGCCCTCTCACTGAAGAACATCGCAGTTGAGTCTGTGTTGAGGGTCTACCACAAAACAGTTCCAGGTTCTCTGGCAAGGACAAACATGCTAAAAATGCACCAGGCCTTGTTCCAGGAATTTGTACCTCTTCCCCTTCGTCCTGTGTCCTGGAGCAGTGACCCCCCCACCCCAGGTGCTGTGCCAGCTCTTCCTTTGAGGATATGGACACACTCCTCTGGCCCATGTGTCACACTGTCGGTCAGTCATGGCCCTGGGGAAGGTCCTTCCCAACCCTCAGCCTGTCTGCTCTCTCTGGAAGGAACACTGGATTAGATGGGGCTGAGATCTTTTGCGATCGGACATTTCTCAACTGCAGACTCATGAATCAGAGCTGCAGGATAGCCTAGAAAGGCTTTAGCTGAGACATTTTAGCGCAAGGGATTGACCCTTCGCTGTAAAACACACACCTTTATGCCCAGAGACCATCTCAGCTCTGGCTGAGGCCCACCTGAGAGCCACTACTGCTTCTGTCCTTCTAGACCACCCTGATGCCCCTCACCCTGTTTATGAGCTGTTCCATCTGTGTTAACAAACTCTGTGCTCCCCCACTGCAGCTCAACTATTGGGGTGCTGCCCACTCCCAGGAGCTACCCTGCAGACAGTTCCCAAACATACTGGCCCCCATAGATCTCTGAGGGCCAGGGCTGGCAGGATCCCTGAGCTCAGGGCTGGCAGGAGAGACACTTCCAGGAAAAACTCTACACTGAGGAAGAAGAGCTAGCGGAGGAAAGACCTCAGTTTCGCAGGCCCTTATGGGCTTTTCAAAGATGGGCTGAGCCTATTTACACATAGCAAGATTCTTCCACTAATGTAACTTCGACTGGTCCTTCTTCCTTATATGTCCTTACTCACTCGGAGTGCTTTCTGGAATCAGTGTCCAACAAACGACTTGTATGCCAATCCTCATCTCCGGGGCTACTTTTACAAGGACCACAGGCTAAGACACCCATTGAATTTCGTGGATTCCATTTTGAACCCTGCTGGATGAAGTCACGGTATGAAGTCACCTTTCAAGGGACTTAGAAGGGAAAACAATGGCAGGGCCCAAGTGGAAGTTGCTGTGAAAACCATAGCCCTGGGCACACGCTCAGCCCCCCACCCCCATCCCATGCATTCATCTCTGTCTTCTTTTTCAAATTTGATTTTAAATATTTACAGCATCATATATCTTCCCCACCAGATATTACTAATGAACTGTTATTGTCTGCAAAACCTACCAGATGAGTGATGGCTAACTTAAAAAGAGCATCAATGTTTTATTCGTAAAATAGAAGCTGGAAACAGAAGATGCTTATGCATTTTTAGGCCTTTCATCATTATTATTATTGATCCTCTAGCAGAAAGGAGGCTCTTGTAATTAGCGAAATCAAGCAGGACTAGAGCCCCACATGGCACCAGTAAAAACTGGATAAACGTGCAAATGTTTACATCTGTTTAAAACAACGAGTAGGGCAAATTTCAAGAAAACATACATTTTCAACCTGTAAATTTCAAGAAAGAGAGTGCAACGTTAACGATCTCATTGACAGAGAGCAAGTAGTGCCTCCGCCCCGGTTATTAATATTTCTGGGTCAAGGTGAAAGATCAGAGGCCCTGGAAGGGTGAAATCAGCCCCCGAGAGCCGGCTGAGCCAGGCACACCGTCTCTACCTTGGCCCTCTTCCTGGGGCTCGCGCTGTGACCCTCAGCTTGAGGCTCTGGCAGCAGCAGCTGAGCAGACAGCAGAGGGGGCTTCATGGGGACTGGACTCTGGGAACTGCAACCAGCACAGTTCGAAGCTCAGCTGGCCTCATCAGCCCCATCTGAACCTCAGTTTCTTTATCTTTTAGGGAGAAAGAGAGTCCCCACTACTGTGCGAGGCCTCAGTGTTATTAGCTATTCTGGTGCAGTAGGAAGGAACCCTCTGGCCGGCTGTGGATCGGCCTGCATGTTTGAATGTTTCTCCTCTGCCGAGTCTCCTTATTCCAGCTACTCCAGCATGGCTGAAATCATGGCATTCAAGTGATCAGCAAGCTCTGTATCACGGATGAAGGATTTTTATCAGCAATGATTTCCTTCCGGGGCATCCAGCAGTGGCTGAGAGGCTATTGCCACAGCCCAGCCTCCTTGAGGCAGCAGCCGGCACCCCTTCACCAGGTGCTGTTCTGCTAGGCTGGGAAGGTAGAGACCATGCTGGGAAACTGACACTGGAACAGCACCAGACTGGCGGTCAAGTACTGAGGCCCTTCCCAGACGTGTGTCCTGAGGGTAATATTTTATTACTCTATTACTTGATAATGTGTTTATTACATACATTTATTTTACGTGTGTGTGTGTGTGTGTGTGCATAATCACCTAGAACCTGTAAATGTATGAACCTGACCTCTAGAAGTCTTGGATTTAAAACCTGATCTTACCACTCTCTTATTTGTATATCCCAGGGGAACAGAGTCTATCCTCTCTGTACCTTATCTTGCTTATTTTTAAACTAGCAATTTGAGGCAGGTGTAAGAGCTCAGCAAGCCCCCAGAACATAGAAAGTGTTCGGCACAGGCCCAGAACCCCCGGAAGTGCTCAGGAACGCCAGGTGCTATTAGTCCTTGAGTCTCGATTCCTTGTGCATAGAACAGAGTAACATCCCTTGCCCTCCCTGCCTCACCAGGCCGAGAGGAAGACACCTCATAGAATGGCTGTGGAATCATTCTGCAGTCTCAAAACAGGATGCTCTCATATTCCTATGCCAGATAACATGTTTTGAATCAGAACTGTCCACTTATAACAAAGAATATGTGTGCGTGAGTGCATGGTTCTCTTAAACTATGGCCTGGTAAAGGTCACAGCTGAGTCATAGAAACAGATCACCCAACCCCTGCTTTCATGGGGAACTATTACCCTGTATTCTTCCATTCGGCAAATTCTTGAAATGAGAGGTCCAGCTCCTTCCAAAGGGTAAAGTCTTCAGCTGACCTTGGGGATTGCAAAACAGAAATGGGGCCCTGAGGCATGCTGGGAAGGGCAGCCCTCCACTGCGATGGGCAGGAGACAGGAGTGGTCGAAGGTTCGACAGGGCCCTCCTTCCAGCGGGTTGGTTGTAAGACAGCTCGGGTTTGGCCCTCGAGCTCGGCCACATGGACGGCAGGCTCACGTGATCCCTGCTCCGGGAGGGGTGACCAAGCTCCACGACAGTCCCTGTGCACTCAGACCCAGCGTCCCTCTGGCCGGCTCACTGAGCTCCATGTCCTCTAAAACCACGCACAGCATCTGGCCCACATGCAGGAACAAGTATTCACTGACTGGAGGAACAAGCGAATGCAAGGCAGGGGAGCATGGAGGGTGAGTGGATGAGCTGGTGAAACCTAAGCAGAAAGCCATGGAAACAGAGTGGGTGTCTGGAGACAAGAGCCCTGGGCTGCAGATCGGCACGAGGGGACTGTGGTACAGCTGCCATATTTTGCTCCAGAGGAGGACATCCAGACGCTGCCCACCCTTTCTCGCTGTGCCTAGAGGTGACTAAGAATGGGCCCTGGAATCAGACCGAGGTGACCACTGGGGTGCACAGAGAAAGACTGACGGGTCCAGGGGTGCAGACTACAGACCTCTAGTCCCAAGCAACATCATTCTTCTCTCAGTCCCTCTTGGCCTTACTGCTGCAGAAGCAACCCACCTGCACTGGACTCAAGCCAGGTGGCGATCAGACAACCCCACACTCTTACCAAAAGATGGAAAATTGAAATGCACCACTTTGGAAGTAGAACAGGAATTTAGCACAAAGGCTGCAGCGCCTACTTTCCCCATCCAGAATTCCTGAAAAACAGCTCTGCCCATTTCCGAACAAAGTGACCCAGCCTCCCTGAGGTGATCTCACACCAGGAGTCACTAGCTGTCAAGCTCCTGTCTTATCTAACAGGAGGCTGGGGGAGTCAGGTGCTTTCTATAAACAAAACTGGCCAAACCTAGTTTTCCTAATCTGTAAATCCCTGTCCCTTTTGTTAAACAAAAGTTGACAAAACCCACTCAGGAGCTGGTCCATGAGCCCCCCTAAGAGCCAGCACCCACTTCCTCTTTTCACTGTCATAAAGCTTTGGGTCCCTTGGGCCCCATGGGGAGCAAAGGGTCATCAGTTGCCACTAGACACAGCTCCTCCCTCAGCATCTGCATAATTCTCAGGGCTTCAAGTGCCTCTAAAGAGCTAGCGAGTGGGGCCCTTGACTCCTTGGGAGAAAATGAGCATGTTTCTTTCCCTGCACGCACCACAAGGTACTTTCTTTCCCTGCATGCACCACATCCACCGAATCTAGTCCTTTCTCCAGAAGCATTTCTGCTTAGCCAGAATACATCATAGCCATTTCCATTCTTGGGGAGCTGTGGAAACAGGGTTTGCTTTCTAAAGACCTGGGTTCCGGTGGAGATAACGGCGGAGGTGGTGTGTGGTGTGTTTCCCTCTTGATAAGGCATGCCAAGTCTCTGACAGATGGATAGCAGGCATCCAGAACCTGATGGGGGGAGGGGCTAGGCAGCCCAAAGTTCTTAGGGTGCACCCCCACCATATGCCCACGAACCAGTCTCCCTGGTAACCAGATACAAATTTTATCATCGCTCCTTTGGGGTTTAACTCCCATGGGACTCTGATTACAAATCATCTAGGAAACTTGAACCGGGTGGCAGGGCATATACAGTTAATTGAGTCATTTGTTCCCAGGATGTCAGCTTTTGCTGCTATTTCTATTCTGAACACTGACTCATACTGTTAATTTAAACTGTGTATGTAACCGTGGAGATTTCATTACCTTTGGCATTCTTTTTTGTCCTAGAAAATCTAATTTCAGAACAGAGAGGGGAAGGTAAAAAATACTTCTACTCCCTGCACTCAAATCCTTCACATACACAGGAGTTTCCATTGGCCTGCTGGAAATCCCCACTGGTGCTGGTTCTACCTTGTTCTCAATGAAGGAAGGAAGGTGTGGCTCCAGGAGGTGAGCCTGGTGTCATCCCTGCCCGAGGAAGCAGAGGGCAGACTCCACGTCAACCCTGACTGTCCTATGGTGTAGCAGTCTGGAAAGGGTTAAGTCCAGTGGCCCCAAAGTTCCCTTCCATTTTTGACATTCCAGAAAAATAACTCCAAATTTGCTTTCCCTGAGCGTGCCCCCCTATTACTAGCTTACTCTGTCAATTCATTCTACAAGTTACTCGCCAGCATGGGTGCCAGGGAGTGGCAAGAGGCCTAAGAGGCTGGACATTCGTAAATTGCAGTGGTTAAAAGAATTAAAAAAAAAAAAAAAAAGAATGATTCTGGTGGCAGAAGATTCAGGCCTGAATCCTGGCTTCACAGCAGCAGCTACCAGCTAGAGTTTGGACAAGTTACTTAATCTCTCTGCTTCAATGTCTTTATCTCTAAAATGTAGCAATAATCCGCTCATAGAACTATAGCAAACATTTATGGTAATTCCATGCAGACCACTCAGAACTAAGCCTAGCGCATGATACATGTCATTTTGATGTTCTAACATCAATGAGCAAAACCTGACATAATTATTCTCTCTTCATGGTGCTTATAATTACTCGTGCCAAGATAAAGTCGCAATTCTGATAAACTTACGTGCATTTATGTTGCTATAAAAGCTTATAATGAGTATATATGACCCAGTCAGGGAAGGAGCCCAAAGCTTGACTTAGATAGGAAGGATAACTGGAAATTACTGCCCCAAATGGAGGACAAGAAGTGCCCTAAGCTGAGGGACCAGCATGTCCAAAGGCCTTGGAGGAAGGAAGGAGAACGCCCTGATACTGGTTTGGGCCGTCACCCTGGAGACATAAGGGGATTGCAGTTCCCTGTCTCCCTGACCCAGGCAAGGACACATGACTTGCTCCCGCCAATGGCAGTGAGCGTCTGGGTGTGTGTCATGCCTGTGGGGAAGCTGGAGTCAGTATGTGATTTCCTGTGCATCACCCCTGCCATCGCTGACACATACTGGGCACACAGGATGAGCAATAAATAAATCTTTGTGCTTATAAGATGCTGAGACTCAGGGGTCATTTGTTGCTGCAGCTTAGCCTATCCTATCCTGACTGACAGAAGCGGTCAGTGTAACTGGCAACGAAAGGGGAATGGGGATTCTGGAGGAAGGCGAGACACAGAGGTAATCAGGGGTCAAAGAAGTAAGAGCTTTGTAGGGTAAGTTAGGAAAATTTCTTGTCATCCTAAAAGCAAAGGGAAACCACTGGAGAATCTGAAAAACAACAACAAAACTCACTTCATATGGAGACGAAATGGAAAAGATTCTAAAACTTAGAAGAGTAGGAATGGATAGATGAGATGACAACAGTTTCTGTGGTGATGGCAGCAGAGATGGGAGGGAGCAGGTATATTTGAGATCTACTTGGGCGAAAATTGATCCATCTTTGGCAGTGAACTGACTATGTGCTGAGAGAAGGGAAGGCTCCCAGATTTCTGGCTTGTCCAGCTGGACATAAGCTGGGGCTACTTACTGAGATACAAGAGGAGCTCATGACACAAGAGGAGCTAAAAGCAGGGTTTCATTTGCAAAAAGTTTGTAGCATCCAGGAATAGTTTTCAGTGGAGGACTTAGGCCAGCAAGAACAAATTCGACCTAGTAAATGAAGTAGGCATTTTCTTCTACAATCGCCAGTGTTCCATCACTGATGCAAAGACAGAATTGACTTCAAAAAAGTAATTGTCCCACTTTCACTCAAGGAAAAACACCTGGAGAAAATATTTTTCATGGAATTTTTGTAGAGGTGGGGGGTTCTCCACCAGGATGTATTATTATGGTGAAGTGTCAGATTTCTCATTAAGAAAACAAAATAAAATGTGGTTTTGGTATTGGACTTTATTGGAAGTAAAGTACCATGAGGCTCAGTTAAAGGAGTCTGTACTTGCATCCCCCTTTCCTACTTACTAACTGGTTGATCTGGGGCAGGTTATTGAACCTTCCCAAGCCCCGTTTCTCTCAGCTGTACCATCAAGGTGTTAATATCCACACCTCAGATGTGTAAGAGAACAGGATGGGGTAGTATAAGTTGAGAGTTTAATGCAATTCTTAGGACATAGTAAGTGCTCATTAAATGACAATCTCCAATAAAAGGACTACCTAGCAGGGATGCTGACAGAGGTTTATTGTAGATGTTTGGAACCCGTGAAAGACTATCCACTCCTCTATCCCCATGAAGATCTTGTTCAAAGCACTCTAAGTACAAGAAACAACAGATAACCGGGATTATAGGTTCTCCTTCAACATCCGCATACAGAGTTGAGAAAGGACAGTATTACTCAAGCCAGAAAAGTAAATGAAGACTGGTTTCACGATTTTCCCCTTGAAACTGAGGTGACCTGTAGTCAGAGACAGAGGAAGGGCTCAGAAAGAGAAAGAGGGTGGTCATCCTAACTTGGAGGTTGATTCTACCAGATGTTCTTGCCTTGTGTGGAGAGGGCATGCGAGGGAAGACCATTCCCTTCCTGCCTTTCCCAGAGTGAGTCTGCTACTTTTGACACATGGTCAATTACATGAACAAACACGGTCCAGTGAAAGATGCAAGATGACTGTGATTTTGAAGCCCTGTAGGGCATCAATAGTATTTCAAGACTCCTGTGATAATGGCAATATGAAGACAGCAAGGAGTTCTGCTGGTGAAAAAAATTACAGGCACCATTTATACAGTTGTGGCTTGCTACATACAGTCATAGTTGAAGATTCCTGGGGGGAGTTAGCAGAGATAGTTTTTCCCTTCCAACTTCATTCCCCTTCCTTGCTGAGCTTCTACCCACAGCATCCCCCCAAGAAAACCCCACTTCCTGCATACATGGACACAGCCTCCCATCCGCAAGCCTGAAACTCAGAGCTTATCGTGGTTGTCTATACCACATGTCACCACATGTGCTACATTTCGCTGAGTGCCCTGGAAGTCACAGTTGTCCCACAATACTGTTAGGTAAGTGCCATCACTGTTCTCATTTTCCAGACTAAAAGAACCCAGTCAGATAGGGTAAGTTTCCTGTCCTAAGTCACGCAGGTCAAAGCAGTTGGAAATGGGATTCGGAGCCCCTGTGTGTGTCACCCCAGATCCTTGGGCAGAATCGCCTTGATTCTAGACGCCACCCAATCAGCAGAACCAGATGCCACTGCTTTGGGAACAGCCCCCTTCATACAATGTGTAACTAGCGATGTTTCAAGGTACTTTAGTGTCCTAGAAACATTCAAATGTTGTTAAGACCTTGCAATGAGCTGCTTAAGAATATGTCAGGGCAAACGAAAACTCCTTGAGAGTGTTGGTTTCTCATTACCCGTCTCAGAGCCAGCCCTTGCCTGCATTTAGCTATTCGATGCCAACAAAAATAAAAAGCCAAATGAGTTTCAGTAGCACAAAGCTTTCCCTCCAGGTACTACCTACCCCGGGTTAGCGGCAGGAAAATCTTTAAACCAGCACCTTCGAGGCCTCTCCTCTTGATTTGCTATTTGAAAAATCAAAATATTGTAAACTTTCAAAGGCTGGTTTTCTGATGACAAGCAAATAGATTAATGGATATGTCCTTATTTATTTATTTTTACTGTTTGTTTTATTTAGGTTGAGATCGAAGGGATATTTTGTATCCCCAAGAAAATATTCCAAGTTGCCCTCCAAGCTCTTATCTGACATCTAACCAATCTTTGAGTTTGGCGAGGCTTAACCAGGATATAACTACAGATTGCTCATTGTCAGAGAAAAGATTTTCGCCCCTGGAATTATATATGTATGTATCTCACAGGGCACCCAGAGGAGAAATGATTGGTGAGAGAGGCTGTGTGCTCATCCACAAGGGTCAGAGCAACCTTTCTCTCTGGCCGATGCTGGGTTCTCTGAACAAGAAACCTTAAAAAGGAAGGAAACATATAAATAAGTTCTTGTCATGTTTGTTGTGGGGTTTTAAAAGATCTTAAAGAATGTACTAATAAACTGACACTCAGTTCCCAAAGCAGTGGTGTTCCAGATTCTGGTCTTGGGTTAATGTTGATGGCAGGCAGCCTCAATTTCCTACAAAGCATGAAAACATACTTGTTTTCATCACCAGATCATAATTAACCAATGTCACATTGCATCAGTTGATCTAATCGGCTTTTGTCACTCTAAGGATATATAAAGTCTGGAACAAAATTCAAAAAACTGGCAAGATTTTGTTTAAGATGAAAGGAATATAAAATTCTCTATATTGGGTAATTTCCAAGTGGACTATTGAGATAGGGTACAGAACCAAAAAACAGGATGTCAGCTACACTGAAGACAAGAGTGCTACAATACAGGTCTAAGAGCAGTGTGTGGCCTGTGGTAAGTCATGGTAACTCATTTTGTTTTCCTTTTTGGCCACAGATACAGAATATTTGCTAGAGATGAGTCAGTCTGTTCCAGGTAAGGTCAATGTCAAGGTCAATGTGAATGTCAATGTCGAGGAGGGTGTGATGACTCCCTGATGGTCCCTCTGGGAATTGTACGAACCTATTTAGAAGTACACAAGTGTCTTCTAAGGTGGGATCCATAAGGAGATTCCACTGAGGGACTCAAAATATTTCAGTGATCAACAATAATTATTCAGTTTTATCAGCATGAAGGGAAAATGTTGACCCTGAACCGATGACCAGGTGTGGTAGAGAAGCACTCCTGCCTCATCACCATGTATGTGGCAAACTCATGTTTGGGTTCTGGGAGCAACTCATCCATTTTCAACAAAAGGGAAAGAACAAACATATCACAGAGTTCCAATGTTTGAGCCCAAGAGTTGTCCCCCAAAAGGCGCTCTCTCCAGTGTCATTTAACCTGAATTCCACTGGCATCATGTTTGCAAAAACCCTTCAACAGCATGGCTTCATGAGATATGACTATAAAACTAACAAGATGTGATGATACCAAAGACCCTACGGCAGGCAGAATGAAATCTCAACCAGCCTGGTTCTCCCTCTCCCCAGGGAAGGTTCTGGCAGTTGGGTGGGACTCAGTGGTTTCACAGGAACTGACAGCCTGGAAAGGGAAGGAAAAAGGGGGGCATCTAGTCCTCTGAATTTCCTGTGAATGCTGATATTCTGAAACGTGACCGGCCTTCAGATCTTTGGCCACTGCTTCATGCAGGCCTCCTTTTTCCTCTGCCCCCTGGTTCTTCAGTGTGGCAGGCTCTCAAGATACTTCAGAGACATGCTTGACACTGGGATTTATTTTGCTTCTCCCCTGACACTAGGGCAGGGTCATTTCTGCAAATCCATTGTAGGTCGCTCCCATAATGATCTGGATCCTCCCATGTGCATCCTCCCCGACCACATTTATCTGGTCTCTTGAGAAGCTGCCTCAGATGTTTCTTGCCAATATTTTGTCTATGCCGTTTCTCCCTTGCCCAAAAGGTCTAAGTCTTCAGAACATTAAAAACCTGGGGAAAAAACTCATTTTTTTGGTTTTGTTTTCTATTCTCTCATCCTTTCTTTCCAAGATACATGCATCGTTTCCACCCTTCTTTTGGAGGAGAGAAAAGTTCTCCTGGAGTTTCTTGAAGGACCAACAGATGTAGAGGGAGTGATACTGTGTGACTCTAAAGACTGGGCCCCAAAAGTCCTTGCTTTCTCTTGTATCCTCTTGGATGAAGTACCAGGATATTAGGAGTTCCTGCTAGTGTTCCTGAAGACGGGAGAACACTTGAGAGGGAAGCTCAGTCGATGGCCGGCACTAATTACCTGACACGGTGCGAGGTTGTCTTGATCAGTCAGCCCAGCTGAGTCATTGAGATGTCAGCAGGCAAATCTGAGGGGTACCCAAAGACCCCAAACTTGCACATTCCAAATGGGTTCCATTCCATAAAGACAAAGCATACTCTTAGTGCGAAAGAACTTTAATGGGATTGATGTACATAGCAGAGAGGATGATGCTTTCCCAATAAAACACCCAAAATTACCCATCCCCATGACTAGTGCCTAGTCGAACAGGGTTGGCCTGAAAGTGGGCCCCAAAGGCTAATGTCCAGAAGTCTAAGACACCTTCTGGTGGGGACCCACAGGTAAGGAGCAGAAGGGGCCAGGCAAGTCTGGGACCAGGAGAGCAAAATCAAAGTACAAATCAAGACAAAGGCTGCCACTGTCAGTCTCCCCACAAGTCTCTTACCCATATACATCTCCAAGTATCTCTCCATGTCTCAACTCCCTGTGTCCCCCAAGTCCCTGGTGCAAGTTCAGAGCTGAGAGGCAGCAGGACTTCTTCTCCACATGTCTCTCTACTCCACAAGTCACCTCCAAGTCTTCTCCCAAGTGTCTTCTCCCCGCTCAGCTCCACCTTGCACTGGGGCAAGGGGTAGGGGACATGGAACTTCCCCTTTTGATGGAGATTACACTCCCACTGAAGACAGATGAGCCGGAAAAGCCCCCCGCGAGGCCCCTTCACAATGCTGACCCACAGAATCTCAATAAGACAGAAGTTATTTTAAACAACTAAGCTGTGGAACAATTTGCTTTGAGGCTATAGAGAACTGACACAAACACAACGTGCCGAGAAAAGGAGAGTTGGGTAACATCTCCATGCGTTACTGTGGTGCAGCTACCTGAGGTTTTCTCTCCTGGAGTCTTAGCATATCCTAAAGATGGAAGCTTAGAGTAGAAAATTTTAGGATGGATGTTTCCTGGAATTGGTGGGGTCAGAAAAGGTTGTCAGTCAGTGGTGGGGGCAGAGAGGATTATCAGTTACAGAAGACCCCAGGGTGATCAACTCCACAGTAATTTCATCAATGAAATTTATATAAGGATGCCCCTGGTCCTGGCAAAACACAGCTCCCTGCCTGTCGGTGCCTATACAGGCACATCTTTTCCCCCTTTTCTCTTCTCCTAAAAAACGTTTAAAACACAAACTTTGCCTGCTCATGTCTACGCAAACATCTTTCTCCTTAGCAAGCTCGCTGCCAGGGGCCACTGATAGGGAAGTGGCCGGAATCTTCTCAGAGGGACTCAAGAACCCCATGCACTGGACCCCAACATCTGAACCCCATCAGCAATATCCACACTTGTAGGACACTGTCAGGAACTCTCACTACACTTAGGATTGGAGCTCTCCCAAGGCGGGAAGAGAAGAAGACAGAGGGTAGAAAGGACAGGGGTGACCTCCTGGTATTGCACCAGTCCCCAGATCGGTACAGGAAATGATGACCAAGTCAGCAAGAATTTACTGAGAGGCCTTTTATAAACCTGTGCCCATGGTATTGAGTCTCCAAAATAATTCCATCTTGTCCAAAAAAAAAAAATTATGCCCCATTTCGTGGGAAAAATCATTATGTCAGATACCCCATTTTTCCTACAAAGCCAGAGTGCCATCTCCTATTGGTGCGTGTATGCGGGTGTGGAGACCATGTTTCTGGGGGCCTGACAACGCATGCTCCATCTCTTCTATCACGCTTGGCATATTACTGTGGCTCTCAGAAAAAAAAAAGGCATCACAGGAGGCTTTTATGATATATTCATTGAAATCTCCTCAATAAGTGATTGCCGATGAGACTTGTATTAATAATGACAACACTCAAGTGATCTGTTTGTTAGGTCTGGGCTCACTTGGTGATATTGATCAAGTAGATTCCTTTGTGAAAAGCTACATTGATTAGTTTCCTGACAAGCTGTTAAGACCACTTGCAAAGCTGTCACGGGTGATACTTGCAGTGGGAAGTGTGGAGCTCACCTATAATGTCTTTCTGCCGGGAGAATGAATGGAAGATGGATGGATGCAGACGACAGCCTCTGTGCTAGGTAAACACCCAGCGATCCATCTCCCACTTGCTTTTTCTCCAAGGATAAAATTAATACCCAGACAGGGAAGAGTCTCTCCACTGTCCTTAATTAGCATCACACTGGAAAATACACCCGAACACACAGGGCGAAGAGAGATGGCTCTGCCCACCTCTAGCAGCCTTGTCCGCCGGGGTCATTTTTCTCTTATCCTCTTCAGAATGATGACTGCCAGACAACCACAAACAGAGCCCAGCATCTGGCTGGAAGACAATAAACAAGCTTTGCACAGAAAATACACAGCAAACGCGAGAGGTAAGAACAATGCTTGTCACTACTTTCTGGCCAAAAACCCCACCAGATCACAAGCACAAAGGACACGTGGTGATTGTTATTTCTTTGTAACTAAAAATAACTAAGAGTTTGCAGGCACAAAAGAGAACGAGCAATACTTAAATGTCACCTCATACAAGAAATATGCAAGCATCCCTAGAGTTGGAGAGGCCAAGAGTCTGACACTTGTGCCTCCCTGGTGGCACAAGGGGTTAAGTCTCAGCACTATGAAGCTATCCGCAGCCACTGCAGCATAAGTTCAAGCCTCCGCCAGGGAGCTACCCACATAGCGTAGCAGACCTCTCCGGTCTCCCCGCTGCTCCCCTCAGCAGTGGATTTCAGTCAGTCTGCCTGTTCTGCTCCCCACTCTGTCTCTGGTGAATCCTCTCACCTCCCCCACCCCTCACCTCCGGCCTGTACCCTGGTTTTGTATGCATAAGTAAGTAAATCTTTGAAAAAAATAAAAAGAGTCTGACACTGGCTGGGACAGTTTGTCCCAAGGCGTTGTTTTTATAACAGTGTCCTAACACGGCCTTCAAAAGCGCTCCCTGACTGACTAAGCTTGGCTGTCAGTTGAAACATCTATTAGTTTATCAGACAAGTCCCAGATAAGAAGTTTCTGGGTTCCATGAGGCAGAAACTGGTCGAGGGAGCTGCCCCTCGGGTCTGTGTGCTCTGATCATAAACTCAAGAAGGTGGCCACGCTTTCAATCCTGTGTTAA
The DNA here is from genome assembly GCF_014898055.3 of Talpa occidentalis. Taxonomy (NCBI): domain Eukaryota; kingdom Metazoa; phylum Chordata; class Mammalia; order Eulipotyphla; family Talpidae; genus Talpa; species Talpa occidentalis. The sequence continues at coordinate 3,177,157 of NW_023601754.1, forward strand.
AACAATCTAGGTTGTTCATCTCCTAATAAGAGGTTAGGGCCTGACTGCAACATGACGGCGAGCTGTTCCAGTATCCCCCGAGACTGTTTTGAGGATGAAAGGAGGGAATACATCTGCAAGTTATAAGTGACTTGCTGATAAGAGACAAATTTGGGTTGTTAAAATGCTCTCATAATGAACACCTGCTTTTAAAGAGACCCACCTTCCATGTAGAATATTCATCAGGCAATGGCTCTCTGCTCTGTCTTTAAAGAGGGAGCGATTGTATAAACTAGGATACTTAACCTAAAATGGCATGAAGAGTAAACAACAGATGAGGATCTAAAAATACTACAGAAGAGATTATTTTCTTGTTATCCAGTGATAACAACAAAAATAAATAAATGCAGAGCTAATGAGTTAGTGGTTTTGTTTCTATCAAAGGCTTGATGATTACCATAACATAAGAGATAATGGGGACATTTAATCCCCACACAATAGACTAAAAAGCAATCTGACAGGAATTTCTGTTCTACATATCTGTAGACCCTCCACCGAGGCAGAAAGGCCCAAAGTCAAACATTACTACCAGCTACCAGCAGGAAACTTACACAGGGGGGGAGCACTTTCTTTCCAAAGGAGTGATAGAGAAATGAGATCCTTGACAGTGTTTTACATTTTTAAAAACTAAAAAGCACTTTTACATCTGGATTCTCCCCACCCGCCTCGCAGTTCTGGAGAAAGTGGACCACAGGGGCAGAACAGGGACACGGGGCTGTCTTCTGCACATGCGAGCCGCTCCTGAAACACTCGGCCCAAGTCTTCCAAGGAGAAAAAGAGCCTGTTTTGTTTGTCAACTTGCTGTAGTTTTTTTAAATCTTCTTGTGAGTCATCACCTTTTATCAAATTACAAAATGGACATGTGTTCACCACAACCATTGACATCATGGCTATAAATTCATATAAAAATATAATAATCATCTACCTTTATCTCGCACAACAGTAAATAATATACAGTCTGACGCTTTCTAGTCATATCCTTTTAAATTTTAAAAAATAAACATTGTGGAAAGGGAAGCCGGGTCCTTACTGCCAGTGGGTGCAGTCCTCATTATGAGTGGAGATCTAACTATTTTAGGAAACATGTAATACCGTAACAGGATTATACTAGGATGTACCCAATCTTTCCCTTTTTGCTGGGTATCCATGTGCTTCTTGTTTTGCTTTGCTTATGTTTAGCCAAAAAATGCTACAATAAATATCCTTCTTCCTAACAGTCCCTGGGTTGCTGTTTCATTCAGACAGATTCCCATAAGAGAGATTTTTTGGGACAAAAGCTATGTATATTTTAAATTTAAGTTATGTAGTCACTTTAGAAAAATAAAATCCAGAAGAATTAAAGATTTACATCTTAAACATAAAATAATAAAATCATAGCCTCATGGAAGTGCTGCCACCAGTTACTCGAAACCCTGGACTATAAGTCTTAAATAACCGTGAATTCATAACATAACCGAGATGAAAATTCTGCCATTGAAATGAGCTTAAATCATACTTGCAGATAAGTTCAGTGAAACAGAAAGAGAAAAGGGGACAGATGAAAGAAAGAAGCCCCCAAATCACAAGGCTCTCCACTTTGATTCCATCCAGCCACACACCAAGGTCCATTCAAATGTTGTGATCTTGGGTCTCTAGGATGAAATTCCTCAATTTCATTTTGATTCATTTGCAAATTCTGCTCCATCCCTAAAAATCAGTCAAAGAATTCCCGCTGTGCTGCTCTGGCTGGTACCCTAGCAAGGGGAGTGGCGGGGAGTGGCGGGGTGGGGGTGGGTGGGGGGAACAGTGGTCTTGTCTGGTTACTGGCTGGACCTCCACTATTTTGAGGGAGATTTTCATTGAAAGCTAAATTATTCAGGTGTTTACAGAGGAAAGTCTTGGACGTTCTGTGGAAGAAGGGAAACGGGGTGGGGGGGAGGGCCACCAAGCAGACAGAAGAAGCTGGGAAAAAAAATGAAAAATAGGGGGCCTCCCTGGCAGCTTAGGGGTTAAGTCTCAGCACGGTCACTACCACAGCCTGAGTTCGATCCCCAGCCAGGGCACTACCCACATGGCGCAGCAGACCTCTCCTGTCTCCCCGCTGCTCCCCTCAGCAGTGGATTTCAGTTGATCTGCCTGTTCTGCTCCCCACTCTGTCTCTGGGGAATCCTCTCGCACCTCTGGCTACACCACCCCAGTTCTTCTACACACACACACACAAAAAAAAAAAAAAAAAAAACCCTGAAAAATATACCAGACGGGGGGTGGAGGTGGGAGAGCAGGTGTGGAGGGGACCAATGCAGAGGCAGAGGACTACGGGTGCCATGTGGCCGGTGTGGTGTGTAACACACCTCTGAAGAGAGAGGTCCTGCACCTCTGAATCATACACAGTGTTGTAAACCCATCTATCTACAAAATCCTCAGAATAATCTACTTTTTTTATGACCCTTCTGAGTCTGACCACTATTTGGGAAGGCTGGGGTGGGTGGTGGGGAGTCCAGGGGGGAAGTGCCCGGTCTGGCCTCAGGGTAATCGGGGGGCTTCCCAAGAGAGGCTGTCTCCTTTGGCTAGTTTGGAGTGCTGCTCAAAAACTGGATTAAAAATAAAATCACATCCCCATCCTGCAACCCCAAACCTCTCGATCAATCCTGGTTTACAAAGCATCTAAAGAAAGGAAATTTTTTACCAGCTGATCAAAGCAGCGCTCGGAACGGGGCCACTGATTGCATATTGACCCCGGCAGGCACTGTAATTGTGTCTTATTGGCAAATCATTACCAGTTTATCTTAGTGATAGAAAGCGCAGATTGGAATTACAGAGGCGCTTACTTCTCTAGATCCAGTGAATATCTAGCAGGCAAAAATCTCTCCGAGCTTTCAAAACTTGGTGGGGGCTGAGGGAGAGCGGGCAGGACGCCCTGCCTAGGAAGATGGGAGGTCGGCTTAGCCAGCCTCCCGGCACCCGAGGGAGGTAAGGGCACCTTATCCTCTCTTCCAAAACAGCTGCCGTCGCACCTCGGCAAGCCCTGCTTCACCACCCCAGTCCTCGCTGGCCCTTGCTTTGTTCTGGTGTAATGCAGCGCAGGTTGGGAGTTCAGACTCCAGCGGTGTGAACTATTTCACACACATCATCACCTTAATCCTTCCAATAACCCAACAAAATGGTCACTAGTAATATCCCCACTCCAGTGATGACGAACCGGGACTTAGAAATGGTCGAACGTTCAAGATGACATACATGTTCTAACACACATCCCATTAGAAAGCTGTACTTTCCGAGAACCATGTGCTCAACTTTCTACAGCTCGTAGGGACTGGCAAAGTTTTTTTGTTTGTTTTTTGTAAAGGGCCAGATGGTAAATATTCAGGTCTTTTGGGTCAGATGATTTGTTATAACTGATCAACTCTGCTGCTGTAAAAGTAGCCATAGAAAATAAACAAATGAATAGGTGCAACTGAGTTCTAGTAAAACTTTATTTGCAGAATCAGGTAACAGCCCAAGATTTGGCCCATGGCTGTGTGCAGGGAAAAGGGAGTTACTCGGATTCGTTTTCACCTCCCCACCACTCTCCTCCACTCAGCCACCTGCGACCTCACTTTCCTCCCAGGTTTCTTACTGCAAAAAGCACTTGGGAACATGAGCACGCGTGGACACCCCGGCCAAGGGGCCAGAGAGAACAGGGCATTTGTACCTATAAGTACAGACACCCAGGACAGAGATCATCACAGCCTGGAGATCCAGAGAGAGAGAGAGAGAGAGAGGTGGGGGTGGGGGAGCGGAGAAGCCAGGGAGAGAGCTGAGATCCTTAGGGCTGGGAGGCTCCATTGCTGCCTGCCTCCCTGCCTGCTGGTCTGCCTGGGTCTGGCCCCTACTTCAGCATGAAAGGTCTGTCAAATCTACCTAAGGCTCCAAGATCCTTCATCCATTTGCCCTAATCCACTGTGAACCTGCCCACCCTGGGATGGTTGCATAACACTGCGGTTCTAGAGTTTCATAGAATATAAACTCCTAGGGGTGTGGGCATTATTCCCGATGGATATCACAAAGACATTCAGATAAACAACATGCGATTATTTAGTATAAGAAAGCCTCCAATATTGTCTGCATTTTAATTTGCTAATTCATTGGCCCAGTGGAAGGCTGGCCTGCTTCTGGAGCTTTCTGGAGGGCAATGAAGCAATTCTATCAGAAGCGGAGCTCTAAAGCACTGAGGCTGAGATGCAGGACAAGGAATAGCCTCACACTACAGCCTCACACTAGGCTGCCTGTGGTCCCTGAAATCGCTACAGCAACCCGGGAAGCTGGCACTGCATTGAGGCGCTCAGAAGGCCTCAGATGGACATTCAAAGATGATACGTTACAAAAGCAATAATCCAGACACAGAGGCAGACCGTCCCAAAGCCAGCCAAAAGATAACCATCCTCTCTGAAGAGAGGCCCCTCCAGGCCCCTCCGAGGTCTCTGATGAACCCACCGCAGCGAGCAGCTTGGCCATCACCTTTGACTCTTCCTCCCTCCACCCTCCCCGGAGAGTAACGATGTCACTCTGACTCCCTGAGAACACTTTCCAAAATAAACTAGCCGCATGGGAACCACTGTCCCAGACTCCGGGAAAGAGAGACCCGAGACGCGACATCCATCAAATTATGCCCACTGCAAAGAACTCCAACCTGTGCACTGGGGAAGCTCTTAAGGCATTGGAAGAGGCGCCATCTCCGACTTCGCGCTTACGGAGTTTGATAACAACATCCACAGTCGATACTCAGAGTGCCATGCAACTGACAACATTAAATCGTCTAACAGTAGAAACACTGGGAGGTAAATTTGTTTAATGTCAGTTGCTTTACACACAGCACATCGTCGGGTCCTCCCTAACCACTCCACGAGGCATTTATCATTAACCCTACTTCATAGACAAAGAAACTGCAGTTTGGGAAGGATGCAGGGACCCGGATGTGGGCATCTGGGGGTCACTCATCTGTCTACCACCGCCCCTTAGCAAGGTGAAGGAGAGAGGGGGTATCTGCATGAAGCACCACGTTCTCTGGACCCCATTACTATGGAATTTTAACAGGTGATACATAAAATGAACAAGATTGTTCTCTTATCCAATATTTTTGGGGAAAATGTTCTAAATCAAAACCAGGTTTCTTTACTGCAGCATTTCAGAAAAGGTTGAGGTTGCTGTGCACAGTGAATTGCCAAGAACATATTTCCTAAACAGATTTGACTGAAATTCACCTTAATATTGTCCCTATATATTGATCCCTTCTGGAGCTTTTAGAATAAAATATCGAATTTTGTGATGTTTTAAATACATGAACAAATGCTTTGCTGATACTGTGTTAGATGGCCGGGGATCAGACTCAGGCCATCACAGTCATAGCGCTGAGACTTAACCCTCTGGCCACCAGGAAGGCCCAGCTGCTGAGAGTTTTTGAAAATTTCATGAATGGGTGCTGGATGTGTCAAATCCCTTTCCTGCATTTGTTAATAAAATCACATGATTTTTCTTTGTTAGCTTGTAAATATGATAAAGTACATTCACTGATTTTTGAATGTTGAGCTATTTTGTGTACCTAGATTAAATTCTACTTACTTGTGTGTATGTTTATCTGTATACATTGTTGGATTGTATTTGCTAATATTTTGCTGAGGATTTTTGTGTCCATGATCATGAAAGATATTGGTGTGTGATACTCTTGCAAAGTGTTGGTTTTAGGACAATACTGGCCTCACAGAATGAGTTTGAAAGTGTTTCCTCTGCTTATATTTTCTGGAAGAAAACTGGTATCATTTCTTCTTTAAATGTTTTAATTTTCTTGTGAATTCATCTAGGCCTTGGTTTTTCTATTTTGGAAGGTTATTAATTATTGATTCAATTTCTATTTTAGGATAAGCCTATTCCAATGATCTATTTCTTCCTGTGTGGGTTTTGGTAGGTGTGTCTTTCAAGGTATGGGTCAGTCCATCAAGATTATCATAAAAGCTGATAACTCTTTAAATGGTGGGTCTTGGACAAATATTTATTTTTCTTCGCTGATCCACTGAAATAGTATGGATATTTGGCTTTGTTGAGCCAATTTTATCAATTTCTGTTGTCAGGGAAATAACCTCTTGACCCAGGCTCTGAAATCTATTGGGTATCACTGTGCAAAATATTTCTTCTTCTCCTTCCATACTATTAACATCTACAGTTATACTTCTGTTTCATTCCAAAGTTTCGCCTACCTCTTCTCACTCCTGTTCCACCAGACTTGCAGAGAAAAGGAAATCACTTCTGTACTTTTAAAAAAAAAAAAAGTTCTGGTTTATTAGTTGCATTTCTTTTCTAATACATTAAATTCCATTGTCATTGTCATTCTCTCGTACTTTCATTCGGATTGTGTGCGTGTTCTCCGCATAAATGATTGCTGGAACACACTGGCTTTTCTAGAGTAGAATATGATCTCCACAGAACATAAACAGCAAACCACAAAAAGCAAACACCTGTTCTGTTTTTCCAAGAAATGAAAATCTAATAGGTGACAATTTAGGCATCCCATGAAAAGGCCCCAAACCATGAACAGACAACCCCGCTTCTCGATTCATTCTTTACAACACCCTCATGGGCCTCCACCTCTGTGCCCACTATGCTCTCTGGCCTGCGCCAATGCCTGGCTAACTCCGATGGGACCCCTGCCAGAGCTTCCTAACTGATGATTCTGCTTTCCGTCTCTGACCCTTCTTGCCACGTAGCCCCAATAACCTATTCCCCCAAAGTATTTCTCTGAGAAGAGCATTTCCTCCCAATTTCCCTACAGAATGAAGTCAAAACCTTTAGAGATGAAGGTCCCTTGATGGCAGGGACATCCTTCTTCTCTGGCCTGTTCAATGTACTCATTTCCAGTAACCCTCGTGTCTTCCCAAGCTGATTAACTCTTACTTTCCACTTTCCTAGCACTAAACATATTCAAGTTGAAAAATTTTGTTTCCTAAATTGATAATTAGCAATGAAATAATTCTTGCCATGGCCAAAGTCATGGTTCATTGGTAACTTGTCATGTGTAGAAACAGTAGTAAATGTGGTGAATATTAACTTTATTCCAACATTTTAATAGGACGGACACTGCTATTATCACTGGTTATTTAACACACAAGGACTTGGATATGTTTAGAGCAACCAAGCCTGAATCCAGGCACACTTGGTCAAGAACTACTCTGTCTTTTCTTTCTTAAATACCCTGTCAAGTCCAGAAGGCTTCCTGCAACCCAGACTGATCACTCAGAGTCCGCACTCAATAAATACCTCTTAATGTATGGATAAATGGCCTAATGACAATGTGGAACTATAGGTCAAAATGCTTTCGGAATGATTAATCACTATGCAAATATTATTTGTAATCTATAAACTCACCATTATTAGATTGTTTTATGAGAATTATACCTTTTCCATTCTCATTCCTGTGCTTTGTATTAATAGGTGCTGAGTGAAAGTACCAATTTTTTGCCAATCGTTTTTCTCCCAAATCCAGGTAGAAAGTTGCCTTCCATCGTGTGAGCCTCCTGTTCAACTGTCAAATATTGACAATCGGAAAAGATCAAATGAAAATTAGCCTCCTATTCATGCATCCAAAGAAGTTCAAAACAAAAAGCAAGAGGGGCAGTGTGGGGGGGGAGCATGTGCAGGTGTGCAAATGCACATCCACGCGTACACACATACACACACACAATCTACCCAACATTGCCAAACATTTGGTCTGCTACCGTTTGCAAGGTGTCAGCCTCAGGAGCGCCCTTCTGCCTGAACTTGAAACATCTCACACAGCCACCAGATGTCAGCATTGTGCAACTTTCAGGCCGACTGCTCGGCTGGTCTTGGTCGCTTAGAGACAGAATCAACAATTTATTGATTCCTTCCTATAGATCTATCTAATAATTTGAGAGGATTTTATTAAGCATTGAAAAATTATATCACACAGTTAGAATAGTTAGAAGTACAATCAATGCACCTTTATAAGGCTGGGGAGCTGGATCAACCTTAGAGGTTCCTGGCAACGACACTGTGATTTGAGCAATCGCATAGCATCTCCTGAAGATGCGGCTGTGAGGGGAGGGCTGGGCTGGACAGAGGAGCCCACGGGATTCTGGCCAGAACTGAACCGAGACATCCAGAGAGCCCTGGTCTGATTTCATTGCCACAACTGTTGTACGTCAGAGCAGAGGAAGATGAGACCAAGTCAGGCTTGCTGATTCAGGGAGAGCACATCGCATTTGCAAGTTACATGATGGCCAAACTCTCTTTCTTTTCAGCTGAGTTGACAGTGTTTTACAATCCTGTGTCTGGCTCAGGGGAGAGATTCGCACCTCTTCAGGTGTATGTCACCACAGCACACCCACCACCAGAGTACCCCTAGTCCTTCTCCACAGCCCACAGGCCCCCTCCCCCTCGGCCGTCCACCTGCACGCCCCACCAGCAGACAGGGCAGAACTCTTAACATGCCCCCGAGGCCGGCACGACCAGACCCAGCACTCGCCTCCTCTGATTCTACTCCAGGCACCACTTCCCTCAGGACTAAAGATGCTTCTTGTGATGTTCTTGCCACACCCCCTTGGCTCCTACTTCTTCAGATCGTGCCTGAATGTCCCTTCATCAGGAAAGGGATCCCACACGTCAGGTGTCTACTTTCATGGTCTCACTGTCCCATTCGTTTCTCTTCATTGACGTGTCATCATCTGCAGGTACATTTTTTTTTTTTTGAGATTTATTTATTTATTTGTACAAGCACTGGGTACAGTCAGAAGCGTGGGAGGGTGAGAGAATTCACCAGAGGCAGAGCGGGGAGCAGAGCAGGCAGACGGACCGAAGCACACTGCTGAGGGGAGCAGCGGGCGGCAGGAGAGGTCTGCACGCATGTGGGACCCTCCTCTGGTGGCCGGGGAGCAGCCGGGGATTGAACCGGCCCTGCAGAGGCTGCGGGCAGCCTTGCAACCCAGCACTCAACCGCTGCGCCACCGTGGAGGCCCTGCAGGTATTTTTAGATGTGTATACATTTATATGTGTCTGCGTTTTGGATTAATGCCTGTGTACCCAACTTAGACTGAGGTGTGAACAGTGTGAGAGCCAAAGGTGTGGCTGTTTGGCTACCCCTGTTTCCCTGGTACCTAAGACAGTGCTTGACGCACAGAAGATCTTCGGGGGGTAAATAATAAACAGATGAATGAATCCTGAGTAAAGTGGTAAACAAATAAATGAGTTCATTCCATACGCTCTTTCCTTGAACAAACTTCCACATACAAAGGCATATACCAAGGTGTGCATAAAAAGTAGGGGAGAGGGGCCTCCCCGTTGGCGCAGAGGTTGAGCGCTGGGTTGTGAAGCTGCCCGCGGCCTCTGCAGCTCCGGTTCGATCCCCGGCTGCTCCCCGGCCACCGGAGGAGGGTCCCACATGGCGTGCAGACCTCTCCTGCCGCCCGCTGCTCCCCTCAGGAGTGTCCTTCGGTCATTCTGCCTGCTCTGCTCCCCGCTCTGGCTCTGGTGAATTCTCTCACCTTCCCGCGCTTCTGACTGTACCCAGTGCTTGTATAAACAAACCATCAAACAAACAAATAAAAAAAAAAAAAAAGTAGGGGAGAGGTAGGGGAAACACTCTCAGGTGCTAGAAGGTGATGTTCCCAGGGCCCTGGGGAGAATTCAGCAGGCCAAGAGATGTGCAGAAAAGCAATTCTGACTGATCCTCGATTATGGCAGCAGGCTGAGCTGTCCACACAGCAAGAGACTGTCCAGCACTTGGGAGTGTGACCAGCCCATGCTGGTCCTCTCAGTCAAGCAAGGAGGCCACATTACAAGTACATAAGGAGGGCCTCCCTGGTGGCACAAGGGGTTAAGACGCAACCAATGAAGCTATCTGCAGCCACTGCAGCACAAGTTCAATCCCCAGCCAGGGAGCTACCCATGTGGCGCAGCAGACCTCTCCTGTCTCCCCACCGCTCCCCTCAGCAGTGTATTTCAGTAGATCTGCCTGTTCTGCTCCCCACTCTGTCTCTGGTGAATCCTCTCACCCCCCGCACCTCTGGCCTGTACCCAGTTCTTGCATGCATGCATAAATAAATCTTTTTTTAAAAAAAAAGTACATGAGGAATACTGGACTTTGTTCATGTAAATTATTTGAAAAGTATTATGTGAAAGAGACGAGATTATAGACCAAGACAGAGAAAGAAAGATGGGCTGGATTATTTCTGGGGGATATGCGCAAAAGAAAAAAAAAAAAAACTATTTTCCCTTCTTCCACAAGATGGGGCAATCGGAATGAATTCAACTACTAAAAGGAAAGCACTAGTGAACGCCTTTTCCATGTTTAAGCAGCTCGATTTAGTGAGCCCTGATAAAAAATGGAGCCGGTTTTGAACTTGTTTATGCAACTGTAGAGCATTTCCTGGAAATGCAGGACTGGGGCAGACGACAGGTAGGACGGGAGAGCTGGGGTCACACACCCACTCTCTTGTGAGGTCAAAGGGACAACACCCAGCTTCCAGAACCCCGAGCATTCCAGCCCCAGGGGACTACTAGGGTCTCCAGCACAGGAACAGATGCTGCCAAATTGAGCAAATTTACCATGCAGAAACATTTCCTCACATTAGGAGGAAATGCTAGATGAGATATAATGATGCCTACTTTGAACAAAATTATTTTAATATGATCAATCACAATGTACAAATTCTGCCTCTTAAAATCTTAGCTTGCTGCTTAGAGTCTGCAATGATTTCATTCAGGGGGCTATTCCATAATGCACGAAAGAAGGTTCTACCTAAAATTATGATGACACCAGGAAACTAGAGTTTTCTTTTTCTGCCTGTGCTCTACTTACACATAACCCTTCCTGCTTTTACCTGGTTAGAGGTCTGTAACCAGATCCTTATAAATGTACACCTAGAAAGAACATGAAGGAAACAGACTCAACAATGATTCGGATTAAATGAGCATGCTTCCAAAAGATAGTATTGTACAGTGTTGGTATTTTTTTTTTTTATGATCACTGTATCACTTGAGTCTCCCAATAACGCTGTAGGTTAAGTCATATTTTTATCATCACTGCTTCACAACTAAACAACAGGGGGTATGTACTACTCCAGTCATCACAGCAGGTAAGCACTGGTGGTCGACATGAACTTAGGCTCTGGTCTCCAATTCTCAGGCTGCACGGACTGGGAATGATGAAGGGAGAAAGAATGCATCTGAAGGGTGCCAGCACGCACATGTGTAAGGGCCAGATACACATGTGTAAGCTAAGAAACCAGCCAGCATGGATTAGATAATATAGAAAATGTATTGGCTCATCTATTAGAAAAGTCCAGAAGTCCCAGCTGCTCAGCGCTTACCATCACAGATCTAGTCCTGGTGTCTTACACTTGTCAACCAGCTTCTCCTATGGCATCAGTGGTTCTGGGTTTCTTCCTCATGGTAACAGTTACCTAAGCAAGTCTGGGTTTAATGTGGCACAAACCACACTGGTCAAGAGAAAAGGGGTGTCTCTCCTTAGAGTCTTCTCACCTATCATCCAACATGTTTTTGGCTCAGATGTGTTCCATCTGTGCCAATCTCTGCTAGGATGGGTGTGGCATGTTGGCTTAGTACAATCAGAATGGCTACACTGAAACTGGGGTGGCATCAACCTCACCCAAACCCTCATTACTACGAGTTAGTGGCACACTGTAAAAGCCAGGAGAAAACAGAGTCTGAGAAATCATAAAATCTATCTACTTTGGGGGAATTTAATACATATCAACACTGCCTCTTTAGGTAAGACTTTGTGAGAGAGGAAGCCCTATCGTTATTGCTGCACAATTAAAGAAAATCTATTGTCAAATATCTCAAAGAAGGCCTATGGCACTGGCTTTAGAAAATTTGGAAACAAAATTCATAGACGTTGCACCAGAGGTACCTGGCATCTAGAAAGCAGGAGGTTGCCCAGCAGCCCGGGGGAGGCTTCAGGAGCAGGTAAGTGTTGTGAAGATACAGGTGAAAAAAAATATAAGAAACAAAAGTAATTGGTTGGAAACTTGCTTCCTCTCCCATATGAACATCTACAAGGAGAAGGGCTATCTAATTAAACCTCAGAATATATCCTGTCTACCTCACCCTTCTCTCCCCAGAATATTGTTTCATTAGTATTTGTGTTTGGGGTATTAAGAGCTACCAATCTCATTGTGTTTTATGAAAATTAAAGATAATAGTGTGCACTAAAGGCTTTGTTAACATAAATGCTAAGCAGAAGTAAACTCCTGGAAATGAAAGAAGTGTCTGCTGGAAAACAGGCACCACACTGACCTTCCCAACAGGGGTGTGTGTCCGGTCCAGGTACCTCCTTTGCACTGATCTCCCTTTAGCTCATTTTCATCAATTGCAGATCTCAAATCCAAAGCAAACTTCTTGTAGAAACTAAACAGCATACAGGTCAGTCTTTAGGATTGGCTAATTAGACTTCCTTGCATAGGAAACTTTTAGGAATGATCAAACCAAAATCTAAAAGGTTGCTACAGTTCATAAGAGGTAAACAATATGAAATGCAAGACCTGTCAATGCTTAATGGAGGTGAATTTGAAAGAATACCCCTATAAAAGCATACCCTTCCAATATCCTCTGGGAAGCCTCTTATAATGGTCCGAAAGACTTTATCAAGTAGCTCTGTTTTCATGATAACGTGTGCACACTAGAATTAGAAACATTTTCTCGAAGGTGGCTAGTTGAGTATCATGGTCCGAACATCCACTGTTTATTTCTGCATAAAATGCAATTTTACAAAAATGATAGTGAACTACTCACTATAAACTTTGGACATAAATAAAAAGACTATGTAAGAAACTAGAGTTAAAAGAAATAGAATTCCCAGTATATTTGCACATTTGCCCTCACTTTATCTCTCAATGATAATTACTAAGTCTCACAATTTCTTTTTTTTTTTTTTAAGATTTTATTTATTTATACAAGAGCTGGGGTACAGGCCAGAGGCACGGGTGAGAGGGTTCACCAGAGAGAGAGTAGGGAGCAGAACAGGCAGACTGACTGAAATACACTGCCGAGAGGAGCAGCGGGTGAGACAGGAGAGGTCTGCCGTGCCATGTGGGTATCTCCCTGGCCAGCCGGGAATCGAACCCGCACTGCAGAGGCTGCAGACAGCTTTGCAGTGCTGCACTATCCCACTGCACCACCGGGGAGGCCCAAGTCTCACAATGGTGGGCACAAAGCGATAAAATTAATTAATATCACATTGAGATACAGTAGTTTTCTGTGCAGCTTTCCTCATCCATAGTTAAGGCAAAAAAGAAAAACCAAAATAAATTACCCTTGAATACACATGAATACCCAAAATGCTTTTGGGCTTTGAAGAAAGAAACTTGGAAGAAAACCTTCCCCATTCTCTCTAAGAATGAAAATCTCACTAACTGCATCACAGTTAGATCGCCAATCTGACCACCTCAGCCTCACTAGTGAGCTCCAACACCAGGGTTCTATGACAGCAATGTAAAGTCAAAAGAGGTAAGTTCTTGTCATGTATAATAACAAATAAAACCGCTGTTGTTTTTCAGGCGTTCTGCCTGGTTTTTGGGATACAGAATGTGTTATTCTCCTTTTCCAAGCTGTTAGCCCTTGCTCTCAACATTGCTCAAACCAAAGAGAAATTGCCTCCAAATCTGTGATCACACAATTAATTCCTCCCCCTTAGAAATATCCTTCTCTTAAATATAGGTGTTTCATCTAGATACTAGAAAGTCCTCATCTAAATCTCTCGTCATCTAACATTTGTTACTCAGAGAATCATAAATTCTCTTTATACAAAATGACTTCAAATTATCCACTATGCTTTTCAATGTCTTTTATTTAATTCCTAAGAGGTATGTTGAAAAGTACGTCTAGAGGTCATGCTTTTAATCTTGCTATGTGAGAGCACAACATATTCATTTATAATAACTACAGGGAGGTCTTCACATATGAAAGATCACAAAATAAATCTTCATCAAATAATAATAATAGATTATCTTATATAAAGTGTAGAATAAAATATGCCCAAAACACTATTCTAGACACTTTACAGATACTAGCTTATGTGGCTTCTACAAAACCACAAACTCTATCATTATCCCACACTTTACAGATGATACAACCGAGGCCTGAAGAAACTTGCCCTTGGTTTTCAAAGAATAAATCCTAGAGCTGAGATTTTAACCTGGCAATCTGCCTCCATAGTCTGCAAAATAACCAACCAAAAATACTCCTGTGGCATTTGAAACATTAGTTTAAAGAGCAGATAAATAAGATCTCACTAAAATCCGCTCAGGAATGTAACCATCTTGCTTATGTCAAGTTAGAGCTAATGTTACTTGTGGTTTTGAATGATACTGATTTGATAGGAGTGAAGGAAACACTTATCTGTATTTGAGCCAATTTATACAGTGTGAATTTAAATATGTATGTTCTGCTAAGCTAATTAACAACCTTGTTCAAGTCTCTGTATCGTGTTTAATAATGTCCACAACTGTGTGCATACGTTAGAGATAAGTGGCTACTAGAAAGGACAAACAGGAAAACCTGTCACTTCTTGGACAAAAATCAAGATGATTTTTAGGGCTAGAGTCTGTCATGTTATTTATTTAGAAATACGGGGGTATGTTAAGGAAACTTAAAGAGAAAACAGACTTGACTGAAAGATGATTTTCTCAAGGGAGGCAGTCTTAGGAACCAGGGCCGTTAGTGCCACCAAGATTCTCTCCTCTCCATCTCTGCTTCTCTGTTAGTGCCATTCCTTTCCCACAAACCAGCTTTCTCAACATAGTGAAACATGTGGTTCTCTAAGTCTTCTTAATTGGAAACTCACCAACTCTCTCTCTAATTTGCAGTTTGAAAAATTCTAAGCAAAGATTGGACTCCAGTAGGTTGGATGGATAAGACCAATTAATCAAATATGGCCAAGAGGATAAAGTATGATAACTACAGGGTATTTGGAAACAAATGTTTGGAGTTGGGTGCATTGGCATTTCCAAAATAAAAAGGGATGGATTTTGAGAAAGTTGTCTCTGGGCAGGCAGCGCTAGGACAGACCTGTGTCTTCCTCTGACTAGTTGTAGGAAAGCACAAGTCAAAAATTCCCAGAGTCTTGGATCTGTTTATTCTAAGAAAAATAACACTGTCTATTTTCACCAAATTGTTGTAAGAATTGCCTGAAACATGCGCCAATGTGCACAGTAACTTGAAAAATATTACAAAATTTCCAGGTATGACTGTTGCTATTACTATCTATGTAGGTAACTAAATTTCCCATTTTTCACACTGATGCCTGGAGTCAGACTGACACAGCGAGCAGTTCGAACAAATTGAAGCTCATCTAACACCCCGGGCTGTGAGTGTGCTTCTCCTCACGCCATGCTGCCATCCAGCTGCACGTGGTCACTATGCCACAGTGGTCAAGAGACAGTGAGCTGCCCAGGAAGCGGGAGCCGGTGGCAGAGTGAGATTCAGATGGAATAGGCTCTGGTTGGTCAACCTTTTTTTTTTTTAAGATTTATTTATTTATGCATACAAAAACTGGGGTACAGAACAGATGTTTGAGGGGAGGAAGGATTCACCAGAGACAGAGTGGGGAACAGAACAGGCAGACTGACAAAATACACTGCTGAGGGGAGCATTGTGGAGACAGGAGAGGTCTGCCATGCCATGTGGGTAGCTCCCTGGACTGGGATCAAACTTGTGCTGCAGTTGCTGCGGATAGCTTCATTGGTTGCATCTTAACCCCTGTGCCACCAGGGGGGCCCCTGCTTGGTCAACTTTATAGGAATCTTCCTTTGACTTACTCGGGCTCTAATTCACTGTTACATGCTGGAGACAATTACTGGTTAATCCATCTCCATGTGGACAAAAAGACTTAACAGGTCAGCTCTGTGTCACTCTGGAGTGAAAACTGGTGAAGAAAAGAAGGGCAACTAACAGGAATCATCAACCAAGTGTTACCACTTGGGTACCAACTTCCCTGCGAATCAATGGTGAGCGCTTGACTTTTGTAACTAAGTCTTGTTGTTTCTGTGCTACCTTTCCCTTAATATTAAAAGGAGAAAGGCCAGATAATCATACAACATGCCATTTACATCACACACCATAATTTCCTTTTTTTAAAAAAAAAAAGAAGATTTATTTATTTATACAAGCACTGGGTACAGTCAGAAGCATGGGAGGGTGAGAGAATTCACCAGAGCCAGAGCGGGGAGTAGAACAGGCAGACTGATGAAATAACACTGCTGAGGGGAGCAGCGGGCATGGCAGGAGAGGTCTGTCGCGCCATGTGGGACCCTCACCGGCGGCCAGGAATTGAACCAGCCCTGCAGAGGCTGCGGCCAGCTTCGCAGCCCAGTGCTCAAACGCTGCGCAACCAGGGGAGGCCCACACCATAATTTCCTAAGCACGTTTCCACATATCACTCATCTAAGATAATGCCTGTGGTCTCTTAGGAATACTGCAGAACTTGGGAGACTTAAATACTGCTCGCTGTAACCACAGATGCTCTTGGGAAATCTCTGGCCTTCGTTTCTTCTATTGTAAATAAGGGATGAGGGTCTGTATCTCAAAGTGTTAGCATGAGGCTGCAATGCAGTGATTTATAAGAAATACTCTGTAGGGTGAGCGCTACATAAACATTATTTTTTGTGTAAGGTCCTAGTGAGAATCCCATTAAAGGAGGCAAGGGACATAGGGGATCCCCATGTTCACACTTGATGAAAGTGGGTGCAAGACATTCTAAGACCACTCTGAAAGGTGTGGCCTTCCAGTTCCTAATCCACTAGACCATCAGAGATGGATGTCAACATTTTTTCCTGAAAATACACCTTTTCATCTCCTAAAACTTAAGCAAGGGAAGGAAAGTATAGTTGAGGATACAGAAGGAGCCACCCCAGCAATTACCACACCCACATAATGACTATGATGCCACCTGTGACAACAGCTCTATTTGCTCCTCTGTGCCAGACTGGAGCTGGGAGATTTACAGTCATTAGGTCATTGACTGTCAACAAAGACCCACTGGGTGGGTATGGCTATTGTCTCCATTTTGCAGGTGAAGAAGGTGAGACACACAGGGAGGGATCATCAACTTCCAGAACCATCCTTGGTGCTGGAGCAGCATTCTCCATGAAGGGGAGAGACAAGGATGGCCCTAGACCTGGGGAATCTCCACTCGGGGCCTCTGCCTCAAATTGTTTAAGCAAGTGGCAGGATGCATATTCCATACTGGAGAGTACTCTGAGCATGTGGTCCTGACCACTATGATATACTGTGTCCTGAGGATGCTAATTTAGTCACCATCTGATTACAACTGTTAAAAACTCTGACAAGAGAAAGATGGATTTTATGTAGAGTTTTGAGGTGCCCCCTACATATTTCTAGAGATCACCCCATTGGTCCCTGATGTCTTACTACTTTTCTCACACACCCACATTTCAGCCCTGATCTCAGAGGTTTAAAATGTGCCTTTCGGGGTGCCCCACCAGTGGTCTACATGAGCAGCTGGGGCCAGTGTCTTCTCAAATACCATCAGAGGCCCCAGATGGAGACTCCCCAGATCTAGGGCCATCTTTGTCTCTCCCCTTCATGGAGAATGCTTCTCCAGGACCAAGGACGGTTCTGGAAGTTGATGTTTCCCAAATGACAGAAGAGGATGACAGTAGCAGGGAGTCATATTGAAGTTAATTTTAACTTACATAAGTTTGGCAAATATTGAGAAAGGGAAAAAAAAAACACTTTAAGTCAATGATATTCAACCATGCTGTCCACTTGAAGCACCTAACAAGCCTTACACCATACCGACCATCCCAGGGGAGTTAAACTGAAACACCTGAGAGAGGGCCTTGCTTTAAAGTGGGATTTTCCCCGCAAGTGAACTCGAGATGGGACCAGCTCTCTTGGCGTCTCAGTTCCCAGGCCTTCCTCTCATGGAGCAAACATCCCGTTGCACTGACTGTTAGTCAAAATGTACCATAAATTATCCTGCGCATGTCAAAATGGATGTAGCATATGTTATTATATATATTACACATTTGTCAGTACGCTTAGCTGTTGGGCTTTCTGGTACCGGCAGGGAGTGGGCACAGATTAGCCTGGAGACTCAGCATGAACACTACCGCCGAAAGGCAACGGATGGCGGGAACAAGGACTGCAGGTCATGTGCCACTTTGACCTC
Organism: Talpa occidentalis; assembly: GCF_014898055.3. Taxonomy (NCBI): domain Eukaryota; kingdom Metazoa; phylum Chordata; class Mammalia; order Eulipotyphla; family Talpidae; genus Talpa; species Talpa occidentalis. The sequence goes on from NW_023601754.1 coordinate 3,195,374, forward strand.
ATTGGAGGTTCGTGCCAGCACACAGCCTCTTCCGCATCCAGGCCAAGCACGGGCACCACAAATGCGCAGCCACCTTTGTGTGGATAACCTATAACCCAGTGAGGAGGAATCTCTTCCCTTTCTGGTCACATGAGATATCCCCCACTACACCCCCGCTCCTTTTCCAGAGGCAAACGCACAGACTAGAGTCGCATGAGAAACAGGGTACCACATCAGCCCATGTCCCCTGGTCCTGCAGCCCGAAGGGGCTCAAGCTGAAGAAGACCCTCGCTCCTAACTCAGTCATCCTGCCAACCTGGGGGGCCCTGCACACCTACGGATCTGCCGGACTTTGAAGGAACACATGGGCCACGCAACATCGTCACCTTAGACATCTGTACCGACTGTCAAACCCAACCTCTGACCAAGCTACACATTTGCCATGGAAACAAGAACGGAGGCCCTCTGGACTGCCACAGGCTCGGTCTCCGGCCTGGCTGGGGAGGCATCACATTGATGGGGCAACAGCAACTTGATTCAGAAGTGTGTCCCCACCATGTCCCTCCGGAGCGTGTGCAGCTACTTCTCTTTTGTGTCCATGACAGAGCTTCAGGGAGGGACCACCAGAGCGAAGGTCAACGGAGGCACCGGAGGAAAAACGACACGCTACACACAGGAGGTGCTTTGGAGTGGCTGTCTTTATGGGAACAAGCTCTACGCTGGGTTTCCGAAGCTCCCTAGTCAGGTCAAACAACAGATTCCTAGGACCCTTAGGGGTGGGTGACCTGGCCCCCGGTCCTTACTTGTCAGGGGGGAGTAGAAGGTCTCATCCCTTCATGCCCCACAGTTGCTACTGCAGCAATCTCTTAAAGAGGGCCCCCTGCTTCGTGCAAGAGGCCCTTCATCAATTCCACTTGTCAACATGAAATCAATTTCACTATGAGCGAAAGGGTGGTTCATTGTCCCAATATTTGCACTTGGCTAAACCCTAACCACGGGCCGGGCAAGCACTTATTTATTTATCTTCCCGGAGATGAACACAACGTGTCTGCTCTGAGCGTCGTAGGCAAAAATTTCATGAAAGCTGTGAAGTACAAACAGTCCTTTTAAAAGAAGGGGGTGAGGCTCCGTCTGTAGAACAGAGCCCCCCCCCCTTTGACGACTAGCAATTCTAATTTGGAGCCATTTCCAGCTCCCAATTCCAAATCTGCATCATTAAGCCATGAACGAGTGAAGAGTAATAATTGTGAGCGAGCTGAGTATTTCTTAATGATTTTCTGTCTTATACCCAAAGCAAATAAGCCAAATGCTTACTCAAAGCCAAGGGGGGGGGGGGGGTGGGACTTGGTTTTGCAATTTCTTTCTTTTTTCCTACAGTCTTTCTTCTTCCACTGAAAGTGTCTATAAAATTTTTAAAGGAAAGTAGGTTGCTAAAATGTACTTAATTTGCCATGATAGATTGAGTCCATGCTTCAGTGACTGTAATTGAATCTGTGACCTATTTCTTTAGTAAAGTAGAAATAGTCTCTGGGGTTTTTGTCACTACCATCTTTTAATGAAATTCAAAAAGACTGTCAAAATGTCTACACTTTTTCTACTGGTTGTTAATGTTATTACTTTACAATTTGTTACTTTTTAATTAATCTTAATAAATGTGTACACACTCTACCTGGCTGCTGGAAATGCTAGACATTGATTCTTCACTGTCATAAGGCAAAGCAAAATTAACAGGACAGGAAGGGCAGCGTGGCCAGGAAAGGTCTGGATGTATTTTGGTTCCACTTTTAAAAAAGACTTTGTGGCATCATCTTAGAGAATCTGCCCCGAGAAGGGGGTACCCGGAGCAGCAGCGGCGGAAGGCGAGGGTCGGCCCGTCCCCAGCTGTCCCAATGCTGCTTATGAGCTGCAAACTCGACAAGCGACAGCCTCGGGGAGCAATATTTTATTGACAAAACGTATGAGAAAATATGTTCGGCTGCTTTGAAGCAGCAGTGTAGGAGGGTGTTACAGAACCAGATGGTTCAAGTTAGTCTTTCATTTACCAAGATTATGAGCAAACTCGGCCGACTCTGCACCTTACAAGGCGGTGGGCGCTTGGCCAGTGGGCGGTGGGCACTGGGGTCCAGGGTGTGGCCCCTCCAGACTCCCATGGCCGAGGCTCCAGGTGAGCTCTCAGGTGTGTCTCCTACCATGTCCGGGGTGCAGTGAGGGGCGGGTTCAGCCCTCTACCACGTGGTGAGAAAAGGAGATGGCGCCTGGCTAACATGGCCCAGACCACACCCCTGCAGCACCGGAGCTGAGTCACATTCTAGCAGGCGAGGCGGCCAGCAAGCAGCTTTACACGGAGGCCTCTGCAGTCTGTGTTGAGCACTTCAGGGTTTATTCTAGAGGACTTGGAGAACAGTAAGAGTCAGGTTTGCATTCTGGCTTCAGTAGTGAGGAGGAATTCAAAGGGAGGAGGCTGAATGGTGATGAGGGAGGACGAGATGAGCCCTGGGCATTTCAAGATGTCCCCGGGGCCACAATGTGGGCCACAGTCTCAAACCAATTAGAACAATGAGCTCTTTCGCATGAGGACAAAAGCCGAGACTTCTAAGCGAGGAACCACAGGCCCTGGGCTGGGACTGGTTCACCTGGCTCACCTGTGTAAGGAGCCACATCGCCACTCTCTGATTGCTTAAAGTGTCCAGCCTGTGCACCTGAACCTCACAGGTCCTAACAAGTAGCAGGAAGAAGAGTCATCGATCATTATCATGCTCTCCAAAGCCCCCAGACAGACCCGGAGTCCTTCTGCTCCCTGTTTCAGTCTCATCTACATTTTTATAATTTCCTAGTACATTTCACTTAATCAGCCAGTAATACCCATTTATAGGTACTTTCTTACAACAAATGCTATGAAGACTTTTTTTCCAGCTACCCACTCTTCATGATGAGATTTAAACCACATGTAATAATAATTGCAGCCCCCAATTGCTGCTGAGTTATTTAAATTCCTAAAGAGTGCTTCGTTCCCATAATTAGGCCCCTGCGGGCCTAGGTTTGTGAAGAAAAAACAGGAATCCTGAAGAATCTCATCATTAAATGGAAAACTAACACAACACAAATCCCAAATCCCATCGGGGTTGTGGTTAATACCCCTGGCCGCACTGTCCTCAGGTCGCCATGAGCCCCGGGCTCACCTTCAGGAGCTGGGGCCAACACAGCACTCAAGGTGACCCCAGCTAGGAAGACCCACAATGTGAACCTCAGAGGTGGCTCTTAATGCCTTGCTCCACGCTCACTGGAGCAGAATTTTGACTCGGGATGGCTGGAAGGAGGAAGATGGTGCGGGAGACTGAAGATTCTGCTGCCATCATGACCGGCCCCTGCTGAATCTCCGCCCTCAAGTGGGCCGACCCCTTGGACGGCTTTACAGAGCAAGTGGGGGTGCAGGAACAAAAGGCTGACTTTGTATGTTATCAGAACAGAATCTCCCAATCTATTTAAATTCGAGAGAAGCTTCAAGGCCAAGCACAAAGCCTCCACCCAGAGAACCTCCCATAGGAGTCGGCAGACCACCCCGTAGTTAAAGACATGGTGTCGCTTGCTCTTTGCTGGGATCCCACCTCCTTGGCAAGGATCTCCCCGGGGCCCAGAAAATGAAGTCAGAGTGGGTAAGTTTTTGGATAACTGAGATTTTTCCAATAATTGAGGTTTTTCTTCTGGAGGCCCAAGCTTTTTAAAAAGTATAAACATTTTAATGCACACCCGTTTACGGTGCATCTTCTGTCTTTTGAAACAATGAAAATGTGTTACAGTACATCTATGTCATCCTGGCGCCTCATCCCTGGGGGTCCCTGGACCTAATGGCTTCCTGCTCCAGAGTCTTCTGCCTTTAGGTACTTGTTGTTCTGTTCCTTCAGCCTCTCTCACTTGTGCGGGCTTCCAGCATCAGTGTGCCAGCAGTAAAAATCTTCCACCTTCCAGTCCACTGCTCCTAAAGCACTATGAGCTTGACAGTCAGAGACGCATGTCTGCTAGATCTGCAAACAAAATATGAGTAAGCAGGTCTCCAGTTAGGGCCCGGTGTACTACTTCATTATTTGGGCTCATCAAAGATCTAATTTCTATCTCTTGACTGTTTCTAGATACATTTTCTGGACAGTGAGTTCTGGATTAGGGAAATGTTCCTTTCCTCTTGGACCTATTTTCTGCACCCATTGGGTAATGTCTTCTCTCTCTTTCACTGCGTCCAACTCAACACTGAGCTCACAGCAGACACCGAACAAATTGCTGTTGAATACACTATCTTCTACTGTAAAGAGTCCAATAATGACCAAAAGATTATTTGCACAACCTGCTGTTTTGATTGCCCTTGGGATTGTCTGGTGTAGTAAAGCATGAACATTTGGCATCTTTATAAGCTGACTTAAACTTTTTGGCACATGGGTAGGTGAAAGCAAAGTGGTGTGATCCAAATAACCTTGAATAAAAAGCGCTAAAACTTCCAAAGAGACCATGGGTTAAGTAATTTCTGAATTAAACACCCATATACATGAAAACTAGGTAATTCTAAATTTTTAAATCTCATCTAATATTGTTCTTGCTAACACCATAGAGCACACAGAGAGAGAGAGAAACAGAGAGAGACAGAGAGAGAGACAGAGAACAGCATCCAAAACTTGGTCAACAGAAACAAGACTATGTGTCAGTTTTCTTAGTGTTTTATTTTTTTATTTCAACCCTTTGCGGAGACGATGTGTAGAATATCAAGGAATGACCGTAAAAAAAGGAAAATAATCTGGAGATGGAATTCATTTTATCAAATGTGGAGCATCACAGATTTGGGGATTTACAAAAGCTACAGGCACCCTGCTCCGCAGTGATCGCCTCTCACTGGATTTGCCGACTCTCTGTGGCACCTGCTTGTCGGCGTTTTAGAATTGAGAAGAGCCTGGAAACAACAGGCTGGACCCTCCAAAGGCTAAAATCTGGGAAGTCCCGATATATTGGCATTTTAGATTATCACAGTTTTGCCCCAAGGTACTGACTGAGTCTCAAAGGTGCATTCAGCATTCTTACCTACTGAGATCTCATTATGAATGTGTAATTTAAGTAAACGATGTGACTCCACTGAATTAAATTCCTCCCTTTAAATTAGCCTTAGTACAGAGGGGGAGGACAAGGATGATTACAGAGGTAAGTAATTAATTTTGTAAGTTCTACGAAATATTGAAGGAAATCATGCGAATGACTTTGTAAACAATTAGAACAGGGAGGCGCTCAAATGTGTGTTTTTATGGGGAATGAAAGAGAAAGTGAGTCCAGGTCATTCATTAGTCTCATGGAATTTCTCCATCCTGGTAAGCGCTAGACACATGACTGAAGTGCTAAATAACATTTCAGCCAGTCCTTAAATAGCTGGAACTCAATATGGTTAGATATTGACTTTTTGAAAAATCACTTCTAGAAAGTACATTGTGTTCAGTATGGTTTTAGTCCACTCTCATTCCTAGGAGAAGTTGTGTTAATAACCATAATGCTCCTGTGCTGTGTTTATATAGGATTTTAGGATTTTCTACTTTCTTGATAACCTGGACACACACTGCAGGAAACTCAACCACAAAAAGCCACCTTTTTTTGACAAAGGTTGAAACAAAGATATTTTGAGGTTGTGTTTCCATGAATTAGAAAACCCACACAAAATGTTACAAGCCCTTAGAGTGTTTGATATCTAAGGTTTAATCAAGTTTTATTCTAGTATCTATATTTTAAAATTATAAGCTAAATATGGAAGGACTTCTCTGGATTTGTGCTTCAAATATTCCTACAAATGCCTCCACGTATCCCTAGTACTGGCATTAGTATAAAAAAATATTTTCTATAGAAGGAAAATATATCTACATATTGTTCCTGCAGAAGTTCTGGTTTATTTGCACAATCATTTGAAATCACTGAAAATTAGAGAGCTATCAGGACCCAGCCTGGCCCCCTCCCCTGGGCACTTGTGACATTTTGAGCTACATAATTTTTTGTTGTGACAGCAGCTACCCTGTGCCTGTTGGGGTGCTTAGCACCTCCCCTGGCCCGCTGCCCCTTTAGATGTCAGTCGCCTGTCTTTATTATTTGACATTGCCAAATGTTCCCTGGGGGACAAGAATCCCTGACACAAAACAGCAAATGTAGAAATGACATAATGGAAAAGAGATTCGTAATGGAAAAGAGATTCATGGCACAGTGACAAAGATCCAAAATGTACAGTAACTGGTCGCCCACAGAGTGGAGAGAAAAGACAGGAAAAGGTAAATTAAGAAATAGTGAAACATTATTGAATTGAAGTACAAAGACCCAACTGAGACGAGAAGGGGCTTTGTGTAGCCTATGGAAACGCCAAGGCATTCTGGTAATAAACTTCAACAACTTACCAAAAAATTCTAGGTGGGTCGCCAAAATTTGCCCTTCTTTGCTTGGATGGCTACGGCGGGAGGGAGAAGGGGGTGTTTGGGGGGACCTCCATGGTACTCACTGTCGCTCAGATTTTGAGCCACAAACTCAGACATTGCTGAAATCAGTGTCCTCTGAAGGAGACCCCAGAACGAAGCCAGGTTACCCACTCCCTTGCCAACAAAATTTTTACTTATGACAGAAGGGTCATTTTTGACCTTTAATACATTTTAATCTTCACTAAGCTTTTATCTTCATTCTTGATTAACCCTGAGCCGACATACTAGTTAACTGGGCACCCCTTTTGCTTTCGATGTTGTCACTTCTTCGCGTGCACCCCTATACTCCTACCACTGTGTTCACGCTTTAAGTTGAGCTGCAGCTTGTGTCTGTGAACTGTGAGATGTGTTGAAAGAATGGGCTTCTCCTGTGTGCATTTTATCTTTTGAATTTGATTCTGGTGCTTTGCTGAACCAATGCTTTTCATTCTAACTTGGTCAAATCCTTCAGACTTTTCCTTTGCAGCCTCCGGGTATCTCATCTTCCTTGGAAAGGTCTACCACTCTGGGATTAGGGTATTCTTACACTTCTGGGCGAGCACGGCTGAAGCACCAATGAAGGCAAGAACTCACATGCTTCTGACCCAATGATCAGAAGAACCTTGGGAAAAGAATGACCTTTTTAAAGGGCTAAAAATGCAAACCCAAATGTGACACAGGCCAAACAGCCGAAATGCTGAAACTCCCCGGCTTTTGTAAAGGCCCTTGTTGAGCTTACCTATGGTTTGGACAAACAGCAAAGACACAGAAACATCTACTAAGGGTCTGTGATCCGCTAAGCTGCCACTTTTCATGGTATACCATGCACCTATGGGTGTACATGCACACGTGTGTGTGCATACACACACACACACCTGGAAACTTAATGACTTAAATTAAGTTCCTCTGAATGACCAGAAAGAAAAAACTGATGGAAGCCATAATTCTCTCTGACTTGGCATACTTTTAGATACCCAATACCTATACCCCCATTATATTCACATCAATGTGACTCCCAGATTAAATTGACTTTCTTGATTCTGAAATTTTATAATCATCCATTCAGTTTTCTCTCCTTTCAGTGCCACTGGTCAAAATAAAGGACACGCCCAGAGCAAAATGGAGACTTTCTCAAGCAACCCTGATTGTTTCAACCCTGTATGAGTTGCTCTTGGTTGATGGAGCTTGTTTTTCTGGTTCAGGAAGCTCAGGGCCTCCAGTTTATACTCTGACTCCCAAGCCCTGTCTTCTCCTGCCTGGTCAGGAGCCACCATAATGGCTCTTCGGTGTCTCCATCACGTCTCCAGGGCAATGCAGGCAGCTGGCACACGAGGAGCTGTGCTCCACCATGCCAGGGCACCACGGATGGCCAGACACATAGATTTTTAATAACAACTATATTAAGGCTACAGTGTGCTAAGTGCCGCATAGTTTACAAAGATCCTGTGTATTTCCTCATTTAATCCTCACAAAAATCTTTTGAATTAAGTATCATTTCTGTGTTATTATTGCCCATTTTATAGACTAAAGTCCCAAATAAAACTATAAGTGAAAAAGATCCCTCTAAAAGAGGGAGGGGATTCCTTTTACTTGTTGAATAGCAACCCTGTAACACACAGTTATTTACAGTCACTTGCCTGCCACAGGTAATGGCGGCCACGTGTTTCAGCTGGGTCCTCGCAAGACCGAAAAGAACATGTTGGCCATCTGCATGTTCATCTGGAGCGCAACTAGAGAAATGGCTAGTCCCAAGCCCTCTCAGGTTGCAGGAAGACTACCTTCCCGATGCTGTATGACTGGGGCCCAGTTCTCTTGGTGCTTATTAGCCAAGGACTACTCTCAACAGCTAGGGCTACCCTTGGTGTCTTGCCAGATAGCCCCTTCATAGGCAGGTTGCAACATGGCTCTTTAATTCCTCAAGGTCATCAGGTGACCTTGAAGTCACCTTCACAAAAGTCCCAACTCTTTAAGAATCCACTGGATTAGATTAGACAATCCTTGATAATCTCCCTTTTAATTCTAACCAACTGATTTAGGACCCTGTCCATCTGCAAAACCACTTCATCTTCGTCATATCATTTGACCTAATCATGAGAATAAAGTGGGAGAACGCTGCGAGCAGGAATCTTAGGGACCATCTCAGAATACCGCCTCCCACACGATGGAACCAGTACTAGGTTAGGGACTGGAGGTTAGGCTATGAGAGAACATGCCAAGCTCCAGATAAATGCAAGGAGAAGCCACAGCAACTTTTCTGGTAGATGGTCTGGAATGAGGCAGAGGAGCCATGGCTGCCTAACACAAGGACTCTCCTGCCCTTTCACTGCTGCCCTAGAGGTGGACTGGGGCCTGCACGGAGAGGTCAATCTTCACAGCTCCCACACGAAGGAGCTCTGCCATATTTGGTCACTAATGCTAAAAAGACAAATCACATTACTGGCTGAGCCCAGACCGGGAAGCGCGGTCAGTTTGATCTTCGATGGCGAACTCTCATCACAAGCCTGCTTGTCATGCTGAGCACTCTGGGGAAGAAGTTGTGTGCTTGAGAGTGAGATCTGCTGGAACTCTGGAATGGTGATTAGATTTTGAGTAAGTACTGGCCATCTTTGCCTTGAACTATAGACTATATCCTAAGGAGTCTCAACAAATATTATGCAAAAGAGAAAGTGCTTAGGACTGTGTACTTTAGAGGGAAGAGACACCTTTTTAAATCAGTGTCTTATGCTTCCCATCCCTAAAACTGTCATTTTTCTACTTAAAAACCTCCCATGAGGAAGGTTTTTCACTCGCAGACCCAATGCATAAGTGGGCCCTCAGGGAGTAAGGCAAATGCAAAAATTCACAGGCCTCAAGGAGGGATGATTCCTAAGACAGAAGCACTTCGAAGTCTGAAAACTGTTGTCGGAAAGAAGAGCCCACTAATTCACCATTAGGCCCCACGGCAGTATGCATCTAACTTCCAAATGCTGTTCAGATTTCCTAAAGAGACGGAGCTGCCCCGTTAAGGAAGTGAAAAGTCCGACTATATCATATTTAGCAGAGACAAGTGCAAAGTCACGCCTGCGTCTCCAAGCCTCTCCAGAGTTCTCATGTGGTCACACCAACACTCCTGGACGTTGTGCTACCGGGGCATTTGTCATTCTTTGTCAGAAGAGGCCCTGCTTCCACATTCCTTGGGGTTTGGCAAGAAGTCACCTCATTTTCACAACTTCACAGCATTTTTTCACATCATAAAAATGCCCTCATGTTTGTCACTCGTACAATAAACAAAAGCAAGAAAGCCACCCCCTCTGCAGAAAGGCACCACATGAAACTAAATCAAAATGCTAATGGATGAGCAGGAGGCAGAGAAGCAAGGCTGGGAGTGAGGGGAACATGGCTGTCAGGCAGGGAGGGCCTGGAACACGGTCTGTGCCTCCCGCCCGCCCGCCGCCGCTGGAGGGGCCAGGACGGCAGAGGCGGCGCGAGGTAGAGTCCAGACCTGCGGGCTTCCCCGTCCAGCAACTGCTCCTTCCAACTCTTGGGCCTGGTGTCCCTGGAATGCGCTTATGTGGAGCCTGAAGGACCAGGCGCTGGTCCCTCTCATCACAGACATGAGGCCTTTTCCCCCTTCCGTGTCCAACCGTCCATGTGGTGGGACTACTTTGATCTAGACAACAAGATGCTACTCCCCTGGGGGGTGAGCAAGGACAGGAGGCACCCCAACACCAACTAGAGCAAGACAAAGACACTTGCCCTTAAAATACGAGACAGAATGGACACCTCTGATATTCTCATCAATACTAAGCCAAATTCTGTACTCATAGATGTCAGATGCTTTAGGTCAGTTCTTCTCATCAAAGGGCTATTCCTTAGGTATTGAACTAGGAACAATATTTTGGCAAATCAACATCAAAGATCTTTGGGCGGCCACAGGCGGGACTCCAGGGCACTCAGGGATGAATAACATCATTAAAATTTGGAAATGAAATATGGCTCCTTTAAGAAGCTGCAGCAGAAATGATGTTCGATGAGTCATGTAAGAAACCCCAAGCAACCCCCTCCACAGGAACACCTGAAGAGTGGATTTGAGGAAAAGGTCTTATTCTCAGCTGTTATTCCAAATGCTTCCTGAAAAGGAAAGAGAAAACCTCCTGTACGTTGTACATTTAATAAGTTCAGACCGTAACAGTGCATTGATTCTTCGGTTGCCAAGGAATGGTTTCATGTTATGACGGCAGCTGCCAGATGTTCAGCTTCATGTCAATGATTCTACCACAAAAGGATGAGAGAGCAGAAGGGAGACTTGCAGCCCCATGCACCCCAAGGAGCCAGTTAGCACTGAGTTGTCATAGAAGCCACTTGGCACTGAATCTGAGGCACAGATATGGACTCTACACAAATATATTTGCAAAGGATTCTTCCATGCAAGCCACTCTCCCAGGAGCTTGACCATTACTGAGCCCAAATACCATACCCAACCAGTTGAAAAACGGCCTGTGAGGCAATCTAGAAAAGATTAGTAGCCAAAATGGGGACTCAGGAGCCACTAAAGTCCTTTATTAGGGAGCTGGAGATTAAGATATGCAGAGAGAGAGTGTGGATTCTGGGACCACAAGTAGAATCAAGATTTAGTAAAAGGAGATCGATCTGAATCGAGTCCTAGGGTATGAAGGTACCTGGACCCTTAGAAGCAACATCTCAGAGGATGAGTTGAGGGCATGCTTGCCCAGACCCTCTCTATAACTGCCAGGCTGCTACCTGGCCTGACGCCATGCAACAGGCTTGTATGCGGTCTTGCTGCCAATTAGAATGTGACCATCTCTACCGTCAGTGTATTTTTGAATGTCCCAGAGATTACTTCTTGGTATTCTTCCAGGGTCCTGCGAGTAACTTGGCTATTCCTTGAAAGAGGAATTTATTTTCCTCTGGAACGCTACGGTATGCGTTATTAAATCCCTGCTGCGGCAATCTAAATGATCCTTGAAGGATCCAGAGCCCTTCCAAGAGCCCCAACCGCAAGGAACGAGCTCTGGATGCTGAGAAAAATGCCCCACTGGCCTTTTTTAATGATTTGTATTTTCTTTTCTATAGAAATCCCTAAAACTATCAGAAATAGCAGACTTGACATAGGGTGATTTACACTAACCTGTTGTCTTTATCATGGTTGAATTATGTCAAAGCTCCAGATCATGGTGCTAGTACTTTCTACATAGACACCACGATGGGGTTTTCATTTGTCCATCAGGGCTTGAACTCAATAAGGAAAAGATACACAAGCCACTACACAGATGCACACAGGACTTAAACAGGCATTTCACAAAAGAATTCCAAACAGCCAACCAAAGAATAAAAAATGTGCTTAATGTAACCCACAATCAGAGAAGTGAACATTCAGCCTATAGCAAGACACCATTACACACCTACCAGATGGGCTCAGATGTAAAAGTTTGGCAACAGCAAGTACTAATGAAGATGTGGGACATCCAGAATCGTCAGGTGCTGCTGATAGGAATGCACACTGGTAACTCACTTTGGGGGACATAAAAGCTGGGCATTAGCCAATAAAACTGAAGGCGTGCAAACACTGTGGCTTAACAATCACAAAACATGTGTTCCAGAAATGCATCTGTACACCAATGAGAATGCTCACAGTCACGTTGCTTGTAATAGCCCCACACAGAAAGCTCCCAAATGTCTGCCAATACTAGGATGGATAATAAATTCTATTTATCATCAGAATGCCGGATAGTGTTGGCACTAAACAAACTCCATCCACCTAAGGACAAGGGTGACTCTACGAGGTATGGAGAGTCATTCCCAAGATGGGACAAGGAGGGAGCTTGCCCTCAAGGGTGGCCACACAGACATGGATTCCCATCTGTTCCATGTACACACACACACACACACTCACGCTCACACAAACCCACCCCTTCAATTAACAGAAGTTATATTTCTGGAACCAAAAAACTGTAAAGAAAAATCAGTCTCCAACAGGTGCCTCAAATAGAAAAGTCATAATTGCTTTTGTGAAGACTTGAGCCAAAGGTTGGAATGTGGTTCAAATAAATTTCAGAAGCCTCCTACCAATGCATTTTCCATTCATCGACTTGAAACTTTTTGGGGAAATGATTGCATTGTCTACCTAACAACTTTTGGGGATGATGAGCTTCACAGACACCTGCGTAAAGGAGAATTGCAGGGGGGCTGGAAGAGTTCAAGGAGCTGGGGTCTGAAGGAAGGAATAAAAAGGAGAACCGGATCCTTCTGCAGGGGGCAGGGACTCAGAGCAGAGGCTCCTCATCAAACTGTATGTTTCTTCTGATGAGCTCTTGTTATGATAATTATTATCACTCCAAAGATGTTGATAATTATATTTAGACAGTTTTTAAAGCAATATTGTATAATATTTTCCCCCATTTAACAGCCGCATCAGAGCTGATGAATGCTCAGTCAGATGAAATCCAGGGCTGTGGGTTTGTCCACAGCGTTCCCATCAACCGTGTAAGTGAGTTTTATAATGTATACATTAGAGTGGGGGAGACACACTCTTTTGGAAAGGACTCATTCTTGGCGCATAATCAGTTCCCATTGAATTTAAATGACTTTTGGTCCTACACCAATGCTGATAAAATACTTCCAAATGTACAGAATATTAACCAAATGTTTATATTAAACAACTCCTTTCAGGTGAAAATGTGCTCACTGAAGCATAGCTCCCCGCAGCAAGTTAGTGAATATTAATGTTCAGCAGATCATAGGGAGCTACAAGTCTTCGATGCAAGAGGCCAGGGGTGGGGGGGAGATAAAAGAGCAGGTTGGTGGACGGGCACGGTCACACTGGACACGACCTGACTGAGGTGGAAATGGAGTCTGAAAGACATGCAGTTGGGGAGCACCAGCAGATGTGGGCTGAGGAGGAAGAGCACCGAGCCCCGTGTTCCCAACTCAACCACCCTGCACCCCTAGGCCAGCCTCAGGGCGTCTGGGGTGTGGCCAACAGAGAGATGTGCAGGTCTTGCCTCATAACTAGTGCCAGTTAATCAGCCCTGATTCTGGGCAAGCAAAGGCTGCTTATTACAAGCAGCACTCGGACATGTGACAGGGAGCAGTATCCTATTTCAGGTCTGCCCACGCCCACGGTGTGATTCCAGTCATCATCACTTGTCTGCAGATTTCAGGCATTCAGTAGGTATCTCGTATGGGACACAAAAAACAGGCAGTCTTCAGTTAATTGACACATAATTCAGAAGGAACATGTTTTTGTCAGCCAGGTTGGAGGCCAAAATGAAGACTGCATCTCTGTCCATGGGGCAAGACCGTCCTGGGGAGAATGGAGCTCAGGGCAATGCTCAGCTCCAACCAGCGTGTTGGTGTAATTCTGCTCAGCGAGCAACACGCTGGGCCCCAAAACATGAGGCTATTAACACTTGCAGCCATCAGCGCGAACGGCTTTGAGTTCCGAGGAAGAGCCAAGCTCTGTAAGCACAAGGAACTTCTTCTAGCGCTTCACGAGCTCAGTGCACATTGAATTCTACTGTTGTGGTGCTTAGAGCCTAATTATATTTCTAGCAATTATTTTTGAAATGAGGAAGGCTAAACCTCCTCAGATTTATTCAAGTTCAGGATGAAAAATAATGATAAAGTTATTCCCGCTTTTTACACATCACAGAATCCCAGGCTTGAAAAATCTCCCTAAGAGACTTTGTACCTATTTCAAGACCATCAGGGTGATTCTCCGCTAAATCCTGCTAAAACACTAACTTTCTCTAACCTTCAAACATGAGAGGAAAGCAGAAAAACATTTAATGGTGGGGTTTCAGAAACGATAATTAGGAAGGAGGGAAATCTTGGTAGATGGGGGGGGTCTTCACGCTGCCTCTCACTGAACCCTGAGGCCGAGTGGGCTCAACCCAAGCCCCACTTTTGAGTTTTAATGGCATGTCAGACAGGTTTCCAAAATCCCTGATGGATAAGGCATCATCAGTCCCTTCGCTGGTTGGAGATGAGGATGTTTTTTAAAAAAGCACTTAGCATTTCAGGGGTTCTTTTATAGGCAGCTCCACAAATCCATAAAGCTACAAACTTTATGTAGCAGTTGCAGACAGACTACTCCTGCTTCAGGCTTGTATTCTCCCATTCTGTTTCAGATGTCAGTCCAGCTGTGCTGGGATCTTTTTTTTATTTTAGAAACTGGAAAACCAGGACTATTAATAGAGTGAGGAAGCTAATTTAAATCTGATAATGTGCTGACACTTGGCTGCACGCTGCAGCACAGATGCCCGTGTGTACGATGTGTATTTATTTCTGTACAAATGTGTACATGCATATGTATAAATAACAGCAAATACCAGGAAGTCAACACTTAATATTTCACGGGGCCACCTGGGAATTTTCCTCTGCCTCATAAACAGGGTACTCTTTGACATGCAAAAATCATTTAGAAGGTGACTTAAGTCGGTAGGCTCAGGGGTTAGAGTGATTAGAACAGTGGAGGGAACAGGTACACAGACCCTTCTAGATGGAGAAGAGACTCAGAGAGAAGCACAGAATTCAAGCTAAACTTCCATCTCCTTCCCCTCAAACTTACACCACAAGCTACTACTACTGTCCACACAAATCCCATAATTTCCTTCTTCTAGTCCATGTTATTCCTTCGGTATATTTGATCAGAATTCATGCCATGGAATTATCCTCGGCTTTGGGGGCTGGTGTCATTTTCTAGCTTGCGGTTTCGAGCTCATGACTCACTAAGCTGTGCTGCTCCCTAGTGTGTGAGCAGTGACGGTCACTGTGCCCGCATCAGAGGACTAGAGTGACGACCAAGTGGGCACTTAGCACAAGGGCAAACCTAGTCTCTGGAGAGAGAAATGCATGAGCGGCTGCCCACAGTGAGGGACCCCGCAGGATGCCGGATGGGGCGCCTGGAAACATTCTAATGAGATAAGCATGTTGTGCACTTGATGGCACAGTGGTTACCTGGGTGTTTCTTCCCTTTGACCACGTCACCTTGATGCAGACATGAGAGTTTGTGCTCTGTTTTGTAATTCACACATGCACATATCTCCTGGGAGCAACTATCACCCACTTTTCAAAGCTTAAATGAGACGCCACCTCCAAAGTGGCCTGTGATAGTTCCCACAATCAGAAGAGGTGACTTTACTCTGTGCTGACGTTCTTGCGTTTGCCTTTCTGAGACTTCTCTGCCTCCAGCGGGAAGGCCCAGCGCTTCATCTGTACCTCTCATCGCCACGACGCGCAAGTGCCAGGCTCTTGAAGAGGCCCAGCGGGGTAGTCGTGAGATCCCTCAGCACACAGAGATCCATGTGTTGATTTTCCATCCATTACGTCACTGCGGAAAGTTCCCGACTGTGGGACACAGAAGACTGCCTGGATTCCAAAGACCCCATTCCAAAGTCCCCTCGGGATTTCCACAGTCATAATTTCCTTCTGGCTTTGGAACCCATGTACGTTGACTCTGTTACCACGAATTTTCACTCCTGAAATTCTGGGCTGTTATCATTTCCCTGTGCACACACAGTTGCCTGAGACATGCACATGTGAGGCCAACTTCACCAAAGACTTGGGGAGCAGGGTTGAGAAGAAGTGGGGTCCAGACCACAGCAAGGCCAAGAGCTACAAAGTCAGCCTGCTCTTAAACATCCTGGCAACCACCCTACCCCCAAAGCTTCTGCCCCGACCTTTTCCCCTGTATAGCTGTGCAGTCTTCAGCCGCCCCATCTCTTCTCTGTTCCTTCCTGCCTCTCCTCCTCCCTCTCAGGAACAGAAACAAATACCTCGCCTGTTCAGATAAAGAAGTTCAGCCATCACTTCACTGTGTAAGTCCCAGCCAACGCCTGTGCCCTCCAAGTCTCATGTTCAACCCCAGCTCATACTGCTGTGATGACTACTGCTCCATATCAAGGAGCTTCCCCCCCAAAAGAATGGAAGATAACTTTCACACGCTACAGAATGCGCCAACAAAAGCAGAGGGGTTGGGAAGAATGGAATAAACACAGCCCAGAGGAAAGCTTGGCATCTCCTTCAAACACCACAATAAGGGTGACAGCTGAGGAGCCCAACTCCCAAACCGCCCACCTTACCTGCCGCCAGCAGCGCCACCTTAAAGAGAGACAAGAAATCCTGGAATCGAAAATAGTGGCATTGCTCCACTTGTCTCTGAGGTCAGCAGAGTAAAACAGAAGCCGAAGTGATTATTTTTATCTTGTAATACAAAGATTCCCGTCTAAGACATAAGCAAAAGACTCAAGAGGAAAGCGTGTGTTTGACAGGAAGGATTTGTCTAGAACAGGGGTGGGGGCAGGGGGAGATGGCTAAGTCACATGGATAAAACCTGTAGTTGAGCAGCGGACCAGATACAAAGGAAGAAGAACCGGAGATTGGGGAGCCACCCCTTGTGGGCGCGCTAACTTGTGTTTCATCTGCCGGCCAGACAAAACCGTGCCTGCTCCAAACAGGCCACAGCAAGTCGGTCTGTGCTCACTTCCTTTCATTAGCTCTTCCACTCACTGTGTAATATTGAATACACGCCAGAAAATGAAGAAAACTGAAAAGACCAGTGGTTCTCAACCCTGGCCTCACATTAGATTCACCCAGGATGCTTTCAGATTTTAATTCCCAAGTCGCACTCACATCACAGAATCAGAAGCTGGAGGATCACCGAGCCATCTGCATTTTAAACATTACCCAGAATTAAGGGGAAAGAAATTGTAAAACTTTGAAATAAGCTGAAGCAGAACCATATTGCCTCCTTTTTTTTTTATTTTGCATAGAAGAACTAGGGTGCAGGCCAGAGGTATGGGGGGTGAGAAGATTCTCACCAAAGACAAGAGTGAGGAGCAGAAAAGGCAGATTTACTGAAATTCACTGCTAAGGGGAGCAGCGGGCGAGACAGGAGAGGCCTCCTGTGCCATGTGGGTCAGCTCCCTGGCTGGGGATCGAACTCAGGCCACACCTGTGATAGCATGGAGACTTAACCCCTAGGCCACCAGGGAGACCCACAGAGGCCTTAAATGTCCTGCCAGAGTACTGTCGAATGGCACCATCAAAGACTATCTAATTCCTTAGAGTAATACAATTTTATTTAATTCACTACTCGCTAGGATATTTATTTAGGATATCCCACACAACTCTGTAAGAGTAGATATTGCCTTTTATAGGACAGCAGATCTCAAACTTTAGTAAAGAAAAGAAGTATCTAGAAGACTAATAAAGAACACAGAGGTCCAGGCACACTGACCTAGACTGGATCTTGGGTTTCTGTCATTTTTAACAGATTCCCAGGTGATTTTCACACATGCCCACGGTTGACAACCACTGTTGTATAAGTCTGCTCGAGATAATATAGATCGTGATCCAAAAATAAAGCAAGCACTTTTGCCAGTAGAGATGCTAATAATTTCTGTCCAATTTTAAGATGAGAGCTTTTGGACTCCACACAATCAGTGTTGTGTCTAACCTAATAATCTTATCTCATCATTTTTTTCAGGACCTATATCTACTTGTTCTTTCTAATGCTCTTTTAATTCACTCTGCTGGTTCATTCATTAAATGAATCAAATAAATATTCGTCAAAGGCACACTGTATGATTGTGTAAGAGTCACGATTTCGAATTTTGAAAATTATACACGAACACCAGGAGACACCCAAGTGCATCCAGAGTGAGAATCACTGCCATAGAGGGGAGCAAAATTCAGGGAGGCAGCCCAGGGAAACCACTGTTTTCTCCACACCAACCACACTCATCTAAGTATGCCTGTAAGCCTTCTATGAGTCACAGCTCATTATAATAAAAAAAAATTATTGTCTACTATTGTCAAGCATTATTCTAAGAGTTTTACACACATTTATTAACTCTTTTAATCATTTTGCAACCCTAAAAGAGAAGTACTCTCAGTTTCAATCCCACTTTACAGATGAGAGAATTGAGGCACCGAACTTTCAGTAACTGGTCCGTAGTCACAGGATTGATAAATGACAGCTTGAATTCTAGTTGGTATCGCATATGCCCTTTCTGGTTAAATTATATCATTCTTCAAAAAGGAACCAGGAAAGTCCTCCTCAAGGGTCATTTATTCAGATTGACCAAAGGCCACATCTGAATGTCTGAATTATTTTGAACAATCAAGACAGGCCAAAAATTCCTACCTTACAGCTACTTTCTTGCCAAGGCCATAACATGTCCTGCCCTTGATTTCCTCCACGCCCATATTAGAAATTATCTTCATGGACCAGATGTCTAAAATCTCAACAGGACTGTCTTGCAAACAAATCAGAGTAAAAGCCCAAGAGACACCTTGACTGGTGTCCAAAAGGAGACATTTAACACCGTGTGGAAATCTGAAACTTTTGTCATGTCATTCTGTGGATTCCCAAAGTACAATACAACAAATAAAAATAAAAGGGAGAAATATTTTAAATTTCCTCCTAATTTAAACTCATCCCCAAATCGACATTTGGGCAGGTCCATCAAAAAGCACTTGGTGAGAAATCATCTGTGCACTAAGTGCTTTTTATATTATGAGCAAAGGTCTGAATTGTAAGTAATATTGGCAAGAACAAGCTATAAGTTAAGATGCAAATCCAAATCGAGTGTGCGGTGTTCTGGCTTCAAGCCTGGTAATTGAATTTCCAGTTTATTATCCTTAATGTTTTTTAATGTGAGTTTGCAATTCAAGTCAAAATGGAAAGCTGCTCCTCCAAATCTTTCCCCTGAAGCACTTCCAGGAACAATTTCTTTTCAGAGTTAAGAAATGGTTTTGGGTCAGGAGTACACTTTCAACTTTTTCAAACTCTAGAAAAGTCTGCACCAAAGATGGCCTGCATCATGGGCCCGTAGAAGGACGCTGTGCTGGAGGCCAGGGATGTGGAGTGGGAACCTGGCCTTGGGGATCCTTGTGGGAACAGGAAAGCTGAGCACTGTGAGCTGATAAAGAAGCCGTGTCTCAGCTGGGGACTCCATGGGACATGACGCTGACCACACATGGACAGTGGGGAGCATGTCTCGGGCCTGCTGCTTCCATGCGCTTGGTTTACCCACCTCAGAGTCTGCGCCTGGTATTTACAGCAGCTAGACCCTGTCTGGTGTTCACTCTCATGCTGCCTTTTCTGAAAACTAGTCCTCACTCAAGGCTGAGACCAAATTACTTTGAACTGTTCTTCTCAAAGGAGAAAGAAATTGGGCCTCCCTGATGGGGCAGGGGTTAAGTCTCAGTGCTATAAAGCACTGAGCTGGATCCCCAGCCAGGGAGCTACCCACATGGTGCAGCAGACCTCTCCTGACTCGCCCGCTGCTCCCCTCAGCAGTGTATTTCAGTCAGTCTGCCTGTTCTGTTCCCCACTCTCTCTCTGGTGGATCCTCTCACCCCCCACACCTTTGGCCTGCACCCCAGTTCTTGTATGCATAAATAAATCTTTAAAAAAAGAGAAAGAAATTTAAAGGCCATAGCTATCTTGAACACAGACCCGAAGGCATACAGCAGGGGGTGGTGGATGGAGAGGGGGCTCAACGGTGTGTGGGGGGCGGAGAGCACAAGAGACTGTGGGATGGGTTACTAGTGCTGTGGTGGTGGGGGAACTACAGGGGCTATACCCAGGGGGAGAAATCAAATACTGTCCAAAAACTAACAAAAATGTAAGAAAATAAACATTAAAGAGAAATAAGGATGTTAGCAATCCTACCACAATAACCACAAAAACAAACACAATGAGGGTTTCCCAGGTGGCAAGTATATTCACATTTATGCATTGTTTGTTCTGTAATTTCACTTTATCATTATAGACTTTAAAAGTAGGTCACTGTTCCCCAGTCTTACTCAGGAGAGCTGCGGTGAGTCAGGGATGTGCCCCGGGGACAGAACTAGAACGGAGCTAGGCTGAGAGGTGCAAAGTCTGTCCTCTCTGAAGCTTGTGCTCTTGGTTACACACACAAACCTTTTTGCTAGTGGACTGTACATTTTCCCTTAGATATTACTTAAATATTCTTGTGTGTATGAGAGTTTGCGTGTGGGAATGTGAGCGCATGTGTGTGGAAGAGTGTGAAGGAGAAAGCAAAAAATGTCCCCTAAGCTCCCTGCCTACCCACGCACATGGCAGAGAAATCCAGTGTAATCTCAGCCTAAGATGAAAATCTAAAGCTTCCCCAAGTTCTGTCCCCAAAGGCAGCTACTTATATATTTCCTTATATATCCCACCAAGGAAAAGTATTCTGAGTTAGCTTGTAAGTTACGCTTCCTCCTTCATTTTCTTGGTTTCCTCCTCCATATTGTTCTACATTTGTGGGACAATCTGTTGAAAGAATTTTGATTTTTTTTTTTACAAATTATATCTTGGTGTTCTTTCCATATCAGTGTATATGCGTGTATGTTTTTTCAACAATCATTTAGTATTCAATCAATCCGTTTTCCCGATTCCCAAGGATGCTAATTTAGATTATATCCTCTTAGTAATTACGCATTTATCCCAAGGAATAGTCTTGTTCATATATTTTGACAGTGTGCTGAAGATATCCATAGGTTAAATAAATAGCTGTGTGATTTTGTCAATGGCATATATGCATTTCTTTAATGGCTGCGAATACTGACAAATCTCCCTCTAAAGAGAAGGCATCAATTTTCCCTCTGCTAACAGACCATGGGCAGTACAATATATTCCATTTTGTAATACAGTTGCACTTATTTACTTTAGGTCCACATCACTTGATGTCCCCCGCAATGTTATGAGGCAGACAGAGATCGGAAGTGAGCCCCGTTTCCAGTGTGACGCGAGCCTAGAACCCAGATGTTCTGGGTCTAAGTACAGAATCCTTTCCTCGATCACATTAGACTTTAAAGATGCAAAGATAAATAAAAGGTCAGTACCCTCTGTTTCTACCTTTGACAAATGAAGAAAACAAGACTTTGTGGTTCGGGGCTGTGGCGTAAGGAATTTAACCAAGTTTGGAACCTATGAAAATATCAGTCATGATCTTCTACTGTTCAAAAGCATTTTCCTTTGTATTACTTTTATGGGAAGAAAACGACTTGAAAAATGATGTGTAAGTTGTATTTATTAAAACGCCCGAAAGGCATCTGAACATTGGTTCATGTTGTTTTAGAGAATAAAAACTAATAGTTAAGTGTAAATGAATAGCAAACGTATGGTTTACATTTCCTATACGATGCGTGTGGACTTTCAAAACCGAGACCCCTGGTTGGAGGAGGAGAGGAATGCTGATATTCTAGAAAGGAGTAAGGACTCTGTAGAGCTATTCGCATTACACTCATGTCACAGTGTCACACGGTGTGATGAGTCTGACTCACACGGGCATTTGCACCGTTCACTAATGTCTGAGCTACACATGACCATCGCCTGTGTCCTCCTAGAAGGACTATCAAAGACAAGCCTTCGCCAACCCCCCCTCCCATCGCAACTCACAGTTCCCAAGAACCGTCCTGTCCTCTGAACAGATTCAACTCACAGGAACTAATTGTTCCCGGAGGTCATCTCCTGAAATTCGCAGAATCACAACAGGCTGGAGGAGAAGCGCAGGGGAAGGATCTGCAGTGCTGCTAAGTAAGCATACTCGCTGGGCTTCCTCTGGGCTGCACATGCCTTTCATCTGCTTTTAGAAATATTAAGACTCATTTAACATACTTCTAAAGCTGGATGAGGCAACAGAAAAGGAATACATTAATGACTAGTCATATAACCCATTAAAATTTTAACCCAGTTCATTATTTAGTGCATGTAAATCAAACTAATTACAAATACTGGTACTGACAATGGATGCATAATTCGTTGTAATCTTCACTGTTTTAGCACAGTTGTGGGGAAAAGAAAGACTTCTAAGTGCTAGCTGACTATTTTAATAGACTGCTTAGAAGTAAGCTATTGTAATTCACACACATTTTATTTCCACGTAACTCTCTGACATCTCTCTGGCGATATTTGATAATCCAGTATCAGCAGGGATTGCAATGATTTAGCAAGCACTTACCAGAAACGAAAATTTGTATTCACCAAGACATGTGATTTTTAAAGAAAGATGACGTTCCAAGTTCCTACTACAGACACATGGTTTTCTAAAGGTAAATTCACCCAAACAAACAAAAGCAGTGTCTCCTGGTATTGAACTGGCGATAATTGATATTCTGGAACCTGTATCTCTAAATAAATGTTATTTAGATTTAGGTTACAACTAGAACACCCAAAATCTACCTTCCTACTGGAAGGCACCTTTGAGATTAAGATGAACCCTTCACTTTACACACGAGAATACACTGGACTCACCGGGCACCATCCCTACTCTGGGCCATCCCGCAGGGAAGTTTGCCATTTCTAGTCCAGTATTGGCTCCTCTGCGTCTCAGTGTCCCTGCAGGCTATTCCCATCATGCTACTGTGAGACTAAGAAAGGAAACAGCATCCAAGATGAAACTGATGGGTAAGGAACAGAATCTTCTTTACAAGCCAGTGCCTGGAATCCCATCATTATTAATCGCTCCTTGGGGACCTTTTAAGATTTTACATATTACTTTTTCTAAACTTTCCTGTTGATAGAGTCATCCTGGTAGGAAAGCTAAAGTCATCAATTAGCACCCTGGTCGAAATGCTGTCAAAATAAGGCGAGAATGGCCATAAACAGTGAACAGAGAGGTAGGATGTTTGAAGGCTCAGAAGTGGAAATGACTGGAGCCAGGCTGAAGGGAGAGCAATGAAGAAGGCAGAGGAGTTTCCACCAGTGCAATGAGCGACCTTGCTTATCAAGGCTGCTCATCAGTGATGTAAGAATCAGCCCACAGCGCAGGTTGCTCTGCGATGCTGACATCCTGTGACTTGAGCCCAACAGAGTAAATGTTAGGGAGCTGGGGAGGGTGGGGATTAAGATGAGAAGTGCCAGGATAATACCAATGGCAAATGCTACTTACTCTGTACTTTTTATAAAGTAAACCTACCTTGAGAGCAACTGAATTAAAACAGAGAAGACCTTCTGGAAGCCTCCGAATCCCTTATCACATCCTATCAAGTGGCGCCCAGGAAACATGGGCTGCGGGACAGCAAAGTCCTAGGCTCCAAGCCCCGAACACCTCACAAAGGCCATAGATCAAGAGACTGCCTCAGGCCCCATCGTCTGTGAAAGTTACTATTTTGACTAGTGTTCGAAAGCAGATTGTTCTGGAGGCACCAAAAATTAATATTGTTATCACATATTTTACATGTGACATATATGATTAATCTGTTTCTCTAAGTCTTGCTTCAAAGGGATTTATATTTCAGCATTTTAGAATTCTACATTGACATGCTTAATACTCAGTTAAGCACACATTAACCGATACACGTACATCAATATTTTAAAACGCCAAGGACTGACCCTCTGGCATGGAGACACTCATCACCTTCAGGCCAGGTCAGGCCTAGTGTGGATTCGGTGGCTTGCCCTACAGAGCCAGTGCAAAGCAACCACAGGCCAAGCGTGCAGGAAGTGCCCCACGCACGAGTTATATGCAGGGACGGAAGCCAGTGTCATGGGGCTTAAAGCTCATAAAATTTGGGAAACCCTTTAAGAGAAAATGAATTTAAAAAAGTAAATAAGTCCTCCTAATGAGACTAAGCTAGCTATTATTATAGATGGAATATTTGTGTTTCCTGAAACTCACATATTGACACCCCAGCCTCTAATGGGATGGCAAGAGGAGGTGGAACATTTGGAAGGCAGTTAGACTGTGACTGGGGCTCCACAGTCCGGAGTGCTGTGAGGGGATGTGTCTGCTGGGGAAGACTCCTGCATGCAGCCTTCTGACCCTCATCTGGCCACAGGTGAGCGAGCCTCGGGCCCAAAACACTCCCTCAGCAGGAGACCAAGACCTCAAAGCCTGTGCTGCACCTGCCGCCTCACCTGGTAATACCCGTTCCTTTAAATGGCACCTGCCAGCCCCACTGCCAGGCCTGTCCTCTTCGGGAGGGAACAGGGCCCTTCAGCTGCAGCAACTGCCCTGCAGCAGCATCTGGAAGGACCTGATTAATACAGGGGAGCTCGCTCTGTAGCTTCGTCTCAGCTGAAGAGAGCTTCGTTCCGTTCAGCACTGGCCTGCATGGTGACCCCAATACCAACATGCAGTGGGCAGAAGCGCTTGGCCTTCTGGGCTTGACAGCAGGCAGCGTGTGGACATGCTGGACAGCGCCCTCCTCAGTGAGGACAAGCGGGAGACGGCAGCGACCCGTGGCCAGGGGCAGGCGCTCACCAAGATCTTTTGGCCCCCGATCTTGGGCTTTCTAGAACCCTGAGGAATACATCTTGGTTCTTTAAGCCACCCCGTCTATGTTATTTTTAGGCTGGCAGCCGGAACACCATCTAAGGTTGAGAACAAACAAAGCAAATGTTTTCATGAATATGTCGTCCTCAGTCCAGTTTCTACTGAAAGGGGAGACCTGAGCGGTTAGTGGGGTGCCCCACAGTCACCAAAGGGGGAGGGATCTGAGCGGCCAGGGGTCCGCCATGGTCCCCAAAGGGGTGGTGGCAGGTGGGTGCGGCCCATCGCTCACTCTAGCTCCCACCTGCCTCGTTTATCATGAAAAGCAACGACCACTTTTCTTTAACCCTCCAGAACTGGACCAAAGGGCACCCAAGGTGCTCGTGTGGACTCATTCATCAGTCACTGAACGAAATGGTCTTCCCTTTAGTTAGATGACAAAGAGCCTGATGATCTGACCCCAACGAGAGCAACAATAACAAGACAAACAAAAGAGACCACACACTGTTTTGGTTTTTATGACCCGGAGTTAAGTCAAAGTCATATAAATTCCGCGGGATGTACATCCTCACCTCCCCAGTGGGGCCAAAGGAATTTAATTAAATAGCCGCTTCCCCCACAGGATGATCTCACTCCCCTCCCCACTGTCTCCTCCTCTCTCCCCTCTTTTTTTCTCCCTTCTATACTTTTTGGTTGAAAATCAAATTTGAATGCTGTGTCTTCTCATGCATCTTCAAGATTTATTCATGAGTCACAGCTGAATGCTCTATGTGTTGTATTTATGTGAACAAACACACATTAAAAAAAAAAAAGAATCAGTTCCATTATCTAGATAGATGTGTGTTTGTCAGCATCTGAGAGAATATCCATCCTGGATGGTAAAAGTATTCAGCCACTCTTCTAAAAACATCAGTCAGGCTTTGTAAGACATATAACTACAGCATAAGCAATGACCTTTAGACGTGTCCCCCCTCCTATTAGCTACACTCTGCGAAACAGAAACAAGTTGATATTGGAAATCTCTGTAATATCGGTTTAGAAGCTATTTATTTCGAATGTATTCTGCTTGGTGTACCAACCATAATTTTATTAACAATAGCAATGTATTGAGACATTATTCAAAGGAATTCTAACAGGTATTCATTCACTCCACCCCACTTCCCTCAACACACACACACACACACACACACACACACACGCGCGCGCGCGCACACACACACCATTTGAAAAAAAAAAAATCACAGAGGCTCTTTATTTTCTCCTTGCAACAAAAGACCCCATAGTTATTTGAGAATGTTATAACTTTTTTTTTCAAATTAATTTTAAAATGTGATCAAGTGTGTAGTACCTTCAGGGGAAACAGTTTTCACAGGAGCAAGTTTGCAATCTTTCAAACGACTCAGCCAGTGATTCCTCTTCCCTTCTGTAAAGGGCAGACGACACTTAGAACAACAAAGGACTTTATTTTGGGGCAGACATTTTCCCTAGAAGTTTTCTGTAGTTGCTGGTGGCATTAATTGGTGGTCCAGCCAATGGAACTCCCGTTCCCACTCCAGGCAACACTGAATGATTCCCAGGGTTAGAGAATCTCGTGGCAGAAACATTGTTTGTGACACTTCATGGGGAAAAATAGATCCATAAGATAATTTGGGATATAAACTTGTATAATCAATCAAGCTGTGCCAGCTGGTCTCGCTATATCATTCACATTAAAAACAAAAATCCACTGATAATAAAAGTGCACTGATTTCTCCACAGCAGAAATTGGGGTGCAATTCTCCCACTGACTCCTCAACACATTACAGCACACAGTGAAGAGTCACTGCTCTTCCCCAGGGCAAAATCAACCAGGACAATCGCTCTGTTTTCCAAACCAAGCATAGACCTACGAAAGGAAGCTCTCCTTCGGTCAACAACGAGCTTCCATCCTTGCAATGACACATGACTACAAGCTTAGTGATTTAGGGAAAAACCACAGATATTATTATCTTATCGTTCTGAGGTCAGAGTCTGATTTTAATCTTGGAGCGGGGCACTGACACGGTCAGTTCTTCTTGGAAACTTGGAGGGGAAAGTTCGTTTTCTTGCTTATTTCCAGCTAGTGGCCACCCATATTCCTTGGCTCGTGGTCCCTTCCTCCTTCACATCACCCAAGTCTCTCTCTCTGATCACACTGCCTTCTCCTCTCCCAAGTGATCTCCCTCTACTGTTCTCTTATACTAATACCTGTGATGACCCTTAGGCCCGTCCACATAATCCAGGATCATCTCCCCATTTCAAGAGCCTTAACATAGTGACATCTGCTAAATCCCTTTTGTCATAGAAATTAACACACACACCCCTGCCCACAGCTCTGAGGATTAAGACCTAAATATCTTTGGGGTCATTATTACACTGAACACATCAAATATTTAAGATTGTTGTCAGAATAAGAAAGAAATGGAATGAATTTCTCTTTTCAAATTAGGCGTGACTCAGCAAGAACATAATGTGTAAAGGGAGAAACCAGAACTTGAAGCACCAAGCTTGGGACTTAACCTGTCACATTAAGCAGCTGCTTGGAAGGGAATTAGGATCAATGTCACATAATCAGCAACTCGGAAGCAGAACCTACGGACCAATCAGAGGTTTTATAGCTGCAAGCAACCAAACCCAACTTCAGCTAACCTAAGGAGAAAGGAAATTCTTTAAAAGATGAATGAATCAATGGGAGGCTGGAGGGCTCGGCTCTGACTCTGGGCAGGAACCAAGAGATATTGGACATAAGAAGCCCTGACTTCGGTGACCATAGGTACAGTGTGACTCAGAACTGCTGCTGAAGATACTTGTGGAGCCTTCCTGGTGGCGCAGGTGGTTGAAGGCAGTGCTGTGAAGCTGTCCTCAGCCTCTGCAGCGCGGGTTCGATCCCAGCCAGCTGGCAAGAATCCTACATGGCGCAGCAGACCTCTCCTGTCTCGCCTGCTGCTCCCCTCAGCAGTGCTTTCGGTCTGTCTGCCTGTTCTGCTCCCCACTCTGTCTCTGGTGAATCCTCTCACCCTCTCACACATCTGGCCTGTACCCCGGCTCTTGTATAAAAAAAAAAAAATAAATCTTTAAAAAAAATAAAAATAAAGATACTTGAGGTGTCAAACCTCAGTGTCTACGTCCTCATGCAGCAATCTGCTTACTGGTAATCCAGAAGCTACTTTAAATCATAGCCTCAGTTTCCTCAAATGTAAAGTGAATAACCTAAGAGTACTCAGTACAAAATGGTATCATGAGGACTAAACTTTTGTGCATAAATTGCTTATGACAAATAGTGCCTGACAAAAACTGTAGGAAATAAATTGGAAAAACCATCATCTTTGAGTACTTCTACATCCCAATCATGAATAATTTCTCATCTGTCTCTAAGTCTCACTCTTCCAAGATCCAGATTCCTGAACAGGATCATCTGAATCCATCATTCCCTACTCTTGAGTGCATGAGAAAAAAGAAAAGGCTTCCCCCTTGGCTCCCACAGGAAGCCCTATCTCCCACGCTGAGGAGAATGCCACTTAAGAAGAAGACTATTCAGACACCAAGCGGCAGATAAAGGGAAGAAGAACAGTGCCACAGCCCACACCGACAGGTGCAGGCAAAATCCAATGGAGAATAGGAGCAGCCAGTTAAAAGTGCGACAGGGTCAGCAGCCAACCCAGCACACTGGCCAGTGGCCACTTTCTCCTCTTACCTCAGTGGCCTGAATTTATTTTCTTGATCCTTGATTACTTAGTTTCCCCTTCATAAAAGTTTAATTCTCCATTTTATTTCTTGGCAGACATTTTTAGATATTTAAAAAAAAAAACACTGATGTATTTATGAAAGTCTATTCATTGTACCTGTACCTTAGATATTTTTAATTTGCTTAATATTGTTAAAGTGGCTGCATTTAGAATTTGGAGATGGGTCGCATGAGAAGGGCTTAAAGTCTGGGTTTTGGGTGATAATTAAAGGAAATTTTGCATTCATCTAAAATGATTTTGCTATTACATTAAAATTTTTCGATTTGACCTGACACACAAATAGAAAATGCTCAGTAGCAGTTAATATTGGTGAATACACAGGTGTCATTTATAATGTTTCTAGCTTCTTGACTTTTTCATTTCTCAGAACAACTAGGACTAAATCAAGGTATCACAAAATAGAACACAGCCACAACACGTGGCTTAAAAGTGTGAGTACTTAGCAATCTGTGCAAATGCATGCAGTAGAGAGGAGAGCGAATTCTTTCCACTTTCAGGAAATGAAATTTAATAAAGGATGCATTAAAGTTATTGCATTTGGTCCAATAAAAACAGCAAAGTCATAAGGAGATGAAAAAGCCCACGCAGCACAGAAGAGAGGAAAGGCCTGAGTCATGACGACTCCAGCCTGCCCTGCACAGCTCTTTCTGTCCTGAGCACGGGGCGGCCCAGGCGCTAAGGAACAGCCAGCTTTTCTCTAACTCGCTGATGCGGGAACCTACCATGATAAGGGCAAGTCACTAACCGACTCAGGAAGCGCTTTCTGACAAAGGCAGACCAGGGAGGGAGCAAGGCAAGAGAGACCGAATTCACTGCACATTCCACCACACAGGTGGGAGACAGTTTAAAACTAACTTGAATCTCGAAGGGGTACAGATGAGGAAGCTAGGACCGAGAGAGAGTGGTATACAGCATTCCATAACCACTGCCTGGCAAGGCAGGACTGCAACCTGGGTCTTCTGGCCCCTGACCGATGACTATTGGCCCCCTTATCACACTGTACAAAGGTCTTGGTGTCTGGCCTCTGCCAACCTCCCAGTGCCAACCTCCCAGTGGATCCCCTGGCGGGCGACCATTCCTATTCCTCTCTACCTTTGCACAGACCTTGCTTGTGCTTGGCTGAAGAGTTCTTCTCCCCTTGTTCTGATCCCCCTAACTCCCCACATAAGTTGGGTGCCTCTGTCCTCCCAGAATGTTCATTATCTGCTCTTGTCATAGCACTTCTGTTCACTGTTCCCTCTCCCACCTAGAAAGAACACATCTCTGTTCACCTGCTAAGTTGGGACACCTGTTGATGACGTCCTTTGCATCATGGGTGGGTTGAGTGAGGAGGGTGGCAGAGGCGTGACCACAGCGTAACCCCTTGGAACCTGCCAGCTCTGACTCTTTGCCTTACCTTCTAACTGGGGCACCACTTCCACCGGGAAGTCTCTCCTCATTAACTCAGTCTGTGACACTAGTCTGAACACTAGTTTGAACCAACAAGATGACTGCTACTTCCTTTTTCAAGAGAGTGTCTGTCTCTTCAATTAGACGGTTAATCTCCTGAGGGCAGGAGCCACAATGAGCACTTAACCTGTGCCTTTCAAACATTTTACACAACAGTATGCAGCGAACACTTGTAGCTGATACTCCTGTCACTCCAACAATGCTCCGTGGTGATGCTGTTATTGTTAGTACCTGGTTAAAGATGATAAAGAATAGGAAGCGTAGATGTAAGTTGAAAGCAAAAAGCATCCCTGCAGAAGCTTCATGTGACCCCAGGCCAGCTGGTCCTGTGGGTGCCCCCAGGGGGTACCGGACAGCGAGCTGGATAGAGTGGAGATCTGGGAAGAGCAAGGGCTGTGGCTGCTTTTTATGGATGCACAGCTCTCACATGCATGACAGCTTCTCAGGTGCGACAGACCCTCTGCCTTCCCTGCTGTCTCTGATCGGGGCGTCGATGATAATAAGTGATGGAGCTGCATAACCACCTTGCCTTGCCTCTTTCCCATGGCTGGGAAAATTAGCTACTTGCTCTCCTGGTGCCCTGTGTCAAGTGTCTTGGCATCAGACACCACGTTGGCTGTTACCTGTCTCTGTCAATACTTAGTGTTGACCTCCCTGTGAAATAAATCACAAATCACAGTGACTCCAGGGAGGTACTGGGCAGAAATCTGGAACAGTGCAAGGAATGCTTATGAAGTTAAGCAAATTATGAAGTTAATAGAATATGAAAGGACAGGAGAAAGGCTCTCA
The DNA here is from genome assembly GCF_014898055.3 of Talpa occidentalis. Taxonomy (NCBI): domain Eukaryota; kingdom Metazoa; phylum Chordata; class Mammalia; order Eulipotyphla; family Talpidae; genus Talpa; species Talpa occidentalis. The sequence goes on from NW_023601754.1 coordinate 3,226,046, forward strand.
TCCCTTAGTAAAATTGTTTTTGTTTGTTTTTTCTTTGTAACCACATTTGTACTGCATGATCTACCAACTGGAGAACACTGTTGTGAACAAGGAAAAGTTATCTCCATGGAAGCATTTCACCTGATAACATCTCTGTTGACTTCTGCGCCCAAGGTTGCTCCCTTTGAGGGAATCTACCTCCTCTAGACTAACTGCTAATTTGATCGTTAGCCAATGCAGGATTCTGGGGTTCTGCTAGAGATCATTTGGTACTTGAAACGAAGCCCTCAATATGTGTTCTCAGTACCTGAGTGACTGAACAGGTGGCGGGACACCTTCCCACACGCAGATCCTAATCGATATTTTTAATGATCACCCCTTTTCCTTGGGTCCATCAGGCCCTCTCTCCCCACTTAAAAAATTACATTAAGGGGTTCTACTGAAAACAAAACATGATGGTTCTGAAAATTTCACCGTGCTCATGGATTTTGTCCCTGAACATGAAACCACAAAGGGTCAACTAAACTCAATGCTCAGGTCTTTGGCCTGAGTCCCCCCAAGGTCCACAGCACCTGGCAGGGCACCCACAGCTGAGCAGCTCTACCGCACTACAGGTGAAGGCGTGTTAAGGAGCATCGTGGTGGCAGTTACTCGGAAACCACATCAGTTCCTCCCCAAACCAATGACGTATCATGGAAAGAGACCGTCTGTTGTGAAATAAATCACCAAGTGCTCATATTCCTTATTAAGAAACAGAAGCTGAAAAGGTGTAAGCAGTAAGTCTTCAAGTTTGGGATTCCAAGTCAACCTGTACCACCATCCACTGTCAGCCCAGAGTTTGTGTGGGCCCCACCTACTGAACATTAGCCCCTTTCACAGTGTTGTTTGCATTTTTTTGAAGTCTCCTTACTATGAAATTTCTGAAGTTTAGAGAAATTTTCTTATCCGATTAAGGGAAAAAAACTACAAACACGATAGAGGTTGGCTGCAAATCTTGCATAATGGCAAAAACAAATGCAATTCTGGAGGAACAGAGATAAAGAAAAAATGGAAAACAAACTTCAAATGTGTCACAGGGAATAAATCCCAACCAAGAAATATGCTCTCTTCTGAACTCCATATTTATAACTTTGGGAACACATTTTAAGCAGAAGCTACAGAGCAACGCATTTTACAAGAAAACACATAAACTTATACACACCAACTTTTAAACTTTATGGAACAGTTCTAGAAGTCTGGTATAAAGATGATATCTGGCAAAAATAAAGGCTTGGGAGATATTAATTGGCCCCAATGGGTCTTCCTTCTGGGGGAAAAAGACAAACTGAAAACGAGGAATGAGTCTTCCCCAGGCTCTTTATATGATTTCTGATCCTGAGTCTTAGTGGCCAGTATCATTTTTACATCTTTATAAAATGCCGAGGAACTTTTCCTATTACCACACGGGGCACTAACACCTACCTACACGTACTGAAATATCTGTCTACGTCTAGCATTCAAGACCCTCCAGAATTTGGTCTCACCTTGAAAAATCAACCTTCCCCTCTCATCATCCCTCCTTCCACAACCCCAAACCTCCTCCCCAGGGGCCGAGTCATCCTTTGCACCACACAGAGCACACATCAATCAGCTCTCTGGGTTCCTATGTTTTAACAAGAGAAACAGAAAGCCCAAATCAGAGTCATCTGCTGTGTTACGGAGCTGGCAAGTTCAGAGTTGCTCGCTGCTTTAAATGTGGCTCGATCCAGGGATTGCTTCCATGGTGTTGCTCAGCTTTCCTCGCCTATACCCTGCTCGTGCAGCTGGGCCTCACCTCTGCCCACTGCGCTGATGAGAGAAAGACTTTTATCCCAGCATTTAAAACAAATTCTGCCCTAAACTGATCACAGAGGCCTGGGGCTGAGCGGTTGGGTAGGGGGAGGAGGCAGAGTGATGACATGATCCTCTCCAAAAAGCCACACTTCCCCAGAACCAGTGGGGGCCATAAACAAAGATCAGAGGCTGCTGAGTGGGTGGAAAAGGAGATGGACGATAAAAGAAGTGAACACCATGACGCACGTCTCCTTTCTCTTTACACTATTCCTTCATCCTTGTGTCAATTAAATTCCTGGTTATCCACCCTTGGAGACTCAACAGAGCCTTTCCCCGAGCCACTAGTAGTTCTTTCTTCCACCTGCTCCTACAATATTTAATAATCCATATTGTATCACCCAGAGTATTTAACTGAGTTTCTGCTATTTGTGGATAAAATTGCCATCTTCATATTGCCTCTTACTTCATATACCCACACACCTCCTAGAACAATGCTAGGAACAGAACTGATGCAGACAAAGGATGGGTTCAGAAAGAATTCCAGTTACGCCAACCAGAAAGGTCAACTTCAAGCATGTTGCTACACTCAAAATTCTGTGGCTTTCCATCACCTACAGGATGAAATCTAGGATTCACAGCAGAGCAAACTAGGCAAGATGGTATTTTTCAAATTGTAACTCTCATGTTTTTCTGCCATTTTTTCATACTCCACCATCACCTGTGTCTGTTCCTATTGGGTCATCTTGGCCACATCCATGCGTACTTACTCAGGAGAGGGAGGGAAAACCGGGAAGAAAACAGTGGCAGGGCCTCCCCAGTGGCGCAGCAGTTAAGCACTGGGCTGCGAAGCTGCCTGCAGCCACTGTAGCGCCAGTTCAATCCCCAGCCGCTGGCAAGGGTCCCACATGGCGCACAGACCTCTCCTGCCATGCCCGCTGCTCCCCTCAGTGGTGTATTTCGTCAGTCTGCCTGTTCTGTTCCCCGCTCTGGCTCTCTTGTGAATTCTCTCACCCTCCTACGCTTCTGACTGTACGCAGTGCTTGTATTAATAAATAAATAAATCTTAAAAAAGAAAAAAGAAAACAGTGGCAGAACAGGAACTATTCCTTTCTTGTTTTCCGCAGGTACAATCCTCGGACAAGAAGATACCTCCCTCCTGTCCTTAAACTCTGAAGACACCAGATGGCACAGAAAATGACTTCGGAAAGAATAATGAGAGCAAGGCCCTGTTTACCACTGTCAACAATAAAAGATTTCCCTGGGTTGGAGAGAGTGCGTCAACAGACAAGAAGGAGATGAGGAAAGAGAGATGAGTGTGGGCCTAGAGGAAGAGGACAGGCACATAATGGCCACACAAACACGGACCGCTTCAGCAGAAGACCCCACCAGGGACATTCACTGTGGGAACTGAGTGAATTAGTCTAGAAGTTCCCAATCAGTCCAGTGTGTGCCTTCCAGAATCATCTTCCTTACTTATAGCTTCTGAAAAGGGCTTCCATTTGCCAATGGCTGGTTATATCTGCCTAAGAACAGACGAGGCCTGCGACCCGAGATACTGTCCAGCCCTCTCCCACATGTACACCACCCCCTATGGACAAGTCTCTTAGGGTAAAGAAAGTCAAGTCTGGGCATTGGAAAGGTGGTACTGATGGCGAAGGTACCATCCCTTGGTACCATGGCCTTTACCTTGGGAAAGAAAGGGGTAAGTGAGGGGTGGGGTTTTCACCAGGACAGTGGTTCAAACGAAACCCACCACGGTGTTGTTGCTCTTGTTTATAAGTCACTTCACACACTGGACCCTGTTTCATTAACCTCCTTCCTCCTCTCCCTTCCCAGTGTCAAATCTGAGTCAAGAATTGGAATATGGACAAGTATTTTTGTGCCCAAGAAACATTTCTGCCTTAGCCAAACTTTTCCTGTTTTGGGGAAATCTATGAACAGGAAAAAGGGCAGGCCATGCCTTTGACTGCGTCTAGATACACATTCTCTCATTCAGTCTCATTCAACGTGATACTGAATGGGCCCCCTACGAAGCACTTGCCCACTGTGCCAGGTGCCAAGGAAAAAAGATGAATGAGAAGTGATAGTTGTCTTGAGGAAATTCGCAGGCAATCCAGACATAAACAGAGCCTACAGTGAAGTATATTGCAAAGCTCTTCGTAGGTATGAAGGGATTCCATCAAAGGGCGTGAGTACCGATGGGGGAGGTGGGTGTTGCTGCGTGGTAAAAAGTCTACAAATTGCACACAGGCAAGAGCTCTGGACTTCATCAACCTAGAGACTGAAGAGTGTGGCGTTTCCTGGAGCCACAAGCCTGGAAGTGATCCCCAGAGATCACTGGCTTCAGTCCTCCAGAGATGTGGAAGATCTAATCTTAGCATCCATCGGGGGAGAGACTGGGAGTAATTAAGCACATTGCTCTCAACAATGCTCTCTCAACACCCTGAAACAAGGAAAGAGCAAGACTAGTCCAACCCTCATGTACCCATGAAAATAAAACCAAGACAGTCTGACTTTTTAATGAAGTCTTTCCATTATACTTAAGGAAAAGACAAGTTAACAGTTGCCCTTAACTTTGATTCTCCCTCCCAGTTACCACACTCGTGAGCAAACAGCTTTGTTGTTTTAATCCAAATTGTTTTTCAGGCAGACTGAGCTAACTGCAGGATGCCCAGATACCCAGCTGTTCTGACACCAAAGGTGTCACCTATACCGTAACACGTTATCCACTTTCTGTAATGTCTATTTAAAATAAACTAAACTAACCACAACTGGGTCTTCCTGCAATGTTTCAAAAGATTCCCCAGGACATGCTCCTCAAAGTAATTATAATTCCTTAGTTTCCCAAATTAAATAAAATCTGGAAGAAAATGAGTTTATTCCTTGTTTTAATAGCAAGATTTCTCTCTAATGATTAAAATAATAAATCAACTGAGCTTGAAAAGGAAAGGAAAGCTCTTCTTCAGGAAGTATGGTGTTCCTAGCGCTTACCGAGGCAGAATTTCACAGGAGGAAACCCGGACCGAGGACATGACGAAGATGAAGGGGAAGAGGGCCATATGGAGGCCTCCAGGCAAGTCACGTGTGTTGCTCACTGCATCAGGCCAACTCTAGGGAAAAGGCTGTGTAAGGAAACTGAGGCTTAGCCACGAAGGTGTTTGTACCAGAACACACAGCTAGAAAACGGAGGTGCTAAACACGGAACCCCAGTCTCTCTGCCTCTCTCCCCTACAGCAGCCTGCCTCTGCGTAATGTGAACTCCAAGGATCTGGGCAGAAAACACTTATCTCCATCAGAAGTCTTATAAACAAAAGGCACTTTTCAAGAATAAAAGTCACAGTTGTGAGCTGCGTTTTCCAGATTCCTTTTAACACCATCCTGTTTTCAGCATCCCTGTGTTTTGCCCTCTGCTAGGTTGGGGGTTGATAAAGAGATCTGTGAGTGAAGATGGCAATTTTCAAACCATCCTACTGGGTGTCTAATAAAATGCAAATCAAGACATGGGGAGAAGAGCAGTTCTCCGTCCCTCTCTTTGCAGATACGGTGCGATGGTGCCACTCGCAGGGATCAGGAGCGCCATGCTGGGCTGCATCTGCTCTTCCTGACAGCTCCCCGAAGAGCCCGGCCTCTTCCTTTCTGCAAGCCAGCAAGCTGTTCTTAGAGAATACAAAGAGAAACATGCTGCGGCGGAAAAAAAAAGTTTCTCTGACAAGCAAGAAAAATTCAAAATCTCCTGAAAAAAAAAAAAAGTTGTCATCTATGGTATCAAAACCCGAGAACTCGGGTTCTCAATTAAGAAAGGCCTTTCCAGTTAGGAAGAGGAAAAACTGCCAACTCACTGGGCACCCAGGCAGATGTGCCCGCGTGAGAGGGGTGGCTGGCTGGAAAAGGAGAGGCACCCTTTAGCACTGTTGGTGGGAGCGTAGACAGGCCCAGCCCCTCTGGAAAACAGTATGGAGGTTTCTCAAAAGGTTAAAAATGTATCTGCCATATAGCTCGGCAGTTCCACTCCTAGCTACTGATCTCAAGCATGCAAAGACACTAATTTGAAGAGAAACATGCACCCCCATATTCACTGAAGCATTATTTACAAGAATAGTCTATGGAAACAACCAAATACCCAAATGCAGATGAGTGGATCAGGAAGATATGATACAAATGAGACTAAGAATTTCCTTATCTAAATCTAAAATGTTTGATGGTTCTTCAATGGGTATGACTCATTCTTATCATCTGGTGGCAGGGGTGGTAGGATGTAGTAAAATGGGAAAAAAGAAAATCTCCTGTGTATCATACATTAATAGATATCTGCTAAGTGGGGCGCCATATCAGGCACTGGGGGACACAATAGAGCCCAGGAATTCCCACCCTTCGTGGAGATCACTTTACTATCACTTGCCTCCAGTTGCCCATACCCTCTGTTGTGTCTTTCCTAATGTCCCATCCTATAACATGACTTTCCCTCCTCTGTGCTCGTAAAACACGCATGCCCTTGTCACTCACCTTAGCCCAGTGACAGGTTACCTGATGTTGGTCACTGCTTCTTATCCAAACCTCATTTCCCTGAAAAAATTAAGTGATCCCTCCTGAAGACAAACACAATTTTCCAACATCCAAACTCTCCCCTAGCAACAATCAAAAGCAGAGAAATAGAGAGCAGGCACTCAATGGACATTCGCTGATTGACTTTGATGAGGTGGACAGGACTTGGATGAGCTGGGCTAGACCTCTTGGGAAGAATTGAATTTTACATTTACATTCTAATAAATGGGGAGGATCCTAACTCATATTGCATTCAGAGGGGGAAAAAAATCAATAGCCTGCACAAGCGAAATAGGGCAATTGTCATCGTGACTATTAGAATACCATAGGCATCAATCGATTGTCTGCATGCTTGTTATCCACTTTGTGGCCACACTGACACGCCTGTCCTCCCTCTGGCCTGGAGCCTTCTACTTGGCTGCAACACTGCTGGGTACTCAGGGAACACTAATTTAAACATCAGCTCAGAGCAAAATGTAATTAGGAAGACAAATCTGTTGCAAAGCTACCACACAATGTCCATTCAAACCAAACGACAACAGCATTATCATCTATTATTTTAGGTGCTCCGTGACTCCACTCACCTCAATAACCATGAGCAGTCATCAATTTTGTTTAAGAAATACTGTTTCTTATAAAAATATGGAACGATCCTTATACATTTAAACGTGCCATAACCTAAATGTAATTTTTGACCCAAAGATCCTGCTCAATTTCACCTATTTATCCAAGTGATGAAAACGTACGTTCACACAAAGACCTGTACACAAATGTGTAGTGGCTTTACCCGTAATCGCCCACAACTGAATGCAAATGTCCTTCAACTGGTCAATAGACAAATAAACCAAGGTAGGACCTATACAATGACATACCACTCAATGTTATTAAGGACAAACTGCTACCACCTGTTTCAACATAAGTGAAATACAGAGGTTTCATGTGAAGTGTAAGTAGTCAAGCACAGAAGTTTCTGTGTGATTTCATTAAAAAGTTAGAAAGTGTAGAATTTATAGAGAGAGAAAAATGGATAAGTGGGCGGTCAGAGGAAGAACAAAGAAACAAGAGGGGGTGGTTTCAGGTGATGGAACTGTTCCATTTCTTGACTATGACGTGTGGGATCCCTGGCCCTGCTTGTTCTCAGGGCTATTATCTCGGTGCCCAGAGTTCTTGCTGGTCGACTAAACATACAATCAGGTAGGAGGCCTCTCACCAAGGGCAAAAATCATGGTATGAGGAACATACCGGGAAACCGATATCTGCTGAAAACATCAGACAGATATTATGGCCAGGTTAGCAAGATCAGTTAAATTACCTTACTTGTGATGATTAATAGAAAGTTAGGTAAGAGAATAGAGATAATATACTTTGGTGGGAACAATGGAGCCCCCCAAGCGATAGCTCCTGGTCACTCCACCTTAGCTTGCATGAGATGATAACGCACCCGGATAGTGCACCCCGATATGCATCCTGATAACACATCCCCATGCACACGCATTCCCGATGTGCTTGTCCACCTTCTTTGAACCCGATTCTAAATAAATACAAGACTGCTCTTGGGTCCAGGCTGCACCTTCTCGGTGTAGCTCCTCTAGGCTTCTCATTGCTCCAACCCATCTGGGCCTTTGACTAGTCACTCTCTCATCCCACACGCTCCCAGTGTTCACTCTGCACGGCAGCATTAATGTACACATGGTTGGTATGCACTGCCATATATGGCAGTTATACAACTATAACTGCTTGTCAAAAATCATATACAGAAAAGGATGAGTTTTATCATGTAAATTAAACCTCAGTAAACCTGACTTAAAACAAGCTTACTGTTCTCTAAATCTATTGTTCCTTCCTTCCAAAGCGTCCCTGACATACTAGTCTGAAGTAAGGCACTCTCCTCCCCATGGTGTTTGATAAATGCTCTTTAGAATCACCGTAGGACAAATCCTTAACTTCCAACAATGTTACTATAGCTGTTCAAGTTACTCACTGAGATTCATCATTTAGCTTTTAGGAGGAATAATCCAAAGAGACTTCATTTTTAATGCATTTTTATTTTCACAACTTGAAAAAAATTTAATTCAGGATTTTTCATTTGCATCAGCATTGAATTTAATAAAGTAGCTTAAATTAGCAGAAGAATCACACACCTGTGCCAAATTTTCACATCAGCCACCTCAAAGACTGCATCAGGCAAGAATTCACATCCAAAAATGATCTTTCATATCATTATGCACACTGGCATAAAGGAAACATACCAAGTTAAAGGAAACAAAAAATAAAAATAAAATCAAAAAGGTAGCATTTATGGTTCTCCACTTACATCTGATTATGCAGCAACTCTCAGAAGACAAAAATGTATGTTGAGTTAGTGATGAATATGTATCAAACCCAACCCTAATTTTCCTTTGTTATGTTTAACCAATGGAAGGGTAGGTTGTTTTAGGCATTCATCAATATATCCCAAGCTCTGTGCATTAGAACACTTTGTGGGTGAAATTCCACCCAATAAACAATGATAAGCATCCATGAGATGCTAAGACCTATGCTAGAAAAGATGCGATAAATTGGGCCTCCCCTGGTGGTGCAGGCGGTTGAGTACCAGACTGCGAAGCTGTCCACAGCCTCTGCAGCACAGGTTCGATCCCAGCTGGCCAGCTAGGGTCCCACTTGTCGCAGCAGATCTCTCCTGTCTCGCCCGCTGCTCCCCTCAGCAGTGTATTTCGTCAGTCTGCCTGTTCTGCTCCCCACTCTGTCTCTGGTGAATCCGCTCACCCTCCCGTACATCTGGCCTGTACCCCGGTTCTTGTATAAAGAAATAAATAAAATCTTAAAAAGAAAAGTTGCGATACATAAAAATGAAGAAAGCTGTGCTCCCAAGATAAAAGAAATTGAATTTTAACAGAGAAGCAGCATGGACATGACCACAGGTGACACAGAGGAAGGTGCAATCGGTGTTATCAATGAGTTCACAACAGATAGATTAATTCTCCTGAAGAACTAAGAAGACTTCATGAAAGAAATGGCATTTGATCTGGGCAACGTCTCACAGTAGTAATGGGGGCAGGTGTTCCTCCGTGAGTGGGGGGGCAATCTAGACAGCAGGAGGGGCATGTGACTAAATAGTCAATGAGCTGGTGGATCTAAGTGTGAGGGCAGAAGGAGCGCAAGAGGTGGTGGAGACATGGATTCCAGCAAGTGGGTGTGAAAAACAGAGGCTCAGAGACCAGCTTTGTGAGCCGAGCACTTACCACACGTCCCGGGAGGCAAGGCAGTTAGGGGTCACGGGGAGCCAGTGCTCAGGAGGCAGGTGGCCCTCACCCCGCCCCAGCTGGCACCCTCAGAACTCAGACTTGTCCCCCATCATTAGTGTTTCTCCAACAGCCGTCCTTCCCTTTGCCAACACAACCTAGCTTGGTGTGCCCAGCTTTAGGAGATGAACTACTGGGGGTCTAAGACAGCAGTTTCCATAGTGTGGTCCCCAGATTCTTGGGGCCCCTGAAAGCCTTTCAGAAATCTTCAAGAAACAAACTATTTAACAAACTATTTACTAAGACATTATTTACTTTTCTCACTGTGGTGCAAAGGCAGTGGTGGGTAAAAAGGATCCCAGCTGGCCTTAGAAAGAATCAAGGCAGGCATCAAACTGCATCAGGGGTCATATACTTACCCCCCAAAAAGCCGGTTTCTGGGCCTCCCTGGTGGCGCAGGGGTTAAAGTGTCAGTGCTACCAAGCTATCGCCAGCCACTGCAGCATAATTTTGATCCCCGGCCAGGGAGCTACCCACATGGCACAGCAGACCTCTCCTGTCTTGCCCACTGCTCCCCTCAGCAGTGGATTTCAGTAGATCTGCCTGTTGTGCTCCCCACTCTGTCTCTGGTGAGTCCTCTCACCCCTAAACCTCTGATCTGGACCCCAATTCTTGTATGCATAAATAAATAAAATACATCTTTGAAAAAAAAAAAGCCAGCTTCACTTAAAAGTATCATTGGTGAAGCAATAACAAGCACTAGACACTTAGCACCGGCTTTTTGATTCTATTAGATCTTGATATTTGAGTGTCCACCTTTTGAATATCAAGGATGATGTACCAGAAAGTGCACATGGCACATTCTGGGGCATGGCCAAGGGCTCTGTCTCAGGAGAGGCAACTTGTGCAATTGCTTAGTTGAGACTGAACTAACCACTCCTTATTATGGAACATCATTTTTTACTTAAAAGAACAACTGAGAAGCCATGGTTATTCAGACTTAGGTATTTGGCAGATAATATGAACCTCACACTTCAAGGCAAACAACTGATAGTATTTGCTGCCAATGATAAAATATGGGCTTTCAAGTGAAAAATAGAATTTTGGGAAAACATATCCACCACTGAGATTTGACAACTTACCAATATGCAAAGGCTGTGATGAGATTGGTGGTGATGCTGATACATATGATTTTCTGTGTATTATATAATGATATGTAACAACATTTGGAAGATCTGTATAACTTAATGAACCATCATTTTCCAACTGGCCAGTGCATGATGTTTATAAAGTCATATCTGGATATGAAAGACCCTTCAAAGTACAAAAGAAACCAATAGATTTTAATGACATGGTTTCAAATTTCATGTTGCAATGAGTTTTTAAAACTGCTACTTGGGTAGAAGGTCAAAAAAGGAATATCCACAATTATTTGAAAATGCTATTAAAATAGCCTTGATTTTCCAACTGCAAATCTTTTGAGGCTGGGTTTTCTTCAAATATTTCAACAAAAGCATCATAACAGACTGAATAGAAGCAGACAGGAAAATCCAGATGTCTTCTAATAAAAAAGACATTAAAGAGATTTATAAAAAACAGAAAACAATATGGCTCTTCCTGCCAATAATTCTTGTTTTGAAAAAGTTTTGTTTTAATATTAATATGTATTTGAGTTCTTATTATATAACAAATTAATATTTTTAAATGAATCCATTTCAACTTCTAATGCAGTAAATATCAACAGATGCAATGTGCATAAGCAAAGCTTTCTACATGAATATTTTTTAAGATTTTACTTATTTATTTTTGTGTAGAACTGGGGTGCAGGTCAGAGGTGCAGGGGGTGAGAGGATTCACCAGAGACAGAGTGGGGAGCAGAACAGGTGGATCTACTGAAATACACTGCCGAGCGGAGCAGCGGGGAGACAGGAGAGGTCTGCTGGGCCATGTGGCTGGGAATTGAACTCAGGCTGCAGCATTTGAGACTTAACCTCTAAAACACCAGGGAGACCCCTACATTAATAGTTGTAAAGAGTTTTTAAGAGTGAAAACAAGCCATGAGTCCAAAAAGTTTGAGACCCACTCCTCCTAACGACCCCGTTTTCTTTGCCACACTTTCCCAGCTCCCCTGGAAGCTGAAGATGATGGCAAGACCTAGTTCTAACTCAGGATGAAAAATGGAGTCTTCTGGGTTTTCTGGACAGATTTTTCCTTCCTGAAAATGAGAGAACTATATAGAAAAAAGGCCCTTTGTATGTCTTCTTGTGTTCTCTGCTTTGAGTGTTTCTGTATGAGATGTGATGTTTGGGGTTACTGCAGCCGACTTGCAATACTTGATGACTCACTGAAGCTGCAGAGAAAAAGCATCAAAGACGACTAAGTCCTTTGGGGCATGCGTGAGTTCCGGTAAGTCTGCTTTGAAATTCTTATAAAGTAAGCAAGCAGTCACGACTATTACCAGTTTTAGCCATTTTCAGCCGGGTTACAAAAATATATCTTCCTAAAGACACTGGGAAAATTAAATGAGATAATACAAATAAGATATTTAAAATAGTGCTTGACTCATAGTAAGCACTCACTTGAAGGTGATGATTGTCATAGGTTTGTTGTGAAGACCAAGTAAGATAAAGCATTTCATCAAGGACATCCTGGCATAAACAAGTGCTTGTGAAAAGAGGTATTTATACATGAGGCTGCCTCAGCACACTTGCATTCATATCGTCTTGTTATTTTCTGGTTGAAATAGGTTAGATAACTAGGGAGCTTAACTGTTGTTATTATAGCAAGAAAGAAATCAATGTTTCTTGATGGCAAAACAGAACTTCTAAGGAACTCACACTAAATTTTATTTGCAGTTTTCATATTCCGAGAGGCAACAAGCTTTTAAACTTGCAATTATCTATAATTTCAGTGCACATGTAACTGCTCTCCCTCGATGACACTGTCATCTTGAGGAGCCATAGGCACTACGCTGACATCCATAGATGGATGCTAATCACAGGAAAATCTAGATTACAAACACTCTGAAATCTGAAATAATTATAAACGTATTTTTAAGCACCACAAAAGAATAGAGGTGGGAGAAAAATACAAAGGGCAGTACCCAGATTAATGTTAGTTCAGGTATCAACCGATCTCAGGTCCTGGAGTCAAGGACTATGGCTACCTCCCAAGGGCGATGTCTGTGTGTTAAGTTCATGTTGATAAAGTATGGAGAAAAACAGATTTAGCAGTCTCAATCCTCATTAGTCAGACTATGGCTAAAATGCTACACTCGGGGAATCTCTTCTTACAAAGGTATTTTACTAATGCAAGGGTATTCAGGGCCATAGTACTTTCACTTTCTCTTCTCCAGGCCCCGAATTATCGTGCAGATCTGCCAAGCCCTTCCCTTAGGGTTTTCCTCAGGACCAGCAGGTAAAGGTCCAACTCTATCTGACCATGACTTTACCTGAAATGGCTTGGGGAGCTGGCGCTGTCACTGACTAGCAACTAGGCCTGACTCCCTCTTTCATCTTTACATGATTTTGTGCTCAGTTTTAGAGGGTTCATTTAAACTCCCCTCCTGCCTAAAGTTCATCCAAAGACCCTCTAAGAGCCTGTCCATTGACCTGCCCAGGGGAGGTGCCCGACTCTCCGGTGCACCACACCCCAGGTAAACTGGGGTGAGCTGGCCATCACACTCCGAGGGGAAAGGCAAGAGACACTGGTCAGTCTGTTTGACAGAAGTCCCTGCAAATGAGAGAGGGACTAGGGTTAATTACCAGGTAAGAGGTAGGAGGATTAAGATTCTGAGACCAAGAGTGAGGAAGAGAAAGTCTCAGGGGGGCCACCAGGAGAGCAGGGCTGAGAATCAGGCCTTGGGAGGGCATCACCAGGCATGTCAGGCTGGAGGGAAGACCTTAGAGCTACATGTACTCAGGTCTGGGACTCAAACCTACCACCCACAATTCCTGAGCATGTAACCTAATTGGTATGAGCTGCAGTTATCCCATCTATAAAATGGAAATAATATTACAGGGTTTTTCTAAGGACTTAGCAGATGCACTCTATGGAATCATTAGGTATTATATATTTTTTACTCTTATTAATGTTATTATCATTATTGTTATTAGTATTTTCTGTGAAAGATACTTATAGGGACTAATGATGGTCAATCTGGAAAAGTAGTAGATGAGGCTGGTTTGTGATACTTTTCTTTACATAAATGTTGGGCTACCCCACACAGACAGGACTCACCTTTCCTGATTAAAATAAAAACACTAGACACCCATGTAAACAAAGTTCTCCAGCAGTTCCTAATGCGCTGTCACATCTATATGACCTCTAGGAACAAAACCAAAAGCAGGAGCTAAAAGAAGGGAGACTTAAGTAACAAAGGAAAATGACTTTCTAAAACAAAGCACTATCTTGAAACCCAGAGAACTTTCCAACCTGGTATGTGGCAGCCAAAGCCAGCCCACACCTGGGACACTAGAGAGGGTCAGACTAGCCCAAGAGAGCAACTGACATTATTTAGCAAGTTTAGAGTAACAGTCAACAGTATAGGGAGTGGACCTTGTTTCCAATCTTGGACCCCTCACTGAAAAGCTGGGTAACACTGGACAAAACACTTAACCTCTCTGAATCTCAACTAATAAAAGCTGAAGTCAGTATCTGCAGCAACCTCACAGAAAAATGTAGAACAACTGGCAAAATAAAAGGACCTAAAGCAGTTAGTAGGGTATCTAGCATGCACTGCACATCAGTAAATAATAGCTATTTTTAGGTAACAACAACTGGTGAAAATTTGTGCTATTTTAAATGCATAAATATTTTATTGTTTGTTAATCTTTGAAAATTATTGAAATGTTAGCAAATATATTAGTAAACAGTTAACCAAACATCAGTTAAACAAAAATTTAATTACATGGCTCCTTCATTTCCTGTCCATTGGTCAAAAAATATATTAAAAGGAGCAGAGAAGTGTACTGAACGGTGTCAACCCACAAAATATCGTCCGTCTATACACTGTGTCACTGCTTCCCCCAAGATAGTCACCTATGATGTATAGTAACACACAGTACTTAATGGATCAAGAGATTTGATATGGGCTTTTAGTAATAAATCCATGGTCCAAGAAGGGAGAATTTCCTTAGAACCTTTTCTCCCCAAAGAGCTATTAATAAAAAATAACTCAGAGGATATATTTCTACTAAACCAAGATTCCTGGGATGTAAACCCTTACTCGAGTCATGCTGAGCCCTTTATCCCCACTGAAAAAAGTCCAAAATGATTGATGAATCCTGCCAAAAGGCTGTCACACATTTTGCCTTGCACCATTATGTACATTTCATCCATAGTAAACTTTAATGTGGATATCTTTCAAGTTCTACCTGGAAATGGGCGAGTGTAAAGGAAACCTTTCAATTTAATAGCCATGCAATTTGAGGCCCCATTCTGTATCAAGTCAGGTCACTTAGGGTAATGGTGAGAGACCTCCACCTCTCATCACGGCTGATCCACCCACGAAAGCCAAGCGAAAGGAGACCAGACCTAGGCTCCAGTGTAGAAAGCCTGGAAAGCTTGCATCAACAGACATTTCCCCTGATTGATGGTTAATTTGGAAGCAGAGCCTTACATAACGAGGCGGACATTCAAAGGAAGAGGTGAACTCAACTGAACGAAAGTTACAGCTAGTAATTACTTCACAGCTTGCACTGAATATAATTGGACAGGTGAAGCTTAATATATCTATCGGCAGCCAGCTATTCCGACAGAAATGGCATCTCGTTCTGATTCTGGAGGACTTTCGAGTTTATTTCAAATGGCTCATGCAGATGAAAAATATCTTAAAAGAAGGGGGAAAATAGGTACTACAGGTAGTGTGAATTCAGACCTCTCAGATCTCGACAACCCAGATCAACAGATTTTTGGTGCACTGGACATTTTAACTTTAAAAAAAAGAAAAAAAAACACCTTTTTTTTTCCTTTAGAGGAATATGCACATACACATTTAAAGTTTATTCAGATTAGCACTAAAACTAAAAACATGCTTGTGACAGTTACTGAGAAGTCAAATCTTAGCAAGAACCTTGTCCTAGTTCACCTTGACACATTTTTAAGAAGCAGGTCAAGTACTGCTGCCCCTACTATTTAAACAGCTAATCTTTGGGAGGACTGTGACAGGTACAGGTGTTGTTAATTGAGCTCACCTTGAGTAATTCACTCGCTGCCTGAATTGGGAGGTGTGACAGGGACAATTTCTATTTCCTCTATCAAGCGTTTTGAGATGCAGCCTCAGCCACGGAAGAGGCTACTAATACCTACGTTTCCAGAAGCAAGATCTGGTCACCACGGTGGCCTCTCTTTTTCTCAGATTTGAATGTACAGTTGACTCCTTGGCCAAAAATCTATCGCTCCTTAGCCAGACAGGACTCCCTGGAAAATCCACTTGGAAATTATTTTTGTTCTTTCAGAATCTACACATAACCAAGGGTAAGATTTCCTTCACAAGATCAAGGTCTAGAATAATTAGAAGAAAGGCATGGCTATATTTTGCCACTTTTTAAAAATAACACTGAACAAACCAATTCAAGAACTTGCCCGGGGTTAAAATTATCCTCCTTGTGTACATCAACTATTCCCTTTGCACTATTACTTGGCCAAGGGAAACATATCTTTTCTTCTTTCCATGGAAAACTATCCTTAAGAGCAATAAAAAGCTCATCCTCTGTGAATTCAGGAAAGGCTGGAGCCTTTGGGGAGGCGGGAAGCAGCTGTGGAAGTCAGAAATGTCATTTGGAGAACGAGTCATTCGTTCTGCCCAGCTCTGTAATCTCCACAGTTAAAGGGGCAAGGCATGCTTTGCCCCCTGATAAAACGTGAAATGAATTCTTACATTTATAAATAAATGATCTGACTCTAATTGGCATTTCTATGCCCTCTCTGGGTAGTAGCTTTCTTGTTAACAAGCTACAGAACTTGACACTGGTGATATAGGAGCCTCAGAAGAGAAATTGCAAGTCTATTTCTAACCTCTTTATTTAGTAATAGAAGCTGAAAACTTTCTTCTCATATCTGCACCACTGGACTGACAGAAAAGTTAACAATGAAAGTTTGTGAGCACAGCTAAAGCAAAAAATAAGAACCAAAACATTCTCAAGCAAGGAAAAAGTGGATTTTCAAAGGACTCACGTCTTTGGAGTAGTGACATCCAGGAGTTGGGTAGGAAATACACAAGATGAGCCTGGAGCATTTGATAAAGTAAGTATCAAAAACCAAAAAACCTGCTCAAGACAAAAAAAACCACAACAAAGTAGGCTTTTCAAAGGGCCATAAGCACCAACTTAAAGAGCTCTCCGTGGCCAATGCTGGAACAATCTGGCCAGCAACATAAATAACATTAAATGTAACTGAAAACTTAAAATGATTCATGTGTCCATAATGATAGAACTGGTTGAGCGAATCAATGGAGAAGAGATTCTTCTTCAGAAGAATTCCAAATAATTTATGTGATTACTGGCTCTCAAGAAGATGACCCACCACTACCTACTCCTTAAGTGTGGGTTGTGCCTTTTAACTTCCTTCCAAAGAGTAAGAAGGAGAAACATAGTAACTTTATGGTGGAGACACGTGACCAATGGCACTTCAGCCGGGTGACCAGGACATCAGGTAAGCTGTCAGTGTAAACCCTTGGCACTACGTGGAGAAATGGCACTGACCTCTGTGGTCTTCCTCCCCCTGCTCAAATCACAGTAAAAACGCCACCAACAGTGGGAAATTCTACAAAATGTTTGACCAGTGCTCCCCCCTCTAAAACAAGGACAGTCTGAGAAAGTGTCACAGTCGTGAGGACCCTAAAGAGACATGAAAATGAAACGCAATGTGGTATCCTAGATGAAATGCTACAACAGAGAAAGGACATTAGGTAAAACTATGAAAATGTAAATAAAGTATGAGTTTTAGTTAATAATAGTGTGCCAATATCAGCTCATTAATTGTAACAAATGTGCCACACTAACACGAGACATGCAGGGATTCTGGGTACTAGAGGACTGTCTTCCCAATTGTGTATAAAACTGAAACTTCTAAAACATAAAGTCAATTGTAAAACAGGACGCATAGAGAGATATGTAAACAATAATATTTAAGACTAATGTAGGTGACCATCCACAAAATGGAGAGTAAGACCAACCAAGGGTTTTCACTCCTTTCGATGCCTGAACTGCATCCTTGAAAGTCAATGCAGTTGTTGTAAAAGAAAATGATTTTGCAACTGCATCAAAAAGAGTAAAATACTAAGGCAAAAATTCAACTATGGAGGCAAAAGACCTGTACATTTGGCAAAGATTTTCTGGCTCTGACACAAAGAGCAAGGCAAAATGAAAGAACTAAATAAGTGGCAGGACATCATACTAGCAGGTGTCTGCACAGCAAATGGAAAGGCAGCCTACTAAGTGAGGGAAAATATTTGCAAGTCATGTATATAAGGCACTAATATCCACATTATATAAAGAACTCACATAGCTCAATAACAAGAACAATCTCATTAAAAAATGAGAAGATATGACTATACGTTTTTCCAAAGAAGACATATTCGTGGCCAATAAGCACATAAAAAGATGGGCAATATCACTCATCATCAGGGAGATGCAGATGAGAACTGCAGTGAGTTATTACTTCACACCTGTTAGAATGGCTGTTATCAAATCAAAAGACAAATAACTGGTGTGTTATGGAGACAAAAAGGGAACCTTTGTGCACTGTTGGTGGGACTATAATTGGATATAACCAGTGTGTCAACAGTAAGGAGATTGCTCAAAAAATTAAAACTAGACCTACCATATGATTCAGCAATTCCACTTCTAGGTTTTTCTCTAAAGAAAACAACATAATTTTAAAAGGATGTGTCCCCATGTTCGATGCAGCATTATTCACAACAGCCAAGATATGGAAATAACCTACGTGTCAATAGACAGATGAATGGATAGAGAAATTGTAGTGTGTGTACTATGGAATACTCTTCGCCCATAAAAATTAAAATCTTGCCATTTCCAACAACATGGATGGACCTTGAGGGCATTACGCTAAACAAAGTGAAGCAGACAGAGAAAGACAAATACTCTTTGATTTCACTTATACACAGAATCTAAAAACAAAACAACTACAAATAAAACTAAGGTCATCAAAACAAAGGAGTAAGGTACAGATACGATTGCCAGGGGTAGGGGTTAGACAGGTGGTCCTGGGCTTTTGTTTTTGGGGAGGGTTTTAATTACTGTTTCAATTGCAGTGCTTGTAATTGGCCTGTTTAGGTGTTCTATTTCTTCTTTATCTAGCTTTGGATGATCACAGAGTTCTAGGAATTTGTCCATGTCTTCTAGATTGTTCAACTTGCTTGCATATAAAGATTTGTAGTAACCTTTAATTATTCTTCTGATTTCTGCTGAGTCTGTTGTAATCTTTCCTCTCTTGTTTGTGATCCTATTTAGTTGTTATTTCTCCCATTTTTTCTTTGTGAACCTGAATAGAAGTTTGTCTATTTTGTTTATTTTTTTGAAGCGCCAACATTTGGGTTTTTTTTTTAAACTTTTGGGTTTTTTAAAGATTTTTATTTCAATTACTTCTCCTTGGATTTTTTATTATTTCCTTTCTTCTACTGGCTTTTAGGGTGTTTCTAGTTCTTTGAGGTGGGAGATTAGGTTATTTCTCGATTTCTTTCTTGTTTCTTGAAATTAGCCGGTATTGCTACATATTTTCCTCTTATTACTGCTTTTGTTGCATCCCATATATTCTGGAAAGCTGTGGCCTCTTTGTTCATATCAAAAGTATTTGTTAATTTATTCTTTGATCTCATTAATCCAATGGTCTTCCAGGAGTGTGGGATTCAATCTCCATGACGTGGGAGCGTTCCTTGCTTTCTTTTCATGGTTTATTTCAAGGTTGATGCCTTTACGATGAGAGAAGATAGCTGTTGATGTTTGTCTTGTGGCTCAATAGGTAATCAATCCTGGAGAATGAGCCATGTGCACTTGATATAAATGTGCACTCGGATTTCTTGGGGTGCAGTGTCCCTTAGATGTCTGTTAAACCCATGAGGTCTAGGTCTTTACTTAGGGCTCTACTGTCCTTGTTTATTTTTTTGTCTTGTTGATCTACACATTGTTGAGAGTGGGGTATGCAAGTCTCCTGCTACATATGCATTTTCCCTAATGTCTGTTTTCAGAGATGATATTGTCTGATATATTTTGGTGCGCCCTCATTTGGTGAGTAGGCTGATGAGTATTACATCTTCTTGAACTATTGTCCCCTTAATCATAATGTAGTGACCATCTATATCTCTTTTTACCTTTTTTAGTTTGAAGTCTATTTTATACAAGTATAGATGTTCCTGCCTTCTTTTTTGATCCATTTGCTTGTAGGATTGTTTTCCAATCTTCTACTTTCAGTCTGTTTATCTTTTGTAGTTCATTAATTATGTTTCTCATATAATTCTTTTCCTTTTCATCTTTTTTTTGTGTTTTTTAATCATGGCAATTCTAAATCCTCTATCTGTCAGACAAAGAAGCTCTTCCATGTCATTGCTGTTGAGTTCTGGGGGTTGATTTTCTTTTTGTGGACTGTCCTTCCCCAGAGGGTTTGCTTGGTTATTCATATTTTTCCTTCTCCCTGTTGTTTGTTTTCGAATTCGTTCTCTACACTGGGCCACTGTGCCACTGGCACTGGTGGGCATAACTTTGAGGTGCTCCTATTGGGATGTTGGGGACTGGTGGCTAGACCGAGCCTGGCACTGCCACACCGGGCATCACAAGGACAGTGATGCTGTGGATGGCTGCTGTCCCTGAGGATCACCGAGTCTCTGTATGCTGCTGGTCTCATCCCCTACATGCACGTCTTAACCTTTGTTTGCAGAGTCCGCCCTCTGCCTCCACTCAGTTCTAGAAGGAGGCCATGGGGTCTCAAGCCTCTACCAGCCTTGCAGACAGGACTGGGCTTTCCTGGGACCCACTGTTCACCTTGATCGACTCCAAACTTTTTAATGCACACACACCTCCCCAGCTCCAGGTTCTCTTGATTTCTTTTCCCCTTCATCTCCAGGCAAACTTGCATGTTCTGGGATACTGTTTCTTGGATATAATGTGTGAGATCTTTTGCTCTCTCTGTTGGCAACCTGAGGAGAGAAACTGTCTCTGCAGCAAACTGTGAGAAGAAAAAAGGGTCTTTTAAATTCAAAATTCATCTCCCTTAATTTTGCAGATAAAGAAAGGGAAGTTAGATGTAGTCAGAAGGCCAACATGGCCAGGAAATGGAATCCGAAAACCAAGTGTTTCCAATTCAGGGTCCCTTCTGTCATCTCCACAGCAGCCACTATAATGTCGTAAAAACCACAGATTTTAGAAAAAGCTTCCTCACTCTGATATTCCACATAAATATCTATCTATGGACCATTTAGGGAGTCCATCGCCTAGGAAGACCTCCAGGGAAACATCAATTTACCTAGAGATTCAAGAATTACTTAGTTGACAGCCTAGAGAAATCTGACTCTTTTCTGCCTTTATCAAAGCAGAAGGGGGTTAGTAGGAGAACAAAAGATAAAAGGAAGATAGAATATTTGCAGTCTATGAGAAAGATATCTTGGATTTTTTTTAAATTAAAAAATGTTGTAACATCTTATTCATGGTGAAAGTTCTTTTCCCTGTGATTACCTGTAATCCAATTATTTCAGCATATTTACAGCAGTAAGCAAATGTATCACCTAACGAGAAGAAATGCTGTGACACACTTAGAAAAATATTACCCTGAGATGCTTTAATCAATTACAGTGTTGATGGCTGGTACAGTTGGCAGGGCCCTGGCACCTCAGACCTCCTGGCCCCTGTTAATACCTGATGCTATTTTATCTAGAAATCTAATTTGGATTTGTCAGCAATTAAAATGCATGAAACTTGGTCCACTATTAACCCCAGGCTCCCCTTATGGATCCCAAATCTCTTGTGAAAAGTTCTCCATTGCAACCAAATGTCAATAACCACTTGGCATAGTGAGGTGCGGATAAATTCACTAATAGGAAAAGAGGTATAATACTTTGCAATCCACTTTAGAGATGGAGGTACAGAAAGAATTGTAAGCAAATAGCTGTTTAATGAGCACCCGGCAAAAGTGGCCTTACCACTTTCTCAAAGAAAATGGACATAGTAAAGGAAATGAGTAATTAATGCAGACCATATCTAAATTATATGTTTTACAGTGATATCTGTGAATACAGTGAAGTAAAATTAAAAGATACAAATCATAAAGCATGTTAAAAACAAAAGACGAAAGGAAGACTGAAAGGAAATACATCTTTTCTATTTTCAACTTCCCCACGAGAAAAAACAAAATCTTTAAAGTATTTTTTAAACCCTAAATCATATAGTGTTATAAATCAATGTTAGCTCATGAAAAAATTAAACAGAATGCAATTTAAAAATTGAAAATTAGAAAAATAAAAATGAAAGTCAGAAAAAGACAGGAAATAGCTGAATTTTAAGTGATCCCAGCCTCCAGTGTCCATTTCTTTTTTGTATGAACTGGCAGGATCTTGCCCTACTGCCTCCTCCTACACATCACTCTGTTGGTTAAGAACAGATAATCTGTCATGAGACTGGTAACACTTGAGATGATGTACATCTATTCCTTGTGTCCTATCAGGAGTCTCACATGGAAAATACAGCTGTTGCTTCACTTTCTGCTTCCACCAGACTGCCATGTGGCTTTGCTTAGGTCTTTTCCCCCCAGCACTTACCGCATGAGTGATACCCATGATGGAGCCTATAAATTTATGCAACAAATAAAGGAAATGCTTCCTCGCAAAGCTTTAAGAGGCAATATTAATTAAATACATCTTTTCACATGGGATCATATAATATCTATTGCTGAAGTAATTAAAAACAAAGACATAAACTCATTAGATGTGTACTGTAAAGACAAAAATGCTCAGGAGTTATTGACTGTCCACATATTACTACCTCCAGCCATTTAGAGAAAATGCAATCAGCTAAGATGTGCTGTGGCAGAGGTTTGAGAGATAACAAAAATATGTCCCTTTATTCTATGAGGAAATTCATTATGTAGCCCACTCAGGAAGTTCTCTAATTTAAGAAACCATTTTATTTGTAAGCTAAATGATTATGTCTGACATCCCCAGTCTCATTGAGTTTTTCACAAATCTTCAAATCCATTTCTTCATCATCACTTTTGTTTCAAGGACTAAACTACCAAGACATTTACATTTCAGGCAGATCTACAATGTATAGCCCTGTACCTACTTACCAAATTCATCTTAGGTGACAACCTTAGGAAGATATTCAGAAATCAAGACAGGACCTATACTGGATATGCAACTAAGATGCATTTCCCTATCATGTCTGAGCAATGGAAACATCCTCTTCGTATCACATCAAAGTTCACCTCTAATTCTAAGTCTGCAGAGAGTAGTAGTGTGACCAGTCCAAATATTTTTGGGTTATGAGAGTAAAGTGTATTTTTTTTTCAGATTTATTTATTTATGCATAGGAAAGCTGCGATGCAGGCCAGAGATCTGGGTGGTGAGAGGATTCACCAGAGACAGAGTGGGGAGCAGAACAGGCAGATCTACTGAAATACACTGCTGAGGGGAGCAGCGGGCAAGACAGAGGTCTGCTGCACCATGTGGGTCACCTCCCTGACCCGGGATCGAACTTGTGCTACAGTGGCTGCGGATAGCTTCATAGCGCTGTGTCTTAACCCCGTGCACCACCAGGGAGGCCCCGAGAGTAAAGTATCTTGAAGCTTTCATCTACTATGTTTTAGTTCTTTTCACCCTATGAAAAGGTATCATTGCTTTTATCAAAACAATAATGATAGTAACACTGGATTTCTAGAAGAGTCTACAGAGCTTCCAAAGCAATGAATTTGAACAATTTTTAGGCTTCTGGGTTGGTGCACAAACTGCAGGGCCTTAGTCTGGAACCCCAGGGAGAAGGGATATCAGCAGTGCCACAAGCACAAGCCAACAACCCCCTCCCCAACTCTCAACAGTGACTGAGTCCCTCCAGGCCCCTTCCCACTCCAGACTCAACAGTTGTAGATGAGCTTTCCCTGATGCGTGATGTATCGAACCCCAGAAAGGACAAAAACCTAAATCGTATAAAGCCAGGAAAAGCTAAAAACAAACAAAACAAAGAAACAAAAATAAATACAGTGCCACCTGCTGCAAAAACTAGAAGTTCTGCAAACCTCAAAGTTATTCTTAAGGACACTTGAAACAACAGCAAACTCTAGCAAATGGGCAGTCATCAAGGAAATCTGTCACCACAAGGAGAGAACAACCTTCTAGAATCCAACCACAAAGACAAGAAAGATCTTTCTTCCTGCCTGATACAGAGTTCAAAATTGCCATGATAAAGAAATTAAAAGAAATGAAAGAAAACACAGAAAAGCCAATCAAAGATACACAAAAGAAAACTCAGAAAAACAAATGACTACCCTGAGAAATAATGAGCCAAAGGTAGAAATTAAAACTTTAAGAAGATAATGGAGATACAAAGTGTAAAAAAGATCATTAGAGATGATAAAAGAAAAAATTCTGGAAAATGCTATAGAAGCAGAATAGACCAAATGGAAGATGACATCAGTGACCTCAAAGATAGTAATTTACACAGAATTCAGGTGGAAGAACAAAGAAAAATATTAAGGGAAAAAAATTAAATACTTTGAGAACTGTCAGATTCCATTAGGAAAGGCAACATAAGAATAATGGGTATTCCAGAAGTGAAAGAAAGAGAGTAAGAAACAGAGAAATTATTCAAAGAAATAATAGAAGTAAACTTCCCAAACCTGGGCAAGGAACTAGATATAAAAGTCCCTGAAGCTAAAAGAATACTTGGTTATCTAAATACAATGAGTCCCACACCAAGACGCACAGGCATGAAAATCCCAAGGTTCAAAACAAAGAAAAAATATTGAAGATGGCTGGGGGAAGAGGGTGGAAGGTGAAAGGCAGGTAATCAACAAAGCTACCCGCTTCAGGCTAACATCTGACTTCTCGAAGGAAACCAGACAAGCAACGAGAGAACCGAATGATATATTCAAAACATTTAAACAAAAAATTGCTAGTCAAGAATACAAAGATCACAAATACAAGATCACAAAGTTCTTGGCGCACACAGGAGACGCTCAATATATCACGGTCACCATTACAATTATCATGATTTTTGTCCTTATTGCTATGACTGAAAAAAAGCACATTCCTTATACTAAAATCAATACTAACACATATACTCCACTCAACACTACATCAGCTCCATTAAAGAGCCATTTATAAAATGTGCCCTCAACACTGGGTACCATCAAATGATGTTCCAAATGGACACATAACATTCATCTGTCCCTAATGGAAACTTCCTTATCCCAGCGTAGGCTGCAATCTAGACTACTAAGGAATTTAATGTCCAATTGTCAGTGGGTCCTAATAAACACAGAGCTTTTACGGAGTCCAGCTGCCTAAACTCAACAGCAAAGGTGGAATGTGACCCAAGTCAGAGTTATCAAGCCAAGAGCAATTTATTTCAGGCTGTTTCATAAAACATCAATAAGCCTTGAATTTCAACTGGTCTCAACTTTGCGCCCATGGCCCTCTGAATTATTGGCAGTCCTCATTAACCCGGCAATTGTCTAGTGATAATTACCATCTTTTCTTAGGCAACAGATCTGATCCCTAAGCCCCGATTCACTAAGAAACCTAAAGAGATAGCAAAACAGTCACATCGCAGCCAAAAACTCTTATCTGTAGCAAACATCCTTCAATTAAACCCTCTTATTCCTCAGAAGGGACACATGTCAATTTTAAACAAGAATTAACCTCTGAATTCCAGTTTTCCTTTTGAAGCTTAAGGTTAAAAAACATACTAGAAACTGATAAATGAAGTTCCTAGGAACCACTGCATGTGGGTCATGGAAAGCTTCAAAACACCCCCAGAAATGCACAGATAAGTCTTCTGATGAAATACTTCCAATTCTTCAAAGACATTTTTAACTCACACAAATGTTTATCCCAAAGAGCTTTCAGCGCTGTCGGCACACACTTGGCATGTCTGTAATGCAGTCTGCATCAAGCTCAACTCCAAAATCTGGGCAGTTTTCAGAGAATGCACCCAGGAACTGTATTGTCTGCATTATGCACAATGCTGGAAGCAAGATCAATAGCTGCAGTTCAACAGCGAAGCCCCAAAGCCCAGCAAGGAGCCATTTTTGACACAGTGAGTTTAGCAAGAATGATGTGCTCCTTCGCAGAACCCAAAGGGTGGCTTTCTTAGGCGAACAAAGACGATAATGAAGTAGCAGCTTTGGGCTTAGGATACCACCTGGGAGCCATCTCCCTGGGCAAGAGTTCTGTGCAGAGACAGTGTTCAAGAGGAGAAAAATCACAATGGAATCACCTCATAAACAGGATGGTCGTGGCAGAAAAGCCTTCGTGATGGAGCCTCCAACCTCAGGAAGGGCCCTTCCCTTCTGCTGGCCGCCTGAAGACCACCAGGTATCACACTAACTGAAGCCCTGGTCCTGCTCCCGGGAAGGCAAGACCTGTAGCGTTCTTCTTGGGAACAAGAACAAGGAAAGACCACGGTGGATGGATGAGACCTGGCCAGGTAGGCTATGGTCAAAGTCACTTGTTAACCACTGGGTGTGTCCACAGGGGATCTAGAAAACCTAAGCGAGGCTGGTCACTGAGAAAAACATCACTGGAAGCAGAGGACACGGTGAATCCCTCTGACAGGTGATGGCGCCATTTTAACCATACTTGGAAGTATTTTTTTTTAAAAAGATTTATCTATTTTATTTATACAAGCACTGGGTACAGTCAGAAGCGCAGGAGGGTGAGAGGACTCACCAGAGACAGAGCGGGAAACAGAACAGGCAGACCGACGAAGTACACTGCTGAGGGGAGTAGCGGGCGCGGCAGGAGAGGTCTGCTGTGCCATGTGGGACCCTCCCAAGTGGCCAGGGATCGAACCAGTGCTGCAGAGGCTGCAGGCAACTTCGCAGCCCAGCGCCCAACCACTGCACCACCAGGGGAGGCCCTGGGAGTATTTCTTTAAGTGGAATTAAAACAAAGTGAGAATAACCTAAGATCATGCTCATCAGCAGAAACGACTGAAAAGTGAGAGGACGAAGTGGCAGAGAAGGCTGACCCAGCCTGGAACAAAGCAGGTAACTATATTTTTGAATTGTTTTCATGGTATGTACAAGAAAGAAGGAAGGAGGCAGGGAGGGAGGAAAAACACATAAGCAAACAAATAAACATTCAAAGTCATCACTTTGAATTTCAGACCCAAGACTCCAAGTAGCAAATTCATTCCATAAATAATAGACTGTCGCTATTCTCTACTCCAAAGGAATCAAGAATCTGCAAGCAGGAGAATGAGAAATAAATACCAGGCAATACAATATCACAGAGAAAAATGGATAACAGAGCCAGCTGGACGAATTCAACGACTATAGTGCCGAGAAGAGAGAAAATTGCAAAAGACGTAGTATAAAATTTTTAAATATCCCAATAATAGTTTATTTAGCTTAGGAATACATGTTTGAAGTTAGAAGATAACTCAAATATATAAAAATGACAAATTCTAAATTTGACATTAATAGCATTAATGCCACTGCGGCAGCAGGTAACTGGGAACCTCTTAAAAAAAGAGGGAGGGGCATAGAGGGAACTTTTAAGTGCTACTAAAATTCTTTTTCTTAAGCTCAGAAGTCAGCATAAGGACCTTTATTACAGTATCCTTCGAATGTTTTTGTTATGTCCAAAATATGTATTTTTTTTTTTGTAGGAAGGAAAGAAAAACCAAGCTCTCATCTTCCACTACTTGGTATGAGGGATTGAAATTCCCAAGCTTAACTAGGAAACTACAAGGCTGATATTCCAGTTGCTATGTCCCTAGGAAAAAAGCCCTCTCTGGCATTCTGAACGCTTTATTAATTTCTGTCTGTGCCGAGTGATACTGAGTAGCTCAAACTGCAAAGATTTATATCAACACTCACTGGCCAAGGGGGTGCAGGTTGGAAAGGCTGGCAGAATACTCGAAAGAATAAATTCTAACTTTTGTCTTAGAGGTGCTTGATGGGTTACTACCTGGCACATTAATGACAAGACCAGAAAATGAAAGAGAACTATGTCAACGTGATTTTGCTGGGAGAGCGGCAGCGCCAGTAACAAAATGCTTCCAGGCGATCAATCAGTGACCGCACTCTTCTAACCTCGTGGACGACACGTGGACCAACAACTCGACTAAGAACTCGCGGTCAGCCTGGACGTACTATTATCACCGGACTTTATAGACTCAGGAAGACAAAGAAAGCTGATTTTCCCAGACCGCCCCTTTTCCTCTTCCAGGTGGGGGTCCAGGGAGCAGGTTCCCAGTTACCTGTTGCTGCAATGTGTACTGGGGGCCACCGCCACACCCCCCCAATGCGCCCCATCTCATCTGAAATGAGCGCTAAGCCAGTGGTGACACTGGGAAGCTTGCTGCTGCCCCCATCATTTGCAGGGCCTGGCTCAGGAAGCCAAGGCCTTTATCAAATACCACAGATGACAAGAGCGCACACCCCTAAGATGTTCACTCTCCTGCCCAGGCAGGGAAATTGAGCCCCAGCATAAGGGATGCACTGGGGTGTCACGCAGGCTCAGGTCCCCACCTCCACCTGCTCCTTGAGTTGGAGAGAAGGTGTCTACACACCACAGACAAAGCAGGGCCTGCAGTACCACCTTCCAACCATCTATACCCACCCCCAGCCCGGGAAGATAAGGGCCCTGTCCTTGCTCTGCTCGTATTCCCAGACTAGAGGGGCAAACCACACGCCTGTTAGACGCTTGCGCTGGAAACTTCACTGTCAAGAAATAATCGGTGAGGCTGAGACACCTCATGCTTATCTTTCTTTTCATAAATAAAGCTGTAAAGCTCACCCGGAACTGTCCACTGCTGGCCACATTTGCTTCAAGCCTCCTGGAATGGCCAGCCCGGAGCCTTCTCTTGTCTTGCCTCCTCTCACCTCTCCCCGCCCTTCCTCCTGCCGAGCCCCCCCCTTTCATGCATTCTCCATGAAACTGTTCGCTTCCCTCCACTGCCCCAAGCAGTAAACAGAAAAGCCAGTGGTAGTAAATGCAACTAGAAATCATACACAGCCCGTCGATCCTGTCATTGCTTGTTTCTCTGCCTCCGTGATAGGATGACACTCAAGGAGGCCTGAGGCCTTCCTGTCCACCCCTGCAGTACGACCATCCAGTTTTTGAATGGCTGAATGTGTGAGTAACGCAATAAGTAAATGAGAAATGTATAAGGATAAGCCAAGCTGAGTTAGGGGTAAAAGAATCCCCGAAAGGGAAGGCAACCCAGAGCTCCCCGAGAGTCAGGCTAAAACACTGAAAACATCATGGACCCAGACTCTGAAGTCAGACCTCCTGAATTTTATTTGGGCTCTTGAGCTTACCAACTGTGTGGCTTGCGGCAAGCTTCTTATATCTATTTTGCCTCAGTTTCCTCTAATTAAAAAAGTCTTAATACAGTAGTTTACTCAGAGGTTCTAGCACAATTACATGAGTTTGCACAGGTGAGCTCACTGGAAGGGTCACCTTCACAAGGAAGCACTGGCCATAGCTTTGTCTGTGACCTCAGCGCCATCCTGCTCTAATTCCTGGAGACTGTGAATGTTGAGCCCACACCACACCCTCTCTCAGACCAGGTCTGCGCTTGAGAAGTCGTCGAGGCCGACTGTCAAGGTCAATCTTGGCCTTAAGGACAGAGCAGCAGCTCGGCGCATGCCCACCATGCTGGTGCTTTGGCAGCTGGGAGCAGGAGGAGAGATGTTACAGGAGCAGGGCAAGCCCCGTCACAATCACGTGACATCATACGTGGAGACAAAAAGGGAATCTGCTCACGGGCCATGACTACACAAAGGAACGAAATGCTGCATGATTTTTCTCTTCAGCTGGCTCATGTTGTCTTCAGGCAATTCTGAGCAACCTAAGAGTCCATGAACCTGGCGGACCCTTGCGTCAGCGCCCCTGGGGGGGCGTGAGGGGGTGGGTGGGGAACTGTGACACTGCTCTTGCTGCCTCTTCTATGACAGCACTCTCTCAATGCTACAGAAAACGCTGGGCAGTGGCCTCCCCTCACTGAGTCGTAACTTCTTCATAGATGTAGCTTCTGCCTAACGGAAAGGTCTGCGTCCAGGAGCCATGATGTATGTGATGAGTGAGGAGAAGGTGTTTACTGGAAAAACCTAACTACAGAATGAGTGAGTTTTCAAGGGTCAGCCATCCCCAGGATA
Organism: Talpa occidentalis; assembly: GCF_014898055.3. Taxonomy (NCBI): domain Eukaryota; kingdom Metazoa; phylum Chordata; class Mammalia; order Eulipotyphla; family Talpidae; genus Talpa; species Talpa occidentalis. The sequence continues at coordinate 3,255,952 of NW_023601754.1, forward strand.
GAGTGAACTGGAATCAATTTTCCAACCATACTCAAATAAATTAGCAAAGTATCTCCACAGACGCAGTGTCTCCCATCAGTAAATCATCTTAAGCAATGGGGAAAAAAAAAAAGATTAATTCTATTGCCAAGGGAAATATCCTCAAATTCCAGCATGACAACTATATTTTCACCAGGGGACACATACTTTTTTTTCTATTAGCTGTAGCTCTTCCAATGCAATATTCTACTGTTGCCTTGGAAGAGAAATGAATATATTCTCATTAAATTTCTGTTTATTTGGAATGTCAGATGTGGGCAGAGAGGAAGAATTTTCAGGCAGGTGTTCACCATAAGAAAATCTCACTCTTATTCCCTAATGACCATTCCAAGCTCCTGTGGCCAATAATGCCTTTCGTTAAATCCATCATTGTTCTGGAAAATGGCTATCAAAACACATTAGCTGAAAGAGTGGTTGGCTGCCTCGCCACCATTTTGAAGGAACCATATGGGACCATCTTTGCTTCCTAAATTGCTCCTGCCTTCCTCCAGTCATGCAATGGAATCCGGTGAGCTACCAGTAGGTGTTTGAACAATGAAAGGCTTTACCTGCAAACACAAGTTGACTCTACTGTAAGTCTAAGTGCCGCAGCTGAATCAGGGCCCCGGCCTGGTAAACAGCTTAAAGAAGGGAGGAGAGGTTCCCCTAAAAGGCCTCCTGTTAGACAATTCTGTTAGACACGTCTTTACCAAGAACACCACGTGGAGGGAGCTTGTCTGCTTCCTTTATTTAACCGGCACAAAGGAGGCTACAGCAGCTTTTATTCCCTACCCATCACAACTGGGTGTTTTCCCACCGATTCCCGTCTTTTGGATTCATTCCACACAAAACACATCCAGAGAAGGGAGACATAACTGGCAAACATTCAACCTTCCTGGTAATTTAATGTTTGCTTATTTATTATTATTATTATTATTATTATTATTATTTTAACTAATAATTTGCTCGGCCATTTCTCACTACACTTCGGTGCAGCTGATGGAGGAAGGCACTTATAAGCTGGGATGCTCTGGTTAGCGAGCAAACCATTGTATCTGAAATAAAAATCAATGGCCCACCATGCAGATTGCAGAAGAAGCTGCAAATAAAATTACTGTAAATTTAATTAAAACATTCCAGCCAAGTCCATACATTTGGTATTGATTACCTGGCCTGCAGATTCAGGGAATTAATTAACACCGCCTGCGCCTGGACAGCAAGCTAGAGCCAGAGCAGGTGCTGGTTGTCTTAGCAACAGGTAGGCAAAGGCAGCTCACAGATTAAATTGAAGGAAATACAGAATCTTATTGAATTAGACTTAAATGCAATGATTTAAAAATATGAAGAGGCACCTTAAAGTTCAAAACACACTTCAGGAACATGAGTCACTGTGCATTTCTAATTGGGCCAGGACGGCGTGTCCGTGCTGCAGCAGGGCAGGACAGAGAGGGGGTGGCTGCAGATGACCCACAACAGCAAGAGCGCTGCCTCGGCACTGCCAGTCCAGGACACGGACTCCTGCAAACGTGCATTTGAAAAAAGAAAAAAAGGTCATTATGAATAATCTCCTAGATCTGTACGCAAAATGAGCCAATTTCATTTCCCTGCCCCAATTGGAGGCATTCTGAGGGGAGAAAGCACATTCTGGAAGGGCCGGTTCATGGAAGGGCTACTGTGGAAATTGTCCATGCCCACTGCACCCCTGGGCGCTCTCCGAGGCCTCCACACCCGAGCTTTGTCTTTTCAGACAAGAAGGGGATGTCTGAATTTGGCAGCCACAGCAGAGGATAACTGATGATCGTGTCCCGCACAAAAATCAACCATGTGCTCGTAAAGAGGTGGCGACGTTTATGTGCATCTGGAACCGAACCCCACCTCCACCACCCACGCTTCCCTGACGCCCACATGCCCTGTTCATAGACGCCTAAAAGTCATGAGAAGTCTGGCCCTCTGGAGAGTTGTGTATCCTCTTAAAATATGAAAAAACCTAGGTGTTGGGGGAGGCTGATATAATCCTGATGAGGTGCCCCTGGAGAGGCCATTGTTTCCTCAATGTTTCCCAGTTGCTTTCTCTGTAAAATAGTGAGGCTGACCCCACAGGTCATTACAACAATGTTTGTGCATAACTCCTGTACTACCGATTTCTCAACCAACATAGATGGGAGAGAATTTTCTGTCCTGATCATAAATGAAAAACCTGAAGTTCTTTGCTATAGGATGAGGCCACAGAACCACTACCTGGCCAACTGCAGTACCTGTCCATTTCCAGAGAATGACCACAAGAACCAGCAGCAGTTTATGCACCAGGAAGTGCTGGAGACGTTAGCAACTTCTACCTCTAGATGATTTCAAATGTGTCTTCTGGCTCTAAACTGGTGAGTTCTAAATTCTTACCAAACTCCTACAAAAATGGCAAGTGAATGACTGGGCAGGGACAGGGGATGCCCAGGGTGGCGAAGAGGAACGGGTTGTGAACATAGTAAAAGCCCGGCATAAAGCAGGTCTGTTAACATAGGCACATTCGATGTTCAATGATGAAGACCTGAAATAGGTCAGAAAATAAAATTTAATTTAAAAAGAACGTCTGGTAGGTGGTAACAATTCCACCTGAGATTCCATCGGCCACTCGTCAGCCACCTGCAGTCCCGCTGCCCTTGGGACTAAAACTCTAAAACGCCCGAGGACAGAATCACAATAGGCCACAAGGATCGTGACCTTCACCCTGTACACAGGCCCCAGGGCAGACGAGGACCCAAGTTCACCCTGCACGCAGCTCTCTGCTCCGAAGGCCACCGCACCCTTCAGAGCTGCTCTCCAGCTCGCCACCTCCATCTGACCCAAGTCATCACCTCAGGAAGCGGAAGCCTGACACTCCCTTTGAAAATTAAGAAACCGAGATTGGTAGAAGGTGAGTCACACCGGACAAAACCACCTTCAAATCTCGTCCTGCTTCCTCCCAGTCAGGGCGACCTCCAGATGGACGACAGTACCGACAACTCGAGATAATTCTGGAAGACTGCAGAACTCAACAACTACCATCACAGAGATTTTCTAGGGAGCTTGATCAAGATGTAGGAATTGCTCCAATTGAGGGGATCTGGGAAGAGGGATGCACAGAACGGGCAGTTTCTCCAGTGGCTAAAGGTGGTTTGTGACATGGATGGCCAGTGGGTCACACAAGTGTCTACAAGGTCCTAGGACAAGGAGGGAGCGTGGGGCCCTGGGGCCCAGATGCCAGGTCAGCACCTTCCTCTCAGCCTCTTTCTTCCTCTGCCATCGAGCCCATCACAGCAAGGCCCCCAGCCTTCCCGTTTCAGGCTCCAAGTCTCATCACCACCCGGGTGTACTGTCAGCACACCAACCGCACAGCATTAACCATTCACAGAAGGGTTCTGTTTGGTTGAGGGGTGGGGGAGCACTCTAAAACTGTCTACACTCAAATCTAGACCTGAATTTTACTAACTGTGCGACTTCAGGAAAGTCACTCAACACTATCTTCTCTGCTCCTGTTTCTTCAATTCTGAAACAGGAAAAATAATACCCAAGTGACTAAAGACTGAACAAGCTATGATGAAATACGAAGGCCCTAATATAACGCCTGGCAGGTAATAAACACCCCCAAAATATCACCTGTTGTGAGGATGACTACCCTAGTCTTGATTTCTGCTCCAACCCTGACTAATCCTCTCTGTTTAGAAAAGCAGCAAAGAACTAGCAGAGCCACCTGGGTGCTGGAGGCACAGGCCAGATGTGGAGACAGCCCGACACAGGTGTTCAGCTCCATCTTTCCTAATCAGACAGCCATTACAACAGAGGTGGCGTGGACTTGAATTCCAGGAGCTGGGGAGAGAGGAGCCCACAGCTCCTCAGCTCTCACTCCCCAAGCCCAAGGTCACTCTTCAGCCACCGCTGTGCGTTGCATCAACCTACAAAGTGGCGTGACGTTTCTGGGGCTCAATTAGAAGAACACATGCAAACCTGGGTCTCGGTGTGGAACCTCATTAAAGGGGATGATAAAGTGAAGGTCGACTACCTTTATAAGGACAAGGAGCGAAGAACCAAACACCCAGAAAGCCAGGAGGCTAATGAGGAGCAGAAAGCACTTAGAGCAGTAAGAATGAGAAGTGGTATCTATTCAGGAGCAGGAACTTGTCAGCTTGCCAAAATTCACATAAAAAATGAAACAATGCAAACTTTTATAAAGATCGTAAGTCCACTGGCTTCTGAGCACAAAACAAATGCAACAGAACTTGACATGCTGTTAAGCCAAACCTGAAACCCTCCCTCTTGCTTTGCAAATTTTTGCTGAGCATCTACTATATTGGGAGATTGTCCCTTCCTGGGGCAGCAGCATTGGGAGCCCCGCAGGATGGAGGAAAAGTCAATTCAAAGTCCAAGGGGGGAGGGAGGGGAGGAAGGGGGAAAAAGAGAGAGGAAGAGAGGGAGAGACACCTAGGGGGGCTCACACCTATGGAGATGCAGCCTCGTCCCAGTCCCCCTGGCCAGCCTGACATTTATTTGGTATCAGATTCAGGGAAGGTGGACAAGTCTGCAGAGGAATGTGTGGAGGAACATGCTTGGTGGGGATGTGTACTGGGGATGCATAATAGTCTGGCACAAGCTAAGGGAAAGTGAATAGGGGTTGCCTGGGGGGCTCCATTGTTGCTGTTAATCTAAACATCCTATCTCTAGTTCCTGTTTACACTTAACTTCCTGTGGAGTTGGTCTAGCTGGTGATGCTAATCTGGCCATCATGTCTGCCTGCTGTTTTCCCCAGATCTCCTCATACCAAGACTTTTGTCCTGGTGAGAGGCCCCCTGCCTGGGTCTGCATTTTAGCTTGACCCACAGAGACTTTGGGCACCGAGGAACAAGGGGTACTGGGGAATCCATGGAGATGGTGGTGGGAAGGAAGCATATTCTTTAATCACAAGTAATCCTACATCACGGTTCTAACCACTATTCTGCCTTATTGTTCAATCTGTGCAGCAGCTGTTTCCTGAGCACCTCTAATCCCCTCATTGCTCTCAGAAGGTGTGGAACCAAAGGGGGTGTCTTTTTGAACACCCACTGTGCATTCCCCTTCTGGTAACAAAGCATGAGACCATGGCCACCCACGCAGACAGCAAATCATGTCAGGGTGCCCCACCCCAGGGCTCAGAGGATGGTCTGGGGCAGCTGCTTGTCTGGGGCTTTCTCCCTGGAGATGACGACCAGACTTCTCTGCTCCATGGCCAGGGAGACACAGGACTGTGACTCTGTGGCTGTCACAGGGCAACATTCCCAAGCAGACAGTAGAGAATGACTTCAGGTGACACACACAGAGAAGCAGAAGAGTGAGTGTGTGTGTGTGTGTGTGTGTGTGTGCGCGCGCACGCACATGTGTACACATGTATGTCCACATGAGCGAGAGAGATGAAGGTGGTGTCTTCAGGGAGCCTGACTCTCAGGATCTATAATACCTAAATCCAGCTTCACTTCTGCTCTTCCCTTGATTGGTGATAAAAATCAAGAAATTATCTAACTAGAGTTAGGTTCCTATCACTTGCAACCGAAGTACGCTAACGAAGGAGAAATAAAAGAGAAAATAAAATAGGCCATTATCTCAACTTCCAATGAGCTTAAAATTAAAACCTAGTTAAAGAGACAAGCGCAGCTCTCTGAACCCCTGACCAGCACAAATGCACACTTAGACTCTCCCACAAGGACAAGGAAGGCCATAGAACAGAAGGCTCTGCTTTCTAATGGTTGTATTCTGTGGCGCTGAACAATAGCTGTGATGTTCTCTTTCAAACTGCTTTGTTTCAGTTCATAAATCAGTTCTTGAGACCAAGATTAGGGCACAAGCCCCAAAGAAACCTATTATCCCAAGACCAGCCCAGACAAGTTTCCCTGGAACACTAGTTTTGGGAGCTGAGAGCTGAGTTGGTTCTTCTCCAAGTGGCCAACCCCGAGCCCAGCAGAGAGCCTGGCGAGGCGAGCACCACGTGCATGCACCCCACAGCACACGAGGCCTTTTGGTTGACAGGCTGTGCATGTGACATGATCCCCAGACATAGCCCAGGCGTGGGGTGGCCTCTACCATCCAGGCTTGTGTAAGTATGTTCTGTGACATTTGCACAATGATGAAATTGAACAGGAACACATTTCTCAGACTGTGTCCCTGTCAAGGAGCATGTGGGTCTATCTGTTAAACGAGCAAATAAAGCTGTGTTGCAAACTTAGTCTGCCATCAAGTAAGTATAAGAAATGTTCGGCATTTTGCCCTCTTCTTAAAGATCCTCAGCACAGATAAGCAATAATAAAGGCTCCGAGAAGTTCTGCAGGGAAGAAGGCTGTTCTGTTTTGTTTAAGACACTGCTCCCCAAATTTTTTATCACTAAGGAGCCCATATTATTGCATCCTCCCAACTAGCACCCTCACTTGAGGAACCTAGTGTGCAGACCACACCTGGAGGGCACTGGACAAACACCACTGGTTAATAAGCAAACAAGGCCCACAGACGGGCCGAGGGACATCCACAGTGTGTTTGTCAGGAAGCCTAGAACTTCCCAGCAGCACCTGCTCTGTGTTCTCGCCATGACTCCATTTCAACATGTCTGCCTTCCAAAGGGTAAGGAGTAGGGTGGAGATCCTTACCACTGCTGGAAGACTACCCTGCGCGCACACACACACTGCAGCCCAAACACAAACACTGGGGGGTGATCTAACTAGCGAGTATTTAAATACCAAGACAAGAAGGAAAGCCTGCAATCCAAATCTAACAGGCTGGCACAAATTAGGAAAGATTAATAGAGTCAGACACACACTCTTCGAGTCATTTTTAGATAATCAGCAGGTTCTCACTGGCATGATCCTAATCCAGCGCCACAGTGGAAAAAACTCACTTGATGGCTCTCATGGTCAAACTCCACAGGAATCAAATAAGCTGTATTAATGTGCAGGAGAGAGCAGGGCCAGGGCAAGAGCTAATTCTAGGTGTGCAGCGCTGCCAGAACTCAGGAGCTCTGCTTCTTTAGGAAAGGCTGACGGTCTCCGCTCTTTGTGCGGTGAGCCGGTGGGTGTGTGTCCCGCGGCTCTGCCATGTGCCTGCCGGCCGCTGGGGCCCCTTCCCCTAAACGCGAGGGGAAGATGGCGGCCTCCCCAGCTCCCTGCGCCGTCTTCGCTCATTTGCCGCTGTGCAGGTGCCTGACCCACGCGCGCGGATCCGTCGCACCACGAGGGTGAGTGGACTGTGCAGACGAGTGGCCGGCGGTCGCCCTGGGGGAGCGTGAAGGTGTTTAAGAAGACCACCAGTGTGGGATACTTGAATAAAGCATGAGCGCCATGGACAGAGTCCATTTACAGAGATCTGGCGCTAAGCTGATGACTAAAGCCTCAGGTTTGGAATAGACCGTTTCGGAGAAGTGCTGCTGAAGTGTCTGGCTTGCCTAAGGTTCCTGTCTAGGTACTGTGACGAAGTGAACAGCCATGCCCCTATTGTAACTCCTGTGGATTTTGCTGACACAAAGAATATCCTCTATTTGGTGATGTGGGGCAGACCCTTGGAACTTGCATCTTTCCTGCATTTTGTGAGCATCTGTCAGATTTGGGCACTTAAAGATCAAGTAGACAGCTTTCACTTATCTTAAGTACTTTGTTGTATCTAAAGGATTTCAATAAAAAATTTTAAGGTGAAAAAAAAAAAAAAAAAAAAAAAAGGCTGACGGTCTCCATAAGAAAATTAAATAGTTACAGTGATTAATTACATCCATTTGAGTTAGTCTTTGCAAAGAGGCCCTATGAGTGTGCTCAGGAAGCTGATTCTTGGAAGTCCTTAGTCCAAAATATAACAGGGCAAGTGGCAAAATAGGGATCCAAGATATTCTGACCCTTATGTGGCAAAACAGGGATCCAAGATATTCTGACCCTTATAGCACTAGCATTTTTTCCCCAGAAGTGGAAACTGAAACCGCCATTCATGCAAAGCATGGGAAGAGGACTGGTCAGACACAAGTCCTGATGTAGGGCCCTGCAGCCGGACACTTAATACTTTTCTTAGAAGCAACTTTACAAAACCCTCCTTGACTCAATGGTCTTCTCCGCAGCTGATCCATTTCCTCTCCAGAGTTTCCTTCATTCTTCTGGAAAAAGAGCCTCTACTTCATTTGAAAAATCCCTCTGCACTCCATGTGGTTGTCACAGGGCAGCCAATCACACAACCTGCCCGTCTCCAGGTGCTGACGTATGTCCTGGTGGGGACCAGCTCACCACATGGTTTCCTTGGTTTCAACAGCTGATCCAGGGCGAGCATGTGACTCGAGGCAGCCAAGCAGAATACGTCTTCTCATGCTTGCCCTATACATTCTGGAAGAACTCATTTTTCCCTTTGGATAATCTCAAAGATTTTTGTTCTTGAGTTGCTGGCAGCCATCGTCCCCAGTGAGGGAAGAGAGAATGAGGCCAACATAGAGGGGACCAGAACAGATGGAAATTAAAGGTCAGGATAAGAAGCTAGAGCAAGAGATTTGAGGACACTGTTTGGACTCCTCGTTGAAGTCACTCAATTATCTGAAGCAACTTTGTACTGGATTTTCTGTCACCGCGGAAAGAGTCGTGACTTGTACACTCCCCCACCCCCAAAAAAAAAAATCAACTGAATTAATTTAAGTGGTACTGATTTGCAGCTGTTTTTTTAAACTATCCAGATCCAGCTTGATGAGTAGAGAGTGAGCTCAGGGGGTACGTCCGGGGCTGGGGAGCCATTATTTCATTCCCAACACATCAGCCTATAGATGACAATTGTCACTGCTGTATCAAGTGACCATAAACTTGGTGCTCTAAGAAAGTTCAGAATCTTACAGCTCTGGAAAGCAGAAGTCCAAAGTAGGTCTCAGGCGACTCAAGTCCAGGGGTTAGTGGAGTTGGTTCATTCAGGAGGGTCTAAAAGGAGAACCCGTGCCCTCGCCTTTTTCAGCTCCACAGGCCTCCTGGGCTCACAGTTCCTTCCTCAGATCCCTTCAGCCTTTGGCTGTTGTAGTCACATCTGCTATTCACTCTGCTCCAACCACCTCTCTCTAATAAGGACTCTTGTGATTACACAAGGCCCATCTGGGTAAACCAGACTAACCCCCATCGAAAGGCCTTTAACTTAACACATCTGCAAAGTCCCCTTGCCCATGGAAGGTTCGTACATTCAGAGGTTCCAAGGATTAGGCTGTGGATGTCCTTGAGGCGTCATCACTCAATCTACCACTTTCATGTGCAGTAAGCACTTAGAGAAAGAGCATTCAGGGAGCACGTCCAGGCTTTCCGAAGGCCAATGTCGGGGGCATCTTCAATACCAGGGAACGCAAACACTTACAGCAGAAGACCAGGAAGAAGACAGCCGCGGGTCTTCCCTGAGGCCTAGAGGCCCCTCACTGTCACGTGACCAGTGTGAGCTCCCAAACAGCTCAGCATGGTCTTTGTCCAATGCACAGTGTTTGTAGGTTCCCCAGAAACATGCACTTCTGGCATTGAGGGAAAAAAACCTTAGCACCTAAAGGCCTGCCTCTTAATTATGTTCTCTACCTGGATCTCAGCATACACGTGGGCTCACCCAAGAGGAAGAGAATCTCAGACTCCACCTACAAATGAAAAATACCGATATTCTGGGAGCCAAGGCTGCTAATTTTTGAGACATTGTGTGGGGCTCCCAAGATCGCTCTTGAGCATCTGACATGAGCTGATGCCGATTCATCCATCACTTCTCGCGACAGAGGGAGAGACACATCTTGAAATATGTCAATCACCGGGCTCCTATTTCTTCCCTAGCTGATCTCCAATTGCCTGTCAGGTTGAGGCAAGCAAGGTGGGGTTCACTAATTATTAATAATGACAGTATCACCTAACGTCTATTGATGCTTACTATATGCCAAGTGTATTGTTATGCACAGATAGTAGTTAGTGTCAGGCTAGCTGCTATGAACAGATAAGCTCCCACATCTCTGTGGCTTAACATAATAAAAGCTTATTTTTCACTCACAAAGTGCAGTCAGCGGTGGCAGGATAGAGAGTCTGGTTATGCTCCACGCAGCCAAATAGAGACACAAGTCGATTCCATGTTGTGAATCCCCGACTCACAGAGGCCTCGGAGGCCTTACCGGTAGTTGAAGGCCGGGGAAGATCACAGATCAGCACCAGCGCTTCGACAGGTCTGGCTCCCGTCACATCCACGCATATTCCATGAGCTGGAACCCGGCCATCTGAACCCACCTACTGCGAAGGAGGCTGGAAATCTAGACTGGCTTGGCGTCCAGAAGACGGACAGGGTGAGCGGACACAAAGCATGTGCTGCCCTCCTGTGATCTCAGATAATCCTCCCAACAGCTGCAAGAGGCAAGTGTCATTGTCATTTCCACGGCACAGTTGAGTCTCAAAGAGGGGGTGCCCCCTCCCCAAGTTCAGGGTCCAAGCCGCACTCAGAATGCATCTGACTCTGAAACCTATGCTCTTAACCAGCAGTTCTCATTGGGGCAATTTTATCTGCTGCAACCTCCCCCAGGGGTATCTGGCAAAGTCTCTAGACACTTCTGCTCATTGCAACTGGGGAGAGGGGCGGTGGCAGTGTTGGAATTCAGTGGGAAGAGGCCAGAAATGCTGCTACATATCCTACAGTGCGCAGAAAATGCCCCACAACAACAACAAAATCACCTGGTCCAAACATCAACGGTACCCAGACTGAGGCACGCTGTTCTTACAGTTACTCGTTTCCAGCTTTCAAAGGGTGAGGGCCGGGCTCGGGAGGCTGCCCCCCAGGAAAAGTTCCTAGGACTGACGTGAAACTGCTCAATTTAAGTAATACTGGAATGCTTTCCTGTAACGCAGAAGGCAAAGTGCCAAATAGGTTAACTTATGATAGAAATTACGGCTCCAATAAAAATAAATCCTTTGGAATATGAGTGCAAATAAGCAGAGACAAGAGCCAAGCCAAGAGTGGGCTCCAATGAGAGGGGCGAGGAGCAGTGGGGTGGGACCCCTGGAAATCAGGCATGTGACCGACTTGTTATTATTTTTAGCATCACCTGGCAAAATTATTCTTCACTGTGATTCTGCACTTATTTTGTGAGACTACAGGTGAAAAATAAGATGCTTCTTGCATTAAGAAAAGTGTTTTTCTTTGCAAATCCCTGAAGCGTTCCCTGAGTATGAGGGAAAGACAAAGGTTCGCTACGGCCAAGAGTGATTTTGCACGGCTTCGGGGGCCTCGGTTAAACCTCAGCTCCTCCTCTCCTTGTTTCACGACCTTGGGAAAAATCTTCTTTGAGTTACTTTCTCACCTGTTAAATGGGGATAATACCTTATGCATTTCACAAAATAGTGAAGATAAAATGAGATAAGCACGCAGGGTCAGCTGACCATAGGCTGGCACTCAGGTAGTCCTCTAGTGCCACCCTAGGTGAGAGAATCGCCATCACTGCCAGCAAGGGGGCTGGTCTAGGAGCTAATCCCTGCAGGAGGAACGTCGCCATGGAAACCACCTCCTGAAGCTCCAGCTTTGATGGCTACCACCACTGTGAGTCTGGTCACACCAGCTGACAGCCTCTGAGCCTCAATTTCCCCATCTGTGGTGGGGAAACAAGGCCCCGCTCCACACACTTGCTCAAAGAAGTCACGAAAAACAGGGTGACAAAGAGACAGGCTCTACAGCCAGCCTTCAGGAGTTCACACCCAGGCACGTGGTTCACCAAGCGAATGGTGAGGGTCAGTGACTCTGCTCTTTGGTGGCTCAAGTGTCCCCCCACCCAAGGAGGGCAGCACCAATTACCATAAGGATGTAGAACCCTGAGGGCAGGGATCCTTGTCTGCTTTGTTGAGAGCTGTACCCCAAGCATCTCCGACTTTGTCTACTACAAGGTAAGCATTCAATGAGTGTTTGCTGAATGACTGAATGACAGCCCCTATCACACAGGGCTGCAGTGTGGCTTCAATGAGATTATACCTGTGTAAAGCCCATCATGGTGCCTGGTCCATGGCGCCCAAGAGAAACGCTGGCTAGCAGAACACCATCAATAAATGAGGGGTCATTAACACTACATACACGCAGCGGCCTCAGGTTCTGACAACTAGAGCCAGGCACTGAGGGTGCTCTCCCCCCGGGCCTGGGTTTGCTGTGCCCCCGGCCACATGCCCGCATGTCCCCTCATGCTCACATCCCTGGTTTCTTCTCCCCACTGGGTGTGCCCACCTGCCCCAGGTCTGATGCAGCACGTCTGTCCTCCAGAGCCTGCACCTGCTCCCCAGTGAGCCAGCCTATGAGGGGGAGCAGGCAGCCTGGAGACGGTCCACAAGGGACAGCGCACACCGTTTGGATTTTAACCGCAGTGGACATTCCCAGCGGTCCCCCACGTGGTGACGGAGACAGCCATTCCACTTCCACGCCGCCTCTTCTCCCATGGCTCCTTCCCAGACTTGCCAAGCTCTAAGACCATCCACGTCTGGCCACTCAGATGCACGAGACATGGAGGGCAGGGGTGAGGCAGAGGCCAAGCTCGCACTGCTCCTGGCTGGAGTGGCGATCACAACTCCCAACTTTCCACAGCAGAGTGAGCCCGAGTCCGGGAAGGTGCTCACTGGCTTGGTGGGTGTCAAAAGACAGACGCAAGGCGCCATCTTGCTGACACAGATCCAGAAGAGGCTCCGCCCGGACCCTGGTTCTGCCATCCATCTGCTCTGGGTCATAAAGGGGGTGAGCCCTGGCAGGGGAGTGTCTCAACACTGCTGCCGGGGCGAGAGAGGACACCGGCTATGTGGGCCTGTTCTGTGCTGCTCTTCTGGAAGTCACTGCTCTGAGCCTGATCCCAGCTCCTCCAGCCACACTCTTGGAGTGGAATCTCCGAAAAATTGCTTTCTGACTGAAACTGCAATCTGCGTGTTGGGCCACAGAAGCAGTACTCACAGACACTCCTTTCTGCTCTGCAGTCCTGAGTTTCAGCTGAAACCCCACCCAGCCCCACCCGGTCCCCCGAGGCCCCGGTGGGTGGCCCACCACCCAGGTCTGGCCCACGAGAGGTCTGAACACAGCGCAGCCATGGCTTCAGGGTGGCCTGGAGCCACGCCGCCTGGTCTCAGGAAGCTGCTGGGGCTGCCGGCAATGAAGACGAACTCTTCACCACCAGATTTGAAGCTGGTGAGAGGCGACTCTGAGAAACGGTAGAAGGCACCTTGCATTCGGGCGAACAAAGCCCTTTGCAGCTCTCCAGGGAGAAAGCCAAGCCAACAGAGACCGGAAACCACCTCCGGGGGCTTGGGCTCTCGCATCCGGCTGCTCCCAAAGTGAGACGCCCCCTTCGGCGACTACGGTGTGTACGCCAAGCGGGTTTCACTTCTTCCCTGTAAGTCAGTTGGGATTACATCATCGAACATTCCTAATTGAAAAGTCCGGATTGCCAGGCTGAAAAATACACTATATTTTGTGAACCCGTCTCTGCCTCTAGAAACTAAAGGTGAGTGCAAGTAACCAACTATGTGCAGGACACGTGCACCCCCTCCAGCCAGAGGCCAGGCTGCTCTTCCCTCCGCCTCTGGGCAGCCCAGGGCTCGCTCCCTCCTCACGCCTATGGGGGAGCATCCAAAGATGATTCCCCAGAAACCACCAGCCCGGAGAGCTCTCATCTATTTAGCTCACCCCTCTAGCTTGGGCTTCTGAGAGAAAAAAGAGTTTGTTTGTCGCTTGTTATAATTGATTTGTTTCTCCCTAACTGTGCACTCAATCTCGATTCCCTTGGCGGCAGACAGCAGATCTGGGCACCGGGAAGTCTATTATTAGCTGTGCATCATTTCTCCGGGGGGGAGTGTAGATTGGGGCGTCTATGGAAATGATGAATGTTCTGGGAAGAGTGAGTGCAGGAGCTGGGGTGCCTGTGCCTGGAAAGGAGACGTGTAAAGGCGTCTTAAAGGGGTGCAGAAGGAATTTAAGGAGTGTCTGTTAGTCCTGTGACGTTGCCACGATGTTGGACTCGGGCAAAAATCACCCAAACTTGTCACAGTGGCACTTCGTGTAATCGCGCTAGTTTGGGGTTCCAAGAGTCTCAGACGTAAGATGCTTCCTTCACTGTGAGGAACTGGATGAAAGAAAAATAAGGACAAGTCTGGCCTTGATGTATCCTGACCTCCGCCTCCTCCAGATGCCCAGGGGAGCCTTCTAGTCCAGCTGCCTGGTGTCCTCAGCCTTCCGCCCAGGGCAGTTTCTGAGTCCCAGCTCTTCAGGCAGCGGTTCCGTCATCCCTGTCCCCAGCGATGTTCATGCAGGAAAGCCCGAACCCCCGGTACCGCCAGCACACCTACACACAAGCCATGTCCCCCGTGTGCCAGACGCCAAGGGCCACCTAAGAGCAGGTTTGGGGCAACAAGAAGGGAGCACAGGAGAGACTTGAGGCAAGTTCTCAAATGCCATTGCCACTCTGCCCCTGGCTTCTCCTGCAAAGAGGAATCCAGGGCCTCCATGAGGACAGTTAACGGGAAAGCATTTCTGAAACCAAATCCAGTGCAGCTCTGGTTTTTATCCAGCATTTAACAATCACCCTACACTTAGACCTGCACGTCCATCTACTCTGTCCTTCCCAGGAGCTCAGAGCTGCAAAGCAAGTAGTTCTACGAGCTCCACTGTCCAGCAACGAGAGGTCCAGTGACTCACAGTCAAAGATCTCTGTAAGGTGGAGTGAGGACTCAAACTCAGAGTGCCCAATATTTCCCCCAATACCGCCTTCACTCTTGTGTGCAGCACACAAAGGTATTCCGCCCCCTACAGGCTACCTCAGTATCTGCAAACTCTCCACGGGCATCCACCATAATTGAACTGGTGGCATCAACTATCAACTTACGACTGTCTTTTTTTTGGAAATACCTAAAAATAACTCAGCAATTTCTGACTTAGCAATGTCAGAGGCTTAGGAAATCCAGTGACCTGGTCTCCTCTTATTTCTGTACCATCCTCAAGAATTTAGGGATAAGTTCAGCAGAAAACAGACATCTCAAGCTTGTGATTACCCCCATGGCTTCTTCTTGAGCAGAAACAGCCAGATGTTCTTGCAGCATCTATGGAAAACAGCAGGGACCATCCCTTCCTTTAAGGCACGATAACTGAGTGAAGACCCACTGGGGTCGGGTGACCCCGACACACACATGCCATGCTCCTCAATTTGCCATTAGGGAAAACTGTGAAAGGCGTTGCTGTCACAAAATCCACCAGGACTAGGCACAGTGGGACCTCTCAGAGGTAAAGGCAGAAAGGCTGTGATAAGCAGATAAGCCCCCAAACGTGAAGACATGAGCAGCGCCGAGTAGTTTCACCAACTGCAGCTCTTGCCATCCCTCATTCCCTCCGGCTCGCATTACCCAGCGAAGGCATCGGATGGGCTGGGTTTGTTTAAAATGCACCGAGACATCTGATAGATGCGCTAAATGAGCAGGCTCAACACCACTTTTGCTTTGTCTTTTCACTCGCTTTCAATATTAAGATTGAGGCATTGACTGTTAGGTATTCTTCCTGCAGGATGGAGCAGAATATTACCAAACGCATTTGCAAGCCGGCTAAATCATGACTGACAAAACAAAATTTGTTAATACAATGGTTTGAGGCACTTGACAGAAATTTTTGTCAACAGTGTAGATTAAGGGATTCAAAAAAAATGAAATTTGTGGATGAAATGGCTTTGATGTTTCTCATGAAAAGCATTTTGTTGACAGACTGGATCAGAGTGAAAAAATGTGCATTTTCTCAATGCACGGTTTTAAGTCTTTGACAAAACATATATTAGTCCTGCTGTTTTTGCTCACTTGTCATGTACTCTGTCGTGCTTGCCTTTAGCCGCGCAAAGGGCTCGGGTTAAGTGGAGACTGTAGGACACATCTAAGGGGGTGTCCTGTGCATTCAGAGGTGTAGCAGGCCAGTCTGTCAAGTGCTCACTGCCTAGTTCCCAAACAGAGTTTTACCTTATTATCGTCATTCTTCTAAGAATATTATTGTTTTCCACTTAGCAAAGATCTTCTGGTATCAGCCAGGGCAATTTTGCTTATAAGCAGCTTAAAAGAAAAAAATGCTTTAAGTCAATGGTTCTCAAACTCTGGTCCCTGAACCGGCAACATTGGTAACTCCTGGAAAGTGATTTGAAATGCAAGTTTCTGGTGCCCCACCCAGACCTGTTGCATGTAGGGCACAGCTCTACAGATGGTTCAATGAGCACCCAGGATGAGAGCCATAGACTCGACCAAGAGCTAAGAATAAAGACGTTGGTTTACATGATTGCGCAGTTCTCGGGTATATGAGGTTCCTGTGGGGTTCCAGCCAGGAGCTCACCCAGTGTCATCAGGACCCTCGCATTGCTTCCTTCTCCCCCTCTAGAGCGGCTGGATAACTCTTGGATAACTTCTCTTTCTTGTCACTAAGTTCAGGCTGATGGCTCAACTTTTTGACTGTCCACAAGAGAGTGGATGTGCTTCTCCTGATAACCTCAACAGAAGTCCCAGGATGGAGTCCCACTTGCCCTGACTGGTCCAGTCCAGTCTTGTGTGCTCCCCCAGACTTACGCCAGTAGCCTGAGAAGGTCAAGCTGTGAGTGGCCAGGCCTGGCTTACATGCCGGAGGGGTCTGATCTCCAAAACCACGCAGAGAGGGAGAAGGAGCGGCTGCCCAGGGAAAACCCAGTGTGGATGGAGCAAGACAGGGGAGTGAGCATCACCAGGCCAGAGCCACCATCCACGGGAGGGACAAGCCTTGGTCTTCCAACTTTAATTTCTAATTCTAGATTAAGGTGGGGGAAGCCTCCCTAAAGCCACAGCTTTCTATTAGTATTACTCTAAATCCTGAAGACGGAGCCCTAATCTTTAGTCCCACCCTCTTTCTCGGGCTTCTTGGTTAACTCAAAGAGTAGAAGATCAACTCATATTAAATGTAACCCAAATGCTGTTAGCAAAGGAATGGGGAGAGAGGATTGCCTAGCAAGGCCTATATGAATCGGAACAGAGGGGGTTCCTGAAGATGGAAGACAGGGCGGAGTCCAGAGAAGATTCCCGAAGGGGCATCAGGGCAGCTGTGCATATGGTGGCCAGTGGTCAGCTCTGTCGCCATGCGTTGTGACAGCAGCCCTCAGTGGAGGCTTTGATTTCCCAGTAGTTCACAGAGGAATTTACTTAACAGGGGGATAAAGAGCTCGTGGACAGGCATGGCCTTCATCCTCAAACCAAGACAAACTTTGAATCATCACCGATGCAGCATCTCAGCAGTCCAAAATCAGTGTTAAACCAGAAAGAGAGAGAAGAAAGAAAATTTCCTCCATTCCCTGTACCATCGCTCCCATTCAGAACAAGGAAATGTTTCTTTTTGGGGAAAAATGAAAACGCTGTGAGTTACCTTGGTCGAACTTAAGACTCACTCTCTGCAATTACTACAAAGAGCAAGTGTCCTGCCAAATGCCTCCCGTAACACTTCCTAGTCTGACATGCTGTGTGTGTCCTGCCCCCTACAGAAGCATCTCCCCAAGGGCAGGAGTCATGTTTAACCCCTCCCTGTACTTCCATGCTGGGCACAGGAGCTGGCACAGGGTCGGTGCTGAATACACACGAGTTGCATTGAAGTAGGCGAAGGCATGTCCTGAGCTCGGGTTTCCTGTCTGTTATTAGGTCGCCCCACTGCAGCGTGCACTGGCCGTTGTCTGTGGTCTACGCCAGAACATTTGTTTCATCATCACTGAACAGGCTGTTGACAAGATGGGCAATTTTAAGGCCCTTTCTCTGGTCCACACCCTAAGTTACAGAAGGATGACCTTGAGACCCAGCCAACTCCCTCACATGCCCACTAGAGGGAAGCAGAGAACACAGCGACGGCACAATGGCCATTCCGGCCGGCCTTTGTCTCCAGCTTCCCAAGCCCCTCAATTTTCCCAGCTTTCACCCTTTGTTAACTTTGGCTTAATGGGTGCAAGTTTCAGTAGAGACCAGCTTGGTTTGTTTTAGGACACGGAAAACCATTCCTTTTTGCTTTTTGACTTTTAATGTGATTCCTTGGAAAAATAATTTCATCGGTAAGTCGAATTACTCAGTTGAAATGCATCCTTAAAAAAAAAAATGTATGGCTTCTGCTTTTGAAAAGAAAAAAAAATCTTATCTACCTACATTAGGCTATAGCTTTCCCTTCTGAGCGCCTTTTCTATAAGATCTTTAACTGAGCTGTTCTATCACTCCCTGCAGCCTCCATTCTTCTCCTGATCCAAAATCCAGTCTGGGAAAAAGCTCTCATTGGAAGGATAATTAAAGTAGATGAACAAGTCCTTCAGTCTCAGTTAATCCCAGTAAACCTAATTCAGCTTTTATAGATGGAGGGATAAGTATGTTCTCCCATCAGAGTCATTCATAGCTGGGCTGCGGTCGACACCAATAAATCACTCCTCAGATAAACGCAAGGTCATGGAAACCAAGTTTCTACATAAGTAAGACTTAATTTGGTCTAGGTTTGATCCAATCGCAGAGGTCAAGGAATCATTGCCCCCAAAAAAGGCCACTTAGAGCTACAGTTCAGGGAGAATCAACACCTTGAATCCTTTCCTCCAAGCTAAATTTCTATTCAAGTTATAAGAAAGTGCCCTCAATTTGACATGCAAATCCAAAGAGCATTTTAAAATATCAATTTAGCAAAAACTATTAGAATGAAGCTTATCATTTCTGGAAATCCATACTGTTCAGACATATATATATTTATATATATATATATGCATGCATATTCATATTAGAGTATTCACTGCAGCATAATGTATTATAGCAGATAATTGGAAACAGCCCAAATGCCCATCAAGAAGAGATTATTTAGATATATTTTAGTATACCCGTACTAAGAAATACTAGTTAAAAAAAAAGCAGATCTATATTTAATGAAATGGATGAGTGATTAAGAAATATTAATAACAAAGTACCAGAAAACTAAGGTAATTATTTTTGGTTTCGTAAACTATGTCTGTGCCTATACCTGAACACAAATGCAGACTTACATTTACAAGGTCTGGAAGGATTTATAACTGATTTGGGGGAGCATTATGGCCTTGGAGGAAGTGGTAATTTCATCATCTTCTCTTATCACATGCACAATTACTTCTTTTAAAGCTGCTTACACAATTGGGCTCATATTAGCCTATGTCTTGCCAGGTCTTTTGTGCGACCTTCAATAACTTCAACTTCTTTAATAACTAAAACTGTGTTTATTTCAGGCACTGTTTAGCACTTGGTCTTTCTATCCCACAGACAAAATGACAGTTTGAAAGTTTTCACTCTTCAAAGGCTTTTAGGAACTAATAAAACAACAGAGCACATAAAGAGAAGCAATGCACATCCTCTCTAACTGAAAGTGAATGAACACCCTCTCATCATCAGCTTTGCAGAGATGGACATAAAAAAACAGAGTCTGGATACTGGGAGGAGAACTTGGAATTTGTTCGATGTGCCCTCCAGGACTCACAGAAAAAAGGGAGATCCAGCGAGGTGCCCATCGAAGCTCAGCCCAATTGTTGGGCATCCCTGCTCGCTTCAGGGAATAACTGTGTCATTTACTATCAAAGACCAGGAAACCAGACCTCCCTGGTGGCGCAGGGGTTAAGTCTCAGCGCTGTCAAGCAATCCCAGCCACTGCAGCCTGAATTCGATCCCTGACCAGGGAGCTGGCCCACATGGTGCCCTCTGCTCTACACCCCAGTTCTTGTATGCATAAATATTTGAAAAAAAAAAAAAAAGGACCAGGATACTTTTGAGGGTCTAAGGCAGCACTATTCATAATTTCTCTGGGACAAAAGTCATAAACTGGGGCTGTCCTGGGTCAGGTGGACAGGCAGCCACTACACCGCCCACCCCGACTCCTCCCATCACCCACACTACACGCCGCAGGAGCCCCTCTGTCAGGTCTGCCCCCCACTCCCACTGCCACCTCCCCATGCGTGACATGATGGCGGCCTCCCCTTTCTACCCCCCCCTTTCCAAAGTACCAACAAGTGGTTCCTGGTTATTCTAGCAGAAAGCCCACTGATAATCGCCTGCCTGGCTTCTCAAAAGAAAGAAACTATCAAATAATTTAATCAGTCCTGGGAGAAATAAAGCCAGAATACGACTCGTGTCCTAGTCACTCACCAGCTCTTGTGAGGTAATGAGACAGCAGGGCTGGCGCCGTGCCCCTCGTCCCATGCATGGCGTCAGCCCACGAAAACACGGACCACCAGGGAATCTGACTTTCAGATAAATATGCAATCTTTGGGACGTATTTATACTAAAAAAATGATTGCATATTTATCTGGAAAGGACTAAACTGGGTATCCTGTGTTTTATGTAGCAATCCTAGGGTGACCTTACTTTTCTGAAGGCCTACTAGATGCCAAAGGTTGGCCAGGCCTTTAGAATTCCTGCCTGGCACCAAGAGGAGAGGAGCCAAATGGAATATATAGAAAAACTACAGGAAACATCTCCTCTTACTGCACAGTGGGAGACATCTTGAGCGAGTGATCAATCCACATTTCTCTTTGTTCCCCAACTGCTCAGCACGAACTAGAAGAAAGCTAAGAGCTGACTTTGCTGGTCAGCCTGTGAGCTCTGGGGGGCCAGCTTTTAGACCCTCCACTGTCTGACCTTTCACCTCACTCTTCCACCACTGCCTGCCCCTCCTTCCCCACCTACCTGCCCCCCAAGTCCTGCGGAGCTTCCTGGCCCACACCCCCTACCGTGGCTTTGTTGAGACCTTCACACCTTCTCTGTTGTTTTTCTCATCTCAGGCTGACAAAACCCTTCCTGTCTTTCAAGTAACCTAGAGGAGCACCTCAAACCCTCCCCTGCCCCAGGACCTGCCTTATTTACTTATTTACTTCCCGTCACTGCTAGGACCTGAGGCTCACACTGCTATTTCCTCCCCTGGTCAGTCTGTCCTCCTGTAGAATGGAAGAGCCGTAAGGTCAAGGACTCCAGGCCTGCATCTCTGGAGGATGGTTGGCTGGCAATTTGCCTCCACTGGGCAGCCTCTCCTAACCCCCTCTGGAAAAGTAACAGCTTTCTCCTCTGCAATTCCAAGCTCCGCCCCTGCCCCCCACCAGTCTCTTCATCCAATAGACAGTTATCGGTACCGACAACAGGCAGAGAACTCACACCCAGCATCGCCAGGTGTCTACTTGTCCGCCTCCACTCTAAAGAATGAAATTCTTGAAGGTCAAAGAATACCTTATTCATCTATTTAATGGCCACAACAGTCAGGGCAGTGTTAGAAGTGCTTATTAAATGAGTTCATCTAGATGACTAGGTGTCCGGGAATACGCAAAGAGTCTAAACTCACCCCCTGCCTTTAGTTTACTTAGATACGAAGCACTGTGTTTTTGAAAGGTACTTATAACAGCATTTTTAAACTTAAAGATTGAGTTTGGGTGAGCAGACAGAGGGCCCTGTCATCCTTGGCAGGTGAATGCACCGGAGGGGCCTTTTCCAGGTGCCTGGGCTAGTTGTTAAGATCATCTAAGAGCTCGGTGCCCTCTGGCATTGCACTTGGCCCTGGGGAGTGCGCTCAAGCACTGCGCCACCGGGAAGGCCCTGTTTTAAAGTTTTTATGATAAAAATATTCCACTCAATCCTCACTGTGAACCCTAACGTCAACTACAGACATGGATGATGGTGATGCTGAGTCGATGTAGGCCATCACTGTAGCAAATGGACCCCCTGGTGCCAGACGTGGATAGTGGGGAGACCATGGCTCTTTAGGGGGTGACAGCAGAGACAAGTTGAAACTCTGGGCTTTCTGCTCAATTTTTCTGTGAACTTCAAACTGCTGTAAAAAATAAAGTCTATGTTTTAAAATGCATTACTTTGATAATAAGAAAAAAATATATGTATTGCATGCGTGTATAAACATATATACACTCACACACATATAAAATTAACTAAAAGAAGACACTGTTTCGAGAACAGGAGACCAAACAGATCTGGACTGAGCCACACGAGGACAGCTGAGAGAAGTCAGCCCAGCTCAAAGAAGGCGACCTGCGTCCCAGAGCTTCTCAAGTCCTGGGTGGATCTGCAAGCCCCCTCCTGCCCCTCCAGGAGCAGAGAAAGACTCTGGGGGTATCCAGCTACAGGCACATGCAGGACACACTCATGGCACACACATGGCATATTCTCTCCCCCTCGCCCACACACCTCTGTGCTCTCACAAAGAAAAAGCTATCCTGGAATTCTCCAGATTGCCTATTAGAGAATCCAGCCTGGGGAGCCCTGAGTCTCCTAGAAGCCTATGGGTAAATATTCCAGGGTTTCGGCCCCACTATTATGAGTCCACAACAGCTCTATCAAGTATGGAGATTTGTAAGAGATTTCTGGGTCGTTGTGAATGGATCTGGAAATTATATTACCACCAAGAAGGCGCTGCTTTGAGAGTGACCACGAACGTTTCAGTTCTGTTCTGAAAACACAACAGCGGCCACCAAAACAAAGAAGAAGAAAACTCATGGACAACTATTAGCTTTACCTGTTTTTGAAAAGCCCTTTTCCCTCCCACTTATCTCTATCTTCTTGCTCCAAATCTCAAGCATTGACACCCCTGGGTCAGTTTCCCAAGGAGAGGCGGAAAGGCCTCCTGATCAGCCCTTCCCTGTCACAGGGAGACGTGCAGAAACATTCTCAAAGGCACCTGGTTATGTAAGGAGATACTGCAGGGTCTGGTTATTCCGGGAAGCAGAGAAGGCATATCCCATTGGCGTTCTAGGAGGAGGAAAGAGAGGGTCATTGGGCAGTACAGAGAGGAACAGAGGCCTACAGGATGGCAGTTGCAGACAGTTATTATTGGTTCTCAGTTATCTGCATAATTAAAGATGCCAATGAAATCAAGATGAAAGGGCCCAAGGAGCCACGTCCACACTCACCCGCCAGGTATCTGTCTATTTTCCGTTGTCCTTCGTGGCCCTCACTTTGCTGTCTACAAAATCAGGATGTTGTGTGAGACGCAATCCGTTCTCAAATCCAAGTGAGCATCAGATTTCTTAAAACACAGGTGTCAGAACCAGACCCCAGCCCTTCTAAGGAAGACTTTCTGGAGGTTGCAGTCCCAGGATCGATATGGTTTTTAAAGATTCCCAGGTGTTCTGACTTAGACACAGTCAATGAAGAGAAGGCGTCTGGGTACTGCTGGCTTATGGGTATCCCTGGCCTTTCCACTTCTAACATCTCCTAATTCAAAAGAATCAAAGAGACGCCCAAAGGAGCACTGTGTGAGAAGGTGTGATCATTCCAACCTTTATGGATTTTTAGTAAGGAGATACTGACGATGGCCTAAGGTGGTAGACAAAGGAGATGGTGCGTGCGCACCATTTCAAAGCTCAGATCTCGGGCTCACAGAAAACAAATCCATAGGAGTAAAGTGGACTCGAATGTTGCCCTTTCTAAAATATTCCCAACACACTCAAGTCTTTTGGTTGGTGAAAAAACACTACTTGCACTGGACTTTGTTTTGTGCACTTAAAAATACAGTCACCGGAATTTCAAAATCATCTAGCTATGTGAGTGTCAAATACGAGAGAGAAAGAGCTTACCTTAAATTTACATAAAAATACAAAACTTGCTCCATATTCAAGACCTCTGAAGAAATATTCAGATCAGTCATTCTCATGCAAGGTGCTATCACCATAAAGATTCTGAGAGTGACTTTGAATATTTCCTTCAATTATGCTATGCAAGGAAGAACCCTGCATGAATACAGAAGTTACCACTACAAGTAACTGCAAACTGAAAATTAACTTAGCATCACCGAACGCAGCAGGAATCTTCGAGAAAGATTTGACTGGGCCCAGGGTTACAGGCCAGGTAGACCTGGAGAGAGGAAAGGTGCAGCTCTTCACCTGGGAGACCCCCGTCTTACTGTTTCATTGCTGCATTATTTCAGCTCATGGCCCTTCCAATCTGGGTGGCAAGAAACTGAACATGCTTCCCACAGTTTGTCCTCAAAGAGGAAGCAGAGTTAACTCAACTGCAGAAGACACCACCCCGTAGAGGAGGGCACACGCCACTGAGAAGATGACCCGCAAGGTGTTGGCCAAGACCAACCACGTCCCAGGCGGACACAGCTGAATCTGTTGCACACTTTCCAGACTGGGGGGAGTATGTTGGGTCCCTGGGATCGCTTCTCTGGTTTCTTTGTGTTTGAGTGAAACTCACTGATACTGGAGCTCTGCTACGTTGGCTGACTCTTCTGGCCAGGTGAACGTGGAATGTATAAGTCAGTCTGCTCTTGTGTTTCGAGGAAGCCAGCCTTGGAGTAAAGGAAGAACTTAAAAAAAAAAAAAAAAAACCCTGAGAATTGAATTGTTTGAAATTAAGTTCACTCAGCAACTCAGCAATTAGCTAAAAATGTTTTCTTGATCATCTCCAATTTCTTGATAGGAATAGTTTCAGGTTAGAGATAGAGAAATAAATAAATTCAGTCCTATTCCCATCAAACTTATCTTCTAGGTAGAGCAAAGGAAAAGCAGACAGATACACAATTAAGGTATCTGTCAATAATGTAAGTTCTGTAAAGGAAACAAGCAGAACAGCATTGCAGAGGGTGATGGAAACAGGCTGCCTTAGACAGATGGTCAGAAAAACCTTCTGAAAACACTACACAATTTCAGGGACTCAAACCTTCAGCTTTCTCATGTAATAAGCACCTATGTGTTGGGGTCGGTTCTAGATATTAATGTTTCCTCAAGACTGTGTGTTGAAAATGCCCAGAACTTGCTGACCCCACCCGCTTTGTATACAAACTGGTGCTCTCACCAAACCAACCAACCTATTTGAACTGTGACTTTGACAGAAATGGGGAAATATTCATTTCTCCAATGAATATTGGACTAATAAGGACTAATCCATAGTTATGTTCACTGAATCCTGGTCAGTCCAAGAAGCAAAGGGGGTCTTTTCAGATAAGGTACAACCTGAGCAAGCCCGGGGGCAGGTCAGTCCTGGGTGGGCATGCTGGTGAACCTGTTTAAGTGGATTTCAAGTCGGCCCACAATTCTTTGCTATGCCTCCTGCAAGATGCAGAGTTGAGCGCTCCCTTCAGTATGAACAGGCTCCCAAGACTGGCCTGACACACAGAGTAAGATGGGAGAGTGAACAAATTCTAGGTCTTAAAAGGCATTCGACTTCCTCCTCACTCTGGGGTTGGCTGCTCTTGGGGAACCAGGGGCTGTGCTGTGGGTAAATGCAAGCAGCTCTATGGAGAGTCTCACATGGCAATGAACAGAGGCCTCCTGCCAATCACCTGCTAGGAAGCGACCGCTGCCTCCTCTGACCACTAGCCTTTGAAAGAAAATCCTCCATCCCCAGCTGGACACCAAGCTGACTGCAGCCCTAGCTGACATCTTGACTCTACCTGCACAAGGGACACTAGTCAGAAACACGGATCCAAGCTATTCCCAGCCCCAACTCACAGAAATTATGAAGCAAACATCTGTTGCTTTTAGCTGCTAAATCATTGGTCACAGTCATCGATAACTCATCCAGGTGGTGATGCTTTATATGCACCAAATGGATGTGAAATATAAAGTGGATGAGGACAATAACGTAAATGACAGCCTCCACATCTCCAAACACCAGTCCTAAAACCCAGATCTAGAAGACTCAGGCTAAGCTGGAGCTAAGTGCAGAAAAGCCATTCCTCCTAGTTAATAGCCAGGAGCCAGTTTCCTGAAAGTTCAGTTAGCAAATTCGCCTAGCAACTATTTAGGGTCACTAGGTGCCATCAAGAGGGGTGAATACTAACTAATCTTTCTCCTGAGGGGAGTCCGGTGGCCCGAGAATAGAAATATTCCTCTCCCATGTACCCAAGGGCAGTGGGAAAAACCCAGGCTTTTCACATGCGATCTGACTTTATAATTAGAATTGCAGGTAGCGATCATTAAGCACACGCCCCACCCCTCAATTTACAGATAAGCATCTACCTCCCCGTGCACACACCAGCCAGCAGGACAAGATTGGTTCCCAGGGCTGTGCCCTTCATCTGGGTCACCCATCACAGCAACATCCACCAACATCATGATCTTAAAGAAATGATTACCATTCGTGGTTCTAAATAGGACCACATTATTTTCTACAAGTGTCAATTTTCCCCAGCAATATTACATTTTCCAACATTTAGTTTTCTAGCATTTTGCTATGACTATCTGTGTAGATTAGAAAGGTTCTTAACTGTTATCTGTAATAGATTTTGCCTGTAGCAAAATTCATGCAGGCATAATAGAAGAACAAAGTGTACTCTGATGAAATTGCAACCATAATTTCCAGATGCCTGACATTTATTGCTTATTGCTATTAGAATTCAAGTGCCTATTTGTTTTGTACTTTGCTTTTATTCTTGCATCACAACATATAATGGAAAAAAGATATTTTAAATGTTGGGTTAAGTATCACAGATCAACACAAGGCACCAACATAATCAATACTACTTAAACATACTCCTAGGCAATTAATTTTTAAAGAATCAAATTGTTGTACCACATCAAAATTTATAATGATACCAGAAAGGGTGTTACATTCTTTATTGTTTAATTAAAAGCAACATTTAGCACTCATGCAGCTAACTGTGAAGACATCACAACATAAAAGGTTTTGCTTATCATTAGAGTGAGGGAGGATCCCCGACTATGGTTTTGATTATTGAAAGTTAATTGTACTTTATTAGCTGGAATGCATTTATCACATTACTGGAAACGGCTGTACAGAGGGACTGTAAGAAGCTCCCTAATAGAGCCATCCCAGTGACCAGCGCTTCACTGATACTTGATATCCAGGTGATGGTCAGCACTTAAAAGCAGAAAACACTTGAGACTATGATATCGATGCAGTTGAATGCAAACAAATGGCATTGACTGAAACAGCTTCGGGGGAAGACACAGAAAATGCACACACAGAACAGAGAGAAGAGACCTAGGAAATAAAAACCAACACAGAAATCTACGCTGACAGGTCCAAGCTGAAAGAAAGCAAGGGGTGGGGAAAGGAAGGTGAGAAGAAACAGAAACAGAGAGGGGAGAAGGAAGAACAGCCCAGTCTTGCAGCAAGGAGGCTGAGAAGCAGGGGTGGTGGCAGCGGCTGCTCGACCTGTCAATGGGGAGGCCGTCTGTTCCCGCAGAAGCACAAGTGCTAAGGCTGTGCTCAGGTTCAAATGGCAAAGTGGCAGGTAGAAGGAGAGTGTCTGCCCCGAGTGTCCAGTTCGTGGGCCAGAATGTGGGGAGAGCCTGGAATGTGGACATAGACATCAACTAGAGTCCACCAAGGACCCCTTTTATTCATTTCCCTCTGCAAACCCCGCATCTGGATAAACTGTGTCGAACAAACTGTGTTTTCTCTGTAGAAAGCAACGTGGTGCTACTGAAGCCAAGCACAATTTCTATCCCGCTCCTTGTCATATTGAACATAGCTCTGGGCCCGCCGGCTACTACTCAAACCCCAATCTCAGCCTTTTCTTCTACAGGTGAGAAAGTGATGCCTCCTCGCATACTGATGACCATTGAGAGGGACTCCAAAGACGGGGTTTACACCCCAGAAGCAGTGGGTGCTGGCCTGGTCCATAAAGGCAGCTCCACGAGTGTGTGCTTTCTAGGGGGAGAGGACCAGCGTCTCATAAGCTCCCAATAACCCTGCCTCTTGGGATCCTGCAAATCTGTCAACCCCCGGCCCCCCGCCTCCTCTTGGGGTCAGCTATATGGCCGTGGAAAAAAAGTCATCCCAACAAGGCATGGGTCCTGACACTGGATGTCCAGGCAGATGTTGGCAGAAGCACACACAGTACCGGGCACCGCAGAGAAGGCAGACTCTGTCAGGGGCAGGCCTGCGTGGAGAAATAGAAAATTTACCCAGAACTCCTCGGGAAGTAGCAACTGCTCTGCAGCTGACCTCGTCTTCTTGAAGACACCTTATTCTGAGTCAAAAAAAAGGGAAGGGGAAGGACTTAACTATCATACATCATCTACTGTCATTTCCATCTCTTCTGCCTTCACTCCTGTTGGCTGATATCTCTTTTAGGTAAATCAGTCTTGGAAAAGTATTTGTTTATGTGTGCGTGTGTGTGCGCACATGCACACACAGGTGCATATCAATTTACATCATACCACTTAAATATATAAACATTAAAAATAGCTTCAAGTATTCAATAGCTTCAAAAGATACATCATTAAGTTCACGATACCATCAAACCCAGTTCAACAGAGAGGACTGGATGCAATAAGAATGATCTATAGGGGTGTGCATGTGTGTGAGTGTGTGTGTGACCGCAAGGGGTGGTAGGAGTTCCAGGTTTAATAAAGAAGGATTTCCTGGACCTAAAATGTGTGAAGACAGGCTAAGAAACAGGCACTCTGCCTCCCAGGCAGCCTCTGCAAACATAGAATCAGAAGCACCAGGACAAACCAGCATCTTAATGGATATGATTCTAGGAGATTCTGCAGAATGAATGAGCAGGAAAGAGAATACGTTCCTGTTGTCTGATCCAGATGTGGGCCTATAAAGGGCCAGGCGATGCCAGTTGAGGGTGGGATGGACGCATATAGGAAGTGTGGACATTATTGAGGAAGTCACGGTGTAGGAAGGAGATGGTCAGAAAGGACGAGACAGAACAAAGTTGTCACTGGCGATTAATAGCTTGGTGCGTTTCTTTGAAATATTACTTTTCAGGACTCAGCAGGACATTCAAGTGGAGATCTGGGGCTTTTATTTCCTGGAGCGATCTAGATATTTGTGATACAGGAAATGGAGAGGATAACGCTAAGAGAAATAAGTCAGAAGGAGAAAGGCAAATACAGGATGGTCTCACTTAGATGTAGAATAGAGAGAAACATAACAAAGGATCAGTCAGAGCCAGATCAGTAATAAACTCTTAATATCTGACTATAAAACTGAGGCAACCAGAGGGGGAGGGTGGCAGGGTAGGAGTGGGGAGCAGAGGGGCCCAGTGGAACACGGTGGCTACTGTTGGGGCACTGATGGCGGGCAGGGTGTGAAAGGAGACACTTGTAGGGGTTTGACCCTATACACCCCAGGGCAGATACAAAGATGTAAACCTGCTTTACCTCCGTAAACACAATTTGGAGGAAAAAATGAGGATTATATTAATGCTAACCCAATTTGATTTGCTATTTCTCTGAAACTGAAAATCTGCTCTCAAATTCTAACTTCCTTTTCACAAGTGATTTGACACAATAGGTTGGTTACCTTTTGTTTTTTTAAAGAGAGAGAGAGAATCAATTCTTGAGCACCCACTGAAAGAAAACTGTTAAAACACAGGCTTTGGAGAACAATTAGTTCAGAGGGGACACTGGGCAGACTACTTATTAAATGTGGTATTCTTCCTCATTAACCCCTCAAAAATATTTGTAAATCATTTTCTGTAGCTTTTTTTTTTTTCAGATTTCAAAGGATTTCAGAGACCCCACAACTGCCATAATTTTTTACTTAATTTTTGAAAGACAAATGACATTTAAATGTGGTTTAAAAATCCAAAAATTAACAACAAAAAAAGTTGAAACGTAGAAGGTTCTCTTCCAACCTTTTGCATTTCAAAGATGGCTATTGCTCATACTTACTCATTTATTGGTCCAGATTAAAAGGACACGAGGTATGATTTTATGTTTAAATTTACACAAATGCAATCCTGGAAACTACAGTTTGTTTATTTCACTGGATCATGCATCATGGGAGCATTTCTGTATCAGTACATACCACTCTAACACATATTTTTAACAGCTGGATGGATGTGTCATATTTATACAGCCAGTCTCCCACTGATTGACGTGTCAGCTGTTCTAATATTGTGGTATTACACTCAAAGAGCAAATCACTAGCTTGTACATATGTCTCGGTATATGTATATAAAAATATATATAAAGTAATTTCCCAGATAAGGGATTTCTGAGTCAAAGAACATGTTTAATTTTAGTAACAATTTTTGTCAATTGTTCTTCAAAATGGTTTTACCAATTTACACTTTTACCATAAGCTGCAAGATTACCTATTCCCTTACACCCTTGTGAAGCAGACTTACAATTCTGACTTCTCATCTGCCTTATTAATGAGTTATTAAGAACTGTATTTCATTGCCAATTCTATTTGTTTCTTTAACTGCAGAGTATGATTCAATATCTCTTTGTAGGGAGAGTAGCTCTTTGTATATCTTTATGAGTAAATGTGTGAAAATTCAAGAGCGTGCTATTGCAAAGCATTTTTTTATCAATTCACTTCCCTAGGTTTTCACTGAAAATCATTACTTAAGAGATTTCCCATAGCTTATAAAATTCCAAGAGTTAACTCTCTGCTTCAGCGAGCCCTATCAAGAATTCACATTTCCAACAAACATGGCCAGTGCTGAAGTTGTCTTATAAAGACAACAAAATAGAACCAATGACATTTATTTCACATTCAACTTATGAAGCACAAGAATGGGTAGAATCACCTAAAAAGAGAGAGAGTTAGTGTCTTGGCTGGAGAAGTCTGATCAGAGAGAGATGACCGAAGGGTTAGCAGTAAGATTGGTGTTTGAATGCTGTCTATAGAGCAACGGAGAACAGTGAGTGTCAAGAACATATTTTATCTGAACTTCAAGATAAAACCAATTTTTTGAAATAGTTCATTTTATATTTGCAAAGGAAGAGGGAATGCCTGAACAGTAACCAAGATGACACCAACAGCTGGGTAAGAAAACAGATGTGATGGATTTAGATCATCTCGCCTGTAATTAAAAAAATTCACACATAAATGTCTTCAACCCAGACTACACATTAGAATCATCTGGAGGGCTTTTTAAATCATTCAATGCCTGGGCCCTACTCTAGACCAACGGAGACTAGACTCAAGCACGGGTATTTTTCAAATGTCCCCAACAGGAAATTCTAACATGGAACTAAGTATGAGAACCTCCTCCTTAAGAGCCTCCTATAAGGTCTGCTATTTTCTAAGTTCTTCCTAAGAGCTTTAGGTAATGTAGGACCCCTTTCCTGAAATCTATTGACTAGTCTTGCAATGACAGTCTAAATCAGTATTTGGGGGACCTCCCTGGTGACTCAAGGGTTAGGCTCAGTGCCATCACCACCACTGACTGAGATCAATGCCTGGCCGGGGGCTATCCACACAGCGCAGCAGACCTCTCCTGTCTCGCCCACTGCTCCCCTCAGCAGTGTATTTCAGTGGATCCACCTGTTCTGCTTCCCACTCTGTCTCTGGGGAATCCTCTCACCGCCCCCCACCCCCCGCACCTCTGGCCTACACCCTAGCTCTTGTATGCATAAATAAAAAAATAAATCTTTTAAAAAATGAAAATAAAGCAGTATTTAGCATGACCAGAAAATCATGAGGCAAACGAGTTAGGCACATCAGACACTACAGAATACAATGAATATAACATTCCTGTGGGTCCTTGAAGGAGTTCATATTTAAAAAAATCTGACTTACTCTACTGAGGGCAGTATAATCTGGAAATCATTTCAGCAATTCAAAGCAAGAGACTTAAAAATGTGCATATGTGTTGACCCATAAATCCCACTTCTAGAAACCACAGCTCTGTATAAATGTGTAGGCATGGATTCTGATACTAACTGCTGTGTTGTTCGTATCACAGAATTAGGAACAATTCATCCAATGAACATTAAATAAATTTAAGTTCAGCTACACAATGGAGCATGACAGGAACATTTACAAAAAAATATGCTTAAAGTATGATATGGCAGGTGACCAAGCATTATAGGGACCGAAGGACATGACACATTTTCCAAATATATTTAAGTGAAAAAGTTGCAAAATCACACACGTAGCATGACATCACCTCTTCATGTGTGAAGTGATAGTAGCACATGATTGGGGTGGCTCCCTTCACTCCAGGTAGTCTCCTGAAGCTCTGACCACTATTAACTCATTCATCCTTCTAACCTTGGTGCTGTCACTGTTGTCACCACAACCTGAAGATGGTCACTGGAACACAGAGCCAAAGAGCAACAAATTCACACACTCATCCCATAATAATGAACATATGGGACCGCAGAGTTTTAAAGTTATTAAATTTTAATTTCATTTATCTTTGAAAATTATGTTAATTGTGGTAACGTTGGTTTACGACACTGTGTATGAGTTAGGGGTACAAAAGTGTGTTATCACACCACAGCTGCCACCAGAGCCCCAATAATCCTCCATCACAGTCCACTGGACCCCTTTCGGCTCTACCCACACCTCCATCTTTTCTGGTAGTCACAGTTCTGCAGACAGATTCCAGGGGTTGTTTTGGTCTGTTCCTTTGTTTTGTATTCCACATGAGCAAAACCATCCAGGATCTGTCTTTCTCTTTCTGACTCATTTTGCTTAGCCTCTTCCCCAAATTGTTGCAAATTCCAGGATTTCCTCTTTCTTTCAGAACTGAGTAGTAGCCTGTTAGGTGGATGGCAGTAGTCCAAGGTGCACTTGTGAATTCTGCAAGCAAGAACTCTTTCAGGAAAGAAAGTGAAGAGTGCTGAGTAGGGTGAAGGAGTCAGTGGGGGATATTGGAAACAGACGAGAGTGAAGAGACTGGGTAAGTGGAAGAGTCAGTCACAGATGGAGGGAGAGACGAGACACCTTTTCTAGACCTTAAGGAAGGGGCCTATGAGGGAGTTTCCCTTTACATCTCCCATCCTCTGCAAGGTCTGATGGGGAGCTGGGGCTAGGCAGAGGTTAAGTGTTAAAAGCTTGCAGTGGTCAACTTAACAGAGCTAATCAGGGACAAGTGGAATGATTCCACACCAGTGGTTGGGAGTTGCTTCAAGTGACACTGGTAGCATGAGAATTCAAAGTTCATTCCTCAGACACAACACACTTCCTACTGACCAGCGGCTGGGCCTTCTGGTTCCCCATGGTCATCAGCATTCGCTAGCCAGTGCTGCTAGGTTGGAATTCTCCCACTTCAACCAAAATTTCAATGGGTAGAACTGCTTGGGAAAGTACATTTATCACCCTGAGTTAGGGGAACATTCTAGAATGTGCTTACAACACATCTGACTGTGTTACAGTAAATTTACTGTTACAGTAAATTTGTGCATCTAAAGTATAAAGGTAGGGCCTCCCCTGGTGGTGCAGCAGTTGAGAGCTGGGTTGGGAAGCTGCCCGCAGCCTGTGCAGCGCTGGTTCATTCCCCGGCCACCGGGTGAGGGTCCCACATGGCGCGACAGACCTCTCCTGCCGCACCCACTGCTCTCCTCAGCAGTGTGCTTCGTCAGTCTGCCTGCTCTGCTCCCCAGTCTGGCTCTGGTGAATTCTCTCACCTTCCCATGCTTCTGATTATACCCAGTGCTTGTCTAAATAAATAAATCTTAAAAAAAATAAAGTATAAAGGTAGTAAACAGAATTTAAAACATTCTATTATTTTAAGAGCATCACTTCGTTTTATTCTCACTTTCTATCTTAAGGAGGGATCTTCCTTTCTTCCTAGACTTTATCCTTATTACTGATAAGATAAAGTTAAAGTTTGATCCTACATTTTGCTTCTCTGAGCAGATACACTCAAGATTTTCACATGCTCCTGCTTAAAATTACAGAAAAAGACCACATTCGAGTCAACAAATGATTGTCTTTCATAATTGCCCTACAACAAGAACTCCCAAATTAATGAGTTTAACAGAAGACTGCTTCTCCTCTGGACACTAACCTCTTTCTGTCTTTAGATACAGCACATGTACCTGGGAAACACATGGAAATTACACACATCAGGCACATGAATGGCAAAAAAAAAAAAAAAACCTCACTGTAGAAATGGCTCTCCCTACAGTAAGTACTCATATAACTTTTTTGCCTCCTTATTATAGCAGTGCATAATTCACTCCTTGGCAAGATCAAATTGCATATTATTGCACATTAATGTTGGTCTTCCTTTATAGCAACCTATCATATAGTTAGCATTCTCATTTATAACCTAAATTACTTTTATTTCTCCAGCCATTTCGCCAAACGACTTTGAATCAAATGGGAAAATGGTCACATATTCCAAGTTGCAGAAATAAGCAGCAGTAAGAGGTGCTGGAACACAGTGACCATATGTGTGTCATGCTCACTGCTAAGGCCAGTGCCCATTCTGACTCCACAAAGCCAAAAGGAAATGTGTGTTTCGGTTTCCTGACGCCTTAAGAACAGTCCCAATCGTGGGTAGAATTAAGGACCAGCTGCGTCTTCAATAAATACACTTGCAAAGCTTACTTTTTTTTTTTTTTACAAGTTAAACTTCCATTTTTTATTTTTATTTTTTTAAATAATAAATTTTATTTTTAATTCCCCATACAATTGTAACTCCCCCATTCTGATCCCAATCCCTCCCCTCCTGCCCCCCACCCGCAAAGCTTACTTTTAAAAGGGAAAGCAAAGGAAGGAGTCTGAAGTCCTTCAAGAGTGCCCGCTTACCCTAAAGAGGGGATGGGGGCCTTCCCAGGTATGGCCCCACCTGCCTTGTGGGTATTACCGTCTGCTTTGCTTGCTGCACAGCAGCCTCACTGACCTTCTGGGGGCGGGGGGGGGGTCCTTTCATGTAACATGCTCCCCTCCAGCACAGGGTCTTCCCAATGTTATCTCTTCCCCCAAAAGGAACCCCCATCGTGATTTCTATCCTCAAAGGTTAGTTCTGTCCCTTAACTTCATAAACACGGAAACCTACACTGTCAACTATTTCATATCTTGACTGATTCTCTTATAGTTTTTAAGATTTACCCAGCTTGTCCCTCTTTACCTGCACACTACTCCGTGGCATGGATTTACTACAATTTGATAATCCATTTTCTCACTGATGGATAGGACAATTTAAACATGTGGCTTGGGATCCTTACTACTGGGAATAAAGTTGAGGAAACATTCTTGCATTCATTTTATAGACGCATGCCACCATTTCTTTTGGGTAAATAGGTAGACGCTGAATTACTGGATTAAATGTATAAAAACTGCCAGTTTTCCAAAGTGGGTGTATAATTTTATGGCACCACTAGCGATACAAAAGCAGTCGGGCTGCTCTGCAGCCTTTCTAGTATTAATTATTGTTAGTCTTTTAAACTTCACAGAGTTTAGTGAATATGTAGCAGTTTCTTATTGCAGTTTTGATTTGCATGTCCCAGTAGACTTAAAATATCGAGTATCTTGTCATGTACTTAATATTCATTCATATATTCTCTTTTGGGAATCCTCTATGTCCTTGACGATTTTGTATTGGGTTTCTTTTTGTTATTTATTTATGGGAGTTATTTATATATTCTGGATATAGGTTGTTGTGGGTTTATATAGAGCACTTTGTGGAAAATACTATAAAAGCCTTCTCTATCCCATGACCTGCCTTTTTGTTTCTGTAATGTTGCCCACAGAGGGACAGAAAATGACTTTGATGAAACCAAGTTTACTATCACTTTCTTTTACGATTTTTGCATTTTGTTTTTAAAAAATCTTTGTCTGCGCCCAGGTCACAAAGATATTTGCCTCTTTTTTCACCGAAGTGCTTTATAGTTGTGTGCTTTACATTTGTATCTATAATCTACTTTCAGTTACTTTTAAGTATAGTGTGAGGTATGAGTTGAATTTTGATCTTTCTCCCCAGACATTCAATTATCCAGCATCATTTGTTGAAAAGACATTCTTTTCCCCACTGACTATAATGCTATTTTCTTGAAAACTCAACTGACTCTACATGTGGAGATTTATTTCCAGACTTTTTCTATTGTTCCACTGATCGACTACACCAGTATTATACTGTCTTGGTTACCCTAGCGTTATAGTCAATATTAAACTAGGTACTATTAATCTTCCAATTTTATTCTTTTTTAAATATTGTTTTGGCTATTTTAGGTTCTTCACATTGTGATATAAACTTTATCAGTAGCTTATTTATTTCTACCAAAAAAAAAAAAAAAGCCTGATTGGGCTTTTTGCTGATTGGGATAAATAATAAGCCTATAGATGAATTTAGGTGAAATTTGACATCTTTATAATATAGAGTCTTCCAACCCAGGGGCATGGTAAAACCACATTTATTTAACTATTTGCTTTTTACTCAATGGTATTTTATAGAGTTCAGTGTAGAGGTCTTTTGCATCTTTTCCAGGTCTTTTATATTTTTTTAAAATTTATTTCTAGGTACCTGTTGGTTTTATGCTATTATGAACAGCATTTTTGAAATTCATTTCAAACTATTTGTTCCTAATATACAAATGATTTTTGTACATTGGCTCTTTATATTGAGACCTTGCTAGTCCATCATCTCCTCAAGTTTTAAGGTCCCTTCACATATGCAATCATGTCACTGTGAATAGATTTACTGTTCACATCAATTCATCATTATCAATGTTTTATTGCATAGAACTTCAGTAAAATGCTGAGAGGGAACAGTTTAAAGTAGAAATATGTGCCTATGTCAACCTTAGAATGAATGTTTTCAGTATTTACCATTAAAAACAATGTTAACAAATCACAATGATGTTTTCAGTATTTCACCATTAGGAATGATGACATCCTTTTCAGTGATGCCTTACACAGGACTGTGGAAATTCCTTTCTATTCCTCATTTGCTCAGTTTCTTCTTTATTGTAATCATAAATGTGTGCTGGACTTTATCAAGTGCCTTTTCTGCATCTTTTGAGATCATCAGGATTTTTTTCCTCTACTACTGTAAGCAGGATGAAATGTACTGGTTTGTGTGGCAAAACAAGTCCACATACCTGGAAATAAGACAATTTGGTCATGATGTCTTATACTTTTTGTAGGTTGCCATCCTAGCTGTTCATAATGCATCAAAGATTTTAGTCTATTTAAAGAGTGATTGTGACTTGCAATTTTCTTCTCTTGCAATACCAGGTTTTGGTATGCTGACTTTATAGAAGAATTAGAAAGTCCTCCCTCTGTTTTTTAAAAGAGCTTGTATAAAATTAGAATTATTTCTTCCTTAAACACTTTAAAAGAATTCACCAGTGAAGCTGTTGGAGACAGGAATTTTCTTTGTGAAAAGATTTTAATTTTGAGTTCAATTCCTAATGAATATTTAAAGCTTTTCGGGTCATCTATCTCTCCTTTCTTCAATTTTGATAAACTGTATTTTCTAAGAAAGTTGGAAAATCTGGAGTCATAAGCGATCTGTATTTTTTTTTATTTCAGATGCAACTGCTGTGGATAGCATTAGCTGTTTATTCATTCTTACACTCGTGGCCTTTGTAATTGGAATGCTTAACTTCTTTTAGAGGCACTAATTTTAACAGTTATTGATAAAGCCTCGGCTTCATTGTATCATCTTGTTTTTTTAAAATATATTTTTCTTTTCTCTGATACTTTAAGCCTCTTTCCTGCCTTCTTATGTATTCACTGGGTACTTTTCAGAATTTTGTCTTTCTTCTCTATTGGTTTTTAAACTCTGTGTGTGTGTGTGTTCTGTGACTGCTCAAGGGAATCACAATAGACATCTATTCAAAGACTGAATGAGCATAACACACTGTATGCACAGAGCACCTAAAATCCACCCTACTGATCCATCTTCAAGCCTTGCACAATGCCATAAACTCCAGCACAGCCAACCTCAGTAACATCTGATGGAGAGGAAATTTCTTTAAATTCAGGTTCACATTGTGATAGTAAAGAATTCTGTCTCAACTCCAGTACAGGTGTTTCTTGGTCTAGTTGCATTCTATTCCTCCCTTCATTCAATTATCTTGCCATCTAGCAAGCATTTCCTTCTCTGGCTACATGGCAGAATTGTCCTTGAAGGTTTGAAAAACTATAGATGCCTAAATCTTATCCAAAACCAATGGAATCAAGATCTTGGGAAAGCTTCTGCTATACAGAAAAAGCAGGTGCCCACTACATTACTCAATGTCCACCGAACTGTGGATACTGGCTCTAAGTACTAGGCCTTTGATGCCTCCCACCTACCTGCCACAGAGCAGTCTCCCTGACAGCACATGATTCTCTTCTCTCTTCTGATAATGCATAAGGCCAAACAGGATTCAGAAACTAAAGAGGCTCATTAGGTTTCTAATAGGTTTTCCCTTTCCTTGTCTTTTCTTTTTTGGAGATTGGCCCCTTGAGGCATATCATAACTCAGACAACTCCTATGGGAGAGGGAGAAAAGGTGTGTTGGGACTGCAATGGGAGAAGAGCCTAATGGCATCCAAAGAAAATCATGAAAAATAAAAACAAACCAAGAAGAAGAAATATAGAAATAAGGGCTTATCAATAATGGTCAAGAAAAAATTTCCTTAAAAAAGACACAGCCGCTCTTTCACATGACTGTGTGCTCTGTGGAGACAGCAGACAGCGGCTAGTGCATTCTTGGAATTTCTGAACGATTTCTAGGCCCTTGGCCCATCCTCACTCAGTGTATGTTCTGTTTACTCTCCTGACCAGCTAGCAGAAGCCGGTGAAAACGCACTGTCTCTGTGGTGTCTTGGGGCCCCACAAGATCATGAAACAAATCTGCAGCCACAACCACAGCTCTGTCGTGGTGCAGGGCACAGTGGGGTTCACCATTCAGCCTGAAAGCCTGGCTCGACTGCACCTTGAGCAGCACAGCAGGGAGAAGGGAAGCCTGCTGCTCTGGGGGGAACCCAACACCTTGTTACCCGTTCTCGTTGCCCTGGAAGCTACATGCTCTAAGGGAAGGAGAGGAAAAAAAAAAAAAAAAACCAGAAAACCATGGCAAGGAGTAGGTCATGGAATAAATGGTCAGCGAAACTACACTAGGAAATCTATTAGTGCCCCTAATGACAGTTTAGCCACTTGCTCCTGTCCAAATTGCTAGTGTTATGTGTGCGGTGCAGGCGGTGATGATGTGTAATTTTACCCTGCTTTTGTTTTCAGCCCTTCCTTTGATGGACTCAAATCATGTGATTATATTTTTGCACGGCTGCCTGGAAAATCAGGTAATGCTGGAGTCCATGAAAACAGCACTAGGTAAACAGCACCTGTTTGGATGTGGGCATTCAGAATTCGAATGCCCACTAACAGACTCCTCTCCCCAAGGGCCTGAATGCTAGCCTAGGACCCACAGGCTACCTACATGGGCCAAGGCTGAGGGCATCAAACCTGGTGTGCCCCGTTGATGCAGAAGGCCTGCCCCGAGCAGAGAGATCAAGCTTCTCCCAAGCCAGAGGCTTCCATGTGCAGGCTGCTGGCTGTGTGCAGCCTTGCCGGGGCTTCCACATCCTTCCACGCACCTGGGTATGGGTTAGAACAAGGCCTGCCTTCTGCTGGGGAGGCCGGGGAGGCTGCCCCAAGACCCTCAGCTGAAGCACAACTTACCCAACAGACAGGGTGGCCCCGGATGCCAGACACAATTTATGTGTTATTTAACCATCAGGATATTTGACACACAAAACCCCACCAGTTGTATGTTTCCTTGGAAAAAATGGATCCATGGTATACTGAGTGCTCCTCCACACGGCGGCCTTCAGGGAGGACAAACAACAGCCACCCATGGAGATACACCTGAGCTTCACCTGGCCCACTTCACTTAGGGGTAGCCTGCCAGGCCTGAGGGCACCGGAGTCCATAGCCACTCTCAGTGTCTACAAACTCCTGTTCAACAACTCAAGGGTTACAAGGTCTGTACAATGAAAGTGCTCAATATATGTTAGAACCATGGTTCCCTTGATATAATAAAAATGTAAAATAGCAAAAATAAATAAGTAAAAAAATTTAAAAAAATAAACTCAAGGGTTAGATTTCCTTCTTGGTTCTGGTGAAGATTCCACGGAGCCAGCACAGTCCTCCCCTCGAAGTTAAAATGGTGGGGTCTGAGGAGTCACCCTGGTAGTGCAAAGGGTTAAGTCTCAGCACTATCAAGCTATTGGCAGCCTCTGCAGCACAAGTTCGATCCCCAGCCAGGGAGCTACCCACATGCTACCCATAGCAGACCTCTCCTGTCTCCCCGCTGCTCCCCTCAGCAGTGTATTTCAGTCAATCTGCCTGTTCTGCTCCCCACTCTGTCTCTGTTGAATCCTCTCAGCCCCCACACCTCTGGCCTGCACCCCAGTTTTTATATGCATAAATAAATATTCAAAATAATATTCAAAATAAAATGGGTGGGGGGTCTGGAGGAATAGCCTGAGTCTCAGGACATCTTCTTTCACTACCGTCCAAGGACTCCCTCTTGAAATCTGATGCCCCCTCCTGTGCCACTCCTTCTAGGTTCAGCCTGAACAGCACCTGCTCCGAGAAGCTCCAGATCGCCTCCACCTGCGGGAATCGGCCTGGACCACAATCCCACAGAGCAGGTGTCAGTGACCACATGACCTAGACAGGCTTCTGGTCACTGACCACATGACCAGAGACCAAGGAGGCCACGCAGCAGACTCCCTGAAGACGGAGGACGGCTCTCATCAGACATCCAAATGCACTGGTGACTACAGATACCTTTAAGGACCACTGTTCACAGCATTGATCTATACAGCTGCTATGGGGTGTAAGAGAAGCTGCTGTTTTCTATCTTATTCTCAGTTAACAGGTTGATGTATCAGGCAAACTGGAGTCAAGCTGCAATACCAAACAACCCAAAATCTCAGGACTTGAAATAAAAAATATTTAATTCTCACACAAAATCTACATTGGTTTGAGCTGATTCTGCTGTGTTCCATGTCATGAGCCAGTTCACTTTTATAGCAACTTATGCTCCACAGCCATCAAGACAGGGAAAGAGAGAGAGAGATTTTCACACCCAAGCAAGCAAAGCCTTCTTTTTGAAAGTAATATATACTTGTATATGCATATGCATACGTGTATGTGTGTGTGTGTGTGTGTGTGTATCACCTTTGCTTAGATCTTATTGGGCAAAGCAAGTAACATTTTCTTACATTACCTGGTGAGGGCAAAGACGGTCCAACCTCCCATATGCCCAAAGGAAGAGAACTAAAAACATTAGTCAACAGTATTAATCATCTGCTTTCCATTTTGGCCTAAACGATTATGTTGTTGAGCCGGGCAACACGGAAAATGATTTTGACTAGAAACTAAAGCTGGAAAAAAACAGTGTATATGATCGATCATTACACTCTAGTTAGTAATGCGTGTCTCTGACATGTGGGCTAATTCTGGAGCTACACGTATATTAGGCTTGAACAGATAAAATATGTAAATAAATAGTAGATCCTG
The DNA here is from genome assembly GCF_014898055.3 of Talpa occidentalis. Classification (NCBI taxonomy): domain Eukaryota; kingdom Metazoa; phylum Chordata; class Mammalia; order Eulipotyphla; family Talpidae; genus Talpa; species Talpa occidentalis. The sequence goes on from NW_023601754.1 coordinate 3,297,084, forward strand.
AAAGCCATGTATCTCACTGCCAGAGAAAGAAATTTGCAAACAAGCAAGGAAGGAAAGCTAGAATTAAATATGGAGTAGTGAATAAGCTCCTGTAAATATAATTTATCTGTAAGTAGGCAGTTATATAAACAGGTACACACGCGCGCGTGCAGAGTGGTTATTATGCACACACATATTTCCTGGTTTTGTCCACCAAGAGACCAAGAAGTAGTGACACACCAGTTAACAATGAACTCCCAGTGTCCAAATCTTGGTTTTTAAATACCATTCTGCATCAGAAAGGCTCAGGGCTGCTCAGGGAAACGGTTGACTAAAGGGAGGATGGAGCGCGGAGAGTGCGAGAGTGTCATCACTGGCCCCACAGAAAATAAACCGTAACAAAAAGGATGAGGGCAACTCCACGGGGCCTAAGAACCACCCTGGAGAAGTTCTCAATGGCCCAAACTGGAGCAATTTGCACAAATCAGAATAATGTAGCATTAGGTTATAACAGAAAGTGTAAGATAAATACAGAAATAAGTAACTGCCTCAAAAAACAGAGAGAGGGAGAAATCTTCCCTACTGAAGATTTCCAAATTAAATATGAAGTTAATCCCCACACGGGAGCTTAATTCCCCTCCTCCTGAGTGTGGGCTGGATTTTGTGATGTGCTTCATGAAAGTCTGAGGAAGCCTTTGTGCCAGTAGACTTTGTGAGTATCCCAAAGACGAGACCATGGGAAAAGAGAAAATAGGAACTTTATAGAGGAGAACCTGACTTAACCATGGGGTCAATGTCACTATCACCAGAACGAAGTCATGTTGATCGCATGTGTGCTTGATGCAAACGTAGCTCACATCCTAGAGTTTCCTCTATATAAAATGGGGGGAAGTGATGAGTAATCTCTTCCCACGGGATGAGGGTAAGCGTGTTTGGTGGAGATCTCGGAAAGGAACTGGCACAAAGTAAATGTTTCATACCTACTGGATGTTGCTGCACTTCTGTAATTCTTCTCCAGTCCCCGGCACACAGAGACCCGGGACACTCTTCCTGGTGCCGGTGGCCTGGTTACTACTGACTCCTCAGCTGATTTCAGAAGTTAAAGGTAACACTGGGCAGCTAAGCTAAATCCCACATAGGGTGGGATTTCTGGGGCATCAGCGTTGATTCCGGCATCTGAACAGGAGGCCCAGCCTTGGAGCCACAAGGAGAGGCCTGACCACAGCGCCGTCAGGGCCACGAGCTCTGGGTTCTGGTCGCAACTGAACCCCCAGCAGCTGGGAGATCAACCTTCACCATTGTGAGTCTCACATCGGCAAAATGGGCACAATGATCATTCAATAATCCACCTCTGAGTAAACTGCCGGCACACGAGTGCTCAGTAAATATTTGCTGTTACACAAATTAATAAAAGGAGGGATGTAGCTGCTGGTGTGGGCATACACCACATGACGAGAAATACATTTAAAAATCCTCTCGTCTTCGTGGGGGGGTTTTCTGGAGGTCCTGATGGGTCCAAGAGGTGAAGAAAGAGACAAAGATGTCTTTTTCCCATACCGGTGTCTGGGCAGGGGGTGGGGAGTCTGAGTCCCCACCAGGGCATCTGGGCCTGCGGTCTCTCACAAAAAGCTGCTTCTCAGTCCCCTGCCACTCGGGGGGCTGGAAGGTCTGGGAGGTGGGTCTGAGAGATGACCCCTGGGACCCACAGGTCAAACTCAAGCTGGAAAGAGGCGGGTGCCAAGAAGCAGCAGCTGCTGTTTTCTCGGTTGGGTCCCCTGAGAATTATTTGTTTAACATTCAAGAAAATGATTTTAATTTAGTGGATCTATGTTTTATGTTTAGTTTTTTTGGTGTTTTTTTTTTTTTTGAAGAAAAGATTTTTAATCTAGTCCCAGACCTCCCGAGAGACTGCTGATAGTAATTGAAGTACTCCATTATTTGGTCCGATAGGAGAACAATTGTTAGAGGTCATAGACCTGGCCAGGGAATCCCCAGGTCAACCACCAAGGCTCTTCCTTCTGCTTTTGTTATTTTAATTTTCTAAACAAAACAATATAGTTACAGGATTCGAAATTCTAAACCTATCCAAGACTTGTCTGCCACCCATCCTGGTTCATTCCTGACAGGCAATGACTTCACTAGATCCCAGGCTTGCTTTTCAAATCCTCCCAAAGTCCTTTCTGCCCAAGCAGGCGAGTGTGTGGCTACACACACTTCCTTTGGGTTTGTGTTCCGTATTTCTCTTTAACAAGAAATATCCTCAGATCTCTATGCATGACAGCTGCTTTATTATTTTCGCATATGCTAAAACAGACCCTGAATTTAGTGGCATTTTACATGAACTAGTGTTTTATTAATAACACCTGCATGGATGTGAACACCTGTTCGGACAGGTTCTTAAAGACATTATTTATGCTATGCTGTATCTCACAGCCAGAAGCTTGGGAGAAAGCAGCAGATCTCTCTGTGGAAGTACTGAAAGAGCTGCTAAAAAGAAATGTTTGGAGTAACTATTTAGACTTTGATGCCATTTATTTAAAAACTATCACAAACATACTTCAAATTCCCTGAGTTTCTATATGAAAGCATGTAATACTCTCCAGAAAGTTACAAGAGAAATCATCGTCAATGCAAAAGGGAAGAAGTGGGCATCAGTGGGTAGCTAGGGGGTCATCAGCAGGGCACAGAGCATGCTGGATAGCCCATCTTATGGCTGGCATCCCATCAAACTGACTGCCAGAGCCCATGCTGAGCTGCCATTAGGGACTTTGAGTATCACCCTGGTCATTAATGCTATCTTTCCTGGTCCAATATTTTTTAGCAAATGAAGTTACGTATTTCTTTTGAAATAAAAAAATGTGCATCTAAGAGAAGATTCTACAAGCAAGGCTTATGTATTTTATTCACAAAGAGCTTAGTACATATGGCTGTTGTTTCATGGACTGTAACACACTGATCCACAACCCATAATTTTCCAAAAGCTAAAGGAAGCTTCTGTTAGGGGGAAAGGATGTCCTGAGATAATCTCATACAGGCTTTGTGGACTCCACCCCCACTCCAGACTAAAGCCATCAGGACATTGGGAAAGACAAATCCCATCACCACCAAGGGGAGGGTGGCTGGGACCTGAGGGTGGAGTTGGGCAGCCAGGTTGGATATAAAAACCAAACACGTGGGCCTTGCTCGCTCTCTGGCTCGCGATCGCTCGCCTCCTGGCTTCACCGCTCCTGGCTGGCGGCCAACTCTGAGAGCGCCATTTTGGGATTCCTGATCGGCGGATCGGGTAGGACGCATTTAAAACTTTGTCTCCCACTTTTCTCCCAGAGCTGTACATTTCCTCATTTCCCTTTCCGTTGTAAATAAACCTTTTATTAACCTTTCACGTGTGCCTGCAGTAGAGCATTGATAAGTCCTTTTAAGCGCGCGGGTGAGGACCCACAGTCAGGCACCCCGTTTTGTATCGGGGTTGCTCTACAACACTTCCTCTGCACATCCAATTGGACTCAAAATATGCCAGGAACCCACATTCAACCTGGAAATGGTGTCTCAGGGCCTTGAGGTGCGCAGACTCACTAGTGTTCAAATCCCAAATCCAATCTTCTCAGCCTGAACTGTTTGGATACAGAGATAAAGGAGGAAGGTCCTCCAGGGTTATCCCCACCCAGCAGACTGCAGAAGCAAAGGCTGCTCATCAGAAACCATGTCTGACAACTTTCAGGGTAAGCAAACTTTGTCCTAGAGAACCAGACAGTAAGTCTTTTTGGCTTTGTGGACCAGACAGTCTCTGGAAACCACTGAGTTCTGCCATTGTGTGGCAACAGGGGAATGAATGGGTGTGACTATGCTCCAGTGAAAGTCTTTACAAAAGCAGTCCTGTGGCAGGCCAGGGTTAACACACCCAAGAGTGACCCCTGTACTGCCAGTACCTTTCATCGGCAGTGTAAGGTGTCAAAAGCCCAAAGCCAAACACACATTCTGAGTCCTCTATGAGACCTCATAGATTAGCTCACTACAGAGTAAAAGACCAAAAGTAATTTCATGCCAGCAGTGCCCAGAAACCCCAGAGATTTAGAATTCTGAGGGTGTGGGATGTTCAACTTCCTGTGCTCTAGGAAATTCAGGTCCTCAGTGGGCACAAATTCACCCCAGATCTGCAACTGAGCAAGTGCACAGGTAGGGGATTGAGAAGGAAAGTTTCAGTTTTGGTTCTCAAATCTGTATTTCCCTGTCTCTGCATTGAATGCTTGTCTCCTTAATTTAAGTAGAAGTATAGAGAACTGAAATGTAGAAGTCAGTCACAAATCCTACCTGGGTTAGGCAGACTTCCCCTGATAAGACCATATCTATTGTAAAGCTCCCACATCACACAAGAGATCTATCTTTATCTTAAGTAATAAGTATTATGCCAGTCAATCTTCCTGTGGCAGGTTTGACACATCATTAAACCAAGGCATGAGGATTAAAAAAAAAAAAAAAGGTCCCATCAAACCATCAGAACTCCCATTTCTTTTATATGTAACAATACAATAAAGGCAACTTTTAAAATTACAGGATGTCCTGCATTCAGCCTGACCAGATGGGGTTATTCCAGGTTTTCACCAAAGATGTCATACCAACAGGAGGGCTAATCTCAAAAGTGGTATTGAGGAGCTCAAGGAAGAAAATTAAGAAAACACAACAGAAAGAATCATCTTCAAGTCCTCCTGGAAATAGTTGAAATAGTTGTTTTTGTATCCAATTAGAGGTATGGGGGAAGTGGAGGGAGATCTAAAAATTCAGATTAGCCTATTATTTTTTCCCTCTCGCTCTCAATTAAAGAGGGGTTTCTTCTTTCACTGGAGATGCAGTTATTAAATCATGATGTCTTTCTTTAAAAAACCAATTTATAGCAGAGGGCTCCACACTACTGCCACTTCTGCAAGGTTGCTTATAATTGCTCCATGCAATGCTTTCACTAATTAAATCACACAAGAGATTGTTTCTTAGTAACACACCTGGTCCACGCTTTGTTGTTGGCTTTCATTAAAGCACTGTGTCTCATGCTGCCTTGTAGCATGAAAGGATATTAATCAGGTAAATGGCCATTAAAAGTCATATCAATGTTTGCCGTGCGGTGATTATTTTCTTAAATCTTGAACAAAGGAAGTTTCTTTGAAATCTCAGAGCTGGCCTCCAACCACAGCGGAGACTAGTCACAGTGATATGCTTTGTTTTTCATCCTTACCAACAAGAAGGAAGAAAAGGAGCAAAATGCAAGGTGTGGCAAGAATTAAGATTATATTCTCTTTGTTCCGCTGGGCTATTTGGGGCAATGAGAAACAAGTTGAACAAACTGAAACCAGTGTACAGCAAGTGGGGGGTGGGACAACAGACAAGAAGTGTTCTCTAAAGGCCCCCCATTCCCTGGGAGAGGAAAGCTCCACTTTCCAGGCAATGCTGCTAATTAGGTTGCATTTCTTTCTTTCCGGTACATAGACAAATAATACTTTCCTTGTTCTAACTTTATTTTTTTTTAAGATTTATTTATTTATTTATACAAGCACTGGGAACAGTCAGAAGCGCGGGAGGGTGAGAGAATCCACCAGAGCCAGAGTGGGGAGCAGAGCAGGCAGAAGGACCGAAGTACACTGCTGAGGGGAGCAGCGGGCGGCAGGAGAGGTCTGCGCGCCATGTGGGACCCTCCTCCGGTGGCCGGGGAGCAGCCGGGGATCGAACCGGCGCTGCAGAGGCTGCGGGCAGCTTCGCAACCCAGCGCTCAACCGCTGCACCACCGGGGAGGCCCTAATTAGGTTGCATTTCAGAGGTCTAGTTAGAAATCAGAATGCCCAGGGAATAAAATGCTCCTTGCAAATTAAACTGAAAAGGAAAAACAGTGCAAAACATGTCCTTCTGTCAACACAGCACCCATTATGGCCTCACTGATCAGATTCTCCATGAGGACCTGGAACGCGGTCGAGCCAGTCTGATCCCCAGGCGTCTCCGGCCCAGCCCCTTGGGGCCAACAGCTACTCACATCCACATGACCACTTCCCGCCGCACGCCTGCACTCAGGCGGAGGAAGGAGGTGGCTGCCTGGAGGCCGGGGAACATGCCCCGCTTGCCAAGGCGCCTACCCTGCAACCTTTGCTTTTTTCTGCCATTAATGACTATTTGCTCTGGACTGAGCGAGGGGCCTTGACGGAATGAAACATTCCCTGAAGAACCCAGGCTCCGGCCCACAAGCCCCGGACGGGGCTGCAATGCTCGGCCTGCGGTTTCCTTGAAGCCACCGCGCCCTGGTCGTCTCTCACATGAAACAGCCGCCCCTCACGCGGCTGGCATCCCAATAAAAAGCTCATTTTCCGTGGAGTGCTCGAGCGGCCTGAAATGGCGCGTCTCAGCGATCCGGCTCTCCACGGCCGCCCCGTCGGGCCCGGGAGCACCTGCTTCCACGCGCGCTGGGGGCGGGGGGGCAAGGGGGGGGCGCGGGGACCCACGCTCGGTCTCTCTGAGCCAAAGCACACCCGGGACCGGGACTTACACTCTCCGGAGGTCCCCGGCGGCTTCTGTCCCGCGCCGGGCGTCGTCCCGCGAGGCTCCGGGGCGCTGCCGCAGGCACGGAGGGGGCGCGTCTCCCGCCCGGGGCGGCCCAGGCCGAGCGGCCCAGCTAGAAAGGCTGCGGCAGGAAGTCCGGGACGATCCAGCCATGAGCAGGCCCCGTCCAGGCGAGCACTTCCCCGGCGCCCCGGGTGGCCTCGGCTCTCGGCGCAGGCCCGGCTGGATCCCGGGCAGCAGCGGGTCCCGCCCTTAGGAGAAGGCGCGGCCGCCCACGCGGGGACAGCTTGCCTCTCATTGGCGGGAATCACGTCACGTGCCCGCCCCTGACCCAATCACCCTGGGGCGAGGGAACCTCGTGTTCTGATTGGCCACGCGATACTTCCGGCTCGTGGGTGATGTCAGAAACGCGGGCGAGTGCCGCGTGCGGCCTGCGATTTTGACGCCACAGGGCTCGCGGGTCTCGCCTCAGACTGATGACGTCCTGGCCTGGACACTGGGGACAGCGGGGCGGGGCCACGGCGACGTGGACGCGGGCGGAAGGGCCCGCGAAGGCCGGGAGAGCAGTGCACGTGGCGGTGCCTGCGGCTCCCACACGGCGCGTGAAATCACCCGAGGACTATCCCGCGTGTGGGCCCCGCGTGTGGGCCCCGCGTCCTCCTGAGCCGGCCTCTGTCTCTGGGCATTGGGGGTGTTTCCTGCCTAGACACAGGGCGGGCGCCCTCGGGAATGATGATTCTGTGTCCTCTGGGTAAATCCTGGGAGTGGAATTGCTGGAGCCTATGGCAGCTCCATCTTTATACACGGTGGAATATTACTCAGCCATCAAAAAGGATAAACTCAGGCCGTTTGCAGCAACATGGATGGAGCTGGAAGGGATCATGCTCAGTGAAATGAGCCAGAAAGAAAAAGAAAAATACCAGCTGGTCTCACTCAGAGCAGGAATTTAGAAAACACAAATAAGGGCCCAGGAAAAAGACTAATTATAATAAAAGAACCAAAATCAACAAGCAACTATAAACCAGAGACACACTAGGGGGAAGGGGAGGAGGGAGAAGGGTCAACACAAGGGGGGTAGGAATTGTATGGAGACAATAACCAAGATGAAAATACATACATTGTGCGAAAATGAAAAATGATGTAAAAAAATATATAAAAATAAAATTTAAAAAAAAATGTCTCTAGAAGTTAAAAAAAATAAAATCACCGGAGGAGCCACTTAACCGTTTCAATGCCTGCCCTCCACCTGCAAGGATTGTTTTGTTTTTTTTGTGTGTGTGTGTGTTTTTTCACATTTTATTTAAATTGTATTTTTATATTCCCCATACAATTACAACCCCCTTATTTTGACCCCAAGCCCTACTTTCCCTGCCCTCCACCCCCATAGAGTGTCTCTGGCTCCTAGTTGTTCGTTGATTTTGATATTTTCTTATAGTTATTCTTTTTCCTGGTCCCTTATTTAAGTTTTCTAGAGTCCTGCTATGAGTGAGACCATCCAGTATTTTTCTTTTTCTTTCTGGCTTATTTCGCTGAGCATGATCCCTTCCAGCCCCATCCATGTTGCTGCATATTGCATGGGTTTATCTTTTTTGATTGCTGAGTAATATTCCATGGTGTATAGGTACCACGTCTTCTTGATCCAGTCATCTATTTTTGGGCATTTGGGCTGTTTCCATTACTCAGCTATTGTAAATAGTGCTGCTGTAAACATAGGGGTGCAGGTGCTCTTTGGAATTGATGTTTCTGTGTCCTCTGGGTAAATACCTAGGAGTGGAATTGCTGGATCCTATGGAAGCTCTATGTTTAGTAGGTCCAGAAATCTCCACACAGCTCTCCACAGTGGTTGGACCAGTTTGCACTCCCACCAACAGTGCAGGAGAGTTCCTTTTTCTCCACAATCTCGCCAACATTTGTTGTTGCTAGTTTTTTTAATATGAGCCATTCTCACTGATGTAAGATGGTATCTCATTGTAGTTTTGATTTGCATTTCCCTGATTACAAGTGATGTTGAACATTTTTTCATATGCCTGTTGGCCATTTGCAATTCATATGGAATCACCAAAACCCCGAATAGCCAAAGCTCTCCTGAAAAAAAAAAAAAGAAGGGAATGGAGGCATCACACTCCCAGACTTCGAACTATTCTACAAAGCCATAATCATCAAAACTGCATGGTATTGGAACAAGAACAGACACACAGACCAATGGAATCAAATAGAAAATCCAGAAATAAACCCACAGATTTATGGTCAACTAATCTTTGACAAAGGAGCAAAGAATATGCAATGGAGCAAAGAAAGTTTGTTAAATAAATGGTGCTGGGAAAACTGGGTCACTACATGCAAAAGAATGAAGCTTGACTACTACCTCACACCATGCACAAAAACCAACTCAAAATGGATTAAAGAACTAGACATAAGACCTGAAACCATAAAATACATAGAAGGAAATATAGGTGAAACACTACATGATATGCACATCAAAGACATTTTTACAGACACATCACCCAAAGCAGTGATAGTGAAGGCAAAGATAAACAGCTGGGACTACATCAAATTAAAGAGCTTCTGCACAGCAAAAGAGACAATAACAAAAACAAAGAGAAACCCCACCAACTGGGAGAACATTTTTGCACACAACACTAATAATAAAGGACTGATCATAAAAATCTACAAAGAGCTGATGAGACTCAACAAAAACAAAGAAAATAATCCAGTCAAAAAATGGTCAGAAGAGCTAAAAAGAAACTTCTCTGAAGAGGAAATGCAAATGCAAGGATTGTTTTAAAATCTTCCCCAAGTCGTTCTGTTGGACAGTGCTGTTCCAGGCCGGCTGTCCAGGGGTAATATCTGCTTTACATGCTCTGGTAAATTTGCCCATAAAAGAAGGGGAAATCTCACCCAACTCCCAAGAATCTTCATCCTGGTTAACCAAATTATTTTTCCCACTTGGGACCATATTCCAAAGTGCAGGGAACTGAGCCAGGGGCTGCTCAGAAAATAAGTATATTAAGGGGGGGTGGGGGAACATAATTCATCCTTTCACCATTTTGCTTTTGTACTGCACCTCTATTATCTTTTTGTCCTAGTCTCAACAGCCATGATGTCATCACATTAGCTTACAATACAAACTGTGGCAAGGTAGAACTTCTGGGAAATGTGCTTAGAAAAGGAAACAATTCCTTTGTCCTTACTCTCCCTGCCCAACAGTTTTATTTCTGTTCCTTTTCCTCCAGAGAAAGGAGGGGGCCTCATTTTATCTAATGCAAGGATACTGCAGTAGATATTTGTGTGAGCTGTACTTTTACTCATTATGAGAATTGCCTTTTAAGAAATCAAGATTCTGATGAGGAAGTGAAAATAACCTGTGAGCATATTAACTGTAAACCATCTCCTCACCAGATTAAATACCAAGGAATGATAATTTCATTGCTATTTTGATTTGCTACAGCAATTTTGCCTACGAGATTCAAAGGCTTAAATTCACAGAGTGGTTCTACATAGGAAGTGAAGGTTTATTTCTTAGGGGCATTAGCAGTGTAGGCGTATTCTGTTCAAATATAATAGCACCCCTCTATGCCGAAGGTGGTGGTAGGACATTGCCAGATGCATGATCCCACCCTGCCTGTCTACCCAGTACAAAAATTTCTATACTACTTGTTACGATTTCAAGGACTCACTCAGATGCCACTCTCTTTCTCCTGCTTTCACGTTTTTTAATTTATTCTGTCATTATGAAAGTTTTATTGCATCTTTTGTTCTTCACATCCTCTCTTCTATTTGTAAACCGCATCCATTTGACAAGACACTTTTGTATTTGTTATCCTATTTTAATCCTTACAGCCACCCTAGAATAATGAAGTATGTGAAAGACAAGAATGCTGCTAATGATTTCATTCTTTAGTGTTATGTCTTAATTAATCAATGTGTGCACAATTGCATAGCAGATTTTTGAAATGCTTTAACATATGACCATGTGTTAATGGTCTTCCCTGATGGATACATAACATTTTGACATAACCCAAAAGCACAGTTTTTATTACCCAGTATTGTGTGTTACAGACGCTCTCATCTGGTCCTTGACCCAACTATCCATTAAAGAGGGATCAAGTTCAAATCCACACAGGGGCCAAGAGAGAAGAGCAGTTGCCTGAGGAGTGCTGGGTCGGGACTCTGGCAAACAGGGAGCACAACCCACTTGTGGCCAGGAAAAATGAGAGCCAGGTGTTGGCAGGGCTTCTACTGTCACCAGAGAAACTGTTCTTCCAGATCTTTATATAATCTCCCAACTTTGGAACTATGATAACTACTCTTTTCTCTCATTTTAACTCTACAGACCATTTTTTATGGCTGGATTTAACCCACGAGCTCTCATCTGTGGTTTACTCCATACTGTTTCCCTTTTTATTAGCTCAGGATTGACAATGAGACCATCACTTAAAACACCCAAATAATGATGTCCCAGGAGTTCCAAATGGCCATGTGTAATAATCTTCCCTTATCCCTGAAAAGCCCTGACAGCAGACAGTTTCCATTACTCTCTCCACCTATTCCTGTTGTTCTTTAAGTATCATTGTGACACTGGACATATCCCACCAAGTAGTCATTATTTATATGAGATATTTCTCTCTTACTGGACAGTGAGCTCTTTAAAAGCTAAAACTGTCTTTTGTCTTTTTGGCGTCAACCTCTAGATCACAATGGATGCTCAGTTATTATATAATAAAGGTAGAGTTATACCACTGCATCTAAAATGAACAAATTCAGTAAAATTACAAGTAAATAGACATTATTGTGACGCAGCATGCATGCCTACCTGCTCATTTCGCAGATGGGCCTTCAAAACCATGGACCTCTAGTAGGTTTTCAGCCTTGCATCTTCCATCCATCTAACATACCTGAGTCTTATTCCTTTTTCTTGGCATAGTGATTTTTCACCACAGCATTTCTGGCTTCATTGACATTTCTACTTTAATATAGGCTCTTACTCTTTCCATACCCATAGAAGTCACTTCGATGCTGTGTTCGCACCATCTTGCAGGTCCTTGCCAGGATCTTAAACTCAGTATCTTGACATTGTGTTTCTAAATCAATAAACTCTTACTGAATCTCATTTTTCCCCCTAGATTGAGCAGCCTCAGGATACAGTCTCATGCATATTTTCTGATTCCTATGGATGCATGTTGGCTAGATTCGACATTCAGGCCCAAGCCCTTTTTCTCCCTTACCAGGCCCTGCATATCCCTGCCCAAGTTATTTTGGACTTGGCCCTTACTACCCTGGCTTATTGGCCAGGAGGAAATGGGGAAATCCTGGGGAGGAAAGGCATTGTCTTATTGAGGAGAAATGTCTGCAACATTCGAAAAAGGAGGAGGGCCTCCATGGTGGCACAGGGTGTTAAGCTTCAGCACTGTGAAGCTATCACCAGCCACTGCAGCACAAGTTCGATCCCCAGCCAGGGAGCAGACCTCTCCTGTCTCCCCCCTGCTCCCCTCAGCAGTGTGTTTCAGTTAATCTGACTGTTCTGCTCCCTACTCTGTCTCTGGTGAATCATCTCACATCCCCACACCTCTGGCCTACACACCAGTTCTTCTATGCTAAAAAAACAAAGACAAGTAGTAGAAAGAACCAGCAAGCTTGAACACACAGTGACAGTGATGCAGAACACACACATAGAACAACAAAGTGGAAAAGGATTTTTAAAAAAGGAGAGCAGCCTAAGAGTTATGTGGGAAAACTTAAAGAGAAATAAGATCTTTATCATGGGGGTATAACGAGGTAAAAGAGAAAGGCACAAGAATTTTAAAGAAATAATTGTTGAGAGCTATCTCAACCCAAGTAACAAACCAGAAGTCCTGATCCAAGAAAACCGAAGAGTTCCAATCAAAATACTCCAGGACATATTTTAATTAAACAGTTGAGTGAATGACAAGGAGAGAATATTGAAGCATCAAAAGAAGAGTAACCTATAGGGAAATACCTATTAGACTATTTGTGAGCTTTTCAGTATAAAACTCACAAGCAAGAGGGTGTGGCAGAAGATATTAAAGTATGCAAAGAAAAATATTTTTCTCAATATTGTTTAGTTGGGATTCTTCTTGCCTCTTATTGAAGCAAGACTTTATCTTGATTAACTATCATTTAACACAGAAGGAAAGGTAAGGAATATCACTGAAAAATGAAAATGAATACAATCTATCCACAGTAGACAGACGTAAAAGAAGGAATAAGAGTAGTTGTTATAAACCAACCATACACACACCTAGAGACAACAAGCATCTTAGTTACAGAATGTGGAGGAGAAGAACATGGCCCATCAGAATAAGTTTGAGATTAACCTGTCCAACAGGCCACATGCACAGATCAATGGACACAGGCTTCAGTGTAACTTTTAGATAAAAATCGATTGAAGTAACATATGAAACAACGGAAATTGAACCTAGACAAAACATAAAAGGAATATGTCCAAAAGCAAAAAGTAAAAGACAAACTAAAAAAATAAAAGTCATGAAACAACAAAATGGCAATTAGCACTTAGGTCTCAATAATCACCTAAACATAAATGGCTGGAATCCATCAATTCAAAGGTATAGAGCAGCTCAATAAATTCAAAACAAAGTCCAACCGTCTGTTATTTATAGGAAACTCATCTTACCAACAAAGACAAACATGCACTTTGAGTTAAAGGCTGGAAGACAATCCTACAAACAAATAGAAATAAAAAATAGGAACAACTATGATCATATCAAGTAAAGTAGATTTTTGATTAAAGAAGCTAATAAGAGGTAGATTTGGAACATTATGATTAATAGGACAAAAATAAATAACACTTAAATATGCACCAATGATGGAGCACTAAAATATATATTATTAATAGAACTAAAGAGAGATATTGGCAAGATCACAATAGTACTAAAGGGTTTTAATATTCTACTGACAACTCAGGACAGATCAACAAGACAGAGAATAAATAAGGAAACAATAATCTTAAATGAGACATTAGAACAAATAGGCTTAACAGACATTTACAGAACATTGCACCCAAAACAGCAGCATTTACATTTTTTTTAAGTGCACGTGGAACATTCACAACAATAGACCATGTGTTGGGAAACAGGTCAATTGCTGTTAAAGTTGTGAAGATTGAAATCAAACCAAGGACTCTTTCTGACCACAATCAGAAAGAAAATCAACTGAAATCAACTGGGGAAAAAAGAACCTGAAAATCCTTAATACATGGAGACTAGTAGCAATTGAGTTAAAGAGGAAATTAAAACAGAAATTAAATAATACTGCAAGACTAATGAAAATGAGGATACAAACTATCAGATTTTATGGGATTTAGCAAAAAATGGTCTGAAGAGGGTAGATAATTACAATTCAGTACCACAATAAGAAGCAAGAAGAATCCCAACTAAACAACTTAATATTCCACCTATGAAACTTGAAAAAGAGAAACAAACAAGACCCAAAGTTAACAGATGGAAGGAAATAATAAGAACGAGAATGGAAATAAAGTAGAAACCAAAGAGACCACACAAACGATCATTTAAACTAAGAGTTGATCACCCACATAAACAAAACTGATAAAACTTTAAATACGTTAACAAAGAAAAGAAAGAAAATATTATTAAACACCCCAAAAGAAAAAAGAAATTAGCACAGATAGCGCAGAAACACAAGGGAAAGTAAGAGATAACCATGAAAAATATACCCCATAAAGTCAATAACCTTGAAGAAATGGACACATTGCTAGAACTATATTGTTTACCACATCTAAATCACAAAGAAATAAAAAGTTGAATAAACCAATTAAAATCATGAAAATTTAAACAGTAATCAAACTCTCCACTGAAACAAGTATCTTTGAATAGAGAACAGAGAAACAAATTGGGATCTAGGTACTAAAAACCTATTTATGCAACTTAAAAATCATTAAAATGATTATCACCATAAACATATTAGAGGTTTTCAATGCAGTCCATTACTGTCACTTTTGCTGTACACGCATTATTATATTTTCATAAGCAAATCTTCAGCACAGCAATGAAGAAAACTATCACATTAATATAAATGACTGAGAATGGCTGAACTATTAACCAAATGTAGCTAACTTTGTTTAATGGACAAAGCAATCATTATGTGAAACTAAGGGCTTGGTTCTTTCTTACCTAAAAAAGAACTTACTCTATCATCATTGCCACTTATCATACTTAATCTCCTTATGAAGATCAGGAATGATCACACAAATAAAACATGTGACACAGCCACATAATATACATAAACTGACAGAGAAAGGTTTATGTAGCAAAAGCAAAGAGATTAGGGCCTCCCCTGGTGGTGCAGTGATTGAGCACTGGGCTGTGAAGCTGCCTGCAGCCTCTGCAGCACCGGTTCGATCCCCGTCCCCTGGCAAGGGTCCCACATGGCACGCAGACCTCTCCTGTCGTGCCCGCTGCTCCCCTCAGCAGTGTATTTCATCAGTCTGCCTGTTCTGTTCCCCGCTCTGTCTCTGGTGAATTCTCTCACCCTCCCGCGCTTCTGACTGTATCCAGTGCTTGTATAAATAAATAAATAAAATCTTAAAAAAAAAAGCAAAGAGATTAAAAATTCTCTAATAAATTCAAAATGAAACCATATCGTCCACCATCCTTGCTTAAATACGTTAGAGAAAGGTAATTTTTGAAGGCTGGAAACTCTTCCCAATTGTCTGAATATAGCCAGTTTCATTAGCTGCCTTCTGTTTTGTTTTAGGAACTTGTAGCTTCACACAAAATTTCAAGAAGATAGCATTAGCCAAAAATGACCCAGGATATTAAGAGAGAAATCAAGTCAGCTGTACCAAACTTTTCAGGAACAATCATACTTGGAGAAATAAGACAGATTCTGACTGCAGGTGGAAACGCTAGTGGTTGGGAAACTTCAGCTGCTGGTTATAATGGTTATACTCTGCTCTGAAATGTCTTTTGTTAACCTGATCTCTCTATTTAGAACTCCATTACCCTGTGTTTAAAACAAAGGCGCCCCATTCAAAGCAGCCTCTAATTGCAATCCTTCAGCAAAACAGCATTTACCAAAACATGCCTTGCAGAATGTGGTACAATTTATCACCCCCCTGGTGCATGACACACAATTACATTTGTCACTGCTTTAATTGGATATTTCATGTCAGTAATGACTCATCAGCTCCAGAAGTTATGAAAGATGAATTCCTTACTACCATACTGCAGAATTTGCTCCAAAAATAAAACCAAAAAAAATCATTTCTCACAGAGGGTAGAAGCTACATTTGGGAGAAACACTAATCCCTATTTTAGAAAAATAACGATGTATTTCATTTATTGACAGCCAGATGATTGCCTACCGTGTTTCTCATTACCCCTAGATCACAAATGAGTAAATCACTGTCAGACAAACCAAGGTTAAAACTGAGTGTGTACATTTTAACAAGGTGCAGGGGGGGAAAAAAATTTTCAAAAAGGAAACCTCCATCACTAGGAGAGAATTGTTAATTCAGAGAATTTTTCAGATTCTGTGCTCTGATAAGCTCGGCAACCCAGTCATCGCTGAAATTAAATTAGGTTTCAGAAAATGAATATTTCATTTTTAAGATTCTGTTGCTTGGAGACCTGGGAAGAGAAGGCTGGTGCAGCCCAAGAAGGGAGTGGTGCTATGAGGACCAACATTTTCTACTCCTGGAAACTGCCGGAGAATGCCTGGGGAAAATTAGTCAACGGAGGCCAACAATGATGATGTACAAATGCATTCATTATAAATGCCACGATGCAGGTCATTTCTTTCAAGCTAAGGAAGTCTCTCCGCCCTTCGCCCTATTACTAGGGCTTAAATTGGACAAAATATCATGATACCCTAGACCCAATCTACCTTGTGTTTTAAGCAACACAGTTTTTAAAAAGGCAAAACAATGTAGCCTCAGTGACAAAACAAAGGATGTTTTCTTACCAAGGAGATTAAACCAAAGATAGAGATGCTTAAATCCATGTCTACAAGTTGGCCGGATCTGCACACAGCTGGCTACATTTTAATCAGCTTCATAAACATTGAATACAATTTCCTTTCATCACTGCTGAAGCCAGAGCAGTTTTAAGAAATCGTCCACTCTGGGGGTATGAATGCTAATTGTCTCACAGAATCTAGCCCAGAACCTCCCAAGCTTTACGTGTGCACAGAGCGTACCCACCTAAAGATTCCTTTTCTCTACCTTCCATGCAGGTAAGTGTGGCCGTGGGAATATGTTTTGATCATTGAGATGCAGGCAGAAGCCACGTGTGTGATTTGCACATCATTTTTTGGCAAGGAGGCTCTGGTCCTCTGTTCCCTGTCGCCCCTTCTTGTGGGCTGCTGTGTGCAGGTAGTGCTGTGAGCCAGGTTTGTCCTGTCTTTGGGGCAGCGACAAGGTAGAATTACCTAGAAGCAAGGTAGAATTACCTAGAACCTTGAATGACCTCAAAGAACAAAGTATCTTAAGCAACCAGCACCTCCTGTCCAATTTGGGATTATATAAGGGAGGAAAAAATTGTCTATTTTAAAAGTCTTTACTTGGGGGTCTCCTTTTTATTGCAATGTATCAGATACCCTAACACATTAGATTTTTGCTAGACATGGTGTAGGGAAATCTGACATCTTCCCTTCATCACCATTCCTGCTCTTGGAGGATCTATTCTATCCTGCTTTGGAGTAGATACAAATCCAGTTGGCAGCTCAGTTCTCTAAGGCTTTATTTGGAGCCCCTCTTTCTTTGTGGTTGCCATGAACCCCTACTTAGTTCCCATCCCAAACCCTAAGGTGTTACAAATTTGAATTGCGTCTGTATAGATGACCCTATGTCCATGACCAGTGATTGCCTGTGAGACACGCATGTACAATAAGCTGGAGAAACAACGTTCTTTCCCAGCACCTTGCTGGAGAACGGGCAGGTCTCTCTCTTCCCTGACTCGTGAAGTCCTCTTGGCAACAATGAAGAATGAGGTCAGTGCAGGAAAAGGAAGAAGCAACCCCCAGCACTGGTCTCCAAGCCCAACAGCCTAACGCACAGGTCACATGAGCCAAAAAAAAAAAAAATATTTAGTTATTTTGGCCTAGGCTAGTTTGAGCCAGATTCCTCTTCCATTAACAAATAAAAGGTCCCTGTTTAATACTCTGCAAATGAACCTCATTATTGCAACACTGTCGTTGTTTGCTTAAAATGGACCTTGGGTTTTATTCCCCTACAATTATCAAGTATCAAACGATAGAAGATTTAAAAAAACCAATGCCATATAGTATCTGGTTATAGATCCATATCCTAGAGATAATCCAATCCTATCTTCAATTCATGACTTCACTCTTCCAGGTTAAACGGAGTTACTGGATTCCATAAATGCTGTTTTAATTTTGTTCCCGCCATGCCACACCAAATGGTTAGCTCAAAGCAGTAGTAAAATCATAAAAGTATTTTCCTGCTAAAATTTCTACTCATCACACAACAGGGAAGTTAAGCACCTTGGAAAAGAAAAAGGCACACACGACACCATCAGAACAGCAGCTTGGTTTTCCTGTGCTTCTGAACGTTGCCAAATGAAAAGGTTGATAAGCTGCTTGTTCATAAAAGGCGGGCAGTTTCACAGGCCAGGTTTGATTCAAGAATCCATCCCAGGGGCCTCCCTGGTG
The DNA here is from genome assembly GCF_014898055.3 of Talpa occidentalis. Lineage (NCBI taxonomy): Eukaryota > Metazoa > Chordata > Mammalia > Eulipotyphla > Talpidae > Talpa > Talpa occidentalis. The sequence continues at coordinate 3,315,264 of NW_023601754.1, forward strand.
GTGCAAGGGGTTAAGTCTCAGCACTATGAAACTACTGAAGCAGCCACTGCAGCCTGAGTTCGATCCCCAGCCAGGGAGCTACCCACATGGCACAGCAGACCTCTCCTGTCTCCCCGCTGTTCCCCTCAGCAGTGTGTTTCAGTGAATCCACCTGTTCTGTTCCCCGCTCTGTCTCTGGTGAATCCTCTCACCCCCTGCACCTCTGGCCTACACCCCAGTGCTTGAATGCATAAATAAGTAAAAACAATAAATCTTAAAAAAAAGAAAAAAGAATCCATCTCAGTGACCTAACGACATTGTTTTAGAGAGAGACTGAAGGGGGAAGAGGCAGCCACTTCTAACTTCAGAGCAGGGCACTCGGGAGTCCTGCAGAGCTGGATGTGACTGGCTGGTGCATGGTGGGCTGTTTCCCTGTTGCAGGCCCCATGATCTGATCGAGTAAGATAAGGAACTCTTTTTGAATAACCGATGAACCGTAATTCTTCCTGACAGATGGAGACTTAATTTTAACCAAATAAAACTACTTGCAGAAAAGGGTGCAAGAGCCGTTTCTGAGGTGTGAGAGTGCATGGGCAATACACATTGAACAAAGAATTTCTCTCATGTTCTCTGGCACCAGAACTATTCCCAAGAATCAAAGCGGAGAATCATTCCTACTTGATAAGCAGAGACTGACAAGGGCCACCACATCAAAATTTTCCCCTTTCTAGCTGCCACTCATCACTGATTGACAGAATAGACAGTCCCGGTTGGTAGAGCCTCAAAGATGAACTTATTTTAAATCTAATAACCAGCAGGAATGAGTGCAGCCTTGGCCGTGATTGCTGAGCGCACACGTATATTCTGTGTCCAGCAAGGCCTCCGAGAAGCCTGTCGGAAGAAGTAGCAATAGGTAAGTGGCATTTGTCATTTTTATTACAATGTATAATTATATGTTAATTACATATTATTAAATACATATTATTCAATGTTCCCAGCCTATTTTACCTGGGATTACAGCTCCATGGCTGTCTGGCAATTTATCAGGCATAGTCAGTTAAATAAGTTGTTTTCTTCTCCCATCAAGTGGTAAGCATCAATAGTTGTTGAGCAAATGAAATTATATGACTGTTAGGATAGAAAATCAAAAGAGACAACCAGAGGTTCTCTTCTAAGAAGTTAGCCATCTATTTGGGGGGAAGACAGGACTCAGCAGGGAACAAATTTGTAAACTCCCCATTTGCAGGTATTTCTGCATAAGTGCAAGAGGTTGATATTTGTTATATTTTATTCACACGCATGTTAATCTGCACCGTTTGCCTTTTGCCATTTGCACTGCCACTGGGGTTAATATTGTTTAATTAGTATTTGTATGTAAATGAAATGGCTTATCTTTTTCCTTAAATAACCTCTTAGTCAAAGGAAACATCATTACCATAAACAAAAACATTATTTTTCGTAAATTAGCTTTTTCCCATGAAATTTTTGTATCGATCATTTCCTTTGTTTTTAAATCATCTCATTAAATGACTTTTTTTTTTTTAGCAAAAAGGAACATGAAGATGTATTTAATACAAATAGAACTGTGGCCACCTTTGGGCTATTTGCAAATGTGTATTTTCTTTCTAAGCAAGTTCTTCGATTGGGATGATGCCACGTGGTGGACTCGCCAAGGAATTTTGAGTCCTGCTTTACTTTTAGGCTTGGAGAGGTATTTTCCTTTGATAAGGAAAACACAGATGATAAAACAATACTATAAAAGTTCAGGGAGGTATTTTTACCTGCTAAAAGCTGAAACCTGCTCTATATATCAGTATATAGAGTTTATTTCTGTATTATCATTTTGCTTTCATACAAAGTCATTGTGGTTCCCCCAGCAATAGGTAGCCCATAAGTCGGGACTTCCTCGTTAGGAAGTAACAGTGGAGGGGATTCAGAAGAGGGAGAAAGCTGAGGCCTGGGGGACCTAAGAAAGCTTCATGGGGGTGCAGCCTTTGAGTGGAGTGTGAATTAACAGTCTGATTGTCCAACTCTTGAGCTCAGGGGCAGAAATGATTTAAGCAGGGACAGAGAGCCACTGAGACATGAAAGTAGAGTAATGACCTTATGCTTGTTTCCAGGCATTTTCACGTTTCCTCTTCCAAGCCTAATAATTTAAGGAAAATGGCTACTATCTCCATTTTACAGATGAGGAAGCCAATGCACAGTACTAGATCAATGTCACCTGGCTTTGAAAGTGCCAGAACTTGGGATTCCAATCCAGTTCCTTGTGTATCCAAAGCCCATGTTTTCTACGTCACACTATGTCACGAAATGGAAGACATGGACCCCACCATCTTGAGAAAGTCTAACGAGAAACTCTACAGCGGGAGCTAGGAATGGAGAGCAGGCAAGGACTGCTTCTCCCTTGTTTAGGCCCAAACGACAGAGCCTAATAAGCTTCCAGGCATCTCCCTGTTTTCTGGAATGTTGTAGTTTGTCCTTCAGTAATGAAAACAAGAACTTTGAGTTGGGCCCCTGGCTCTGAAACTGGAAAATATCAGCTGTGTGTATCAGCAGCACTGGTGACCAAAAGTTGACCTTGCTGAGTTAATCAGTAGAGAAACTAATCTGTTGGAAAAATGCAAATTTGTTTTTTGCACAGAGTTGGAAACTCATTACACTGAACCACTCCTTAAATTAAGTTCAGAGTAGTGACTCAAAATCTGGGTCAGATAAGGAACAATGTGAGGCTTATACTAAGCAGCATCAGAGCAATAGCAGGCCCTGAATCCTATCATTGAAGGCGTTTGTGGTACTTTCTCCTTGGGCCCCTTGACTGAGTCTAGAGAACAGAAAATGGCCACCTCAGTTTGGATTAGGTATTTTTTTTTTAAGATTTATTTATTTATTTATATAAGCACTGGGTACAGTCAGAAACGCTGGAGGGTGAGAGGATTCACCAGAGCCAGAGCGGGGAACAGAACAGGCACACTGACGAAATACCCTGCTGAGGGGAGCAGCGGGCGCGGCAGGAGAGGTCTGCGTGCCATGTGGGACCCTCGCCGGCAGCTGGTGATTGAAACAGCGCTGCAGAGGCTGCAGCCCAGCACTCAACCACTGCACCACCAGGGGAGGCCCTGGATTAGGTTGTTTTTTCCTAAATGTCCTGTATGTATATGGATGAGCATTTCTTTGTACCCCATTTTGGTTCAGAGTTTGAACAGTCTACCTCCTCTTCAGGCCAACTGTCAAACTCTAAGCGCCTTCATCTCGCCAAACAAATGGTGAGTTGCTGAATGTGCTGTCTGGGTCATAAGATTCCAGAGATGGACACTTCACAGAATACCACCCCCCATTTTATTCAAAATGCCAATTATAGCTTCAAACCAATGACTGTTACCCATCACCCTAGTAGGGCAAGTCAATTATGATGCCTTGTGGCGACTCCTTACTGTCCCCTCAAATGATCGAGCAACTTGGGGGAAATTGACCTGGTGTGTCCGCACTCTGGCTGACTTCCCTCCCTGTGTGCCCTGAAAAACAGCGTGACTGATTCCCACACATTAACTCAGGGTGCCCCTGCAGAAAGGGGCACTATAGGAGAGGGCACTTAATGTGCATAGGATGTACAGTAAGTGAGTCTCTAAGTCAGCACTGTGTCTTGATAGAATTGTCTGCAGTTCAAAAATAAAATGCTTCAGGAGTCAACCAAAGTTTATTTTGCCTAATGCATCCACTTCTTTACACACCCACTATATTCCTGACCTTGGGCCAAATTGCTGGAGGCTCAAAAGTCTCCGCTGGACACAATACTTCAAAGAGCTCATGATCTAGTAGGTGAAGCAGATAAATTATTACCAAACCGTGAGACAAGTGCGATTATAGAAGTAGCCCAAGGTGCAGAAGTAGTGCAATTTTTTTCTTTCTCCTTCTAGCCTTGCCATTAACAATAACCTAGGCAAGACTCTCTATTCTGCAGTCAAGACAGTGGGGGGTGCTGTGAACATCAATTGCTGTCTTCAGATACCTGAAGAACCGCCAGAGAAAGTACCATGGTATTTCTCTGAGTTGCTCAAAAAAGCAAATCCGGTTAAATATTTATAAGACACCTTTTAATTGGACATCAGAAAGAACTTTCTCCTACGTAGGGTGTTCCCATAAGAGGCTGGCTTCATTGAGAATCACCGAGCGGTCCTATTTTTATGTTACAAATGGTCAGGTATACATTTTCCACATTAACAGGTAAAACAAGTAATATTTCTTTGTCTTTGCCACTTCTTCTCCAGCGATGCCTTTTACCCCTATGAGGAGACAGGTCACTTGGCCCATATACCACCAGCTGCCCCCCACCCCCACCCAGCATCTAAGATGAGACATAACCCAGGCTAAGTAATTACGGGCTGGCTAGCAGCCAGCTCAGCTCACTTTCCTGAGAACTTGAAGTAAGAGTGGCAGAGATGGGGCCTGTTTGGGTCCTGGGTGTGTCCGCTTCGGGGACACCTGGCTTGTGGCACTGTCGGGCTGTGCACATGTAGACACAGCCAGCTCAGGGAGAAGCCACCAAGAAAAGAGTTACAACAGACCACGTGGTTGTCAGTGGAGAGAAACATCTCTTCAAGTCAACGGCATATTCAGGTCATCAGTATGTTGCTTTAGGTCTGTTAATAGTTTAATAACGTGGCCGTCATGGCCGCCACAGTTGCTTCCGAGGGGCCCAGTCCGCACCTCTGCACATTGATGCTTCCCAAGGGCCTCGCGAGCCCTCTCCACAGTCTTCTCTGCTGTTGAGCCCACGCTGGAGCCCTTCCTGGTGACTCGCTGGTCTCTTGCTTCTGGGGTTATGGCTGGGGAAGCCTTCCTTGCCTGTGCCTGTGATGGAGTCCCCAGTGTCCCAGATTGGACCAGGCCTTTGGGGACCGCACTCCCTTTCCAGATAGTTCCTCCAGGGAAGTTCACAGTATCCCAGACTGTCCCAGGGTGCCCCATTGTCCTGTGAGCAGCCAACTTCCAGCCCGTTCTGCTGGCTGCAGCATCTTCCCTTCCAGCCACATTTCCCATCACCTCAGCCCTCTCTTTCACTTTTCTGCAGGCCCCGACCTTAGTTTGAGCTCTCTACGGGAACATCCAGGGACTCCATCAAGGAACTTCGGAGTCTTCCTTTGAAGAAAATTTTTTTAATAATTGTTTTCAGGAGAGAAGGTGATCCCAACTTATTTCTCCATGTTGAGGGGGAAACCTAAAATCATATTTTAATTAAATGTTGATTCCCGGACACTGTTGTTATAACCATTGCTATATTATCTTCTTTCTCTTTTGTTCTTGGCCATGGAGAATGATTTGACTGGACCCAAAGGATGTCGAGTTCAAAAACACTTTGCTCCGGAATTTGGGAATTACTGCTCTATTAATGTTGGCATTTCCATGTGATCAATGAGACACTCGATACCAGACTGATTCTCCATTTGTAATGATGACAACATTCTTTATTATTAAGTTTCCCTCTACACACCCCAGTAATTTAAAAATAGCTCAAGGATACGTCTATGTGTGTCTCTTTCCAAGTCCTTGACATTTAGCATGCCCTTCTGATCTAAGACTCAAAAATTTCTTCATTGGAGGAAATTTTATCCATTTGTTCTGTCACTTCTCCCTCAACCATGTTTTCTCCTTCTGTGTATTCACACAGCCCATCTCCAACGTCTTACGCTAGTTGATCAGCTCATGATTTCACTGTTCAGTAATTCAGTTTCTATATTGTTTTTATTTTCAGTAAATATTTATTTTCTATAAACATTTTCGATACAAGCAATTTCTGACAACCTGGAATGTTACATATTTTGCCAAATTTTCATTCACAAAGGCATCCAGATTAAATATATTTTCAGACATACAAAGACTTAGAGCACTTGGAAAAGGATATTTTTTCAAAAATAATTATTAGCAGACATACTATGTTGGAGGTTTAAGGCTTCACATGTATACAAAGAGCTTCATATTCCCAAACATTAAGTCCCTAACTTAGTGACTTAAGAGAGTATAACTTCCAGTCAACTGTATATACATATCTTACACAAGCTGACATATTGATGTGTGTGTATATACACACAAGTATGTATATGTACGAGTAACAGGGTGGTCCCCAGAGAAAGGGGAGGCTCCAGGATCCCTGCCCCACCCAAGAAGGGGTGGAGCCGAGCAGGGAGGAGAAGCTGGAAGGAGACTGGAGCAGGAAGGAAGAAGATGGAGAGCAAGAAGGAGACCTGGAGGAGGCACATGGAGCAGAGATGTGTGAAGATGCTGCACTTGCTTCTCAGCCTTGGATTTGCACCAGGGACCTGGGGGGCGTGGAAGGAGACACTTGAAAGAGACAAAGATGTGGGTGAGAGACCCGTGGGGAGGCTGACAATGCAGCATTTACCTTATTTTTGATTTTGCTCTTTTCCTTCCAGACATGTCTGGCCCCTTCTGCCCCTTTCTTGGGGGTCTCCACCAGGATGTGCCTTAGATGTGTGGGAGTTTTCAGGCCTCAGTGGCCCTACTTTGGGCCAACCCTGCTTGGCTGGCAGTTACCCACAGAGGATGGATAAACCTTCGGTGCTTGATTTGGAAACTCTACTCTTTCCCTTCCTTTTATTGTACACTATTAAAGTTCCTTTTCATTAAAGGTCTTATGCACAAGAGTATATTTTGTATTAATGTGGCAGATGGCAGAACCTATATAGTGCATGCAGGTTTGGGGGCCCTGGGGTACCCCTCTCCCTGTCAGGTAACACGTATAGAAATGTGCATGCCGATATATGTATGTCTGTAAAAACAATTGTGCCCATATATACGAAGTACATATATGGGAGAACTGAGGAAAATATGGCCACATGTTCATATAGGGTTAGCTCTGTATGGATAGAAGTATCAGGTGTGGCGCTTTCTTTTTCCTTATGCTTGAAATATCCCATATTAGATATAGTTTTAAAAATTTAAAGCAAAAAGTCATTAAACTTGGCTTGCCCATGAGCATATCCACTCCAGGCATCTGAGAATACACATAATTGTTTTCTCGTGGGTCCTCAGATTACATGTGCTGGGGCTATTTCTGATGCCCATCATAGCAACGCTGCCTCCTGGATTGTTTGTTTTTTTTTAAAAAAAAAAAGTCAATTCTATAACCAGCCATGGTCTTTGAAAAATATTTTCCTTCGATTTGAATTAGGCTTTACTTGAGTTATAAGTCTTTTTATTTGGGGAATGGGACTGGGTTTGGCAGGTGGATTATCACAAGAGAATGGCGAGAGAAAGCATGTGCCTGTCTCCCCTGGTGAAGGGGGACTATCTTTAACAGTCTCTTTCCTTGGATTCATAAATGGATTTCTGCCTCATCTTGCAGTAAATCTGAGACCAAAAGAATTCATAGGGCCTTCTAATGCACGTAATACGGCATGACTGATGAAATGTGGCAGGCACAACCCAATATCTAGTTTTCTGAAAACCACACTGAAATGAACCATCCTGGCCAGAAAGTTAAAACAATACACAGACTTGAACAACCACCCAAGTTATTTTCCTTGATTCAGTCGTATGCTCGGGCACTTTGCAATTTGGATTACAAAGCACTATCTGTGTATTTTCTGATGCCAGGTGACAGCTACTGTTTATTCCCAGAAACTCAAATTAATGGTTTTGTTAAATCGACTCTCACCACCGTGCACATAAGTCATCCCCCGGGGATCTGTCTAAAGGTCTAAGCCAGTTTCATGTACTTCAAAATGAGTGCTCTTAAGCAAACAGCAAGAAAATTGGTTACCTGAATCTTGAAAGTCAATTGAGGTGCCGCTTGCAAGGACATAGGAGGGTCAGAAGAAATAGGTATAAAATAAGAACCAACTTTGCGGGACCCTCCCTCGAATAACAATTGCCTCGGTAAGATGGACTGGCCTCTCCTGGACGGTGGGAAAGGCTGGAATTAAGAAGCCTGTGGCTCCAGTTTAGCCCCATTTCTCAGTCCCTTACAACCTCTCCCTCAGTCACACTTGATCCCAGCTCCTGCAGTGACTCCGCACAAAAGGATGAAATGATAATACAAATGTGAAGCTATTTTGTGGATGGTGAGACTCGTGTATGTATAAGGGATTAGATTACCTTCTAAATCGTTGGGTTGTTCGTTTTTTGGGTCGCTGGCTTGGACTCAGTGAAGACAACAGACTGAGGCAAGCTGACTTCTCAGGATCAGAACGTGTCCTGGACCAGAGGGTCACCACCAAACACGGGGCATCTTCTAAAGTGGCCTTGAGAAGCACATGAGAGGGCAGGTGCACGATCACCCCGCAAAGTCAAAGAGCAGAGCTCAGTATCAAGAGTGGTTATTTATGATGCGTATTCTGACTGCTTTTGTAAACAAGTGACCTGGGATATGTTGACAGAAGAGGTGAGGCCATGCCAGCTTCCAGCAGCCGTGCCCCAGGATCAATTGTAGGTCTCATGCATAGGTCAGATTTGTGTGTTATTTGGATATTTCAGGTAGAAGTTGTGATCTTTACCCCTTGTTTTGATTGTACCTGAGTCACCTGGAAAATCATCACCATTTTCAATTTCTTTTCTTACTGGACTTTCTGCAATGACCCAGCCAGTCGTGCTAGGATAGCGTGCCCCTGATTGAGGGGTCTCAAGAGAACATGTAAAGGAAGTTGCTTAAATTTGTTCATGGTAATATCTTCTTGAGGGTGAAAGTGATGAGTTGCCCCAAATACTGGCCTGTCAAAAACATCTAAAAACATATCATCTACTTAAAGGTCAGAGGGAGGAACACCAGTGTGTCCTATCAAAATCCTTCTTTTTCTACTTGAAGTGCTTGAAACTAAGAAAGAAAAGGCACGTTTGACATGAATTTGATTCAAATTCAAATAAAGCAACTGTCAGAGAAATGTAGCTGTGTACGAGTTTAGGAATCTCTGGCCTAGGGGCAGATACCTAATTTGTTTTTTCTACATTAAAATGGAGATAATACCATGTTTTTGCTCTTTGCAGAGCAAGCCCATATGGGAATGTGGGTTCCAAGGTAGAAAGCTGCCTGGAAACACCAGTGATTCGGCTACACTCGCAAGCAATCTGGGAATTGGTTCTCTTCTTGCATTCTGTGTTGGACACCAAGGCCGTGAGACTGTCCCGTGTCAGAACAAAATTTAATGCCATCCCCCACCAAATGTAGAGGCAACATTGTATGTGCTCTAAAGCGATGTGGACACTTAAGGGTCCACTGAGGTAATGCAAGGATTTACTCCCAGAGGATCTCATATATCAGTGCCATCAAAACATCACCCCAAGATGCAATAGAACATTTAATGATTTTATAGTGTTTTTGTTGATTCAATTTAGTTATCATAGGAATGCTTTGTTTTTACAAAAATAAAGTTTCTCGTCAAGAAAAAACAAAACTCTTCTACAGAACTCTTTTGACCTGGGATCACTCATAGGATTACTTTAAAAAAAGGAATGAGGGTGGTAGTTAATAATTTGTCTGCATTAAAACTTCATAAAATCAACTTCCTATCAAGAATCTCTAAATAGATGACTAATTCAACTTTTAAAACAGAAAATAAGTCCCCTAGAAACAGAATTTGCACACCACACTATAAAACTATAAAAATTGTTTAATCATTTATTTCTTAAGTTCCACGTGTGTGTTGGTGTTTGACGTGTAAATAGGGTGGTTTGTTGTGGAAATACAACGTATGTAGATTAAATTCATGACCCAACTAGCAAACACATGGTTTTAAAGTTTAGTTTAAAGTATATCTTTTAGTTTAAAATATATCTTTTTAAAGTATATCTTTTCTTTACAAGCAAATCTGTGTGTGCGTGTGAGTACATACGTAAATGTGTACCTGCATACTTATTTGTGGCATTCAGACACGTAGAGATAGTTTTAATTCTGAATCTCCTTTTGTTTCATTGAAAACCCCAAAAAAGCTTCTTTAACATCTCAAGTTTAAATATCAGATTTTTACAACCAGAATGCGTATGGGAAGAGGGTTAAAAAGCATTGATTTCTTTTTAACCCTCCTGCCGTATGCATTCTGGCTGTAAAAATCTGATATTTAAACTTGAGATGTTAATGCAGTGTTTTCTTCCAGAGATACAATACGGGGTGGGGGGAGTAGGATGAAAACAAGGGGTGAGTGGGTGGGAATTGTATGGGGACGATAACTGTGACAAAAATTCATACATTGTGCAAAAATGAAAAATGATGTAAAAAATATATTAAATAAATAAACAAAGAAACATCCTATAGAAAAAAAAAAAAAGCAGTAGTTTCTTGCACATATCGGGCCCAAAAGCATCTTATCCACAACTGACCCCACCGGCCAGAACCATCTTCTCTTGCTCTTTGTCCTGATCCGGTGTGTCACCTGTCTCTTGTTTGTCTATAGATTAGCACAAAAATGTCATTGCAAACTAAATGAATAGGGCACAGCCTCAGCACCTGCCACTTTGAAAACTCTTTAGAAGATTCCCTTGTTTATTTTGTAGACACCCAGGGGGGCACTTAAATAACTGCATTGAAACAAACAATGCTGGTGATGATTAAGGAGGCTTTTCACATGAAAATTCACTTCAGAAAAATGTTTTGCAGATGTACTGAAGAAAACTGTATCACTAAGAACCACTCAAAATACTTTGGTGGACCAAAACACCTTTATATTTCTTCTGGCAGCCTGCCAAGTTCACTGCCAGCTTGAAAAGAATTCTATAGCTGGAGGCTAGAGCAGAAACTGCAATGATTTAAAAGAGAATTGGCTACAGTAAGAACGATAATGCCCTATATCGTTAAAATGCAACTGGCATCTTAGCCTCCCTACAGCTCTTTGAAAATGTGCTTACTCTTCAACTATTTACAAGGAAAAATGCAGAGACAATTGAAATCACAGGAAATAAAAATTATTTTAAAGGGCTGAGGAGTATTTGCCAAATGATTTATCAGGAGTGTTTATAAAATAATGACATGTTCTCAACTGTTCAATGAGTAAAAAATTCATGCAGAAATTCTGCTCATTATGAAACTCGCTCATCAAGCACAAACCATTTTCCTGATGTCCTACATTAATTATTGCAGACTGTAAACACAACAACATTTGGCTTAAAATTAAGATGTAAACACAAAGAGATGACATCCTGATGTTCTGGGTTTCTCTCAGCATTTAACAGAAACAATACCTTTGGTTCCTTTTCTGATGATTTTTGGAGAAATAAGATCTGATCTGGCAAGCTAAGGGAAATCACAGCATGTCCATGAACCCAACGAAAAGGGACCTTTTGGGTTTTTGGTTTTTTTTTTTTTTTTTTTTTTTTGTGCTGAAAACCAAGAGAAGCACCTGTGTATGGGTGCAGATTTATAGTAAGCAGCAAAAACATGCCTTTGGATTTAAGTCTCAAGGCACTGCACAAGACCCACTTATTTCTTCTTTATGTAAGAGAGAAAATTCTCCTTCAGTTGGGTACAGACACTTTCCATTTAAATTTGCGCTCATGAATACACAAATGTCATTGGAGAAGTCAAGAGTAATTTGCTCGAGAACTTGACATGGGAAAGTGTGGGGACCAAGCACCCCGCTCAGCACATCAGCCCTTCACTGAACACTAAAGCTCAGTATGTGCTATCGGTCCCTGCTTCAAGGGGCTGCACGTGGGGGGGGTGGGGGACACACATGCGTAAATGCCTGCCGGCCACAGCTAACCAGCACGCTCTGGGAGGCATGTATCGGGGACAGCAGGGCAGCAATAAAGGCTTATTTTTGAAAAGTCTAAAGGGGTAAATAGCAGATAAAAACTGAAGGGCTGAGCACGTTTAGTAATTCTCATCCAAACTTCGCACCCTCCTCTATAGCCAAAAATAGAACAGAGTCTTCGTTATACCTGCTGCTAATTAGGGATGTCTTTCCTCATGGTGTAAACAAAGCGTCTCTGTGAAACAGGAGCATGATGAAAACAGCAGACACAGAGAACGGGATTCAGCGTGCACTTACTGTCTCCTTCCCTCCTGCTGGCTTCATGTCCATCACATGTGAGGCCTGTGTGCACAGTCGGGGCTCCCTTCCTGAGCCCCAGGTCCAAGTCTGACTTCCTTCCTTGCTCCCCGCATCACTCTGTCTCCACCCAGCCTGTCCCCTGCTGAACTATCATCCCCTGGACGCTTACTCAGCCCTGGACCCATCTAAGCACAGCTAACCACGTAGCTACCCAGGGCCAAACCTCTGGGTTCCCACAAGTATCCTCAATTGCTGACTCCAGTCCTGCTGATTCTACCGCTGCTCTGTTATGGACTGAAAGCTGGGGTCTTTAACTGAACCCCTATGCTGAGGTTCTAATTGTGGCAGTAACTAGGACATGACAGTGGGGCTCTCTGGAGTGAGGTAGGTGCCCAAATAGGAAGAAATGTGAAAGTGACGATTCTTTGAAACCACGTGAGAGTATACTGACAGAACCCTGATCTAGGACTTTCTGCCTCCAGAACTATAAGAAATAAATATTGTGGCTTAAATCAAGTGCTCCATGGGATTCTGGTAGAGCAGCCCTGATTGACAAAGACCCTACACCTCTCTTTCTTTTTTTATTTTATTTTTTTTTTTTGGAGTGTACACCAGAGGTTCAGGGGGTAAGAGGATTCACCAGAGACGGAGTGGGGAGCAGAACAGGCGGATTGACTGAAATCCACTGCTGAGGGGAGCAGCGGGGAGACAGGAGAGGTCTGCTGCGCCATGTGGGTCAGCTGTGTGGCTGGGGATCGAACTCATGCTGCAGCAGTGCTAGTAGCACTGAGACTTAACCCCTGGGGAGGCCTGACCCCACACTTTCAAATACAGCCATCAGCTCCCCTACCTCCCAGTGAGTTCCCTCACTCTGGGTACACCTGTCCTCCACTTAGCTGCCACAAGGGTATTCTAACTGAACACACAACCACTGCCCTTGCCACACCTAAATAAACCTAAAGGGCCCCAAACAATCCTTCTAAATCCAAACTTTGGCTTCTGCAATGCCCTTCTTGAAATTTCCTACCAGTTGCCCCGTGCTCAGACAATGTCTAACCTCTTCACTGTGACTTAAAGAGGCTCATTGTCATGTGGCTCCTAAATATTTCCCAGGTTCCTCTCTGTCAGGATCCAGCTCATACTCCACAGTGATCAGTTCTTTCAGTCTCATCGAGGACAACTGGCAGGGACGCCCCCCTCTCATCTTACTACCCCCGGCTCTTGGCCCTCCACATTCAGCAAGTCATACTCACATTCAGGTACCCTGCTGAGATGCCTCTGGCTGCCCTAGGTTCTTCTGGCCTGTGTTTATTGACACCGTAGTCTACACCCCACTTCACTGTAACAAGCCCCTTATGGACTACTTCCCCAATACGTTCCTAGGGCTTCCAAGCCAAGGACCATGTCCTATCACTTGTATCTCTATTTCCCAGAAGAGCTTAAGCATATGATAGGTGATGAGTCCATTTTGGTGTCACACTGTCATCCACTAAGATCATCTTACTCACTCATCTGAGTGAGCGAAGCCCCCAGGAGTTAAAGCTGTAGTGTTAAATAATTATCTGTGTGTTTGTACAAACAGCACTGGTTTCAAAGCCTCCTGTTCCTTCTCTGTCTCAGCCTAAATGTGAAGAGAAAGAGAGAGGAGACATTTAAGATGATCCACTTAAGATTTTCTTAATATTTTTTTCCCTTAGCTTATTTGACTGTAGGGCTGTGAATACATACAACATACAACACATGGTTAAACTTTTCACGTTATTGGTGAGACTTCCCCTTAGCAGCAGGTCACTATTAGTTATGTTTTTAAGAGGGAAAAGTTCTATGCATATTTTCAACTGTCTGGGGATTGGCACCCCTAACCCCAGCATTGTTCAAAGGTCAGCTGTATTTGTGTAATTATATACACATTTATATAATAAGTCAGGAAGTGATAACTGGGAACAGAAATGGTTAGTACGATAAAGCTGATAAGGGCCCCAGGAACACAGAAGGAGTCATTAATGCCAAGATTGGGCAGAGGTGGTCAAATAGAGAGTCTCGAGGTACTACTTTGCTAAGTCCCTTGAAGCTTAAAATTCCACCATTGGAAGTTGACACAGATCGAATGTAACTCACATCCAGAATTCTTCATGAACTGTAAATACTCCTAGAAAACAAGTGACATTCAGTCTGCAGGTACTTTAGTAGCAATTAGTTTAGAGAATCACTTTCTGATGCCACAGGGATCCTGAGGATAGGGGCTGAGCCTGGAGGACAACAGAGAACAAACTTCCACCTCTTTCATGACTATATCCAGAACTAAGGCAGGCAGGGCCCTAAGCCTCCCAGATTTGGGTAATTCCACCATGTTTCGATTACAAAACATAAAAATTGAGGACTAACAAAGGTAGCTATCATTTCAACTTTATTGTGGTGTGGCTAAAGGACACACACTAAATGCACCGTTGATACTCTTGAAATACATCATCACCATCAAGGTAAGAAATACTTGATCACCCCAGGAGTTTCCTTGTGTCCTTTTATAATCCATCCATCTCTCCACCCCATCTCTTAGCAACCAGGGTCTGATTTCTGTCACTATAGATTACTTTGCACTTTCTAGAATTTCACGGGGGTGGCTTCCAGCAGGATGGGCTTTCTTTACAAGACTTCTCTCACTCAGCCTAAGGATTCTGAGACCCACCCATCCTGTTGTGTATCTTCACAAACTTTTTACTTTCCCAAGTGATGACACCTTTGAAACCGCTCCTTCCACCATCATCACCATTTCATAAAAGAAAGGACAATCATCAACAAGGAAAATGGAGATACATCCCAAAAAAGGATAGCTGTTCTCTAGAATAAAATATTGGCAGTCTTATGCTGACAAAGAGGGGGTCCTTAACAAAACTGTGTGCGCCCTGTCAACCCAAAGCCAGCTCTCCTGGCCATGGAGGGGGAAGCGCGCTCCTCACAAAGCCCTATACTTCTCTTCTTTCAAGAAGGGAGAAAAGCAGATCCCTCTTGAGACTTGTTTCCATGACAACCAGCTAGCAATTGACAATGTGGTGGCAGTTGGGCCTCCTGAAGGGGAAAACTTCAACTGAGACCAGGCCACGGAGAGGCCCAGGGAGGGACAGCTCATACCCGGGCTTCTTGAAGAGGCCCCAGGAATCACTGTACTGTCTTTTATTGGGGAAGGCCTTAGAGAGTTTTCAAAGACATGGATGGAGAAAGGAAGAAGGGCTCCCATCCAAATCAAGCTGGTCCATGAACTGGCAACAGGCAAGAAGGTGGCTGATCACAGAGCCTGGGCCTTAGACAAACAGCAGCCACAGAACCTGCGTGACTTTGAATAAGGTCATTAATCTCGCAGAGGCTCAATTTCCTTTGTAAGATTAGGTAATAGCAGGGCCTCTGCACTGGATACCTCTCAGGGTCATCGCGGAGGTTACAGTCTGTGTTTGCTTACTTTTGAGTGTTTGCCAGTCTCCTACAATGTCCTGTGTCTAAAAGGGCACTGGTAAGCACTGCCTCTGCGTGTAGTGTTCTAGGCTGGAAGAGGTGGCAGCCAGTGTCACTGGATCAACACTACAGGTGAGCGAGAGGCCTGAATCTATCCAGGTGACCCCATTCCTCTGTACGTCAGTCATCAGGGAATTCCCACAACCCCAGCACCTGTGACTCTATGAGGGAGCAAGATTATCAATGCACACATTTCACATACTCTCCCCCACCTACTCCCAAGGTGGTCTACCAGATGTCTGGTTACAGGTACTTCTACTCAGGAACAGCTTCACAGGGAAGTACACTGGTTAAGAACTAGGTTCTGGCAGCAGGCAGATGGGTTCAGCTCTGCCTTGGTAACTAAGTAATCATGGACAGATTATTTAACATTTAAGCTTCAGTACCTCATGATAGTATTGCATAGAGTTGCTGCAAGCCTGCTGTGAAAAAATATGTAAAATGCTTAGCAAATCCAGAAGTATTTGGGGGCAAGGCAGAAACTTTACAGGGCCCTTTTCCTCGGTCCTGCCTAGACATCCCTTCTGCTGAAACAGAGGCTGCGATGACAGGGGACCTGCTGCTCCCCTTAATTTTAGGTAGAGTGTGAATTTAGCGACAAGGCAACTTTGAAAAGTAAAAGCACTGTATTATTCTCAGCACTGCTAACTCTCAGAACTGCCTGTGAAAGTTACAAAGACAAACAACATTTTGGAGACTCTGATTCAGTAGCTTTCTTTGGGACAATGATCCATCTGTGCACTTGTGCAGTTTTGTTTTTAAAGATTGCCCAGGTGGGGGTCTCCCTGGTGGTGCAAGGGATTAAATCACTGCACTTGAAGCTATCCAAAGCCACTGCAGCCTGAGTTCAATCCCCAGCCAGGGAGCTGACTCACATGGTGCAACAGACCTCTCCTGTGTCACCCGCTGCTCCCCTTAGCAGTGCATTTCAGCAAATCCACCTGTTCTGCCTCCCACTCTGTCTCTGGTGAATCCTCTCATCCCCCCCACTTCTGGCCTACACCCCAGTTCTTCTATGCAAAAGAAAAAAGGATAGTGACAATATGTGAAATTCCTGTGTGTAAATGATTTTTGGTGGAAACAGTGAAGATACTGAGCTTCAGGCTGAGATTGATATAGGGTTGGACAGAGTAAGACCAGCATGAGTGAATGAGGAAATAGGGAAAGAGACCTTTAAACTGTCCCCAAATTTTAGAAAGTACTTGGGGTGTCCTCAAGATAGTGTATAATTACTATAGATATTGTTTAATAATAACTAAATCTCCATTGGACAGTATTTGTTGATTTGTATTATTTTTAATTTCTTAATGGTTCCATCTGAATCACATCTTGTTGTCTTAGCTCATACTTTAGTTCAAGAGTAAATATCAAGTGGTAGATTTATTCCTCTCTTTTAAAAAAATCAATAGCCAGTTTGCAATGCGTTTGATAGAAATTCAATGACTAACACAAGGTTTACTTTATCAAGAAGCTGAGATATTGTCAACAGCTATCCAAGAAAGTAACTGCTTCAAAATCCAATTGTCAAAACATTCACTGGGCACTCGCTGCATGTAAAACAGTGTGCAAGTTGCTGGGGAAGATTAAGAGAAAGAAAATGTCGTCTCCCTCCTTAGGATTAATAGCACCAAGTAGCACAAGCACGGGACCAGAGTAGTGATTCCAACATGCATTACACAGAGACAAGCGTAACCAAGGTCACTGACCCAGCAAGCTAAAACTCAGCAGGGCCACTGGGGTTATATAAACTACACTATTGGTGCTATTTTGGGGAGGCCCCAAAATGCAGGTTACCCAAAGTATGGCAGTTTGAGATTAAGTGAAAGGTTACTTTCCTTCAATGGGCACTGTAAAGTTTCTAAACCTGAGAGAAGCAAGAAGTATGAGCAGAAAGATGGGCGATAAACTCAGAAAGATAGAGTGGCTCTTTCAAGCTTCCACCCCTAATTAGCAGTAAGTCTTCACAGTTGCAATATAAAATATCAGTACCTGACATATCAGATGTTCTCCTTAGGGAATATCATTTCCATTAAAATTGGAACTTTGTCCATTTGTTCACTGTTGGACAGCACCGGGCACAGAGTAGCACCATGGACAGCACCGGGCACAGAATAGATGCTCAATAAAACTGTACTAAATGAGAGACTACTGAAATCTCCATACTCTTGCCCCAATAACCTTTAGATCACCATTCTGTTTCCTAAACCTAGGGGACTTTTCCTCTTCAAATCAACATCTACTGCACACACATCACATGTCTACACTGTGCTAAGTCACTTGGTGGGAAGAGGAGGTATATTCGTGATGAAGATGGATTACCACATACCCAAATTCCCCTCTTGAAGAGTTAGTGGTCTCACAGCCATGTTCCAAAATGACTTTTAGGAAAAAACAAAAAAAAATGTTTTTCCAAGGGCCTGATTTCCTAGTAGCCTAGCAAGGCAGACTGGGCATTGCTTCATAAGGAGTAACTAAAGGCAGGACCATGAGCAAGCTGTAGGAGCAAGGAAAGGCAAGTCAAGCTTGTCCAGTACATATGGTGGACAGAACAGTAGCTAGTGAGAAAAAGAAAGTGGTAGCCCAAAATCCAAGTCCATTCCCCCCAACGCCTACCAGGAGCAGTCAATCAATGCAGTGTTCATAACAGATAGTATTTGTTCAATAAATATTTTTTAAAAGAATAGACAAATATGGAAATAAAAGCTAAAAGCATCACTTGAAAACCACGGGATGCTACTCACAATTTGTCACAGAGACAAATTGCATTTACAATGTCACTTTAAATGTCACCGGTGATAGTGTAACTGAGAACATTTCCACTGGGAGAGAAGTCCTGAAGATTCTGAAAACTCATAGCAAGAGGCAGGCAAGAACAGAGATCATGATAAGTAAAGTGATTAACTGAGAAGCTGTGCTGTGTGGGGGGAAAAAAGTCTCAACTTGGCCAAGGTTCAGAGATAACAGAAACTTTTCACCAAATGAAAGGTGACTCTTGAACAGACTGTTTGTCATTGATTTCAGGGGAAGCTCAGGGACGGAACAGGTAGACGGAGATAGTGCTTTCAGGTGAAGACCTCAAGGGAATTCAGCTAGTATAGGCAGTCCCCAAATCACATGGGAACCTGGCTCATTTCTGAGAAACCTGCACAAGAAAGAATCCATACTCTCAAAACTATGCACGGAGAAGTATATCCATAAGCAAAAGATATTATACAATTTCCTGGGCAGGTCAGCAACCAACAAATGTATTTTCAGGTATGTTCCAGAATTCAGACTCATGAAAGTGTGTCAAGAAATATTGTTGTTGGCGGTGGTGTTGGAGGTTCCAAAAAGGAAAATAAAAAAAAAAAAAGAATTGCAATTCTCTCTTTATGTAGAAGGAAACAGAAACTCAGAAAGATAAAGTGGCTCTCTCAAGATCCTACCCCTAGTTTGCAGTAAGTCTTTCTTCACAGTTGCATATAATATATCAGTACTTGACATATCAGATATTCTCCTAAAGGAATATTTCCATTAAAATAGGAACTTTGTCCATTTGTACACTTTTGTATCCCAGCACCAAGGACAGCGTCTGGCACAGAGTAGGTGCTCAGCAAAAATGGGTTCAATGAGAGAATATTGAAATCTCCAAACTCTTGCCCCAGTTACCTTTAGATCACACTATTCTGTTTCCTAAACCTTGTGGATTTTGCCCCTTCAAATCAACATCTACCACACACACACATCGCATGCCTACTCTGTGCTCAGTCACTTGGGAAGAGGGGGTATAGTCATGAAGACATATTCAGAAGCAAGACAAAAAAAAAAAAAAAACTGAAATGAGCTTAAACATGGGAGATGGGGGAGAACTATCAGTTCATGGCCTGGAAAGTTCAAGGGTAACGCCTGCAGCAATGAGTGTAGCAAAAAGTACAAAGACCATGTTTCCCCTCAAGGTTCCACTTCTCTGTGTTAGTTTTAGTCTTGGTCAGGGCTTCTGTGGTTAAGCTCTGATGGTTCTAGGTTTACATCCTACTCACTTAGCAGTGGAAAGGAAATTCCTCTACCCTAATAGGTCAAGAAAAACCCTAGGCAGGGTTCCCATGGGTGCAAATTGGATTACGTATCCATTCATGATGAGCGACACTGGCCAATAGGAAGCAGCTTCACTTAACCAGGTCTGGGTCATATGTCCACCCCCAGAGCCTGAGATGGGACCAGCCACAACTAAACTATGTGGATTGGACTAAGAGCAATTCTTTCAGAGAAAACTGGGGTGTCCCACACAAAATAAGAGATGCTCGGAAGGTAAAGAGTGTACGCATTCCCACCCAAAATTGAGGATGGGGGTCAAAGCAATAAGAAAATTCCCTAATCTTCAGGAGCCTAACTTTCCTTGGGGAAAAGCACAAGTGAATTCATAAATAACATAAATTAGCATTTGATTGAGATCAAGTCTGAACTTGTACTTATAATCAGAGCATACTATACTATATAAAATCATCTGAAGGTTCAATTTCCTTTCCATGTGCCATCTTATGCTACACACATCTTGTGGATCTGCTAAGCTATCAGTATAGCCATTCCAGGCCATCAACAGTGCAGCTTGGCCTTGCTGCCATCTGCTTGGAGCAGAGTTCAAGTCATCGGGTGCTGGCTACTTTATCGTACTACGCCCTTTAAAAAAATAATATAAAATTAAATTCATATAAAAACAAATATGATGTGTAAAAAGAAAGCACGTGAAATGTTGGCAAGGTGTATTTCTCTTAAAGTTAATGATGCTCAAGCATTAGGTGTGATGAAAGTGGCCAATCTTGCTCCACAATTGAATGTCTTTGAACCATATTTGACTTGGGGTTTAAGAGGAAAATTCAAGAACATGCACCAAAATCTGAATTACAATATTTTAGTTCACACAAGTCTGCCTACTGCAGATTCTTCTATATACCTTTCGAGACTCATATATGAGAGCAGAGAACTGCCTACCTGTGCCCCAGAGAGTAAGTGCTGGAACTGTTTCTTAAACTTTCGTTATTTCCCGTGTTTACTAACATTAGCATAGCCTTTTGACTACCACTTAGCATATTTCCCACGAGCTCTCTTTTTTTCCTGAAATACATTTATTTTTTAATGAAGATCTGTATCACAAACATAAATAGAACACTGGTATCCCCTGCCATAAATAGAAAGTATCTGGAAAATAAAGCAATGTTATTAAATTCTGGCTAGACACTGTTTGCTGGCAAGGTTTTATGCCCAAGGCAGGCTCTTTCTTTATTAAAAAAAAAAAAAAAGTAACTAACCAGTATCAGAGAGTTGGTAAAGACATATTAGGACCAAGCTTGGATGTTTTCCCCTTGATTTAAACATAAGGATTGAAGGAAAATTGAAAAGGCAATAACTCCTCAGGATGGGGTATTACTGAATACCTTGCACACGTGCCCCCTAAATGATCCTACTACCCAGCATACGTGACTGGGGGGAACAGCAGGTCAGAGGGGTTAGGACAAGCAGGAGTAGCATGGAGAAGTCCTGCTAGAAGCAGACACACTTGAACTTGGCCTTGAGGGGTCGGGATGGCTTCGGCTTGTCTGCCATTCTCCCAGGACCCAGTCTCTCCCTGCCGTGGCCCACAGTTACATGATAAGTGTGACTGAAGGCACAGGCTGGGGTTAACCCAGAGCTGCCCACCAGCGGGAGCACTGCATGAGGAGGACCACAGAGAAGATGCCTGTGATCCACCTCATTCTATGGCCCCCCAATTCCTCATGCTGGAACCTCTTTTTCCTAGTATTAGAGAAAGCTGCTCACCTGTGAACATACTGGCAAGGATAACACCTCTTAGCTCTAAATGTACCATCACGAATGGATTCATTTTATATCTCCACAAACTGTTAATAAAAAAAAAAAGGCAGATGCATTGAAACTATGGAGACTGAACTAGAACATGAACCCATTAGGTAGACTCTGCTGTCACCCACTCAATGCTCCCTTTGATGATGTGGTAATGTCCCACAGGGGGAATCTTAGTGACACGCAGTCTTTTAACTTTTTCTTAATTTTTTCTTGAATGACCACTGTCCTCCAAGACAGCTGTCCTCCTCATGTAGTGCTCCCGCTCATGGGCAGCTCTGGGTCAACCCCAGACTGTACCTTCAGCCACGCTCCTCACGTAACTGCTGGCCACGGCAGGGAGAGACTGGGATGAGACCATGTCCTGGGTCCTCCGGGAGAATAGCAGATAAGCCAAAACCATCCCAACCCCACAGGGCCAAGTTCAAGTGTCACTGTTTCTGAGAAAACTCCTCCATGTGGTGGGGTAGTGGGGAGGCAAAAGAGACAAGAGTTAACAGCAAAGCATTGCATGCGGACACATAGGAAGATATTCAGTACATCTTAAAGTATTTCATCACTAGGATGTGTTGTGATTTTTAAAAATTCCATGTGATAATAGATAATTGAATACTATAAACAACTAGCTAACCCATCACCATGTTTAAGACTCTTCTTTCAATAGCTAATCAATCACAAGTCCTGCTTCTTCTACCACCAAAATAGATCTGGAATCTTTGTTCATGGCGATACATGAAAACAAATGCATGTTACTTAGAGGCATCTCCTTCTTTCTTATCACAGACCAGGTCCAAGTCGGTATCACGGACCATCAGACAACTGGGCAGACATCGGCCTCGGTCTCCCAGAATCACTGTCCTCAAGTAACACATTTCCCAAATGGCAGCAGAAAGGAATCTCCTACCGCTGTCACTCCCACACCTAAATCCTTCGGCGCTTCCCTCCTCTTTTCAGGATAGAATCCTGTTTCCCTCTGGAAAATCCAAGGCCTTGACTGTGTGTATTGAACGGGCCAGAAAGCTGGAGGCCTTTCAGGTTTTATTCTCTCTGTGCAAGGGAACCTCCCACACAGACGCCGAGGAGAACGTTGCCGAGGCCTCCACCAGCAAAGCCGTTAGGAAAGGCCAAGGTGCACAGCCTTAATCTTGGACTCGAGGCTCCCAGACTTGAGTGGAAAATGAATTCCTGTTGTTTAAGCCACCTGGTCTGTGTAAGTGTGTATGGCAACACTGGCAAATGAATAGAAATTTGCAGATTTGGGATTTGACAATTCATAATTGAATGAATCATTTCTCTAAAATTCCTAAATTGGTAGATAAATCCAAATTTGCATAGATCTCTCTCTCTCTCTCTCTCTCTCTCTCTCTCACACACACACACACATACACACACACCCCTCCTGGTGTGTGGGTTTATGATACCTGCACACCTCCTTCCAGCACATACTATATGTGGCATCCAGGGGTTCCACCTGTGCTCATGTGGCCCCCCTCCTACTTGCCCACCAGATGGTGATACCCTGAAGTGACAGGCCAGGTTTGCTGCTCACTGATGCACCCCAAGAACACATCACAGCAAATCATCACTGCAGGAATAAACATGGAAGACCCACAGTGACTCGTAAGATTTTACCACCTCTGTGCTCTTACAACTCACAATGCAATAGAAAGAGCACATCTTTCTGCACAGATGATTAATATATTCACCAATATGATTAATGGATTCATCTACCTGTGGTCTTTTGTTTTAAGTAAATATTTTACTGAGTTTATATGCTTAGTGGGAGAAGTTCATTTTCACTCCAAATCCCGTTATTATGGATCCTTGTAGCTTAAAGTCATACAGGTGCATTCAATATAAATGAGAATGGATGAGACTTGGGGAGCAGCTGTGATTGACAACAGTGACAATAAACTTCGCAGCAAAAGTGGGGTGGGGTGGTATTTGCTGACTGGATTCTCTATTTAATACTTCCAGGGAAACA
This sequence comes from Talpa occidentalis, assembly GCF_014898055.3. NCBI lineage: Eukaryota > Metazoa > Chordata > Mammalia > Eulipotyphla > Talpidae > Talpa > Talpa occidentalis. The sequence goes on from NW_023601754.1 coordinate 3,338,568, forward strand.
TTTTCTGTCATTTCTGGGAGACTTAGCTATGCTTCAGGGCATGACATTTTAGCCATGAATATTTTTTCAGCATTTTTGTATCTGGATCACAAACTTCTGGCTCCTGAGTAAAAATAATGCCACTTTTTTTTTAATTTACAGTGTAACTGCATGCACAGAGGAGAACACACCAGCGTGGCAGCCAAAATAGAGCAGACAGCTGTCACTAACTGTGTGCTTTGGTTGGATACCTTACTTCTCGACACCTCTGTTTCCTCAACTCTAAAATGTCTTTTATACTCAGGGGATGACTTAAATATTTCTAAAGAGTCCCATCCACAAAGGTAGTTTACAACTGAACAGTCAACACCCTGGCAGGAGGAGGTGCAAGGGGACCTTCACTCTCCATGCCATGTCTGCCGCGAACACATTCTAAGAACATACAACAAATTACTTCTCTCTCCACCCCCGTCTCTTCCCCCTTTCTCTCCTCTTTCTAATTGGATTTTTTTTATAGAAAAATTATAAGGAAATACTCTGTCTGGCCCTGTGATAGATGCTGGGTGTGGGGCAAGCAGGTGCAGGGCAGGTTCACTGTCGACTTGGGCAGACAGATAAAGGAGAGTCCTGGAGCCCTCGCTGGAATTTTACAGGGAACTGGGTACACAAGCACGCCAGGCAGGGAGGTGGGCATGCAAGGAGACAAGCACCAGGGGCAAGGGGACTGGGAAGCAGGCAGGCTACAGCGCCATCCAGCCCCCCACAAATCTTGGCTCTTCCTGGCGTTCTCAGCCTCTCATGGCCTCACAGACTCGCCTCAGAGCGGCCTCCTCGCGTGCTGCTGCCACTGCCTTTATCCCTCTCCTCAAGTGTGTGCATTTACACATGCAAGGCCGTGCTTTTTGGGCCCAGGTGTCCACAGTCACAGGCCCGCGAGCCCTGTGCCCATGCCTCTCAGCTAGGCATCCGCACAACCCAGGACAAGACCCCAGGAGCCGTCATGGAGGCTCGTGGTGGGAAGCAGGAAAAGCCTGATTGACTTCATTCAATGGCTGGAAAATGACGAGCAAGAAGCCTCCCGCCCTCCCAGAGGAGGATTCAATGGGAGTGCACATGGAGATGTGAGTGCTCCTAATAGGGGCACTGGGTACCCCCAAATTTATATCCAGTTGCTCCTCCCATAAAACCGTACAGAAAGGACTCAAGGGGCTCTCATTGGAGGGTGTGAGGTCTACGGAGACTCTGAGGATGAGTGAGAGCTGTTGAGAGCTGTCCCGGGAAAGCCTCAGGGTGTGTGAGGAGCGGGTGAGGGACACATCCAGGCACCGAGGCCCTCACGGCTTCCTGGTCTTCACTGTGTGGTTGGTTTAACCACCGCTGCCTGCGAGCTCTCGCCGCACCTCTGTGGACCCACAGCTCACCCAAGCGTCGTGGTCTGGGTGACCCCGACCCTCCAGAAGAACCCTCGCTCCCCACCACTGGCACGTCTGCAGGCAGCATCTCCATGGCCACTGGGTCACTGTATGCAAACTGCTTCAAGTTGTCTCCCCGAGACAGGAACATAGGTCTATGAAATAACAGTTCGGGAAGGTACACGTGCAGGCGACTGCTGAGGCGACACACTGATTCTTTCATCTAAATATGACTTTTTCTTGTTTTTCTCAAATTTGATTCTCATACCAACCAGTCCCTAGCGAAAACATTTCCCATTTCCAACTTGGCTCTTTGTCCTGTCACTTTTTTCTGCTTCTATAAGTCAGTCTATCTCTTTTTCAGCATAAAAGTGGAGGGGGGGTAGAAGAGGTGCTATTTGGAGTGCTTTTTACTCGTTATATTTATATGAGAGTTTGTGCTATGAATAGCGTCCTCACCAGGCCTGTAATTAGGGCTGTGTAAGGCAGAGACACTCCAGTCTGACTTTTTAAAACTTCAACTGACAAAGATCCCCCTCAAACATAAAAATATTCTCCCCCAGTAAAAGAGCTGTAACCCTTTCTAACCTCCAAGTTTCCCCATGATTCATGCCGCCCGATCTTGAGCGTGTGGTATGGGCTATGTCGGAGAGGGGCCTTCTTACTCAAGTTCAGGGGCTCCGTGATCTTCTCTAAACATAAAATTAAAATTTCAGAGGTTACCTTTCATCCCTGCCTCCCCACCTTGGAAATGTTCTACAGAATTGCTTACACAAAGGAGCCGATGAGGTCAGGGTCTATATAAAGTTTAGTTAGATTTGCACAAGGGGAAAGTCTATTTTTCAGCACTGGTCTTCAGATACTGTTATGAGTCTTACAAATTCAGGCCACTGATGAAAAAAAAAATCAGAAAAGAATTCGTAAATGCCTTAGAAAAATAAAAAATCCCCACCTCTGCAGAAACAGCCCAGCAAGAGGCCTCACAGCAGGCAGGTCAACAGATCATCTTTGTACACTAACCAGAACATTTTTCTGATTCAGGATCTCAGAACTTCCCGGAAGGAGCCAAATATCAGGTCCATGAATAAAGCTACTACATAAACACAGGAAAAGCTGTTGACCCACAGTTTAAGAAGGAGTTAAAGGTATTTCCTTGAGAATTAAGCAAGCAATAAATCTTCTCATTCACAAGAATGACCCATGTTCTCTCTCCCTTGCGATCTTTGCAATTTTTCTCGTGCAGCAGAAAAGGAATTATCAAAAGTTAGACTAGATTATTATTAAGAGCTGACCTGCCTGTTTCAAAATTGTTCCCATGAGGAATCTACACAGCAATCCAGGATGTGACAGGATTAATTAGAACACATCAGAAAAATTTCAAGTGGGGGAAACAAAAATTGGGATGGAAATTATTCCCAGGAATGCTTTTAATACATCAGTTACCCTATGAGTATTGACATAGTGTCAGAATTCACTACATGGCTTGAAAGTCTTCATAGTAAATTGGTACGTAGCTGTAAACGCATAAATATATTTATTGTTTAATTCTCCAATACTTATGAGAGCCTATTGTGAGTGGACAGAGTTCAGGCACCAGGAACAAGATGGTGAACAAGCAGACAAAACCCTATTCTCCTGGGCCTACATTTTAAAGAGAGACCGGGAACACTATCCTATGGTTAGGATGGTAATAACAGGTATGAAGAAAAATACGGCAGGAAATATGGGGATGAGTGAGGGTTAGAAAGGTATGGTTACTTCAGATAGGATAGTTGTAGTGGCAAGCCCAAAGGCCGGCAAGGCAGGAAGGCTGGCAGCAACCAAGCCCCCTGAGTCCCCCAGAAACCTCTACACCTTTCTCTCCAGCATACCTTCCATAGTGACGCCACTCACTCTCTCGCAACTGTCCTCCCACGTCTGAGTGACACCGCCCTTATATCCCCGGCCTCTAGGCTCAGGTGTGCACACTCACGCATGCCCACACCCTTACTCCTGGTGTCCACAACCAGGCACGTGTGTCCTGTGTCCACGCTCCCAAGCACCTCCTGCATCAGCACAATCAAGGCTGCAGGTAATAGCCACAGAGGCTTGTCTGGAGACAACACCCTGGATAAATGCAAAGGTTCTGGGGTGGGAATGAGCTTCGAGATAACCTCTAGGTTTTCTGTTTGAGGAGCTAGTACAGCTGGGACATGTAGCAGCTGAGGTCTCTAGGGTGACAGCCTGGAAATGGGTAACTAAAGTTTTCTCTGGTGTGGAGAAATAAGCCCTTTGCAACAAGTCGGATGGATCATTCTTGGAGACACGGAATGCACCAAACAGGACAGAGTTGTGCTAAGGAAGTGCCCTACTGCACTATTTAAATTGTCAATGAAAGGCTTTGCAGGGGAACTTGCATCTTCATAAATGCCTGCTTTAGGTGAAGGACTGATAGTCCGATTGCATGCATCTCAAAAGAAATGATGTTTCGGAGGAGGAGACAGGAAACGATCTGAAAAGAATAATGAGGCAAACAAGGAAAGGGCCTATCTCCAGGCTCTGATCCAAGATCATGGGAAGCCATGACTGTAAGTGTCAGGCCGGTCTCAGGGTGCAAGCCCAAACAGGCAAAGAGCAGGACTCAGGAGATTTTGCTGAGTTCACATGCCACAGGTAGACAGGTGTATGGACTGAAGGGGCTTTGGGAAACCAAAACACATGTTGGACTTGACCGAGTCACAGGTACATGTTAGGGGTATTAAGAGATACCAATGGATCAGTGTTCTGTCACCTTCTAGCTCATGATAATGGATAAGGTTGGAACAGATGATGATAAGGAATCATTGAATCCACATGCTAAAAAGATGAAGAATTTCAATTTCTTCCACTTTCTTCCTTATAACTTAGCAAGCATTTAATTAATATCCCAGCCTGATTAGCTTCTCTAGTATAAAATTTAGAAATTGACGTGTTGTCTCAATGAATACTGAGATTTTAGTTAACAGCTACAGTTCCGATTGACAGAAATTTTAAGAGCTGAAAGATCCAACTGGCTTCTCATCCCCTGAGAGCACATGTCAGCGTGGCCGAGAGCTTCTCCAAGGTGCCTTAGACTGCAATGCCAAGGACACGCCACCCAAATGCAGTGCCTTTTCTGCTTTGGTGAGGAGGAGGGGACATGGCACCATCAGGGAGGATAATTTACAGTGTATTCCTGGACTGCACATGTGCTTTGCGAGTCCTGGAGCTCTGAAATTTCCCAGACTTCACCAAAGCCTTTGAAATTGGTTAGAACTCAAGTTGGGTATATAATATAAAATGGGTCAAGCCTCTCTCTTCCTCGCTGCCTCAAATCTTCTGCTCGAACCGATCAGCTTAAATTGCAAAATGAGCTGGTTCCTCCCAGCTCACCGAGTTCATGCTTCTCCTTTAAACTTCAAAGAGAGTTATTGACTGTGAGGAGTCCAAGCCCACGTAGCCAATTGTTTCATTAAGGGACTTCACCCTTCCCAGTGGGGTAGGCTGAACTTCTGCTGCAGTTAGGAAAATAAGGACAAAGAGTGGAGCAAACAGAAGGGAGAGAAAATAGAAATAAAAAAAACTAATCAATACACTGACACAATAATGAGGGGAGAGGGAGAAAAACATAATGAGAAGATACCAGGGGTGGCCTCACAAGGCAGGGAGAGCCTTTCGCACAAGGAATGTTTCGCTCCGTGTTGCTATTACTGTGCTTCTATGGAATAAGAGGCTTCGTTCTAAGCAAAACTAGAAAGAATTCACTAGTTAATAACTTTTAAGCACACTGAGTCCAAACAACTGAGAGACCTAAGTGGACTTAATGTGCTTATGGAAACCTATTAATTTACTATCGGGAAGAAGGTATAGAACAACCAATGCAACGCCATAGTTAATATCAGGATTGTTTTGAGAGTTAACTATAATTACTTTTTTAAACAGATATGTGCACTGATGTCCTCATTTCTGCCTCTCCTGAAATGTTACATGCACATGGAGGTAAAATGCCTTTCTCGATGGTAAATGGGATTTTCCCCTGTTTTTAAAACACCATTCCCTTTGTCCACTCCAGTGTCTTTGTCACCAGCAGAGGTTTTGCCAAGGATTTCTGGAAACTAATGTGTTAAGAGAGACACTGGGCATCTTGGTGGTGACCAGCATGCAGAGAACCAAGGAGACCACGTGATAATGGGGCGGCTTATAGGATCGGAGGATCCTGGCCCAACCCTCGGGTGCAAAGTTGAATTTCCTGGTGGCTTAGAAGCATAGACGTGCAGAAATAAATTGTTTTGATTGATTGAAAATTTAAAAAATGCATCTTTTGAGTTTATGTTCTAAGGTCCATGCCTAAAATAAACACATCTGTTTCAACATAAATTATGAAAATTTACACACACACACACACACACGGATTTTTGTTATATCATAGAAGAGTGTTCTGGAAGTAGAGACACCACATTGTTAACAGAGGCTGCTTCTGAAGGTTAAGATAAGAATGCAAAGGCAAGAAGGGGTCAGGAGACTCTTATTTTGTTGCATTTCTCATTGTTTGATGTAAAAACAGCTTTTAATAGACAACTGTTGGGGTATCATTACAGAGGTTAAAAACCAAGTCCCGCTCCCACTATTATAATTTTAAAAGAAAGGAAAAGACCAAGGGACATTGCATGTACTCTTTTCAAAGTACATGGTTCTCCATCCAACATGAATCTCTTGCCAGTTTCTAGGGGTTGCTGGACTTCTTAGAAAACCAGAGTCCCAGCCAACTGCCATCGATGTGAACAAGCAAGAAGTCATTCTCCATTTGACTTCCCACAAAATTTAAGCCTTTACTTCTTCCTCGCTCCTTTCACTTTTGTATCCCTCCGGATCTCCTTCCCTCTACTCTTTTTTTGCGGCTGTACTGAGGATTACGAGATGGATGAAGAATGAGTTCAATTTAATGAGCTTGAACGCAAGCCAACGGCCATGATCCCACCATCAAAACAACAGACGTGGCCAACAGCTCTCAGTTTCCTGGTGTTCTTTTGTCCATTGTTTAGAGGTAAGAACACTTCACATGACATCTACCCTCCATGAATTTTAAAGTGCACAACACTACATTGTTAGCTGTGGGCACCAAGCTATACACAACAGATACCTAGAACTTACCTTGCACAACTGAAACTTTGTTATTTCCTTAAAATAATTCAATACAAGCACAGTGACTCCTCCAGTTCCCAGAACAATATTTTAATTTAAAACATAAGTTGGGAGCCTCCCTGGTAACCTAGGGGTTGAGTCTTGGTGCTATCAACACTATGGCCTAAGTTCGATCCCTGGCCAGGGAGGTGACCCACATGGCACAGCAGACCTCTCCTGTCTTGCCCGCTGCTCCACTCAGCAGTGTATTTCAGTGGATCAGCCTGTTCTGCTCCCCATTCTGTCTCTGGGATATCCTCTCACCCCCAGCACCTCTGGCCTACACCCCAGCTTTTCTCCACAAAAATAAATAAAATAAAAAAATCTTAAAAAAAAAAAACATAAGTTAGGGGGTGAGGTGAGGGGGGCATAAAGACCCCTGGCTCACCTCCTCAGGACACAGGACATACAAAACAAAACTGATGCAAAACAAAGCCAAAACCCCTGAGAGGAAAACTGATTATCTGCCCGACAGGATCATCAGTTTGGTAGAAAGGGCTAAACCTTATTTAAAGTAATAACCCGGCAATATAACCCACCAGAGGGAGGACTGACTTCTGTGCAGAGCTACTTGTACATGACATGGGGGCTCGTAAGACCCAGCACTGCACTGGGTAAGGGGTGCGTGAGCAGGCACCCGGACGGAGGGTGCGGCGTGGGAGAGCTGCAGAGATGGGGGCACAGAGCAAGGGCTGCTGGCTGGAATCTGAGCTATGAAACTCATAACGCAGAACAGCTGCAGCCTGAACCAGGCCCGAGCACCCGGACTTCCTCACAGGGGTGACGAACACTGCTGCGCAGGTTGAGATATCTGACACACCTGCACCCCCACCCCCCACATACCCCATGCCGAGACATCCCAAACACCTGCACCCCACCCCCAGAGAAACACGTTACAACAGGAAGTCCAAATTCCTGAGTCTACTGGAGGGGATGCTTTGATCCTATCGCCCTGGTCCGCTTTTGTACCTGCTACTCCTCTCACCATCCCGTCCCCCAGCTGCGCCAAGTACAAAAACAACAGCTGAAAATCTAGCCCTACTAAAACCTATACACAATTGAAAATGAGGAGACAGAAGCACACCGCACAAACACCAGAACAAAAACCCCCAAAGGAACCCCAAATCAGCAGCACCGGGAAACGTGACAGAGGGAATTCAGGGCATCAAGACTGGCAACACTGGTGGGATTTAATGGAGAATAAAACAACAACAGAATAAAATTAATAAAAATATGAAGCAGCTGCATTCAGAAATCATGGCGCTAAGACACGATAGCTGATTTAAAAATATGTAATTGAGGGCTTTGATCGCTAGCAGACAAACAGAAGCAATAAAGAGAATTAATGAACTTGAAAACACAATCTAAGGAGCAGAAGACTAGAACAAGACAAAAAAAAAAAAAAAGAATAACAAGTGAAAACAGTGTGAAAGTTCTCTGGAATAACTTAAAGAGAAATAATATCCAAATCATGGGGCTTCCAGGGGAGAAGAAAGTGAGAACAGCAGAGAAACACTATTTAAATAAATAACCACTGAAAACCACCTCCCTCTGGGCAATGAACCAGAAGCTGTGATCTAAGAGGCCCAAAGAGTTCCAAGCACAATAATGCCAGACACAGATATACTGAGACACATAATAATAAAGCTATTGAGAACTAACAATAAGGAGAGAATATTAAAAATGTCAAGAGAAAAGAAAAAAAAGGGAACCTGTAATACCAACCAGACTGTTGGGAGACTTTTCAACAGAAACATTATAAGCCCAAAGGGACTGGAAAGAGATATTTTAAAATACTAAAAGAAAAAGACTTCTAGCCCAGAATCTTCTACCTAGCAAGATTAACATCCTAAAGGGGTTATTATATATAAAGCAACAGAGTAATGACTGTCAAGGCAGCAGACACCTAAATTACCTAATAAGGAGACAGAAGAGCAGGAATGTAACAAGGTGGCCCCTCTGAATCAGCAGAACCTTCAAACAAAAAAATAATAAAAGCAGCACATAAGACAACGGAAATGGAATCTAAACAAAATAGGAAGCTCTCGAGAGAAAAAGGAAAAAAAAAAAAAAAAAGGCAAACCAAAACTAAAGGGCCTCCCTGGTGGTGCAAGGGGTTAAGCACAGCACTGTGAAGCTGTCCGCAGCCTCAGCAGCAAGAGCTTGATCCCTGGCCAGGGAGCTACCCACATGGCGCAGCAGACCTCTCCTGTCTCCCTGCTGCTCCCTTCAGCAGTGTGTTTCTTCAGTCTGCCTGTTCTGCTCCCCACTGCCTCTGGTGAGTCCTCTCACCTCTGCCTCTCTGGCCTGTACCCCAGCTCTTGTATGCATAAATAAATAAATAAATCTTTTTAAAAAGTGTTTAAAAAGAAATGAAAATGCAAAAAAAAAAATCTTTACCAGAAGGAAACATATTAGAGACAAACAACCCTTGGCATGGGGCTGAGTCACACTAGCAGCAGAGCCCAGAGGGAAGAGCCTGAAATCTTGCATTTGAGAACTCTGACTTTGGTGCCAGGCAAAATTTCTTTAAAATACAGTGTCCAAGTTGCCTTTGCCAGAAAACTCTGTAAGTTCCATCTGTCCTGATGTAGCAAGAAGCACAGACTTAAAGTTAGCCAAAAAGAAAACAAAATATACATATTGCATTTACACACAGAGCAGGCTGTACTTCAATCCAGAAAACTCTCATCTCTCTATATCAGGAGTGAGAAAAAACATGAAGTGTATCTTCAGAGATAGATATGCCAGTGGGAAAACACTGATTTTCCTTTGAAATTGAAGGTAAGGACATAGGACCTAATAAAGGACTCTAATTTCTATTTAAACTAATTTTAAGAACTTGAATGAATAAGAATGCTTGTTTTGTTTAATTTAAAAAGCATATAGGGGCCTCCTTGGTGGCGCGAGGGGTTAAGCACCACACTATGAAGCAATCCGAAGCCTCTGCAGCACGAGTTTGATCCCTGGCAGGCCAGGGGGCTACCCACATGGCGCAGCAGACCTCTCCTGTCTCTCCACTGCTCCCCTCAGCAGTGTATTTCAGTCAGTCTGCCTGTTCTGTTCCCTACTCTGTCTCTGGTGAATCCTCTCGCCCCCCGCATCTCTGGCCTGTACCCCAGCTCTTGTATGCATAAATAAATAAATCTTTAAAAATAAATAAAAAGCATATAGAAAGCACCTACCAGGTGCTCTGCAGTTACTATATGATAGGGCTTAACAAATAGTCTCATTGAATCCTCATAATGATATCTTTAAACAGACACAAGGGTTTTCTCCATTTTTCATGTGACAAACGGAAGGTTCTGAGAGGTTACTAATCACTCCAAAGTCACACAGCTAATAAATGGCAGAGCTGGGTCTGGCGTCATACTTTTCACACCTATGCACTCCCTTTGCTATGTGGGGGACAGGGTGTCTTGCTCTGTACCTTTTAAGGTGAAGGATAAACAATATCAACTAAGCTCTGGAGCTTTTTTTTTTTTTTTTTTTTCCTGGGGAGCACAAAGCACTGAACAAGGTAGCAGTTTAGGGAATTTGTCCTTTGTGGAAATCTTCTGGGATCGCCAGCACATTGTTCTCTGGCCGGACACTAGACACAGACGCCTCTCGCAATAGAGTTGGGGAGGCTCTGAGAGCCATCTCTCCACGTCTGCTTGGCTATTCATGTTCCAAAGCGGCATCAGCAGACTCAGGAGGGGCCCGTTGTTCAGTACTTAAAAAGATTTCAAACTTCGTCTTAAATCTTTCAGCTTTAAATCATTTTTCTTTTATTCATTCTTCAGAGGTTTCTGAGGGATTGCCAATACTTGACTCTGTTTTGACAAAGTATCCTTGGATATCAGATTAGATAAGATGATGAATTGTACTTAAGGCTGCACATAAGTTAAAAGCCCAGGAGTTTTAGTGGAAAACTTTCTCAAACACAGTTAAATCTCAAAGCCGGTAAAGAATGGAGGGGGTTGGGCTTATTTATAAAATAATCCAATTCATGAATGTATTTGCTGGGATTACTGAAACCCAGCAACAGGAAGATTTTCTACATATTTTCCCCAAGGAGGCCTAGACAGTCCCCTATGATGTGGGAAGAAAACACTTATTCTAAATGGAAAAGAATATCTAGATTATGACCAGGGATAAAATTTCCATACTTCATAGATTCCACTCTCTGCAACTGGGCGTGTTTCATAATCGCTGTTGGATTCCTGATGGAGCTGTCATTATCTGCTCATGGGCGTAACATGTATAGAATGAGTGTTAACACTTTCAGGAAAATCTGCAGGCAAAATCAGATTCTCTTAAGCAAAATGTTTATCAGCAAGACGTTTAGTGTTACAGAACATGTAAGCATTGACAATTCAGATGAAACGTTACTCAAAAGTGAAGGTGTTTTCAGGCACATCCTCACAAATTCATTTCACTTACCTTTTCCTTTCTATGTATAATAAATGAGCTTAGAAGAAATCCTCCCATAGCTAAAAAGTGGAAGTTCTGAGTGATAAGAAGGCAGTGGACCAATTTAATTGGCGCTAGTTTGCTTTGATGTCTTCATCACACATCAGATAATGGTTGGGCTTCTGCCCGTGGGGTGAGATTTGAGAAACAGGATGATGGCACAGGAGAGCACAACGCTATGAGCTCTGGTTTTTGGTGGCAAATAACTTGGGCAGAAATTTTAATTTTGACCGTGTAGTCCTTTGACTGGCATTCTCCAACTGACCCATCTTCTGGACACCTCAGCTGCTCATCTAGAAAATGCAGGTGTGGCGCAGCAGACCTCTCCTGCCTCGCCTGCTGCTCCCCTCAGTAGTGTATTTCATCAGTCTGCCTGTTCTGTTCCCCGTTCTGTCTCTGGTGAGTCCTCCCACCCTCCGCTCCTCTGGCCTGTGCTCCAGTTCCTGTATGCATAAATAAATAAATCTTTGGAAAAAAAAAAAAAGAAAATGCAGGTGCCTATTTCAAGGTGGTGCTGAGTGAGTGAGAGAAGAGCAGAAGCCACAAAAGCAGGGAACAGTGAAGCTGTCTCCATCTTTATCGCTTCCGCAGGCACCTTACAACAGCCTTTCTTTTTGGTAATTTTTCTTGGGAGGAGGAGGCTTTAAGAGAACTGGTTGGTTTCCCCCATCATTTCTGCAAAACCATTTTAATGGTGAGAGAGGAGAAACCTTTACTTGTAAATGTATCACTAAGTTGGGCAGACACGAACAGTGCAAGCTTCCTTCCTCTCCAGAACATACACTTACAGTGACAGAGGACCAGGTGAGTCACCTGGGAGTCAGTGAAAGATCGGACATTAAGCAATGGGAAGCAAAAGATGGGGCGAGGAGGGGAGGCAGACAAATAATACCCCCCCTTTTCTCCATCCTGTCAGGCTTCCTTAAAGCCCTTCTGGAAAACCCAGCTCTCCAAGCAGAGTTACTCACTGAGGGGTCTGCTGAGTAACATGCACTGTGGCTCATAGAGAAGAGCCCCCCAGGAGCACCCCCATACCTGCTCCCACACCACCTGCCTTGCAGCTCCTACACAAGGTATCAGCACTCAATGCCTGGCCTGGCCGCTGCCCCCAGAATCCTCAGCACCTCCCACCACCTCCGGGTCGGTGGGGACGTAGGTCTGTCAGGTGGAGCCTGGGAATTCGGGTGTGAAGGGTTTCCAGAATCAGGCCGCGTGGCTGCGCCCAATGCAGGTGAAATGGAGGAGCCAGGGGTCCTCGATTCAGCCTGGACTCCAGTTCTTCTGAACTGAGTCACCTTCCCTCTCTCACCGGGGTCGCCAGAAGAACACCACCTGCTTCCTGATCTGGACTTGCCATCTCTGGATCCGGAGGGCTCAGGTGTGGGAAGGTCACGGAAAAGCTGTAAAGGAGCCCACGAGTGATAATTATCGCTGTGGAATGCGAATTTGGTTCCATGAAATCTGTGGCCTTTTTCTGTCTAAACAAGGTCAGTGTTAAAAATTTATAAAATTGTGAAACTTCAGGTAGGTTCTGTGTGTCCTTTGGCTGTTAGAGAAATAATGTCCGACTACAGCAGGGGTCACTAAACGAGGACACGCCAGCCAAATGCTGAAGACAGTCTTCTTTTTGCAGAGAAAGACTTGCTGGTGTGCAGCCACACCCACCCCAGCCCTTGATGCTGGGTTCCCACAGCAGGAGCAACGCTGAGCGTGTGCAGCCGGGCAGACTGTCTGGCCTGCAAAGCGGAACACGTTGCCTCTCTGGCCCTTCGTGGAAATATAAGCCTAGGCCTGGACTAGAGACGATGCAAGGTGTCTGGTTCGTTTTGGAGGTCGCCAAGTCTTACCTGCGCTGGACCTCAGAAGACAGTATTATTTATTTTTTATCTCATTCTTTTTCATTTCCACTTGAGTTTACAATTTAGAAAGTACAAAATGTGTTAGTGTGATTGAACACACTTGCGATTTATAAACCCAGATAAATGACTCTATTCTGGGTAAATAGTCAAAAGTATTTCTAAAAACACGGCTCTGAGACCTGGATGTGTTACTCCAGGTAGATCTAGTTCTTTTGCCTGAACCCCTAGGTGGTGTTCCTGCTTGAATTTACCGGGTGAGTAGATGCACCCACTTCCTGTTCACTAATCTGTGGGCGATGGCCAGTTTTTACTGCTGCAGTGAACGTGTCTGATTTGCCTTCTGCCAGTCCTGGACTGCTTGGCCAAGCCTTGGGATGGGAACGTGTTCTGACCTTGTTGGGAACAGCATAGAACTAATAAAACCTACACCCGACACAGTGGGGCCATTGCAACATTATTCTTGGCTGACTGCAAAGATGCTTTCGCTGCCTTGATGACAATTAGACTGAAATTTTTCATGACTTTCAGAAGACAAAGGGGGAAGAAAGATCTTGGAATCTAGGAATCTATAGGAGGAAAAAAAAAACCCAGTATGAGGAGCAACAGACTCCCCCACCTCTTACTGGTCCCAGTTGTGCTCTGACAAGGCCAGGGCTCTCTCCTTGGTGCTTGAGGAGGTAACACCCCCCCCCTCAACACACACACACATACCCCATCCCACATCCCCCCTGCTGGCTGCTTTCTGTGCTCTTTAATTAGACTGCACTTCTCTAAGCTTGGAGCTTTGGTTTTATGCAGGATTTTGAAAGCTCTGGGAACCTGTACTCTGATTTGAATTATTAAAGCAGGTCAGTATTTGTGCATTGAGAAACAAGATTCTTTTTTCAGCCACCCCCTATGATATGAAAAAGAAAGTGTTTCAGCCATCAGTTACACATAGACAGTCTTTTATCACCCCCCCCTTTTTTTCTGGGGGGGGCAGTTTCTCCATTCCTCCTTGACTTTTCTCTTTCTCTCCACACTCACCTGCTCAAATGGCCTCCCCTCTAACCACACCCCCCCCCCATCATTTACTGTATTTGAGCCAAGGAGCATTCTAGGGCCTGTGGGAAGTGATTCACATTAGATGTGTTATTTCTCTGCATTTCCCTTTGAGTATTAGGTTGATTTGACCAAAATCGCTTTCATCCTTGCTACCTAAAACCGAAACACCATTTGACCTGTAAGGCCAATGTTTTAGCTACCAGGAAACTGTAGGCTGTGGAAGGACTTGTTTCAATTTCTGTTGGAAGCCAACGCCAGTAACATATCGAGCTCTATCTCTGTCTCCACATTACTTAAGTCACAGTCGCCCAATGGATAAATGAATGAAAAACCAAACACTGAGGTGGGAGGGAACTGACCTAACAACTTGGCCTTTCAAACTTAGTATATGGGAGAGCCGAAGTGAGGGATTCCTCACACTGAGAAGACACGTGGCTGTCTTCTCTCTGTGCTTCTCTGTGTCTCCAAATCACTCCCTCAATGAATGGAAACCTGTAAATGGATTTAGGGTCCCCCACAATCCCATGTAACCTCATCATAGCTTGATTACCTCCGCAAAGACCCCGTTTCTATTAATAAGTCAAGTCGCATCACAGATTAGGAGTTCAGTGTGTCTTTTGGGGGGATACAGTTCAACTCCCAATAGTGTGTAAGCTCCTTAAATGCATAGTAAATACTCGTGACTTCTGAGTGTCTTCTAATCCTTATTTCATTTCTCTTTACTACATACGAATATAGATATGCACATATATGCCCACATATATAATAGGTGCACAGACTTACACACACTATATACAGTGCATATAAGCATTTATTATTGCATATGTGCATATAAGCATTTATTATTGCATATTCGTGTATGTTTGTGTAAAAGATGCCAACATTCAGATGCTCAGCAATGGAGGCCACGACTTAAAGATTAAGAGCCATGAAATACTCTGCAGAGACTTTTAAAATTTGAGGCAGAAATAAACAGCCCTAGGAAGACGTACGAGATTTGCTACTGGATGGAGCAAGGCAAGTTACTGAATGGTGTGCAATGCCTGAGGCCACTTCCACACCACATTCTAGAAATGTTCTCCAGAACATTCTAGAAATTGTTCTCTAGAAATTCATAACAAATCATTGCAGTTTGGGACTGGGAAAGTAGGTGAGAGGTGAAGGTTTCTTTTTCTCTTCATATCCTTTGATCCTTAGGTCTTTAAACAATCTACATATACTATTTAAGTAACTGAAAACTATGAATAAAAGCAAGATCTGCAGCAGAAGCTTTCCCAGTAAGGACAGCAAAAGAGAGACTCCTTGACTGGGGAAGGAGAAAAAGTCTTGCAGATACAGGCGATAGCAGTTTGGGGAATTATGAGAAGCGAGTTTGCACCCTGCTTCTGACATTGAACCTCAGAGATCCCAGGGAAAAGCCTGTCCTGGGGTCCTTCCCTGTTTGTCCTCTGCCTTTCCTGATCTCTCCCACCTCACACCCTGGCTTCCAGGCCCTGTCCTGCTGCTTCCTCTTTGTGCCTGTCCCACAGCCTGCAACCTCCCCAGCTCACCTGCCCGCCTGCCCACAGTTACCATCACCCTGAAGTAGCTGAAGGACCCGCCACTATTCCCTGTGAACTTGCTGCTTCTGCTCACTTCCACGGGCACTTCAGGGGCTACCCCTGCTCTCTGAGACCCTCAAATACAGCCAGTATGACTACCCCACCTTGGTGCCCAGCACACTTTAGTAAAAGTAGGTTTCAACAAAAAACAGACACCATGTCCCATAAAAAACAAAACAGAATTATATTTAGTTCGAGTCAGCAAGTGTATACCAGCAGCACGCTACCCGGAGTGCCTTGCTTGACTCCACAAAGGACAGAAAGATGATCACAAGCAGCACTGAAAAGACATGAGTTCAGTTTTTTGCCTGCACTCTGATTTGCTCAACGATCTTGGGACTATCACTCCAGCCACCTGGAGAAGATCCTGACAGCGAAAGCAGCAAAGAGGCTGCTCCCCAAGGCATGGAGGAGAGACAGCTACAGCTCCTGACAGATGACACCCTGTCCTGGGGTTGGCTGCTCCCTAACCACGCAATCTACATAATTTGTCCTTTAAAAATGAGCCATAATCCCCAAAGAGTGCTTCCCTATTATATCAAATGTAAAAGGGTGTTTTTAAGGACAAGACAACATCACTGCTATACATTAACCTACACCAAATCAATCCATTTCCAAGTTAAGCGCTGCCCTAAAAAATCAC
The DNA here is from genome assembly GCF_014898055.3 of Talpa occidentalis. Classification (NCBI taxonomy): domain Eukaryota; kingdom Metazoa; phylum Chordata; class Mammalia; order Eulipotyphla; family Talpidae; genus Talpa; species Talpa occidentalis. The sequence continues at coordinate 3,354,739 of NW_023601754.1, forward strand.
TAATGGAGCTCGGTGTAGTCTGTTCATACGCTGGACAGTCAGGAATCATGCATAATGTAACAGTGCGGATGCTAAAAGCAGCTCCCGCAAACTAATTTAATCTTGGTTTAATGGACATAGGGAACTGATCTTCAAAAGTGACTGCCAATGAAATTCTGGGGGACCCCCCCAGCAGCCCGAGGAGCAAGCTACAACATTAGCTTTCTGTGAGAACCCCTTTCAACTTGCACATACGAGAGGCAACCCAAAATTGTCACTGAGATTAGGAATCACTAGTGTCAACTTTCAGGAACTACGTAATATAGATGTCCCTGCACATTTGCATAGATCTCTGGATTGAAATCTGCCTCTTCATGCCTTTAAGTCCATGTGCTTCTGTCTCAGTCAAGGGACTCCTTCACACTCTTGAAGATCAGAAAGCTAAGCAGAATTTGCAGCCCCCAGGCCATGCCAGAGAGGCAGTGTCTGAACAAAGATCCAGAATGTGAAGCCTGGATACAATCAAAGGCGGCAGAATCACACGGTGTAGTTGTCTCCCCAGAACCTCCAAAGCCCTGAACATGCGCCTCCCACCTGGCTGCACACACACAAGTGGGTGCACACACACAAATGCATACTGGCACATGCACACACACACGTACACGCATACCCGCATGCACACACAGGGACCCCATCACTGGCCTGAGTAGTGTTTATGTCATGATCTGTCATTAAATCTAGTTAAGTCGACTGCAAACAGCCAAAGGTAGGCACCTTAGAGCGCATTTTGCTCAAGCCACAAATTTTGCTTCCAATCAGTGTTGCTAATTGACTTTAGACTCTTAGAGCCACTTTCAGATGCAGCAGGATGGGTACAGGAAGTGGCACTAGAGGAAAGAAGTTGGAAACAGATGGGAGGGAGGGGCAGAGGGGAGGTGGAGTCCTAGACGTGGCAATTTTGCAAGTCAAAGGGAAAGTGGATGAAATAAAAAATCGAAACTAAAAAATGTTATTTAAGGTTCAAAGGACAACTGATCCAATGTCAAAATATAAATTTCAGCCACTAGGAGGGGGTTAGAAAGGGGAGGGGTGGAGATGGACAAACGGAATCCTCATCTTACATAAAGGGAGTTAATAGATATTGACTGATGGGCCTCCCCGGTGGCGCAGCGGTTGAGTGCTGGGTTGCGAAGCTGCCCGCGGCCTCTGCGGCGCCGGTTCAATCCCCAGCTGCTCCCGGGCCACCGGAGGAGGGTCCCACATGGCGCGGCTGCTCCCTGGCCACTGGAGGAGGGTCCCACATGGCGCGCAGACCTCTCCTGCCGCCCGCTGCTCCCCTCAGCAGTGCACTTCGGTCCTTCTGCCTGCTCTGCTCCCCGCTCTGGCTCTGGTGAATTCTCTCACCCTCCCGCGCTTCTGACTGTACCCAGTGCTTGTATAAATAATAAATAAATAAATCTTTTTTAAAAAAAAATAGATATTGACTGAGTGATAAGTCAAGAAAAGGAGCTGTGGAAGCAGTCGCCAAAAGAACAAAATATAGAAACAGTGCATAGATTTTGCCTCTATAGTAGGGACTAGAAGTAGTAAAGAGGTGCTTTTCTTATAATTTGTTACAATGAAAAATACTATACATTCATTTAAAAAATTTTAAGTAGGTTCTGGGAAGCTGAGCTGGGAAGGAGATATGGAATAAGCCAACATGGTTCTTGTATAGAAGCAACTCGGTTATTTGTGTAAAATCATAGTTATACATGGTCAAGATGCATTATCATTCCTAGGTGCAATTGAAAAAAAATATGAAATTTATTCAATAAACTGTTAACAGAGAGTATCCCTAGAGTAAAAGTGTCCAACCTACATTCTACGATAATGGAGGTGACAGCTTTCTGCACTGTTTCATGCCAAGATCTCTGATCCCAGGTGAGTGCTGAGCCCTTGAATGTGGCCAGTGCAATTGAAGAGTTGATCTTTAATTTTAGTTTTTTTAAACTAATCTAAATTTAAATATCAACATGTAACTAATGGATACCATATTGGGTAACACAGCGAGAGAGTCCTATGGAGGTGGGAAAGACTTTCTTTTTATTACTTTCTACATTTCTGCCCTACTTGAGACTCTTGTCATAAGAAGAGGATACTTGCATCATTTAAAATGCTCAGAACTTTCTAATTTGAAATAGAAACGAAAAGGCAAGCAAAAGGAAACAATCATAAAGCGATGCAATGAAAAGAATGCTACAAAAATAAATTTAAAATAGTTTGAGAAAAATAAGTAAATAAATACAATTATTTGAATGTTTTCATTTCTGTCCTTTTATGGGACTCTCCAGGCGAATACTCTTGCATCATCTTTTTTATGCCACAAGCACTTAGGTTTCAGCTTCCTCTGCTCTGCTAAGCTAATTACTACTCTTTGTTCTGCTTTCAATCTTTCTAAAATGCCTTGCCATCTCTGCATATCTGCAGGCCTCCCTCCCTGTTCTCTGCCCTTGTTGACATAGAGGGTGCTAAAGAGATAGCTAGCTTTTATTCCTTTACTCTCGTGTAAATGAAAGTGTCAAGACACATGTATTCTTTTTGCCATATTTACTCCAACCGGAGGGGAAGAAATTTGCCAAGAATTAGTGGCAATATGATCTAGATCATCTAATCCCTAACCTGGTCTCTTTCCATCCATCAAGCTGTTCTACCATCTGGAATCTGATAATCTCTCAATTATCAGGCAAAATAATGACTCTGCCACTTTTTAGCTATGGAACCTCAATAAGTTCCTTCATCAATAAGTTGTTTAAACTCAGTTGTATCATCCATAGAATTAAAATAATAATTGAACTGACCTCATAGGATAGTGGAAAGGATGAAATAAGATGTTGCAAAGAAAATGTGTTAGCACAGAACTGTCAGATAGCAAATATTCAATAAACGGCAGCTGTTGTTCTTTTAAATATAACAAAACTAAGACTTCTTTGCCCTAACTCTGCAAGGCAAGAGATTTCTGGTCTCCTAGCACTTAACGTATCAATCCATCTTTCTCTCTTTTCATGACTTGTCAAACCATTTCAGACTTATAAAATCGAGGCACAATTACTTTTGGAGAAATGACAGATCATATTAAAGGTAAAAACTCTGTTAATAGGCAGTATTTTTCAATACGGAGCTGTTTTTACAACAGGAAATGGGCCTTTTCACTGTGTAGTCCAGGGGCTTATACACAAAGAGTAGATACAAGCAGGTTGTAGGAAACAGAGTCCACCATAGGACCAGGCCTCCTTTTATTTGGCTGTTTTTCAAATAGCTTTCTTCTCATTATAAAAGTTGGGAAAACATTCATAAAATGAGGGCAAGAATAAATATGATTCATAACCCTGCCTCCCAAAACCATCCAAGTAAAATCTGTTAAAGTCTTGATATACAACCCTTTACAACAGATATGCCTGTACATGGAAATCTACACCTAAGAGAGTTCAAATATCAAAAACATATGCGAATGTCAATACCCATTGTATAAATCTATAAATTACAATGCTAAATTCCAAAAATATAACACAGACAATATGTAACTTTATAAATAAACACATAACTAGGACCATAAAGTCCATAATGATTTCAAATGCATTTCTATTCAACTATATCTATAGCGGATCTTTCTATGTCAGGAGATTATAGATGTGTTATTCCTAATTGAGATAACATTCTCAAATATACCATAATTTTTTTAATTCAATCTTCTCCTGATGGACAGTTAGATTGTTTCCTGGTGATGCAAGCTGTTTGGTTTGTTTACACCACCTTAAACTCTTTGGCAGTGAGTATCTCCAAACAATCACCTTTGTGAAATCACCAGGTGAAACAGAAGAACATTCTTAAGACTTTTGACATTTATTTCCCAAATTCTCAGACATGCAGCAAGTTATGGTTTCCTTGGAGGTGGATGAGACTGTCCTTTCCTCTCTCCCTCATCCACTTGAATTGGATATTGTCAGTCTTATTTTGGCCCAAACAGGATCTGCCTCCTGTTTCTGTTTTGATTCTTTTTGATTTCATCATTTTGATCATTAGTATCTGGTATTTCTTTTGATTATTAGTACTTTATATGTATACCACTCACTCCCACTGCTTCTGTTTTACTAAAGGCACATGTATTGGTCTCCGTGGTGGGGAAGCTTGGCGGGAATGCCGACGCGGGCACCCCCAGACCAACCTATTTCAATCCCGCCTGTCCTTTAAGTCTCGCAAAAGGAATGCACATCCACTGGGATTTTTTCGAAACTTCTCAATCCTAAATAATCTCCTAACACAGAGGTTCCTTTTGTAAAACAAGCTTCGCATTCTAGTAACATTGTGATTTCTGCAGTTATTTATATCATCTTTCTTACCCACTCCCGCCACTTTCTTTCCTTATTCGGTTAGAAATACTGAAGAAGAGAATGGAATAGGCAGACTATGACCTGCCTTTTAAATATATATATATATAGTGTATTTTTTAGTCCTGATGTGCATATAGATGTACACATAGACACACACAAACAGAGAGAGACTAGTTCTACCTCTGCTAAGTGCAGGTACAAGCTAACAACAAATGCCTGTATTCATCCAACAGAGATTATTTGTCTCTCTCTCTCTCTCTCTCTCTCTCTCATGGGAAGTTCAAGGCAGAAAGAGTGTCCTTGGCTATCTTGTAACTATTCTGACTGGAACAGTGGAATCCATGGTCACCTTGGCAGGGGAGGAGAAACATGGAGAAGGCACACAGGTGGTTAAATATCTTGGTTCAGAAATGACACACATCCCTTCTGTGAACAGCCCTTTGGTCAGAGCTACTGACATGGCCCCAACCTAATTGCAACACAGGATGGGAGACCAAGAGAGCACTTGGATAGTTGGGGAGCAGAATGGGAGACTGAGGGGGAGCACTTGGGTAGTCAGGGAGCACTCCCTGTATCTGCCATGGGCAGGTTCAATGTTTTGAGAAGTTAGCAAGCATAAACTCATGTCTATCAGTAACCGAGGGAATTATAATTATCTCAGTGTTTCAGATGAGGACAATAAGTCCAGGGAAGTAAAAGCAACTTGCCAAAGATCACTCACCATTAAGTGGTGGAACTGGGATTTAAACCCCATCAGTGTGATTCTGAGCTTTGTACTCTTAATGAGTAGATTATGAAAATTTGATTTAGTAAGTAGCATGAAGAGAAGCTCCAATTCAAAAAAAAAAAAAAATGTGTGCAATCTTAGGCCAAGGAAATCTAACCCTACGTGGGCAAGTGATCTTTTATTGACAGACATGCAATGCTGAGCTCCTCTGCACACACTCAGCACAAACTCGGGCACTGAGCGGTAGGTCCAAACCAATCTGTGCATTTACAAAAAAATAAATCACGATTCTGATTCTATTAGGAAACTGTGTATTCATCTCCTGATAGCAACTAAAGTGAAATGGCTGAGAGCAATAAAAATCCATTTTGCTATTTAGTACAGTTTGTCAGACTAGAGAAATGGGATTGAATTTCAAAGCCACAGGCAAGCTGGCTGCAATCTGTGGCTACACAGTTGATGGGTTTTTTTCTTCTTTATTTACAACTCTTTTGATAAGCCTTCAGCAAGTTACATAGGTTGTTCTAGTTGTATCTCGTTTGACTGGATTAGAATACTTGATGACAGTTTGGATAAGTTTGAGGCAGATGGTTCTTGACATTTTTCATGGCATCAGTTACAAGCCATGCAAGAAACTCTTTCATCCTTTGTTTATCCTTCACTTAGAAGCAACTATAGTAGATCGTTAAACTTTCATTTTTCACAGTGCTGATTAAGGCATACTAGGAGGCAGATGTTATTCCGTACCATTTTTAACAATTTACATTTAGCACCAAAGCTGGCTTTGTACTTGTTCCAGTGGATCAATCCCCTTTTTTAAAACTTCAAGGTCAATTTCTGAAACACTGTGACTCCCTCCACAATTAAATGTTTCGTAAACTTCTCTCCTTGCAGAAGCCCTGCGACTATTCCGTGTCTGTGTGCTTGCCAGTCAACACACACGTGACAATTCAATAGTTCTCTTCCTCAGCAGAGGAACAGCATTATTTAAGAGGCAGTTCATTAAACAAAGAGAAGAGCTAAAATTAAAAAAAAAAAATAGAGCCAGAATATAACCTATCAGAAGCTCTTAATATTTAGGAAAGCAATTCTAGAATCAGAATTGACTGACAGCCCTGGAGCACAAGATGCATTGCACCTCGCAGCTGAGCTGCAGACAAAGAGTGAGAAACAGGTCACTATTCTTTGCTGTGTTTTAGTGATTTAGTAAATTGCATACCATTTAGTTCAACCTAAGACAAGTTAGAGCGGATGAAAGCATCTTTAGATACAAAGGAGTGTTGACAAATAGGCTCATTGAATGCAAATTTTAACAAAATTTGATTGTACTTTAGGGAAACATAGTCTTTCACTCTTTGCTCTTCTGCAATAATTTCAAAGCACAGCCCCTTTAGAGACAAAAGATGACATCCGGCTCTGGAAGAGGAGGGTTCAGGAAACCCACAGTCTACCTGAAGCACATATGCACGGGTCCCGCACCTCGCTCGAAAATGAGGGCTAGAGACAGGCCCAGCAAGGTGGACTGCTGCTTCTTCAAACGGAAAGGAAACAAAACCACAAACAACATAGCTGGAAATGAGTAAACAGTAGTATCTGTGACCTTGGTTTGACCTTCCTTTGACTGCTCCCAGCGCCAATCACAAAGGAGCAAGTAACTCTAAAGGCTAAATGGGCGCTTGAAAGATCATCTGGTGTGGCCCTTTGACTAAAAACAAAGGAAGGCTGAGCTCTCTCTCCTCTCACTTGCAGGGGAAGAGAGCAGAAGGGCGGCAGATAGGAAATCATGGTTTTGAGGAGCAGTGCTTCCAGAGCTTTAGAGGCGTCTTTGTGTCTGGCAGACTCGGGGTAACCATCCTGGGGTAGCCGGTTCTTTAGTGAGCCCCATTCTCAGATACTGGTGAGCAGAAACTGAAAGTTGTAATAAACAAAGGTTCTGGGATGCTGATTTGCATATTAATAGGCGAGGGCCGCTGCACAGATCAAGTGCACTTACAGAGCGTTTCTCTTTGTTACTGTGTTTTTAGCTAGTGTGGGTCCCCGCAAAATAGTATTTGCCTCTGGTGGTGTGTAGTCACAGCTTCTTGTGTGTTCAGACCTTTCAGGAAGGTATTGAGAGGCGGCAGTACAGGGAATAAGGCAAGAAGCAATAAAGCAGTGTTGTTTTAATACAGGTTTCATCATTATTTGAGTATGGTGGGACTAACAGACCAGAAAATAATTTGCTACACTTACAGGTTGCAAGTGGAAGGGGCACCCTCCGGGGCGGGGGACATACAGGGAAGCTCTGGGTCAGTGCTAACCCAGAGGGTCAGGGAAACAGTGGACAGGAAGCTTCAACAGTGGTTTCTGGGAGAGTCATGGGGGAGGCAGGGATTGCAGGTTTAGATGTGCTGGCTTCGATCATTTGCGTGAACTCAAGGGTGTCAGTGCTGTCCTGATTGTCTGTCACCAGGTCCAGGGGGTGATTAGGACAGGAGGACAGTGGGCTGGAATGGGAGGACCCCATAAAGGAGGATTTTGGGGGTGTGGGCTCTGGAGGGGATCGTTGACATTTGAAAATCACTCCTCCAAAGTTGTTTGCTATTTTTAAGACTTGTATAGAGGAATTAGCTAATCCTGGAGGAGAAAGTTAGCAAGGACCTAGGGGTCAAAGCATCAGCTTACAAAAATGAAAAGATGCAGCTAATGAAATTAGGAGAGCATCGACCCCTTTATATCAGTATTTGTGCGTTCTTCTGCCAGGTATGCTCGTTGCAGCCCTGCTGACAATAGTTCAGTCACGGACACAACGTCCGTGCCCCAGGACAGGTGAGTGGATTAAGAAGATGTGGTACCTAGACACACAATGGAATACTACTCAGCCATTTCTTTAAAAAAAGAAAAAAAAGATGAAATCTTGCTACTTGCAGCAACAGGTATGGGCCAGAAGGGGATCACGCTAAACAAAATAAATCAGAAGGAAAGACAAAGACCAGATGATCTCATTCATCTAGAGACGCAACACAGAGGTGGGCCCAGGGGAGACAAGGGCCTCCAGGGTGGTGGTCCAGGTGACAGAGCTGGAGGCCCACACGCCGCTCTTAGTGGCTCAGGGTGGCTGAGGGTCGTGCACACGTGGTCGGGGCCCAGAGCTGTGTGTAGGTACTAGAAGCCGAGGCTGCTTTCATCCAGGCTGCCCCGGCCGGGCTCAGAGCTTCCAAGCCCACTCAGTGCCGGTCCCACCTGCTCCCAGGCTGCTGGCCAGAGACATGGGGCTTTTGCTCTATGGACCTCATCAGAGGTTACTTGGGCCAGGGCAGAGGAAGAGAGAGAAAGAGGGAGGGAGGGAGACAGAGGGAGGTAAGGAGGGAGGGAGGGAGGCCAAGATGGAAGCCAGAGTAAATCTAAACTTGTAATCTATGCTGGGAGGTGGCAGCCCGTCATGTCCTCTGCAGGTTACTGGCTGGAAGGGAGCCACTCATTCTGCTCACGCTCAAGGGGAAGCTGCACAGATGTGAACACCAAGAAGGGGGATTATGGGGTGGGGGGGGGGCATTTTCTAAGCTGCTCACCACAGGAGTGAATGGAAATTTAAACAAACAAACAAATGAATGAAAATCCCTAATCCCAAAACAAACACAAAACCTTCTCTTTCCAATTGCAGAAAAGCCAGTGGCCCTAAGTCTGGGCCACCCATGTTCCCATTCCGCAGGTGCACCGAGGGAGCAGGAGCAGCTATCCCCTCCAGCGGGTGTCAGGCAGCACTGGGTGCCAAGCCTGCTAACGCCCAGGCCATACCACATCATCTCTTAAAAACAATGAAAGTGCAAACCCAAGAAACGGAAGTTCACGGTCTGGAAATTCATAATGTTCTGTGTGACGGGCTAATTAACATGTAATAAGATGTGTACATGCAATAATAGTTTTAAATGCATAAATAAGAACAAGAAATGTTGGTGCTGAGGCTGTTTTAGCCTTTCAGCTTGGCAAGATTAATTGGACTGATACGATCCAGTGTTAGGGAGCATATGGAGGAAAGACACTCTCCTACCCTGTTGAAGGGAGAATAATGGGTATGAAATTTTGGCAGGCGATTTGGCAATACCTATCCAAAGTTAAACTTGTGCAGACCCGTTGATCTAGCAATTCTGCTTCTGGGGATTCGGTCCAAGGAAATAATTAGACAAGCCTACAGAGAAGTACGTGGAGATTCGTTGTTGTTGTTAAAAATAAATAGGTAAATGACAGAGAGGTAGAGGAACGGATGGATGGATGGACAATAGATAGATAAACAATCAGTCTCTCCTAGTGTTGGGCCAGTTGGATAAATAATACATTAGATAAGTTACAGGCATCCATTAAAATTGGCAATTTATATCTGTATTTATTGGCAAGGAACAAACTCTGTCACACATTGCTGGGAGAAGACAGGACGATGGAAAAGGATCCATGGAGAGTCCAAATATAACTGGAAAGGCTTAGAGTAAAATCCTAACTCTGTTTTCTGCTAGAAGCGTTTGCAGCGATTTAAACTTCGTCTCTGCGTTTTCTTGCGTGTTCTACAGTAAGGATGCATCAATATTGGAACAAAAACTAACCAGTAGAAGTTAATTATGTTTCGTGCTTTAGGAATCTTCATCCTTAACACCTAGTGTAGTAGTTGGTTTCATTTTTTATCGTCTAGAGGAAAGGCAGTTATAGCAAACCTCCAGGAGACCGTGTCTGTCCCGAACAAAGAGCTTGGGCTTCCACTGGGACAGCCAGAGCAGAGCGACAGTAATTGCACGATCTGAAGACACGATGTCACTGAACCTCCGTGGACAAGTTTTCCCCATTCAGACAGTCTGAGCCAGTTAGGAGAGCACGGTCCCAAGCAAGAACTTGTTGCTTAAATATTGCAGTAATTGTCTTGCAAAAGCAGTGCATTGACCTTGTGCACCTGATTTTCAGCACCCCCCGCGTCCCCTTAGCTGGATCCTTCCTCTCCCAGACTCAGCTACAAATGGGCTGCTTCTTTTACTCTGAACCCAAGCCAAGAAGACATCTGTGCCCTCAGCCCTTCCAATATATTCCATCTGCTTATTTCCCCAAGTCCAGAGCAATATGGAATTTACAGTGCTGGCTTTTGTGTAGACCGTTAAGTTGTGTTGTTGTTTTTTTTAAATGTGTCTTTTCTAGGGTTACAATTTTTATAAGGAAATCCCAGGACTTGAATGTTCCCATTTGGACAATAATCATTGGAAATTGGGTTGGAAGTATTGCTGTAACTTGCGCCGGCATCAACACTTACTTCGCTACCAAGGTCTGTGCAATGCCTGCCATTGGAAGGTGCTCCTTTCGAGCAATTTCCTGCTGCTAAGTTAAGCCAGCCTCATCTTTACCTAAGTCGAATAGAACAGTGTCTTTGGAATGAAGAGGACATTTATTTGGCATTCAGCTTGCCATGCAGTGAAGACATAGGTCAGGCTGTCCTTTTGACAAATCGGCCCTAAAGAACAGATCTTAGAAACAATAAATACATCATATGTGTTCCATAATGGAACAGAAAAATGACCCAGGCGCTGATCTCCTGTCTGCTTTGTAAATAGACAAAAAGAAAAACCTCTTATTTATAGGAAAGGCGGAATTTAACTTATTTCCACGATGAGATAGCCTTCTCATAATTTTTCAAGTTATCATTAGACAATGTGATGTGGATTAATGTCTGTCTGGCTTTTATCACCAGGATGAGGAGCGTATCGGCGCTGAGATGGGGGTGCAGACGTCCGTGACTTAATTATTCTAAACAATCTTGTGCTTTAGTACACAAAAGATAACAGCGAACACACGGCTAAACATTTACTGATACGCAAGTCAAGACGGAGATAAAAGATTTCCTTCCAAAGGGAAAAAAAAAAATACACTTAGGGGAAAACCGTCCTCACGGGGCTTTGAAACAGGCGTGAACAGAACAAAAATTCCCAGTGGAGCTGGGAAGAGCTGATGTGGGAACCCGACTGGGGAACCCTCAGCTTCTGTATCACACCCCTTCCCTTCTTTATCCTCAATCCCGAGGTCTTGCTTTGCTTCCTCCAGCGGATTCACACAAACAACCGACATGAACAACGTGGGCGTATCCTGCTTTTACCTTCGGGATGGGCCATTTTCCATTACCTCATAAACCCTCAGAGCATTTTCTCCCCCCGAAGCCACTGCGTCTCCCTGCCATGCTCAGGACCTCACAATGGCCACAGCCCTGGAGGGGCACAGCCCTTTCTTCTACTCCGCGTCTGACATACTCAGAAATCTGAAAAGCCGCACGGAGCCCATACAAATCACTCAACTTCTGCTCTAAGAATCACTGTGGTTAAAAGAAATAAGGCAGAAAAGAGACACTGTGGGCTTCAGCTCGCGCCCTGCATACAGCTCCTCTTCTTGGTTATAGATCGACCGGTCAACAGTGACCCAGGTGCCACCAGACACAGAGGCTCAGCCTTCCAGAAACTTCTCCATCAGATCCCCTTGGTGGCCCTATGTGGATAACTGGGCATGTTTGTCTTCACAGATTTCCCCGCGTGTTATGACTGGTGCTGCTGGGCCTCAGGAGAACTGGGCAATGACTTTGCTCTGACCTGACAACTGCCCTCTGGACCTTTCTTCTCCAGCTCCCAGTGCATTTTATAAGCTCTAAAACCACAGTGAGCTCCACAGGGCCTAACAGTCGCTATGGTTCTGCTCCGAGACTGAACCTAGAGTGGTGCAGCGATTGCCTGGTTCTGACCATAATTAACCCAACCGAGGAGAAACAGAAGATACAAGTCACTTCAGAGCTGCTGAGGCCACAGGGAGTGATGATTTGGAGAAGTGGCGATTTGTGGGAGACATGAAAGCTGCCATAGCTAGCACGGGGGTTAGCTGGCTAACGGGTCCCCATGCCAGACCTCTTCCCTGCTGCCAGGACCACTTTCCCAGCTCACCAGCCATGCAGGTTGGCCATTTCACCGAGTCTGGCCACGGAAGGATAAGCAAAGGGGTTAAAGAGTCAGAGACCCCGGGAAACACAATTTTCCTTCCTGAGTAAAGGAAAGGGAGGAAGAGTTGCAAATGCCTGAACACTCTCTTTCTTCCTGCCTTAAACTGTCTATTCTGCCTGGAACATATGGCAGCCACCCTACAGCTGCAGTGCAGAAAGATGAAGCAAAGAGCCAATAATGTGAAGACCCGTGCGGCAGAGAGAGAGCCTGGATTCTTGATGAGACCTGCGAGTACCACACCTCACTTAAGACGGCCTAGCTTGGAGCTTCCTGCTAAATAAAGAATAAACATCCCTGGGGCCTCCCTGGTGGCACAGGCAGTTGAGCACAGCGCTGTGAAGCTGTCCGCAGCCTCTGCAGTGCCGGTTCAATCCCCGCTGGCCTCAGAGCAACCCACATGGCGAGCAGACCTCTCCTCTCTAGCAGTGTATTTCGTCAGTCTGTCTGTTCTGCTCCCCACTCTGTCTCTGGTGAATCCTCTCACCACCCCCACCCCCCACATCACTGGCTTACACCCCAGCTCTTATACACATAACTAAATAAAATAAATCTTAAAAAAAAAAAAACCTTGCCCCAGATCCACTAGTTAGTGGAGCCACCATTTGAACCTTCTGGTGCAAAGCCCCATATAGTTTTAATGAAGACATGGATAAGACCTATTCCTTCCCCTTTCAGAAAGTATACTTAGGATTACAGGCGAAATGTTAGAAATGCAGGTTTTGACTCATTTAAGTTTCTGGGATGGGACTGGGATTAGAGAAGTGATATCACAGAACCTGGAGCAATGATGGATGATGTCCTTGGGAGGCACCAACTTCTTCATCAAGGGGAAGGTTCATGGGTAATGAGACACAGAGTCTCTGAGCACTGCGACCTGATTCCAGCACTGGGCTTGAGGGAGACCTGAAGAATATCTTGGGGCCTAGGACTTTGCAGAAGTAGCACAGTATTTTCCATTTTATCCTGACCACCATGTTTCTCAAATTGGACTTGTTCTTTCTAATGCCCCGGTCTTGAAAATGTTACCCCTAAGGAGACACTAAAGGTTTCTTGCTTTGTTTGTTTGTTTGTTTGTTTCTGGTTTGTAAAATAAAAACCTTTCCTTGTCTCAGGGTCAATCTTAGGGAAAAATCAAGAGGACTACATTATTTAAGTTGTTTAAATAGTGCCCACTCAATTTAGAGGCATAGAGAGGTGATTATAAGCTGGATATATTCTAGAGTTCAAGGTTACACTAAAAAAAAAAAAAAAAATTCTGATCTCCTCAAAAAGAAAACAATCAAACAAAAAAAAAAATCCACTGTTTCAAGGGAACACAAAAGGAAAAAAAATACTTCTTTAGCAGGACTTCAAATGATTTTAAATAAGGTTTGGCAGAAGGATTGATTCCACACAGCGAGAATTAGATTTGAAGATAACGGTGATCTCTCTTGGTTCAGAGTAATGATCTAGCAGAGAGGAGACATGGAAAAGAGGAAACATTTTAATAGTCAGTCCTGAAGATCATTTTGGAAATGATTTCTGTGTCTTTGAGGACTCTCCAGAGAGGGTTTGAGATGTCTCTAAGGAGATTTTAGATATCTGTGTCCCCATGAGGGGATTCTTTCTTCCTGCCTGGAGTCCACAGCTGCTTGACGCAGTTTGAGCTCCAACTATATGAGAGGCAGCTGAAAATCTGCAAAAAGAAAAGCTGAAAATCAAGAATATGAACATAGAAAAAAAGGAATGTGATCATAAATAGGATGAACACAAGGAATGACACGGCAGGCCCTATGGAGGACGTCAGGAGCGGGAGATTGCAGGCGTTGTTCTCCCTGTGAAAACATCCATACACCCCCCCTCTTTTGCCCTTCAATGCCCCCCATTTTTATGTCCTAGTATAAAAAGTCATCTCTGATCACCCAACTTGACTTGGTTATCATGTCACTGTTCTTCATCAGGACGCCTGTTTGTTTTCACCTGACATTCAGTCAAAATTTAAAATTGGGCCTCCCTGGTGGTACAGCAGGTTGAGCGCAGTGCTCTGAAGCTGTCTGCAGCCTCGGCAGCGTGAGTTTGATTCCAGCCGGCCAGGGAGCTACCCACATGGTGGGGCAGACCTCTCCTGTCTCCCCACAGCTCCCCTCAGCAGTGTGTTTTGGTCCTTCTGCCTGTTCTGCTCCCCACTCTGTCTCTGGTGAATCCTTTCACCCTCCTGCGCCTCTGGCCTGTGCCCCAGCTCTTATATAAAAAAATAAATAAATAAATCTTAAAAAAAATTTTAAAAAGAAATAAATGTTTAAAAAGAAATTTTTTTTTAATTAATGTTCATTATTTCCTTGATAGTAGATTCTGTCTCTTCTCTTTATATTGTTATTTCAAGAGGGCAAAAATGACATCTGTATTACCTAAGCTTTCACATAGGGCTGGGTGACTAGTAGGCAGTGACTGGATGGATGGATGGATGGATGGATGGATAATGAGCAAATGAGAAAAGCTTTGCGGATGTGATTTAATCAAGATAGATCTTAAAAGATGAGAAAATTGATCATGGAAGACAGTTAGGAGGAGGGAAAATGCATTCCAGGTCCATCTGGCAGCATGACGTTAAGACATACACCTACAAAGCAGGAGGGAAAGCCAGAGGCACCAGGGAAATTGCGATCCCCAAGTGCTGCGAACAGTTTCCTCTCCCCAGTAGCTGCACTGTTGTCGCTCAGAACGTGCAGGAAAGCAAGTAGAGCAGAAGAGGAAATGTCCCTTGATTTGTCATAAGTTAGTGGCTTTATTTGCCAATTGTGTGTGTGTGCGTGTGTTGCAAATTTTAAAAACGACACAAATAGTGCGTGGATATGTTTTGGTAGCAAACCAGGTACAAAGATTTTATAATAAGACTAAGAGTGAAATCTTACCCCCCATCACTTTATTTCACCCCAACCCATCCTGTCCTCCCTTTGCAGAGTTGAGCACTCAGCCATTGGGATGTACCCCAAGCTTCTCCCGTGCATTTACACACACTCACAATAAGCACAGGCCTTCGCACACAAGGCAGACACCTTTCTAAGACATGCACATATAACACGCAAGATAGAATTAATTCACATATAATACACAACACGACGAGGAATCCGTAGCAGACAAAAAGCAGCTCAATATTCACGGTGAGAATGTGGAGGCTCCCGTGGGGTTCTCACCCTGCCTTTGTCATCCCCTACTCAAAAAGCAGGGCTTCCCTCACAAACCTCAGGGGTACTCAGCTCGCGTGGGTGCAAGAGGAAAATGTGACTTAACAACGACACACTTGGCAAGAGACGGGGTGCAGCTATGTTCGGCTCATCTGAACACACGGGGAGCTCTCTTTTAAGCTCTACAATAGTTTCTCCAACTTCTATTAGTTCCAAGAGCCGTCTCTTCCTGCACCCCTAGTCCTGTTCTCAATGAACGCACCTTCCCAGACGTGGAACTCCACAGATGTGGCAATTTAGGCGAAAGGGTTTCCTGAATTCCTAGGCAGTGAGCGCTACATGGGGCAGTGCCTTTCCTTATTGACAGTCACCTCGTTTTTCCCTGGGGCTTTGTACCAACAAAGACATTGCTGGTCTTGGAGGAGAAATAAGAGGGGTTCCTGAAAACAGGCTCCCCAAAATGGGAGAGGTTCCCGTGAGTCCTCCAAAGTTCCGTATGCCCCACTCTGCTACATATTAGCTGCCCAGAACAGACACAGTTTAAGGTCTCAGAAACAAACCCAAGCTCTTCCAACAAAACAAATATTTCACAGTTCACTTAATCCAAGATATTGAAAAGACCCGCAGAGCCTCAGGGTTGCCCTCTCCCCAGGGCCGCTGCTGTGTTTGAGAAATACAGACGCTGTCCTCTGCCCCACCGAGCAGCTGCTGTGCCAACGCCCGGCTCCCAGCTCTTCTGTTTGTTTTCTGGAATCATCACTGGATCCAATCCAAAGGAAGCTCAGGTGGGGCTCTCGGTACCCAGGAGTTCCTAACCACAGAGCATCACAGGAAAGAGTAACTGTGGACCAGCTAAACATATCCAAGAAGATATACATGAAATTGGCCAGTCACGCACTATTAAGTGCCTACTATGTTTCAGGCACTGTCTGAGGTACAGAGGACACAGCAGCGAATTAGACAAAGTTCCCTGGCTTTATGGAGTTGGTGTCGGAGCAGGAGAAAACAAAAGTGCAAGACATAGCATGTCATATGGCAACGCACGCTGGGAGAAAATTATTAGAAAGTGCTGGGCATTGTGGGATGGAAGAAGTACAGTCTTCAAATATAGCACACAGGGAGGAGGCCTCCCTGGTGGCGCAAGGGGTTAAGTCTCAGCACTATGAAGCTACTGGAAGTCTCTGCAGCACAAGTTCGATCCCCGGCCAGGGAGCAACACACATGGTGCAGCAGACCTCTCCTGCTGCTCCCCTCAGCAGTGGATTTCAGTCAATCTGCCTGTTCTGCTCCCCGCTCTGTCTCTGGTGAATCCTCTCACCGCCCCCCCCCACCCTCTGGCCTACACCCCAGTCCCTGTATGCATAAATGAATAAAAATAAATCTTAAAAAAAAAAGAAAAGTCTGACCTGGCATCTTACCCTCACTCCTAATTCCGCACCTACAGATTAGGGGGACCACATGGCTTACTGTCCAAACCAGGATGCTTTTGTATGGGACAAATGTGAAGTTGAATGGTATTCTTGAACAGGCATAAGTCAAGAATGTCCCGGGAAAACTGGGGTGTCAGAATCACCCTTGCTGTGGGCACAACTTACATTTCGCAGGAAATGTAAGGGCTCATTATCCACTAAATATGCCCTGGACTTCAATGCTTCCAGTTTTGCGTGACTTCCTCTTGGCAGGGCGTATTTTTCACGCACTTCCCCAAATCTGCCGTCCTGCCAGATCCAGCAAAGAACTCCCTCACTCAAGAAGTCCTTGCTGACATCTTCCCAGCACCAGAGTGGAACGTCAAAGTCCCCGTAATTCTCTTATGGACTTTAATACACGTACAGAGATACAAGGGAGTCGAGGGCACTTTTACGGCCAATTCATACATGTCGTTATCTATGTGATATGAGTGCCAAAGGAGAGTGGGCGCTCAGAACTAAAATAATGCTTCAAAAAGAATCAATAAGTAATAAGGGATTTTTAAAATGGCTATCTAATTAGGCTGCAAAAACAGAAAAGGGGTCTGCACTCAATCGCTTCTTAAGTTCCATTAAATTCTCATTCCTCTGTAAAGAAATTGAAGGGAAAATCAGCCAATATACCACAGGTACGGTTTAATGCAAGAAAGGGAATATGAAATTCTAATCAGGGAACTCAGACTTTTACATATTCATGGGAAGTGGGGAGTATATGTTTAGTGAGTTTAAACTAAGGTATCGAATGTTTTTTGATTCCTAGAATTGACATTTTCAGTTATCTGAAAAACCTACCAGCCCAAGGGATAGCTGATTAGCAGGTACAAATGTGAGCCATGTGTTAGTTCTTACACCAAGGTGCCTAGAATGCTGCTATTGTCTCGTGCCCTTTTCATCAGATTTTTCACCCAGGATCCAAACAATTTCTCCATCACTAGTTCCAGTCGGAAAATGAAGCTAGGATTTGGGGGCAAATACCAACAGAAGAAGATAAAATCATTTTAGTACTAGTATCCCTTCTGAATTTCTATTGCAGAGCTGCTATTCCATACAGATAGATTATTCCTGCTTTAATTATTTTCAAAAGCAAGAACTTCCCAGGTACAAGCACTGGGATTGGTATAGCATAGACGACCCTCCCCTTCATCTTACAGAATCACCCTTCCCATTTTACAGAGATGTTCACATCGGGGTATATGTTCTTTAGTACAGAATTACTTCAAACACACTTTGAAATCGCTGTGTCCCAGTTACAACTGTTGTCTGAAAACTGCCCCGTAATTCAGCAGCTTGAAACTACCTTTTTTTTTTTTTCACTTTCACATTCCATGAATTAAAACTCAGAAAGTGCCCAGAGGGGACAGTTTGTCTCTGCTCCATAATGCTTGAGGTCTCAGCTGGGGGGGTCTTGGTGGCTGAGGATGACTTGATGACTGAGTCTGAAATCACCTAGAACCATCTCTACTCACGTCCAGCACTTGGCGATGGCTCTAGGGTTGGGTCCTTAAGTACAGCCTTTGGCCACAGGCCCCCTCCATAACATGGCAGCCCACAGCAGCTGAACTGCATCCAAGTCAACCCCAGGCATCTCAGCAAACAAGATGGGAAGTGCCTTACCTTTTCTTGATGACCCACACTAGGTATTCAATACACAGTGTTGTATCTGCCACATTCTATGGGTTCCAACTGAGTTATAAGCCTGTCTGTGTTCAAGGTGATAAAGAATGAGGAAAGACATAGACCCCTTCTTTCAACAGAAATAGTGTCAAAGATTTTGTGGCCATTATTGTAAATCATCACAAGGCATAAATAAGAAGTTTTAAGGCCTCCAGGAGAAACCCTGTGTCAGTGATGCAGTTTTTACTGCTCACAATATTCTGGGCACTTTATTAACAAGCTATTTCAGGGAAGGAAATTAAAAGGGATGAAATAGAGAGGAAAAGAGTGCAAAGTCAAATGAATACACAGGCCATGAAGATAAGGTAAATAAACGAAAGGAACCAAATTTATTAATAGGGAGTTTCCTTCATTAAAGAAAATCAGTAAAGATGGATTTTTATGTGAAATCTCCTGATTTCATATATTTTGTGGACAGCAAGAATACTACATACAAGCCACCAGTATCTATTCCTATATTTGATAGATAATCCATATCTTATTAGATAAATTTCCATGAAAGTGACTACCATTGCCTGGGACTTTTCTAGGTCTTCTTAGTCAATGACAAGCAGCTCATGTTCTTTATGAGAAATGAGTTCTCCTATACTATAAACAAAATCCCCTGGTTAGAAGAAAATGAATTTACTCTTATCATGAGCATCGACTCTGTAGCAACAGAAATAACTGCCCATCTGTTCTAAAACTTTACAGAATCATTATTTGTTCCATTAGCACCATAAATGGGCTGTCATCAGTAATTGTCGTGTGTACTGTGAATATTTTCACTGACACTGTGTCAAGTTTAGCTCTCAGAGATCTGAAAGATTATTCAATCGGCACTTAAATATTTTACTGCTACACTCATGCACCTTGTACCTTAACAGTGGAACATTTTAAAAGTGAACTGTTCTTTACCTCTTGTAATGAATATGTAATGAAAAGCCCTCACCTACTGCGCTAAGTCACCCCAAGAGACACCTGAAAGTCAAAGGGATCACAAAATATTAGCAAGCCAACCTGTTACTGTAAGCTACTCGCTAAAAAATAACCTCGGGGTTTTCATTTCCAGCAAGAGATAGTAACAGGGATCCATGTTCCTGAAATCGCTAAGGTAAGATACAGACAAAATATAGGAAACAATGGTTTTTAAGACATTGGGCAGCAGTTAACAAAAGACGGTGCTCCCTGAGAGGCAAGGGAGAAGTGAAGAAAGCCCCACATTTGCTCCAGGCCATGGCATAGGACGGGAGAACCCGGGTAGAGGTGAGCCAGTTCCCTGGCTGAAGAAATGAGTGTGAGGGTCCGGGGAGAGCATGACAGCTAGATGTCACAGGTCAGACTATCAAAAACGAAAGTTACACAGAAACTAGGTCAGCGGAGTCCCCTGGAGAAGCCAGCACGTAACTGACCAATATCTGGCCGCCAGTCAAAATTGTTGTTGCAAAGAAACTGCATCAGCCATGCAAAGCAATGGGAAAATAGAATCAATACTGGAGACAAAAATCAATCCATTGAGAATGATCCAGAATTGACCCAGATATTAGAATTGACAGAAAGGGACATTAAAATTTTACCACCACAGTTTATGTGTATATTTATAACCCTAGAGGAAAAACAGAGCAAGTAGTGATGGACAATATATATTGCAAAAGACACCCACATTTAACCTGAAGAAATGAGAACTATAATGTATAAGAAGAAAAGTACTGGATGGGAAGAATAGCAGGTTAGACACTGGAGAAGAGAAAATTGAATTGAAAGACAAAAATATAAACTCTTCAAAATGAAAAAGAGAAAGAAAATAGGGTAAAAGAAAAACGAACAAAACAGCAACGAGTCGTGGCACAGCTTCAAGCAGTATAATATACATGTGTTTGGAGAACTTAAAGGAAACCAAGGACTTAGGAAAAAATATTTGAAGAAATAATGGCTGGATTTTTCCCCCAATTTAATGAAAGTCATAAAGCCAGGAATCCAAAAAGTTCTATGAACTCCAAGCACAAGAAACATAAAAAAATTATACCAAGGCTCCACATGATCAAATTGCTTAAAAGTTGAGAAAATTAAAAATCTTGGCAGAAGCCACATTAAACAGACACAGTATGTATAGAGTAAGAAAGACTAGGGTGATGGTAGATTTCTCACAGAAAATAACAGAAGTGAGAAGACAGTGGAGAAATCTTTAAATTCCAGAAGACAAAAGTATCAACCTAGAATTCTATACTAAGCAAAAAATATTTCAAAGTTAAAGACAAAGACTTTTCACATATTTTTAAAAAACTGAAAATCAAATTCAATATTCAGACCTACATTGCCAGACCAAAAATATATATATATTTTCAGGCAGATGGAAAATGATACCAGATAGAAATAGTGATCTACACAAAGGAATAATGAATACTGGCAATGGTAACTATCCTCATAAATAAATTTTTCTTATTATTTAAATCCACTTAAAAGACAATAGACTATTTAAACAACAATAATAAGAATCTAATGAGGGGGTCATACCATCTGTAGAAATAAAATGTGTCATAAAAATGTCACAAAGACTAGAAGGTAAGAAAAGAAAGCATGCCATTGTAGGATTTTTATAGTATATATGAAGTGGTACAATGCCACTTGAAGGCAAATTGAGAAAAGTTTAAAATGTATACTATAGGACTTAGCCACTAAGATAACAAAACAAATTTACTGCTAATAAGTCAAGAAGGAGACAAAATGGAATCACAAATAACAACCCCTCCCCCAAAATGTGACTTGACATTTCCAAGAACCAGAGAATAGGTAAAATAATAAATAGTAAAATGATAGATTTAAACCCAATCACATTGATAATCACATTAAATATAAATAGTCTAAACACTCCAAATAAAAGTCAGGGGCTGTCAAATGAGATTTTTTAATACAGTACTATGTAAATTTCAGAAGTATAGCTTCCCACCTTGCTATGGTTTATACAGCTGCTTTTACTCCAGAACCATAATGGTTTTTTTTTTAAAGATTTATTCATCTATGCACACAAGAACTGGGGTGTAGGCAATAGGAGCAGGGGGTGAGAGGATCCACTAGAGACAGAGTAGGGAGCAGAACAGGGGGATCTACTGAAATCCACTGCTGAGGAGAGCAGCGGGAAGACAGGAGAGGTCTACTGTGCCCTGTGGGTCACAGATAATCCTGGCCCATGATCACATGGTGTTGGTTAAGTGAGAGAGTGACAAATTGCTTCTATAGTCAGGAGTCCCCCAAATTTTCAGTTTCCTTCAAAAATGCAAACTCTGAATTTTTCCAAAGCTCAGTTTTGCATCCACACGGCACACCAAAGCCCTGGTTTTCCTGCTCCTTTGGATACCTCTGAGGTATTAGAGATGAGAGGCAGTGTCTCTGATGGTCTGTTTTTTTTTTTCAAAGATACCTCTCAGGGCTTCTGAAGTCCTTAAGTGTACCAGACATCCAAGTGGCAGGAGCTGAAACCACCTAAAGAAGCTTGATGTTTTCAGGAAAATGCAAAACAAAGACCACCCAAAGAAGAAAAATTCCCTTTGCTGCTCCTTGCACAGATAAGACTTTTTTGTACAATCTCCACCCAGAGCCAGCAAATCCATGATATGCATATCCTGACACATCCATGATATGCAGGAACACAATAAATGATTCCGAAAAGTGTGCAGAGTTAGTCTGGATTCAAATTCTGGCCCCACAACACATTGCTGTGTTTAAAAATGGCTTAGCCTCTCCGTCTCTGTTTATAAGACAGGGATTGTTCCAATCTCAGGAACAGGGGAGTTGGGATGATTCAATAAGACTTTGCATGTGAAAGACTTAAAGCAGTCGCTGGTACATAATTAAGTGCTCAGTAAATAGCAGTCATGTCAACAATGATTAATTATTAAAATTAACATTATTAACGATACCTGACATCTTTTCACCTTTTCGATTGAAACCAGTGGATTTAGGATCTGTATGTGGGACGTGTGGGCTGGGGATTGGATGGGACGCAAAAGTACATCAACGACGCTTGCATTTTTCAGTTCCCACTTTCAAAGGAGGGCGGGAAGGTGAAGGGCAGTATTTGCAGACTTACACTGTCTCCTACAGTCATTCCTCTTGGACGTCGTGGTCAGCGAAAGCTCCTTGACCACGGACATTAAGAAGGTGATGTGGTTGTCCTAGAGCAGATGCCCCTCACTGCTGTCTTCTCTGCATTTCCTTCCTCTCCTGCAGGAGGACAAAGTTATCCCTGAGATGAAAGTGAACCCACCAGGACTGGCATTTCCGGAACGAGGTGTTTGGGGGGAGACAGGGTCAGATGTGCCAGTGCCCATGGGGTCGGGCTGAGGAGCTCTCTGTCTGAGCCGGGCCTAAGCAGCAGCGCCGTCCCAGCCTGTGCCAGGGAAGAGGTAGCCTGCCTGTGCCCCAAAAGCTTTCTCATGGCAGGAGAAGAAAGGGAAGCTGTCAGCTTAAACAGCTGAACACAAGAGGTTCAATGAACAGAGAGCCCCCTCATTCAAGTAACATGAGACCTGGGAGAAAATGGGAAGAGAGTGCTGGAACACCGTCAGGATTTTTTTTCTTGCTTTCTTTCTTTGCCTAAGCGCCTATTGGGCATGGGGAGAGAGAAGAAAGGAGAAGGGTTGCATGACACAAAAGAGACTGCTCAGAGCCGATGCCAACTTGGTACCTTAGAATCACAGAGTTGCAGGGGTGGGGGAAGGGAGCCTTGATCCCAGGAGATGAGTGAAAATGATCCTTTCAAAGCCATTTGCTCAATGAAAGCCAAGCACACCATTAAGAATCAATGCAGGGTAGGGGGGGAGGGTGGTTTGTCCTTTTTTTTCCTGCATTGAGGGGAGGAGATAAAAATAAATTATAGGCAGTAACAGAGATGGTAAAGAAGTAAAAGCCCAAGGTGTAGGTGGGTGAAAGCAAACTGGCTTCCGACAGCTAGTAGGGAGTTCTCCTCAGGAGGGGGCTGTGTTTGTATGTGGTATGGGTTTCCAGGCTCCTCTGGGTGGAAGGGTCTAGGTGGAGACAGTGAAAGCAGAAGAGAGGAAACTTGCCTGCATAGGACGCAAGGAATTCCAGGAATTGACCACTGGACAAAGTAGCAAGTGGTAAGGTAAGAACAGTACCATGGGGACAGTAGTGCATGGTGAAGGGTGACCACAAAGGAGATTGTGGTAGATTGTAAGATATTTCCTGTACACTCTGAAGTTGTTAGCCATTTCAAGATGTCGGTGTCTTTGTTACCCAGACTTGGAGCAAGACTGACCCAATGCGCCAATGCCTGGTGAGAATGGTGCTGGGTAATTAGTTAACGGGTTGTGTTCTCAATCTAGGAGGCAGAGAAAGAAAAAAGACGTGAGAACTAAATATGGCTGAGGGTTCACTGAGGTAGAACCGGGTACCAGAGAGCTTTCACATATTCCTGCTTTCCCTCTCCCCAATCCGCCCCCCCAACATGAATCCCCAAAGCAGAAACAATGACCTTTCCCTTGCCAAAGGAGAGGGGAGTTTGTGCCAAATTTTATTTAAATCCAAAGTACAGGGTGACCCCAGCCAATCCTTGAGTTAAATGAGTTAGAACGCAAGGCAAAACTTGGTCTCTGAGAACTTCCAAAAATAATATAGGACTCTTTCATTTGCAATTTGGCTTAAGCACAAAAAGAAATTGATTGGCTCAAGAAACCCAAGCCATGGAAAAAAATAAGAGTGGAAGTATTTCAGGATTCACTGAATTCCAAAACTGAAACTATCTTGGGAGACTTTCAACTCCCATTTGGACCCTTCTTGGTGGATCTGGATCATTCTTCCCAACCACCAAGAGAATTCATCACTGTTTTGATGTTAGCTTCCAGAGGAAAATGATTTGCCTAAACCAGCAAAATAAATCCAGAAAATATGGGGAGAACATTAGACCATGCATGTTATCACCAATCATATTCCTAAACCCTGATGCCAACTTTTCAACTTTTATCATTGAGATGAAAGGGTGGTGTCCCTTGAGAGTCCAAGGAAAGTAACTGTGGAGGACATTCAATCTGAGCACACCCAGACTTGGAGCAATGTAAGCTTCAAACATGCCCTTCATGGAGATGGCCCTGAGTATCATTTTCCAGAGTAAGTCTAAGCACATCACTATCCCCACCCCTTCCACTCAACCCATTAAACATTTTTCAATTCACCCATCTTATTCTTAGTAAAAGAGTGCTTCACAAAGTTCAAGAGTCCTGATCTGACCTAATTCCCCATCTTCTTTCACTCTCTTCTGTTGCCATGATCTTTGTGATCAGCCCCTTATCATTAGTATTGTGTACAAAAATTTTCTCCCAATCAGTGGGCTAAGACAATACAAAATTTCTAACCTTCATGTCATCAGAATCCCACAAGATGATAAAGAATGTGATGGCAAAAAATTAATAAAGAAAAATGCAGAAAACTCCCCAAATTTGGTGAGAAACATAAATGACCAGATTCAATGAGCTCAGCAAACTCCAAGCAGGATAAAATGAAAGAAATACATGCTTGAGGGGCCTCCCTGGTGGCCTAGGAGTTAAATCTCAGCACTATCACCTCCGCCTTCACCGTGATGGCCTGAGTTCAATCCCCAGGCAGGGAGCTAACTCACATGGCTCAGCAGTTCTCTCCTGTCTTACCCCTTGCTCCCCTCAGCAGTGCATTTCAGTGGATCCACCTGTTCTGCTCCCCACTCTGTCTCTGGTGAATCCTCTCACCCTCCACAACTCTGGTCTACACTGCAATTCTTCTACGCAAAATAAATAAATAAACAGGAAATGTTCCGATACAAAACTATAAAAAAGAAATCCATGCTTGAGGCCAACAGACATATGAAAAAATGTTCAACATCACTTGTAATCAGGGAAATGCAAATCAAAACTACCATGAGATACCATCTTACACCAGTGAGAATGGCACATATTAAAAAAACTAGCAACAACAAATGTTGGCGAGGTTGTGGAGAAAAAGGAACTCTCCTGCACTGTTGGTGGGAATGCAAACTGGTCCAACCACTATGGAGAGCTGTGTGGAGATTTCTGGACCTACTAAACATAGAGCTTCCACAGGATCCAGCAATTCCACTCCTAGGTATTTACCCAAAGAACACAGAAACATCAATTCCAAAGAACACCTGCACCCCTATGTTTATAGCAGCACTGTTTACAATAGCTAAGCTTTGGAAACAGCCCAAATGCCCAAAAATAGATGACTGGATCAAGAAGATGTGGTCCATATACACCATGGAATATTACTCAGCATTCAAAAAAGATAAACACATGCAATTTGCAGCAACATGGATGGCGCTGGAAGGGATCATGCTCAGCGAAATAAGCCAAAAAGAAAAAGAAAAATACCGGATGGTCTCACTCATAGCAGGAATCTAGAAAACTTAAATAAGGGATCAGGAAAATGAATAACTATAAGAAAGTGAAAATCAAAATCAACAAAAAACTATGAACCAGAGACACTTATTGGGGGGTGGGGGCCGGGAGGGGAGGGATTGGGGTCAGAATGGGGCATGTGCAGTTGTATGGGGGAATATAAAAATAAAATTTATTATTAAAAAAAAAAGAAATCCATGCTTGAATACATCATAATCAAAATGGTGAAGATTAATGACAGTGATGATGTTTTGAAAGCAGAGAACAAATGAGGCACTAAATACAGAGGAACCCATCTTGAATGACTGCAGATTTCTTATCTGATACCATGGAAGTCAGAAGAAAGTGGAATAACATATTTAAATTGCTGTAAGAAAATAATTGTCAATCATTAAGGTTGCTATCCGGTAATACTTTTTAGAACTAAAATGAAATCATGATATTCTGAGATGAAGAAAATTCATCTCCAGAAGATCTGCTCTTAAATAAATATTAAGGACATTTTTCAAACTAGAAGAAGTTGGTCACAGAGAGAAACATGACACACCAAGAATGGAGAAAGAGAAATAGAAAGAGCAAATACTGGACTACATGTAGTAGTTAATTTTTTACTCTTAAATTCTTTAAAATAGATGTAATAGTTAAAAGCATAATTTATAACATTTTCTAGGGAAATTTTTTTATATATAGACATTAGAAAAATAATAAATATATACACATGGAAGGATAAAATAGTCTACATGGTGGTAAGGTTTATATATTTACTCAAAGTTGGAGGACTTTAAATCTGAATAGCCTATAAGAAGTGAAGTCCGTACATCTTGATCCCTTAAGTAGTCATTAAATATATGCAAAGATATGATGAAAAGCTTAACAATAAGTTAAAATAATGAAACTAAATAATCAAAAAGAGACAGGAAAGGGAAGTAAACAAACAAAAATAGAGGAAAAAATAATGAAATGATAGAAATTAATAAAACATATCAATAATAACATTAGATGTAGCAGTCTAAATGCATAAATTTAAACATATAGGTTATCAGATTGGATAAAAGAATAGCAGATTCCAACTATATGCTATATGCTATATTCCAACTATATGCTGTCTACAAGAAACCCACTTTACATTAGAGTATGATTAACAGTCCAATGATGGAAATAGAAATGTTAATCAAAATAAACCTGGAGGGAATATTTAATATTAGACAAAGAAGACTTTATTGCAACAAAAATTATCAGGAATAGAGAGGGACATTACAAAAGATAAACGTACCAATTCACCAAGAAGATTGAACAGTCCTACGTGTGGATGCATTTAACAATGACTCAAAATATGGGAAGGAAAATTTAAATAACTGAAAGGAGAAACAGACACACACACAATTACAATTAGGAAATGCGGCATTCCCTTATAGGTAGTTGATAAAGCAAGCAGACAGAAAAATCAGCCAGCATAAAGAATCAAAAAATACCCTCATCAAACTGGAACCAGCTGATATTTACAGAACTCTACCACAAACTACACAGAACATTCTTTTCAAGCACCTGTGATATGACCACTGACTCAGACTACAGCCTGTGTCATAAAAGAAACCTTAGCAAACCTGAAAGCCTTGTAGACACATATAGTATATTGTCTGGTCATAATGAATATAATTAGAAATAAGTAACAGAATGGTAACTGTAAATCTAACACATGAAAGTTAAATAACACACTTCTATATCAAAAAAGGGTAAATATCAAGAGAAACTGGAAAATATTTTGAAGTAATAAATGAAAATTCACCACATCAAAATTTGTAAGAAGCAGCTAAGACAAGGCTCAGAGGAAAAAAATATGGTATTAATGTGCTTGTATGAGTAAAATAAGAAAAATCCCTTTGCTTTCATTATGTGAAAATCGTAAGAAAAGAGCAACAGAAACACAAAGCACGCAAAGGAAAAAGGGATAAAAAGTAGAGACATCAGTGAAATATAAAATATAAGGCCAATAGGAAGAATCAATGAAGAAGCTGTTGTTTTTTTTTTTTTTTCAAAAAAAAATCCAGAAATCTTTAACAAACCCACTATGAGACCAGCGTTACCCTCATACCACAGTCAGACAGCAGAACTGAGACTGTAAACCAAATGCCTCGTGAAAACAGGAAAAATTCTTAGCAAAAGTTAACAAATCAAATCCAGCGATACATACAAAGAATAATACACCATGACAAATGGGGTTAATCCCAAGAATGTAAAGCTAGTTTAACAGATGAAAATAATATATTGAAATCCATCATCATAATAAAGTAGAAAAAAAGCATATAAATACATAAATCTTTGCTGAAAAGCAGGAAGATCAACATTCATTTTAAATAAAAACTCATCAAACTAGGAATAGAAACAAATGTCTTTAACCTAATAAAGGGTGTCCAAAAACATCTTACTCTAGGGAAAAATTGAATGCTTCTTTTCAGGAACAAGGCAAGGATGTTACTCTTACCTTTCCTATTCAATATTAGACTGGATTTCATAATCAGTGCAATAGATAAGCGAAAATTAATAAAAGGCACACGGATCGGAAAAAGAGACTAAACTGTCTCTTTTCACAGACAACATTTGTCCATATATATTTTTCAAAAAGCAGTGAATCTAGTGGGAAAAGTCCTTGAAATGAGAAAAGATTTTTAGCAACAATAAAAGACGAATTTTATCAAAAAACATCAAATTCCTCTATATTATCATATAGTACACAAGTTGTATTTCTTGCAGTCCCAGCCATGGGGGTTTTGATGGTTTTTCTAGGTCTACGTTTTCTGGAGAATCCGTAGTTCATCCCCTTCGGTCAATATCTATCCGTGATTAGATGAGCCAAGTGTGACCAGTGAGGCTGAAGTAGCTGCAAAATGGGGCCGAAGTGGGTGGGAAAAGACAAACCAGTGTTTCAAACCCAAGAAAACCCTCTGTGGTCTCCCAGAGGACCTTCCCCTCCCATGAACTCTTCAGCATAACAGTCTATGTTGCCTGTGGTCAGTGGTGACTGAATGTGACGATGTGCTAAGCACTTAACATCTCAATGCTTGGAGAGAAACAACTGTGTCCATTTTGTGGAGACACAGAGAGGTTAAGACACTTGCCTGAGATCACAGAGCAGCAAATGGTAGAACCAGGGCCTGTGCTGCCACCACAGTGCTTTATTATTCATTTTTGGAATTGGCATCATCTGATCAATTTTTTTGGCACTAGCATGCCTCTAAGGGTATTTATCACGTCTCGTGTAACCCCACCCTCCCCATCTAGACCCCAGGTGAACGCCAGCTCTTCTCCCTCTCTATGCCCTGCTCACACCTTAACCCTGAACAGGCCCGCAGCCAAGGCCCCAGAGGGCCGCAGCCCCAGGTGAGAGGCGATCCAAGTGCCTGCCAAGGAGGGAACAGATGGGGCTGCAAGCGCTGGAAGCGGGTCCCGGCATGGCAATGGCAATGAGTGTTCCCCATAAAATAATTACTTCCAGTTTGCTTGGCAGGCTGGACGGAGTCCGAGGGAAGGTTAATTTATCTTTCACAGCTTTGAGCCTTCAAGCTGTGGTTTTCCAAGTGAAAAGGGCCTCTCTTCAATGATCCTTTGCAAGCTCCATTTAGTCATGACAGATCTGCCTCCTCATCACTGAGAGGCTATTTGGAGCTCCCTTGCCGGGGAGAGAACAGAATGGTGAGTTATTTCAGTCACATGGAGATTTAGGTCTATCACAAAGATCTATGGTGGGGGGGAGGGGAGAGACTAAAATATCTTCTAGATGCCAGTTTCCTGCACCTTGGAAAAGCTGGGCAATGATTTTCTCATCTGAGCAATGGGGCAGTCCTACATGGCCAATCTATTCAAAGGTCACGAAGAATATTAAATGAAATAAGGCCACTAAATAAAACTTGCAATGGGTAAAAGTGCCTAGAAACCTCCAGGGATAGAACGAGGCATGAAAGGAGCCTTTTGGTTCAAGCTCAAAACACCCAACCTCCTCTTTCCTGCCTATTACTGCTTCCCTCCCTCCTTCTTCATCTTTGTTTTCTGAGTTTTTGCCTTCCTTCCTTTAAAGGGTCTTGCACTGCATTGGGGGATAAGAAGAAACACCATTTTGCGTGTCTTCAGTAACTAAATACCTACTCCAACTGAATTGCAAATGTCTAGTCTGGATACAAATTTGGTGTTGCTCGATGGAATACTATTCAGCCATCAAAAGAGATAAACTCAGGCCATTTGCAGCAACATGGATGGAGCTGGAAGGGATGATGCGCAGTGAGATAAGTCAGAAGGAAAAAGAAAAATATCAGATAGTTTCACTTACAGGAGGATGTAGGGAAACCGAACAAGGGTCAGGAAAAAATAGGACAAAACTAGCAGACAAAATGCGAGACATGGAAGAGGGATCAAAACAGGGGAGGGAAATGCACAAGGGACTATGGTGATGGCTCACGGGTGATGTGCTGGAGGG
The DNA here is from genome assembly GCF_014898055.3 of Talpa occidentalis. Taxonomy (NCBI): domain Eukaryota; kingdom Metazoa; phylum Chordata; class Mammalia; order Eulipotyphla; family Talpidae; genus Talpa; species Talpa occidentalis. The sequence goes on from NW_023601754.1 coordinate 3,384,964, forward strand.
AATTTTATGGGGTTTACACCTGAAGGGAGGAATCAAATATTGTGCAAAAATGAACAACGATGTAAAATAAATTCATTAAGCAACAAAACAAAACCAGATTTGGGGTTGTTATCGTAACCATCTGACTCAACTCAATTCAATCTCTTTTTCAAGGAGACTTGGTTTGCTACAACAATCTTCCATTGGCCAAAGCAAGGTCAGTTCAGGGACATCATTCCCCAAAGACATTCATTCCTAACTCAGTGTCGCTACTCAGGCATGGTCAGAAACTACTCCCCAGGAGTGGACAAGAAGATAATTTCACATACCAGGAAAGGAAACATATAGTGTGAGTGTTTTGAGATCTGTCACTGGTTGAAGACATCCAACATTCTTTCCAAAAGAATACACAAACAGTCATAATCACAAAAGTGAAAAATAGCAAAAATATTTTGGTTGATATGGAAAATGACTTCAATTACCCATTACGTTTCTGAGATGCATTCCTTTCGTCTACTCGGTAGCCACACTCTCCAGCTGTTACAAGGGTTTGTTGAGTGTCACTTCCCCACTCCTTAATTCCCTCTAGTTTAGTGGACTTAGAATTCATAGTTGACTGTCCTTTTATTTCAATACTTGAAAAATGTGCCTCCAGGGTTTTATAGGAGAAATCTATTGTCATTCGAATTGGCGTTCTTCTATAAGTAATGTCTTATTTTTCTGTGGCTGTTTTCAAGGTGTTTTCTTTGTCTTTGGTTTTTAGAAGTTTAATTATGATGTGTTTTTACAGGAACCTCTTCATGTTTATCCCACATGGGGTTAGCTCCGCTCCTTAAATATGTAAGTTTGTGACTTTTGCTGAATATAGAAAGTTTTCAACCATTATTTCTTCAAATACTTCTTGGATACTGCTTTCTTTCCTCTCCCCCTGAGAATTCAGCAACACAAATACACTTTCTTCTGTCGTCCCACAGGCTTCCTATATTCCTGCTCATTTTTCTGTCAGTCTGTTTTTTTCTCGCTGTTGTTTACATTGAATAAACTCTTATTAATCTGTCCTTACATGATTCTGTCCTGAGCCCATCTAGTACATTTTTTTTAATTTTAGCTGTTAATTTTCAGTTCTACAATTTCCATTTTGTTCTTTTTTAGCACTTTCTTGCTGAGAATTTCTTTTCTTTCATTTGTTTCATGTAAATTCACAAATGCTAAGATGACTCCTTTAAAATCCTGGTCAGATAGTTCTGATTTAACCTGGGGTTGGTATCTGTGGATTGCCTTTTTCTCATTCAAGTTGTGATTTTCCTGGTCTTGGTATGAGTGAGTTTTTACTGTGGCCTAGATATTTTGGATACTATAGCATGACGCTCTAGCTTTCGCTTAGTCTTTTCAAGCAAACATCCTGTTGCCATGTAGTGCGAAGGCCAAGCATTGTGTCTGACCAGTTCCCTGCTGACCAGCCTGACACCATCTCCCACCCCAGAGCAGTGAGTCCTACCTTCTGGAAGAGGCAGGGGATAGAGTTTCCATCCCAGTTCACTGACATCTTCCCAGCAAAAAAAGGAGACTAACTCAAAGCAACTCACTATCTCAAACCTGGGTATAAAATCAGCTCCCTACTGATGCAGTGGAGGATGAGGGCTACAAGGCAGGGAGCTAACACTTCAATATTTTGCTATGGGCTGGAGTGAAAGTTAATTACCTGCCAGTCCCTACTGGGGAAGGGTGGGCAGTGCAGGTTCACTCTCAGCAACTTACGCCCCCTTATTGATGTCAGTTGGGAGTGGGAACTCAGGAATGTTGACTAGGCCCGTTTCATACCAACTTATTCAGTCTTCTCATTGCAGGCAGGTCCGGGAGTTGACCTCCCAACTGAACCCCACTAACACCAGGAGCTGGGGGAAGTGGAGTGCTGACTAGCTCCAAATCACACTGCCCAGTTCAGTGCCAGTGATGCTGCGTGGGGGTAGACATTCAGCTCATCCCTGGATCGGGTCAATGCTGTAATTTGAACCCCCAGTGGTTTGCTCAAGAAAGGACTGAAAACAGTGTAACAGAACCCATTTTTGGGATTTGGGGGGAACAGGTGGGAAATACTGCATTATGGAGAGCGCCTCCCTCTTTCTGTTGGACTTGATTTGGCTGGAATAGGCCTGGAAACTATGGAGGCCACCAGCTGAAGATCAAAGAGACTTCAGACTGCTCTGTGCAGTATACACATAGACCTGACTTCAAAGTCTAGCTCAAGTAGGAAACTTTGGTCATGACATATATGAAGTAAACTGGAAATAACAAAAATATATTTCTTCTAGGGTAATTTCAAGAATTTAATGGAGTGATAGATGTAAAGAAGTTCAACCAATGCTTGGTTTGTTGAGTTCTCACTACAGGGTAGGAAAGACAAGTAATTAGTGGTGTTGTTAATGGCAGGCCAATGTCTTCTATTTTTTCTTTCCTTTTTCATAGGACTGAGCTCATGGTTAAGTGCCTAATAAATATACCAGCACCAACAAGTGTACCAGGAAGCAGCAGATTGAATTCTGGAACTCAATTTCCTACCCCACCACAATACTCACTTTAATGGAAAGATTAGAGCTGGCTGACCAATGGCTTCCCACCATCTGCTGTCACACAGCTTAACATCCCTGTCTCTCCTGGGTCTGTCTCTCTAGGGATTCCTGTATCTAAAGCAATTTCCTGTGGGACTGACATCGTTATACCTTCACACAATAAAACTTCTATATTGACAATGATGCGAGGACTCTGCCCTCCTTCATCTGGTCTACCAGTTTCCTATTGTCACTTTTTAATCCAGTAGAAGCTGGATTCAAGAAGCAAAAGTTACGGAGGACTGGAGTGTGAATTGTCAGATGATACTGGTATCCACTTTACATCTATTAACTCAGATTTCTCGAGAGAGGGAAATGGAAAGAAATGCAGACAAATAAATGGTACCCTGCATTCTAATGCACAGTAAGAACCACCTCTTCCAAGTCGATAGAAGTTCAAGCAAAGAGGGGGTTCTGAAGTGAGCTTATCTGAGGGCAACCACATTGAAAAAACTCTTACTCTCACCCTGATTGTCAACATCATTGAAAAATTAGCTGAATAGTTGCCTCTACCTTGTTCACAATCAGTTAGACCTTTTTATTCCACTTTGGTAATAGGTATTGGTTCAGATAAAATGACATTTTTATTTGTGTCACTGATTCTTGCCATAGCGTACGGTTTCTTTTTCTCCTACACTAACCTCCACATTAATCTATTCTGCGGCATGGAGCAGTTTATTTAGCCCCATTCTAACTCGATTCTGTTGCCTTTATTACCCATGAATAGTCCTCAACAGGAGGCAATTTTGCCCCTAGAGGACATTTGGCAGTGACTAGGAACATTTTTGGTTATATCCTGGAAGGGAGTGGGGAGGTACAGGCCAGTGTTATTGGCATCTAGTAGCTACAGACCAGGAATGTTACTAAAATACCTACAATGGAAAAAAGTCTCCCCATCCACCAACAAAATATCTGGTCTAAAATATCAATAGTGTCAAAATTGAGAACCCTGCTCTTGAGACTGGATGAGAAGATACTCTTACCGCTGGAGTTCTACATACGCTCAGCTGGAAAATAGACGTGACACCCATGACTCATGATTGTGAAGTCCTTCACAACGGCAAAGTCACTGGCAGAGTTCAGTTCCTCTGCAAAAGCTGTGATGTTAACTCCAGTGCCTGAGTCCTAGCTCTAAGTATTCATGCTGGACGACAGCCTCGAGGTCTCTGCTGGAAGTGTTCACACGACTGGACTTGTGTCTTGCCTCCTTCACTCTTAGCTGGGTAGCATTCAAGTTTGTTTCTCTGGTCCTCCTAGAAATTCTTGCAAGTGACTTAATAGCCGATAAAAAAAATCCTTTTCTGCCTAAGCTAGTCAGAGTGCATCACTTTGTCTACAATTAAGGACCCTAGGTAATGTAATAAATGATTACAGACAATCAATCTTCCAAAAATGAAAATGTGAGATTGATTATCAGACCTTGTGAAATTTGAAATCAATGCAGATTCAGATAGCATTAGAAGATGATACTCTTGGGCCTCCCCGGTGGCGCAGCAGTTGAATGCTGGGTTGCGAAGCTGCCCGCAGCCTCTGCGGCGCCAGTTCGATCCCCGGCTGCTCCCCGGCCACCGGAGGAGGGTCCCGCATGGCGCGCAGACCTCTCCTGCCTCCCGCTGCTCCCCTCAGCAGTGTACTTCGGTCCTTCTGCCTGCTCTACTCCCCGCTCTGGCTCTGGTGAATTCTCTCACCCTCCCGTGCTTCTGACTGTACCCAGTGCATGTATAAACAAACAAACAAACAAATAAATAAAACATGCCTCTATTAAAAAAAAAAAAAAACGATGATAGTCTTGCAAGTTTTCAGAGGGCTGAATAACTGATGCTGTAAATTATTACAAGGCCCAGGAATTAAAAGATGGGGAATCGAGTGTTGTGGGTAGATTAAAGAGGGTCTCAAATTCTTTGTCTCTGACTATCTGTTGCACTGTTCTCTTGAATCTGGGCTAGTCCTGTTATGTGAGTCAATGAATAGAAATGCAACAAAATCATTATGTAACTTCAGTGGCTGGGCCTTGAGAGATTGGAGTGCCCCTCTTTGCCTCTTAGAATACACTCTTTTGTAATCCAGTCACCATGCTGTGGGGACACCCAAGCAACCATGAAGAAGTTATATGGGATAGAACCATGGTGTCCTTAGCTGACACCCCAGCTGAAACGTCAACCAACGTTCAGCATCCACTACCAACCATTTTTGCCATCTGTCTTACATGTCTCAGCCCTTGCTCTCCCTCACGTGATTGGTGCCCTAACAGTCGCCCCTGAATCCAGTCAATTCACAATATTATGAGTGATAGCAACTAGTGACTACTTTAAGCCACTACATTTGGGAGTGGTTTGTCACCCAGCAATAAAAAAACAAAATGGCTGCCCATTTCTAGCTGTACTAGCAAACTTAAAAAAATAATAAAATGGCAAGTTCAAGATTTAAATTCTCTAAGACATAGTCAGAGTTTCTATGTCTAACCTTAAAGTAGATGCTTACAAAAAAAAAAAATATGCCAAGTCTAATCATCATGTGGGATGCTCAGAATTCAGCATAGATTGAATCAACAGTGTCACTGATTCTCTTGTATACACACTAGAGAACTGACTGGGGAAAAATGGGATGTGGAGTTTGTATGATTCCAAGGACTCTTTAGCTTCCAGATCTGACAACAGAAACTCTCCTAGTTTCTGTGTCTCAGGAAACTGGCCCTGCCTGGTAGAACAACTAATAAAGACATCATCTAAGGACGCTACCATGACAAGAATAATAATTATTCCCTTGACACAATGTACTGCCTCTCTGAGGCTCCAGACCTAAAACGAGATCAGCTCTCAACATGCCCTAGGGTATCAGTTACAGAGCAAAACTTTTAGTGGACACATGAAAAGACATGCAAGTTTTTTGCTCAATTGTGTCAGCAAAACTTGGAAGACATGAGAAGATCAGTGTTTAGAGGGGGAGGAATATAAATCTGAATGAGGCTGAATTTAGTGGTAAGGGTTTACCAGAGATTCTTAAATCAATGTGCTCATTCCAGCAGCGGGGAGTGGTTCCAAATGGTTAAAAGAAATCTGGATTCAGTGACGGTCCACTCTAAGCCAAGTCAATATTCATGCAATTCCTTGGTAAAATGTAGAAGGGAGACTCCAAGATGTAGGGGGAAAGGAATACTGGAGTAAATGTGTTATATTCCATTCACTCACCCACCTTTGAGAGGATTCAAAAGCACTTAGAGACATATTGATGAAAGGTGTAGAAAAATCTTTGTAAAATGATGTAGACAGGTCTCAAGACTAACTGTGAAGATGCAGGATGCTGACACCCAGAAGACTGTGTGATTTCAGTGGGGTTGAGGGGCCAGTACATGACTATAACAGGCAACAGGCCTGGGAAGAAAGCCCATCGGGATGGCTTCCCCAGAGGGCTCTGTATCACGGGGTCTTTACGACAGCTCACCTAGGTCCACCTTGATGTGCATCATCAAAAATTCTAGTTTGGAAAATAGAAGCTTGACTCTTGTCAGCATAACCAAAATCATGATTCTGACCCAGTTCTGAGACACGAGTCTCAGAAATGACCCAGAGTCCCTTCAAAAATGAAGATAAACTCTGCGCCCTTGAGGAAGGGTCTGCGATTGTAACACAAGTGTGTGTTATGAATCTTCCTCTGAGTCTTCCCCAGAGGGGACTGTGGCCCTTTGCCATTTCAGCTGCGGTGGGAAGGGGGAGCTCTCCCTCCTTTGTGGGTTCATTTGACTCCGTTATTCTGAATCATCTAATTTCTGGGCCCTCACCACACAACTGTGGACCAAAGGTCTTGGCAGGGTGGACGGTAGAGGTCAGGCCATCTGGCAGTGGCCTCAGTGGATTTAAGAACTCATCTTGGTTATTTCCCTGAGTCTATAATAGGAACAAATATTCTCCGCCTGTGGTAGGAGAGGTCTGTAGAAGAAGGATCAAAGAGAAGCTCCGAGAACTTTGCTCTCTATCAAAAGAGTAAACCAAAAACAATACTAATCCCCGCAGGAATGCTAAGATTAGTGCCCCCAGTCAAGCCTTGGAAGATCAGTCCTGTCACAATCCCATTTAGTTTACCTATTTAATCTGTGCTGAAGATGGATGGATCCTGGAGAATTACAGTGGATTATTCTAAACTTAATTAGGTGTTGACTTCAATTACAGCTACCATTCCAGATGTAGTCTTCTTAGTGGAACAAATCGATGCAGCCTCTGATACCCAGTGTGCAGATATCGATCCGTCTAATGCATTTTTCTCTATCCCAATTAGCAGAAAATACCAGAAGTGATTATTAAGTAACCCACAAGGCTGCCAATTTAGGGGTGGATCCTGAGCACGTGGGGCTTCTCTGGCTGGTCCAGCTCAGCTGGTCAGTCTTTCTGATCCTTCAGATCCACAATATTTGATTCATGACCGATAGGGGCTGTAGAAGGCGTGAGCAAGGCATGTCAGCAGAATATTAGCTGGAACCCTTAGGTGTCGACAGGAGAGTCAGGCTCTTTCCTCCTTTTAAGGAACAGCTCTTTCTCGAAGTACCCGGATGCCAAGAAGCCGTGAAGACTGAGCTTGGCGTCATGAGGTGGGAGCTGTGCCATCTTCCAAGCCATCGAGTCAGGCAATCCCTGCAACAGCCCGTCAGGAGACAGGGGACATGCAGGACGGGGCTTGAGAAGATCCTCAAGACACACTATTTTCAGGAGGCTCATCCTCCCAATACCGTGCCACATGGCAGTGCCAGGATTCAGGACGAGGCCCTGTGATGAGCTGACAAGCAGGAAGACCATGACTGGTGTGTGGCACCTGTGATCAGGGGGTCCCTGTGCCATTTCAGCCCCACTCAATAATGACCTTGAGGGGCAAAGATCAATGGGTGGGTTTCTCGCAGGGAAGGTTTTAAGCCATCAGCCTCGCGATGGTAGGGGCAGGCATTTGGAAAGAATAAAACTAGAGGATTGGTAACAGGGATTCTTTACTGAGGGGTAGGTAACCCTAAGTGGGCTGTGGGACATCTACAAGATAGACAAAATATCTATGATCTACTAAGAAGGCCTTTCAGGTTCTAAAGCTTCACTCTTAGACAATGAGAATGGAGAATGACCAAAGCTGACTGGTTGCTCAGAAATCTACGCCCACTTCCCCCACAGCACCTGAGAAGAATCTGGAACCCCGAAGCAGCCCAGTGAAGGGGACATTTTGGTCATTCCAAAGAGAGAACATAACGGAGAAGGGGAACTGAAAAGCGATGAAGAGAAAAGAAGAGGCTGCGGCTTTAAATACCAGCGAGGGAAGGCCTGGCTCAGCCTGGCAGGCTGAGAGTCAGGGGGTGTGAGTCAGAGCCAGGAAAGGGCACCTCCCGCCCTCTTGTCTGTGCCTCCCATGCTGTTCGCCGCTTTTAACCACGGTGGGGGCGTCGCATCACCCACACCACGGAGAGACCCAGATCTTCACTCACTTGTGCTTCCAGAGCGGGCCTAAAAGTGACAGTGTCTTGGGGTGCTTGCAGCTGGCAAGAAGTCCAGAGTCCAGGGAGAAAAGGGCTCCCAGGGAGCCGAGGAGCCTGGCCCACTCCCTCCACAGCTGCAAGTCTCCCCTGGTCCTCTCATTGTTCTTGAATGTTCAAGTTGCCATAACAACATGTTATCTTAAACACAAAGGTAAATTTTATATGCATGTCCTGTAGGGAAGTTCTGATTGCTTTGCGTGTGCAGGATGGGTGGCTGAGATATCACTGCAGAAAATTACATACAGCAAAACCTTAGAAACCAGCCAGGTCAGGATAAGTGCACACACACACACTTCTACCCCGTTTCCAGGGCACGGAGCACCAGTTGATCACGGCGCTCTTCCCTACTGAGCCTGGACAGAACTCTAAAAACCGCCTTCCTCTAGTGCCCCTTGAAAATGGACCCATGTTGCCATGTGAGTCTAACATAATGTGTCAGCCGACTAATATGTTTCGAGTGATGATAAAGGTGAGGTTCAGAGGGGAATATGGGCTGTCTGAGAGCATAAAAGGTGCAAGACAGCACTTAGCAGAGCCAGGGAGAGTAGGGCAGGGAGAAACTCAACATAGTGAGTGCATCTGCATGGTGTTCACTGAGGCCCTGTGCTCACTGCTAGCTCGCATTATCTTTTTTTTTTTTCTTTTTTTTTCTTTTTAAAAGCACCTTGGGGGCCTCCCCTGGTGGCACAGGCGGTTAAGCGCAGCGCTGTGAAGCTGTCCGCAGCCTCTGCAACGCGGGTTTGATCCCAGCCAGCCGGCGAGAATCCCACATGGCACGACAGACCTCTCCTGTCTTGCCCGCTGCTCCCCTCAGCAGTGTATTTCATCAGTCTGCCTGTTCTGTTCCCTGCTCTGTCTCTGGCAAATCCTCCCACCCTCCCGCACATCTGGCCTATACCCTATTCTTGTATGTATAAATAAATAAATCTTTAAAAAAATTAAAAAAATAAAGCACCTTGAAGTTACTTTTTTTTTTGGTTATTTTTTTAGTTTTTTTAAGATTTATTTATTTATGCATACAAGAACTGGGGTACAGGTCAGAGATGCGGGGGGTGAGAGGATTCACCAGAGACAGAGTGGGGAACAGAACATGCAGACTGACTGAAATACACTGCTGAGGGGAGCAGTGGGGAGACAGGAGAGTCTGCTATGCCCTGTGGGTTGCTCCCGAGCCCAGGATTGAACTCGTGCTACAGAGGCTTCAGATTGCTTCATAGTGCAGTGCTTAACCCCTTGCAGCAGGGAGGCCCTGGCTCATGTTGTCTTGGGAGAGAATGTTGGTCTGGCCAGTAGCTGCATCACTTACTCTGCTGCTCAGTGTCCCTTGTGGACAGCAGCACAGGGAGCACATATGGCCACATGTCAAGATCACACTCAATGGTGGCTGTGGGCCGGGCGGTGTTCACTAGCCTCAGGTGCAGCATGGGGAGAGCCACAGTCCTACTCTCATCACCCCGAGTTCTAATCAGACACTTGCACTTTGACATTAAGGCTTTGGGCCTGTGCCCGGACAGGCTGGCACTGCTAACAGCAGCTGCCTCACCTTATCGGCTGAGAGCCCCAGCTCTGGACTTAGCATGCACAAAAACCAGTTTGCTTAGAGCTGGCTCCAGAACCACACACTGCGCCAGTGGGAAGGGCTGTGTGTTCCCAGCAGAGCCGAGCACCTCCCTTAGCACAGAAGGAGCCACAGACAAAATGGAGCAGCTCAGGACCACCTGTCTGCTGTACCTGACCATTCAGCCCTCCCGACACCCCTACCGCCACCAGCACCTCTGACACTGGGCCAGGTAGGGCCTAGCGATGGGATGACATCCTTACCTCTAGCAAAGATGTTCAAGTTGTGCCACTAACAGGCACTGTGCTCTCTCACTGTTCCAGAGAATTCAGTCGGCCTTCGCCTAGGGAGTCAGGGAGGATGATCTGGCGAAACCCATTCAATGGCATGATGATAAAATATATTAAAAATATCTATTTTCACATGATGTGGCATGAACTTTGAAGTCAAAGAGGGGAGGGATCGTGCCCCGGCTCTGTCACTCAGTTATGTGACCTGGGGCAGGTGACTAACTTCCTGAGCCTCAGTTTCTTCAACTGTAATATAATTTATATGAGTAACAGATTCAACATATCATATTGTCAATACTAATTGCATGAATAATAATGAGATAATGAAATAAAATGCTTATCACTGCCCTTGGCACCTAGCAAATGTTTGGTAGACACTTACTGTTATTGATAATTTTAATGTTAAGAATAATAAAAATGATGTAAAAAATGCATAAAATAAAATGTATATAAAAAGAAAAAGAACAAACAGTGAGCAGCAGTAATGCCAATCTGAAGAAAGAATAACAATGATAATATTTGCTTAGCTCCTTGGGCCCCGAGCTGCCCTTACATCTCTGACCTCTTCCTACGCTGTTCTAAATGGCACATGTCACTGAGGGCTTTTTCCTCTCCATCTATCCAGAAGATTCCATCTTCAAAGCCCAGCTAAATGTCTCCTTCTGGAAAGTCACTCTCATGACCCAAGAAACTCCTCTGACCTTCTTTCAGTCGACACGTACATATTACGAGCCCGCGTTATACAAAGCATGATAATCGCTCCGTCTCATACCATGTCGGATGGCATTTGAGTCTGTGCATTTGATGATTCCTCTGTCTGCGTGGCTTCCCACCGTTCCCCAGAGTGACATGATTAGACCCCCCCCCACCATTTTGCAAGTAGCAGATTAACTGTTGCCTCTGAAGAATATTTCCTCTTCACCGAGATCTTGCAGTTAATCTGTTTTCTGCATTTGTTCACACAGTTTCCCATAGGCCTCTATTAGAAGATACACTCAACGAGAATAGGAATATTGCCTGTCTTGTTCATTATTGAACCCCACATACATGGCAAATTACCCAGCACATAGTATGTGCTTAATAAACAGTCAGGGGACAAATAACTATTTTTTTCCTTTTTTCTCAAAACTAGAGAAGTCCTTGAGGGCAATACCTTCTAGCACAGAGAGCCCTTGTATATTCATTTTATGTGCTGAGAACGTCCTATTCAACAGTTGAATAAAACAATTGGCGATACACAAATTCATTGGGAGATAATATTACAGTGTGTGTCCTTGTCACCCCTGCACTAGACTGTAAGTTCCTTGGGGGTAAAAGTCATCTCCTTTTTTCATCTTGCACTGCCTGTAGTGCCCAGCGAGCTCTATGAATGCACACATATAAGAAGGGCTTACCACTGTCAAATGGCTTTGAACAGAATCGCACCAGCGTCTGCAGAAATGTTCGAACACATACAAGAGACAATAATAAAACTGCAAACTCATACCCAATTCCTCTGCAGCACTGGCTTGGATTTTAGAAAAGCACTATCTATAATTAGGCATTTTGTTCTTTTTATATCAGGGAGATGAGAAAGGAGCTCTTACTTTCTGGAAGGCTGGGGAAGCAAAAATAAACCACTGTCTGAAACAGAAATGAAGATGCTTCAATTCTTTCTGTTTTATCACCAGAACGCCAATGAAATGTGCCAGCCTGCATGTCCTCATTCTCAAATGGACCTTCTTTCTGGTCTAACCCCTGCCATACCTGACCAAAGACCTCTCTTCCCGCTGGAAGTCTGGGCTAGTAAGAAAGATTAAACACACTCAATGTCTAGAATGATCATGTTGCTGCTGTGGCTAATGACCTCATTAAGTCATATATTAATGAAGAGGAAGGTGGCAGCTACTATTTTTTGAGTGCGTATTATGTAGCCGTTACACGTTAAGTAAGTCACAGAGTCAGGCCACAGCGTGTTTACAAAAATAAAAATCAGAGGCCTCCCCTGGTGACACAAGGGGTTAAGACGCAACCTATGAAGCTATTTGCAGCCACTGCAGCACAAGTTCGATTCCCGGCCAGGGAGCTGACCCACATGGAGCAGCAGCCCTCTCCTGTCTCCCCACTGCTCGCTTCAGAGTGGATTTCAGTCAGTCTGCCTGTTCTGTTCCCCACTCCGTCTCTAGTGAATCCTCTCACCCACCAACATCTCTGGCCTGTACCCCAGTTCTTACATGCATAAATAAATAAATCTTAAAAAAAAAAATAAAGATCATGTTTTATTATTGTTGGTGTTGCTATTTTATATGTGTGTATACATATATGTGTGTATACATATATTTTATGTGCGTGTGTGTACATATATATATTTAATGGGAATGGTAAAATCTGAATATGGCTGTAGTTTGATTGATAGTGTTATATTGATGTAATTCCGGTATTAATAATGTCCTAATGAATCTAAGATGTTATCTTTGGGGGAAGCTAAGGGAAGAGTTCAAGAGAACTCTCTAGTCTAACAAATTCTAATGAGTCCAAAATTATTTCAAATAAAAAGAATTTCTGGGTTTTTTGTTTGTTTATTTGTTTGTTAAAAATTAAGGACCGTGGGAAGATTAAATTTGCCTAGATCACAAAGTCTGTATGTGATCAGGTCAGGCTGAACCCACATCTGCCTGATTTTAGAATGTGGCACTGCTCACCATCCATGCTCCCTGGCTTCTCACCTGTCCACCCTTAAGATAACATCAGCTCTTCAGCACTGGGGTGTCCTCTTCACTGTGGCCACTGGGAAGCTCAGTGCTAAGTGATGCCCAATTGTAACATCTGCTGAATGTTCTTGTTGGAATACCTATTTCATTCCTCCTAAGTCAATTTCCTTCCAGCTTCTATTCACCTTGGTCTTTCTTGAGCTCATTTAACCACTTTTTTTTGTTTGTTTGTTTTGTTTTTTTGATTGGTCACCTAAATCCTTAAATCCTTTTGGAAAAGATTCTAGCCTATAAATAAAGGATCGTTCGCTGCAAACTTCAAAATTACTCTTACCCTCAAGTTTCTAAACCTAGAGATTATTTCCTACCAATGGGGCCAGCATCCTCCATCCCAGGTCCTAGGACTCAGGAGGCAGCCACAGCAAGTGACCAGGGAGAAAATGACTTCAGGTCACCAAAAGGTAAGAGGCCCACGCTATCTTCATTTTATTTACTAAAAATCAAATACTTGGCAGGGTTTTCCTTGAACTAATTAGCATCCCTTCTTAACATTTTAAGTAACTGCTCATTTAGAGGAGTGAATGATTGCTCTGAGATTAGAGTATAGGGAAAATCTTTCTGTTGGGAATAATCTACTTATGTGGCTGTTTGTTTGAAGCAGAGATAAACAGATTTTTTTTTCCCCCTTCTCGACATGCCAAGCATGAGAGAGAACAGGGTGATTAATGAAACTCTGCTTTTCGCCAATAAATTTCTTACTTCAGATACAAGTTCATGCTGAATGTTCTGGGATTTTTTTTCTTTCATGCTTTTTTTCCAAACCCATAGGAAAAAGGAAGTGGTATCATCCAGATTCTAGAACTATTTTAAATATGTTATACTGTGAACTATTTTTGGTCCTTAAAATGGTTTAGGTAATTTTTCATTGGCTCTGCTGGGAATGCCACTTTGTGCTCTGTTATTTATAATCTGCAGAAATTAATTATGCTGCTAATTAACAGCTTGCAAACAAATTATTGCTCAAGGAGTTATTTATTCAGTTATGAAAGCATAACTTCAGGCTTCTATGTAGATGCCTTCTGACAGCTCTTTTATTTCTTGCTTTTGTTGCTGAATTTTTCTGCTTTTAAGGCTCAGTGAAGGTCTGCTTAGGGGGGATGACAATTAGTCAGGACCTCAGTAGTCTGGAACTGGGTCAGCTGCTGCACTGGGCGGAGGAGGAAGGGAGGAGCTCTGCTCCAGCTACTTAGTGGGCTCCCTGAGAAGCGAGAGGAATTCCTTCTGTGCGTGGGGGTTTCTGTAACAACTACCACAAGGGGGCCTCCCTGGTGGTGCAAGGGGTTAAGACGCTGCACTATGAAGCTATCCGCAGCCTCTGGAGCAAGAGTATAATCCCCTGCTGGGGAGCTACCCACATGGCACAGCAGACCTCTCCTGTTTCCCCGCTGCTCCCCTCAGCAGTGCATTTCAGTGGATCCGCCTATTCTGTTCCCCACTCTGTTTCTGGGGAATCCTCTCACCCCCTCCTGCACCTCTGACCTACACGCCAGTTCTTGTATGCATAAATAAAATAAATCTTTAAAAAAAAAACCAAAACTGCCATAAGGCCTCAAACACCCACTTTTCCATCTTCCAGGTTCTTAGGAGAGGCCTGGAGACTGGGCTGATATCAGGCCAGGAGGAAGACAGGAAGGTAAGCTCTTGCCACACCTACCCCTCCTTTGTCAGCACCATGACAGACAGCAGGGGACAGACCACAGAGCTGCCTCTACCTCTGAATCATTCTCAACACAGTCCTCCAGGTGGGCTGGACAACTGCTGCTAAGTCTAGCAGCAGGACCGGCTGGACACAGTGGGTGGTTTGGTATTTTCAACTCATGTGAATGACTCCCCACTTCTAACCAGGCTAGGGGACTGGCCAATGGGATGGAGGAAGCTGTGGCTAAGAACCCTCATTCTCCCTTGGCCAGACCTCAGACGGGCACTCAGGCACAGCCCACGCTATCTGACCCCTCCCTGCCCAGGAAGAAATAAAGACCCACAGCTATTGGCAAAGACATAAAGAGCGGGCTGTGGACAGAGAGACATGGTGGGCAGTTCCTGCAGGGACACGGTATCCAGCACAAATGGAAAGGGGGTGTCAGTACCTGGTTCTGATTCTCTGCCTGCTGTTCAGCAGCCGTGAGAGCCTGAGCAAGTCTCTCTTCTCTGGTGGCAGCGTTCACCCGCCGCATGGAGGCAGTGTGCTCGGCATCCTGGGGCGCTTCCAGCTCTGGCAACTGGCCCAACGCTGCTGCAGGTGCTGGGCGTACATGGAGCCACCCAAGCCAGGCCTATTAGAAAAATCAAAGTGGTAAGTGTTAGGCCACTCCTACACCCAACGAAGGGGGAGCAGGGCTGGACTC
Organism: Talpa occidentalis; assembly: GCF_014898055.3. Lineage (NCBI taxonomy): Eukaryota > Metazoa > Chordata > Mammalia > Eulipotyphla > Talpidae > Talpa > Talpa occidentalis. The sequence continues at coordinate 3,400,001 of NW_023601754.1, forward strand.
CAGGATCATAGTGAAGAGTGCACAACTGGGTAACAGAGAAAAGCTAGTGTGAAGTCGCCATACCGGCATCTATTGGCTGGCACAAACCCAACAGCACTCACCCCTAAGTTCAGTGATACCAAGAGCACCTTGAAGCTCTGGAGACATTCAACCCCATGCTCCCCGCCTTCAGCATCCCTAGCACCATGTCTTCTGGAACATTCTCATGCTTTCCAGAACTAAGACCTAGTCTATATTTGTCAAATACATACACATTCTTTAAACCTCCCTTGCAAGACTAAGAAGCCAGGACTCACATCCACCCTATCAGAAAAAATCAGAGCTTGGCCACTCACCCCACAGGTAGACACTCCCATGCTGGCGGCACTGGAGCTGCAGCACAGGCCAGGCCTGAGACCCTGCGGCTCTAGCCACCTCCTGAGCTTCTCAGACGCCAGTAAACACCCCTCTCGGCCTTCAGAACTCAGAGTCTACATCCTCAAGGCAATCCCAGCAGGTCCAACCTTCAATTTAACTTAGGGGTGACGATTGGTCAAGAACCCAAAATAGAGGGACATTTTCTGAATTTCCACCAACAGATTTAACCAATAAAAGGTCTGAGAAGGTTTCTCTGCACTTTATTTTCCTTCGGGCTCACAGTCTGCCTAGGAGGTGTGAGCGCTATAACCCTGGGTTAGAGGGACCTTTAGAAACTTGAAGTCAGGGCCCCGGTTTCCATGACGTGGAAGGGGCCAAGCTGGTGTCCAGCCCTGACTCCCGATCCTATGTGTCCTTCCTCCCCACCAGCGTGCCCCCTGGCTGTCCCCGCTTGGCCATCAGAGCCAGGTCCATGTGACCAAGTGCTTCCTTAGACTCCTCTCCAAGCAGCTACACCCTGTCTGAGGACCTTCTGGCCTTCTGGGAAGCTAAACGCAGCAAAGGAGACCACAGAGGATGAGTCTGAATTCTGGCCCCAACCTGATCAAACGCCTGGTGTCAGACAAGCCCACAAGTGTCCTGGGCCTCGATGTGCCCCTCTGGAAAAGGACAATAAACGTCGGCCAGGCACGTGGTCATCACAGCCTGGGGTATCATAACATGCATGGCAAAGAATCTGTCTATAAGCAGGAGAGTGAACGAACAGATGTTTAGTCCTAAAACAGAATGCCACAGATAAATTGAGTAAACTAGATGTACATGTCTCTCTCTATATAACTGTCAACTATGTATAGTATATATGTGGCCTATATATTAATCTTGGGAAGTTAAATCATATATTTACTATAGATAAATATAGAAGTGCATATAATATGTAAATATATATTATATATCCTTACCCATTTAAATATATATTTATAATTAAATGTTAATATATGTTGAGAAGGATTAATTTCAAAAACTAAGAGTAAATAAAGCAAAATACAGACAGAAGCCTTGTAATACCAATATGGTGGATATGCCATATTTTTATGCTTATATGCCTGTTTACCAAAACAACAAGGTTATTCTTTGGGGTGATACCCAACAGTCTTGGGGTACCATCTCCTCTGTGGAAGGGTGAAAGGGAAGGCTGTGAGTAGGAATTTTGGGGCTTCTGAGAAGACAATGTGACCACATTAGGTACAGTTCAGGTTTCAATAAGTTTCAGTCATGTAGGGTTTTTCACAATGAATCCTATTTTAGCTGCGCCATGTAGGGTTATACTTAAGGGCAAAGCTGAATCTTGCCTTAGCAAAGGATCCTTCTGTTATGTAGCTAGTCAACCCCTAACTCTGTCTCTATACTATGGTAGTGTTTTGAAAATGGTTTCCAAAGATGCTTGTTCCTTCCATAGATACCAAGTGAGGTCAGTTCTGTGAGGGTCACTGTGCTTGGTAGGCTGGTGCAGAAGGAAACAAAATAAAGATGACCCCTGTCCTCGGACAGCTTACAGTAGAGAAGAAAACTAAATAAATGATGGCAAATTCTATCACAGACATGAACAGGGTTATGATCAAAAATAAGCGAGAGGAGGCAGACTGCTTCTGTTCTCCACGACATCTAGACGCCAACGCAAAACGGAGGTCTTCAAGCAGCACATAACTGTGAGTGGACAGGAAGCACTTCCCGTGGGTGCCAAAGGGCAGGTCGTGCCTGTGTGGCCTCATCCACACAGCTGGCAGGGGGTGCTGGCTGCTGCCCAGGAGCTCATCCAGGCCTCGGCTCTCATCCACAAGGACCTCCCCAGGAGGCCCTGCGAGCTTGGTGGCCAGTTTCAAGGACTCTCCTAGTAGGAAAACACTCATCTAGTAGAAAGAACTCTTCTAGTAGAAAAGCTTCAGATGTCATGAGGCCAGTCCCAAAATCTGTTCCACTTCTACCATATTCCAATGGTCAACATAATTATGGGGGCATCCCAGATACAAGGGTAGGACAATTAGACTCTATTACTTCTTGATGGGAGCATGGCTAAGAATGGACAGCCTCAGTAACACACAGCAGCAGGGACTGACTCGAATTAAGGAGGACTGGTTTTCCTAGCCATCCCACATGACCATCATCAAAAGGACATCGCTAGGAAGCCCTGCATTAGGGAAACCTCCCTGGTGGCACAAGGGGTTAAGTCTCAGCACTATGAAGCTATCCACAGCCACTGTAGCACGAGTTCCACCCCTGGCCAAGGAGCTGATCCACATGGCACAGCAGACCTCTCCTGTCTCGTCTGCTACTCCCCCCAGCAGTGTACTTCAGTCAGTCTGCCTGTTCTGCTCCCCACTCTGTCTCTGGGGAATCCTCTCACCCCCCACACCTCTGGCCTGTACCCCAGTTCTTGTATGCATAAATAAATCTTTAAAAAGAAAGAAAAATAAATTATAAAAAAGAAGTCCTGCATTAAAGAATGATTTCACCTACCTTTTTAAAAATGCATCTCTTAGGTATTTATATTTATGTCTGCACACATTTTTCATTTATTTTAGCACAGTGTATTCCAAGGTTAGTTGACCACAGTGCTCTTATTTTCACAGAACTCTTGGATCTAGCATTTTTGCACTCCGTTTGGGAAATGACTGTTCTAAATGAAGTAGATTTTTTACAGATTGAAGTGGCTGAAAGCAGAGTCCAAATGACAGATACCTTATGTTCCTTGGATAACGAGTTCTTCCATGGAAATCAGAAATTAAACACTGTGACACAGCCTGCATGACACAGCCCAGGCCTGAGCCAGGAGGGGCTCAGTGGAGCGGGGCAGAGGACCCCAGCTTCTGTCACCTGCTCGGTCCCCAGATCCTCAGTGTTTCCCAGTTCATTTCTCTGGCCTGGGAATAACTGACTCTGGAATTTTAATTCGCGTCTAGCATGAAAACCTCCCAGCAATGCCAACAAGCTATCATACTACAACCACCTGGACAATTATTAGAGATGAACTGCTGTGTATTACATGAAAGACCAAAGCCCCTCTCTCGCGCACAGCCCAGCATCCAGCAGGCAGGCTGTGATGTTCAGCAGCTCGGCGGCCGTGTTGCAATTGAATTACAAGAGGCAAACAGCTCTGTGCTGATTTCATAATTATCATGATCTACTATTATGATCCATCACCAACAGAGCAGTTGGTGAAGCCACCATAAATCACCATTATTTATACTGCAACAAATCACAAGGAAGTATCATCAAGAATCATAATTCACACTTCAGATCATAATTACCTGCATGTGACGGCCTAGGTATGCTATGTCAGGAAGGAAGCTCGAGAGGAGAAAACAAAATCGTTGGCTGCTCCGTCCTGAAGGCTTGGCTTCACGAAGCCAGCTGAATTTAAGTTTGCAAATGAGAAGAGAAGCCAAGGAATGCCCCAGGGCCTCCCACCCCACACCCACATGCAGGGCCTGTCCTGAGACCTTAGAGCACACGCAAAGCAGGCACCTTCTAGGGTCCACCTTTGGCATGGACGCTGGCTGACCTTACGACCTCTTGGTTTGCCACCACGTCCTGCGAAAACCAGCTAAAGAAACTCGGGGTGCTTATGGTAGAGGAAACAGGACCCCCAGGAAGGAAATTCTAGGACCGTTGTCACAGACCCGTGCTGCTTCCCCAGGAGTTGAGCTCCGGCCTGTGGGGCTCTGGGGGCCTGGCCAGTCCCGTGCTGTAGACCAGACCACAGCTCGAAAACGGGGCTAATGCAAGCAGTGCCCGGGCTGGGGGTGGTCACTGCGGGTCCTCAGGCTGCAACAAAGCGGGGTGCACTGTCAAGCGGGAGACTGGGGAAAGACAAGAGCTTCTCAGGCCACCCACCAGAGCCGGCTGTCTCACCCCCGCGGCTGGCCGCGGCGTCCAGCGTCCCAAGCGAGGGCCACTCGTGCAGGACGGCGCGGCCCGCGTGGAGGGCCCGGGGCGGCTGGGGGCGGCCAGCGGTGGCTGGACCAAGACCCAGCTCGGGGCGGGCAGCGCCGGGGCCCGCAGCCCTGCAGGCGGCAGGGTCGGCTGTCAGAGGCGGCCGGACGCAGGTCAGCAGCGCCCAGCGCGCCCGAGTGCGGGCGGGAGTGTCCACGGGCGCAGCGCAGGGCGCGGGGAGGCTGCGGCCGCGCGACCAGCTCCAAGGAGCCGGCACCCCAGGCCTGAGGCTCAGGCGGGAATGACCCCCAGTGCCCAGCTAGGCCTCGGGCCCCGCCTCGCAGGCCTCATTGGCACTGGCGAGTCCTGCTGCCCCATTGGTGCCCCGCGCTCCAATCAAGCCAGTCCTAGCCACGCGCGCACCCCACTGGGCCGGGCCTGCGCGCTGGGCGCCCAGGAGCGGCCGCGAAGCCTCGGGCCTTGCGCAGCCCGCCAGGCCGGACCCAGGCGCGTTTCTGCGCCCCGAGATGCTGCAGCTCCCGGGCTGGCCTCAGGCTGCAGGCCGCAGCCCTGCAACCCACCCGCCGGGCCCTGTGGCTCCTGATTCAGCTCCAGGTAGAAGCTGGACCAGGTGAGCACGTCCGAGTATTTGCAGCCCTGCGAGTATTAGGGGCCGGAATTGCCATGTTGGAATCTGAGGCCTAAGGACCCGGCACTGCTGAGCCCGCCTTTATTCAAAATGGTGATTGCTGTGGTTCATTTTGATTTTTTAAATATGGCATTAAATAGTATTTAATGTTATTACATATCACACTAAAGTATTGTTAAAACATTGGTGAGGGGTTTGGGGGTTTATTTTTTACTGTTGTTTGTTTTTGCTTTTTTTTTTTTTTGGTGGCTCACTACATTTTATACCCTAGAAAATGCGTCCGCTGCTCATTCTGCTCCTATCCTGTGTGCTTTTTTCTCCATGATCCTGTGAGGCAGATAGTTACCCCCATTTTAGGGATAAGAATCTGAAGGTCAGTAACTGGATCAAGTTATGTTCTGAGCAGACCCGAAAGCCCACTGGGAGTAAGAAGAGCTTAGTGCTTCTATTATCTTTTCCTTTATTCACAGTCTACGCTCTAGAGATGACTAAGGAGGCTGAATTAGACTGAGTTCCAGTTCAGAGGCAGAAACCTAGAGTCACAATTTGGTGTAACAAAAAGGAGATTGGCCTTGTGTCCAGTTTTTATTTACTTTCAAGCAGGAACTCTTATCAAAGGGTCTACAAAAAGTCAGTTGCCTTTATGAGGTCCACAGACTCCCCCAAAATTATATGAAGAGGTGTGTGTGTGTGTGTGTGTGTGTGTGCGTGTGCGTGTGTGTGTTTCTGGACAGAGGAACTAAAGGTTTGATCCATTCTCAAAAGGATCCTTGATCCCCAAAAGTTTAGAAGCTCTGATTTCCGAGCACTTGAGTAACTTGTACTATAAAGTCGTATAGTAAATGATGCATAATGACCTATTAATTGTATCTCTGTCACAACCAAGGAGTCTCCATGACAACAGCAGGCAGTTCTTGGAAGCAGAGGTCCGAGAGAATCCTGGCTTCATCTTGTCCCTCTGTAGATGCCTGTTCAGCATGATTTTTTAAATGGCTCCCCTCAAAGACCTTTCTAGGCCAGCTAGTCCCAAGCTCAACCCCACTTTAATTCTGACAAAGGTGAGGCTTAGGAAAAGGGTGTGACCTATTTCCTTTCCCCCAGCAGGTTGGGTTAAAGCTACAGTCCAACTCCTGAGCCCCCTTCTCCACGGAGCACCTGGCTTGTTTCACGGGCACACCTAGAACCCTCACCTGGCCAACTGCCCAAACTGCACGTTCAGGTAAGGGCCAAACCCTTGGGACACAGAGCCAGTGCGTCACATCCCTTAGCTCCAGGTCACATGAGATGCAAACCCCACCCTTTGGATGCTCTCCAGTGGGAACAAAAGAGAACATAGCTAGAGACTTCTGCACCAAGCCAGGAACTCCTGTCAGTTTGGGATTCAGAATTAACTTCTGTGTATTGATGCCATTCTCAGAATCTTCTGACTTCTTTCTCAGACCTAATTTCTAAAGAATTTTTCTCTGAAGCCAAATCCTTTCAGTGGTGATTACTCTTCAAAAATTAAGAAAAATCTGGCTTTGGATGAGTCACGTGGGGCCTGGTGTCAAAGATGGTAAATGATCCCCTTTGGAAAGCAGATGGCTTTGTAGCATACTTTTCCAATACCTAAATTAGGGAAAGCAAAGAGAAATGGTGTGAGGATGGGTCACTGGGTACATAAAGAGGTCTCAGACCTCAAAGAAGAAAAAGGATTTAACAGGGTAATAAAAAAATCAAACAAGATCATTAATAAACCTAAACAAATTTAAAGTGAAGGCTCTTACACAGTGGCCTGTTGTGTGTTGGGAATCAGAAATGATGTTCAGCACCTCATAGGAGGTACAGAGAAATAAGAAGTAGCTGCTGCCCTCAGGGAGGTTACAGTCTGGTTAGCAAACTAAGCACAAAATATAGCAATGACCCGTGCAAGATAGTCCATCCCCACGGAGTGGACAGCTGCCGGTGTGAGTGGGTCAGCAGTGGTGGTGAGGCTTCCATTTAAATGAGCACCAGCTATGATCTGGGAGGAAGGTATTTACACTCCCCTCCCTGAAGTTCCTGCACCCCAGCATTCCATTGCAGTCAGGTGTGTCCTTCAGCTTTACACTAATTCCAGATGACCCACTCACCATAGCCAAAGGACACAGGTGCCAGGTAAGGACATGCTGCTGGGTGGGACTAGGTAGAAAGTGCACACGCTGGTCCCCCTTATGGCTGGAACCTTCTTCCAGCCCCTGGAAGTTTTCTCCCACTCTGACCGCTCTATTCTAATATCCACACCCTTCCAAAGGGGTCCTCTGGGTGCTTTGCAGGTTATCATACGCGTCCCGGCCACTCCATCTCTGCCGCACGCCCGAGACCCCCGGCTAACGGGGAGCCCCGCGCAGGCACAAATGAGTCCAGTTCATGTTCCTGATCATTGATCCACCATCAATTTTTTCCAAGCCCGGGGCATGCGATTATCTGCGAAGCTGACTTACAAGATAAAATCCCCAGGCCTCTCCCTTCCCCACACCCCCCCACAAGCAGACATTGATTTTACACAGAGTGTGCATGGCTTTGATGGTGTTATTGCAATCAACATGAAAAATACCTCCACAGTGCTTATCCCGACGTCTCAGTTGTTTTGCCTCATAGCACAAGTGATTGTTTAAAGAGGCTTGACACTGTTGGAGTCTTTTGTTTTATGGATTTTGCAAAGCATTGCTCTTTGTCTCCTGGGCAGGCAGAGGAGAGAGCTCTTTTTTCAAGGCAGTGGGCAGTGCTTTTAGAAAATAGGATCTAAGGTGAGCTGAGGCTGAGTCTGGGAGTCCCTTCAGCGCCCACATTTACTCGGCAATGGCTGCTGGACAGGCGGCACTGAATGGGCCTGGGCCTTTCACTGACCCCAGGCCCTTTCTTTCCCCAGCTGTTCTCTGCAATGTTCTGCCATGCTTGCTCCTTGCTGAGCCTGAGCAACTAAATGGGCTTGTGCTGCCTCTTCTCATGCCTTCCTTTCCCCCGGTTCACATCCGATCCCAGCAAAATCCAGCAAGGAAACTTGGCACACACCACGCGCTGGCTCACCCCGCCCCCCCGCCCCCCACTCAGGGAAGAGCCAGAGGCCCAGGCCCTCTCCAGCTCCTCTTCCTCTGCCTGTAAATAACACGTCACTGGTACCCTACCCTGTGTGTCCACCCCTCCCGACAGAAGGGAACCCCAAAAGTAGGACCAAAGGGTGCTTCAGCATCGTGTGTGTGTGTGTGTGTGTGTGTGTGTGTGTGTGTGTGAGAGAGAGAGAGAGAGAGAGAGAGAGATAGCCACACTTGCTAAGGCGTACCAGTGAAGACTTTACCCGAGGGGGAGAGGGTTGCTCGGCCGGTGTCAGCCATGCAATGGGATTTTGCGGTGGGGGCAGGTTGGCCAGGACTCTGAATGTCATGTGGGCATGTGGGAATTTACAGCCAAGGAGCAGGGTGGATGGGAAACAGTTGAGGAAGCACCAGGGATGAGGGGGTTCCTGAATGAACTATGCTAATGGAGCAGGGTGAGCGACACCCCATCGGAGCCATAGAGGAGGAGGAACCATGTGGATATTAGGGTGATCACGTACCTAGAACTGGGGGGGATGGGGTTCTGGTTAGACTGACTTAACAGGGTTCTTTCTAAAACTGGACTTTACAAGGATGTGCATGAGGGTCTCTGAGAAGGTTCAGGAGTCTGACTAAGGTTTGGTCATACAATCAAAAAGTGTGTAATTATTACACTTTTGAGATCTCTGACCTTTAGGGAATATCAATGAGCCCCTCTGGTTCTAATATTCTGTACAAAGCCCAATATAGAAATAATTTTGTGTACAAAATACTTTATGATCGGGGCCTCCCTGGTGGTGCAAGGGGTTAAGTCAAAGCACTATGAAGCTGTCCGCAGCCTCTGCAGCACCAGTTCTATCCCAGGCCAGGGAGTCAACCCACAGGGCGCAGCAGAACTCTCCTGCCTCCCCGCTGCCCCCCTCAGCAGTGTATTTCAGTGGATCTGCCTGTTCTGCTCCCCACTCTGTCTCTGGGGAATCCTCTCGCCCCCTGCACCTCTGGCCTGTACTCCAGCTCTTATATGCATAAATAAATCTTAAAAAAAAAATACTCCATGATCACTAGAAAGCAGACATAGAGAGGGCAAAATTTGACCCTGTAAGGGAGGTAAATAAATATTTTGTCCTTTTAACCTTCAAAATTCTCAGCTGAGGCGAGGCCCCTGTAACAAAAGATCAGTGAACAAGAGAAAATCATGCAAATAATTTACTATACATTTTATGGGGCTGAGGAGCTTTCACGGGAAGTGAAGACCTGCAGGAAGAAGCCTGCATGTTCTCACACTAGGTCTAATGAAGAGTAGAGCATCCCCGGGGAAAAGGAATAGGAGCAAAAGGGGCAGGAACTCGGGGTCAGTTGGGAGCTGAGCAAGGCCTGTTCCTTCCAAGCCTCCATCTTCAGAGATGAGGCTGCTTCTTCCCCGGGCGCTTATCATCTGCTCTAGGGAAGGTCCTTCTGCACCTGGCACTTCTCAGATTCCTCCAAGTTAATCCAGTCGACTGCAGCGCTGGATCCTGGGTAGCATTTTCTGAACCCTGAACCCCGTCAACCTGTTCCTCCTTCACATTGCCTATAGCCATATAACCCGCACCCCAAAATAGGGGGCATCTGGGAAAACCTGAATTTAAAGTGGACCTTACTAAGAAGGCAGCCAGGGGCCAGCAGCATTGATGTTTTTGTTCCAGGGCAGAGTGAGGGGCACCCCAGGGCCCCCAAACTTGCCCACTCTATATAGGTTCTGCCATCCGCTGCATCAAGACAAAACATCCTCTAGACCTTTAATGGAAAGTGTGCAACAAAGAGAAGAGAAAGAATATGGTTTTCAAATAAGCAACCTAAGTTGCCCATCCCCTGCTGCGCACATGCCCAGCCAAACAGGGTTGGCCCAAAGCAAGACCCAAAAGCTTGTCAGAGTCCAAGGCCTCTCCTGGTGGGGACGCATGGGACAGGGGCAGAGGAGGCCAGGCACGCCTGGGTCAGAAGGAGCAAAATCAAAATGAGAGCTGCCATTGTTAACCACACGCCCCCCCTCCCCCAGGTCCCACCCACGTCCGTGTCACCCAGTCCAGGACCAAGAAGCAAGTGCAGCTTCTTCACATGTCTCTGCTCTGTGTGCCTCCTCCAGGTCTCCTCCTGCCTCTCCATCCTGCCTCCTTCCCTCTCCAGCTTTTCTCTCCAGCTTCTTCTCTCTGCTCTGCTCCACCCTCCTTTGGGTGGGGCTGGAAACTGGGATCCTTTTCCCCGGGGACCACCCTGTTTCATTTTTCAGGATCCCTTCTCTCCATTGTCCCGTGTCCTCTGGCCCAGCCCCTCAGTGGTTCGCTCAGAGCTTGCTTAGCACCTGCATCTACCAGGGCAGGCAAACATGCAGGCCTCTCCCTTCCTTGAGCCTCTGAGGAGAACTGGAGCCCCCTGACTTATTTCTGTAGCCTGTGCCTTTGACAGCAGGCCACTCTGACAGCCCCAGCTCCGCCAAGCTCGTGCCCCAAGCCCTGTGACCCCACCCCTGTTTTATTAATAGGGCACCTAATGAGAAGTACCAGCCTGAGTGGCAGCTCCAGAGACACTTGTCGCCTAAAATGTGATATTTGCTCACAGGGGGATTTTGCAGTGGGATAGTTTATAATCTTAAATTTAAATCCTTACTGAATTTCAGAGGTTCCAGTATCAAAATCCTTTTAGGATTCTTCAAAGTGTGTAATCTGTTTAGGATTTAAAAAAAAAAAAATTCCCTGGTCCATTCTTTTTCCAAAAATAGGCTTGCTACACTTTTAACTGCCTTGGGAAGAAAGCAACGCCTTCTTCAAAAAATTAGTTTTGTTGTTTATTTGGCTTAAGGGGCAACTGTTTCTAAGACACCCAATGAAATATTCTTACCGAAATAAAGTGAAACTTTTTCAGGGACTGCAGATAAACCCAGAAGAAACATTCATTTTAAAAGGGATTAAGGGGAGAGAGAAACAAGAAGCTATGTTCAGGAACAGAACTAGAAGTGCACAGAAAAGAAAAACCCACTCTCTCCTCTCTCCTCTCCCTGCAATCCTAGGAGAGAGCTGGCTGGTTGCTCGTTATAATTAAAATTAGAGGGTGGGGAATAAGGGTTCCCTGGAGTCCAGGAGACTTGAATGAAAGAGAGGGAGGGGGCCTGGGGAGGGCAGAGAGGGAAGCAGAAGGGAGGTTGAGTCCAGGGGAGGCTGAAGGTGTGGTCCAAGCTCTGCTCTCTAGCAAGCTTTATACTGGGGTGCACCTGGGTCCTTTCTGAGGGTTGAATAAAGGTTGATGTTGTAAAGGGGCCCCCACAGAAGTCTGCAGGTAGAGGTTGCTCAGAAGGGCAGAACCTCATGGACAAATTTTTCCATGTGATTTTCATTCCATTTTCATCATCTGTTATAACATAAAATTTCATCAACTGTAAATGTCAGTTCTTCCCTTTATTATTTGCTAATGTCATAAAAATCTGAATTGTTTGCTTTGTTAAAGGGCTTGCTGGCCATTGACTTTTCCTTATTTGTACTTTACTACCCCAAATGTGTGGGGTTTATTTATTTTTTTTGAAAAGAATAACATCCCTTTTGAAATGGGATTTAAATAACAGAGCAAGGTTTGCCATTATCATAAATGTATAAAGTGCTTTGTGAGTAATAAAATGGATCATGGATTCAGGATAATTCAAACTGAAATGTTATGTTCAGTATCAAGATTAGATTACGTTAATGCAGTTCATTTTAAATGGTTTAAAGGCCATCAGATGCATGTGAAAAGAATCTGTATCATAACTTAGAATAAATAGACTGAGACATTTGTTTATAATGTCAGTGCTAAACAAATCTATTACTACATTTCTGCATGTAGCGTTATATTACCACTGCTATTAAACAAACAGAGCATGAAGATAAATTATAGCTTTAATTATAAACATTACCTTTGCGTATTTATTAATTTAAAATGGAACAATGTTCAATAACCTTAGGTTATTTATATCAGCTAACATTTTAATTAACTTTGTTGTATTTATGCGTCTTGGTAATTGTTGCTACCAGGCACATGGAGTTCCTTGAATAATGGAGACAATCGAACCTATCCCTGTGCATATTACCCATTAATGGGATGGGAACATTGTAACTCCTGCCAGATAGTCAGACTCAGCTGCTCAGGCTCCCTGGGTGCAGAGCCTCTGGCTCCAAAATTTGTCTCTCTCCTTGGAAACCACCAAGGGAGCACCTGGAATTCCTGGGCACACTGGAGAAAGGTGGCAGAGAACCGCCAGTTATCTTGTGAATTGCAGAAGCAACGTCTTTCAAAAAGGTTGGGCAGGAGGAGCTGAGCTATATCCTTAGGTCCTGGTGCTCCATGGAATACACCCATCACAGCCCATCACAGCCCCGGACCTGTCAGCAGGCAGACAGGAGGGCGATCATGGTTCTTTGTTTCATAATCAACTTCCTTTTTCATAAGAAAAGGTTGATGGGAAATCCTGTCTTAGTCTTTGCTGGAGTTGTACTAAAGATCAGCATATAGGGGCCTCCCTGGGGGCATAGGGGTTAAATTTCAGTGCTATCACCCCTATGGCCTGAGTTCCATCCCAGGCCAGGGAGCTACCCACATGGCACAGCAGACCTCTCCTGTCTCGCTCGCTGCTCCCCTCAGCAGTGGATTTCAGTAGATCCATCTGTTCTGCTCCCTGCTCTGTCTCTGGTGAATCCTCTCATTCCCTACATCTCTTGTCTACACCCCAGCTATTGTATGCATGAATAAATAAAATGAAATGAAAAAAAGGACCAGGGCGATGGACATCACAGGATCAGCTCCAGTAGACCCAGGAATTTGACCTTCCTGTTGTGAAGCCGTTCTTTGTGGGGTTGGCCGGGGTGTGGGCAGTGCAGCCTGGGCTCAGGGTAGTCACTTCTGTGAGGAAGTCCAGGTGCCCTGGCCTGACTCAGGCTGCAGCTGTTCTGTGTTGAGTCTCAGATTCCAGCCCGTAGTGTCCAGTGCACCCCAGGCCCTGCTGGCCTCCAGCGGTGCATGCTTTGTCCCAGGGGCCTGCTCGTGCACTGCCTCATCCAGAGCAGGAACTTGTCTCAGGAGCCCCAAGTCAGTGTGTCTGTGGGGCTCTGCACAGCAGCGCCTCCTCCGCCTGTGGGTTGCGGTGCCCCTTGATTACTCTAAATAGAGTCCGCTCGTTTTTCTCACCCCTTCTGTCTCTGCTGAGCTGAAGCTTCTGTTGTACAGAGTGGCAGTGAGTTTCTCCCTCGGGGTTTTTGGCTTAGTTTTGCATCAGTTGCATGTTTGGAGGCGGTGAGCCAAGTGTCTTCACTCTGCCCCCAGCTTGCTAGACTCGTGTCCATTAGCTTTGCCTGGCTTCACCCAGAGGGAGAGCCAGGGGAGATGGAAGGGTAGGGAAAGGGAAGTCCTGGCACTTGCTGCCTCTTCTGTTTATAGCGGCTTCTCCAAAGGTGCTGGCATCTCTCTCTGTGGCTCCATCCACCCCCTGCCATGCCTTCCCTGGGCAGCCTGAGCCCTGGGGCTGTGCTGCAGCCACCTGCCCCCACTAAGCCTCTACCCTGCAGGGGTGGGGGGAGTTTTCTCTTGTTGCTCTTCTGGGTCACCTCACCCCCTGTTGGCTTCACAGCTTTCCCAAACCTTTTCTAATCAGTTGCCTCTTGAAATGCTTTGGTTGAACTACCTGGCAATGCTTGTATTTTCTAAGCGGAGCTCGAGTATCACTTTCTCATTACTGAGCAAGAAGGGAAGGACTAAGAATGTCAGTTGGGGACTCCCCAGGGACCTCAAGGTTAAGTCTCAGCACTCCCAGCCAGGGAGCTACCCACAGGGCACAGCAGACCTCTCCTGCCTCCCCACTGCTCCCCTCAGCAGTGGATTTCAGTAAATCCTCTCACATCCCCGCACCTCTGCCTACACCCCAGTTCTTTTACACAAAGATAAATAAAATATTTTTTAAAAAAGAATGTCAACTGGGGAGCCCCAGCATTCAAGGCTTAGACAGAGGGAAGGAGTGCAGGGAGGGAATGGAAAAGGAGCTACCAGGAAAACAGGAAACTGCAGTCAGTTGTTCCACGGATCCCTCCTCTTCCCCTTCACAAATTTGTATTTTCATGGGTGGCTCCAAGAAACACAATGTTGAGAGTCAAAGGCGTACATGGCAGGGAAAAGTTTGGGGGAAGCCTCTCGAACGCCTTCCTAGGAGCGCTGCAGTTCCCCAGCTCTCAGGCAGAACAGGGACCCTCCGCCAGACATAGCATTTAACTCACTGGCTGGGCCGGGCTGTGTTTATAATCTTAATAACATACCTGCTTCATCAAGTCAGCCCTAGTGCCTTAGCTATCATTTAATTGCCTGTGGTTTATATCTTACATATTCAGTGGTTATGTGATTGAAAACTTAACGACGGAGCCACTTAAGCAAAAAAGAAGACAAATATTAACACACGTTGCATGAGAAACTCAGATTAAATAGAGCAATTTCGCATTTACAACATCAGATGTTCCCCCCCAAACTCCTGAATAAAGATGGGCATGCACGCGGGGGAGGCTTCTCTCTAACCTGTGCTTAACTGGGCGTTTTTCCTCCATCAATAGATCTACATACCAGTGTTTATAAAATCCTCTAACTAAACGTGCCTCATTAACCTATATTTATCTGCCTTGAGTCCCGGGCAATCCCTGATGTTTCTGGAATTGATTATCTCCCTCCAGGTGAGCCTTAGAGAACCCTGGGCTGAGCAGACCTGAATGGATCTGTTGACATTTCCAAAGGATTTTAAATTCCAATCCCTCTTCCCTGACCACTGGTCTCCATCCATTTTACTTGTTCCGGTGGGAGTTTCAAAGCGCTTTGTCTTTGCCCCCAAGCAAAAACTGTGACCTAAACAGGGACCTTTGACCTCCCCGGGGCTGCCCTGCAGCTTGGGCCGCCTATCAAAGCATGTGGTGGTCTCAGTGACAGGCGACACTCAGCGCCGTCAGGAAGTGAGTCAAAATTAATTGTGCTTTCAGGAGCTCTGTGATGTGACACTGACGGGTGAGGCGCAGCCCATGGAAGGCAGGGTCACGGGACACCCACGGGCTCAGTCACAGCTGCCCCGTTTCGCGGGCAGTGCCCACAGCTGGATGCTCCTTGAGGGCAGGTCCATTCTGCTCTGGTGCTCCCAGACCCTGGCCCATCATCAGTGCTCAAAAACTATTCATTGAAGAGCTGCCAATTGAATGCATTGAAAATGTTAAACTAACATGGACCACAGACTTTCAAATCTGAGACTTCAGAATCGCCTAGGTTCCTGCCTTCCCTTTAGAGGCAAATGCAGAATCACCACCAACCTCGGGATCAGACAGTCCACTCCACGTGAAAACATGGCTGAGTCAATAACGTAACTTCCCTAAGACTCAGTTTCCCGTCTCTGAAATGGGGATAATAATGGTAGTTATGTTAGAGGGTTATTGCCAAAGTTGGGAGAGCAGCCAGCTCTTGATGGGTGTTAATTATTTTTGCTTAGATCAGGGAATTTGGTTTAGTTGTAGATTTTAAAAATATACAGCTTTCTGTTTCCTGACAAACCGTGATGGAGATCTCATTAATGTCAATCTGATTGAAGTTGAATTTCCCTGATGCACACTGGTGGGGATGGAAGGCCACAGAACCCTTCGATTTCCTTCTTCTCCCCTGCTATGGCCTCAGTCATCTCCAAAAACAGAAAACCTGAGTTTCTGGAGAAAAAGGAGATACTGAAATGAGCTGGATCACTGCTGTCATCCCACAGGGCACTGAAGCTCCAGGAAGAAAAAATGACCAACTTATGGTGTAGTGCAATTTTCTGACCCAGATGTACTGGATTTTCCTAGCTTGGTCTCCCATTGTTTCTAGAATTTCAGATGGGCAGGGCTTTGAGAGGGAAAACAACTCTGTGTCCTCCCTTATAATATCTCTTGTTGATGCTGGACCAGCTTCTTGGGTTTCTCTATGATTAAGAGTTCTGTGCTACAGAATTCTAGCCAAAAATTGCCTACTGGCAACTTTGGCTCATATGCAGCTGTTATTTCAATATCTATTTTATACCAGATAATCTCCTGAGATGCATAAAGCCAAGGGAGTAAGTAACACCTACATCCAGGTTCAATATGCTGACCTGTCCTTGTCTGGTCTCAGTAGGTATGAACATAAATAAAGATGTGAGAGTCACTGCTCTTCACCCCCAAGTCTGCATCCCAATCCATTGATTGCAGTACACAATGGGAAAAAAATACAAGTGCCAATCTCGCAATAAATCAACTGCACTTCTAACTGTGAGAATGATAGGGGATCAGATAAAATGCAAAAGTAGATGACATGCCCCACAAACTCTGACCAGTGTGCCTGTGTCAAGTCAGGTACCCATGAGCAATGTGGAGCAGAGGGGGACAGTCCACTACTCAACCATCAGGAGTGTGTCAGGGCTACAGATTCACCCAAAGCAATCAGCGGGGCTTCTCCTGTCCCCCTCATGCATATGACACTTGTTATCATTCCTGGATACACAATACACAAGAGCTAGAACAGCATCGACTGGTCTCTCATCTTCCACTGTTTATCATGCGAGGCCATTTTTACAGAAACAGAACTAGGCCCTAACCCTTGTCAAGCTGCTCTAGACTAGCACAGTGTAATTGTGTTCTCCTTTCTCTCTAACTGGAAATTATCTTTTGACAAACTTAGAATTGAACCTCTTCCAGGAAGCCTTCCTGGATCAAGCAAAGGCAATCCGATGGCTATTCAATTTGTTTATCCCAACCCACGACGATGCTTCCCCTAATTCAGATTTTAACATGTTGTGCTATATCCTAGGGATAAAACATGAAGAAGACACAATTTCTGCTCCTAAGGAGGCAAGTTAAAAGGAAAAGCAGATAAATAATTGATTCCCAAGCAAGAGATTGAAAAACTGAGCCAGGGCCGATACGCTCCTGGACTTCAGTCTTAGCGATGTCTTTGGAGACTCGACTCCTCTGGGAAGGGAGCAAAAGCAAAGATAAACAAATGGGACTACATCAGACTAAAAAGCTGCTGCAGAGTGAAAAAAACTATCATCAAAATAGAAAGGCAGCCTACTGAATGAGAGAAGATTGTTGCAAATCATACACCCAACAAGGAAGGGGTTAATACCCAAAATGCCTCAAGAACTAATAAAACCCAACAGCACAACAAAAAGAACCACCTGATTAAAAAAAGAGGCCGAGGTTCTGAATAGACACTCCTCTAGAGAAGACGCCCAGGTGGCCAACAAGCATATGAAAAGATATTTGTCACTCTTATTATTAAGGAAGTGCAAATCAAAACAACAACGAGCTATCAGCTCACACCTGGGGGAATGGCTATTCTCCAAAAGACAAGAAGCAACAAGTCCTAGAGAGAATGTGGAGAGAAGCGAGCTCCCGTACACTCTTGGTAGGAATGTAAATTGGTGCAGTCCTTGCGGAAAGCAGTATGGAGCTGCCTCAAAGAATTGAAAATAGAAACTCCATGTGATCCAGTTTCCCCACTTTAGAGAGAGATGTCCAATGTCCACCCGTGTTTACCGTGTAAGAGCAGCCCTCATGGTTCCTGGTTCTGGGAACGTGCCAGGTCCCCAGCTGCGTGGGATCGGCCGGGGCTGTGCCACAGTGGCTGGCTTGGATGACAAGCCTGGCACAGCTGGGGTTGGTTTAAGAAAAATAAAGAGATTTTTAAAAAGTGGCAGTTTTGAAGACCCAGGGGTCAGGTTTAAACCTAGCTGGCACCATTCAGACACAGCAGAGTGATCGCACCCAGTGCAGCGCCAGTCCAGGCAAGCAGGTTGGACGTACTACCTGGGTTTTGGTTTTAATCCTGGGATGGTTTGGAAAAAGAACCAGGTCCAGGCTACCTCCAGCGCCAGTCAGGTTCAAGCAGCACTAGCATAGCACCAATCAGGTCTTGGGATCAGCTGGTTTGGAAAATGGACCAATCGGGTTTGAAAGGCGGGTTCCTGAAGGGGGATTAAGCTGAGGCTTCAGGGAGACTTGTCCAGAGACGACTCCTGAATCTCTCCTGAGAAGACATTCCATGCCCACCCTCACTGACAGGACCCCTCCGAGACCCCCGAGTCCTTTGTTGGTATCTGTTAGTGTTGCTTATGCTTCCTTTACAGCAATTTAAATGGCTGCTCTTGTATGTTTACTCTTCCCCGATAATATCAGCTTGAGGCTCCCCTCCCAAAAAAAGACAACCCCAAAAGATACTAACTGTATTTTCATTGAAATTGTGTGGAGTATATGGACTAATGCTGATGAGAGTAAATATCAATTCTCATTGAGTAGCGCAGGGCATTGCTAACTCAGATCGCCTCTACCCCAGGAAGTGGCTGTGCTGAGAAACGCCATAAAATTCTTGGAGAGTTCTCACATTTCTGACAGTGATTGAACAAAATTCTTTTAAAATTTAATGCAAATGAACATTTAGGAATAATTTTCTCAGCTAGTTTTTCCTTTTCCTACCCCCAAAGAAAATACAAAATTATCAGTACCCGCACACATGTGCACTGAAAACTATAGTGACAGTCTCCAGAGAACTATATTAGATCGAGTTTAAATTGCTGAAAAATCAAGACAATTCCAAGAAGTGATTGCAGGGATGATTGTTTTCTTCTAAAAATAACAGACAGACAGCAAGGCAATATAAATAAAATTCGTTTCTGTGGTTGTCAAAGGTTTCTTGAAAGGTACGTTTTGACTAAAACAATTTCTTGTATTTATTGCAGGATGTTTACTCATCTTGTTAACGTGGGTTTTTATTATTTTAATGTGTTCTCAAATCGAGGGAAGAACTTCTTTTTTGGTCTTTAAGTTGTATTAATTGACAACAGTTTTACCTCAGTGTACGTGTTTTAGGAGTACAGGTTCACACTCCACAAATGTGTGTGAGCACACCATGCCCACCCCCTCAGCACCAATAATCCCTACCACCACCCACTGAGTTTTTCCCCCCTTTGCTCCCCACCTGCACCTTCCCCACATACCTTCCCCTACTTGTAGCCTCAGTGCAGCTGTCAAATTTCCAGGCTTTGCTAAAGGAAGTAAGTCCAAATATATATTTGTGTGTAGAAGAACTGGGTTGTAGGCCAGAGGTGCAGGGGTGGGGGCAGGTAAGAGGATTCACCAGAGACAGAGTAGGGAACAGCAGTGAAATACACTGCTGAGGGGAGCAGTGGGGAGACAGGAGAGGCCTGCTGCGCCATGTGGGTAGCTCCCTGGCCAGGGATAGAACTCAGGCTATTGTGGTGATAGCGCTGAGACTTAACCCCTAGGCCACCAAGGAGACCCAAAAGCATTATTTTTAGACTCACCTGATAGTCTTTTTGAACTCTGTTATTGGTCTTGACTATTTCTCACATGATTTATTTTTGAGGTTTTATATGTAGAAAATCATGCCCTATAAAAATAATGACTATGTCCTTTCTGATATTTATCCTCATTTCTCTTTCATATCTTGTTGCATTGACTGTGATTCACAAATGATGAACAGTAATGGTGAGTGTCAAAATCTTTAGCTTACTCTTGGTTTTACCAGGACTACCCAGTGTTTTACTGTTAAATCTGTTACATGTTATTTTTTTCTATTAAATATACATATCTTATCAAGTGAAAATGGTGGATTTGAAACATTCTATATTTGAAACTTTCTATAAGCATTAATATATATTTTAACTGATTAAGCAAAAAAGTGAAAATGTGTAGAATACTTTATAAGATCCTTAATTTCTAAAGAAAACATAAGTTATGATATTTCTCTGGACTTGCAAAGGTGAGGAAATAGCACCTACTCTTTAGAAAACTTTTTTAAATGGAAGATTAAAAAAAAGGGGGGTATTTCCCAAATGATCTTTATTTAATTCAGAAATTTAAAGTATGTGGAATTAACCACTACTGTTGCCACTAAAGAGGAAAAGATTGTATCCATGAGCAAATCACCCAGATTCTGTGAACCTTTAATATTTTCACAATTGAAAATTAAAACTATTACCCATCTCCTGAGATTGTTGTTAAGATGAAGTGAGTCATAAGACAGCTGGTATAATTTCTTGCACTCAACACATCTTAATTCTTTTCACTTCTTTAGTCAAACTCTATGTACATAATAATTACTCTATAAATATGTGCGGGATGAAGTAGAATCTTCACTTTTGTTCTTAACCTGGGTAGGATCTAATTACCACTTACTTCTTTCTACGATCGTCTCAGATTCAGCACATACTTTTTTGAGCCGTTGTGATATTCCAAGGACTGTCCTAGACAATCCTGCATGTCTTCTCCCACAAAACTGTAAGAGCAGATTATTTAGAAATGACAACATGATTCTTTCTGTACATTGTTCAACACTTCATAGTTAATTTCAGGAAAGTGTTTTGGATGATGATTATGTGGCTGACTTAGAGAATCTGAGTTAAAAGGAATGAAAAAAAAAAAAAAAAAACCTGGAAGGAAGGGGAGGTGCCCTCCCATTTGATTATCATCTGCGTGACTGTTAATAAGATGCTTTTCTTTTTCATTCAAAAAAACTGTTATTAAGGACATGGCATTATTTTGCTCCTGGCAATGTCTAGGCGCTGATCGAGAATGACAAGATTTCTACTCTCAGAGCTTAATTTTTGAGCAGGGGACATAAAAAGGGCATAAAGCATTCAGCAAGATCATCTAAATAGTGACGAGTGTTTTTGAGATGAAGCAAGGTGATAGGATGAAGAGAACCTGAGGGTTGGAAGTCCTGAAAGGCCTCTTTAAGGCACATTGACAGAGCCCAAGAAAGAGCCAGCAATTTAATCCAGGCAGCAAGAACGTGCAAAGTCCCTAAGGAAAGAAAGAAACTGGCATGTTATGAGAACACAGAGCGAGCCCAAATGGCCTTCAGAATGAAAGCGCATGATTGTAATAAGTCCAGAGGGTGACATGTCAATTCCAGAGCTGCAGGTAGTAGAAGTCAGCCAGCCTCACCCTCCTGTCCTCTCCGCTTTAGCTGCTCATCCTTGCTGTCCCGTGAACACACCTGGCCAACGCCCACTTCAGATCTGCTTCCTCTTCCGTCCCTCTTTCTTGCTTTTCCCCAAATTTCCCATTCTCAGCGGCATCCACCCTGTTCTCTTGCCTACGTGTCCATGTCTCCGTCTGGTGCTAGTCCTGTGTCCCAGTTCTCTGATGCACTCTGGGTTCCTATGAAACCTCTGGACACCAACACTCTAGGGTCTTTTTTCACTTAAAGGGCTGGTGTAGTCACTCTGATTTGGGGACTGGAAGTAAAGTCGATACAGAGCCCTAGGGTCTTGATTCACGTCTGCCCACTACTGCTTTGACGTCTACATTTGGCATCCCGTGTACCGCAGCTTCCGCCAAGCAGTGTTTCAGCCATAAACCCGCCAAGCCAGTTCTTCTCCTCCCAGCCATCGGCTGCGTGGACTCTTGGAGCAGGATAGGACAGTAGCACGGTCCTGGGATAACACTGGCAAACATGAACCTATACTCTCTGGAGACAGATTTTTTGTGTGTGTGTGGGACCCTCACCGGCGGCCGGGGAACGAACCAGCGCTGCAGAGGCTGTGGGCAGCCTCCCAGCCCAGCACTCAACTGCTGCACCACCAGGGGAGGCCCTGGAGACAGGTTTTTTAATGGATGATGAAATCACCAATGGTAAGTACCATCTATTTGCCCAAAAAGTCCAAAATCTAACTCTCTAATCTTGGCCTCTCCTGGAGATTCCAGATTGACTTTCAAGCTGCTTGTGATTTCTACTTGGATATTTGGGAATCAAATCAGATAACACATCCACAAGCCTCCCCGGCTTCTCCACCTCAAGGAGAGATATTCCCATCATTTCTCGTCAAGTCATCCTTGACGCCTCTCTTTCCCCAAGCCCACTCAATCTATGAGTAAGTCCTGGGGGATTCAGCTCTCAAAACATCACAAATGGGCCTCCTCCCCGGTGGCACAGCAGGTTGAATGCAACACTGTGAAGCTGTCCACAGTCCCTGCAGTGCAGGTTCGATTCCCTGCTGGCCAGGGAGATACCACATGGCGCGGCACACCTCTCCAGTCTCACCCACTGCTCCACTCAGCAGTGCTTTTGGTCCATCCGCCTGTCTGTTCTGCTCTCCACTCTGTCTCTGGTGAATTCGCTCACCCTCCAGCGCCTCTGGCCTGTACCCCAGTTCTTGTATAAATAAATAAATCTTTTTTAAAAAATCACAAATGCATCCCCCCTACCACAAATCTATCTCAAGAAGGCATCTCCTTTCCTTGGAATAATACCCTCCCAATCTCTCTTCCTTTGCTTCTGCTCCAACCCATTGTCAGTGTAGATCCTGTGTGACTGAAACAGCAAAAACAAACAGACAAAACCATATCATGATGTTATGTCCTTGCTCAAAACCCTTCCTGGTTTTTCATTTGCTATTAGATTAAAATGCAAATCCTTACGTTGGTTTCACAGTCCAACTAACCTGCACCCCACCTTCTTCCCAGCCCTCATCACCTCCATTCCCTCTCCCACCCACCCCCTTTGCTCTTAATCTTGCAACCTCCTTGATTTCTAAGCTGCTCCTCAAGCCCATGAAGCTCATTCCCCATTTTGGCCTCTGCACCAGCCAGATTCCCAGTGGGGATTTTCTCCCTGTTCTTCAGCTGGATGGCTCTCTTCCTAGCTTTCCATCTCAGCTCAAAAGGCTTATATCTCTTCCCTTGGAGAGCTCTTCCTTGACTACCCAGTAGCCAGTTGATTGCTCTCTATCACATCCTTTAATTCCCTTTAAGGAGATGGCATATTGGCATGTAATTATTCATTTACATATCACACCCCACTCTCCCCTCCCCCATACACAGTAGAATGGCAGAGCTTTGGGGACAAGGACCTTCTCTGACTTCCTCAGTCTAAGCTCAAGATCCTGGGAAAATGCCTGCTATCTAATGAGTCCTCAAGATGCGTGGATGACAGAACAACCTCAGCCTCCAGGTTTCCACGCTGTCCACTAGGGTACCCCAAGAAACCAGGTCAAGGGATGTTAAGATACACTAGACTATTGCATTCCTTCATAACTGTTTTTTTAGAAAGAGAAAGAAGTGAAATTAGTTCTGCATAGCTTGTTGGCTCCTGGATCATTGCATTCCTTACTCAATGCTCACAAAGTAGCTATTTAATAATCTATTTTTCCTTTATTGGTTTTCTTAAATTACAAAAGCAATGCATGCTCATTGAAAGAAATCTAATAACACAGAACTACAAAAGGGAAAAAAAACTACATCTCCTTTCTCATTCTTACTTCCCAGATATAATTTCTGTTAACAGTTTAATGAATATCTTTTTTTACAATGCATATACATGCGCAGAGAGTGTGTGAGAAAGAGTGCGTGAGAAATATTCCTGTGCATATGTACTTTAAGGTTAAAATAGGATATGCATGTGTGTGTACGAGTGTGTGTGTATATATTTTATTTACCATATGATAGGTATCTACTTATCTACTTCATTTTTAATACTTCTATAGAATTCCATTGCAGTCATTAATTTATTTCAAAATACTATACATTGCTTTATGAGAAAATAAATAAAAATGGGGGAGTGCAGATGAAAAGAATGGCATGTTATTGATCAACGTTCCAGCCTGGCGTTGGCACATGGAGCTTATAATATGATTCTTTCTACTTGGGTGTGTATTTGAAAGTTTTCATAGTAGTTGATTTACAAAGTAGTTGATTTAAAATTTAAAAAGAGATAATTAACAAATTTTCCACTAATGGTGAATGACTGAATGCTATTCTCTGAGGTGGTAAACAAAATAAGGATTTCTGATAATAGTATTCTGTTCAATATTATATTGAAAGTTCTGAGGACCATGATGAGGCCTACTAAAGGAAAAAGCATAAAAAGGAAAAAGGAAATAAAAGTCATTTTTCATAAAGGATATAATTTCATATAAGAAAATCCAAAAGTATCTACAACGTATTAGAGCTAATTTTTATGTCATTTATTTATTTTTATATATTTTACATAATTCTTCCTTTTTGTACAGTGTTTTCTTTCTCCTCTCAGGTGTAGTCCCAAAACATCCCCGCCACCCCCTCACCTGCGCACCATCACCATAATCCCTGGTGCTCTCCCCTCCCCTGTTTTGATTCCTCTCCATTCCCCTTCCCTGCAGAATGTCTCTGATTTGTAGTTGCCTGTTAATTTTTTATTGTTATTATTTTTTTCTGATCCCTTTATTTGGTCCCCCTATATTCCTCATTTGACATTCTTTTTCCTTCTGACTTATTTCACTGAGCATAATCCCTTCCAGCTCCATCCAGGTTGCCGCAAATGCCATGAGTTTGTCTTTTTTGATGGCTGAGTAGTATCCAGTTGTGTATATGTCCCACATCTTCTTGATCCACTCATCTATTTTTGGGCATTTGGGTTGTTTCCATATCTTACCTATTATAAATAGTGCTGCAATAAAGATAGGGGTGCGGGTATCCTTTTGAATTAATCATTTTGTGTCTTTTGGGTAGATTCCTAGGAGTGGAATTGCTGGGTCATTTGGTAGCTTCATTTTAGTATTAAAACTAAGTAGTGAATTTACCAAGGCTTCTAGCCACAAGTTTGAGACACAAAGTCAATTGCATTACTAATACCAACAACAAAGAAAAAGAAAGTGAATTTTTTAAAATCTGCTGAAAACATCAAATACTTAGGGATAAGTCTAATGAACGACATGTTCGGCTTCTATGGTGATAATGACATGACATTGAGAGAAAATTAAAGATAATCTAAAAACAATTACCTAATGAGCATTTTCATGTAGCCTGCCAGACACAGGCAGGCTGAGGATACAGTGGTAAATAAAAAGTAGAAACAGCCCTTGTGTCTGGAGCTTGCAGCCTGGCGGGCTCACCAGTATTCATTAGATAAGCACACAAATTAATGTGACATTGTAAATATGAGGGAGGCCCCTCCTTCTCTGCGGGGGATATATTCCAGGACCCCCAGCAAATGTCTGAAATCATGAAGAGTGCCATATCCTAGATAGTATGACTTTTCCTATACATACAAATTAGGCACAAGATTAGCAAGAACTAATAATAAAATAGAACAATTTTAATAATATACTGTAGTAAACATTATGTGAATGTGGTCTCTCTCTGTGTTTCTCTGTTTTTCTCAAGAGATCTTGAATGTGTACACAGTGTCTGTAGGAGCTTTGAAGGTGAGATTTGACCTAATCATTGAACTGGGAAAGAATGGTCAAACTGAGCTGTACAGAAAGAAAATGATTCTAAAAGATGATGAGGAAAGGACTTTCCAGATGAAGGAACTGCATGTACAAAGACGGAGCAAAGAAAAAATGTGAATGATGACTGAATCCGCCATTCTTAGTATTGATGGTTCTTTAAGTCAAATGGTCGATTGTCTGCCAAAAGAGCTGCAAGAATTTTCCCCACTTGGGTGGCACCTCATTAACTCTGGTTTGGGACATGTGACTTGCATTGTCAGTGGGATGACAGCAAACGTTGATGCAAGTGGAGACCGCACCTTCGACTTTCTCTCTCGCTGCACTTAGAACCACAGATCACCATGTGAACAAGCTCTAGCTAGCCGACTAGAGGGTAGAGACCCCATAGAGAGGAGGGCAGCTATCCCAGCTGACCCTCCAGCGTGCCAACCACCAGACTTGTGAGGGGGGCCATTATAGACCACCCAGCTGCAAACCCAAAATGCCAGCTGACGTCAGACACAAAAGAGCCAAAGAGACATGAGCCACGCCTGCGCAGACCAGGAGAGCCACCAGCCAACTCGTAGATTCATGAGCCAAATAAAATGGTATCATCCTAAACCACTACAGTTTGGATTAGTTGCTAGGCAGCAAAAACTAACTGATGCACGTTGACTACAGTTTTCTGGTCTTACAAGGAAAACTTTAGGAAATGTCTTTGCATATCCACCGTAGTGTACCCGTCACACAGTAGGCCATAGTAATTGGTACTCACACTCTTACTACGATGAATTAGGAAGTTGCATGGAAGAGGACATGGAGATATGGGTAAATTAAACTGAAATACCAAATGCACATGTAGGGAAGGAGATATTTGGATTGAGTGGGCCAGATCTTGAAATACCGATTCAACCTACATCCACATCCATCATCCTCTTCTCTTGCGAGTGAGTAAAAAGCCACATGTTTTTCAAGGTCAAAAAATCAAATAAGTACAGATTCAGCTTGCTGGGTTACAACAGTCTACATTTTTTTTTTCACCTGTGCCCTTTAATCCTGATGACAAGCCTCAGCTTGTCAGGCTTTTAGGAAGAGAATACCAACAAGACACTCCACTGGGAGCCAGGCCCTGGTTCCCACAGAGAGAAAGTGCTGTCCTTTGGCAAGGAAGTGCAGCGGACAAGTATCTTCTCTGAACCCACTGGTCTGATCCTAGCTCCAAATCATAAAAGGTTAAACGAAGATTATGAACTCTCTTCATCAGGGGGTGGTCAAGTTTATTTTCCATCCATTCTGACAAATTGCAAAAATATTATCTTCCTGGAACTTAGAAGGAGAGCTTGGCAGAAAATATGAATTTCAGGAAAATATTTTTGCCATTAATTATGTCATAAGCAAAAGAGTAAAATAAACTGTTTATTATCACATATAAAATGCTTTTGATCAGTCAACTGAAAAACTAATTTCATTTTCTCATTACACTGCCTCAGGCATCCTTTACCGTCAATTTTTATTATAGCAAAAGCAAGGAAATTAAAATGATCAGTTATGGTGCAGAGAGAAACATTTGCTTCAGAATTTTTAAAAGTAAGAATAATAAAGCATTGAACCTCTTTATCATTCGTAATAATCACAACTCACTTTGCTCCAAGGGCCTAGAAGACATTCCATCCACACGTTCTCCCTGAGCCCCAGAGTCCTCAAGGTTGGCCAGTGCTGAGACAGAGTCCAAGGTGCAGTTCACATGTCTGGAAGAGATTGTGTTGAATTTTCAATCCAATTGGCTCAAGTTCTGCAGATGGAGCAGGATAGATGGGCCTCTCCTTTCACCCCCATAGCTCAAAAATGCTGTGCAGAGAACTGGGGGGAGCAGGAGCCGGGGCCCAGTCTTTTGAGCCAACAGCTGGTATTATGGAAAAAGGAATGGTTTCATTAAAAAAATAGAAGTTAGGAGACCTGTTTTCAAACTTGACCCTGCTCCTGACAAGCTTGCGATCATGGACTCATCCTGACTCAACAGGACCATATAAAACAAGCTGTAAGTGAAAGCACTTTGCAAAGTAGACAGACATTTTAGAATCAATTCCCTTTGGTCCAGATGCCCTGGCTTGAGTCACGTGCCCATGAGTCAGGATAACGCTACATTCTAATCGGCCAGATTCGGGTCACATGGCTTTCCTTGAGCAAAGGGAGATTAGCAAAGGGAAATTTGCTTCTACTGCAAAGGGCTGGCATCAAGGCAACAATCAGCAGGTGGCTCCTAAGTACACGCCACTACACCTTTTCCAAGGTTCCACTAGCAGAGCCTTTTCCTACATTCATGGCGCAGAGGAGATCTGAAGGCAGATCCTCGATTCCCTTTGCTGGGGGCACTCGACAAGCACATGCAGGTCCGGGGCTAGCAGCAGACAACCCTGCTCTCCAGCCAAGCTCGCCGCCTCTGATGAAAAGGACGTCTAATCCAGCTGCCCCGCAGTAATCCGCAAGCCCATTTGGTAACCATCTGCCCTCCTCATGCTACAAGGCAGCCCAAATTAAAGAGCCCTGTATTTGTTTTTTTGGAAAATGTTATGATTTTTCAAGTAAACAGTAGAAACTTTATAAAGCCATGAAATTTATTGAAACTGCCAAACTGTCTGGACTCGATCAAACTGGTTTATGCTGGTTTCAATGTGTGCTCCATTCGCTCCATTTTATTATCATAAACAACAATTTCTATTTATTTATACAGGCCCGGAACTTCCTTTTATGTTTTTCACATATTGCTGCATTTGCTCTCCACCAAATCCGAGTGCGGAGTGAGGCTGAGTACAGGTGCCGGGCTGGTTTCGGGAGGGTCAGTGCAAACCTGGAGGATTATGGGTTTCCGAGACTCGTCTTGGTGTCAGGCTTGCTTCAGGTTGAAAACTGTTCAGTCGGGTCGTCTGCTTGCCTGGACCCAGCTTACAGCCATAAGCCCACTCCCATCCCCTCTGGCCTCATTCTCCACCGATCCGGTATTAAAACAGAAGGGATACCTGAAAGAAGCATCTACACCTTGTCCACACTTGGGAATTGTGCTATTTGTAACCTGATAACAAAAGCCATGATGTTCCACTGTGTTCACTCAGCAAATGTTTTGCTTCCATGGGGAAAAGAAACCCTGTCCTAAACACTCTGGAGAGAGAGGCAGGTGAGTGAGAAATATTACTCGTCCTCGAAAAGCTTATTTCCTAGCCGTGCACGCGGACAAACAAGAGAGCAATTATATGTACTTCTGCAAATTTTATAAATGTTTAGACAGAGAGATAGACAGATAACAGAGCTTGAGACACAATGAACGAAAAGGCGGCCCTCCCCGAGCCTTGGGGAAGCTGCACAGCGGAGCAAAGGAAGCTTTCACAGGAGCAATGGCATCTAAACAACCCACCCGCTAAAGTCCGTCCTTGTCAAATAAAAACTGCCAACTGGCGGGAAACCACTTGAACTTCAGGCTTCTCCCCAAGGCCACTCCAGGACTTGGGTCCTCCGGAAAGTGTCACAGACCCCGCCATTTAGAATTCCTGGGCCCAGTTCCACAAGAATGCACGCGGAGTCTGCCCAGAGCAATGCCGGGCAGCAGCCAGGTGTCCACCATTCAGCTCGTTTCAGTGAAATTCGAACGCCGTCTGCCAAGGGAGCATCAGATTCTGCAGGTGAGGGGTTCAGTCTCCTCACACCACCCCCTGGTCCAATACCTGTGCTTCTCACTAGCTGGACACAGACTGCAGGTTCCCTGGGGCCCCGGCCTGCTTGGTCTTCGGTCGCCTGTCCTGCTCCGCTGGCTATTAAAGCAGACATTCCCGGCCTCTCTTCTCTGGCTGGACACTTGCTAGAGCGGTTCACAGACACCAGGAAAACTTGATTCTCCAGAGCACCGATTTATTACAAAGGACGTTACTCAGGAAGAGCCAGTGGGCCGAGATGCATAGACAAAGGTTTGGGGAAGGCTCCAGAGCCCTATCCCTCTCCTCCAGGAACCCCACATCTCTGTATGTTCCCCAGCCCGGATGGCCTCTGTCATCCATTCTCCTTTTAGCTTTTATGGGAGCTTGGACACTGAGACAGTGACCACTGGTCACTGAAGTCAGCTCTTGGCCCCCTCCCTCCTCTACTAGGAGGTCTGAGGGTGGGCCTGGAATTTCCAAGCCTCTAAATACATGATTGGGTCTCCTGGCAAGTAGCCCTCACCCTCTGGTGTTTGCCCAACAGTCACCCCGTTAACATGACGAGAGGCACCTTTGTCCCTTAGGAAATGACAAGGGTTTGAGGAGCTTTGAATCAGGAACTGGGATTGGAGATCAGGTGCGTATGAGAATTGTATCCGGGTGATTGGAGCCACCACATCCATCTTCTTCTTACAAATCACAGTAACAGCAGCTACTGCTTAGGTTATTTATGAACAATTACAATTTTTTCTAGCAATTAGTTAAGGACACACTGGAACTGTTCTAAAAATTGGAGGTGTGTGCGCTTATCTTGTTATTGGTTAATCATAAACCCCAGGAGGATAGAAACCTCATTTTCTACCTTTTCTTCCTTTCCTCGCAGAGCTTAGCAAGAGTTTGCATCCACAGCAAAAGCTAAATCCTATAAAACTAATATTGAAATAAATCTAATTTAGCTAATGAGTTCTAAGTACACGGTGGCTTTCCCCATGCAATGTTTAGGAAGGACGTCCTCTGGGAGCCGGGTGTAACAGTACTAGATGGGAACCTTCGAGCAGCTGGGGAAAGAGACACGGTAAATTCAGGCAACAGCCAGTAGCGACTCTCTCTCTCATTTGCTCCCACCGTGAGCTTCCTGCCTAGGCACCGTGGAGCACCATAAAAGAAAGGGAGAGATCAGTAGCTTGGTTGACCTGAGGCTCACTGCAGGCTCTTTAAGGTTGGAGACATCTCCAGTATCTCCTAATTCCTTTGCCTTTCCCTTAGTGACCTTACCTTGTGGCCAGCTGAAGCAGGACGGGACTGGGTAGGATCTCACTGGGTAGGATCCAAGGCAGAACTGAACACCAAGGACTCTGGGAAGATGCATCTGAATGGGAATAACACACAGGATAAATAAAATAATTGGAATTTTTTAAAAAGATTTATTTATACAAGAAACGAGGTATAGGCCAGATGTGCAGGAGGGTGAGAGGATTCACCAGAGACAGAGCGGGGAACAGAACAAGCAGACTGACCGAAACACACTGCTGAGGGGAGCAGCGGGCGCAACAGGAGAGGTCTGCCACGCCATGTGGGTTGCTGCGCTGGCGGCAGGGATCGAACTGGCGCTGCAGAGGCTGCAGACAGCTTCACAGCACTGCATTCAACCGCCTGCGCCACCAGGGAGGCCCTGGAATCTTTTTGTTAAATCCCATGCTTCAGAAAACCTTCATTTTTTTCTCCTCCTCCACTCTGTTCAATGCTTCCACTTGTGCTCGTGAGATCTGTGCTGAAACTGCCTTAATAAATTATTTCTCTTCCGAGCAATGAGTTGATCCAGTCTTGTTTGGTACATCTGTTATAACACATCACAGCCTCCCATAATTACTCTTTTATTTAATTCTACACATTCTGATTAGCTGTGTCTGTTCCAGGCGAGCACTAGGAGTGTGGTAAGTGCCCTTCATTCAAAAAGAGTTCTTCAGAGCAGTATGAAGTGAAATTAAAGTAATTATTAAGTCATAGAAACTAAACACAATTCCACCACCGGCAGGAAGACGGCAAACTGCTAGCACGCCACAGCTAGCCGTGTTCAGAGCCCCTTTCTGAAATGACTCCTAATATCTGGTTCTTGGTAACGATGGGCAGTGATGACGAGGCAGGACAAAAGAGCTGAGGGGTGCTTTGGGGCTTCAGAGGGGGCTGATCCCGGAGGCTGGCAGATACTGGAGAAGCCGCGGTAAGAGGTGATGTGTGCAATTCTGCAGCTGGACAGACTTGTCTTCTGTTGCTCCTCCCTTTAATTCTCATGAATAGCCCATGGGTCGAGAAGCTTTCAGTACAGAAGAGACAATTAAATTCCAGCTTTTCACCATTGCATCTCTCGCACTGGAGTAACAGGGCACAGGGCAATGGACTGAAATTAGATTGTAGCAGAACATGTGTACTGACCTTTTCTCAGAGCAGATCTATTTACTTTCTCCTGCAGTTCGACTTGTAGGGACTGATGTACTCCTGGCTAGAGTAAAGGTTAAGAAATATGTGCATCTTAATTCATCTGGATTGCGACTGTGCGCTAGTCCTCTGCCGACAATGTAGACCGACATATATTGGTTTCAACAAAGCTGAAAAGCCAAAAATGTTCCGAGGTTAGTCAAACATTGGTTCTCTGCAGCGGTGTTCATATTACCTGGGATCTTGTGAGAAACGTGAATTGGGGATTTGGGGGTTGTGACAATTGTTTAAAAATATTTTTATTGCTTTGGTTTACAATACTGTATATGATTTGGGGGTGAGGTTCCCACACCTCTTCAGAGGTGTGTGCCCACAACATGGCCTCCACCAAATCACCCATCAGCCTCCACAATAGACCCCTGGGCCTCTTCCTGCTCTGTTGTCCCCTGCCCCCCTTCTCTGGTAACCTAAAGTCTACATTCAGATTTCTAGATTTTTTTTAATTTTGTTTAATCTGTTTCTTCGATGTGATTCTTTTTTTTTTTTTTACAGTTTTTTTTAATTTATTTATGCATACAAGACCTGGGGTGTAGGCCAAAAGTGTAGAGGGTGAGAGGACTCACCAGAGACAGAGTGGGGAGCAGAACAGGTGGATCTCCTGAAATACCCTGCTGAGGGGAGCAGCGGGTGAGACAGGAGAGGTCTGCTGCACCATGTGGGTAGCTCCCTGGCCAGGGAATGAACTGGTGCTGCAGAGGCTGCGGACAGCTTCATAGTGCTGAGACATAACCCCTTGTGCCACCAGGGAGGCCCCCCTGTTTTTTTTTTTTTTACAGTTTTATTTATTTATATTTGTATCTTTACATCAGTGTGTATTCCCCGTAAAATGTGATTTGTTTCACTGTTTCTCTGGCTTTATTTATAGGCCATTAGAGGCTATGTTTCATAGTTCTTTTGTGTTCATTTCAAGACCTCAAGCAGAGCTTAGCACATAGTAGGTTCCCCTTATTTATTATGTGATATTTCTCAAAAACAAAATAGATGTAGAGAGATTTATTCTACATTGAGCATGTGGGATGGGATCAAGACGCTATAGGACTTTGCAAATGCAATGTTGTATGATGCCGTTTTGTCCCAAAAGGACACACTCATCTAAATCTCTAAGGAAGGGCCTCAACAATCGAACCCTTGCCACCACTAGCTTCTCCATAAGTTAAAAAAGCAAAGAAAAAAAAAGATGAGTGTGAGTTGAGAGACCAGGGGTGACAGCACCTGTGTTCACAGACAGTGAAGCCACATCAGGAAGACTTAACTGTCTCGTCTTGCTAGTACTGGACGGCAGAAGCCTCCCCTGGAGTGAAGAAAAAAAAAAAAAAACAACCAAAAAACAGAGAAATTATGCCCCTCTGAGTTCACTCCCAAGAGGAATGAGGTCATCTTTGAGCCTGCAATACTCATTATTCCTCTCATATTTATGACCAAACATTTTTGCTCGAAAGCCACAAGGAAGGGACGAGGAGGGAAAGTCTGTGGCGTTCCAGCTACGTTGAAGGAAACGTCCCGGGCAGGAAGAAGCATTCCCGGCCCTCAGCGTGTGCTGCTAGTGCTCACCAGTCTTACCTTGCAAGCATGTGATTGGCGCTTCCTGATGGTCTTCTTTTATATTCCTAGTGATGGAAAAGAATTCCCAAAGAGAGCGTGTGGAAATGGCCTGAGCGACTGGGTGCCACAGCTGCAGAGGAGCAGAAGCCAGTATCCCTTCACGTGCGCATTCTCTCATGTCTTTCATTATTTCAGTCCAGGCTTTTTCTCCTTCAAAGTTTTGCTTTCTAAATCTTTCTTTTCCTTCTTCTTGAGACTGTGCTGAAGTGGAATTTTATGCTTCAAGGAGAGAGTTGATGAATCATGGAAAGTGTAATTGACAAAGAATTGGCATGTTTTTTCCACTCTTTTTTTCTGCATCAACTGAATAAGATTAGTGTCTTACATGGATTATTTTTTCAATAATAGGGAAGGCTATGTTGGCAACAAAAATTGCAAAACAGCAACATTATAAGCCTGCCTAACCAACCAGAGGAAGAGAACTTTCAACTTGGAAAACACACTTGGTCCAGCAAACCAAGGATCTGAGTAACAATTACAAGTGAAATCATTAAACATTCACTTTTTCTCCTGTAGAGAAATTGGATCCTCTAGGATTCTGAGAGGGGGAAGCAGAAACATTAGGGGAAGACCTTACATAATAACCTTTCTGTAAAGCTTGGATGGCACAAGTGATTTTGTGAGACAGTCAAGTCGCATGCCATTAATCAGAAATGACAGTCTTTATTCACATATATTTGACTGAAGCTGCATAATTTTAGACTCCAATAGGTCTGGATAAATGACCCTAAGTATTGTACTTTTTCAAATTGACAATGATTGATGATGGAGGGAAGAAACAAATGCCGAAAAGGGACCCTGAAGTAAACATTGAAAATCAGCTCTGCTACTTTGGTGAAAAGAAAATGGAGGGATTTTCTTTTTCAAGATTTTTCCTCTTTCTGAACATCTCCATTATTTTCACCATATTACAACTCACCAAATTACAACTCAAATCTCAATGAAAATCTGAGGCTGATTTAGTTATGTTTGTTCAAGTAGTCAGGAAGGGAAGATAATAATGACTAATAAAAATTCATCCACTCACCACTTCCTTGGCCTATTCTGTGGCAGGTGCTGCCCGTAAACTAGGGCTTCAGTTGAAAGTAAGACAGATACAGTCTTAGGTTGGGGGGAACTCGCATTCTAATGGAGAACGTATAAATAAATGAGATCACTTCACCTGCTAAGTTACACAAAGAAAATAAAAAGTGAGTTCATGGAAAGTGATGTATGGTGGGGATTTCATCTGAAAAGTCAAGGAAGCCCTCTCTCAAGAGATGACATTTTCATCAGAAAGGAACCAGTTTTTAAAGGTGCTCATTATGCAGGGGGCTAGTAAGTGCAAATACCCTGAGGCAGGGACAAGCTTAGCACATGGGGAGAATGGAAAGGGGGCTAAGCGAGCCAGAACAGAGGGGTGGTCAGGGGCCAGATTATGTAAAGCCTTTTAGGTCATTATAAGGAATTAGACTATTAGGTTGTATGAGATTTTAATAAAACAGGTGGAACACAGCCTCATCTAAATAATACCTATAATCCGTTGGACCCTAATGAGCAAAGCATTGTGTCTGAAGCACTACATTTCCATGGCTGTAAAACCTCCTTGAAAAAAGAAAAGAAATGGTTGTCCTTGCCTTAATGGAAGGAAATAAACTCTGAGCAAGATCAGAACTAGTATATTATGAAGTGAGGGTCTAGATTCAAGCTTCAGTCCATCTATCAATAGTCAAAAGCTGTCCAGTACCTCAGAGTGAGCCCCAGCATCCCTATTTTCTTGTTTTCTCGGTAAAGGAGCTGACACCCCATACACTCTGCCTTTAATGAAGACATAAGAGTGTTTCCCAACAGTGGGTCATGGGGGATCCATAAGGTCTATGTCATGCGTTCTAGATGTTAAGAATGTTATGAGGTTGATTGTCTTTATTTACAAAGCATTGAATTTTGTTTTGGTGGGCCGCTAGGTTTCTTGAAAATTAGCCTATTCGTGTCAAGGTTTACGTTTTATTATGGAGGACATAGAGTATTTTTTACACTAGAGTCTTTCTCTGTGACTCAAGTTTGACCCTCCTGGATGTCTATTGCGTGTTTAGATGGACAGTGAGTTCTTACCATTCTGACCTGTCAGAAGTTGACGGTGCCCCAGACCTGCGTGAAATCTAGAAATTTTTCAGCTTACAGGTCTCCAGTAGTTTTCATGTACCCAATTTCATAATGTTTCATATTATGCACATGCAACTTAGTGTTCAGACAGAGGTTCAAGGGAACAGCTATGCAGATTCTGGGAGGTCTTTCTAAGCCTACTGCTGCCTCTCTTGTACTCTGCCCAAGAAATTCCAGCTCCCCAGTTGCAGCCGCTTCCTCCTCAACACAGTGGGACTGGTTGGTTTTCATCAGGTTTCCCCTCATTTTGTTGTAATCCATAAAAGGTTTCGGGCAGAAAATTTTGGTGATCACTGGTGTCATCTCATTCTCTCCCTGCTATCGGCAATTGCAATCCTGTGCTAACTGATGTCCAGCGTCTCAAATCATAGCGTAGGGGGTGTTAGTTAGCAATGATTCTGTTAGAGCCAGACATAGAAGTCAAGCACCAGTGACATGACAGAAGAGTTTGAAACACAGGGCAGACAGATTTGACAGAAAAAAGATAGGTACATCAGAAGATGTCTCTTGGGAGTTAGTATAAGATTCTGTTATGATGATGATCTTCAATATCTGATCAGTTTTGGTTCCAATACTAGATCTGTTTGCTGATGGCCTTGGGGAAAATTATTTATTATTAACCCTAACTCCTTAATGAGGTTAAAGTGAGAATTAAACATGATAATGCTTGCAAAGTCCATAGAATACTGCTAGTGTAGAGAGAGAATCCCATGAATATTTGTGAAAAATAACACTGAAAATAATAGCTGGGTAATAGCTGGAGGACAGGGAATTTTGGGGAATATAGTAAGAAAATAAGGAGTCACACATGCATACCAAAAAAGAAATCAGCATAGTATGTAAGGAAGACTGGACTTTAGGGCCTCCCTGGTGGCGCAGCGGTTGAGCGCTGGGTTGTGAAGCTGCCCGCAGCCTCTGCAGCGCCGGTTCGATCCCCGGCTACTCCCCGGCCACCGGAGGAGGGTCCCACGTGGCGCGCAGACCTCTCCTGCCGCCCGCTGCTCCCCTCAGCAGTGTACTTCGGTCCTTCTGCCTGCTCTGCTCCCCGCTCTGGCTCTGGTGAATTCTATCACCCTCCTGCGCTTCCGACTGTACCCAGTGCTTGTATGTATAAATAAATAAATAAATAAATCTTGAAAAAAAAAAAAGACTGGACTTTAAAAAATTTTCCCATTTTTGTATTTGATCCTATTACTCATACCACTTGAATATTACTAACATATTTTAAAGACATGGAAAGTAATAAGACAAGCCAAGAAAACAGCTTGTTAAAGAACAAGAAGCCTTGTAGCAGAAGGTGTATCTTCTTGCTCATTCAGCAAGTCTTACTTAAAGTGGGAATCCTGTAAATAACAGAAAAATACCAAAAAATACCAAAAATACCAAAAAAATCATTCAGTCATTCATTTGTTCTGTAAATGTTTCCTCAGCATCTGTTCTACTTTGTACTGCAGGTGACCGCTCAACAGGCATTGTGAGTGGCCATCACCCGATCCATTCCCATAACAGAACCTACAAAAGCTTGATTCCTATTTTCCCAAGTTATGTGACATTGGGGTAAATCATGTCATCCATGGATCTGATATGAGATACTGCACTTTTTCCTTATTTTCCTTCTTTGGATCGTGTGTGAGTACTTGATTTTTTTTTAAAGATTTATTTTTTTATTTATACAAGCACTGGGTACACAGTCAGAAGCGCAGGAGGGTGAGAGAATTCACCAGAGCAGGGAACAGAACAGGCAGACTGACGAAATACACTGCTGAGGGGAGCAGCGGGCGGCAGGAGAGGTCTGTCACGCCATGTGGGACACTCGCCGGTAGCCGGGAATCGAACCAGCGCTGCAGAGGCTGCGGGCAGCTTCGCAGCCCAGTGCTCAACCACTGGGCCACCAGGGGAGGCCCTGTGAGTACTTGATTCTTAATGTACACTAGCCATCTTGCAAATTTGAGGTGACAAATCTGAGCATGAAAAACCAAGAACCTGTAGATGGTGGACTGGATAAACAGAAAGTGCTAGATTTCCTTATGCATTCTTAAACAATCAAGCTGACCGTGCAACTACTGACCTCCAGAACATTTATTGTGTATGAGAATTAAAGGTCTTTAGTTGTTAACCCAGTAGGAATGGAATTTTCTCTAAATTTCTGCCATGCTCATTTAGACACTGTCAAGACTACTGTCAAGTTAGACACTCCCATGAGGATCCCATAACAAGAAATGTAGAAAGACAGCAATACAATTTAAATAAAGATGGTAAAAGTGAATCATAGGTAATAAATAAAATATCCAGCTGGGTGAGTCTTGGAATCTCAGTGCAATGAATAACATTTAAGCCAGAAGCCTAGTTGACCCTGACATCAGTCATATAAGAGAGAGCATAAGTGCCTTACAGATTTATAAATAATTCAATGTAAAGTTGGAAAAGAGAATGCAGTATACTTGGCACTCTTCAAGGCACTGTGTGGGGGACAGGAAATATAAAGAACAGCTCTTGCCCTCAGACAACTTAAATCATCTCCATTAGCTGTCAGCACTAGCACATCTGAAATAAGAAAGATAAAAGCACATCAGCTTCAAAGTTAAATGTCCCTAGTTCAAATACTGTGTGGCTTCTGCCTCCTGGCTGGGCCCTGACGGATACCCACACCATCCAGGCTCTAAGAAGTACCAACTTGATTTTGTTCCTCTAAGCGTTTCATGGCTCTGTTTGGTCACAACACCTTTGTAGAACTGAGCACCTGTTTGTTGCTCAGGTACCTTACAAAGGACCAGTATTCATCCCACTGATCATTTGGTAACCCCAAAGCCACACTTACCAAATTATTTGCTAGAGGTACAGAAGATGGCGTGAGAACTGGAAGGGAAAGGAGGCATATCAAACAGTATGCGTATTAGTCAGGGCTGAGCTACCCCAAGTGACAGAAACCCATCTCGACAGCTTAAGTAGATATGGAAACTCAATGGTATAAATAAATTTGCTGGCATACTGAGAATCTGGCGTATGCTTACAGGCACAACGGGACCCCCAGACCCCAATCACATCCCCAGACTCAGACTCTTGCATCTCTCGGCTCCACTTTCCTCATCTGGACCCATTTTCTTTTTTTTTTAAGATTTATTTATGCATCCGCAAGCTGGGTACAGGCCAGAGATGCTGTGGGTGAGAGGATTCACCAGAGACAGAGTGGGGAGCAGAACAGGCAGATTGACTGAAATACACTGCTGAGGGGAGCAGTGGGTGAGACAGGAGAGGTCTGCTGCACCATGTGGGTAGCTCCCTCGCCAGGAATCAAACTCGTGCTGCAGTGGCTACAGACAGCTTCATAGGTTGCATCTTAACCCCTTGCACCACTAGGGAGGCCCCTGGACCCATTTTCACATACGGAATGTCTCTCCTAGAGTGAACTGCAGGAAGCATATATGTTCCCAAGTCTGAGGACCAAAGAAAGATGTTCTCTTCCCTAATGACCTAGGAAAAATGTGTCAAGAGTCAGTCACATGAACTGTGACTAAGTCACATGCCCACTTACACATTCATCCCTGTGGCCAGTAAGGTGGATGCTTTGATGAGCCATGCCTGGCTCCCATGTCCATCTTTGGACCATGAATAGAGGAACCACACAGGCAAGAGAGAACCAGAAGGGAAGCACCAAAGGAAGGGGCATGGCCAGTAGGCCTGGGAAAACCCTACGGGTGCTGCTTCATTCCGAATATGGACAAGAGTGGAGGTAGAATAATGCTGAACTAGATACTGAGGCTGATGACCCTAAATCTCAGGCGAGCCTTGAAATCATTATTGAACACATGACAATTAGGACAGTTTGGGTTAACTGCGACACATCGACCTTTTCAGACTAGCAACACAACTGGAGAGAAATCAGAAGCACAGATCTACAGGTCATTACAGTCATGGGAACACCATGAAGATTGGAGGGTTTCATGGGATTCACTCCACCCTGGTATTTTGTGAGCAACCTGAGCTGATGACACTTTTGCAGGGAGGAAGGTAGGGATGAAAAGGAAGCAAAGATGGCACGTCTTGCTGCTGCAGTGAGTTCAGACAGCTGGTATGAAATTCGAGGTGAATGAGAAAAACAAGGACATTGAACATCATTCCTTTTGAATATTCCTTTATCAATTCCTCATTAGCCAGGAGACTGAATATTAGATTAACCAACTAAAGCACCTGTGATGCTGATGGGCCCAGGTGAGGAACTGCTAACAAGATGTGAACGTGCTTAATAAAATGACCAACTCTTGCTGATATATAGCCAACTAATTACCTGCCAAATATCTCAACTGTGTTCTTCGGCTGGAATTGATGGCAGGCTGTCAACGTGAGAGGGACGGAAAGGCATTTAGGACTGAGGAACAGGAAGAAAGGTTTGATGTACTATAGTGGACATGGTTATTCTATATCAAATTATCCTGGGCCACCTGGAGTCCCCCTGTCAGACAAGGCCAACCTATATTTTTAGGAAATCTAGAGTGACTTAGAATCGCATCCACATATCAGATACTGGGGTTTGGTGGATTTGATGGTGAGTGTTTTGTGTTTTGTAAGTTTTGGATCTCAGAACAGAGAAACGAGCAAACACAAATAAGTCCTTATTCTCATCAGTCGGTTCTTGGAAACTGACTTAAAGCAAAATGACCCCAAAATGAATGCAGATGTTCAAATAACGCCGTTTCATTCAATGTCAGCTGGGGTGGTTCTTTTTTTTTTCTCACTAATATTATGACAAAGCCACATTGCAGGAAATGACATCATTCAAAGATACCAACACTAGACAACTCAATTCAAGAAGCAGTTGAGTTACTCTCGGACCCAAAAGTGTGCATGCGTGCTCCGTAATCTCTTTATAAGGTTATAAAGAGATTCACTTTTACAAGGAATGTCCATTCTAGAAACCTCGGCTGACTGCATTGCTATTAATTTGGAGAGCCCTGTGTTGCAAATATCCCAGAACTTAAAAGTGAAGTCTTGCCAGAGCTTTCTGGTGACGTGAAAACTAAGTAACATGAGCCCTAAAAGGTGGTCCTTTGGCAAGAACAGGCGTCTGCATTTAGCGGACTCCCTTAAGAAGGCAGAGGCTACCTATCAATGCCTGGGAATTAAGAGACTTTGAATGAAAACAGAATGACTAACTGACTATGTACCCAAGGAGAAAGCATTTGACCTACTGGCCCTGCTTGATCCAGCTGACAAACAGAGGATCACAGTGCTTTCCAACTCAGCCGCTTGTTTATCTCATGCATCAATGCTACATCCAAAGATGAAAACTCATTCTCACACAAAGGGGATTTGACCAAGAAAGCCTGAGGCATTGCATATTTTCTGAAAATAAAATGATAGAAAGAAAAACAAGGCGTCAGACTTATAATAATAGGTCACATAGGTCTGCAAAGGCAATAGCTGCAATTTGTTCATTTGCTTAAAGGGTCAGGGTGCCTCATTTATTATGTTTTTCTCCTTTTGGTGGCAAATAAATGCCAGGCAGACCACAGAATGGAATCTTCTTGAGTCAGCTAGTGGCTGCATTCAGTGGGTTCATCACCTTATTCCATATTTATCTATAGTTCCTCACCTATTCTGATTTCGGCCCTTTGCCTGGTCCCTCAGAATATGGCTTGTTTGCTAATTCATAGTCTTTCCTTGTAAACAATAAAAATTAACTCTAGTCAATTGAAAGACAAAAGAGAACATATTAGGCTGGTTATGGAATGAAGAATTGAATACTCACAGAAGTTGAGAAGGAACCCCAGTCTATGAAGCGATCCCATTCTACAAAGTCCTATGTTTTCCAAATAGGCCTGATGGTAGAAATCACCCCTGAATGCTTCTTAAAATGCAGATTCTTGGGCCCAATCCAGATGGACCAAATCACGGTTTTTCAGGAGTGGCCTGAATCTGCATACTCAGCAGAAAAGACCGAGAAACGCTACAACGTGCTGCACTGATTTCACTCCACTGGCCAGGCTTTGCTCCAACTGGCAAACCCCAGGAAGGGATAATCTGATTGGCTCACGCTGGGACCGGTGTCCCCGGTCTATCGTGTATGGCCAGAAGGACCGTGCGGGAGGACCCTGTCAATGTGTCAGGAGATAGTGCCAGGGGACAAGTCCTGATGAGCACAGGAACCACTCAGGTGCACCTGTTATCAGTAAGATAAGCTGAAATGGTGTGGCACCACTAGGTATTTATGATATTTAAGAATTCTGAAATATTATGTCAACATTTTTTTAAAATTAAGAAGCATAGGATGCTGGAACATTGGAGAACGTGTCCCATTGGTAAATGCAGTCTGGATGACGAATTTTCATAAAACAAGTGGACAGAGGTCAAGACACAGAACCTTACAGTGACGAGTGTGACATCAGGGACATCACTCATGCTAAGGAGGGCCAACCCCTCTTCCTCATCCCGAGGCACACACCCTGAAATGTTTAAAAAATGGCAACCATCCCTGCCGTATCTTATGTGCACCAAGTCAGTGTAGAAGCTTGGGGAAGCCCCAGCACCCCACTCTTGATGGCTGAGGGGGTTACCTCCCATGTCTTCTGATCTCCCCCCAGGAATTCCCTCACAACTGATGTCAAATGATGGCAGCTTTACAGTCTTCTCTGTCCACAAAGTTTGAGTGCCTGTGGACATTCAGTAGATGCTTTTGCTGCAGGCATACTTTCAAATGCCAGAAAAGCATCTGACAGTGTTGGATATTTGGAGGGCTATTGTTAGGGAGGTTAAATGCAAGGCATGTTCAATCACTTATTTGGCAGCCATGCAGGCAGCCCAATGAGAGGAGGCAAGCGAGGTCTGGGTATTCAGGTTGGCTTTGTAGAG
Source organism: Talpa occidentalis (assembly GCF_014898055.3). Classification (NCBI taxonomy): domain Eukaryota; kingdom Metazoa; phylum Chordata; class Mammalia; order Eulipotyphla; family Talpidae; genus Talpa; species Talpa occidentalis. Next base: position 3,442,001 of record NW_023601754.1, read on the forward strand.
GAGACTTCAGGCCCTTATTTTATACATAAAACCAAAGACAGGGCCTCTGGATTATCAGGTCCCACTTTAAGAGGCAGACACTGGAGTTAACTCTTGGCCATGTCTTTATTTAAAAGGCAGGCTGTGAACAAGAGCCAGAACATTCCCTAAGCGATACAAGAAATCATTTTGGCATACACCGAAAATGAGCTTCCCTCCTCCCAGACTTCTGCTCGATGCTTTATATCAGTCAGTTCTCTGAGAATTTCTCTGCTGCAAGCATGCCACACGCACAGCGGCCACCCACCATGTGCTTACCTGTCTGACCTCAGTGCTCTGGTTTTTCACAGATGTAGTGGCAGGAAGGGCCTGGAGCAGGATCTCTGTGACCCGAGCAGACAGGTAAAGGGGAGTCCTAGAGCTCCCAGTGGCTTTTTTGGCTTTTATTGAAATTTTACCAGGTACACGGCAGGCAGGGGTGCTGGGGGCCAGGAGGCTGGCAGGCCTGTAGCCCCTGGCGATTCTTCACTCTTCTGGGCTCTCCAGCGTTCTCTCATGGCCTGTGCTTCTCTTTCATTCTTGTTCTCTTCACTTGGTTCTGCTCCCCTGACGCCGCCCTCATAAGCCCAGTCTCAGCCCAGGTGTGCCCACCTACGTATGCCCACACCCCACCCAGGTGCCCGCCATCAGGCATGCATTCAGGAGCGCCGGGATCCATCATTAATGCTAATGGCGGGAGGGCGGAAAAGCCTGATAATCACTTACCCTACAACGGGGAACCTACTCTCCCTGCTCTCACCCATGTACATCTAGTGGGCAGCACCCCTCCTCAGTGCCAGGGATGAGCAGGTGATTAGAATCTAACCAATCCGATCAGGAGATTCTATTACTCCATTGTGGTTGGCTTACGCTTGGGTACAAGGCCCAATCAGGAACAACTGGACACGTTGAGAGTTTCCTGGGATGGTGAGAGGAGAATACGTTCTCTCCCTCTGGAATGCCAGCAGAAGGATATTTACTGTAGACTTCCAAGAGTGGACCCTGAGGAGTAGGATAATGTAGTGGGCTGCAGAGCAAGGGCAGAGAGGAGGGAGCTCCGTGACTTGTTTGAGTTCTTGGTACCAGCCTGTGCCTACAGCTAGTCCTTCCCCTGGACTTTTCAGTTAAATGAGCAAATAAATTCCCTCCATTCCCTAAACCAATTTGATTTGGGAGTTTATTTCCTGCAGTTGAGAATCCTAATTAAAAGGGGAATAAACAGAATGATGCATTTTGTTAATTCTGTTTCTCTAAAAACTATCTCTTGAGCACCTGCTGTGGACTCCTAAGTAGACGGCCTTGTCCTCCCACCAGGTTGCTTAGTCCCTTAAGGCAGAGACGATGTACAAACAACAGTCATTTCTACTTAAGGCCATCAAATGGATTAAGCTTTATATAGCAGATGACATACAAAAGGGTTGAGGGGAAACAAACCCAAAGATCAACTCAGGAAGCAGAGGGAGGGTTTCCTTGGAGGTGAGATAAGCTGAATCAATTGACATTTCCTCTCCCTTAATCAGATGGACTTGAACCAAAGTGTTCAGACTTGAGACAGCATTGAGAGTCCTGGTCAACCCTGCGATACTCTGATGCCACTGGCTAGTCTAACCATTTCTCTTGCCCTACTTGCGTGTGCTTGCCCTACTCGCTTACTTGGTAAGCGAGTTTGGGAGCTATTCCCATCCCCCAGAGGCCAGGTGGGATCAACTGAAATTTTCTCGTCACCTCTTCCCCTGCCATTACTGTTAGGAAGTGTGCTGCCCATAAACTAAAGATCTTATTGTCAATTTTATAGGAAATCTATCTAGAAGTCAGTCAACCAACATCTTTAAACCTCTGTTGTGGGCCTTGGTAGTGAGAGAATACAATTAGTCATGTTCAAGACAGGGACCCTGCACACCATGAGGTTTTAAATCATAGTGATATAAACAGCAAATTAGAGAACCACTCAGTGTGCTTCATCCGCTGTGATTGGCTTATGCTTGGGTACAAGACTCAGTCAGAAATAACTTAACACATTGAGAACTTATTTTTGAATGAACTAAAGCACAAAGGCAGGTTCAAGGAGCTAGGGGGTCAGATTGTAAGCTCCCTAAAGCCAAGGTTGGCCTCTTAGGCAATTTGTTCCCATCTAGGGCCTTCCATACAACACAAGCAGTAAATATATAGTTGTGGGTTAAACAAGGTTCACTAGCGTGCTGTTGGGAAGAAATGGGCTGGGAGGACGAAGAGTGTTCTGTTCTACTTGTAAGATTCCATCATCCAGGAAAATGGGGCAGAGCTGTCATTGAAAGACAGGTTTGCTCAGCTGGGCTGGACTTCCAAAGCCATCTGAGCAAATGTGAGTGAGTGAAAGATGCTTTATGAGACGCTGGGTTTCTGCAAGTCAGACTCTGAAAACATTTTTTTCCTCTTTAACTTTCCTAACCTTGCCTGGCTCATTAAAAATCAGAAATCCGGGCAGAGCCTGGTATGATTGCTCCAGGTAAAGGTAGCCAAAGTTGGCAAGGGCCAGTGGCTCTCCCTGCTACAGGAATGTTCCTGGTTATCTTACTCAGCACACCCCACATTCCATCCCAAACTGAAGTGCCACGTCAGGTGCCCTCTCCGGGGGTCACCCTGGCGTATCCGGGAGTGTCCCTCTTTTCTTAGGACTGAGGATGTGTGCTCAGTCTGCCCTTCCATGTGCCACCATTCCATGACAGCCCCCAACAGATTTTCACAATTACCTTTGTCTGTAATTGTCTGATCTCCTGGTTTCTACCTTTGCTACCCTAGAGTTCATCCTCCAGCCGGCTGTGAGAATAATCTATTTGAAATTGTCAAGTAATGTCACTCAACTGCTCACAATTCTCTTTCTCACTTAGAGGAAACACGCAAGTCCTAATAAATGCCCAGAAGATCCTATATCAGTGATCAGGAGCAGGAAATGAACAAAACCTGGGGTGGGGGAATTAAGACAACAACAAGGCCTTTACGGCCCCCAAACCAGCTACACCAATCACAGGAGCTGTGTGATAATCTTCAGGGTCTCCCAGGTGATTAATTTTTATGTAATTGTTATGATGAAATTTGAACATACATAAAATAAGGCAAAATAATATATTGACTTCCAATCACCCATCATCATCCCATCCCTGAGCTCCCAACCTGTGGCCAACCTGCTCATTCGAGTCCTCATTCAATTCCATCCAGTTCAATCTTGCACTATTATGGAGCAAATCCCAGACATCATCTCATTCTATCCATAAATATTTCAGTATGGAGCTTGGAAAGTGAAGGACTTCTCAGCATAACCGCAAGAAGTTGCTCGCTCCTTTAAGGCATTGCAACTTAGTAGGTACCCAAGGACTTACTGAATTGATAAAACTGTACCCTCCATCGGAATAAAACTTCACGCGTGTGGCATTGTGTAAATATTTGCTGAATAAGTGCATGCGTGAATGATTCAATTGGGTAATAAATATGCCTCCGCCGAAGTCAGTGTGATGATGGGATAAAGGGTAAGAAGTCAGATAAACAGATACTCTATCTCATAAAGCTTAGAGAAAAGTCATACAATTTTGTAAACATGAAAAGGTGAGAATCATTAACAGGTAATACATTCACATGAGCTATTAATGGAAGTGAGGGTGTTGGAAATAAAATCCTAAGCTCCGAGGTTAACATCCAGAAGGACGACTGTTTTCTTTTATCAACAATCCTTTGGGCTGCGAGTCCTGTAGAAGTAAGCCAGGCTGGTGAAAAGGGGAAACCACACAGGCAGAAAGCAACAGTTGCCATATATTGGTCAAGTTTAGGAGACAGAAACACATAGGCACAAGTTTCTATGTTGTTGTTTTTTAAAGATTTATTTATTTATGCATACAAGAACTGGGGTACAGGCCCGTGGTGCAGGGGGTGAGAGGATTCACCAGAGACAGAGTGGGGAACAGAACAGGCAGACAGACTGAGATACACTGCTGAGGGGAGCAGCGGGGAGACAGGAGAGGTCTGCTGCACCATGTGAGTTGGCTCCCTGGCCGGGGATCCAACTCGTGCTGCAGTGGCTGCAGATAGCTTCACAGGCTGCGTCTTAACCCCTTGCACCACCAGGGAGGCCCAGAAGTTTCTATATTTTATATAAAAAAATAGAGTGAAATAGAGTGTGGCAGTCCAGACCTAAGTAGGCAAAAGCCCAGTGTCCTTGCGTGCTAAGCATTCCTATTCTTTTTTTTCTGAAAGATTTATTTATTTATGCATACAAGAGCTGGGGTACAGGACAGAGGTGTGGGGGGTGAGAGGATCCACCAGAGACAGAGTGGGGAGCAGAACAGGCAGATCCACTGAAATACACTGTTGAGGGGAGCAGCGGGGAGACAGGAGAGGTCTGCTGCGCCATGTGGGTAGCTCCCTGGCCAGGGATCGAACTCGTGCTGCAGTGGCTGCGGACAGCAGGAGATAAAGTCCTGCCGAGATGTGCACAGATTTCCTTCCTGCCTGCCTTGTGACTTGGGGCGGTAGGAGCCCAGGCTTCTCCTTTCTTCCTGTCAGAAGTCATAGGAGATGCATGTCTCTCGTGATCTGGTATCTGTCAATTCACGGGTTCCGTCCAGAAACATTCAATATTGTGCCAATGAGCCTACTGCCCCGACTTGGCCCACCAGAATTTTCCTTTACTGCTTGGAGAAAACTAAAGAACTGGGTCCTTTTCATGGAACAGAACATTTCTTCTTCTTCTTCTTCTTCTCTCGCTCTCTTTTTCAAACTGCTCAATAGCGTTGTCCCCTATATCATCCATTCACCGGAGCCACCTAATCCCGCTGGCTCCTGAGTCCCCAGGAGTAGCTCGAGCACTCGTGAGTGGCCGTCCACGCTGCACGGAGGGCAACCAGTTCGCCTCATGATGCAAGAAAGAGAACCTGGCTTTTCATGTTTGCAACGTTGCCAAACCTTGTATGTTTGTAAACACCATCAAATATGTTATAATGTTTACAGCATATGTCTCTTATTGTTAAGAACTATTGTAGAAGTACGAGGAGTCTACTTCTTAAAATATTTCTTATATTATAGTTATAGCATCCAATTATACAATAGTAATTGTGAATAATTATACCAAACCCCAGTCTGTTTTATGACTACTTCTCATGCTGAGCTCATACGCTCTATATAAACACCATCTGTATCAAACATAAAACTCTTAGTTGTTCTAAGAACACAGGCTTACAGAATGCGATTTATTAGTTTGGGGCCAACCAGTTTCATGGCTATTGCCCTGGCCCCCCAGAACTGCATGAATCCCGGCTCCCCTCCCCACTTCTTCCTCGGGCTTCCTTCTGTTTCATTGACTTGGAGCCCAGTTACCTGTGTGCTCAAGCTCGCGCTTGGAAACTTGACCTGTGTTCCCAGAATGCTGACAGGCTTCTGCAGAGTTTTTATTTAGCACTGAGTGTGCTTAATTTGCTCTGCAGAGTTCTGTTCCTTCCCTATATGTGCAGCGGTGATGTAAGCACTTGAGCTTGGCCAAGAGGTGCTTCCCCAATGTCCCTTTGTAAATTGCTGTTGAGGTCTCTGGGTGCCAGGCTGCTCCTCAGAAACCCCCCCAGTGGAGCTTCCCATAAGAAGCCCCTCACCAGCTGAAAGGTTGAACCTTTCACTAGAAGGGACTTTAAAAAGGTGATTCTGAACTCTAAACTACTTTTGGCTTAAGAATTTAAACCTCTGGGCCCCCCCTGGTGGTGCAGGGGTTAAGTCTCCACACTATCAAGGCATCACCAGCCACTGCAGCACGAGTTCGATCCCCGGCCAGGGAGCTGATCCACATGGCACAGCAGACCTCTCCTGTCTCCCCGCTGCTCCCCTCAGCAGTGTGTTTCAGTCAGTATGCCTGTCCTGCTCCCCACTCTGTCTCTGGTGAATCCTGTCACCCCTAACCCCCCACCTCTGGCCGATACCCCAGTTCTTGTATGCATAAATAAATAAAATAAATCTTTTTAAAAAATAAGAAAAATTTAACCTCTATGGCCAAAGACCAAACGTATTCAAGAGTTTGACCTCCATATTTCATGCAAACTATGAACAAACTCCATATTTGGTCCCCAGCAGACAAGTAAGTTGTTCGTTAGCAATAAACAAACTTCAGACACACCCTGAAAATGAACAGTTTCATCACAGGAGCTAAATTCAATCCAAGAAAGATAAATCGTGTTCATTTTTTTTTAAAGATTTATTTATTTATGCATACAAGAAGAGCTGGGGTACAGGCCAGAGATATGGGGGGGTAAGAGGATTCACCAGAGACAGAGTGGGGAACAGAACAGACAGATTGACCAAAGTACACTGCTGAGGGGAGCAGCAGGCGAGACAGGAGAGGTCTGCCGTGCCATGTGGGTAGCTCCCTGGCCGGGGATCGAACTCGTGCTGCAGAGGCCACAGACTGCTCTGTAGTGCAGTGCTTGACCCCTTGCGCCACCAGGGAGGCCCTCGTGTTCATTCTTAATCATCAGTGCATTTTGCTGGGAAGATCAAGCAGCACGTTCCTGGGTGCCAAGTGACCTAGAACAAGTCATCGCCAAGCTAAATTGCAAAATTTAGCATATTTAAATATTGAAAAATTTCCGTGAGAGAAGTCCTGCTCTCCTTGCTTAGGAATTAAACTGTAAGTAAACAATATATTTGTTTAGAAGAAATATCTACCTCCCAATAGCAATGATGACTTTATTTTCAAGAGGAAATTGGGGCATTTTCCCCCCATGGAACGAGGCTCTGCTTTGGGAAGAACTAGAGTTGTACTCACTGTTCATTGGCCAGAATATTCTGAACATCATTAACAAGTTCCATGCTAGATAGGCCAGCATTCAGCTGCAATTTATAAAGATGTTATTATGGGGGGAAATGGTGCCAGTTTTCCAGGTAACTGTCTAAACACGCAAAGATGGATGTCTTCATTTGGCATCTCGGAGAGCACATGCGAGGTCAGGCCGTGCGTAGGTAATTTCCTCGAGCGATTATTTGTCCCCTGGAATTCCACACACTCAATTCCAATTATAGAAGAGAGGATTAAGAATGGGCAGAAGGAGAGGGTGAAACAGCGGGCCTGAATGATTTGGACTAAGATCTTGTATCAAATTTGCAAATTAGCAATTAAGGCAGGTTTAGAATGTGGCATCATTTTCGCTCATGGTGACAAACTGAAAATTAAGGCTCTCTCTGCATGTCAGAGCGATGACATGTAACAAGGAATGTCGTCAAAAGATCCTGGTGACAATGCCGCTTTGGATGCATGGAAGAAGAAGGCGGCCAAAAGTCGGATAATAAACATCAGACGTGGTCTCAAGCTAACGCTAAGTCACTCAGATACCTTGCAAATGGAAGCCCCCAGCTAGCTGTTCACGGCATGCTCACCCACGCCTGTGCCATGGACGAAGATGTGAGGATCGTCATTCATTTCTGATGGATCTTAGCAAGGGGCTGTTTGCAAAGTTGCGTTAGTACTTTGTTCATTTCAAAGTTAAGACGATAATGAAATCTTAAGAACTGGGCATGAAAGATTAGCGGTCCTCACCTCTGGATTTCCTGTGACAGTGGCGACGTGTGGTAGGGGACACACAACTTAAGCACACGGACATGGTCTTGGAAATGGAGTGGGAACCATTGCGGCAGCGTGCAGGAGTTTGTAGTACCACCCCCAGGGAGAGGCGCCCCCCACCCAGCTGCCGCTGAGCAGGAGCTCAACATGGAAGCCATTCACTGGGTCTCTGAAATAATGCACACCCACCCCGTGTCTCCCATCTCAAGCCTCCTTAAAACAACTTTCTTTTTCTTTGTAAACACATCAGGTAAAATATGCTGTGAAGATTTGAACATCACAAGTCAAAGCTGAACATCACAAGTCAGAGCTGTTTACCTGGATACAGAATCATCACAGAGAGATCTGGATGAGACTGGCAGTTGCCAAGTGGCATTATAGTCCATTGAAGACATAGGTAGGTGGTTCCCACTCTGGTTACTGCCTGAAGCCAGGGGAAAGCATGGGTTAACTGGTATTGTGATGGATTTCTGTTCTCTACCTGTCTTTCTGTCTTTCCATCTATCCATCCGCCTGCCTACCTACCACCTACCTACCCACCACCCACCACCTGTCTCTATTCATACACATCCTATAGACAAATAGAAGACAGATATAAATATATGTCAAATGTATGTCACACAAATAGCAGAAGATAAATGAAATAATAGGAGACCTAGAGTGAGAACATTTCCATTCCAGTTCTCACTGTGCCTTTTATAAACAAAGAGCTACTGGAACAAGTCACAACTCCCCCTGTGCCTCAGTTTCCTGATTTGTTACCAGAGGTTAACTCCTGCCCTATCTAGAGGTGAATAGAATGAGGTAAGCTACAGAAAACTGCTTTGAAAAGTACAGAGCACTATACAAATGCCAGGGATAATGAGGTGTTTTACAAAAGAGTATTATTCCTTAGCTAAGAAGTGAACAGCCACATTCACGTTTTCTCTGAAGGTTCTTCTTTGAAATTAAATTGAGACCATAACCAACATCCCTCCCAGGGCTGCCTGAGGTTTTACTCAGCAACAAAGCAAGGGCTTCTTTTCATCATTCATAACATTTGAGTTCAAGCACCGAGTGGTACTTTTTACCAGTGGTGAAAATAGCTTTCTTTTCCCAGCAAAAACACAGAAAATGATCTCCCTCTTGATGCGCATGGAAGGACGAGGCTTATTCTAGTTGCCACCAAAAAAGGCCTTGATTTGGCTTCGTCCATGCAACGCTCTTAGACTGGGAAGAAGGGAGTGGTGTGAGGAAGGCCACGGAGTGCTATTTTATTTACCAATGTGAATAATTAAAATATTGGGGTGTATTTTCAAGTGGAATCTTGACCCATTCTCCTTCCAGCTTCCGCGGCCAACTGCATACTCCCTTCCAAATAGTGTATTAAGAAAACACTCTTCATGCCTTCTGTCAATCCGATGATGCCCTTCCTTATCAGAGGCCTTGGTTGCTGCTTAAGCAGTCCCCAGCCGAGCATCATGACTTTCTACAAATCGGGTCCCAAACTTCCTTTCTAGAACCTTCTCCTGCTCACCTCCTCCAAAGCACAGCACGTGCCGTTGTGCTTGTTTCTCCACTGCTGTTGTGACAGTGTCAGTACTTGCTTTATAAAAGGCTCTTCTGCTCCCTGGAGCAGATGTGGCCTCCTCCTTCGAGAATAGGACTTCTGTCTCAGCCTATCACAATCCTACCCACCCTTCGAAGCCCATCGTAAACGCCATTCATTCCAAGCAGCTTCCCCTAACACCCCTAGCCAATTGCAATCACCCCTTTCTAAATGAATTTTAATTTCCGCCAATTACAACCCCCACCCCGCCACCCCCGTTTGTTTTATGCCTCTGTTGGCAACCTAATCCTGTATGGTGGGCAACTGCCCCCACCCTCGATAACAAAAATACAAGCTCTTGAAGTTAAGGATGGCTTCTTTTTTAACTTTTATTATGGAAAATTTCAAACATACACCAAGTAAACAGAAGGCCTTATTTATTTTTGCATCTCCCTTGGGACCCATCACAGTGTTTTGCATGTAGCAGAAGTAAATTTAAGTAATTAGGGCCTTAGGCAAATGGAGCTGTCTACCCCCACGTCTCCCTCCATGCGTCCTGGATGGTTAAGTGTTTCCTCGGCAACACGCACCGACACACGCAACCCACACACCTGGAGGATCACAGTCAACATGGCTTAAACCAGCTCATCAACTTTCAAGTTCAGGGGAAGTGTTAATCCGTGAGGTTAGTTCAGGCAGTCAGCAAAGGTGGCTGTATTTGAGGGCAGGGGAGAAAAATTTGTCATAATTTTCTAAGAGACCTCTAATCTGTGTGTCTGCGCAGTGTTCTCTAGTGAGGCAGATTTCTTAGACATACAGAATATCCGATGGCTAATTTACAAACAAGAGCGCTCTCCACACATATCAGAATTACAGCTTTTCTTGGCCTTGCATTATCCACGGATACAAATGCCATGTTGCAATGGCCTCCCCTTCTCAAAACATCAACTCCAGGCCCCTAACTCTATTTGTCTTTGTACTCACTTAGACAACAGTTTTTGCTATGACGCTGTGTGTGTGTGTGTGTGTGTGTGTGCACGCGCACACGCACATTATTTTGGGGCGCAATGAAATCCTTAAAGCGACCCAGAATTCTAGAGCGATAGATTACATGCCACGCCGTGTCATATCCAATTAACTCCAATTGACTGTACACTGCATTATTCTGTGAGTGCATGGGAGATCAATAAATATGGGGAAAATCCACCCCAGCTCCCCACTTTCCCATCCGACTCTGGGTCTGAGCAGATCATGCTACTGCAATGTGTGTGCCACAGCCCAGGCAGGCAGGTGGCACATAGACACCATTCAAACTTGGCCTATTCAATCGCAACTCCTCTAACTCGCCATTCATGCATAGCAAAACACCATCTGGTCCTATTTTGCCTCCAGCAATCACAGCTGACCAAAAACGATAATAACAGCTGTTGCAGAACAAAAGCCAAACAAAGGGGGTGGGGGGAAGGCAAGGTTAGATTGAAGTCCGGTGCTGAGAAATGCTCCGTCAAGTGAGAAATGGGAAGGAAACCATTCAGATGTCTAAAGCCTGCTGGACGGACACAGCGGAGGACTCTACTTAAACTTGAGATATTAATCCATCTGTCTCGAAAGCCTTTAAACCTCCGTCAGGTGGTAATATATTGCAGAAATTATGCTGCACGAAGGCATTTAAGCTTTTGTTCTTGGAGTCGGGAACTAATGGCCCCGTGTCAGCTAAAAATGAAAACTCCTTACGTTCTTCCATCCCAGCACAGTGCAGGTTAATGCAAAAAAGGAGAACGTGTTTAGCCAGAGGAATAATGTGCACACGGCAGGGGAAGAGAAAAGGTGTGTGTGATGAAGGTGGGGGGTGCGGGAGAGCCTTGTTAATATCTGTGGACCACTTTTAAGAAGGGAGGCTCACCAGGTCTCGCATTTCTCTGCCTTTTTCATTATCCTGACTTATGTTTCTGACCAGTTACCCAAAAATCCACAGCGAGTGCTTACTTACATGTCAGCCATAGGAACCAGTCCTATGTATACAGAAACTGAAACACAAGTTGATTCACGATCTGCTTTAGCGAATCCTGAGAAAAATAATTTGGCAACAAGGTTGGGGAATTCTTTTCATGATTCAAGCCTTTTGACATTTTAAACATATAGTTTTGCCTGGGGATTCATTTTTTTTCAACTGTAGTAATTAAACTGGTTTGTTTTTTTTTTTCCCCCTTGAAATTGACCGTCAGTGGCTTAGCAACATTTAATCAAATGTGATAAAACCCAAGATTTATAAAATCATTTAATAGATGTTCCAACACCTGCTTCTAACTGCAAACAGTTGAAAACAGACTTCACCTGCAATTAAGTCTTATCACTAGTGACAATTTTTTTCCAAGCAATACTTCATGGGTTTTCAAAATGACAATTACAGAACTAATACACAATTACTGTCACGTGTAGTTTAGCAATTAATTTTGAAGACATTTGTCTAAAGGTTTTACAACAGAATATAAAATGGTTCTTATTGTTATGTAATGGTAGTTTCAACTCACGGAAGCTTTTCTTTTTTTTTTTAGTATCAGCTCTGCCTCCGATGGGTCTGATGCAGGCAGAGCATTTCTTTGTGGAAGACAATTGCCCCTACACTTCGAAGGCTGTTTGAACACTGATACCTGTCAACTAACACATCTGATGAAAAGCTTCAATTTAGACATAAATTCTTCTACAGCAAGAAATCTATAAATTTATAATTAGAATCCCTTGCTGTTCAATATTTGTACATAATACAGAGTACGAGAGGATTATGAAATATTGAAAGCTGAATTCATTATTCATAGCCCACAACATACAATAAATATTCTTTGAAATACAACAACAACTTCGAGGAATCCATACTCCAATAGCTGTGAACATCTCACCCACGATGGCTCCGGATGCCACGACGCACACCCTCCGTTTTTCCAGATTAGGATTCCGGTCAGGGTTGACACTTGCTGTTTTTAATTTTAATTTTATCATAAGCAGTTTAAGACTGTTGCCAGTGGTAATTTGCAATTTTTATCAAGACCTCTTCATTATAGCTTCTGACAGGACAGATGCTGTAATTAATCATGCAAGACAACTGGGGATAGTGGTCGCACTGTCCTCAAAGAGGGGCCACTACAGAGCAAGAAAAGGGGGGAAGAGACGGGCCGAGCAATAATTATTTTGGCTTAAGGATTAGCATTCACCATCCGCTTTTAATGGTGCGCACAACACAAGGTCGGCCAGCTCGCGCCCAGACACAGCACAGTTGCCTGTTCCTCTCCACCTACCTGGCCCCGGTATCTTCGCTGAAAGGTGATCACCAAAAAAAAAAACATTTCCAGTGAGTTTTTTGGGTCATGCCATCCATATTCTCAGCTCCGAAGATGGTCTCTCCAACGATGCTGGGCTCAAATGAAACTGGGCATGAGGCCTGTTTTCCCACCTCACGTGTATTCAAGGACCAAGAGGAGATTTGACATATCATTTTATTTGAAAAGTGAACAGTTTCCTGGTTGTTGCATCAAAATACAGTCCACAGTTTTTACTGAAATGTGTTTATTCTATAGCAAGATAAAAGCATTTTTTTTTTGTTTTAGTTAAGCAAAATACAAACAACTTAATCGCTGCTATCGTAACTCATAAAAAAGTATAAAACAGCATAAAAACACAATAAGCAACGTAGCAATGAATGGTTTATGTCACCAGTGTGTACGTTAAAGCCTCATTTATGAAAACTTTACAACACATATGAAAACTTACAACTTTGAAAGAAAATATTTACATTGATTATTCAGATGTGGTGCGTCTTTTAAATATTCTACTGGTATTACATCATAATAAAAACTCTTGCTTTTTTTTTTTAAATCTTAACTTTTGTAATAACTGTTTTCATTTAAGTGCATTTCCCTTTGAAAAATACAGTGTTTTTATTTTTCGAAACTTGTCACTCAAAACACAGAATATAATATTCACATTCTTTTTTTCTAATTGGAATGAATGTCGTGGGCTAACAGTGGTCATATAGAGCGTTACAACATATACCGCGGTTCGATTTGGAGAAGACGTGGGTAAAAAGTGGACACGAGTCAGTAATTGAATCTAATCACTTGCTTTTTTTTTTTTTTTTCTGGAGAGATTTAGGAAAAAAAATAAGAGCTTTGGCAAAAGTCTGAGATTTACATTATTTTTTTTTTCATGACAAAAAAATGCCATCAACGATTCACGTCATACAAGTGTTTGTATGAAACTGGATCTTCGTATTTCAGGTAGTTACAACTGTGCTTTTTTATTTTTTAGGGCTTCGGAAGTTCAAATAGCCTGGAAGGGCGGTTTATTCACTTCTAGAGCAATAAGGCCACTTCCTAGGACTCAGAGAGGCCAGTTTATAGTCATCGGTCCGTCCCCGGATTCATCAAACGGTTTGATTCACATATTGTAGGTAGAGCCTGAATAAATAAAAAAGGCATCACATAAAAGAGCACAGCTTTTCCTTGTTTAAAAACAAAGGGATTTATCGTCAGCTAAAAGATGATACTCAGCTACACTGTAGTTCTTATTGCCTATCTAATAGACATCGGGAGCACCCCGGGATCTGTGCGTGTCTCCGCGTGACCAACGCCGCCGCCTCGTCCCGGCCACACCGGCTTTACCCTCCTGGGCCGCTCTCCTCGACCCGCGCGGATCCAGCTGCCACACGCGGCTCAGAAAATACTGACCTGGGACAACACCTGAGTCTGTGTCTGAGGCTGGATTTGCGACTGGTGCTGGGGGGCTGGCTGGGGGCTCCCGATGGCGGGGAGCGGGGACGTGATCTGGGAGGTGGCGGGCGAGTGCTGCCGAGGAGAAGACTGGGACTGGTGCTGCATGTGCTGCAGCTGCTGCAGCTGGAGGTGCTGCTGCAGCTGCTGCTGCAGCTGCTGTTGGCTGATCTGCTGCTGCAGCTGCTGCTGCTGCTGCAGGTGCTGCTGCATGTGGTGTTGGAAATGCTGCTGCTGCATCTGCTGCTGGATCTGCTGATGCATTTGGTGCTGCTGGAGCTGCTGCTGCTGCATCTGCTGCTGCTGGAGCTGCTGTTGCTGCTGTTGCTGCTGCAGCTGCAGCTGGTGCTGCTGGGTTTGCACGGAAGGGCTCACTTGGGTGGAGGACGCGGAACCCACCATGGCCGCGCCCATGGAGCTGATGAGCGGGGCCCCAATGTTCGATGGCATGTTGGCCGCGATGGTGACCGACGTGACAATCTGGTTCATGGGGACTCTCATGGTTAAGGGTTTGGGCGCGATCGACCTGGGGAGCGACTGTTGGAGAGTCTGGGGTGATGCTGATACTGTTCCGTGTTGCGACAATGGAGGGTTGAGGAGGAGGGAGGATGTCAGATTGGTGGACGCCAGGGTCTGCTGAACAGAGCGGATGGTCTGGGCTTCTGCGGATTCGGCGGCAGCCTGCGTTTGGGGGCAGAAAGTTGCAAAGAGTTGAAACACACGGGTGCTGAAGACATCGAAGCATCTCTAAGCATTGGAAACTGACCGCAGAAATGGCCACCATTCTTCACACTGCCCGTCAAGCCCTTTGGCACATGACCCAAAGGTGCTGGGGTCCAATTCCTATGCCTGAAGCCCCAGCTGGCCTGCTGCCTTTGCTCTGGTCCACAGAATGGGAGCCAAGGGTGGGTTCAGGGGACTGTGCACCTCCCACTTTCTCTCAGAACCTGCCATCATCAAGTGCACGGGAATAGACACATAACCCACTTATTCAAGAGGCCACTCGCCGAGAGCCAGCCAAGGGCCACATGTGTGTGAATTCCAGCCCCCCCGCCCAGCTGAGAGTCCCAGCCCCCGGCCTGGCCATGCGCTGGCTGCAGACGATCCTGCCAGGCCGGCCCACGCGTGCAGAGCCAGCCAGCTGCCGGCACTCTCTGACCTAACTGTTTTCCTTTCAGGCCACTGGGCTCTGTGGCTGGTTGTTACACAACACCACTGCCGTGTGCTTTAGTGCGATGATTCTTCCACTCTTAAGTCTGAACTGACCTCACCGACAACAGTCACGTATTAAAAGAGCAGAGATTGCTGCCGTGCCAATCTTTGGGCCAGGTCATTCCCCAAACTTATGTTCTTATGTTTCCTTAGCTATAAAATGAGGTTCAATATGACTTACCTTGCATAGAGATTGTGAGAATTAAATTAACTCCTAAGTGTTGGTAAATGTAGCTATTTTTATTAATTCACGGCATCTACGATCAGACAATTATCACTTAAATATAAGAATGACATGACTGAATTCCTTAGTGATTCGAAATGGAAGTACTTTACAACTTCGGAAATGTTTTAATTTACCAAAGATTTCCAGAATTGATCAAAGGGGGTAGAGATAAGGGCAGAAGGCTCAATATCCACGTGAGTGAATTAACTGCTAGAAGGTCCACACCCCATCTGGGGCTCGACGTGGAGAGATCCTCTATTATATTTTGTGCTAAAAACATACAATTATCTGCCCCCAAATAAATTGCTTCACTAACGCAACATGATTGCAACATGACTTATTCTTCACAAAATCTGAGGGTGTTGCATGGGGTCCTGCTAGTATCCTGGAGCCATAAGCTGCTGTCCGTGCTCTTTTAAAGAAAGCTTAGAAAGCTTAGTTCTAGATCTTACTACTCAGTTTTATAAAATCTACTATGAGAAGGAAAGTGCGCTGCTATGGTGAGTCACTCAATGTAGGAAAAAGACAAAGCTGATGGCTTCGGTCTTGAACACACCTCCTCCTCCAAAGGCCCCATCTACTGGTGCACAGCAACCTGGTTATAAAAACCTCCGCGGGGCCTCCCTCGTGGCCTAAGGGTTAAGTCTCAGCACTATTGCCGCTGCAGCATGAGTTTGATCCCTGGCCAGGAGCTGATCCACATGGCACAGCCGACCTCTCCTGTCTCTGACCCACTGCTCCCCTCAGCAGTGGATTTCAGTGGATCCACCTGTTCCTCTCCCCACTCTGTCGCTGGTGAATCCTCTCACCTCCCACACCTCTGGCCTATACCCTAGTTCTTCTATGCAAAACCCAAAAAAGCTATGATCATTAAAAATAAATAAATAATAATAAAATCTCCGTGGGGCTGCCTGTGGCAGGAGGACAAGAAGACCCTGCAAATTACCGATCACCGTATTTTAAAACACAGATGACCCATAATGCAGACCGTAGAAGACATACTTGGGATATATGTATTTGAACTTAATTCTTACAGAACCTAATATTCAAAAATCACCAGGGAAGTCTAAAGTTAGACACCCCATTGAGCCTTTAGGATGTCACCTTAGCTTTAACAGAGATGGGTGGAAGGTTGTGCAGAGCTCCTGCTTGCTGGCCAGGCTTAGTCCCTACTAACTTTTTCATTCCCTTGGTCGCTGGGAAGATTAAACAAAGACTTCCCGACATGGTGGTTCTGGGATCTTAGGATTAAGATCAGAGGCCCCCCCCCAATCCTTGCTTCTTTCAACTATTTGAAGCTGACTTGCTTCTCAGTCCTCTCCATCATGGCAGCAGCTCCCTGGGGACAGTGATGACTGGTCACTAACCCTCTGTAAGCTGAGGGTCCAGAACAGAAGCGGTTCTTCCAGGCTGCACAATTCTAACAGGGGGGTCCCCAGGGAAAGAGGAGGCACCAGGTTCCCTGCCCCACCCACAGGATGGTGGAGCTGAACAGGGCAGAGGAGACCCTGCAGAGGAGACTGGAGAAGGGAGGGAGCAGAATGGGGAGTCAGGAGGAGACCTGGGGGGAGGCACATGGAGCAGAGACATGGGAAGGAGCTGTGCTTGCTTCTGGGCCCTGGACATGGCAGCTTCTATGTTAATTCTGATTTTGCTCCTTCTGTTTCAGACATGCTGGGCCCCTCTACCCCTTCCCTATGGGTCCCCACCAGGAGGTGCCTTAGACTGTGACAGACTTTCAGGCCTCTGTGGCCCAAGCCACAGCCAACTCTGGCTGGGCATTTATCCACGAGGGGATGGGTCACTTCGGGTATTTGATTTGGAAACTTTATTCTTTGTCTTTTTTGTATTGCACGCAAATTGCATTAAAGTTCCTTTCCATTAAAGGTCTTATGCACTAGATTATGTTTTGTCTTGAGGCAGTAGATGGCAGAGCCCATTTAGAAGGGGCAGTTTTGGGGGCTCTGGGGCGCCCCTCTCCCTGCCCTGTCACACAATCAGATGCAGCTTCCTATGCGGGTCACTGTATAAGCAGCTACTTCACACCTCTGGCTCCAGTTGAGATGATTCTAAATTGACATCTCAAAGACTGGCTGAGTTGCCTGCCAGTTCTCTGAATATCCATTTTGGATGCGCTCAAACCCTACTTAATGAAAAAAACAAATAACACCCCCAAACTCCAAACACTAGTTTAGATTTATTCTCTTCAAACTTTACTCCGCTGGTATTTTTTGAGTTGTTGAATTCTATGCAGAAATCCTTCTGAATCCCAATTCTGGGATCCAATGTATAACTTTTAAGTCATGCTTTCTTGTCCGTTTCGGAGCTGATAAGCTCTGGTGGTTGCTATTTCCTAAAGGCCTTTTGAGATACTTCTAAGTTATTAGGCCCTTGGCTGAAATCCATGTTTGGTCAATTATTCATGCTCTAATGCACAAAGATCACCTATACCTTCTTGTGGGTAAATGAATGAATAAATGATCCACTTAAGAAGTACATGCACATTGTTACTCTGTCCACCTCACTCCATCTAATTAGTCATCAACTATATCTCGGTCCTTAACACCTACAGCCCACACATTCAGCTGTTTCGGCCAACGTGCCAGTCTGAGTCCAATGTTGGTGAGTCTCAGATAAAGGTCTTGCTATTAAGCCGATGAATGTTTTCTCGTTCCAATGAAGGAGGGAGTGTCCTAAACACCGTCAACAAAGGCAGGAGGACCTCTTTGTTCTGATTCTGAGCAAGGACAATGGTTGATCTTAATGTCAAGAAACAACTCAGGTGAAGGAGAGAAAGAAGGGATGAAGGCTTCTAAAATGGTCCTGCCCGCAACACCAACCATGCCCTGAGGTCCAGTGTGGGATCCGAGGCCAGAACAGGGACCATGAAATGGGATCTCTGTTTGCCAGAGGAAATACCTCAAGAGCAAAAACATTAGTTCAAATTATCCTCCCCAAAGCCTCTCTAAATTCTAGGAAAGCTAAAGACAAAGCCTATTAAATGTTAAAGTAATATAATGTGATAGCTCATGCTCCTTTTGGATCAAGGTAATAATAATCTAGAGTGACATTTGCTTTGGGATACTGGTGCATTTTAGAATACATCAGGGTCCACTGTATACTCTATGTATAATACATATACATGTCTTTTTAAAAAGTACTTGGAGCATAATTTTACTTTAAATAATCATGAGGTTTATTTATTTATATGATGTGGAACAGTTTGGTCGAAAATGCAACAACTCCTATTACAATAATATAACCACTGCAGAATTTATGTTGGCTATTCAAAAAGGCCTGCCAAATACACCTCCCTGTTTCACGAGAGGGCATGAACGCAGACCTCAGTCCCCAACGACAAGAGAGAGTAAGAGGCTGTTTAAAATGTGCCTAAACAGCTTCAACACAATAAAGATCGGTGGGTCTTTTGGAAACAATTGAGATTCAGCCGGTTAAATTAACTCCTATTTTTCACGCCATCATTCAAGTAAACTCTACTGGAAAAAAAGGCTGTGAATCATTCCAGATGATTTTTCTGGTCAACTGGAAGGGGAGTTGCATTTATGGCTTCAGTGCTCCAGGGCTGTGCCCAACACGTGAGCCTTCCTGAGCCGCGCGGCCCCTGCCAGGCTTACCTTGGAGACGAGGCTGGCCCTGTAAGCGGCCAGGGCCTTCAGGTACTCCTTTTTGGCAGCTTCCGTTTTCCTTTTATACACCTATTAAAAGACCACAATTAGCACCACCTTTAGCAGGCAAAAATCTCAGCCATAAAAAAGGTCACAGCGAAATTCACATAAAAAAAAGCTGGTCTCCACGGCTTTGGTTCTTAAATCTAAACACACACACACATTAAAATAAAACAGAACACGAGACCCTGCCTCCTCAATGGAATACATTTTGATGTTTACTATTATAAACGAGAAAAGATTTCAGGTAACAGCATAGCCTAAACAAAACCACCGAGGGCTTCACGTGAAGGCAATAAATAAGGTAGCCAGAAGAGGAACATTTGCTGCAAATGGTTTAAATTATAGAAAGTAATGAGTTTCTCCATCCATGTCTTCCTAGCCTCACACGCTTCTAAGCGGTAAAAGTCATAAGAATAAGAAACCGACAACAGGTGGGCAGTGTAAAGACGGGAGAAGATGGCAGCCTCGCGCACCCTGCTCCTATTCTGGGCAAAAGAGTAAGTCAGGAGGGGCCTCCCTGGTGGCGCAGTGTGTTGAGCGCAGCACTGTGAAGCTATCCATCAGCCTCTGCAGCGCGGGTTCAATTCCCGGCCAGCCAGGGAGAAACCCACATGGCACAGCTAGACCTCCCCTGGTGTACCCGCTGCTCCCCTCAACAGAGCCTTTGGTCCCTCTGCCTGTTCTGCTCCCCGCTCTGTCTCTGGTGAATCCTCTCACCCTCCTGTGCCTCTGGCCTGTACCCCAGCTCTTGCATATAAATAAATAAAATAAAACTATAAAAAAAGTCAGGAATAGTAAGAGACGGGAGGCTCCCTTTAGTGACTCTGATGAATTACTAAAATTAATTCTAATATAGGCACCACGATCTGGGCTTCCTTGTCTGATAGGCGGGCAAAGTGGGTCATTAGAGCAAAATGACCCTTTTCTCCAGGGTTCAAAGTTCAATGAGGCAGTTTGCCCATCCTGGAGGATCACAAGTGTGGTCCCTACCATGATAACCTCTCTGCCTACAAGCAGGAGCAGGCAAATTCCATGGCTGCACCATCAAGGTTAACCAGCCAGTGGGGATGATTTCACGATCTGTAAAGATCACCCCAAGGTTAACAGACTCATAGGAATGAGCTCATGATCTGGAGAGATAAATCCAGGGTTTTCCATTCTTTATTCCTCCATTACTAACCTGGGTCTATTCTTCCGAGGACATGTGACATTAACTCCTATTAAGGCCACTGGTGTTTCATGCAGAACAAGGGTGTGTGTGTAGGGGCTGGCCTGCCAGGAAGCCATTCTCTCACCATCTGTGTGGAGAGTGATGGAGAAGGACAGGAGTCCAGGCCTTAAGAAGTACCTCCTAGCAGCCCGGCTAATCTCTCCATACCTGTCACACCACTGAGCTTTCAAATGAACTTGGGATGTAATTTCCAATGCCTGGTGACAATAATGAGACATGCAGAGGCAGCTTCAAAGTTTGGAGCCGACCAGGGCAGCACAAGGGTTCGGAAAAATGATCAAATAAAAAAGGCAAGCAGGATGGTCCTAATCCTTCAGCACTCCCTCCCGAACAAAGTGGGGGTGGGGGTGGGGTTCCACATTATTTAAAATGAAAAGATTATCATCAAAAGTTTTGCTTGCAGAATACTGCCAGTACTTCCTCCAGCTTTCCACGGAATGGGTTCCAAACATCATGAAGGGGGCTGAGAAACCCAGGTAACGGGGATGTTTGGATCGCACATGTTCATGGTTTTTAATTCCAGAGGTTAGAAAGGCCTTCACAAGAAGCCATCCTATCCAGCGGGCATTTTCCCTCAACAAAGGTATAAGAGATGGATACTCTGGTGATGTTCACCATGGCCGGGAGGGGCCTTTGCCTCACCTGCTTCTGTTCTTCTCCGAGGCTGTCCCACATCGACGCTACGATTTTTGAGACCTCTCCAAAAGTTGCATTGGGGTTTTGACCTTTAATTGCAGCCTGAGTGTCTCTGAAAAACAGGGCATATGCTGACACTGGCTTCTGGGGCTCATTGGGGTCTTTCTTTTTCTTTTTCTTTGGAGTCTTGGGCTTCTTGCCAGAGTCTGGAGCAGCTCTTTTCTCTCCAATGGCCTGCAAAGCAGGAAGAAAATTCACTGCCTAGAATGTACTTGCAAAGAATGCAGCAAGATTCAGTCAGGTCCACAATTGTTCTTTGAAGGTTTTGTTAAGCATCATCAACAGATGAATCACCACCAAAAGCGAGGGAGGGGTAAATTGGCTTCAAGTTAACTGGGCAGCAGAGATTAGCATTTAGAACACTGATTAATGAGACCCAGAAGCATCTTCAATACATTCACAACATATGCTCTAAATAGCAATTATGAGTAATGGAAAACAGAACACTCTGTACCCGGAGCTGCTATATATAAATATACATATATATGTGTGCGTGTTGTGTGTGTGTGTATGCTGTGCTATGCATGCACACATAAACAAAATATTTTACATTTTCAGAGGTTTTAGAAGTGAACCAAAGTAATATTCAGGACGCTGATCATATTCAGGTATTTTAAATGAGGTCCCTTGCCACAGTCGCACACCATAGGTAGATTGTGGGAATTGATTTTTTTGAGTCCCATTTTTAGTTTGCCAGAATTTTACTTTGCTAATGGGTCTCCGGAAACCGAAATGGAAATTAAGTTACAATCCCTAAGCTTGCACCACAGAGGTAAGTCATCTTTAGTCTCCAAAATAATAACTTTCTAAAGACTAGGGTAACAAGAAATGTAAAAATAAAATAAAAACTTTTACTGCAGAGAGAAGGGAAACTGATACTCTTCATAAAATTAAAACCCTGTAAGAACAACTGTAGGTACTTAAAATCACAAAGTAGATACTTCAAATCTATAAAATTAGAAAGCATTTATTACATATGGTGCGTATACCTAGAAGACAGCTAGAGAGATGCGTGTATTTACCCCATGAACACTGTGAGGTCAAAACCATAGAAATGATTCAGGGTCAGCTCCTCAAATGTACATCCCAGAGCCCCATATTCACCTGCCCCCATCAACTCAGTCCAATGATCCCTAATACGCAATTCCCCCGAGAAGCTGGGGAAATGATGTATCGACCTGGCTCTGTCCCCTAGATTATGACATGACTATATATGGAAGGTCATTCTGCTGTTAACTTTACTGAGGATGCTGAAGTATTTGACAAAATCTGTTTTAAAAGCCAGCCTTGGGCAAGATCAACAGAGATAGGTTCAAGTTACTAACAGATTGTCTTTTAATGGCCTTGAGCCTTGAGTCCTAATTCAAATTTTCCAAGAGTATCATTACTTTCTGAATGAGGGTCATTTGGAACTTAATCCAATTACTAAAATTCGCAGGAAGGAAACTGGTAAGTAACTTGTCTGTGAGAGCTCTGGACCTCCAGGGTATTAGGTAACTCTAGTCCCTCCCGGGCCGACTGCTCCCGCTAGTTGAGTGACAACATCCATCCGCACTTTATAAGGTACTTTACACACTCCAGACCCCGTGACGCCACGTCACCTCTCCCCACAAATGCCATTTTCATAATTCGCATGAGGAGTTCAGTGACTCTGTAGACCTCGTAGTGTTCCCTGCTACATTCTCAGAATAGCTGAAACTTGTTTAATTCTAGTTAATGAATCCGAGTTGCAAGGGAGTGCGATGCCTTTCAGTTAAGAGCTTCAATTTGAGCCAAGTTTTCTTTCATTGAAAAAAAAAATATTACTTTGGCAACAAGAAAAAAATATATATACACATATTTTTCTAATTGAGTCAAACAGCTCTATTCTTTCCTGGAAGAAAACTTAGCAATATCAGAGCCAAGAGCAGCGTCCTGGCCAGTGGAGACATCAAAGCCATTTCCAGGGCCGCGCGGACTCGAACATGGGGAGTTCAATTTCATTCTCTATAAAACAATAATCAGATGTTGACAACCTTTGATGTCTTTCTTGGAAAACCATGACTTGCCCTAATCATCATTCCCTTTTAAGAATAAACCCTAAATAAAGAATCTCACAGTTTAAATAAAAATTTAGAATGAATTCTAAAGATATTTTTGTGTCGTTGACTCAGAAGGGTTGGGTACGGTGGAAAGAGAGACATAATCAAAGATAATTTTCCTCTTCCTTTCTCTGCTAAGTTGCATAAAAGAGAACAAACTGGATTCCTTGTCCTTACACAAAACTGAGATCCTGTGTTAACACGGAGTGAGCCGGAGTGACATCCTATTTAGAGAGGGCGGGAGTCCCCAGAACCCCCCTTCTCTGTGGTTTCACTCTCTGTGGTCTCACTTGCCCATGATCAATCTTGGTCTAAAAATATTACGTTCAGTAAGGTATTTTGTGAGAGAGAGAGACCACAGTCATTTTATTATAGCATGTTATTATAATTATTCCATTTTATTATTAGCTCCTATTGTTAATCTCTTACTGCGCCTCATTTATAAACTCAAACACCGTCCCCGGCATGTACGTAAAGGAGACATACACAGCGCCCACCGGGCACAGCTCGAGCTGTGGTTTTGGGCACCTGCTGGGGATAATTGAGATGAAAGGAAGCCATGGAGCTGGGGCGTGGCCTGCTGGAACTGAGCTCGAGCTTCTTCCACCACCGTTTCTCCTTGCATCCTCGTGAGTGTGGCTGTGACGGCCAGGCACGTACACGTCTATGTCCAATGGGCAGCCAACGACATGATGAGCCAACCCTCCTTGAAACACCCCCAGAGCTCTCCCCGCTTCCATCACTTTCCATCTGCTCTAGCACCTCTTCTCCCCTAGATACTCAAGAAGCAATGAGGCTGGCCTTGACTGGCCGCACACTCTGAGAAATCCTGAGGATTTCCAAGTCTTCGCATCTGTGTGTTAAAGGGCCCCGTCTACACTGCCACCTCCAATGAACTGAGCTTTGGTCCCCAAAACAAGCACCTCAAATTCATGCCCAGAGCAGGCCAAACGCTTTTCTTCACCCAGGGAAAAAAAAGCAACACGCCTCGCTTTCTGGGTTCTCTCCTTCGGTAACCCACGCTGGCCTGCAAACGCACAGCCCACTTTTTACCCCACCCAGGCTCAGGACATCAACAAGCTTTGGTGACTGTCCCTTTTAAATGTCTCACGAGGCCCAACGTCCTGTCATCCCTTCCTTTGCTAACATCAAACATTTCTAAACAAACGGATCTTTAAATTGGTTTCTTCCTCTCAGCTCTCCTCCTTGGTCACACTTTCTCCAGGTAGCCAAAGGAATGTCCAAAAGCCTAGATCTGCCTCTGCCATCCGTCTGTGCAGCCAACTCAGCCACTCTCAGCTCCCAAGAGCAGAGGCTACCACGTTTCGGCCAGTTCCTCCGTCCCTCCTATTTCTCTCCTGCCCCATAGCAAACCGTTCACGAGATCTGCAAATTGGCAAGTGTTTCTTTTACTCTTCACTGTTCCCTCCACCAGCATGGCCGCCTCTCTCTTCTGCCTCACAAACTTTTATGGACCCTTGTAGACCTAATTCAGATATCACCTTCTCAATAAAGTCTCCCTCAAATCACTCTCTCAAGCAGAATCGATTACAACCTCAGCACAGCAGATCCATCAGTTATACTAGTAATCACATCTGATGCTGGTCTTAAACAGACTACTCACCCCCAGTAGGAAGTCCCAGGGGCAATGATTATCTTACCAACCACTGGAATCAAGAACACCAGGCACACAGTAGGTGCACACACTGCATAAGGAATGAAGAGTTAGTAACATGTACCTAGATTAAGTAACTTCAACGAATCAATACTTTTCTAGGCACACCTGCAGCTGAGTGTTTATTTCCAAACATATTTGGATACTGCCCATGTTCTGTGAAAAAAAGCAAAGCAGTGACACAGATGATAACCTACTAAGTGCTAAATACCACCCGCTGAAGGTGTGAGGCTGTCACGTATGGGAGCAATTCAGCCAGCCGACCGGACAGAGCTGACCCACATGGTCAGTTACTGGGACATGGGCAGTTCAGAGTTTCCGGAAAGCCCAGTGCAAGCCTTCCCTCTTGCAGAACAGGAAAGCAGCCTAGGAGAGCTAAATGAGTTGCTCAGCATCCCATGGCCAGTAGGAGTCAGAGGCCCCAATTTCCAGTTGAACACAATTTCCACAGAAAATAAGTCAAAGTGAAGACAAAAATTGCAATCACCATTGCCTTTAAATGCTACCACCCCATGAAGCAAGAGTACCCTGAATGAAATGCAAAGACATAAACGGGGGCACCCCAACTCTGGGGCGGGGGCCGCACGGAGGCACTCAACTTACTCTGCTGGACTCATCGGCGTCCTCCTCGTTGATGGAGCTGGAAGGGGAGGGAGTTGCCGACTTGCTCGCTGGAGGAGAAGGAGACGTGTGGGGCAGGCTGGCGCCGCCCAAGTTCAGGCCCAGCTGGGCGCTGAGCTGAGACTGGTTGATGGTGGTGAGCTGGGCGGGAGGCATGGCCCCCGAGCGCGCGGCGTCGGTCATGTGCGCGATGGAGCGCATGATCAGGGAGGGGTCCTGGCGGTACTGGGACACTTGCGTGTGGCTCTGGTCCTGAAAATGCAAGCGAGGGAAAGACGCCATCAGTTCTCCCACTCTGGACACATGCGCTCCGTCAAAGCTGGTGCAAGTCGGCTGGGTCGGCTCACGCCCAGAGGATGGTCTTCATTTATTAACTACCAGGACACACGTCCAAGAATCGAAAGGCCGAAACCACAAACCCTAAATTACCCAGCACACTCAGTCTCACCAGGGCCATCCCTCGGTGACTTTGTGGAAAAGGACGATTATCCAAGGAATGGAAACTTCTACTTTTGCTTCCTCTCAAGGAAGAGCGGGAGAAGATGCCTCACCCACGTGAGCACTCGGGCTCGGCCACCCTGTCCCCGGCCCGCAGAGATGGGCTTCGGCGCTCATCCTGCCAGGCTCACACGCCACACGCAGGGAGCATGGGCTGAAGCACAGAGCCAGCATCCGCCGGCCCCAGGAAACCCTCTGTGGTTAACTGGGTCACTCCAATCCCGAATTACACCATCAACGGTATCTGGAAGTCATTCGATGGCTTTTGGATTGGGTGTCACTTTTTTTTTATCTTAAACCTGCTTTCTTTTCTTTTGTTCAACCCACCATGACTTAACCTTCTAATGGATTTTTAAAAATATGTATGAGGAGGAGGGAGGGTCATCAGAATTAGCCTTCTCTGAAAGCGACTGCAGTCACCCCCAACTTGTCCCCTCTGGTTTTGGCAAGGTTTTAGGGTTGTTGCTGCTACTTTTTAATTCCAAATTCTCAAAAATGAAGACAAGCTCTTTTAAACGACTTACTTTGAGACTTGTCATTTAGAGTGAGTATGTGATTTTATTGAAACCAAATTCTCTTGACTCACAGTGACCCAGAATCTAATTTTATACACAAGCCTATGAGGTCTTGAGTTTTCTGATAAGGTTTACTTTTGCTCTTTAAAGAAACAAATTGCAAATAACTAAACTGGAACATTTGGTTTCATAGCATTAAATATATAAATGACACTAAATAAAAAGCCCCAGCCATGAATAGGAAGCTAGTTGAATAAATTACGGTCTTCATATACTACAAAGTTATTATGAAGCTTTTTAAAATAATGAATTAGATTTATGTGTACTGACCTAGAACATGGCCTTTTAATCTTGGTTCTACTGACATTTTGGATCAAATAATTCTTTGTTATGGGTGTGTTGTTGGACATTCAGCAGCATCCTTGCTCTCTACCTACTAAATGCCAGTAGCAACCTCCTTCTCACCACTAGTCATAATCAAAAAGTCTCTGGACTTTTTCCCCTGGGGGATAAAATTGATCAGAGTTGGGAACAATGACCAAGAATGACATACAAGATAAAATAAGTGAAAAAGTTAGTTGCCAAACAGTTACCTCTTTGTGTTTATAAAATAAAAAAAATTTATCCAAACTCTTAACAATGGTTACATTATAAGAGGTAGGATTAGAGGGGTAAGGAGGGGAGAGTCTTGACCTTTCCATTTATAAAAACAAAGCAAAATAAAAACTAAAATACTTTAGTCAGGAAAAATGTCAAGCAATACAAGCTGTTAAAACAGGCTGTAGCTTATGGCAAGGGTTTAATATTAACTATATAAAATTTCCATTTCTTAATAATTTCTGAGTCATAAAATTGCCATGGAATCCTGGAGAAATGTGTCACACATATCAGAACAATCCTATTCTTCCTTGTCTCACTGACAATATTCTCTTCACCGTTCCTAAAATATTACATTCTGTTGGCAGCCATCTTTCTGCATACTTGTATCACAAAATTGGAGTTTATGTAATCATTTTGTCCTAATATTTTTGATTAGAATTCTAGCATATTTTTGGCAACTTCTCCTTTAAAAACGCAAGCGATCTGTCCACTCTTCCACATTCTTTTTAAGTTCAACCACTGCTTGCAGACATCACTTCCACGTCCCTGGATTTTGGCAATGAAGCTCTCATTTTTCTTAATTCTACTCCCCATGCATTTCCTCCTTCTATAGAGAGTTCTTTTAGACTTACTTAAATCTAGATATTTTCAAGTATCTACAGGCAACTTCCGGAGTGCATTTAGATTAATAAGTCTAATTCTGGTTGAATAATAACAAATTAGTTAACTGCCATGGCCTTGAAGTATGGTGATAGGATTTAATGCACTTTCTCGTTAAAGGGGAGTGACTTTGTCTCCGGACTGCACTGCCTGTAAAGATCAGCGTACACGGCGTATGATTGAAACAACCCACACTAACAGCACTTTAGCTGGATCTCGTGGTAGAAGAGCATCCTAAAGAGTGTTCTCTCTCTCACATACACACACCAGTTTATTCTGAATTCCATCTGCAACTTTTGCCTAATGGGCCTGGTAGCTTGGGAGCTCTTATTGACCAACAGCTCAGTTCACTGTACTAAAAAGGAGCATTTACAATGTTTACTGAGTGCCAGGATTTGTGCTAAGTTTAACATGCATTTTTCCAATCCAGTCCTCTAAATAGCTTTCTGAATTAGATACCATTATACTCATTCTCAGAGAAGAGTGGTTGCAGGCCACGGGGCTGGCTCGTGATTGCTTGATGGAAAAACTGAGCTCTAAAGCAGCCCTGGTGTCCCAGCATAGAGACATGTTCTGGCCCAGAGACAGGCTGACAGGGGGGAGGCGGGAACTGACAGCGAGGGTGCTGGCTCTCTCGCCATCACCCCCTTTTAATGAAGGCAACTACATTTGTTTTATACATTGAGATTCCTCACTAAAAAGGGGGGTTCTGGGACTCCCCTGGTGGCGCAGGCGGTTGAGCACAGCACTGCGAAGCTGTTCGCAGCCTCTGTAGTGCTGGTTCGATCCTGGCCGGCTGGTGAGAGTCCCACATGGAGGGGTGGACCTCTCTTGTCTCGCCCGCTGCTCCCCTCAGCAGTGTATTTCATCAGTCTGCCTGTTCTGTCCCTGGAGAATCCTCTCACCCTCCCGTGCATCTGGCCTGTACCCTGGTTCTTGTATAAATAAATAAATAAATCTTTAAAAGAAAGGGGGGTTCTTTTATAGTGTGTGTGTGTGTTTAGGGGTTGAATTCGAAGAACTCTGGTGGTGGGGTGAGGGGTATGGCCAACACTTACAGCCACCCATGAAGTCGCCAGATCCCAAAGAGAAAAGAGGGAACATCACCTTTCTTATCTCCCACAAGACAATATACAAGGACCTCTAAAATATATTCAAGTAACCTCTGAACCACATAATCGATGCATCAGAATGTGCTGGCGTTTTCCATGGTCCACAGTTACTGGTAATAACTTCCTTCAAGTTAGGGTTACAGGATAATAAGATTAATGGTAAAAGTGTCTCTTTAGAGATTCAAGTTCCTTTAAGGCTACCAATTATTAACAACTGCCTTGAGGAACTCCAAGGTCCTGAACAGCACCAACCATTTTCCATAAAAGAGTAACTTTTAAAGAGGTTTCCTTTGATTACAATTTCGATTTAAAAAGAGAAAGTGGCCACTTTTCAGCAGTATTTACTGAGCACCTCTATGCTCCAGGCCAGAGAAGTCAGTGGACTGACGTCTGTATCTTTCAAAAGAACAACATCACCACGGGATTCTTTCACACACCAGTCTAGTTAGATGTGACTTCGAATGGCCTAATTCTCTATGACAGAGGGTAGGCAAGAACAATTCCTCTAGACCTCTTAAAAATGGCTTAGTTTTCCTAGTAGTAGTGATGACATTAGGAAATGGATGAACATGGAGGTAGCCCTAGTGAGAGCTCGTGCCTTTTGCAAGACCCCACCTCTCACTAATTAAAAGTAAGTCTTTGGAAGGTTTACCAATGACCAATGAGAGGCAAAGTGACCAGGGGATGACATGGATTGTCATGATCCCATCCAACAAGAACATCTGAAGGCTGGGAGCTTGTAAGTCCTTTCACAATTATGTTTTATATGCAAAGCTACTCATAGCATTTCCTGAATCGGTCTCTCTCTCCTCTTGGTCTCGCTCTGTCCCTGATGATATTTAGGTTTCTCAACCTGATCAGGAAAGAGATTCTGCTCTGGGTTTTTTTTTTTTTTTTTTTTTTTTTCCCTGGGGTGGTGGGGGAATCCTCTGCCTTATAGGTAAGGGCTTCACAGTATCTCTGTTCTTTACCAACCAGATACCAGTAGCCTCCACCCCACCCCAAAAAAACCCTCCCAGGTTGTGATAATCAAAATGTCTCTAACTGTGGCAAGGGACAAAGTCACCCTTGTTTGAGAACTGTGTCATTTAGGCAAATGTAATCTGGGAAATCACCTTCGGTGGGTAAAGCGGTTAACGTCTATGTTCTGTCCATAAAATGGAAAATGTGCAAGAACAAGTTTCACTCTGTGCTAACTAAGGTGAAGAAAACAAATAGATTGTACCAAAACCACTACATTTGATTAGGTCAGTAAGAAAGACTCCAAGAGGACCTCTGAGCTGATATCTAAAGGATGAAGAGCAGTCAATCAGCAAACGAGGGGAAAGTATGTTCCAGGCAAAGGGAACAGCATCTGCAAAGTGTGAGAGGAGAGAGCTTGGCATGCTTGAGACATGAAAAGGAGCAGCGGAGGCAAGGAGATGAGTGAAATGCAGCAGGGTGGGAGGGATGGGAATGGTCCAGATCATGGAAGGTGGGGAAAGCGGGGTGAGGAGGTCACCCATTGAGCTGAGGTGCAGAGTGAGCAAAACCGAAGAGGGAAGAGCATCCCAGGCAGGGAAGAGCATTAACACAGGCCTGGGCCATGAGGAAGCACTTCAGGATGAGTCAAGAAAGGCCAGGGTTACTGAAGCAGGAGCAGCACAGCAGGCGTGAAGCTGGAGAAGTAAGGGACAGCCACACAGTGACGGCTTCTAGTCCATCTGAGAAACAGGATTTAGCTACAGTGTAGAAGGATGCCACCGAACGCTGAAAGCCTGAGCGTCTGCCTACTGGGGTTCGTCATTCCCATAAACATAACTTACACTTTCTGGGCAAACCATCTAGTTCAATTGAGGGTGACTGGATTTGTTAGGGGGAAAAGGCTGTCCTAAAGCTAATTCCATATGGGCTTTGTGGACTCCACCCCCACCCCAGGCCAAAGCCAAAGACACTGGGAACTCCAAATCCCGTCACCACCAAAGGGAAGGTGGCTGGGACCTGAGGGTGGGGTTAAGCAGCCAAGTGAGTATAAAGACAGACACGTGGGCTTTGAGGGGGGGGGTCCCCCATTTTGGCTCTCCGCCAGTTCGCAGCGTCCGGCCAGCTCTGAGAGTGACTTTGGGTTTCCAGGTCGGCGGATCGGGTAGGACGCATTAAAGACTTTATTTCCCTATTTTCTCCCTGAGTTGTACATTTTCCTTATTTCCTTTTCCCTTGTAAATAAACCTTTTATTAACATTTTGTGTGTGCCTGCAGTGGAGTATTAATAAGTCCCTTTTAAGCGCGCGGTGAGGATCCACAGCCAGGAACCCGTTCAATATCGGGGCTGCCCTATAACAGATTTAGTTTAAATATATTGGTAAGTATAGCTATAAACATCTAGCGTAGGGCCTCCCTGGTGGCCCAGGGGTTAAGTCTCAGCTTGATCACTGCTACAGCATGAGTTCGATCCCTGGCCAGGGAGCTGACCCACACGGAGCGCTGCATACCTCTCCTGTCTCACTCCACTCTGCCTCTGATGAATCCTCTCACTCCTGCACCTCAGGCCTACACCCCAGCTCTTCTATAAATAAATAAATACATAAATGAATAAATAAATCTTAAGAAACAAATATCTAGCCTAACACCTTGACCTGGGTTTTGAGGAGTACCCAAGGGTTCATTTTATAGTCAAAAGAAGGGTGTTCAGAGTGGGAGGCCCCAGGAAAGGGGCTGACTTCAATAAAGCCTGAATGGTTTGTGCCTGTGTCTCTACAGGGGAGGTGCTCAGCTGAGGCTTGCTTCTCTCTTACCTGGTCAGAGTCTTTTTGTCTTTTTTTTAAAACAGTTAACCACTGCCGCGCCCGCTGCTCCCCTCAGCAGTGTACTTTGTCAGTCTGCCTGTTCTGCGTCCTGTTCTGGTTCTGGTGAATTCTCTCACCCTCCTGCGCTTCTGACTATACCCAGTGCTTGTATAAATAAATAAATCTTAAAAAATAAATAAATAAACAGGGAACCAAAGAAATGGCTATTTCTGGTAGCAGTCCCTGACTGTCTTCAGTTGCCCCAAACCCAATGCATTAGTGAACAATCATCATTTGAGTGAACTGTGAAAATCAGAATAATTTCCCATTAAAAAGGACACTTCAGATTAGCAGCATAATTGAAAACCACGTGGAAGAACAGAAAATCACAGTGCTCCCCCGCCTAACAATGGGGGACCTACCTGGGGTTCTGTTTTCTCTTATTTATAAAGAATGAAAGAGGGTAAAGACACTGGCCTCAAACTGAGACTTCTGCTGGGCTTCGTCAAGACACAGTGTAGCAAAAGTGAAGCACAGTGAGTCTCAAGGCAGGCTTGGGGACCGCCACACTGGGCTAGGGGCCGCGATGCTGGGTTAGGGACCAAGCTTTCAAACTGACTTTGTAAGTTCCATGTATTAGTATTCACTTTTCTCTATTTTTATTCATTACAATGATGCTTACTTCCCTCTGGGTTGATTTTATCACAAAGGATTTTAACATATCTAGGATGCAAATGTGTTTAATGCACCTTCCATCCATGTTTACAAGTAAATACTCTGTAACGATCCAGTGTTGGATTATCATTACAGAGGATAACATCTAATTAAGAAGCAAATAACCCAAATATATTAGAGTGTGACTAAACACATTTTCGCTGTGCCATTTTTTAGTCAATATTTCTTGAGAAATGGACTAATTAAGCAATTATCGGTAATAAAAATTGCTTTGTATTACCAAATACACAGGACTACAAATTACTAATACAGAGAAAACTACAAGTATGAAATTCAGGCCCGTCATCTTATGCTCAACTATTTGTTTCTACCCTGTTGACATGTCAACATTTATTTCCAAGTTAATAATAATCAATCATTATACATAGCTACTGAATTCCTAATCCCAATAAACGCTGAAATTTACAGTTATGCCAAATACACACCACTGATAGTTACAGACCTGCATGCCACAAACTTTACATTCATCAAAATAGCTGCCGTGAAATGGTCATTTTTTACTTAATGGCTACCCTCAGAATTATAATCAAACATATCTAGACATGGGTGTTTTGTGAAAAACAGTCTTCCTAAGTTATTCAATAGCTTATTAGCAAAATAGAACTTTAAAGAGCTTGTCATAAAACGTTTAATGGCAATTTTACTGGCATACCTTGGTAACTACTTTGTTTTATCAAGAAGTCATCTCCATGCTCATTTTGCTTACTCCTAAATGAAAATTCTAAAAAGGAATCCCATTGTTATAGCACCTCACATCTGAACTCGCTACCCCTCCTCTACTTTTGTGTAGCAGACAAGGGATGTGCTTACTAACAAATACATATTCATACACTCTCCTTCCATTCATACATCATGTATTCAAACAGAGAATTTATTGCGAGTTTAGACGATTTCAGTCCAGACACTGGTCCTGACCTGAGGACCACATTCAGTGAGACCACTGGGACTTACATTCTGGTAGGGAGACAACAGGCCATCAACAAGCAAAGAACATGGAATAGAGAATAACTCTACCCCTTTGGAGAAATTTTTGAGCCATTAGGTCCCTTTTGTTGGGAATCCAAATGATGTACAATAGTGTTCTCTGCTGTCCCTGCACTGCAGGGAAACAGTGGAGACCCTGCAGGAGAGTATAGGGGGCCACCTGCACAGGACACATCCAACAAGACCCGAGAAGCAAATTATAGCCTAACTTCCTATAACCCTCTTCCTGAGATGTTAGCAAGCAAGCCATCAAGTGTCACACTTTACAAGAGTTAACTGGGTTTCACAAAATGTTTGGAATGTACTCTCCCTTTATTAGACCATCCTGAAGTTAACGCCACCTTAAAGAGGACAACAACTCGTGTGTTCAGGCACAGGAGGTATTTACAGGCCAAGAATAAGGAGTATTTATTTTAAGCTATGTAGGATACAAGGCTATTTGTTCCACAAAGAAAGGTAGCTCATAAAAATGTCTGTGGCCTGGGTATTGTGGGCTAACAGCTGTCAAGGCATAATAACAGTTAAATTAAAGTTGACTTTGGACACTAAGCATCTTTGAAGCAGCACAGGCTCTGAATTTCTGTATTAGATAGAAAAGCCAATGGTCATCAAGAAAAAAAAAAACACTACAAATTGCATCATCAGTGTCTATTGGGAGGAATCAACAGCACTTAGTAGGTGCTCAGTAAATATTGGCTGACAGCTGACATGGCTACAATTTCATGATTTGGACTTTGAACAGAGAGGCCCTAGTCCATTCAGAGCGAGCTTTCTGCTCGTGTAAGTCACGCCTTTTCTACTGTTAGCCTACGGTAAAAATAGCTTTGACTCTAACCTCACCAAATATAAACATTACCGACGTAATCATTCAATTTGTATGAGAAACTGCTCGTCCCCCAACGGCTAAGTCACAATCATGCTGTGGAATTTAGTCCTGAGCCTCCAGTGACAATGGCAGGGAACATGTTCATAACAATAATAAGGGCTTGTTTTAATAGAACGTTCCACACTGAACACATTAATGACCCATGAAATAACTGGTTTATCTTAACACATTAAGCAACGTGGCTGAAACAATGTATTAATTGAAAATCTGCTATTTCTCATAATGGAAGTCTTTTTAAGTGCAAAAATGGCATGGAAGTCATCTTGTAAAATCAAAAATAACTCAACTTCAAAATTAGAGCCAAAGGACTGAATGAAAAATAAAAACTTCTAAAATAAGCTGGGTGATCTTAGATTTATTATTGTGATATCTCCCCATTTCTCTGATCACCAGTGATATCTGTCTGGATGATGACTTAAGAGTCTTGTGAATATTTTAAAAGCTTATCATTTTCATTTCTGCACGTGTCTCCGATAGGCTCTGTTCCCTCTCTTCTTCTCGTGCCTTAACTCCCTTACTTCCATCTTCTTCAATTTTCAAATACTGTGTTTGATATTCCTAGAGCACCAGGATAGCTTTTTCTATCACAATTAAATCCAAAGCAGAATCAAACCGAAAACATCCATGCCTCTAAACATGCAATATAATGTATGAAGAAAAAGTATGTGAATTATCAGTGTGTTTTTTATAAATTCACTTTTGGGGGCATACAAAATATCAGACTAGAGACAATTATTTTACTGTCTGTTTCTTGGCTATCAAAGAGAATTTTGAAATTCATCAAAGCTAACCTTCTGTTATGTACAACAGGCTAAGCTGAAAAGAATGTTAACAAGTTCAATTTTCATTCAATCAGCACTACTGCTCTCTGAAATGTTTCATTGCAGGAAAGAAATAAAAATAATCTATATGGTAATTATGAGGATGAATCCCCCAGTAACTTTCAGCTACATGAAAGGTCAGTTCTGTTCAAGATATTTTATCAGTCCCCTGCACATACTCCTGTCCTGTCATTTTAAATCTGAACAGCATTTTATTTTCCCATTTACAGCTACCTGCAGAATTAAGTACTTAAGCCAAATAAGAAAAAAAAAAAGAAATGTTGAATGCTGGCAAAGGCTATAATAGCATAGAGATAAATCGTTCAGCTGCTCTCTCTCAAGCCTCTAGGGCTGCAGATTTTTCTTCTCCTGGTGCACTGTGGGTATTCAAAACTTGTTCAACATGATTTCATTTCATTTCAGGCACTGCCTGAGAAAACTAAATTACAGAATCAATCATACAGAAGGTCAGAGTGAGACTTCATTACAAGTATTGCATGCTTGCATGAATATCTTTCATTTATGACTGACCCAATATGTCACAATAGCTGTCTAGTAAAAATAATCCACTTTCTGAAATTGATGTACTGCTGATGTCAATGCTAGTCAGCAGGCCGGGCAGATTATAGAGAGGTGTTAAAAAAAAAAAAAATCCTTTGGAGCGCACATTGTAGATTTTTAGAATTGTAATCTTTTGTAGATTAAAATAATTTCCAGATGATCATCTGAACTGACAATAATGCTCAGAGCTAGAGAATTCTGCACCAAAATACAGGATTGATTTCGACAGGCTAACCACATCCTGTTTAAAAATCCACGTTCCCACAACAAGCAAATCAAGGTTATTCTTTGAAGTCACGAAGGCATCGACGTTCAATTTTTCACCAATTCGGTTTGACTGCTAAGGCATTATTTGCATATTTTGAAATGTGAATTCTAATCATGGGACTCATTTTAATCCCCCTTTTTTTGTTCCTGCTTTCTTTTTTTAAGGATAATGGCATAAATTTCAGGAAGATAAACATGTTGTGCTTGTTGCCAACAAAAAATGCAGCTAATCAGTAAGGTGACAAACTGTCACTCTTTCTAAAGGCAAACCAACGAAGCTCTGAAGGAAAGCTGCTCCCACACAACACCGAGTCTCTGGCTTTCTTCTTCCAGGCTCGCCTTAATTCACACAGCCCTCCTTACCAGACAGCCATATTCATTTGGATAATAAAACTTCTCACTTGCATAAGGGAGGAAATATCCATTGCGCACTGGGAAGCCGAATGCATGATGTATAAAGTATTATTTATTATTTTCCTGGTGACCTTCCTCAGGGAAATCTCCGAGGAGCTGCTGTGAAGCATTATGAGGTAGCCAGCCTCGGCGGTACCCGGAGGGAGATATAGAAGAACCTTGACACAGCCTATTTTTAACCATGCCTCTGGCGATTCTGAATTCAAGTTTATAGGTGAACATGTCAGGTAGTACATAGAACAAAGCCAACGACACATTGTATTCATCATAATTCTGTCCTAGTACATTTTATTTTTTTCCAGTATTTGTGATTTAAAATCCCATGACATTTCTTCAAGGTGAAATTCGACTCGAATTTTCAACAAGATTAGCTTGTTTCCAGCCAAAATAAATACCATTCAGGTTCAGCAGAACTTTAGAAAGGCACCAATAAATGTGACGAGGTCCATGTAAATACCATGATGACAGCTGCACTTAGCTGAAGTACTCATACTTCTAAAAAAATCAATGAAATCATTCCACTGCTTTTGTGATTAGCAATACATTACCCCCCAAAAAAAGCATTAAAAATTGAGTCCTCTCTTCCAACGCCGGTCCGTGAAAGCATTGTTCTTTAAGTGTATGTGAATATCATAATTATTTTATGATTCCATCTTTAGTTCTTTCCAATATAGTAAATTCAATTGACCATGAAATGAAATTTCATAGTCAAAATGCCTCCTTTACACTTTTTTATGGCAGCAATAACAGTTTTATAGCTTTAAGGCAAGGTAATTCATCAGATGTTTAATTTAAAGGCAGATTCTTATATTATTAATAAATATTTACCAATTTAATAAAGTACACATTTTTGCATGCATTATATGGTCTTTTAACTATTTCCACAACTTCAATGAGCCTCGCCAAGCATCTATGAATAATGGGGAACCCTGGCAAACATCCCTGGTGACTAAACATCCTTTTTATTTTTATTATTTTCCAGGCACAACGCTACAAGCCTGGCTGTAGCGGAAGAGAGGACAGAACCCTCCATTCCAGTGTCAAAGGGACAAAAATGTAAGACAGTCCACCGGAAACAATTATTTGCGATGGCGAGGAACACTTATGAATAATTAATGACCATTTCCCGACTGTTCACTGCATTCTTTTCTGACAAAAAAAGTAAAAAATAAAAACCCTGATGTTCAGCTCCAACACAAAAGATCACAGGCAAGGAAAATGGTGTTGCCGCAATCCTATTTGAGAAAGTAATCTTATATTTCAGAGAGCACGCTGAATCTTTGTACCACTAATCCACTACATATTCTGCAATCTTCTGTTGTTATCTGGGGAATTAACAATGAAACCAATAAACATCACTAGCTTGGTCCTAATGTGCAGAGAAATATGTAAACAAGCAATAGGATTTGTTTTCTGTTATACCAACACATCTGTTTCATTTTATCAGGGTTGGGGGGAAAAAAAAGCTCTATAAACTATTAATCTTGTTTTTAAATGTCTGCTTATTTCCTCACCTAGATTGACACAAATGCACGATATACTATGGTGGAAAAAAAAAAAAAAAAAAAAAAAACAATCCCAGCAGCAGAGTTTAAAATACTTAAGCAGATTTACTCTGGTGATTGCTGGCTGCATACTAAGAAAAACAGAACCAAAATTATTGCATTAGTAATCTCGGCTCTCTGGAGTGTCTTATCCGATGTTTACGACAATAAATAACACAATTAGGTATATTTCACATAGTAACCCTCTCTGCATTTTCCTCTGCTGGTTATGAGCAATTATTCTTTTTCCCTTTCTCTGGATCACAGTTTGATATTTCATTTGAGGGAGAAGCAAATCATGTCTCCTCTGCGTTACGTGATAATCCAACAAATGCAAGAGACCTAGACACTGATAAGGGTTTTCATTTCGAAAATCTCTCCTGGGCAAACTTTCAAGTCAAGTACACATCTGTGAGGCCAAAGGCAAGGGAAGATGGCTTCGAAACCAATGAATCAGACTTCTCAAAACTGGCTTCAAATCGGAAAGATCCTGTTGGACATAATCTTTCCCGGGACTGTCAACCCAGCCAACGCCCTCACAGCCAATACAGGGACTGATCTAACACCTCAACTTGTTTGTTTGCTTATTTAAGTCACGTGGTTGACCACACTGTATATCACGTGATCCAGGTGCTGTCCCCACACCACGCCCACCACCAAGACACCTACTGTCCTCCACCCCGGTCCACTGTGCCCACTCCCCACTCTGCTCACCCCGGTCCCCTCCCCGCTCTGGCAGCTTTAATCCCACAGTCAGATTTTTAGAGTCTGTTAGTGGTTTGGCGTGGAAGACAGAGAAGTAACACCTGCTCCTAAGGGACACTCGGAAGAACACGCCGCACATCCGTGTGTGGAGGCCGAGAACATGCTCAGACATGCGTTCTCAGGTCTGCACCAGAAGGGCAGAGAAACAACAGAATACTTGGAAGCAATAATGTGTCGCCTACCATATGCAGCCCACTGCTATGAAGCACGCCATCTTGTTCCACGAGGTTTCTTGAGATTGTAATGGAAGGAAGATCCAGGCTTTGAGGGGGAAACTGAGGCGTGAATTCACTTCCCTGGGAAGGCAACGGGTCGCTGAGGCCTTGGAAGGGCAGGAGGACATCGGGCATGCCCAGGGCGGGGTCTGACTCCGGAGGAGGCGTAATGGGGGGGATCTCAAACTCCTCATCCCCCAGGCTTGGCGTATGGAATGTCTGCTAAAAGGAAACACAAACACAGACATCTCCTTATTCCAGCCCTCCATCTGATTTCTCGTTGGAGGGAAAAAACAAAGATTTTGCATGAAAACATGATATAGCTAGGGCAAATATTTATTTCTCAAATGAAAACATCTTAAACACAGATTTCCATATATAAAGTTTTGCTGATCATTCTGATTAAAGATTTAAGTCTCATTATCATATGGTTTTAATGGAGTATCAGTATTAACAGTTTTTTAATGCGTACTTAATTAGCAACATCTGTCTTTGTTGTTAGTTGGAGCATCAACGACATTAGATTTGGCTATATAACAAATTGCCACTTTATTGATATGTTAGTGAAACAGCTCAAACCGCTTACATTATCCACATGCTTCATAAAATGCTGACGATTCTGTGATGCACATACACACACATTAGCACAGACGTGAACATTGCACATATTTACTTTCTGCCACAACAGATTAAACAAGTCATATGAAATCTGTGGTTTGCTTTTTAATTTTCCTTATTGGTATTTTCGCAAGTACAATGAATATGTCTACAAAAATTGCTATTTTTGTCATACAATGTTTTAGGTAAGGGTTATCAGGGTATATGTTAAAAGGCCCCAGTGGTTTTATTTGAACTCTGAGTTTTTTTCTTTCATAAGAAGGTTTTGATGTGTCTTTACATGTCTTCAACTTTTAAAGATAGTCAATAGAAGATCAGAGAGAGACATGGGCAGAGATAAAATAACATCTTATGTTGCTCTCTTACTTACACAAATGTATTTTCTCAAGACCTAAGTAAATAATGCGCAGTTTTTCTTCACTGTTACTCAGGCTCTAAAAATGGTGTTTTATAATAGAGTCTTTAATGTAAATCAGGCCTGCCATCTTTCTTATAACTGAACTTGGACTAGGGGTGAGGTCAGGTGGGGGGAGAGAGTTATGTCAAGGATTTATTTTTCGGTTAGGGAGTCAGTCCAGTATTTTCTTCCCTAGCTCAGAGGGTCAACATTGTAGTTCATCATACTATTTTTTAAAGACTGCATTGGGGTAACATAATTTGAATCAGCTATCATTGGTGAAGAGAAATAATTAAGAGCTGAAAATCATCATTCTTCAAATTATCAATGATGATATCACTTAATAACCACTTTAAAAAATAGAAACAGGGTCTCCCTGGTGGCCCAAGGGGTTAAGTCTCAGCTCTATGAAGAAATTTGCAACCAGTGCAGTATGAGTTCAATCCCCGGCCAGGGAGCTGACCCACATGGCACAACAGACCTCTCCTGTCTCCCCACTGCTCCCTCAGCAGTGGATTTCAGTAGATCCTCCTGTTCTGTTCCCCACTTTGTCTCTGGTGAATCCTCTCACCCTCTGTCCCTCTGGCCTGCACCCCAGCTCTCGTACGCACAAATAAATCTTTTAAAAAATTAAAACCAGAGGGCCTCTCCTGGTGGCGCAGCGGTTGAGCGCCGGGCTGCAAAGTTGCTCGCAGCCTCTGCAGCACCAGTTCGATCCCCAGCCACCGGCGAGGGTCCCACATGGCGCGACAGACTTCTACTGCTGTGCCCGCTGCTCCCCTCAGCAGTGTATTTCGTCAGTCTGCCTGTTCTGTTCCCCACTTCGGCTTTGGTGAATTCTCTCACCCTCCCTTGCTTCTGACTGTACCCAGTGCTTGTATAAACAAACAAACAAATAAATAAATAAATCTTTAAAAAAAAAATTAAAACCAGAAACAAACTCAAAAAAAAAAAAAAAAAGAACAAAACAAAACAAACCCTTCCTTGCATACAGAACCTGTCAACTATTATTTGTAGCTTGCCAGTAAGTAAAGAGGACACGAGGTAGTGGAAACCATGGCGAGACATCTGAACACCTGCAGGTCTCACAGCTAATTGCATTCAGGATATGTAAAACCTTATAGCACAATAACCCGTTTGAAGGCTAGAAGGAAATACGGGATTCTTGGACATTTATTCTAATAAGGACCCCGAATATGTCAACTTCTTCCTGCAGCACCCCGAGTTCTCAAACACAAAGGGATGAATTGGCCACAAACGTGGTTGGCTAATGAACGTAACCCTATGGCTGCATTTGCTGTTATTTTGGCACTAATGTGGTCTAGTAACAGATGCAACTGTAATTTGTGACTCATTTGCTACCCCATTACTGCTTAATGAAATCTAACATATCACATTAACAATACGGATAAACACTCATTCTTGATATGTGGCATTTGGCTGTTTTCATTACCACTGTAATTAACACTTGAAATATTATTTCAATAAATATTTAAAGTACTTTAAAAATGGTCAGGGTAATCATGACACAGACAGAAAACATAAAGCAAATGTGTGAATTTCAAACTCAAGTATCCTGGTCCCTGTAGTGTTATCCACGGGACCATATCTATGGGAAGGGAATTGGTTTCAGGCACAATTTCGACTTTACAGCATTCAAACCAAGTCTCTCTGAATTAGTTTGCACTCATTAAAATGTTTTAAAAAACACACAAATAAATTTACTTTTAATGCAGTGACTGGGAAAATAGGCACATGC
Organism: Talpa occidentalis; assembly: GCF_014898055.3. Taxonomy (NCBI): domain Eukaryota; kingdom Metazoa; phylum Chordata; class Mammalia; order Eulipotyphla; family Talpidae; genus Talpa; species Talpa occidentalis. Next base: position 3,483,424 of record NW_023601754.1, read on the forward strand.
TATAATACCGCGCATTCACGTTTACTCGGGCTTTATTTTTTGGTACAAGGAAAGCTGTAAATTCCCTGCACAAAACCACCTCTTCCACATAAAGCATAGGCAGTCAAAACTAAGGGAGTTTTCACTTTTAATTTTGTTAAGAACTAGCGCTGTCATATCTAAAATATCCCCACAGTATACTTTTACAAAAGACAGACTTTTAAGTTCAAATTTAGTCCGTGACTATATTACCACCTAATAAAACAATAAAATAAAATTATATTCTAATATATAACCAAGAAAATGCTAACATCGTAAACCACTTTTTAAGAGAGGTAACATGTTAAATGTAAGTTAAGTATTCCTTAGAGGAAAGAATAACCCAAATCACTGGCTGGCTGAGACGATAAAAATAACCACGTCTGGCATCAATAACTAACAAAAATAACACTGACGCTGGCGACTGCTGGATGACCAATATCAGATTTATCATTTACAGTTTCTATGATTACGTTTTTACAGGGATTGACTTTTCAGTGTTTACCTTGAACATGTTAAAGTAGTATGCACATGGTTAAATACCATCTGTACTGAAATGTTCAAAACATTTGTTCCTTTTGATAAAAATGCAAATCTGGAGAACTGTTGTATCAACATATAACAGCCAATGTCTGACACGGTGAATTATCACAGCTGGAATTAAATTGTCTCTGAACAGCTGCTGGCAGTAGAGCTTTCATCAATGTTTGATTCAAATGTAGGGGAAAAAATCCTACAGAATGAAACATCGTGTTGTCCTTACAGATGGGGTTTGTGTTCATTATCACAAACAACACAGCAGCCCATGCCAAACAATATTCCCTTATCTCCACTGTCTTCTTGCTTCGTGAGATGATGGTCATTGCAAAAATGATTAATCCACGAAGACCCTTAATTCGCGATTCCTCATTTTTTTTTTTTGATAATTTCTCAGAGTTAATTTCTTTCATACCACTTGCTTCCCTGTACCAAGATCATTTACGAAGCCATTATGATTTTCATTCTCTGGGGTCAAACTAGTTCGGTTTCCCACATTTGAATGTATTTGGAAAATGAAGACTTTTTATTACAGGAACCACAAGAGGAAATGTTCCATTTGGACCAGTTTCACTGCTGTGTGTTCTTGTTTGAAAATCTTAGATCTAACCCAATTTACCACTTTTAGGAAACCATTTTCTTGATCTAATCAAGATCAAGTTTTTTCTGGAGGGCAGGCCAGGGAGGCCAGACAGGAGTCCTAAGTTAGTAACAACGAAAACAGTAACAAGACCTTTGTTCCATTTGCGCCTGGAAACTGCATTCAAGCCAGAGTCCACTCAGAGGACTCGCCTTTCAGATTCTACCCCTCAGTTTCCCCACTGTGACCACGTCTGGGAGCACACCTATGCCCCCGCTCCATAAATATGCAGTGAGCACCCATCATGTGCCAAGCTGTGTTCTAGGCTGTGGGTAAACTGACAAAAACCAAAACACTCGTTTCCCATCACACCCACCAAAGGCCAAAAAACCCTAATGCTGTCCTGCCGTGCCAATTCCCACACCATGGCAACTCAAGAAAATTATCTATGCCCAGAGACGTGTGAAATCAAAATATTTTCTACTAAAAGTCACTTGCAGCCTAGTTTCCAAAATAATCACGTATCTACTTAGATATCAATACAGCCTGGATAGATACAGAGCTGTATCTACAGAGGGCTACCCGGGTAGATTTTAAGTTCTTATGTTTCTTTGTTTGCATAGATGACGTTTTCAGCAAGAGGGCTGAGTGAAAGATTAACATAAGTAACTGCCTATGGACAAGTGATAGAGATTTGTCAGGTTTTCTTTTCTTTTTTTTTTTTTTAAGATTTATTTTTATTTATACAAGAACTGGGGTACAGGCCAGAGGCATGAGGGTGAGAGAATTCACCAGAGACAGAGCAGGGAGCAGAACAGGCAGACGGACCTAAGACACTGCTGAAGGGAGCAGCGGGCGAGGCAGGAGAGGTCTGCTGCACCATGTGGGTATCTCCCCAGTTGGCCGGGATTGAACCCCCTCCACAGAGGCTGTGGACAGCTTCACAGCGCTGTGCTCAACCCGCTGTGCCACCGGGGAGGCCCAGGTTTTCTTTTCTAACAGGCTTTTCTTACTTCTCCAATGTCGTTACCTCATGCCACTGAAGAGAGAGAAATTCAATACTTTGCTTTTCCCTTCAAGCCTTTTAAATGATCTAAATAACACACCAAACATGAACAGACACATGAAGACAGACACCCACCTCACTGGCTGCAAAGAAAGCGTTGTTTGCCTCGGCCATATTCATGTAGTTATTGTTATTTCCAAACTGAAAGAAAACAGAATGTTTTGTATTAATAGGCAGCAACACAAAGAATTGTGGTGGGTGACTGAATACTCAGATGGGATTTGGAAGGGATGCTGGTGTTGGGAGATAAAAGGGTGGCTCTACTCAGACCGAATGTGAACTATGACAGTCGAGAGCACTCTGCTCCCCACGGCGGCCGGTCCCTCAGAAAATAGAGCACAGAGTTAAGCTAACTCGATCATTCTAGAAAATAGTGTTGTTTTTCATCAAGACTAATAGTGAAGGCAGACGATTACAAACACTTGGCCAACTGGTCACTGGTGAGTGTTGTTTATTGAACTGGCATTTGTCAGAAGTTAGAAGGAAAAGAGTTTCCAAGAAAATCACCTTGACATGTTTTTAAAGCATGTTGGGATTTCACAGCTTACTTTCCAAGAACAGATGTCACAAGTGTGGGGAGGTTAAAATGTGAATTAAAGGGAATAGAATTCAATTCCCAGGACTCAAATTCTATCTACTAGTGAATGGGGTGGGGCATGAATATAAATAAATAGGAAGACTAAAGAACATTTTAAAATCTCCAAACAGAGCTTAAAACTCTATCGATGTCCATCAGAGCTGTTGAAAACAGTGATATTTAATCTCTCAATGTAACATTAAGTGCAAAGAGGTTTAAAAAATAAGCAGGATCCTATGAACACAGCAATTTTTAGTTAATTCCCTAACACAATGGCCCATTCATTCCATCACAAATAAGACTGTATCAGCATTTCAGACATAAGCTCTTTACTTCTAGAGACCCGTTATCAAAATGTAAAACTTGGATTTTGGCAGAATGTATTTTCAGGTTCAGATGGTATAAGTAGGTACGTTCTGTTGCTTTAAACATTCTGTTATCAGTCTGGTGATGTGGAAAGGCTCTGTGGGCATAATTATCTGGAGCTATATTATTTTCATGGCTTTTAAATGGTAAAAGAGTGGCTGTCTGTTTATGAAGTGTATTATGTCCTTCCTTTAATGCATCAAATAACACACAGGTTTGGTCTCCACAGGGTGAAATGTATATACCTATTCTCTAATATAAATAGAGCCAGTAATTATTTAAAGTAAAAGGTACAATTTTCCCACTGAGAGATAAAGTGAGACAGATGATAGACAAGTAGGTAGGTAGGTAGATAATAGATACAGAGTCTCAGATGATCATAGAAAATAAGCAGAATATATAGAGATAGACACAGAAGAGCCACATAATCCTCCTTTCAATAAGCACACAAACACTTATTTCTGGGGGGCTTTCAGCCCCCGACTCTGAACCTATAACATCCATGCCTGGAAACGGATTGACACACGACCCTTTATCTTGTCAGGGATCCAAGAACTAAGCAGGATTTATACACAAGATCCTGATGGTTCCAGAGAGCTGTTCTGGTCTTCAGAAGCAAAGTCCCACCCTTTGAGTGACATCTAGATATGCAGTAGCACAACGAGTCCTCAGAAAGGTTCCACTGGGCACTCAGATTCATTTGGATACATATCTAAAGATTCCTGAAAGATGTATTTGCCAGCACTTAAGCCCTCTCCCTGGCTTTCAACAGGCCCCCATGGCATCAAAAACATGTGGCAATGGGTACATCAATGCACTTATCTCCAGCTCATTCAGTACACACTGAATACACACAGCTTCTGGGAAGTCCATCACGCCTCTATAAAGTGGTCTGAGAAGAACCTTACTTACTTGGAATCATTTAAAACGTGTGTGCACACGTGTGGGCACACACACACACACACACACACACATATCCCCCATTTTTCTATAACGTTAAACATACGCACCAAAAAACTGAAGGTTTCCATTCTGAAATTTTTCAACCAGTTAATGACCCTAGAAGAGACATCTCAGGCCTCGACTCTGAATGTTCTTTTGGGTATTTACGAGAACCCGGGCTCCCAGTGGCCTCTCACCCACCAATCCTGGCCCCCCAAAACGCCTGGCAGTTGGGATCACGATTTCAATGTTATTTAAATGTAGCTTTTGTTGGGGAATTAGAAATCCATTTAAGGCAAACAGCTCATTATCAGAGAGTATTTTTTTAAGATTAAACTCACTTATTATCTAATAGCACCTAAAACAACAAAGAAAAATAAAATGGCTATTAAACTAAGGGCCTAAACAATTCAAAAAACAAATTAAGCTTAGAGTGAAATAAGAACTGGGTTAGAAATCCTCTTCTGAACAGTTAGTATGCGAATGTAATTACTGAAGAAACTACAGCTAATCAGCTGTGAATTGTATCCATTAATTAGTATTTGCCCTGGAGAAATGAGAAAAATCAGTAACAAGGCTGGCAGCGTGGTGTGCTGAGCCACGCCGGGGCTGCGTTCCGCCAAGCAGGTGGCTTCAGTGGTCCACGTAATTTGAAAAGCTCTCACCTGAAGTACTGAGCTGGAATTACAAAGCACTCCTTGCATATCTTTTGTATCTATAGAAGGCCTTAATTAATGGCTTTTAATTTGGAAACACTTGGCGATCAGGCGGGAACCGTTATAAATCATTTCAAATAGAAGCAAAGGTTTCTATTCTGTTTGAGGCGGAAGATCCCCTCGACAAAGACAGCTTCACACGTGAACTTGTTCCCACAATTGTCGTGTTCCTGTGCAGGTGGCCGGCCCTCTGGCTCAGTGTTGTTGGCTGGTCATAAAACAGGGGACACTCTCTCTTGTATTTTAGTTCAACTGACTTTCAAATAAATGCTGTTTTTTTTTCTCCCTTAAGTAAAGGTATACCCCATGCGGTATTTGGGATATACTTATACTGAAAAAGGAATCTCCGTGTACCTGAGATGCAGATTGACTGGGCGTTGCGTGGTATTTTCACTCGCTCAACTGGCCACCCAGGCTTGGTGGTTGACCTGGTCCGGATGAAAGGTGGTATCTGTTTTACCTTTTCTAGTAACACTAATGTAATTTTTTAAAATTTTAATCCTTGACCTGTGACTCCGGCTGTACTTGTTTGTGTAGGAACAGATCTGATTCTGAGAGGAAAAAATGTGATCCTTTGGGGCTCATCTCTCATATAACGACCTCAGAACAATTAACTTTAACTGAATTGTGTGCAATTAAATTTACTTGATATTCTAAGGGCAGGTGACATCAGCGAACACATCAAAGGGCATAAAAGCCCTGGGCCCACAGGGAGGTCGCCTTGCCTACGTTCACGACTGTCTCCCCAGAGCTACAATGCCTGGCCTATCGGAAGCACGCCAGTGTTTGTTCTAGAGGAGGAGAGAGGGTGAAAGACGGACCACATCCAGCCTCGGGATCTCGTAATGACACATCCTACCAGGAGTGATGTCATCGCTTCGTTCCTGATGGTGACAGTGACAGCGAGGACAATGATGACGTCTTTATCTAATGACACCCTCTATGCACTATTGCATTGCACTTTCCAAAGGGGCACTAAACTTATTTTCCCAACAACCAGTTCAATAAATTATTTTTGGTGTTTTATCAATCAAGAGATGGAGGCTTCTGGGGGGGTGGTCAAGAAACTTGCCCCAAATCACATGGGTGTCGGGCACCCCCACTGCCTCACATTCTGTCTCACGGACACTGCAATTATTTGAATATTCAATTTGAAGACTTTACTTTCACGGATCTTACTCCAAGCCAGGATTTCCCAGGAGGTATATCAAGGTGTCCAAGTTGAGTAAAATGTTCCTGGAGAGAAGGGATCTGGAGCCACAGCCCAGGGAAAGCCTCCAGCCGCTGCCTCTCCTTGTGAGTCAGACATCTTCTCGAAAGTTAAAGGCTTCGAGGAGCCCAGCGGTCTGCTCACTCGGCTTAAATTTAAGTGCCTACTATGTGCAAGGCACCGCAGACAAAATGGTCAACAAAAAGACGACCAGTTTCCCATCTGGGTGGAGCTTGCAATTTTCTTTAAGTGGGAAACAGAAGCCGCCCCCCATCCAATATCCAATGGAAACACACTTTGGGGAGCCTGCGGCAAGCCCTTCCTTGACAATATGCTTCTGTTTCCCCTGAAATCTTATATAACAGCTAACATGCATTTCACATCCATGCATTCCCGAAAGCTGCTAACTATGAATTTCTGAAGGATCCATTCAGGCTGCCTTGCTTGGGGCTCCTTCCAGACTTTCTAGACCAAAGCTCTTCATGGATATTCCTTCAAAGATCTCCCACTCAACCAAAGAACGTTCTCTGCTATTTCAAGAGCAAAACAAAACACTATTTCAAGAGCACTCAACGCACGTCAGGTGAGCTACAGGTAAGCGATCTGAAGAGCACGTAAAAACATCATGGAGGAAACGGGCCGATGCCACCTGTTTTAACGAGCGAATGTATCTGGGGAAGGAGCCAAGTAAGGCAGAGGCGTTGCTGAGACGCGGTGGGGGTGATGGATCCTTTCCACTGTGACAGGCTCGACCAGAGGGGCTCCCCAAAGAGAGACTCCCCAAAGATATCATTATACAGCAGAACTAAATTACTGTGCACGGGGAACTTCTGTAACTTAATCATTGTACAGAAGAACGTCTTGATCGTACGGCAGGTCGGTTTGCTTTGGCTGTTCAACAAGCCATTACAGTTCGGGCAAATATAACTCATGAAGGCCAGCAGTGCAAAAGCAGCACCGCCAGATTAAAAGAATTATTGAAGGCCATGGTGTTCGAGGCCTGTCTAACCACGGGAGCGCCAGAGGACATGAAGGGAGCTGGGTAAGTCTAGCTTGTCCAGCAAAAGGCTTGCAAGAAACTAGAGCAAAAAAATCCATCTGTAATCACAAAACAAGCACTTGGCCTTGATGAGTCCCTACAACATTATTTTCACTGAAATTATTTTGACACCCCTGTGAAGAATTGTATAGGCTTCTCATAAAGCAGCGTTAACTACAGGGTATCAAACAGCTAAATGGCACAAGTTTAATCCTTAAAAAAAAAAGATAATCCTTTGAATTCTCTTTTCTTTTTCCCCATTAGATGTGTTAGCAGACACCATCCAATTTGATGCCTCAGTAAGGACATCTGTCTAGTGGCTCAGACGAATGAACTGTGCCATCGTGGGTCAAGTGTGCCAAGCACGGCTCGTTGGTGGAGAAGGCTCTGGAAGGTTCTGGCAATGACCTGGTGGAAGAGAACTTAGCAGAGATAGTCAAGTTTAAACCACTTGCAGCCGTGATAGCCCGTTCTGATATATCTCCCCAAACAGGACAAATGACAGGGTGGGTGTGGGGCGGCAGCCAGGACACACAGACTGGGTGAATGAAGACAGCTATGCCAGAGGTTAGGGGTTCGACAGCAGCCCTGAAGCAAAATCTGCAAAGTACTGCGTATAGAGCAGGAGAAAATATGTTTCTATGCATGTAATATATACACACCCAGACACACACAGAGCACACATACACCCTCCACTATATACAAATATGCTCACAAACACACGAACATAGAGAGACACGGCTGTGCTGATTATTTACACACGATGACGCAGAATCAACCACGCATACATGTACAGTGACACACATACACACATGTACACTGACCGGTTCATACACAAAGCAGGGATTTTTTTAAGATAAACTTTAACAAACATGTGCCTTTCACGTGATAGAACTCCTAGACAATTCCTTGCAAGCACCACACCATGCACCCAGCAGCCCACAGCATTTCCAGAGACTTCTCTTCCACGTTCAGAGCAAAAGCAAACTCTCGCGCTGGCCCTGAAGCTGCTCCACCCACAGCCTTTCCCGTTAAATCGAAGGGGCGATGACTCACTCCCGTGACTCAGACCAAAGCCGTCCCTGAATTCACCTTCTCTCTCTTCACCCCTCAAAGCGCTGAGTCTCTCCAACTGCACCCCTCGCTGATGGCCTGTCAGCAGCAGCACTGGGCTCCCCCTGGATCTGCGAAGCCCCCCCATACCCTGTGGGGTCACTGTCGGTCCCTTCCAGGTCCCACCTGCCCCACAGGCTCGTGTCCAGTCTATTCTCAGCTCAGGGCCAGAGAGAGGCGTTGAGAACCTCAGTGGAGAGCACGGCACCTGCACTCAGAGCTTTCCAGCGCGTCCTCTCGCTCAGGAAGAAGCCCAGGTCCTTCCCTCTCCTCGCTGACCCCTGGCCAAAGCTCCCCCCCCCTTGCTCCTGCTGCCACAATCTGCTGGCCTCCTCACTGGTCCACCCAGACCCCAGGCCTTGCCTTGTCAGTGTCCCTGCACTGGCTGCGTCCTCTGCCAGCTGCCCTCCCTCCACGGGCCCCAGGCTCCCGACTCCCGTCCCCTGCAGCCTTTCCGCAGATGTCGGCCCTGACGAGCCTGGCCATTTGCTCTGTGACCTCGCTCCTTCCCCAGTTCTCTCTTTCTTCACTCTTCCATAAGGCTTCCCAACATGACACGACACAGCTATTGTCTTCCTCCCGCGCTAGCTGGCAACTTTAATGAGGATGAGCACGCGCCATCTGTTGCTCCCAGAGCCAAGAGGACTGCCTGGTACATAGTAGGTGCTCGATAAATCTCTGCTGCATGAAAGAACAAATGGGTTTATTTCCAGATGTGAAGTGATGGTGTCCAGAACTGCCCTCCCGGCCCAGGAGGTCCAGCGGGAGCCCCTGAAATTCAGGGGGGAACCGAGCACCACTGCCAGTGTTCCCTGCACACAGCTTCCCCCAGAGGCGGTACCGGGAGCAGCACATGCTCACACGTTAATATTTCAGATGCTGCAGACAAGGAGCTTGAGAACAATGCTTTGCTCGAGAAGATGCACCAAACCTTTTGTAGAAAAGAGAGCGCCCTGGGCAGGGAGGGCGGGTTGGGGTGTCAGGGGTGGTGTCTCAGCTGCCGGGGGACAGGCTGCAGGAACACAGATTCTGGCCTGCAGGCACGAAGCCCCAGGAGAGGTGGGCAGAGGCGCAACATCAACGGGCAAGGCTTTGAGCACTCAATTTGACAGCTGTTTTTTTCCCTGATGTCAAATATATTCTAATCTAAAACTTCCTGCTTTGGGGCCAAGGTCAGAGTTTCTTATAGAATCACCAGTTCCTGGACCCCACCTTGGCTCCATGGTGTCAGAATCACCACGTGGCAGGACCCCCAAATCTGTAATTCTCACCTGGTTCTCAGGACGCTAAAACACACGAACACTCTCGAACAACTTAGTCAAGCGCACCTTAGACTAACGTGGTGGCCATTACGTCTGTAAAATAAACCTTGTGCAGACCTGAGGCAGGTCTTACGGGCACGTTCCTGTTTAGAGCGACAGTCTTAGGTCAGTGACTTACACTCTCTTTTCGCCTTCCGCGCTCACAGGTGATCACAGTCACTTGGGGGTCCTCATCGGCCCCCTCCCACCTCAGCACCTGCTCGCCAAGGAGGGGGACAGGCACCCCCTAAGTTGGACTCAGCAGGGAATGCAAGTTCCACTGTTAGCTTTTTCGACAAGCGCTGTGGACCCACACAAGCAGCAGTAATGCCCAAACATATGGGCGCTACCCAAACACTAGGCCTTTGGATTTTCATGATCTGGACGCATTTGAATTTGTGAATTGCATGGCCATCTGGACTAGTGAGAAGTGGCAAGGGAAAAAAAAAAAAACCTTCAAACCCAACGGCACTTGTTTAATATCAGAAAAACAAATATAAGTGGAGGAGAGGGCACAAGGTTCCTTACATCTTCTTTCTAGCAAAAATAGAGCAATCTTCAAGATGGATACAGCGACCAAGCATCACCAATATCCACAGGATCGGAAAAGGCCCTGAATTTCCTTACACACGCACACACGCATATGCGCGCACACACACACACAGCGGCCACTGGTGACAGACATGCTCTTACATCACCTCATTTACTTATTAGTAATCCTGCTTGGCCCCTCCACCCCCAAGTCTGCCCAACACTTAAGTGCGTCCCGATTAGACGCTACTGCAAGGCCCCGCGTGTGGCCACCTCTCTCCGGACGCTGAGAAGCAGCACCAGAGGACAGGACGGCTGCGTTGAAGGGGTGACAACTCGGTGAGGGAGACGGTACAGAAGCACTGGTGAACCTGAGGGCCACGTCAGGGCGTGACACTGACCAGCGGCCTGCGAGCCCAGCAGGAGGACCGGGAGGGGATGGCCGCTCAGAACAACAGGCCTGAGCCAGGAGAGGCAGGAGCCGACGCCGCTGGGCAGAGATGGGCGGAAACGGAGGACAGACCTAAGCAAGCACATTTGGTTTAAAGAACAAAGCAGAGAGCGATCTGGCTGCAGGGAAGGTGCCACATAGGGTGGGGCTCCCCTAGAGGTCCCCCCATCCCGTGCACAACAGGGTGGGGGGCAGCCAATCTTCAGAGCCCTCAGGCCTAGCGAAACAGTGAGCAACGTGCAAGGTCCACAGGGCTTTGCTGGAGGGAGCAAACAGGTGGACAGCAGGGCGGGAGCTCACGGGCGGGAGGCGGGCTGGGTCGGGGCTGCGGAAGACCAGGCTACCCAGGGGCCAGCTCAGAGCCAGGCACGGCGGGGCTGCAGGGCTGCCCGGGCAGAGGTGATGGCAGAAGGATGGACACAGAGAACATCTTGGCGTGAGGCCCACGCCTGGCCGGACTGCAACCCCCAAGCCAGCCGCAGGCCAGGAGGCGAGTTCCTTGATTTGTCCTCAGGCCAAGTTCGGAGGCTGAGTTATTGGGGAGCGGTGTGACTGTGCACATGCCATCTGCCTGTGCGCCTCGGTTTCCCCGTCTGTGAATAGGGGTGAGGAGAGGTTCTGAGGCTCCCATGGTGAGCGCGTACGAAGCCACCTTGTGTGTCTCAACCCTCCAGCAAGCCCTGCAGAAACCCAAACAGACCCCAGTCGCCTGTCTCACAAAGTGCTGCCGTTTAGTAGTCAGAGGAGGACAGTTTGCTCTTAAACACCTTTCCGAAGGCTTCCCAGAGATATTTAGAATAACACCCCAAAGTCCTGCCCATGGACCCCAGGCTACCACATTAGCTGGTGCTTCCTCCACATGCCATCCCGGAGGGCCTGGCTGTCCCCCGCCTTCCCCAGCTGCAGCTCCTCTGCCCTCCCTACCTGGGCCATTCCCCTCTCTACCCTGACTCTGTGCCTCTGGTTAACAGCCCTTGCACAGGGAGGGCCCCACGCACCTCCCACCCTCAGCCCCTTGTCTACTTTTCTGTCCCTTGAGGGGACCCGTCCCTGTTGGGATCACTGCATTGGGCTGTCCCCACTTGTTTCCTGCCTCCCTCCTCCCTGGACACGACAAGGAATTTGTCTGGTCCACTGTTCTTCCCTCTGGCCCTGGGATGCCGTTCGCAGGTGTTCAAGCACTCATCTGCTGGACATATGAGTACATGAATGCACCAGAGAGATCCAAGTTCAAGTCCCAGCTCTATCGCTCACCAGTTCCATCTGAGAGCTGCTTCTTATCGCTCTAAGCTGCTGCTGCCTTATTTCTAAGGATGAAAGACAAAACATCGTGGGACTGGGCCATATAAGGAAAAGGGAGACAAAAGAAACCCCCAGCAAAGAATACACAAGGGGCACCTGGTCCATGTCAGCGAGTGGAGAGTGCAGAGACTAGACAGGTAGGGGTGAGAGAAGCTGGGAAAAAGGAAATGCGTCTTTAAGACATTTTGTGTAACAATGGTAGGTGTTGGGAAAAATACGTGAGTAAGACTCAGTTTCTATCTAAGAGCTCTATTGGAGAAGATCAGAATTGGAAAATAAGGTCCTGAGTTTCCTTAGACACACACACACACACGCACACACACACGCACACACACACGGAGGATAAGTGCTACGCGAAGGATGTGATCACTTTCCCTCTGGAAAGTCAGCGTAAGATTTCAGATAAGAGATGTCATTTGAGTGGGGCTTTGAAGGATGTGGAGGAGTTTGTCTGTGAGACAAGACCGGGAGAGAAAAATCACTTGAGCAAAGGCCGAGGGAAATACAAGTGGGACTGGCAGACCAAGAAATGGAGACACAGGCACTCTTGGGAAAGAAGACAGCGGGAAGGGTGAGCTGGGAGCCAGCAAATACAGCCTGCACTTGGGAGAGGGCCAGTCTGCACAGGCTGTTTGGCTATGAGAGGAGCACGTTTGCAAGTGGAGGAAACACTCAGCATTTCAGCACGATGGAGAAAGAAGGCCAGTCGACAACAAGCAGAAGATTCTGAGCAAAACTTCCAGAAGGTAAGAAAACTATCCACTCTGTGTGTCTTCTGTTATGTCTAGCAAACGGTGGGCATCTTTTATATAATGAGAGCAACTTATAAAATAGTTGTGCATGGTCTGTTTTGGTGTCTTGAAAAATCACTGAAATGGCAGCTATTAGAGTAGCTGCTAGTCCAGGCGGGGAAAGGTGGCTTCTTTCTTTGCTGTTACTATAAGAACCAGAAAGGTCCTCTTCCCCTGGCCCAGAGGATCTGACATTTGCTTGCAAATATCCATTGTTAGCAGAGCTGGCTCCAGATTCCTGTCCCATGATAAATTCTAGTATCCTGGGGGAGGAATAACCACCCAGTTTTCATCTGTCTGGAGCACATAGTGTGAATTCATTTATACTAAGAAGAGCCAGTGATGCACAAAGCAGGTATCATCTTCAAGGATGCTCAGGAGCCAACTCCTTGGAAAAGGTCTCCTTGGCAGCCCCTCGCCCATCCAGATGGGCTGGATTCTCCTCCTCCAAGATCCCAGGCTGCCTGAGCTTCACTGTGCTCTCTGCTAAGATGATGGATACATCTCACTGCCCAGCACACCTGAGGGCAGAGACTGTGGGCGCCTCACTGGCCACTCTAGCACATAGTAGGTACTCACTGAAAAGGCAATCGACCGCAGGAGTGCTTGCAATCTCAGCTCCACTGTGGTTAAAGATGCAACTGAGCCATTACTAGTGTGCACTTGACTCAGCCCACCTCAAATTCAGGGGAACCCACTGTCCGGTTTGCCAAAGAACTGCCAAGTCTTGAAGCAAAATAGAAAAGTCATATAAGATAAACTCTGAGTTATTTTCCTTGTACTGCCAGACTTTATGCTTCATGCTGCAATCAAATGACTGAGGACCTTGGAGACTTTCCGCTGAAAACAAACTTTCAGGTCCCTAATGAGACGAAAGATTTATACTGAGCACCCTCAGAAAGTCTCCTGGGTATTGCTTCTTGCACAACCATCTGAAATTTCACATGTAAAAGAGGAATAACAAAGTAAGTAAAGTGTTCCTCAATAGTTTTCAACAAAAACATTTTAAATAATTACATTTCTTTTGTTCAGTAACCAAACTACTAACCAAGAGCAGAACACACAACCCCTCACGCCCCATCGCTGCCTCTGTTTAGGACGTAGGATGAACGACCTCAAAACATTCTGACTTCCTACGCTCTCTGCTGTTCTTTGATCTCTGAAGTCCAAAATTAAATGCTCTTACACCACATCAGGTTCAGCAGCCAAAAGCAAATATCCTAATCACCGACGTAATGCACAGATATAAACATGCAGGTATGGAGATCAGTGATTCTCACTTAAGGCAGGCCTTCCCCCCCCCCCCAGGGGACTTTTGATGTTTGGGGAGGAGATGCTTCTGGCTGCCAGTGGGTAAAGGCCTTGGATGCTGCTAACATCCTCCCAGGCACAGAGTGGCCCCCACAGCAAAGAATCACCCCCCCTCCCATTCTGAATGTGGATCGAGATGAGACTGACAAGCTGCCATTGATCAATCACACAGTAAGCATAAGCAAAAGATATCTAAAATATTTCAAAATAAATATTATAGGATCACTGCCTCCACATTACCCAAACATCATCAGTGTTCTGTCTTCCTTTTGCTGACTTTGGATATATCTACTTAAAAGATTATCGACGACTGCAATCAAGGCTTATCCGCAACGTGTCTCCACCAGTCGGTTGACAGCGATGAAGCTTTCTGCGCTCATATAAAATACCCACTCGCCTTTCTCTACCTGCTGCAAGTCAGTCAAGAAGTAGATATGGTTTAACGTGTTATTCTAAGGCTAACATTAAAAAAAGATCAATAAACCTATAAATTCTTCCCGAAGAATTTTAAGTGATTCAGGTGCTCCCTTCCTAGTCTCAATTATATTTGATAAACTAAGCACTGGAAGCTGACTTAATTCAAAAACCATCAGTGGTAAGACGTTCCTGAGCAGATACAACAGAATCATTTAAATCAAACGGGATTACACGTGGAATCTCTTCATGTCCATGAACTCACAGCTGTCATTTCCAGAAGTTAAAAGTTTCAGGTACCTGCTAAGACATGGTAAGTCCACAGGAAACCACCGGTATGGTCTGGGCGAGCATTTTATAGCCTCGCTGTACAAGAGTATCTTGATTACCAACATTTTTTCCTGTGATTTTATGATTGCCTGAATCCTGTAGGGACGTTTTACCAGATGGGTGATCATATAGCTTTCATTAGTTCTCAGTATCTTACCGGTTATGTTTGTTTATTTATCCAAAATCTCTGACTACGAAGGGGCTCGCAGGAGGCTCTAAATCCCACTTTTGATAAGATCTTGGGCAGGAGGGAGGGAAAGAAATTGCTTTCTTCCCAACCAACTATTCTGAAACCCACAACTTTAGATTTTCTGTCTTCTATTTATTTTTAAAGGAGGGTTTTTCTGCTTCGACCTATATTTTAATTACTCCGAGTATGAGGCTAATGGCTTCTTAAGTACACCGTACAATGAACTCCCTTGAAAGCAGGGAGAGGACGAGGCTTTCATCTTGGAGACAAATAATTGAATTCAGTCAAGATGTCGATGTTAATCTGGTGTATAGCTCAAACTTATTTTAGCATCTTATAGAAAATAACCATAATGTAAGTATTTCAAAATAAGGGATGTATTTTATTCCTGGAATCCCAAACAGTCCTTGTATATAATACATCCAAGATTACCTTAACATTTCCTTGCATGAATTAAGCTGTGATTAGATAGCAATTTGTAAGCAGCTCTTTTTAAGTCATATATCAAATTGTGCTCATTTCAGCAAGAGCCAAATTCTATTCCAGAAAAGGGACTCAACCTTACGGAGGCAAATTACATCAAGTTGTAAATGCAAAAAGTGACCAAAAAGGAGAGAAAACGTTGTAAAAATCTTAAAACAGCCATCAAGGGAGATGAGTTAGGCCTGTCCAGCTAAAGACAGTGTGTGAATGCTACATAAAACTTCACTCACTCTCTCCTGATGTGCCACAGTTAAAATGCAATTTATCCGGGAAGAAACTTTTGCTTAGAAACTTTTTTAAAAAAGGCCAAACGAGTTGGCCTTGAAGTAAAATGTTAGCACCTTATTTACAGTGACTTTTACACACAGGGCACCTAGGTCGGAGCTACGCTGACTGCAGTTATTCCTAGAAAGAGAATTTTCTCCTCATTGTTACTGGTGGAAGAATATGTGTGGCACACAGGGAGCTGACTGTCCATTCCGCAGTGTTGATGAATAACTGAAGGGACAAGTAAGATCCAGTTAATAAAGTTTATCTATAAATTTCTTTAGCCATAATAAAAATAAGTTAGGGGTATTTTTTTTTTAAAGGAACTCCAGCTGCCTTCCGATCAGGATTAATATTGCAAACAACCCCCCAGAACAGGACCCCCGAGATAAGGAACAGATTCCACGAGGGACGTCCATCTGGCACCGGCCATGAGCTGTTCCCTTTTCTACTCTTCTTGCTAAACGTGCTCGACCCAAAATAAGCTGTCACAGAAAGACCACATCCTCACAAAGCCACACGACGCCCAAACTGTTTGCTTCACGTTTTAGGAAGAGTATGGAGAGGCGAGGGCAAATATCCTAACAACGGAAGCCTGTAAAGTCACAGTCCTTCAGCCTGGCGTTCCCCAAGAGAAGCCCTGAGAAAATTACAAACTCCCCTCTCAGCCCTTGGAGAACAAAGGCTGAAAGGAAAGCCTCGAAGTCTCCACCCAGAGCTGGGCAAACGTTGTTAAAGTCGTAGTCGGGGTAGTTTTTATTTTTATTTTTAATTAATTAATTTCAATTTTATATATTTTTACATCACTTTTCATTTTTGCACAATGTATGCATTTTCGTCTCGGTTATAGTCCCCATACAATTCCCACCCCCCCACCCCTTGTTTTGATCCTACTCCCTGCCCCCCACCCCCATAGTGTGTCTCTGGTTTATAGTTGCTTGTTGATTTAGATTTTTACACAAGTATAATTAGTCTTTCTCCTGGTCCCTTATTTAGGTTTTTTAAATTCCTGCTATGAGCGAGCCCTCACTTGGGGTACTTTTTAAACTCTAGAAAAATAACTTGACCGAAGAAATGAGACTCAATTTCTACTGGGAGAATGCCGATGCCTCTGTGGCCATCCAGGAGATTATAGAGGGATGCTTCTGGCAAATATTAACCAAGGAATCTTTACCTTGGTCTTCAGAAATCTGAAGGATGGTAGGTCCAGATGGAAACCATGGAGTTTTCCAAAGTGGCAGCCATACGGAGACAGAAAACTTACCTTTGACAGTAAATCAAATATATTTCAAATGGAGCCTAATGTTGAGCAAACCTTATCGACTTGAACAGCAGAGAGAAACGTGAACGAAGCAAGGTTTTTCCAAGAGCTTTTTACATCAGATCAAAACACTCTGAAAAGGTTGTATGTCTCAAATGTGTTGGCTTCATTTTAAGCAGTTCTGAAGGAGTTTTTAAAAATGACAGGAAAATGGTCGCGGTTTAAGAGAGCACCATGGTTCGAAATACACAGCGCGGTGGCCTTTTTCTTGTTTTCTACCTTTACGCTTTCTAAAATCAGCACATGCCAGTTCTCCAATCAGAAAAATAATATATTTACAGCAAAGCTGCTCAAGAAGGATTTCCAGAGTGTCCAGAAGGATAAAGCATGTAGGTAAATAATAACCTGAAATCAAACAACAGTAATAATCTGTTCACTCATTCTTACAAATTCTTACAACAAATATATTCTGATAATATCTATGTGCCTGGCAGTTTGCTAAGGTATTGAGGGTACAACCTGAGCCCCCCAAAAGATGAGCCTCGCCTTCACGGAGCATTTACCCCAGAGCAGGAAATACAACATTTATCCCATGGTCACACAGTGTAGGGGGAGCCTTTGGGGAGGAACAGGGCAGCCTGGACCAGCACAGGAGCCAGGAGACCAGGAGACCAGGAGGGAAATATGGCAACAGACCAGGTAAGAGAAGATCTTAGCATGAACGAAGTGGTGATAGGGTGGGCAGAAAAGATGGGGGGAGGTGAGAAGTGGGTGAATTCCAGGGATTCTGCCCCCCACTTGATGAGTGGCCAGGGGTGAGAAGAAGGACATCAAGGAAGCTTGCATAACTGAACGGGTGGTGACACCATTCATCGAAACAGAGGAGGAGTAACAGAATCAGTCTTGGGGAGTGGGCTGGTTTGGTGAAATATGTGGGGACAGAGGCACCACCAGATGCTGAGGTTTCTAGGAAAGGTCTGGAATAAAGAGACTTTCTCGCGAGACTGGTGATGGGGATAGTCAGTGAATGCATCCCAGGAAAGAGACCAGAAGGGAGGGCCCAAAGTGAGCAACAGGAGGCTGAGAGCAGACTTTGAGGAACGTCAATATTTTTTTGACATCTTAAATGAAATTCTTTTTTTTTTTTAATTGAGGGAACACTGGTCTACAGCACTATTTGTGCTTCAGAAGTACAGGACGTTCCGCTTCTGAGGTTGTCAGAATCCCACACCCACCACCGAAACGTCCATAACCCTCCACCATAGTCCACCGGGATGCCAGTGTTTAGTGACCGGGACACTGGTCCAGGAGAGCAGCCCAGGAAAGAGGGACAAGAGGACTAGGGGGGAGCAAGAGGAGGGCGGCATTCCTGGGGCCAAGAAAAACGTCAGCAAGATGAGAGGGGTCAGCCACACTGAAAACCACAACACATGAACTAGCAAGAGGCTGAGCAGTGTCTGTTCGATCTTGTGACACCAAGACACACAGCCGGCCACAGAGGCCCAGAGCAGAAACACCAGAGGAAGAGAGAACAAGCTGCCCTCAAAGAGCTGTGGGAGCAAGACAGACAGACAGGGCAGGGAACTACATCCAAGAGAGACTACAATGCCCAGCTCGAGTTTCAGTGGAAGAACCATGCAGTGCTCATTCAGTGTGGGTGAGCGAGAAAGAACGCTGTGGCTCAGAAAGAATCATATCTATAAAGACGTGATACATGCCTGTCACGTGATCTTGACTTATTATGGGAGAAAATACAATAAACATGATGCTCTGAGCATATGAATTAGTCCGCAAGTTAGCTAAGGGTCCAAAAATATCCGCACAGGAAAATTCCTGAGAACACATGGACCAAAAAAGACGCACTTATAATCAAGTAGAAGAAACATCGCTTGAGGTTCATGGAAAGGTCTTGTTCACCAACACACCGGAGGAAACTGTACGTTCCAGAAACTGTGGGTCACTGGCCATGGCAAGCCCAGGGCAGGTCCGTCCTGTCCCTTGACCTCACCTCCTGCCCAGCACCATTTGCTCAGAGGCCCACAGAGCGGTTGAGTCCTAGGTGACCAAAAATAGGACAGAAAAAAGCCATTTTTCATCAGGTGAAAAATGAATTTTCCCAAGACTGGAGTTTTCACTGCTCGGAAGCACCATATATTAAAAGGTCTTATCGATGGACCTGCACCTTGAGACTTATTTTTAAAATAAGGATAGCTCAAAATTAAATATGCGTGTGTTGAGCAAGAAGCCACTCCCTTCCCCAATCTGATTCACCCACTGCCTTCAGTTGGGCATTATCCACATGTGTTCGGAAGAAATGACACCTACTGGAAGGCACGGGACTAAAAGTTAAGGTGGCTTCTGTCTCCGGGAGAAAGGTGGCAGCCTGCAGTGGCGACTCTCACACAGCTTTTCCAAATTGTTCTAAAAATCACCAAATCAGACTAGATGTGGTAGTTAAAGTTCTGCATGAAATATTAATGGGAAATTTGAAGCCATGTCTCAGAAACATGGGCACTTTTAAACTGACAGATTGTCTATAAAGCAATGCGAATTCCTACAAGTCGGCAATTTGGGGAACCCAAAACATAATAATGACTAATCAGGAAAAGTGCATTTTCTCCCTGATCCTGATATGCATAGAGAATGAAACTGACCCCTACTGGTTCTATCCCTTCCACCTGAGGTCCAGCCAGCACTATTAAGTCAGCAAAAGATAAACTTCCAAGTCCTCAACCCTGAAAATGAGTAGCTGGCTTTCTCCATACACAGCGTTTTGCTACAGATTTTCTTTCTGGAACACGTGCCTCATTGTCCCAACTCAGACCACCTCCTCCATCAGAAATGCTTCTATTGATATTTTCCAACCCCAGGCCAGCGTGCCCCTGCCAGGGGCTCGTGGTCACCCGCTGAGCTCCCCCACATTCACCAAGATCTTGCAGACACGTCACTTCTGCCCTCCAGCCAAAACCTTTCTCAAGACAAGCACCAGCTTTGCTGTCTCCCTCTCGAGAATCTTCTCGGTCCTTCCTTTTTTCTCTTTCACGACACTCAGCATGTGCTGATGATAATGAATTCTTCCTACAGGTTACCTCAACACCCACACCTCCCACCACTTTGGAAGCTCCTGAAGGGCGAGGACCAGCTCGTGTCCTACGAGTCTTTGGCAGGACGCTACACACGATACTTCATTCAGAGAAGGTCACCTTAAATATTAGGATTTAATTTTTCATTTTTGCATGAACTTTTTTTTTAAACAGACGAGGAAATGCCAACGGTAGAGAAAGAAAACCAAGTCACGCCAAGTAAGAATTAACAAGGAAGAGGGATTCCAATCTTGACATTCTATTACAGGGGTTCCAGGAAAGAAATAGGAGGAAAAACAAATCTACAATTGACTCATTTATTCAGTAAATGTGGACTGAGCCTTCATTTTACACACACACACACACACACACACACACACACACACCTTAGAGAACGAGCACTAAAATTATGCACTTCCCACTAGACATTACTTTATTACTAGGTTTTGCATCTCCACAGAGTCCCTGTGAGAACTCAGCCATCCCTTTACCTCGCTCCCGAAGCATTTCCCAGCCCAGCCCTGCCCCACCCCAATCTCAGCGCCCTCTCCACTAAAGGACTTTGTCCCTTACCAAGAAAACAGAGGCCAACAGCTGACTCCTGAGACGCTAGAAGCTTAAATCACCCCTTCCCTTCCCTCCCACCTCTACTCTAACTCCCACCTCCATCTCAACTTCGTTTACTTCTTCCTTGAGCTTCAACTTGTCCCATCCCAGGGTTTCCTGCCTGGACTTATAAGAATGTTCCAACCTTTCTCATCTTGGGGCGGGGAGGGGGAGGCCCACACAGCCCCTCTTAATCTCTCACCTGCCTCCCCCATCCGACTTAGCCAGATTCCAGCCCCACACCTTGACCTTCCACTAACTCTCCAGCAAACTGTCTGCCTCGACTTAGCGAACAGTTCAGTCCACCAAGGACTCCTGATTTCCAAATCCCCCTGGCATCTCTGTTCAAATGATCTCTCTGCCACCTTTAACCATTCCCTTTCGGAGCATTTTCGTTTGGCAACAGTGCGGGCAGTTTCCTGATCGCCACGGAGGGTTCCCGGTTCCCTAACATGTGCTGATGATTCACCGCACCCCACTGCTTCACCCACTAGCAACGCCCTCCAGTCTGCACACCTGCCTTCCGCTGAGCGGCGAGCGTCCACTCCTGAGCGTCTCGATGGATATACTACCAACAACGCAAGGGCAGCAGATCCGATGCAGAGCTAATTGCTACCAATCCTAGACGTGTGTCCTTGAGTAATCGATCACTTTCTGCTCTATTTCCCCTCCCAAATCACTTCTCCCGCCACCTGAGGCCATTCAGCTCCACCAACTCTACACACAGCCCTTCCTCTAAAGGCGCCGCAGTCCTGACCACCCCAGATTCCAGCGTCTCTCTTTCGAGCCCACCCTTCACCGTCTGGAGTTACCGTCTTTATCTTCTTAAACACCATTTCATTGCATTGTGAAAAAGTGGAAAATGCTAGAGGCACCAGTAACAGAGAAAGCATTCTCACCCCGCCCCTCGTCAGTCACTTAATATTTGGGCTTGTTTCCCGTAATTTGGGGGTGCTGCCCCTCTCTGCCGTGTATTCACCTTTAAACAAAATTGGGATCAACTTTTTTCCAGGGAGGGTTTAATATTAAGCTCAGTTAAAGTTTCTGGACACACTTCTTAAAGCTACTCCGCTCCCATCTTTGTCACCACTGCCTCCGAAGATGCGGTTTTTTAGTAGTGACACAGTATTGGCTACAGCATAGCTACGGCATCAGCTCTCGGGGGGGTCGGCCCCACAGATTCCAGAACGGGAATCAGATGATGCCCGTCCCTCTTGGGCTTAAAGTCGCTCTAAGGAAACAGAGCAGAGAGTGATAGATTACTTGAAGACACACGTCTAAGACTGGTAACAACTAGCTCTGCGTTGGAAGTGTTGCCTCTGAGTTGTTGGTGGGATATCCAAGAGCTGACCACACCCTCCTTTACTCGGTAGAAAATGCCATTCCCAGACTGACACCACCTTCTCTCTCTCTCTCTCTGTCTCTCAGGTTTCATCTCTTTCCACTCCTCTCCCTGCACCTGATGCACCCTGATTCCTGTGAGTCTTCACCTCTTGCTTCTTCTGTCTGTCCCCGAGAAGGCCCTTCCCCTGCCTGTGCCATGAGGCCCAAGCTGTTGTCCACATGATGACTGGCTGCGTCATCCTTTCCCCTTACTGGGCTGTGAGTCCCTCCAGGAGACACCCACCTGCACAGCCAAAGACTCAGGACAGCCCCCAAATCTCTGTTGATAAGTAGAGATGATGGTTTCTCATTTGGCATCACCAGATAAGACATGAACACTCACCACGCGAGCGCAGTACATGCCCTGGATGACAGTGTCCGAGCCTTAGGACTGCAACTTCATAATATCTTTGGGTGGCTGCTTGACCCATAAACTAGCATGGCCCCAAGTCATAAATGTCCTCATGGAACTGCTTCTCTTTGGCTCACTATTTTGTGCTGAGCACTGGATAAGATTTGTTCTGAGTATGTGAGATTAGGCCAGTGCTAAACACTCCCTCCAAAAACCCTGGGCATCCTGAGAACTGCTCTCTCCATCCTTGGAGAGAGGCAACGAAGCACAGGCATTCGGGTTGGAGTTCCACATCAAAACCCAGATGACACCTCAGTGTTCCCATGTCCCGGGATAATTTTTCTGAAGGTGTCTTGTCTCTCCCAAAAGAAGGGGCCACAGCCACGTGCCACGCCGTGCCCGGGGCTGCCTGCCGTGTCTCCAGCCGCGACTGGAAGCTGACTTTGAAACATCACCCCCTCGGTTGCTCTGGCTTTATAAATTAGATCTATTTCTCAAAATGGAGCCGAACAATGAATCCTGGCATCAAATGACCCTGGCGATATTTTTACAACTTTTTAACGGAGCTATTGTTGTCAGTTACTTCTTAGACTACAAAAAAAAAAAAAAATCCTTGGTTTTTCCTTTTATGTAGAACACTCAGGAGAAACTGAATTTCCAGGCACTGTAGCTGGGACCAAGACAGATGGCCCATCCAAATGAAGTTGCTCTTCCCCTTCCCAGTTGAGTCACCGCTCCGAGCGTTACCAGGTGTTATCGGATAGGACAAGAAAAATAAAAGGTCCTGTCTTTGCTTCTGATTTGCAGGATGATGAAAAGCATCTTCATTTTTTTTTCCCTCAAGAGTACACTCTTTCAACTCCCAGTGTTGTTTTCATGCGAGGCACAAAGTGGATCAGACAGTCCAATGGAGAAAAAAAAGTTCACCCCCAGCTTTGGTGCTGAGAACAGTCAGATCAAAAGAATTTTTCTGAAGGCAAAACAGGTGGGTTTTTCCCCTTTCTACTTACAAGTGAAACAAACATGTACTTTGTACTTCCACTGCACACAGAACAAGTGCACAGAAACCAGCCTCCCTCTTCTTTATTAACACTCACACCTGCAAAGGCTCCTGAACCCAGGACTTCTAACGAGGGCGCAAGGAGCGCAGCAGCGTATTCCACGCAACGTGTGCAGGGTGCGTGCAAAGGCGAAACGGGACATGTTAAGTATTTGACCTTGGACACACCCGTGCGCGCACACACACCCCCACACTCATCAACCCTCTTCCACTCAGAGACCGGTTCTTTGCAAAAGTGAGAGCTATAATTTTTATTCTAGTTGAGCATATCCATAAATTGGACCATAAAATAAAAGTAGTATTGGTGAGTTCCCAGGAGAGGTTAAAAAATAAATGTATGAATAAACGACAGGGTGATGAAAAGTAATAAGGCACATTTTACACCAAAGATCATCCAAAATGAATGACTTACTGGCCAGAACACAGAGAGACAACTGGTTATAAATACGTGACAACCTTAAATATTCTCTTTTTTACTCCTAAGCCCTCTCTCTCCCACCAGAAAATTTCTTCGATGTCTTCTTTCTTTTTACCTCATTGCATCCCAGGATCGTCTTGAAAACTGACTTAAGAAAGGGCCTTCTCATCAGCACCCCCAGCTCCTTGGTTTCTGCCTCTCGAAACCTCGCCTTTCTCCAAAGTCTCCCCCTTTATTTGAAAGAAAGGGGGTCCTTATTCCCCGACGCCTCTCCATCGAAGCACATAATTACCAGCCAGTGCCTCATCGCCACACTCCTCACAGTCAATGTCAATACTTGAGCTGCCTTTCCAGAGCTGATACCGCTCTCCACGGGCACGTGGTCTTTAAACATTTATCTTCACCAATATTGAAAGGCATGAATTTCTCTCTCAGAACAGGTACTTTCTGGCCAGTCATCCAAACTTCTCCTATTACTTTCCACCCACCATTTTAAGGATAATTTTATAATCGCTCTTCCAACGCCCGAGAAATCCTCTAAAACTGCCAACCCAACTTGCTTGTCATGAGTGGCAACAACACCTGTCCTGGCGGCCCGGGACAGGCTCACAGGTTGTGAGCTCTCACCAGCTCACCTGCCAGAGCAACTCGAGCTGCAAGCGGGGACCACAGCACTGGAGAAGCAAGGGTGGTTTCTGGAAGCTTCTCTGTCCCTCCCTCGCCAGTTGGTTAAAAGAAAGTGGCAGGGTCTCCTCCAGCCCAGGTGTACCACCAACGCGACAAAGTGATGCTGTGCAGGTGAACAAGAAACACACGGCCATGACGTCTGCCCCATTCACATTCCAAGTCCATTTGTCCCGCTGTTAGCCTGTCCTCGCTGGCCGCCGTCCCCCGTGTACTCATTGCTGCTTCCCTTATCTTGCCAGGCCATCTCAGATGTTCTACATTACTTAGATTAGCGTGTGTCCTTCAAATCATTGATTAAATTCATCTGATAAGATCTTCCCCCCAAAGCCATCCTGTCAACGCTTGTCTGTTGTCCGAATTACAGCCACTTGCTCTTGGCTGTGTCACTCTTTCAATCCCGCCATCAAATATTTATTCAGCGCTCTGACGTCAGGTGCAAAGTCATTCTGCCGACCTGATTAGATGACGCTGGAGGAGAGAGGAGGTACTTTTCAGTCCGCTTGCTTTCCTGAGACACCGACATCCATCTGTGGGCACGAGAGTTTACGCCGACTGGTCGACAGCGCCCTCCTCAGGATGCTCCCGGAAGGGTAGCTGCTGCATTCCCTCTGAAGAGGCTGTTCTAAGGATGGGGACCCACCTGCTGTGCTTGAGAAGGGCTGGGAGTCTGCATTCCCAGGGACACCTGGTAAAGCCTCTCTACCAGCTGGGGTGCGGTCAGCTCTTCACAACGTCCTCACACCCTCGAAGTGCCCATCTCCTGGCCTCCTGGTCCTGGCGCTATGCTGGTCCTGGCCTCCAGGACGGCTATCCATCAGCTGATGAGAGAGTGGATTCAGGAGCCCCTGTCCCCCGTGGCACTCCAAGGGCAGCAGCTCAGAAAGTCCTTCTGGAAGCAGATCTCTCTCAACTGGCACCTCCCTGGTCCCTGATGCTCCCATCAAAACTCATGTCTCCGGAAGCTCCAGAGCACAGTGTGTGACTTCCCATGGCTCCTCAACACAGCGTGCTGGTGAAAGGACAGCAGGGTCGAGCACCTGCTCTGGTCCAGCTCTGCCCAATTCTCGATCGCTCTGGCACATGGAACCACAGCCAGGCCGTGTGAGCAGAAACATCGCAGGCCCCGCGGCCCATTTTGCCCACATGGAGGCCTGGGAAGACGCACCACAGCCGCCGCTGCAGACACAGGAGCTGCCAAGTGGGGCGTGTAGCGCCTTGTCCAGATGTCGCCCAGGACCTTCGCGGGTGGCGGACACAAGAGCTGAGGCCAATCCAAGGCCAGACGGGGCTCTCTTCACCCCACTGCCGTGGCCAGGCGCATCCCTGCCCTTCCAGGGCACGGCTGGCACCCTGGCATCTCCAGGCTCCTGCAGCAAGACACCCAATCCTGAAATTTCCCCCCAAAATCATCTTAAAAATCTCCAAATTTTCACAGGGAGATGGCAAGAGATTATCTGTAGGTCTCGATTTCAAAACAGCGACACTCAAGTATTCTATTTGCTTCTATGGCTTCTCACTAGGATTTTGGTATGAGAACCTTGGAAATCGACCTCCACCCCACCAGCAATGGTGAGATAATGTTACCGTCACCATCCCGGGGCCAGCTGTACTGAACGCAGCTCACAAAAGAATATCAAATTCTACCTATGAGTTTCTCTCATTCTTTTCTAACTAAAGACTTAAAACCCTCCATAAAACAGTAACGGGGAGCTTAAAAAAACATGTAAAATACCATATAATCAAGATTGTTTAAATGTATAAAACTGTCAAGTAGATTATCCTTTATGCAATTCAAATGAGCCTTTGGGAGACAGAATAACTGAGGGCAAACAAGAGCTTAACTTTAAAAGACAAAGACGTGGCTTATATCAAGTTGACACTCCCAGATAAGATACTGCATTATACCAGGTTATACTTGCAATAATAATTTTTGATTGGCATATCATTTGCCACTAACTACTGCCTGGCATGCACGGAGCACACGCAACATACTATAAACTGTTATGAAAGATGTCTTTGTATTGTTCAATATTTACAGGGTGCTTTATTTTATAAATCCTTGAGTTGGCAGAAGTAAAAAAAAAAAAAGGCATTAAAACATTTCAGATCAAAACGATCCCCTTTGACTTACAAAAGAAGCACTTTCTAAAGACAGGTGACAATTCTGTTCAGAAATTTTCACACCAAGGCTAAGTAAATGTTCAGCGTCAAAACAGAATTGCTTTGTTCAGCTGCACAAACAGATTTCTACATCGCCTCTATTTGCGTATTCCTGAATATCCTCTTTCAGATCCCACTTTTATGGGGAGCAAAATCAATTTTCTTTTGGACAAAAAAGTGAGATCTGGTCTAATGATTTTAATCTTTTAAATAAACATGAACTGAGCTTGGGACACAAGCTTTTCCCTTAAGAAAAGATCTTTGTTGTTGTGAAAGATCTTTTTCAACCTATGCACAGTTAATGCCAGCGACAGTCTAACCTGGAAAAAGAAATGGAAAATCATGTTTTCATACCGAGGTTCTTTTGAAAAGAAGTCGCAAAGATTGAAAAAAATAAATAAAATACCTCCCCTCCCCCCCTCCGACAAAGCCTTGAGACCAAATCATCCAGCCCCCAGTGTAGACTTACGTTAAGTTTAATTTTTGAAGCCAATTAGGTTCCCCAATTCAATTTTGAACAAACAGAAAATGAGAAACAGAAAACTATAACATAAAACTTTTATTGCCACGTTGCTAAAAAAGCACACTTCATGTTTATGAAATAGAGTCTCCCTTAGCCTCCAAAGGGGAATTATCCTGAAATTCGGCAGCACTCAGGATCCTATCCTCACGAACACCAGCCCCACAGAGCTCTTCCAGGCCTGCTTCAGCCCTGCTAATAGTTATTGTTTGTACAACTGTAACTAAGTACATTACCAACCAGTTGTTCAATCTATATAAATTTAAGAAACACACATCGCCAAGGAGTGACTCATATATCAGTCTATTATATGCTACAGGGCTGACTGTATTAAACAAATGACTATGCCTACAGCTGAAGAATAGAAGCTATATACAGAGCAGAGGTTATTGTCTAATTTAAATCTTGGCTCGCTTCCCAGTGCTGTACAAGATTCCAATTTGTGGAAATGTTGCTCTTTGCTACTGCCAGAAAGGCTGCAGAAAATGGCATTGGGCGCCTTCCAGAAATATGTCTGCAAAATGCCAATCAACAAGTCACTAAAGATTAACAGTATGACTGTACCAAATTAATTTAAATTATAGAAACATATGGCTAGGATGTTTGCTTTGCACTTAAGACAACACCTACCTCACAAAGAACGAGGTTTGTTTCACAGTATAAAATCCTATCCCAATGTTCAGATTCCTGCAAAATGTGAACATCAGCTAATAAATCGAGAGCGAGCCGTTCCTGCAGGGTCCATGTTTTTGAATGTTTAGGGTCATATCTTTACCGTATTCACAACATATGGGACGATGCTTTTCATAACAAGGTATTTTTCTCCGCAAAGATAGAAAGAAAAAAAAAATCAGCGTTATTCGCGACTGAAAACAATTTGCTCTGTAATGGGAAGAACAGTCTAGCTTTATTGAGATTCGCCGTAGAACCCAGCGGATGATGCGATCTATTGCACATTATTCCCAATTCTAAAAGATGATATTGGGCTAAGAATTTAATATACAGTCAAGAGAAATTTACCAAGTATGTGGCCAAATCACGAGAATCAAAAGACAACACAATTTATACCCTGCCAGCTGCTCTCAATATATAGTATATTCCTGCTGCCTCCCCATTATTTTCACGGGAATCTTTAATATATACAATCATGTCATCAGCCAAAAGGGGGGAAATCAATGGCACTTCAAACCGTAGTTATACATTAGTGTACGCTGTATTTCAACCGAATAGGAAGGGAACTGTTTTATGTTTCTCTCCACTGCTTTTCTATTATTGCCTAGCTAATGGAAATACATCAAACAAATGTTCTACAAGAGCAATAAATATTAAAGTTGACCTATCCATCTGGGAGAAAGGAGAACAATACCGCTCACTTTTAGCCCAAATATGACACTGATAAATGAAGCGAAGAGATTCCATCACTTTCAACAACCTGGGCTGGAGGCCCCACGTGACCCCGGACCAGCAAGTTTCTTCATTCATCTTCATTAGGCGGTCACTTGACCTGCCTCCCCACATCCCTGTCAAATCACAACCACCGGGGGTGGGTCGGGGTAGAGGGGGTGCCGTACTTTCTAGCCATGTGGCCTAAATATGCTCTTCAGGTTGGGGGTGGGGAAAAAAGCCCGAAAAAGGTCCCGATGAGTATGAGAGAAGCAGAAGACACCACCTGTTCTCCATGTAGGGAAGCCACGGGGTGAGCATGGTCTTCCCCGCATCCCGATGGCCATCACAGCACCCCCATGTTGGGGGGGGCCTCCAAGCGTATGAACAAGCACGCCCCCCCCCAGCCATAAAAGACAATCACATATTCAGATGAAGGATGTACGAGGGGCCTTATCACAGATGTAGAAATGCCTTCCACTTCCTTCCTCAATCACAGTTTCAAGTGAGCTGGAACAAGAAAGGAGCCTGACACAATGAGCCAGCTCCACCACATTAGCAGTTTTACATTACAGTCCCATTATTTTCTATTTCAACAGCATAATAAGAGAGGAGCTGATTTGATTATTCCGTAATAGTGAAAATGAATACCAATGCAATATAAAATTGCTATTATAACACAGAGCTACTAATATGATTCACAAGACCCCCTGGAAATTAGGTTTTATAACTATGATCACAGGGGAAAAATTAGAACGCCAGTAGGCACGAAAGGGAGTCAGGTGCCCCCACACCCCGCCGCGGTGCAGACAGATGGTCCGAGGAAGTCAGGGCCGCGGACTCCAGAAAGACGGCAGAATCCAGCCCGGCTTCCTCCCGCCGTGTGTTGCAAATACTCGTCATGTTCACCAGAGCTGTGCTGGAGTGCTGTATTAACGCAAGATTTTCTGATTTTAAAAAAAAAAAAAAATGAAAGGATGTTCAGGAAAGTCTGAAGAATCCATCACTCCTGGAAACAGACTTTTAGGACCAGATTGAGTCTAAAAAATCCACAATCAACAAAATGATGAAGGAAAACTGCCTGAGGATTTTGGTCAAAGTCCCCCTTTTATCCCTGCTACCACTCCAAATAAAAAGGAGGTAAATCTTGTGATTATTTCTACACCTGTCTCCTCCCTGGCAGTCTGGAAGGATCTAAGAACCACCTCAGGATACTCTCTGCTGGCAGATGGTTCTAGAGAGCTGAAAATATGCTTTCCCTCTGGCTTCAAACATACACCTGCCTGGACAGGTAGAAGGTGAACACAGAAGCGACTGAACAGTAATTCCAACGCCACCCTAGGTGGTCAGGGACAGATGCAAGGCCCTTTACGAAACTTCTTTCCCGGTCCTTCTCCCTGGGGTTCAGCAGGATTCTGACCGTGTACGACATGTCCAGGACTGCAGGAAATCACAGCAAGCTCTCATCTCTGGCCTCAAAAGGAGCCTGTGGCTACAAAGTGACCATTGTGAATTTCTGCACTGTAAGAAGGGAAACTTTCATGGAGGCCAGAAGTTTTCCATCTCTGCAAAGACAGGGCGTTCTAGAACTGGAAGGGTTTGCTGACCAAGGTTTTCTTCTCCAAATAAGAGAGACTGTGTTCTATTTATGAAAGTTAAAAAACACAACAACTTACTAATGTTTAGTTGGCAAAGGAAGTCGCAATGCATCAAATTTTGCCCTATGGTTGCACATTTCTTACATGTGTGTGCACACCCCAGTGACTGGAAGAGGCAGCACTATGGCTAAGCCAAAAAGTAAGGGGGGTGGGCCTCCCCAGTGGCGCAACGGGTTGAGCGCTGCACTGTGAAGCTGTCCGCAGCCTCTGCAGCGTGGATTTGATCCGCACAACCCACATGGTGCGGCAGACCTCTCCTGTCTCGCCCGCTGCTCCCCTCAGCAGTGTATTTAGTAGATCTGCCTGTTCTGCTCCCCACTCTGTCTCTGGTGAGTCCTCTCACCCTCCTGCACCTCTGCCCTGTACCCCAGCTCTTGTATAAAAATAAATAAATCTTAAAAAAAACACACACACACAAAAAGCAGGGAGTTTATAGCTAAGACAGGCCCACCCCAGGGACACCCAAGCCTCCTGGCACCGGTGTATAATCAACAAGTCCTCGGCTAATTGACGGGTTTTGGGACAACCTCGACAGCCTTTGATCACAGAAGCAGGAACATCACACCGGGATGGCTTGCAAAAGGCTCTGGAGCCCAGGGAAACCGCCCCTGTCCTCAAGCTGGGACGAGGGCAGCGTTCCCAAGAGTGCAGTAGATCAAAGGCTGGTGTCCACACCCTCCAAGCTCTGTCACCACCTTTTCTTTCTCGCCTCCCTTTTAGAATCATGAACTTGCCAATAGGTTTTAATACTAAGTTAATATTGCCTGAGCTACTTCTGCAGGATAGGCATTAGGTTCACCACTTCCCATTCATTATCTCATTTATCCTATAACCACCCTCGGAGGTAGAAATACGTTTCATACCACCGAAGACACCACTGATTGGAAGATACAGGTTCAAATGTGCCAAAATGTGTTGCTCAATCAATGGGATTGGTATTGTTATAATGACTACCTTCCCCATTTATATTCCAGCAAAGGAAACACAGCTCAGGGAAATTAAGTGACTTGTCCACAAACACAGGAAGGAAGCCTGAACTCAAAGCAAGAATGGCTTGATTCTGAAATCGTAGGCTCCAAGGAGGTATTCTCAGTTTTTTTTTATTATTATTATTACACATCGCTACAAAAGGTGTTCACGTAAACGACAGTCAACGCCTTCCTCTGCGTGCCCCTGGTGCCAATCCCTCCACGCCGCTTCGTGTGTGGACCAGTGGATTCATCCTCATGGCTTGTGAGAGGGGCTGGCCTGCACCCATTCCACAGAGCCACGAAGGGCTGTGGACAGCATATGCTGCAGAGTCACTGCACCACTTCCTCAGAACACATGGCATCTGCGGGCTTATGTATTATTTATTCATGAATTAGACACATAACTACCACATTCTGATATCCATATTTCAAAACAGATCAAAAGTCGTAACAGAAACGGATAACAAATTGCATTACTAATATTTTCTTCCCCAACCCTAAGGCTTACTCTAACTTAAGCTAAGGAAGCTACTGCCCTAAGTCACTGCGCTCAACAGATTCCTTCTATTAACCCTCCCTTTCTGGAATGATCTAGAAGTGACAACCATGCCATCCACCAAAGCTCCCTCTGCCTTCTGTCCTGGACAGCAAGATTCTTTTCACTAGTCTGCAACTGCTCAAGGGAAGGAAGTAGTAGAAAAGAGGAGAAGTAAGTCCTGATTTTCTATAATTTAAATACAAATAAGGCTTGGGCGAGTCAGTAAGGAGGAGGGAGTCACAGCTTCCCAAGTGGCTTCTCAATGCATGGTTTTCTGGGACTCTGTAACCCCATTTTTTAAAAAAGATTTATTTGTGCATACAACGGGAGGCGGGGGGGCGCGGTGCAGGCCAGAGATGCGGGGGGTGAGAGGATTCACCAGAGACAGAGTGGGAAGCAGAACAGGCAGATTGACTGAAATACACTGCTGAGGGGAGCAGCAGGGAGACAGGAGAGGTCTGCTGTGCCATGTGGGTTGCTCCCTGACCGGCCAGGGATGGAACTTGTGCTGCAGAGGCTGCAGATTGCTGCACAGTGCAGTGCTTAATCCCCTGCGCCCCCAGGGAGGCCCTGTATCCCCATTTTTTCTGGAAATTTCTTTGACCCCACAATTAGATAAACACCTGGGTACTTCCTGAGCACCTACTGTTAGCCAGGCTGTGAGAACTACCCAGGATGGAAAAATAAAATCTAAAGTCATTCAGAAAGAAGGTTTCAAGGTAAAAAACAGGAGGAAAGTCTCACATGGGAGGGAGAAGTCACACTCTTCATGCTTCAAGTTTAACTGTCATTTCTAAAATGTGTTCTCTAATATATTAGCCAGAAAGCCAGTTTCCAGCTAAATAAGCAGCAATAAATATTATGCAGGCCAAACATACAAGAATGCACTTTCAAGAAAAGGAATAATTTTCAGTCAAAATGTAAAAGTCTGTTATCAACAAAAAGTACAGCTTGAGAAAATATTTCAATAGTAAAGAAAGAAAAATGCCATCGGCGCAGACTGCCATTTTCTAGCAAAAAGCAGTTAGCTTTTAAGAAAATCTTTAGTATTAAAGTTCAACCAAATAAATTAATCCCACTGTAGTTAAAATGAAGAATGCCAGGAAGATCTCTCCAACACAACTTTCAACAAAACCAACAGCAGTGGAAGTATTTCACAAGAGCTTTTTTTTTTTTTGGAGTGATTAATACCAAAATGCAGGACACCTTAATAAACACTGAATCTCAGTAACTCAATTTCTGGGAATTTTAAAACACTGTCAAATAACATTGCTGATGTATCACGTCTAACACTGGCGGGCTGGCCTATTACTACAACTAATAATAACACTGCATTGTCATGTGCACTTTAAATCAGAGGTCAGCAAATTTTATCTGAAAGGAACAAAGAGCAAATATGTTGGGTTCTGAGGGCGCCCAGTGCCTGCTGCCAGCACTCAGGCCTGCCTGGGGTGCATGAAAGCAGCCATGCAAGACATGAAGGGATGAACACGCCTGTGTTCCAATAAAACTTTATTTATTTATTTATTTAAAGATTTATTTTTATTTATACAAGAACTGGGGTGGGGTACAGGCCAAAGGGGTGGGAGGGTGAGGACTCACCAGAGACAGAGTGGGGAACAGAACAGGCAGATGGACTGAAGACACTGCTGAGGGGAGCAGCAGGTGAAGCAGGAGAGGTCTGCCGCACCATGTAGGAATCTCCCTGACCAGCCGGGAATCGAACCCGTGCTGCAGAGGCTGTGGACAGCTCCACAGCACCGTGCTTAACCTGCTGTGCCACCGGGGAGGCCCAAAACTCGGCCATAGTCTGCTGACGCCTTGCCTTAAATTAGTTGCAACGATTTGCTTCAAAGACTGATGTTTATTGGTAACTTTCCACCACACAAATGTATTTGTTCATCGGGGAAGGACAGCCTCGCAGAATGAAGAGCGAGCCCTGGCTGGGAAGTCATCAAGGCGGGTGCCAGGACAGCTGTGTGACTGACTGTGAGCAAGGTATCGCCCACCTCTGGGGCTTTCTGCACCTACAAACTCAAGATGATGACTGTTCTGACCTCAGAGTCCTACATGGGAGGGGCAGAGAAATGACTGTGTGCGAAGCATCCACTTGCTACCAACTTTCTCCTAGCTCCCCTCTAACCTCAGCATAAAGCCGACAGATGGACACGATATTGCAAAAATAAAAGAGGTGAAAGGAGGGAGTGAGATGACACAATTTGACTGTCGTGTCCAGGTCAATGTATAACCTGAATCTTCCAAAAAGAAAAAGGCCACAGAACCGAAGTTAAGATTTAAATTGCATGGGTAGGTTTTCCAGAAAAGATTCTATAGAACTTGTTTTTCTCCAACTCCCAAAGAAATAAGAAGTAAATGAAAAGAAGTTATTTACCCATTGAAACAAAGAGATGTTTATGGGAATGACACACATATTGTAAATTAACCAGTTCCAACATGATAGACTCCTCCGAGAACCCGTGTGTCGGATAATTACACACCACTCCAAAGCCACTTTTTATTGCTGTTTTCAAAATCAAATAGGCATATTCTGGTATCTGTTCTCTAACAGAATCACCACTTTCATATTCAGCACAGGATGAGGAAAGATATGTAATAAATAATAGGTCATGGAAATCCAGGGATTAAGTGGTTTCTTTTAGCAAAATTGAACATAAGGGAAGCAGATGCCAGCCGTTCTGATCGTGCAACAAGTCTCTCTACTGGGGAAGGGTGAAAAGGTTCACCTGAAGGTCCTTGAGCTGCTCTACAGTAAAGAGAAACCAGGGATACCTGGGTGCACCCAGGGACCTCAACACTGGCTGGAGAACAGCCGTGTCTCCGTGCTCCCACTCACCTGGCATTTCAAAGCACAGGTGAGAGTCCAGGGGTGGGCGAAGGTGGCTGGCGTCACTGATGGGATAAAGGGGGTGCTGGAAACCTATCGGGATAGACAAGCACCCCAATGCTTGGGGAGCACGCGTAAGAGAAAGATCAAGCGAGGCACTGGATCAAGGGAAGTGGGAGGGGAGATGAAAGGCGTTTAATAGAGCAGCAGTCCTTGGGGATGGATTAAACGAGGAGGAACTTTTACAGAAATGAGACAGTGAAGAGCAGGTTAGGAGAGCAATGCGGGACCCAGGAGCCCCCGGGCCTGCCCATCTCACCACTCTCTTTCAAAGAGCATCATCTGGCTGATCCGTGTCTTCAGAGGGTGGACAGCTGTTTCTTTAGCTGTTATAAACTGAGGACCACGGTCTCCACACCAACCATTCCACAAACCGATGGACAATTTGGAAGCACAGGCATTATTAGAGATTTATTCTAGATAATATAACTAGACTGGATTTTCATGACGCCAATAAAGGAATTTGGCCACACGCACACAAAAAATCACGAACTGCTTTGGTGTCCGGAGAATGTCCCAATGGATAAGCCCCAAGTTCCTTCAGGAGAATGCAAAACAGTCAAAGTCACAGCCAGTGAGTTAGTAATTTTGAATCGCAGCAAGAATGAAGACCCTCAAGGCAAGTCCCAGTGCTCACCTACACTCACCTGAAAGCTCGACGAGGAGTTTACTGACGTGGCCCTGAAGTGACACTCCTGGTCACAGCGGCCATGGGCGCAGGGCGAGGCCGTCACCATTCAAAGGCTCATCCATAGCCACCAAGACTGAGGAGCTGAGCAATGACAACTCCTCTCACACTAAAGGACACAGCGCCTCTTGGTTTCAAGACTTAGAGACCCAATGCCTGAAGCACATAAAATGCTCAAGCTTCATTACCCATCCACCCCAAGGTCGAACTACCTAAAGCTATGAACGAAAGACATAGAGAAGGGTTCTCCCCAATTGCGAGAAGCCAGATCCAGGGCGAAGAGAGCGGCAAGGACCAGGCGGACAACCTCTCAGAGCAACTGGTGCCTTCTCAGCTCAGTGCAGCTACCAGGTAACGCACCAGACTGGACAGAGCACATGCCAAGATAACATAAAGGGGCTCAGTGCACAGCACAAGGGCCATAGATTCTCAGTCCTTCTTGAAGAAGCAGGGGTCTGACACTAGCGTGACCGTGGTCATGCAGCTGGCTCATCCGCAAGCTGCCAGTCCCGCAAGCACAGCGGCCAGTTCCTGGAGTAATTGGGACCTGAGGGAGGCTGCAGGTAGGTGCAGGTAGGCACAGGAAGGCGGGGGACAGCTGCAGGTGAGGCTGCCAACTATGAGATCCAACTTACAATCATTTTAAAGATTCAAAACTATGATTCAGCCACATGTTAACATTCTCCTGAGAACTCAGACCTTCTCAGCACGTCCTTCGAAAACCTGCTTCACCTGGGTAGTGCCATCTTCATGTTGTCGTGTCAAGCTCTCAGGAGGGTCTCGTGTTGGCTGATGGATTTAAGCAGCCGGAAACGCTGATGGGAGTCGGGACAGAGATTTGAATTCGGCTCAAACTGTTCAAAACGTCCCACAAACTGGTCAACGAGATGCAAGGTAAATGTGGTTCACATTTAATGTCTGGCCTACGGTGCATCCAGAAAATTTCCAAAGTCATGGGATAAACTCATCAACTTCCCAGACAGTAATTTTACTCAAAGTACGGGGGGAAAGAGGCAGTGGGTGACTTTCGCACTATGGCAAATACTAAGAGACCTTGTGGAAGAAACTATATAATAAAAGAAGAGACTTAAAAATTGTTGCAGACTAAGTGACTTTGAAGAGTATGGATTTTCTGCCTTCTGTGCTATCAGGCAATTTTTAGGAAGGTGACCGTTAGAGGCAATCCAGCTAGCTTCATGTCAACATTTATGCTGAATTGTTCGCTCATATTGTAGTAAGCAGAGTCGGTCATAAACAAGCAATATTATTTCAAAAGCTATTTCTAAGGAAAATGGTATCTACGGTTTCCAGACTAACAGAGCAAAGGAACACTATGGGGAAGCCCACCTATTAGCTGCTGCAGTGGCTATATGCTGAGAAATAAAGTACATTTGGTAACGATTACAGTTTATCTAGGATCTTAATCACATTTTGCTAGAGCTAAAAGTACCTCTCTTTTTATTTTCCTTTTTGGCTTCTATCTCATACTATTTGAAAATAAATAATGGCTTCCAGTCATGTCAGGTGACAGAAGTCTAGGAGGAATGAAAGGAAATCAGATGACGCCACTATATCACAATTAAGCCCAATGATAACAGTATTATAAATGAGCTTCAGGTTTTTTACTGAACATGTTTAATATTTGATCAAAAATATTGAGTGATTCTGACTAAGCACTATAAGCAAGGAAATATGCTGTCATAGCAAACTCCTATAAGTTTCCATTATATAAGAAAATGTGTCCTTTGCTTTCATTAGAGAATTAATCATACAAATATCTGGAGACATTATTATGAAGGCTGATTTGGAGACGATGCCTAACACAGATACATTCTGGATGGGCATGTAAATAACCACCTCCACTCTGGGAGAGGGTTCAGTATTACTGAGTCAAGCACAGAATCTAGCCCATAACCTATGAGTTCCACTTCTAAAATAAACACAAGAGGAATTCTTACAGGTATCACCAGGGAGCAGATACAAGATATCTGCAGAGATGCTGTTCATAATAGCAAAATGTACGAAATCAAATGTCACTGACAGTATCCTCATGCAAAGGAATACAATACAGCAGAGTAAAGGCAGAATCACATATATCCATTTAGATGAATACCACAAAAATAATATGGGAGGGTAGAGAATGCACAGTATAACTCTGTTTTTAAAGCAATCAGGAAAATGCAAAACAAAACAAAATTGAGGGGTAAATAGATGCACTGCAGAGCTATAAAGAAAAATAAGGGCGGGGGGCCTCCCTGGTGGCACAGACTGTTGAGCGCCGCACTGTGAAGCTGCCCACAGCCTCTGCAGCACAGGTTTAACGCTCCCAGTCAGCCGGTGAGGGTCCCAAATGGCGCAGCAGACCTCTCCTGTCTCGCCCGCTGCTCCCCTCAGCCGCGTATTTTGTCAGTCTGCCTGTTCTGTTCCCCACTCTGTCTCCGGCGAATCCTCTCACCTTCCTGCACATCTGGCCTGTACCCCAGTTCTTGTACAAAAATAAATAAATAAATCTTTTTTAAAAATCAAGAAAAAACGAAGGGAAGGATAAATGCAAAATTAAGGGACATGGACTATCTCTGGGAATAAAGGTGGAAGGAGCTGCAATTGAGAAAAACACACGGGAGCTACAAAATCACTGATAACTTCCAATTAAGGTGGTTACTGGGCAAACAGGGGTGATCATGCCATTATTAGTCTTTAGATGTACTCATTAATTATACTTTTGAAAGTGAAATATATTTCAAAATGTATATTCACATGTATAATTCTATAGTCATGTATCTATTACAAATGTAACATCAAAGAGGTGTAAAGTGCAGTAAGAGTATATAGACCAAAGCATCAAAAGATGGTCATTACTGATAGCTTGAGACTATTTCCAGAAATGCTGGCTGTTTTGACGTTTTTTCAACCCGGGATAATAATAAAATTTAGGAAATTTCCATGTTGTGGATCTTTCTTCTAAGCTACAAATATAAATAAATGTTTATTTGGAATTAGCTGCACAACTATGCTTGAAGCTAATGTGGCAAGTGAAGCTATTTATATAGCCCCATCATTGGCTTGAATGCTCATCACTGCCGCTTTATTACAAAGAACATCTAAAAGATTTCTTTCCCAGCTAAGAAGAAACAGTACTATAATAAGGTATCTTACATTAGTGGGTAAAAATACTCCTTTTAGAGAACATAATATAATTAGTTTCTATTCCAAGTCTGTCAGTATGCACTGTTAACCTCTGACAACTATACATGAACCTTTTAATTAGTATGTTATCTTTGGTGCAATTAATAACTTGTACTTCATGTTATAGGCAAATTAAAGTTTCCCCACGAAAACCAACTCTTTAGTGGAGTTCTAAAAGTATTTTGCCACTTAAATGAAATTTTAACACTCAGACCTCTGGCTCCCAAAACACTTAAGCCATTTTTTCCAAAGCTAGACAGCTTTTTGCTATCAGTGTTCTTTCAAATATTTTACCTAAGACAGAGACTCTCATATTAAATTCAATTTCACACTTGCCAATCACATACGCCCACTCAGAATTCCTGCAGATGATGCAATGTGGCCTAGTGTTTATCTGTGTGCGTCTACATGTGCATGCACACAGACAATATTTAAGTGCATATATACACATTAACTACTAGGCATTTGTTTAAACAAACAGAGCTTTAGCATACCAACTTATTATGTTTTGACCACAATGATTGTTTCGGCGGTTCCACTAATATAATCAACCTTAAATTTTGAACTGGCAAGTCCAAAGTCTAAGATTCACAGGGGTTCTCAAGCTGGTGCTACAATGAAGAGTCGTGGTGTTTGTGAAATGAATACAAAGGACCCCCAGTCTGACTCATCCCAGAAACCAGAGATATCTGGGGTTGATAATGCTAAGGAAGGAGCTTCTAAGTACAAAATCAGTCACATCCTCCAATCCCCAGCAACACACCTCCACCCTTTGGACCTCAAAAAATGCCTGGATTTCCCAAAGAAAAGACAAAATAGGAGTCTTGCTTAAAATGATGTCATTTCAAGATCAAACAAGCTTTCCTTTTCACTTGTCTGTCCCCTTGCCTTATGATAAGCATGGATAATCTCAAAATATTTGTGTCAAAAATATTCAAGTGGTGGATGAGGCATAAAGATTAAAGAAGGGAAAGGAATAAAAGCAATACTTAGGATGAGGGTCTTATAAATCTAGAGTATGCTGAGCAGAAACACACATGAAAAATTTGTATTAGAGCAAAATAAAAATGG
This sequence comes from Talpa occidentalis, assembly GCF_014898055.3. Taxonomy (NCBI): domain Eukaryota; kingdom Metazoa; phylum Chordata; class Mammalia; order Eulipotyphla; family Talpidae; genus Talpa; species Talpa occidentalis. The sequence goes on from NW_023601754.1 coordinate 3,522,889, forward strand.
ACTTAAATGGACTTAGCAATGCTGGATTTTAATTAGAAACAGCTATTTGAACTCATGACCTTGACGAAAAAACTATCTTTCCAGTTCTGTCCCTAAAATGACCTACCAGGGGAGGTATTTCTTCCTTCAGGAGGCATTTGAAAAGAAGAGAGTATGAGTTTCTGATTCTAATGCCATTCACTGCCAAAAAGAATCAGAGCTCCTCAGAGAATAACTGATTCCATGCATTGGGAGAAAATCTAGGTCTTGAAAACAAAGGTGCTTTTGGAAGGCAGGTGGGGAGACTCCCTCCCACAAGTCATGCGGTGACTACCTGAACATCAACTGAGAGTAGAAATCACAATAAGCACAGGTGCATCCTATCAGAAGCTCTGGGTTCAGGATGCTAACACAGAAAAGTTATGTAAAGGATGCCACACACAAAACAAGGTATGTGTAATACAAAAGAAGAGCGATTACAAGATACTAAAAGTAAAATTTTAAGGGCCTCCCTGGTGGCTCAGAAGTTAAGTCTCAGCACTATCAAGCTTTCACCGCTAAGGCCTGACTTCAATCCCGGCCAGGGAGCTACCCACATGGCACAGCAGACCTCTCCTGTCTGGCCTGCTGCTCCCCTCAGCAGTGTATTTCATTAGATCTGCCTGTTCTGCTCCCCACTCTGTCTCTGGCGAATCCTCTCACCCGCTGTGCCTCTGGTCTACACTCCAGTTCTTGTATGCATAAATAAATTAAAAAAAAACTTTTTTAAAAAAATTTTAAGAGGTGATGGTGTATTACAGATTTGGATTTTCTGCTTCCACCTATTAAACACGTACTTCATCCAGAGACCAGATCTGTTCTCTCTCGCGCTCTCTTTCTCTGTGTGTGTGTGTGTGTGTGTGGGAAAGAATGGATATAAGAACTCTGTGTCACCCAAACAGCTCCAGCAAAGTAAAAACTACTCTGAGAAAACAAGGACTGCAGCAAGTATGAAGAGTGAGTCTTAAGGTCTCAAGAAGTTTGATAAGGATAAGCCATTCACTTAAAAATGTTAAGTATTGAAAAAGAAACTTTTCAGTGCAAAACCACATTTGATTTTATAATTTCAAAGAATACTTAAAACCAAGCCACACAGACATTACCCAACTGGGTAAATTCAGAACCCAGAACCCCGTGGAGAAGCAAACTTGAATCAGATATTTCAGGTTCAAGCAACCAAATATTTGCTTCTCTGCTAATTTTAAAAATATTAACACCTGCCATACCTCTTGTGGGCAGGCCAAATGTGAAGTGATATGTGTAAACTGATTGTGTCTGCTGGTTTATCTTTAAGATAGTTTGACCATGAAACAAATAAGATTTTTTTCTTTAATCACCAAGCCCCAGAAATCAGGACACATTCTGGAAAGACACAGAAATATCAGTTCCCATTGATTTTCTCTCAACTAAATCAAAGGGATAAAAATTTGCCTCAGAAATAGATGCCAACGTGCCAGGAAGGTTTTTAAAGGAAAAGCTACAAAGCCAATGGCTTATGTCCAACTCGCTCAAAACCACCCCATCCAACATGTTCTAGAACCTCCGAATTGACTGCAGGGACATTCCAACCGTCGTGAGGCTTTGCTTTCTGATGACCCAGCGCACAGTCACTGCTCAAGACGAGCATTTACAAAACAAATGTCACGTGTCCTGCTGATGCCAGGCACAGTCTGCGTGCTAAGGCTGTGAGCAACGGAGAACAAGTCCTTGTCCCTGACAAGTGGGACAGAGACTGATGACAACAGAGAATTTCAGATGGAGAAAATGAAATGAGGTTACTTAGAAGTCACCTGGTGAGAGGATACTTTTGAGGAGGGGCAGAGGTGATGTTTATACTGAGAAATGAATGGCGTGAAGAGCTGGCCATAGAAAGAGCTCAGAAAAGCATCCTTTGCAGAAGAAAGAATAAGGGGAAGAGGCCCGAGTTGGGAATAGGACTGACATTTAAAAAAAAAAAAAGGATGGAAGAAAGAAAGAAAAATAAAAAGGAAGCTAAGATGGCTTAAGCAGAGTCAATGGCAGGAGTATCATGATGTGGGCTGGGGCAGAGAGGGAGGGACAGGAACACCTGGTGTGAGCAAGCAAGGGAAGAAAAAACATCCAAGAGTTGGTTGGTTTTCCATTTTGCAATTCCAAAAACAATTACATGTACGTTGACAGCACCTTGTACACCACAGCAGCGAATCAGCAGGAAAGACTGGCTAAATGCAAACACACAGCAACTGATTCTTTGGGGAGTTTAAGGGAAAAGTGGTGGAGACACCAGCACAAAAGGCTGAATAAACCACACACAGCCTGGCCCACCGCGGCTGGGGCCAGTTCTCGACTCGCTGGTGTCTCTGCCACCCAACACCAGGATTTCAAAGCCGTCATGTGCTAGAAACATTGGGTGTGATGAGATGGGCAGTATGTTCATCACAAAGATGACAAATGGCATCTCCTCTCTGTGTCTTCCACGTATAGAAACACTCAGGGCCAGGCCCGTAGTTCCCAAACACCCACCTAACCACTGTTGTTACCAGGGCTGAGGCAGGAGAGAACATCACAGAAGCTTGGAGGAGAGAGAAATTGAAAATACACTGAAAACGACTTTTCTCACCATTAAAATATGTGCAACGCTCCTTGCAAAACCCTGTGAGGGTTCACTTAATGTTTGTTTACTTTCCAAAGAAAAGTGACCGAGTTATCTGTGTGGTTTCCACTCTGGTCCTAAAGCGAAAACTCTAGCAGCTCTTGTTCCCCAAGACAGTTCCCCAGTGTCTAGGCCAAGGATCTCATTCCTTTGCCTGCACTCAATCAACTTGCCGTGTGCTGAAAAAAACAGATTAATAAACAAGCAAATAAATAAATCTAAAAACTCTACTGAGCAGAAGCAGAGTGACCCAGAATTGAAATCAAAAGCCCAATCTGGATTTGAAAAGTCAAAACTGCGGTAGTTTTAAAATAAGAGGAAGTTCACTACTTATTTGACTCATTTGCCTTGATGAGCGCAGGGAACGTGTGTCTATTATTCTAGACGTCTGACATACACGAGCCCTTTCCAAGAAGGCAGGTGGATATTGCTACCTCCTTATTCCAGAAGAAATCATGGTTCAGAGATACAAAATAATGCAAAGACACAAAGCTAATAAAGGGCAACTGTAGGGACCAAAGCAAGGTTATCAGGTCATAAATCCATGGCCTCTCAAATATATAAGTTTATCAAATTCCAAATTATTAGGGACCAAAAAGACACCATTTTGCTACACACTGTGGATCTTTCCCTTATGATTCTGGGTATCATTTCAGTCACAGTTCAAGAGCCAATGCTTACGAACTGAACTTCACGCTTACAAATGTAACTTCATCCCACAACTGGTCTTGCGTGGATCCCAACTGTTCTTCAGCGCTAACAGACTCACAGGACACTTCATCCACTTTTGCAACAGCCATTTAAAACCAAGGAAAATAGGGCTTGTTTTTCTCAATAGGGTTGTAAAAGCTAAGATAAGAACGTTCCCGGCAAGTTCAATAGAGACAGAAATAAACAGAAGACTTGTGAAAAGTGCAGGAGGACAGGGAGATGGATCAGAAGAAGACCAGCAGGCTGAGAGTCTAAACAGACGAGTATGTAGGGAGCCTGGACGTAGCGTCGAGGAGGGGCCAGATCCTACAAGAAGCACAAAACTTTATGATAGAACTAACTTTATAAAAGGACCAAAGCAAATACAAGTCTCCTGAGTTCTGGCCCATCTTATTTTGTTACACAGTATATACTCAACAGGTAACTGCTGGATTAATGAAGCAAATATATACCTTAAAAGCACAGCTATGAAGAGTTTATCCGAAAAAACTAAGCAAATTTAAGTGGGGAGAGGCCTGTCTGTGCCCCTGTCCTTGGTCCTGAATAACTAACTTTGGCTACATATAAGAGTTTCCTAATCTCAACCCACGGGTGTCCAATTTTTATTGGTTTTTCTTGAATTTGAATTTAAATCTTCATCTCTTATAAAATAAAAAAGAGCCTGATTTTTCAAGCAGTAGAGCAAATCATTCCGTGACTTCTTTTCTGAGTTTTCATAGCTGGCTGCATGCAGTTTCAACAGTTCTATCACGCTTAACACTTATAAATATTTTCCCTACTCCCTTTGGGAAGTTGGGCGTTGTGTGTTTCTCATCCTCCCCTGATGTTATACTTGAGTTTAAAAATAACAGTCATTATCACTCAATTATTCAGTGCTCAAGTGTAACACCAGGTGCAAACAAAAGTTCTGACAACACTAAAGCATGCCCTTGTTACTGCAAAGGATTTAAGAGCTTGGCACTTACAAAGCTAGTGATCATGTTACTCTAAAATTGAAAGAGGTAAAACAGAACATCAGAGGCTGCTTTTTTTTTTTCCTTTTACTCTCTTAACTTCTCTTTCTTGGTTACCCATCGCAAAATATATTAGCTCTCTGTTTCTTCAATGTTTGCTCTGGCATAGTCAACATACAGAATGTCTCTAAGTTATCTTAAATTATCTTTATAATCAATCTTTGGAAAAATAAGTCTAACATACCAACGACACAATGTCTTTGGATTTCTCTCTTTCCCATTTATAATTTGTGTGTGTGTGAAACTGTATATATACATAAATCTACATACATTCACACACAAAAAAAATCAAATACAGGTTTGCCTTGAAAAACTCAAAAGAATAATATATTCCAGAAATGAAAGGGCATTTGCGTTCTAGTCCAAAGTCACAGTACTTCAGATAACCTCAAGCATAAAATAAGTTTCAAGTTTCACACAAATACCCAACACGGCCATGGGTATATAGCTAAGAAGATCAGCCAACAAAGATAACAGGAACACATTTACATTTTAAAAATCATCATAGCCGATATTTTTTATCAATTTCCAAATTTAAAAAAAACTAGGTTAATACAACCCTCTGGATCTAGAACATAGAAAATAAACATGTAAATGAAAACTATGTAGGAGAAAGGCACCTGGCCTTTATATGCCTTTAGAAAACTCTATCTTGGGCCTCCCTGGTGCTGCAAGGGGTTAAGCACAGCACTTTGAAGCTGTCCGCAACCTCTGCAGCACGAGTTCAATCCCTGGCTGGCCAGGGAGCTACCCACATGGCGCAGCAGACCTCTCCTGCCTCACCCGCTGCTCCCCTCAGCAGTGGATTTCAGTCAGTCTACCTGTTCTGCTCCCCGCTCTGTCTCTGGTGAATCCTCTCACCACCACCACCCCGCACCTCTGGCCTGTACCCCAGTTCTTATACGCATAATAAATAAATCTTTTTTTTAAAAAAAGAAAACTATCTCATTCATCACCAACAATGAAGAAGAAGAGTTGGCAATAGAACCAATGATTGTCTAAGTAACAAATAATTTGAGGCAATTAAAAATCTTTTTCACTATAGTTGATTATAAACTTTTTACTTAAGTTTCTGACATTTCCTTTTTCTGATGGTGACTCAACATTACCAAAGCGTAGCAAAGGATTTTAAAAATTAAACATACATGGTAACCGTAAAGATTTGCTAACATGGATAGAGCTAAACATGTTCATACTTGCTGGTTTAACTTAGCTGCCCTCACGTCCCCGGCCTCACAGACATCGAGCAGGCAGAGAGCACATTCATGGCTGGGGGTGACTTGTGCAAAGGGTACAAGGAAGCATTTTGGACATGGAAATGGCCTATATTATCATGGCAGTGGGTGCCCCTAATTACACAATTTTGTCAAAACTTCTAAATCTGTACACTTAAAATTGGTGAAGCCTATTGTATGTAAGTTATAGCTCAATAAATACCGCCCAAAACCCACACAAAGCTCTGGTGTGCCGTGACACCTAAGAGTACCCACCTAGGGCATCTTATTATGACCCAACATCAAACTACGAAGCATAGACAGCCTCAAGAGTGACTCGCTGATAAAACATACACACTAGCTAAGGAGAAACCAGCATGGAAATTAAACACTACAGTACATAGCAGAGGAGAGATTCCCTGCCCCCACCCTAACCATCACCTGCCAGGGCTCGGGCTAATTCAGAGCAGGATTGCAAGCATTCCTGGACATGCCACCTAAACTCACTTCCACCATCAAAATTCCCTTGTTTCCAGACACTTCAGTCTCACCTGAAATGCATATTATTTTGCCCAATAAACACCAAGAGGGGCCCAACTCCACCTGTGTCTCTGCCTCTCTATGAGAAAGAATTAGAGAAAGAAACTCAAGTATTAGAAGCAGCAAGCAGTGGCAAGCCAGGGCCACCTTCTCACACACCTCACTCCCTTCTCCACCGGGGCCCCTGCCTGCCCTCAAGAGAGTCTATAAATAGGAAGAAGAGAAAAGTACCCCTCGTGGCAAATGGAACATCACGAAGTAATTTATGAAGGATGAAATACAAGAGCCGTGGGAGCTGAGCAGGGACAGGCTACACGTGTCCTACCAAAGGGCTGAGTGTGTGGCTTCGCAGCCATCCCCTACATGCTGTAGCACCAAGCAAGCCAATGGACCTCCTGCGACCTCTCCAGTGACATGGAACACACCAAGACCACTCTGAGAGTGTGCAGGAAGACACAAAGGCAACAGCACAAAACCTTTAGAAATATAAACTACTAAGAATATGAAAAAAGTGGTCAGCCCATCCATGATCCTGTCTCTAAGCCCCCAAGCAAAGCAGACACAGAATTGTTTCCCAAAAAAACCGGTTGGTGGTGGTTTTTTTTTTTTTTTTCCTCTTGCAAAATATATACTACATGTGCTTTCCATTTTATTTAATAAAAAGTAGGGCAAAGTGAAAAACAGGTGCCCCTACAGATGGAGTATGTGAAATGCAAGTCACACCTCTGATAATGCTGAATTCTTCCCCTTTCCTTTTTGGAATTGAAAACATCCCTAAAACCTGCAGCCTCAAATACTGCTAAATATTTAGAGTCTGCAAAAAAAAAAAATATTTAGAGTCTGCGAGGATGAGGTTCATTATTTTGTACAGTAACACATCCTTAAATAATATTTCAGCCTAGTTTTTGAAGAACTGCAATTGATATCTTTTCCATATATACTTAACCTCCTACAGATTTATTTGATTCTCAATAATTACTATTCTCTGGTAAAAGGCATATGTTATTACAGTACACTGTGCTCCCACAAGCTGTCCATTCGGTGTATTTTAATAAATCTCTGCCAGAGCTGTATAAATTTGATCCTGTTTAAATTTAATAAGGATCAGAATATATCAAAGCACAAATACCCATGGGAGAAATAGATATTTTGCATAGTTATTGAATGGCCTATTCAGGGATACAATATGTAAGACCCAGACCATCAACCTTGAATTAAAAAGAGAGATTAATGTGTTCAAAGCCAGCTACTTGTTAAATAACATACGAAATTAGTATTTAATAAAACATCTTCTCTATATTGCTGCTAATGGTATCAGTCCTGATACAGCTTTAATATCAATATTCCCATACAGAATTCTAATATTTACAAGAATTGGCAGCTACATACTTCTTAAATATCTACATTTGCTTTGATAAAATGCAATCCTAGATGGCACAGGGATGAAAAGAGTCACGGTAATTAAGAACTGGGGGCTCCGTAGCCATCTGAATAACAAAAATAAAAGGAACAACTACTTCACTCGCTACATTTCTCAGGGATTTCAGGCACAGTGAACAATGAGCCGCTTTCCCAAACATTTTCCTCGCATGTGTTTCTGATTTGAATCATATTTCAATGATCATTAATATTCTGTGGTTGAGTAAATCGTTTCAATCTTTTTCCACCAAAATTTACACTCGAGTGTAAACACAAAGGACAATGAGTAATGAGCCTGGATTTAGAAGCCAGAAGAAGGCACAGGAGGGCAACAGCCAGTTATCAGAAAATCCTTCCTCACGATGAGAAAGGCTTAGGGGACCACCAGGGCCTGGAAGATCAAAGAGAAACTGTATGACTCAAGGTGTGTGACACCAACCTCTCCCAGCACCAGGCTAAGTCATCTTGAGTTATCTACAAACATGTTGGAGGCTACAAATTGTTTAAAGCCCATGAAACCTACATTAGCTGGTGCATGCTATATTGGAATCTACACCTCATTATTCCCAATCATTTTCATCTTATTTAAACTAGATACGTAAGGGCCAGTTCATTCATCACACAGACTGATCAAATACGCTGTCAGTCGGTCCACCAAGATCCATTAGCCAACCTCTCCAGAGAGGAGCTCTTCCTGCATGATAGCTGGTTACCAGGTAGCCAGGACTCAGGTCCAGGAGCCCAGCACCTTGAGCTAAAAGCAGTGGGCCCCACTGAGTGCTAGTGCGCATCTGAGCCCCCCTTCACTACCGGGTTCTATGTCCTCAGTCCCTCATCTGGATTAGGCTGGTGCAAAAAGAGAGGGCTGAGCAGTAGAATAAAGGGGCCTGAGATTGGGCAACAAGATCTGTTTGACACTGAGAAGACAGGCTTGAAATCCAGGCACCACTTCTCCCCAAGGCAGGTGTAGTCTGACCTACCAATACGTCCAGCCTGGGTGGATGGAAGTGCAGTGGGTGCCGCAGCCCGTGTCAGCTGTGGCCCAGATGATGCAGTGTTAGTCCAGGAAATCCACGCAGGCACAGCGGGTCCTTCACAGCCAGGCATGCATTTTTTTTAAATCCTTTTTGAATTCATCTAAAAATGGGCCCATGGTTGACTATTTCAGTTTTCCAGGGAAACTCGGTTAGTTTATTATACTATAATTTTCCTGAGCCTTTTACTTGGAAAGATCAGGCTTAGTGGCAGGACTAACACCTCATCTTATGCAAAATCCAATGGCCATGCACCAAATAGGTGCAGTTCTACCAGCTGTGGGCGGCGGGCAACACTGAGACACCCCAACAGGTATGAGGCTTTTTTTTCCTGCTCATGTTAATAGACTCACCTCAAATTTACAGCTCTTCCTCCTAGATCAGTGACTGCCATATTTCAATTATGTGCCCACACCTTTGTGAATCCTGCCACTGAAGGCTGGCCCACATCCTTCCTTGTCTAAAATCTTGGGGCCAAATGTGCTTTACAAGAATGGAGAGTTTTTAAAATTTCAAAGAGACAGTGCATATCCCATTTATTGCAAGCTGACTCTCAGCCTGGGACAGCACAAACACATGACTAGTGCTACAGCAAAATGTCTGCATATTCACACAAAGCGAGATAAATACAGAATGAAAACAGTCTTGGATGAGTTTAGTGCAGGTTTTGCTGCAAATGTGTTGCCATAAACTGTTTGGGTGTCTTTGAGACTTTGCCTTGCAGAGCTTCTAGAATTCTGGAATTATGGATCAGGTATTGCAAATATTTATTTCTCTTTAATGAAGCATTTGAATAAAAACAATGGTGCTTTTTTATTAACAAAACTTTATATCCTAAGTACAAAACAACCAGTCTTCTTCAACATAGAGCATAACTACCCGAAAAAATACAGTAACAAAATCATCTATTTAACACTATCAAATTACTAGCTACAGAAGTATCTGTAAGTGGGTTCTGTAACCCTCTCTGTGCCCCTCCCTCCCACCTACCCCTCATTCCTTAGCACATTCTGCAAATACTTGCAGGATCCCTCCACAGTGGCAGGCACAGGCCTGGGCAAAGGGGGACAAAGCAGTGACCAAAACAGACCAAACTCTGCCCTCACAAAGTTATGTCCTCTGGGGGGGGGGGGTGCGGACAGGGAGGGCAGACAGGCAAGCAGTCAACAAACACAGAGGATGTTGTAAGACCCAATGCTTAGACAATAATGAAGCAGGGCAGTGAGGTGGAGAATAACACAGACACGGAAGAGGGCTCAACTTCAGATACGGTGATCCTAAAAGGCCACCTTGAAAAAAAGAACATTCGAGACAAGACCTTAGGATGAAGAGGCAAGCCACCAAGAGAGTCAAAGAAACTGGATCTGGGACAGAGGGGAGAAAACCAAAGGCACAGGTGGGTGTGAAGCTGGATTTCTGGGTGATAACCGGGAGGGGGCGTGGGGGTGGTCAAGGTGGCCTTTGTGCGCACTTGGCTTTAATTATGAATGAATCAGGAAGGCTCTGGAGAGCTCTGAGCTCTGATGGGATCTAGCTCAATCACTTATCTAGAATAGTCATCAATGGTCATAGAGTTGGTTTTTTATTTTTTCTCCTTCATACCCAAGTAGGCCAGTTCGAGGAAACTAGATTGCTGCCCTTGGATCATTTCAGCCACTTCCCATTAAAGACAGAAGCCAGGCCTCCCTGGTGGCGCAAGGGGTTGAGCCCAGCACTAGGAAGCAATCCGCATCCTCTGCAGCATGAGTTCGATCCCAGGCCGGCCAGGGAGCAACCCACATGGCACAGCAGACCTCTCCTGTCTCCCCTCTACTCCCCTCAGCAGTGTATTTCAGTGGATCTACCTGTTCTGCTCCCCAATCTCTCTCTGGTGAATCCTCTCATCCCCTGCCTCTCTGGCCTGTACCCCACCTCTTGTGTGCATAAATAAATAAATCTTAAAAAAAAAAAAAAAGACAGAAGCCACATTCAACATCTGGCAACAAAGACTAACATGGAATCAAAGAGTGACAGGCTTACCTCACTTCCTCCAGTAGGATTTACGTCCTGCAGGCAAATATGCTATTTCACTGGGATATTTGTGTTTATGAAGACATTCTGATGAACGACACTTTTTTTTTTCAGTTCATGAAATTTTCAACATAAAAGAACCCTGAATCCCTATTTTGAAATCCATTGTGCCATTTTTATTCTGCCTGTATTTTAATATAGCATCAATATTTAACTACTCATTAAATGAAGTGTGACTTTTATAGTGAAAATGTCAGTCTTTGCAGTTCATTAAATTCATTTAAAGTATAGCTGCTTGATATTTTTTTTTTCCTGGAAGAATAAAAGGACTATGAATTGAAAGCATAAACTTTAAATTTAAGCATGTGTTTTCTTCAAAATTAACATTCAGGATCTGTAACATTATTCATAAGATTGAGGGACTGTTGGCCTCTCCCTGCATTTTACTTAGCGACTGTCATCTTTATAGAGTGCAGAGCTGTTTATCACAGTTGGATATGACCAGTGGAATGTCACTGTGGACATTAAGATGTCATAAGCTATTATGAATCTCTGGAATTCTGCATGTAGTATTAAAAAAACATTATCTTGAACTATGGCATCAGAAAAAAATAAACCCTGGAAGATGTGAAATTTAATAACTCGCTGAATCCAACAGGGCCTAAAAGTGGCCTATTTGGGTTTTTAAAAAATAATTGTGCTACGACATGAGATTGTCTGAAAGCAAGACGATGTATTAAAAATGGAATGTGAGCAATGAATTCAAATGAATTTTTTAGATGTTTGCAATTCTTTCTTCCTAAAATTACTGTGATTTACATGTATGGACCAGCAAATGCAAATGGTTTCAAATCACCACGGGGACGTGGCCGTGATTACAAAGTCTCTTAATGAGACTCGGCACTCGCAGAACGAGGCCGGCCGAGGTGAAGGCTCTGTGCCTTTCCCTCCCTCCCCACAGAGGCCACTCCTTCCTGGGCTCCCCAGTCTCCCTGCACCAGCTCCTCTGCAATCCCAAAACAGAAATCCAAGCGTGACCTGGAAGCCTGGAGGTGCCTGAGAGGCAAATCTCAAGCTGCAGCTTGCAGGCAAGACCTTCCAACACGGGGCCCCACTCTCCAGGCCTCTTCCCTCTGAGAACCCCCTTGTCTGCCTTGAAAGCTCTGCATGACGCTCTCCCCTTGACCTGGCTCAGCCACCCCAAGGTTCTTCTCTGTTCAGGTTCAATTTTCCCAAAAAAAGTTTCTTTGGCTGATAATTATAAAAGAGAAAATTCAACTTTGTTCTATTCTGGTCTCCAAAATCTAAAAGGGAAGACAGTGGAGGGAAAAAAGCAAAGCTTTTAGGTTTGGGTTTTTTTTTTTTTTTTTTTTTAGAGAAAGCAGCAGGACTTGACAGTCCCAGGCTTTGCGTGTGCTGTTTGCGCTGCCCCGAATCTTGCAATAAATAAAATGACCGGAGAAACTTCGCGATGAATGTGGAGGCTGAGGGTTGGAGAGGGGCCGCCCTTGCATTTCTAGCCACGCCGTGAGCCGCTTGAAGGAGGCCTGGGGTATTTTTGGCTTTTGACCTTTTCCCTCAAGTCCTGCTCGAGAAGAAATGTCAAGGAAACTTACCTGGAGTCGGAGGACCTACCTAAATGTCTAGGACAGGAAGGCCACACAAAACACAGTAATACATCAAATTCGACTTCAGGCATCTGGCCACTTGTGAGGAAGTCTGCCCCCTGCCTGCCTCCACTAACTCCACCAGGAGACCTAGAGGCACAAACGCTCTTTTCAAATCAGAGGCCACTGTGGCGCATTTACAAGTCTAGGCCACTGCTTCTTCGCTCTCAGCCACGGCAGGCTTGTGCCACAAAGGAGGGCCCACAGGGAGGCCCGACTCCCTCCCTGCACTGGGAGACCACTGCGTCCAGTGCAGACGGGGTGCGCACAGGCCTGCCGACACCTGCCAATACTCTGCCGTTCCACGTAATGCCAGTGATTATAATGTAATGAGAACCCAGACGGGAGAGAAACTGAGAAAATGTGTCACTGAAAGACGCCCACCGCTGAGTACTGGCTCTTACCCTTAAAGAGTAAAAATACTGGTAAGCCCATAAAAAATTAAACGTTCATTTGTTTCCATATAGATCTCCCCTAATTGGCCCTGCAGGAGCTGCTGGTGTTGTCCAAAAAAGCCACTTTTTATAAGAACTTCCTAATACCACTGAGACATTCCCTAACACCCCCGCTGACTTAAGTATTCTCAGAGTTTTCTGTCTAAATGTGTCGTTCCCCGAGTTAATTACTCTGGAACAATACAGTCATCGAGAGCCAAGTAAGAGTATGGAATTTTTTTCCCCCCATAAATCTATTCATTGAGATTCTACCAAGCCTGGAATGTCCAGGGAAAGATTCAATAATCAGGGGAGAAATGAGTTGCAGACACTCAAAGAGGACAGAATAGCCAGGCAGGAGATTACGAAGCCAGGCGACAGGGCTCGCTGAATTAAACATTCTTAAGCAGACTTACATACATAATGAATTGGTCAATTCTGTCCAATGTTTCTGAAAGAGATTACCCTTCCAACAAGCCAAACGAGTGTTCAAGGGTGGTAGCGCGGATGGATTCCCGAACAAAATAAGTGTTAATCACTTTATCTCCCCCGATCTTTTTTGTGAAGAAGAGCAACTTTTCATTTCCATAAAGCCTTGAAATCATTGGCTGGCCGGGGCTGGGGGCTGGGGAGAGGGCTAGGGAGAGCATGTGACAATGAAGTCCCTGAAAAGGGGGATTTCCTGACAATAAAACCCTGATCAGAGCCGAGATGGGGCATTGTTGGCTGCAGCACTCCCTCCTTCCTCTGGGAATTCCAGGCCTGGAGGAGGGGGGGCCCGGGGTGGTAACCGCCCAGGGTAGGGCCGGGCAGGTAGGCTTTGAGACGTGCTGCTGGGAAAGGCTGGATCGCCCCAGTATATTTCCTTGGAATTTGTTCTTTTAAACACATTACTACAAGCTTCCTTAAGACATCCTGTTAATTGTTCAAAAACTGTGGACCGCAATCAGCCTGGAAAACCTTGAAGCAAAGGATGCCGAAGAGAGAGTCAAATCTGGCCTGCAGCTGTGGACCCAGATTTTCCTACAGGCCAGGCCTGGGGATGGGTGATGTGGACACAGCAGCCAACAAGACAGAAGTGTCACTGCAGCCCAGGGGTCACAGTTGGGAAGGAAAACTCTCTCTCATAGGGCCATGTGGACCAGGCCAGACACTCAGCCACTCCATAAATACCCGAGGAAGGAAGGAAGGAAGACTTCTGAGCCTGGGGTTCACGTGACTGGAGACTAAAAATAATTCTAGTAATAATAATAATAAAGATAACAATAATAATGATCATCAGATATACTGGGAGCCACCCAACGCCCAGGTTAATCAACTTCATGGGCCCCCACAAAATCAGAAGAAATGGAGTAAAAACATGGCCTCCTTCTGCAAAATCCTGTTTTCTGAAACAGCCACTGGACAGAGCCAGCTCCCGGGGATATTTTTCCAGTTCATCCCAGCCGCTCGGTTCCTGGCTTAGCTCAAGCACCTGGAGAGGCAGGAGGGTTTAGCTGAACCCGTCCCCGCGCGCGCAGATCCGCTGCCTCCAGTGGACACAGCGACTGCTCTTCCCCATCGGCGACGTCACCCAGCTTTGTAAACTCGAGAGACACTTTGTATAACCCGGAGAGAAAGAAAACCGCCTTGAGGGGCTGCTGCGGTGTGGCTTCTCCCGCCCGGTCCGGCCCCTCCCTGGCCAGCACGTGCTCCGCAGGCTGGGCCTGGCCCTCTCAGCTCCGCGGAGGGACAGGCGGTGATGGAAGCTCCTTTTAGCTCCATGAGGCCCCAGAGAAATAACCGCCCTATATTTAGATAAATGCCCTTTGTAACAAAGGAGCAACTCATCCCAGTTAGCACTTTCTAAATGACACCGCCAGAGAGTTTTCCAAAGTATTCTTCTTGCTCGGTGATTCTCAACCAGGGCTGCTTCTGCTGCCCCCAGAACATCTGACAAGCTCTGGACACATCTGGGGGCTCTTATCACTGGGGGGCTACCTGCATCTAGCGGGTAGAAGCTCTGCCTCGCACAACACACAAGACACCCCCAACAAGTCAAGAGTGTAAACACTGAGAAAGCTGCTCGGGTCGGACAGACACTGCGCAAGGGACAGGGGCTGGCTCGTGGGTGCGCGAGGCCTGATGTCCTCCCAACAGCGCGTGAGGATAGGGGGACACTCAGAGCCCTGATCCTTCCCCCACGGCCTGTGTTTAGCAACCGGCACACACGTGCAGAAATGTATGTGATCTTTGGGTAACAACAGCTTCCAGTAATAACGAGCGTAATAGCTGGCATTACCCAAGTGTTTAGTGTCGACACAGAGTCAATATTTACCGCAACCTGATGCTGTAAATACCATTATTTTTCTCTACGTGGCAAATCTACGACACCTAATAATCCCACATAACAGGTGGGTCCATCAGCCCCTGCAAGGGCGACGTGTGGGGTGGGACTTGCTCTGCTGTCTCTCCCGCTGTCTGCCCAGGCCTGCTGAGGAGAAGGAGGCTTCGGAAGGTTCTGGAGCTCACGCAGCTCAGAAGTGGGAGGAACCGCTGCAAACCCAGCCTCTCTCCTCACACCTGCCAACCGCTGAGGCTTTGGAGCTGCTGAAACCCATTGGACCTGATCAACCTCAGCCAAATGGAGCCGCAGCCACCCAGCGGCGGGGGGGCAGGCTGCTCTCCAAAGCTACTGAAACACGACGTCTCTCAGTTTTCAGGCAGCTGATGGAACCAAAGAGTGACCGGACGTCATCTCAGAGGCGGCCAGTCCTCCATGAAGGTCCCTGCAGCCCTTCCTGGGACCACCAGGCCAGTTCCTGACCAGGCAGCAGCAAGGCCCAAGGTGACAAAGGCCTTGGGACAGCGAGAAGCTCTTTCTGACTCTAATGCGCCAACTTGTGGGCCCTGGGGGCACACGTCTGGGTGTGGACCAGCCAGCACCCAAGAGCAGACGCCCATACCCCCGTCCGTGTTGACCTCTGCTCAGTCTTCAGGTGGAATCCAAACCCCACCTGTGGGTTGAGGGACACGCCGGTGGTGACACGTCAGAATGACCACTCACAGAACAATGGTCAAGCAGTAACAGCTCAGGAGCCTACCGACTCCCCTATTGCCATCATTTCAGTAAGTTCCATAATCCTGGGGGTAATATCCTCTGAGAAGCAAATTCTAGCAAGGTTAAAAAAATAATAATAAAAGGAGGGGGATGGATAAGAGCTTTCTACTTTCACAATGTTGACACAAGAAGTAGACTTTCACTTTTTAAGTGGAAATTTCTCTTGTAGAAAGATATGCAAAGTACTCTTGACACTATACAAACACACGCACTGCACTTCCGAGCTCGCCCAGTATTTATTCAGAACCTGCTTTTCCCCACAAAGAACTGGGGTGACTTTTTAAAAGTATATCTGGTTCTAGAAAGAAAGGTAAGACCTGCAAGACCAAGAAAACTAAAATCAGTGATATGGCAATGAAGATGTCCCCAGCACACAGGCCGGCCAGCCGATGGTCTGTGCTAGAGTAGTTTCACGTCGGACTCCAAGATTCTTGGCAGCCAATGGAAAGAGAGAAGCAAAAATGATGAAATGAATTAACACCCACAAGCTAAGGCTAAGTGGTTTTCCTCAGGCCATTGTAATAACCTAAGAATATTCTCTAGGAAATCAGGATGCTGGGATGTGAAATACATACATAAATAAGACCCCCAAAAGGATGTCCATGACACTATTATTCATGATTCCCCCCCATGGAAAGTGAAGCCCTAAGAGTATACAATTCAATAAATGCAGAGGGACGCAGGGGGGTAGAACAGCATGTCACCCCCAGTCTGCAGCCCTCTCATCACATTAAATTAGGTTATGTGGATAAATGGCTGGACGGAGCCTTCTTCAGGCATTCCTCCATAAAGACATTATTTCTTACAACAGAGTTTTTAATAAGGAACCAACAGCTGAGACATCAGATCATAATTTCTGATAAGAAGCTAAAGGACAAAATTCTGTATTCATAGTTAAATATGATGGCAAAATTTATCATCGGAAAATTGTTCCCAGAATGTGGATTCTAATATGTGGGTGGTTGTAAAATGAGAAATTGTAGCTAGTGACTGTCATCAAGCAAGGACATATTATTTTGCTTTTTAAGAAATTTACATCCGGGCCTCCCTGGCGGCCTAGGGGTTAAGGCGCAGGGCTATCACCCCTGAGGGCTGAGTTTGATCCCCAGCTGGCCAAGGAGCTACCCACATGGCGCAGCAGACCTCTCCTGTCTCCCCGCTGCTCCCCTCAGCAGTGGGTTTCAGTGGATCCACCTGTTCTGCTCCTCACTTTGTCTCTGGTGAGTCCTCTCACTCTCCGCATCTCTGGCCTACAGCCTAGGTCTTCTATGTAATAAAATCTTTAAAAAAAAAAGAAAAGAAATATACATCTTTCCTTTTTATCTCTCCATCTTTGAATACTGTCTTCCCCTTTGGTGAGAATCTTCTAGATAGCGCTCATCCATAGTCTCTCTTCAAGTCTGCCTTCTGTCTTCTCTACTTCTCTTCCTCATCCATCACAACTCCTTTGACATGACTTGGTTTCCTTCAGCTGGTTTCTGCCTTGGACTTTCACAACTTTCTCCTACGTGACGGGAGGAAGGAGGCCTTGGGGCTGTTGCAGGCCTCCGTCCCATGCCTGCTGACCACCACCCCCTTCCAGAAAGGGTCAAGGCTGACCTTGAAGCGAAGCTCAGATGGTCCGAGAGCAGTACACGTGGTAACTGGGAATCTAGGACTAAGACGACCCAGAAAAGGGCAATATCCAGTCTCTGACTTAGTCAACTGGCAACTAGAAACCTGTTACACCACAGCCATAACCGAGAGGCTATTTGGAAAGTGATTAACGCAGACAGAGCAGGGCTGAGCAGGGCTACGATGCCCCCTCGCAAGTCACTTACTGTGAAAACTCGGCTTTGGAGGGACACAGAAACCAGCTATTTCAAGTAAATATTTTCAAAACAGTACATGTCAGCAATGTGCAGGAATGAGGACGGCACCCCACTGTGGTTCTGCTCTAGACCCGCTGCGCTAGACCTGGACGGGGTGCTGGTGCTTCAGACAGCTCCGCGGCTTTCCTCGAAGGGATTTTGCTTTTGCTTAACATGGTAACCGTGATATGAGATATGGAGGGTCTTCGACGTCAAGTTAAGGTCATAGCAATGTATCCTGTAGACCAGGCACCCCAGTATCTACTATGCATATGGGTGAATTTAATTGGGATATAATGAATTGTTAAAAATTTTAATAGTTTTGTATTTACTATATGGGCTTTTTTTTTTTTTTTTTGAGGTGACACTGGTTGACAACGCTGGGGAGGCTCCAAAATTACTTTCTCCCCATGTCCCCCCAGCAAATGTCCACTCACCATCCAACACCAACCCAGTGGGGCCTCCTAGCAGGTGTCGGGTAGTTTGTGTATATTACAAGCCACACAAGGCTGCCTCATACACCAGTGATAAAAATTTAAAGGTGAGTCAATGTAAAACAGAGTAACAGGAAGCCCGGCGGTGGGATGGGATGGTCGCAAGGAAGCCCCAAGCCGAGAAAGCACTGCCACGATCCACGACAGGTCTCTGGAAGGGCTTTGAGGACAGAGTGGCCGCTGGCACTGAGGGCCTCTGGAGGACACACCGTAGTGGGGCACAGACTCACTGGGGGTGGGGAGATCCAGGGGACACGGGCCCAGGAGGAAACAGGGAACCAGCAGTGGACAGGGAGAGGACAAGGTGGAAGAGGTCCTCAGAAGGAGAAATAATGACATGCAGCCCCACCACACGCAGCCATCAAGAGAGGCCAAGTCACCCACAGTCACTTCATCGGGAAATGATAGGGGCACTGAGAGAGATGGTGAAAACTTGAGGGCCACTCTGAGGAGAGGAGATGCAGCTTTCCCTGTGGCTGACGCTGGCCAGCAGTGAAAGGCGATCTATTCTGCGGAGCTGCCATATATAGGGGAGAAATGTAGATGGAGCGAGAGAGGGAAATTTGGGGCCTTGGGATAGACTGCAAAGTAGCCATAACCTTCCCCTCTCCCTGCAGCTGCCCCTTTGGGATTCTACAGCTCTTCCTTGCAAGAAATGGTATGTTACACGTTGCAAGCTATACAGGCTTCCTTGTGCAAGTCCTCAAGCCTGGCTGGCCTCCGGGACTTGCTGGTGGCTGGAGAACGGGGCAGAAGAAACAGCATGCCCCTTCTGAGCCAGGGTTGGGTGCAGTGATGTGCTCCTCAGCAGCCCAGAGGCGAGAAAGTACAAGAGAATGAGGGGCCCCAGCGGGTAGCCAGCCAAACTCCAAATCAAAGGCCCCCCGGCCAGCACCTAAGGGCGCCCAGTGAGAGGAAAATCCCCACCCCTGATTGCAACCTGAATTGCCCACTGATAGATCACAAGCAAAATACTTCTAAGTGGCCAAGTTTAGTTTGTTACACAGCATCTGACAACTGCTACAACCACCGGAGAGAGAGCTGCCGGGAAGGGCAGACCACTTCCAAAGTGAGCGAATACAGAGGCAGAGCGGAAAGCCGAGCCCTGGCAGGACACAGCCGCTGCCTGAGGACAGGAAGGAAAGCAGTGCTAGGTGATGGAGCAAAAGCCAACAAGTGGCATAAAAATATTCACTACTGGGGAGCCAGGGGCATGAGCGCAAGGGGCGTGGGGGCGCCCCGTTGGAGACAGATGGCAAGCAGCACCCCGCGGCGCGGAGCAGAGTCTGGATGCAGTGGTGGCTCCAGGGTCTTGGATGAATGAATAAGGTCTGCCCTGGTGGGGCGGGGCAGGGTGGGGCGGGTTGGTTCCCTGCACCAGAGAGAGAACTTGTTTCCTGGATGTAAGGAGCATTAAGAGGGCCTGGGTGGGGAAGACTTGCACCCCCAGAGCAGCTTTTTGAACAGTGTTTCTGGGATGCTGAAGAGGGGAGCTCGGTTGACTAAAGCGTGAGTGTGGGCGGCCCCTTCTCTAGGACAGTCCACTTCTGAGTCTGGCCGGGCCCATCGCCTGGCAGCGGGTCAGCAATGCCCACTCCCTGGCCTGCTCTGTGCGTCTGGGGCTCCCCGCAGGCTGTGCACGGAGCCAAAGGACATTTAATTACATCTTGAGATAGTCATTTGGATTGGGATTCCCATGCAAGCCCCCCAGATAAAATCAAAGGCAGAGCCTCAGTTTGGTGCTGACAAGTCTCGGGCACCTCCCTAACACTTGCAAATCTCCCCTTTCAGCAAACAGAGAGCAGGGCCTGAGGCAAGCAGGGTCTCCAGGGAGCTTTCAAAATAGTTGACTCCTCGGGTGTTTATTGTTAGGATTTTCTTCTGTCTATGAAAAGTGGCAAGATTTTCCCTTTGTGGTCGTCTTCATGTCACGTTAATAGAAGGGGGGAAACTCAGTTAAACAAAAACATGAAGAAGCGTGTGATAAGTGGGTGGCAGGAGGAGCAAAGGTGGTGATGGGTGGCTCTCAGCAGAGTGGGGTTTGGCCAGGCTGCTGGGGGCACTGAGCACCCCGGGGCGTAGGTGAGAGTAGGAAGGAACTGAATAGGAAAGAGGGGGTAGGGGGAGAACACTGGATGGTGAGGAAGGGTAAACACTGCTCTTTGGAGGCCAGAAAGGGCAGAGAACTGTTGTCTGGAGACAGAGGAGCAGCCACAGCAGACACTGTGGTTTGCCGAGAACCCCAGCTGCTCCTCAGGAAGTGCAGGAGAACCCCCTTCTAAGGATGAGCTGGGGCTGGTTTGACTGGGGTGTGCAGGGAAGAAAGGAGACTTGCACACCCATGAGAAGAAACAGCCAGGGCCAGCTAGAGCCTGGCGCCCACAATGTCACACTTACAGGGACAGCTGTAAGGGACAGCTTTCACTCCTCCTGGCGTTGAGAAGGGAAGGGGTCAGGAGCTTGGGCTGATGGGACTTTGCAGAAGCTGCAGAAAGGCCCAGGGGTTAACAGAGGGGGTGCCTGGGAGGAGGCAGGGCCTGAAGGGCTCAGGCCTCTGGGGGAGGGGCCAGTGGTGCTGACGCTTGATAAAAAAGAAAAAGCCTCAATGAGAGAAAATTAGTTTTAAAAATGGGCATTGGAGATTGATGGGTGCTCAAAACTTTGTCCCCAAGTTAGGGCTTGAGATCTGGGAGTATAAAAAAGCAAGAGGTATCTGGGGAAGAAGAGAAATCTCAGCCTAAAATATAGGTAATCAATTAAAATTAGGACATCAGGATTTGCAGTTCTGCAAAGGAGGACATAAATCATTGGATATTTTAAGCAAGCCCAAAATAAAACCCCCAAACTGGAGAAAGGACAGAAAAGACAGCACGGGGCACAGGAAAAGGGGCCAGTGATGACTGCAGCCCTCGGGCCTTTCACCAGATGTTCCTGCACCACACGGCTCCCACCCCCCGGGCGTCACAGACAGACCGGCTGGCCAGGCCTCTCGGGGCCACTTCCAGGCTCCGGCTCCTGCACAGAGACCCGTCCCGAGTCTCTCCTGCTTGCTCTTCTCTGACATCCAGTTTTTCTTACTTGTCCATGCCAAGCCTGATGGCCTCCAGCTGCTCTTACCTGCCCACACACCTCCACCCCACGCTGGACCTCTCCCTGGTCCAATCTGTTCCAGGGGCACCTTCACCAGTGCCCATCATTGCTCTCAGCCTACTCAGCCTAGAACATTCCCTCGGGCACATGTACATGCTTCTCTCTCTCTCCCCCCCACACCCCCCACACCTGCTCCCCTACCAAAAAGGTCTCTTGAAGACACACCACATCCACGGCCAGCCCCAGACAAGAAGTGCATCCCTCTCTTAGTACTTGGCCAATAATGATACGACACCAGCACCTGGCAAGGGCAGGCTACTTCCGGTCTCCACAAGTAAGGACCAGCGTGGACAACTCGGCGCTCAGACATCCCCCCACAGGGAGGCTCGCCCGCTGCGCAGCGGAGAGGCTTGCCTGGCCCGCAGCCGCCCTCCCTGGCTCAGAGGCACTTCGCGTCCAAGGGGCTCTACTGGGGACTCGGCCCACGTGGTCTCCCGGTGGGCGACAGCGACAGTGTCCGGAGCTGGGGCTGTGTCTTGGTGCCTCCCCACGCGACCCAAGCCGTCCAATGAGACAACATCCAGAAAAGTTGCAGAAAGTGCGAAAGAATCTCCCCCCCTTGGGGAGGATGAGCTGAGGGGGCATGACCTGGGGCAGCTAAGGGACATCTTCCCGCTTCGCGAGCTCCAAGAAGCCGGACAGATGGCAGCAGAGCTGACCCAAGAGGTCCTGGGACAGCTCCCCGAACCCTGAGCCCCGCCATGCCTAGCACAGGCCTACCGACCCTTCTCCATTTAACTAATTTGGGGCATTTGTATCGCTTGCAATCAAAAAACAATGTTTACCAACCCAAATGTTAGCCATTTCTCCATTAAACATTTTCATTAGAATCTTTCAGTTGCTTAGAATTGTTTAAATAAGCCAGACAGGAGTCAAATTCCTCTTTAAAGACAGACACGAAGGTGCGGCAAAGCAGGCCTGGCGCGCGCGCTCCCCACGGCTCAGGGGGTCCAGCTCTAACTTGTCCTTGACTGCAGAAAACCCACTTCAATCACTCCTATTTCATAAAGGTTATCCAGGCGGGTCAGCCTTTGGGGTTTCTACTTCCTAGCCCTAAAGGGTTCCTAAAACAAAGTGAGGGAGTTTTATTTTACTCCTGTCCATCAAACTCCCTCGCTCGCTACAAATCAACTGCAGAAATTGCTGGAAAGATCTCACAATGCGGAGGAGAGACGTGCACGCACGTTATCAAGTTGAAATAACAACACACTCCCATCATCAGATTTAGCCTAATTCCTCCAAAGAAAGAAGTCAGTCCTTGTGGAAGAAGCGACAAAAGGTACAAAATTTCCAAAGCAAAGGGCCCGGATTCAAGTCTACCTCCTCGCAAAATAGTTCTCCATCATTCAACTTTGCATGGAGGGTGACATTCAAATGCGTCTTGATGTTGGCCAACTTGTTTAATGTATGGATTATCAAGTCACTCAAGTTATTCTTTCATAAACAAAGCAAAATTAAATGAAGACTGAAAATAGCAAGCTGGTCCTACAAGAAGGCCATCTGACAGTGCCCGGTGTGTTTTACACGAGCATGGGACATATTTAAGAGTACACAACCTCCCTGAGGAGGGGATTAAGGACACAAGCCTAGAAAACAAAGAAAAGAAAATGATGTACTACAAAGGGAGAAGATAAAACCTGTCAGAAGCTCGTGCAGACCTTGAATATAAGCTTCTACTCCTTATATTTTAAACAGGTTTTTGAAAGAGCTGAATCCACCTTCAAAATACACTGAATTTATATGTATAGTTAGCAAAAACCCTGTCCTCCCTGATTAACCACACTCAAAACAAATTCTCCCAGATTCTTAGGACATTATTAACATGTCACAAAATCCAATTTGAAACTGCACCTGTGACACAAAGGGGGAAAAAAGCCATCAAATGTTTTAATTCATAAGTGACTGATAGGGTTATAAATTACCTGATTGCAAATGGTACATCATTCCCACTTAATAACAACCATTTAACCATGTTTCTTTCTAAATAACTAATAAGGTAGAAAGGCCATACCATCACATAAACACACACACACACACACTTTACACCACTGTTGTGATGGTTCGGTATTTCCGGAATCTTCTGAGATCCAGACTGCTTCCTAAATGACCACCTCACTACCTGGGAAACAATCAGCAAACACCGCTCAGCCCTCAGGACAGAGGAGAGTGTATGCACCTCCCTTCCCCCTGCTCATGGAGAAGTCACACCCACGCCTGTGGCCCTACTGTGTGCAGGAAGGCTCCAGAATCTCCTTTTCCAGCCCTGAGCTCTCCTTTGGCGCCAGGGAGCTGGCACAAGTGCCTGTTTGAAATCTCTGTGCCACTATTCCACCACAATATCCAGAATCAGCCTTACCCTTCCACCAAAACCAGTTTCTCCTGTGACCTCTCTGCTTCTGTTCAAGGGCCTGTCACCCTCCAGGCAACCAGGATCAAACAACCTAAGTCATCTCTGCGCCCCTCTGTCCCTTCCTGAGTTACAGAGATGTCTGTCCAGTGCCTCCTCTTCTTCACATCCACATTCACATCTCTGAGTTGAATCCTCCTCACACCTTATCTCAGTAGAGTGATGGCTGCCTCCCTGGCTCTCCTCACCACCTCTCATGGATCCTGCACTAAGCTGGTCCAAGGGTCAGATCCACCTGCATTCTAACCAAACCACTGGTCTACATGAAACTCCTGCTCTCCCTTATACTCAGTAGACGCTATTAATTGCCTTTGCAACAGCCTTCTTCTTTGCTGGCAGAGCATACCATCAATTACACTCATGTGACATTATGTTCAGCCCCAGGGACAACACTGGAGTGGTCTAAGCCAATCACAGCAACTGTCTTCATCAGTGATTGGCCTATGATGAGCAGGGGATCCATTTCTGATCAATAAGATTTTTTAAAGTAGAGAGGAAGTGCTTCCAAGCAAGCTTTTCTGCAGAGGAGATAGATACACAAAAGGATGAAATGACCTTTTTCTATCTATCCCTCCCACGACCATTCCACCCCTACCTTGCTTCCCATTCTGCATACTATCACCTGGGGATGTGATGCCTAGTGCTACAGCAGCCACTTTGTGAGCATGAAGAGACTGCTGAAAGAAAAACTAACAAGCTCCTTGCAAACACCCAAAACAGCCTCAGACTGCCTACCTAGTCTTCTTTGTAAATAAACAATGTCCTTAGGGTTTATGCCACTGTTTCTTGGATATTCTGTTACCTGCTGTCCAAAACAT
Source organism: Talpa occidentalis (assembly GCF_014898055.3). NCBI lineage: Eukaryota > Metazoa > Chordata > Mammalia > Eulipotyphla > Talpidae > Talpa > Talpa occidentalis. Next base: position 3,547,400 of record NW_023601754.1, read on the forward strand.
TCTAATTGATAAGCCTGGGAGAGCAAACTCTGTCCCTGCCCATGTACTCTGTGCTGTGCTACTCACAGCATGGTCTCCACACCCACAACATCAGCACCCTCTGGGCAGCCCACCCCAGACCTATGGTGCAGAATCTCCAGGGATAAGGCCCAAGAGTCTGTGTTATAAAAGCTCTCCAAGTGATTCTTTAGCATGTAAATGACGTGCTCCATAATATAATCACACCTTAACTTTTTTTAATTTCATCTGCTTCCTACACATCATGAGAAGGGCTAGGCCTGGATTACTCCAGTGACAGTGACCTCACTTCATTAGGGTTGAGCATCATTTGTTACTCATTTAACTTTACCACTTCTCAAAATGTTCAAACTTGAAGCCTCCCAGGGCCTGTGAAGAATACAGAAGGCTAAGTCTGAGAGCCAGGCGTGGGGAGGACCCATGGGGGCACAGCCTCAGGAAGGCAACAGCAGATGGTGCCATGCAGGGGACGAGACGGTATTGCCACGTTGATGGTTATTTTCAAAGCAAAATGGTAGAAAGGGTCAGATTTACATGCAAAGGGTTTTAGATGCAGGTTAAACAGAACAGGTTCTCAGGTGGACTCAGGATCCCCCTGACAGTTTGTGATGTGAAGTTGACAGCTCGGGAAAGATCTCCGCGTACTCTCAACGCTGTGACCACTAACATTCATTGGCTTAATCTAAAATGGCTCAAACTACTGTACTCTGGCTAACAATAGCACATGACTTTCATCAGCATTCGGCTACTTGGGGTAGCAAAATGGGGGGTGGGTTGTAGGCCCCTAGTCAGCATCAGCAGAACTGTCCTACCCATCATTCACTACACACTGGACACCTAGAACTAGCTAGAAGTGTCTCAACCACAGAATGTTTCGGAAGTAAGAAAACATTAATTGGCCACCCAACACACACGAAGTACAAAATTCAAACTCGGAGAGGCTCAATTAAATGTGTACAAAACGCAAACATAAGTCAACTAATCAACATCGACTCAGATATGGCGTCAAGTCATGTATTAAGTGCAGGAGGTAAAAGCATTTCTATGTCTGATACAGTACAGAGGGGAGCCAGGTCCCCAGTGCCTGGGACAAGCCGAGGTCCTGGGAAGGCCCTGAGCGTCAGCATAAAGTCTTGTCTTCCTTATGAAAATAAATTTCTTGATGCTGTTCCCCTGCTCCTTGAGGTTGGTCCTTGAAGACACGATCGAACCATCCAAAGAGCCTAGCTCGGCCACTCCAAAGCAGGCTCCTCAGCCTAAAAGAGTTTCCAATTGTGCTTGGACAGTGGAATCACTAACCATCAAAAACATTGTTGCCTGCATCCCAGCCCAAAGATTCTTATTGAACTTGCCTGGGGCAAGGCCAGGAGGATCTGTTACTGCCACCTCCCATCCTACCCAGGGCTAAGTATAGCCAGGGCTGAGAACCCACAGTTCTAGAAGCATTCTGAGAAACACTCTCTGCGATCATAATCTTTCCAATTACTCTATCTGTTTAACTCCATTTTCTTTCTGCCACAGAAGTTTGAAACAAAGGATGACGAGGGAACCATCAAGGGGTTTGGTGATCTAGAACCCAGAAGGGGGGCTGGCGAACTCTGTCTGGCGGTGGGTAGCGAATGCTTAGGTTGTCCAAGCCATCCGGTCTTGTCCCATCTACTCAGCTCTGCCACCATCGCATGAAACAGACACAGAAAAGGCATCGACAAAAGAGCAGCCTGTGTTGTGTTCCAATAAAACCTTCTTTATGGGCACGAATGTGTACTTCATGTGATTTTCAGTCATGAGCATCATCCCTCTTTTGATTTCTTTCAACCATTTAAAAAGGTTAAAACCATTAAGTCACTGATCCTACAAAAATAAGTGGCAGGCCGGTGGGACCGACTCTTCCACTAGAACCAGCCCAACTAGAGTTGTTCCATTGACGTGAGACCATAATATTAACATACGATACATTAAACAAATGATCGAATGGTCGGATTGGAACCATATTAAAACATTCTCCACTTACTCAACTGAACTGTCCAAGCAACCGAAGGTGGCAGTGTGTGGGGCTCGTCCTACACAAGCCCTAAGTGACTGGTCAGAAAATGAGGTTGAATGTGTCTCAGCAAAAAGTTTCAACGCTGTAGATCACGAGCATGTTTTGGGGACCCCAGACAGTGATTTCAGTTATTTTTAACTTACTTGCAAAATCCCTAATTCAAGCTATTTCACATAAAAATCAGATTACTCTCTTGAAAACAGTAAACCATGTGGTCCAAATGTTGGCATGACCACAATCTACTGTGCTACACAAGGCTACCCCTCTAGACCGAGCGCATCCCCACTGACCCCCAAAGCCCTAGCGTCACATGTTTCGGGGGTCTGGTCAAATGTCCTCCGTAAAACCCGATTCCCCTCTCACAATGTCATTTCAATCTCTTGTTTAAAAGCCTGACATGGAAATCTCTCAATCTGTTCTCCAGATTCACCAGGCCAATCCTCCAGACCCCAGAGATAAAATCATTAATTCTCATACTGGAACAAGATATCCACTTAAGAGGAGTTTCAATCAAATCCTCCTTTCAATATGTTCTCAATCTGAACCAGAGTCTCCAAGAAGACAGACACATGACAAATTACCCTGCAGGCCTCTCACCCTTCAAGCCAGCGAAGGCGAAAGCCCAGGGACCCGGGCTGAAAGCGTTCATATTAGAACATCTTCATTAAGCACAGCGATCAATAACACAATCATCAGAAAGCATGTTTCCAGACGAATGGCGTAAAAACAACATAGGACTTTCCTATGTAGGGTATGGGGTCAACGCTCCTATTCTGCAAGAGGCAGAAAACCCCTAAGAATGTGCAGGAAAAGCTAGTCACTAGAGTTCAGTCCAAGTTCATTATTAACCCACTGTGTGACTTCACCTCGCTCGACCCACATTAAACAGGAGCGTTGATTTGGGGGTGAAAGACCTCTGACACCCATCTGCCCATTGCTATGTCGCCTATCATCTTCTTACTGGTGGAGAGAGAAGTTGAACGCAGGGAAAGGAAAATTCCAATTCTATAGACAGTAGGTCACCAATTCACTTGAATAATATCTGACCTTTAAAAAAAAATACTTGTGTGTGGGTGCGAGCTTAATTTGTGAGCCCCACCAGAAAAAGAAATGTTCAAACACTAGATTTTCCACTTGAAATTAAAATGGAAATTAGCCCTTAGAAAACAGAGATGACTTTAAGTTTATACATCAGTGGCTGCTTCATGAATTATTAACTGATTTTAATGATCCTGGCTATATTTTATTTGAAGTTATTCTCCTACTTGCAGCGACTTTTGAACTCTCCCAACTCTTTCATCCATTCTCCATAGATAGAGCCCACGTTCACGGGTGCTGACATTTAAAAAGGATCCATATAGTCACAGAAGGTAAAGATAATACACACGCCTATAATTTATACAAAGGACTCGGGTCATTTGTTAAAGAGAGAAAATGAAGGACACCCTATTATTCACGGTGTGTAAATAAATGTAAAGATCGGCACAAATTTTTCACTGGCTAAGTTTGGAGCTGAGGGTCTTGCACGTCTCCTAAAGTTTCCCAGAAGGTCACACAGCAACAAGAGAGGGCAGAAACCTACTTCCTTGGAAGTCTCTCTTTTTCCATCCAGAAGGATAACACACGTCATCAAAAGTTAAGTCTTGGGAGATTAATAAGTGTTTGCAAATAAAATAAGCGCCTGCCTTTGTGTGCAAGCGTTTACATTTTCAGCATAGACCCAGACGGCACAGCAGCCCCACTCCAGACACACGAGTTAGCTGTGAAACAAAATGCTATAAACCTTTAATTAGCACTTGCTGTTTTATGCCCATAAAGTTAATACTTCCTCTTCGACTACCTTCTCCCTATAAAGAAAAATCACGGGGAATAAAACGGAGTTTTTCACTCCAGAAATTAAGTGTAGAAAAATAAAATAGTGTGGCTCAGTTTAAAAATAATTGTATTTTTATCTACAAGAAATGCAAAAACCTCCCTGGAGGGAAGTACAGTGTGGCTTCTCCCAAGAGGAAGCACAAACTTCCATAAGTTGGGTACCCACACACCGCAGAGGGCTGAATTACTAAGCACCCCAGTTATTTCAGGCAAATAGCTGCACGAAGAAACCAGGCCAGCCAACCAACTTGCATCTCCACTGCTGAGCAAGGATCTCAGGAAGGGATGTCTGTCTTCCAGCCTCCTATCCGCTCCTCCCTGACATAAATGTTCTGAGTTTCAATCGACTCAAAACAGCCTTTCTCCAAAAAATAAAAAGAGACGCACAGAAACACCCCCAATTTCCTCTGGTCTCTTGAAGTACCCTTGGGAAGGTGGTGAACAGAGAGCTTTGCCACGCATTGCAGTGACTGGATTAGCACAAAAGGTTTCTATTTTGGTGTCACTCAGTGTTGCTGATCTTAAATCAGAGAGAGAAGTAGTTACATTAGGCCAGGTAATGGCTTCCCAAAAATAAGAGCGTGCCCAGCTACCCAGGGCCTGCTGCACAGGCGAAGTTGGAGGGAGATAAATAATACCCCACTGGAACAATTAGATGGATTCTCAGAAACACTCCATACTTAATTAGGCTTCCTAAGTCCCTCCCTGAGTGTCCATAGGGGACTTTTTAAAGCATTTAATAACCTGAGTAAATCCAAAATCAGAGGACAGAAAGTAAACCCTAACTTTGCCTACTGGGAGAGGCCTTTTCTGGCTTCTCTTTCAACCTGCGCCTATCACTTTTGGAATTTGGAGAGCGTGACGCGCCCCCGGCCCTCCCCAAGGGTTCCAGCACACCGGGCTTGGGGGGAGGCCCCGGTGCCAGGCGCACAGCACGGCTGGCCCCCGCTGACACAGGGGGGGTGGGGTGCAAGCGAGGCAGAGACCCCCCAAAGGTCTCCCACAAACTTCAGCACCGGAGTTGGGAAGGGAGTGTAAACACACAGCGAGGACCAGGAGCCTCGCCAGCCAGGGGCACCGCGCGCTCTCCTTGCGGGCTCCCCACGCAAGTGCTCCCCGCCTGTGATTTATTCCTTAGTTCTGCATCGCACCTTCCTCCGCGGCCCGAGGTCCTCCCCGGCCGGCCGCGCAACCATCAACAAACTACGATGTGAAAGAACAAGGAGAGGGGGGAGGCGCAGGGGAAGGAGAAAGAGACCCCACAGGCCCTCGCGCGCGGCTCCTTCTACGAAAGTCGCCCTGGGGAGCTGTTTCCCCAAGCCCGGCCCGGGGGGCTGCGCGGGGGGCTGCAGGGCGCGAGCGCGCGCGCCCCGCGCCCCGACCCCGCGCCCCGACCCCGCGCCCCAGCCCGGCCCGGCCGCCGCGCTTCCAGCCCCACCTGAGCCCCGGCGGGGTGCGGGAGGTGGGGAGACCCGGGGAGCCCCGGGGCGGGGGGGGGGGGGTGCGGCCTCCACCGAGTCCCCCAAACGGCAGGGGTAGGAGCCCCTCGTGCCAGCGCGGCGGGACGCGCACCCCCGGCCCCGGGGCTCCCCGGCGGGGGGCGGCGAAGCCACCTGCGGGGTGTCGCCACCACCGCGCCCCCAGCCCCCCACGCGGGGCGCGCGCCAAAGTTTGTTCCTCTCGGGCCCCGGCGGCGCGGGGTGCGGGCGCGAGGGGGGGGGAGCGGGGAGGGGGGCGGGGGGCGGGGGGAGGGGGACGAGAGCCACGAAACCGGGGGCCCGGCATCCCCCGCCCCACCCCCAAACTGAGGGGGGCTGCGCCCCTGTTTACTAGCAACAGCAACAAAGACTCGCGCCGAGCCCCCTGCCCCGCCCGGGCCGGCGCGCGTCCTGGGGCAGCGGGAGGGTCGCGGGGCTGGGGGGCGGGGGGGGGGGGGGGGGGGCGGCGGGGCAGAGGCGGGGGGCGCGGGGCGCGCCGGCCCGCGGGGGACAAAGCGGGGGCGGGGGCCCGGGAGTGCGGGAGAGTTGGCCGGAGCCGAGCCCGCCGGGCGCGGGGCGCGGGGCGCGGGGCGGGGCGCGGGGCGCGGGGCCCGCCCGGGGGACCCGCCCGCGCCGCGGTCACCTTGCTGTAGCCGTAGTAGCCCAGGCACTGCGCGAAGTCCAGGCCGGCGGGGTCCCCGGCCGCCGCGGGGTAGAACCGCACGTCCATGCCGGGGGCCGGGGCGCGGGCGGGCGGGGGGCCGCGGGCCGCCTCCTCGGAGCCGCCGGGTCCACCGTCGGGGGCGCCGGCCGGGCGGCCCGGGGCGCGGGGCGGGGGCCGGGGCGCGGGCGCGGGGCCGGGCCGGGCCGCCGGGAGCCGCGCCGCACACAAAGGCGCGGCCACGCGAGCGGGCGCGGGGGCGGCCCGGGGACGCGCCCCGCCGGGGCTCCGGGGCGACGCGGGCCGGGGCCCGGGGCGCGGCGCGGCGGGGCCCGGGCGGCGCGGCGGCTCCAGGTGCGCGGCGAGGCCGGGACGGCGCGGCGGGCCCGCTGCTCCTCCTCCTCCCGGGCGGACTGAGCCGCGGAGCGCGGAGACAAGGGGCCGCCCCGCCCCTCTCCCCTCCTGCCTCCGCGCCGGTCCCCTCCCCGCGCGCTCCGCCCCTCCCACCGCGGGCAGCTGGCGCGCCGCCCGCCCCGCCGGTGCGCCCCGGCCCGCGCGCCCCGCCCCGCCCGCCGCCCGCCGCCCGCGCCCCGGCCCCGGCCCGCGCCCCGCGCCCCGGCCCGCGCCCCGGCGCTCGGCCTCTTTGTCCCCGCGGCCGCCGAGCGCCCCGCGCCCTCCGCGCCCCTCCTCGCCCGGCCCCGCGCGCGCGCGCCCCTCCCGCCCGGCCCCGCCGCTGCCCCGGCTGCCCCGGCGGGTCCCCCGCGCCGCGGCGCCCCGCCCCGCCCGCGCCCCGGAGCCCCCGGGCCGGCCCGCGCGCACCTGCGGCCCCTGCGTGGGGGGGGGGGGCGACCTGTCCCAGGTAGGCGGCCGGGGAGCCGCCCGGGCGCGGCCTCCCGAGGGTTCCCTGCGTGTCGCCTGCGCCCCTGTTTGTGTTCGGAAGACAGGGGAGTCGCTGGATCTGGGCGGATCGTCCCTGCGCTCCCGGGAAATGCCCTGTTTTCCTAAAAGGTTCTGGGTGATTAACTTCCCCGCGCGGCGCTCGCCCCTCTGGGTTGCCTTCGCGGTCCCTGGGCTGCCGCCCCCCGCCCCACCGCACCCCCGGGCTGGACGGCGCGGGGGGCCTTGGAGAGCTCGGCCCCGGCCCCGCGAGGGCAGAGCCTGGATGCCAGGGGAGCAGGGCAGGGGAGGCCGCCGCGCCCCTCCCGGCCGGGCCATCGGGAGCGGCGCCGGCCCGGGGAGAGACCTGCGCCGGCTCGGGGACCCCCGCCCGCGCCCCGCGGGCCCAGGGCCTGAACTTTCCCGGACTCGGCTCGCGCTGGGCTTTCCTGCCGCCGTGGCTTCCCCGGAGTGGCCCCGCGGGCCGGGCAGCACCTGCGCCCGCGCCTTCGCCCTGCACCCCCTCTCCGGACCCAACAGGAAAACACATCTCAGTTAGGAGAGGGTTGGGGGTGCGCTGCGCCCCGCAGAAGCGCGTGCCGGAGCTGCGCGAGCGAGCGGCGTTCGGGGAGAAACCACCGCGCACGGTGTCCCCGCGAGGAGCCGGGCCCCCCTCCCGAGAAGCCGGGGCCACCTCTCCAGAGCCCCCTCGAGCGCTGGCCGCCCCCGGCGCTCCCTGATGGCCCAGCGGGCGGCGAGCTGAGCCGGTGTCGGGACAACACCCCCCGGAGCAGGTCCTGGAAACGCAGGAGTGGAGGCCCTTTCTCTGGGCCACGGGCGCCTCTGGCCTTTCCGCCAATCAGAACCGGAGCTGGCAGTGGCCACCTGTTGTCCGCAAGAGAACATCTTTTAAGTTTCACTCTCAGGCGCACAATGGCGCCGGGGGCAGCCTCTGGCCGCAGGAGCGGGGCAGCCTGCTGCCCGGCGGTGCCAAAACAGAAATTATTTTCTCCCCAGCTCGTGGGTAAGGGAGCCCTGGAGGCTGCGAGGCCGGGTCTCCGTGCGCACTCGCGCTGTGCCCTGCTGCGCGCTCCGTGGCGCGTCTGGAGCGATCTGAGCTGGATGACAGAGGGGAAGGAAAGTGGAATCCAAGTTCCAGAGCGGCGAGACCTGAAGTTGCAAGCAGACCTCGAGGCGCAGGCACACGGCTATTCCCCGCGGAAGCCCCACTAGCTGTGAGGCCTGGAATTGCATCCCGCCGCCGCGCCTCGGGCCTCCAGCCTCGAAACTGCTGCGAGAAGCTTCTCCCCGGAGCCTCCAGGACGCAGACATGCCCCCACGCAGGTCCCATGCCAGGGCTTGGCCACTGTTTGGGGAAGCCTCCCTCTGACAAGCCCCGTCCCTGTTGCAGTGCAGGCCCCTTTGGGAAGGAAACGCTGGTGTGGGTTTTGCTGTGAGGGTGGCCGAGGAGGCCAGGTAGACAAGAGCCGTGGGTGTGCATCTGGGTGAGGCAAGAGAGCTAAGGAGCTGATGCCACTCAAGGTGTGGGTGTTGAGCACCTCAGATGAAAAAAATCACTGCAACAAAGACAGGTCGTGTGGGAGGTCAGCCAAGTGCCCAGCCAGGCTGCGAGCGCTCGGCAGGCCTGCTCGGCTGGACCCTGCTTCAGGCTCAGGTGTAGGAGAAAGAGGCCCCCACACTCCTTCACATATGTGTGCACATGCACATGGGTTCATATACACGTAGGTGCACATGTTCCATGTGTTCACAGGCACATGTGTTCGTGTGTGTGCGCATGGCCACTTGTTTGTGTGTGTTCCTTATGCACACGTGTTCATACGCACACTTGTCATGTGCACGTGTGTTCATGTGCACATGCCCTGCCCCGTTGGGTCACCTGAGGGCCCTGTCAGGAGGCTGTGACTGCTGCTATGAGAGATGAGATCTGACCCACAAACCGACATGGGGTGCAGGGGGGGCCAGATTCTCTGCCTCCAAGTGGGTAAAGGAAAGCCCAAGCAGAGGGCCGGCAGGGCCCAGGCTGGATCACGAGTCTCCCAGCAACCTCGGGCCATGCTTGGTCCTTAGTGTTTTGCAATAAATAAATTTTCACAGGCGAGAGAGGGAAAGGGAGCGTGGAAGGCGAAAGGAGGAGGAAGAAAAAATGCTTTCCTAGTGGAATTCCGTTCCCGGGGAACCTGGTCCAGGGAGGGTTTGGACCCAGGACCTTGGCTTTGGTTAAGAACAAACTCCCGGAGGGCGGCACAGGGAGACAGGGCGCCTCTGCGCTCTGCTGTTTCACGTGCCTCGTGCCCATTGGAACAGGAATTCCATGTTTCCCTGAGAACTGTCTGATCACACTCTCCATGGCATTCAGAATACCTCTAATTTTAAGGGTTCCACCCATTAAAAGTTTGAACCCCACCCGTTCAAAACTTTCAAATGATGCTTTTAAAATTTTAATGCCATGGCAACCGTCATGCTGTGTGTTACCTTCTACAGCTGGTCAGCAGTTTTGTTTCTGAAATGCCATAGACAAAGTTTTCCTTTGTAGTAGGTTGGCCTTGAATTTGAAAAAACATCTGCAAGAGCCTATCTTCAGCATGCTTTCTATTTATGCTGAGGGGCTGACAGTTCCCAGTTTCTAAGGCGGGTGCTACAGTAATGGGTCACACAGCCAAACTACAGCGGGGCTCTTGTGTTCTGGGCATCAGAAAACGGCTGGAGGGTGTTTTTATGATTTGGGTCAAAACTGTCAGTCTTTCTAATTGATAAGTCTGATGTTTCTCGTTAAATGGTACGTGCCATGCAGCCACCTCTGAGAGGTGGGGTAAATACAGCAGCTTCACATGCAGAGAAAGCGCTGGTGTATAGTTGACAACTCAAAAACTCCATTTCTCTACTTATCTGGCTCCAAATTAAGCAAGAAAATCCCCACAAAGACTGCATTAAACCTGCTGAGATTTTTAACCAAAGAGCGCACGGGAACCCTACTTTCGGGGATCTGGGAACAGTAATTTAACCACTCTGTGTCCTGCCTGCCCAGCTGAGATGTGGACCCTATTAAACATCATCGACGGTGTAATTTTCCTGAGTTTTGGTGATGAAATGTCCTATCTAAATATTATGATCCTTGTTTGCAATATGTAATGGAGCCAAATTAACAGCAGCTCCAAATGGAAATTAACGAGGCCAGAGCTACTCAAGTTTCTTCCCATCTATTCCCATAGTAACAGCTAATGTATTATATTAGTAAAACGTCTTCTATTTGGTTTCGTATCTGAATTTGGCTTCCTGTCATGAAGCACAGCATTTCTTTCCAGCATGGATTCTTGGGGGTCTGTGCAATTCATCTCCCTGAAATGGAAGAGACCCTCATGACAGAGAAGCAGCACCTCACATCCATAGTCTAAATCACATGCAGATAAAATCAAGTCAGGACCTGGCTCGACTCCACAATAGTGATTGCACACGTGGCATAGAGGAAGAATTCTGAGCCAGGCCCTTGTTGCCTGTCTCAAGCAGACTCAACAACTCATCACCAGGACGGTATTCCATCCACCCTGAGCATTTACAGTTTAAAAAAGAAAATTCAAAAAATAATCCCTGAGCATTGTCATTATTAGTTTGAATTTTCCAGCTTTTCTGGTCTGGAAAAAGGAACTATTTGGGTATATATATATATATATATATATATATATATATATATATATATATTTTTTTTTTTTTTTACTTAGGCCCCCAAAACAGAAAGATGGACAAGTGGGAAAAAAATTAGTGAACTTTCCATGCACAATAATAAATATATATTCAGTTAGGTGGGTGAAATTGCTTCTCACATTATTTCAACCAATTTTGGCCACACTGGTCTCTGACCACGAGGCACAAGGAGAGCTCTAGAAAAAGAATCATTTTCCCAGTTGACTATTACTTTTACTACGAATAGATAGACCTGGAGGTTCTGACAGATATAAAGTAATTATGGAATAGTTACCCCCAAAACCCTGGTAGCCAAATAGTCCTGCGCTGAGAATTCATTCTCAGAAATATGAAATGCAGCGCGTATTTGCCTGTGACCTAAGTAGCTCTTCAATAAAGCTATTTTAAAAACCAATACACTCAACACAATCGGGAGGTGTGCAATTTCCAGGGTGTTTACACCCTGCCTTAAAAAAATCTTGTATTCCCAGAAACCCTAAGCTAGTGTCCTGCCTGTTTTCTGAAATATATTCTATTTCTTTTAAAGTGAAAGAATGACCTCTTTTGCAGGAACAATTTTCAGAGACAGCGTGTTTATCAAATGGTTTCTCTGCTTTCATAAAAACAATTTATTTTCACTGAACTCTTCAAGATAAGCATCAAAGCCAGGAAGAATGTACAATGAAGTTTATAATTACACTCCAGAAACAAATACGGGGTAGATTTTATTTTGCTCAAGTGAGAAAGATTTTTTTTTCCCCAAAAGAGACAAAGGTAGGGGTGGGGGAGGCGGTTGATAGAGGAGTGGAAATCAGGAGGAGGCTCGAGGGACCCTGCAGTGTTACCCACGAAGCCCCCACCCCCCTCCTCTGAACAATGAGAGCAGAAGACCCCGGACTCCCTGAGCGAATGGGTGGGGGTCAACCCATTTTTTATTCTTCACCGGGGACAGCTATAGGGGCATTAGGAGAGAAAATCATTAGGCAGATATTAATTAAACCTTCCACGGCAGAGCTCTATACCATGGCACATAAATATCTCTCTAGTTGGAGCTTCTGATGGCACCCTTTCTTTGATAAGCACCTGCATTTCTGGGCTTAATTTATATGGCATGTTATTTTTAATAACCGTAGAACAATAACATCGTAAAAATAACGGAGAAAAGAACCGAGTCTGTATTCTGTGCCTGTGGAAATGGGAAACAATTGCATTTGATCACAGAACAGCCAAGGACGAGCAGCAAAATAATCTCCCCTCATTTACATAGATCTGTGTGTGCCAAACAGGGGAATGTTTGCTTTCCGGGGAACCGTGCAGGTGTGTACCCCACAGTGGCGAAATCTCGAACTCATCAGACTGTTTCACCGAGCGGGACAGGCCCTCTTTTCTGGAACAGCTTCAGGCTCTCTCCCCAGCATTCCAGCCACCTGTTTATGGAGTTCATCCTGGAGAGTAGATGCATGCAATTAGGAACAAGAAAATGAAAATAAATGACCTTGTTTGTTATTTATAACAAAGAAACTCAGCAAAATTAATGCTGTGGCGCTTGACCTCCTGACCTGGGAGAAACAGCCACCTCATGGCTTCGTGACCGATGCACAATAGCCCGGCGGCTGCCATTGTCCCCACCCCGACTTTTGGATGGCCACGACAGCCATAGATCCCAAATATGAAAGGTTTCACGAGTGAGATGAGAGGATTGGTGATTTGTAAAACCTGTTCGAAGAAGTGAGACTCGTTAGCCAAAGAGCTTGTCTCTGCAAGGCTGGGGGGTGAAGTCATCTCGTGTTATCTACTCGGCGTGTCTTGTGTCCACAGCAGGTGGAAGAGAAGGAAAATATTAAAAATTTCAAACTAGGGCTCTGGGAATTAAAGAATGGCTAAATAGATAATAGAAATCAAACAGAAAGGTGGTCTTGGCAAGTGGCTCAGGGAAAATATCATGTTTCCTCCTGGTGAAGGTCACCAGTGGGGAAAATCCCTACAGCTTCCTTCCCGTTACATGAAAGGGGTAGGGGTGGCGCCCCCTCCAGTTGTGCGAGGGAAGAGCAAGGCCATTCCCTTTCTCCATTTACCCCAACCCACACGTCCTTTCCACGGGGCAGGCTGGAAGTGAAGATCGTGAAGGCAGACGACCTTTCAGACCTGGGGCCTGGTTAAATATCTCCAGGAAGCATCCCCAGGACGGAGCGCCGCCCTCACAACTTGTGTGGCTGGTTCTAAGACCGGCTTCTGCTACCACCTACTCGCTTCTTTCTCCCTTTGATCTTGTCCCTTGCTCACCCACAACACATTCCATGAGTGTCCTGGATTCTTCTAGACGTTACATTAAAGCGCAAATTGGACTTTCCCCCCCTGAAGTTGCTAATTTATAAGCCCATCTCTCCAGCGCTACCATATCTTGTATTGTTTTATTCTTCCCTGGGAGTAAATAGCTTTTTTTTAAGATGCGCTCTCTACTATGCCTCAAAATACCTTTTGCCCTGTCAAATAAAGCCAGTTGCACAAGGCACCCGGATTGCCAGGCAAACACGGCCATGAGCACGACAGGTCTGCCTCCTTACCTTTCCTTCTCTTCGTAGCCTTGGTGCCGGCCCACACCTTTCCCTGGGGAGGCTGCGGCCACAGGTCTGGGGAGATCAGTACCTATCAGCCTAGTTGTTGTCTCACACACTGACAACCGACAACAGCAAAACCAGCCATCCAAGATCCAGCTTTCTGGTTAAGATCTTTGGCACTGGCCAGGTTTCGGAGCCAGAGAAAGGAGCTTCTGGAAGCTTTTGCCTTGAGCTGGGTCTGCAGATCCATGCTGCAGTCTGATGCCCCATGTCAGCGATGGTGGTTCTGAAAGAGCGAACTCTCTTAATCTAGAAACATCACCCAGTTCCAAGTTTCATAGCTGTGAACACTGCAAGAGACGGGCAGAAAGTGGTGGCTCCGTTGTAGACAGAACTGAACCTGGGCATCATTGCCCAGCACATTTTCTAGGTACGTGAAGTTAAACTCCCAGAAATGGAAAATGCATGATCTATCTACACTGAACATGAAAAACCATGGCAAAATTATTACCATAATGAAATATTATAAGCACTGCCTTAGGAGAAGCCCGCCCTCACATCCACACACATTTCGTTTATTTTTTTAAAGATCTATTTATCTATGCAAACAAGAACTGGAGTGTAGGCCAAAGGTGCAGGGCATGAGAGGAATCACCAGAGACAGAGTGGGGAGCAGAACAGGCAGATCTACTGAAATGCACTGCTGAGGGGAGCAGCTGGTGAGACAGGAGAGGTCTGCTGCGCCATGTCAGCAGCTCTTTGGCCGGCCAGGGATCAAACTCGTGCTGCGGTGGCTGCAGACGGCTTCATAGTGCTGAGACTTAACCCCTTGTGCCACCAGGGAGGCCCCCATATACATTTATTTACAGACACCGCTACAGGTAACGTTGCTTCGAGAAGGGAGAGACGGCCCGTGATGAATGTAATTAGGAAAATTTACTGAGAAGGTATTTGAAAGTAAAGAGCATTTAGGGGAGGTCAGAGGGTGAAAGTGACCTACAGAGGGAGATTCTAAACACAGTCATTAAAAAGAGAGAGAGAGAGAGAGAGAGAGGTCACCAGTTTGGTGGGCACATGAGGCTGTGTCTGCATCTCTTGGATAGATGATGCCACAGTAACAAATAATCCCTAACATCTTCATGTATGGCCACCCGCAAAGGCTGTTTCTCACCCATGAGCCTGGCCACCCCAGCTCTGCTCCACACCTTCACTTCACGACTCACACAGAAACAGAAGCCGCTCTCTGGTCTTGTGGCAAGGAACAGCATGGGTGGCCACGGAAGCGTCTGTTCGCATCACTCCTACTCACTTTTCATTGGTCAAAGCCAGTCACACGCCCCAGCCTGATGCCACTAGAGCAGAGAGTTTGACCCTCCAGTAGGGAATGTCTGGCAGGGAGGTGCCCCCAATATTTTGCAATAATATCGTGATGGGGAAGAGGTTGGCTTTTGGTTTTGTTTTTTAAAAAAAACTCAGCAAAAAAAAAAAAAAAAGCCTCAGACAGCAAATAAGAATGGTTATCAGGAGCAGTGAGTGAGTGTGGAGGAGCTTGTTGCCATAACGTGCTGGGAAGCTGCAGGGAGACGTGAAACATAATGGCTCTGGAAGGCCAGGCAGTGGGGTTAGATTTGCTGCAAAAAGGAAGACAAGCCAGGCATCTGGGTGCTGGAAACTGAGGCTGGTTTTGACTCACATACTACAGACTCACTGGCCACTGGGTGAGTCTATTGTCTGTGCCATGTGCAATGCAATGTGGACATTTGCATATAAGGATGCAGTTTTACAATATAAACCCTCAGGACATCTCTCCACGGTGGGTGGTACTGTTCCCTCCTTTGTGAGTTGGAGAAGTGGACTCACAGAGATTAAATGACTTGCTTATGGATGTGAAAGTAGCTCGGAGGAGCTGCCGTGCAAATTGAGGTCTTTCTTCCTACTGCATCACTGCAGGGCAAAGAAATAAAAATGTCACCTTTCTTTAGTATTGACTTGTTATTCTTTATCTTCCCCTTATACCTACAGCCCAGTAGCAAGGTTAATATGATACTTTTTCTCCTCAAGCAGAAATTGTCATTAAAATGTTGTTTATAGAACCACTCTTTGCATAATCCAACTTTATAAGCGAATAAAGAAGAAATAAACCTTTACCTACGTTATTTCGTAGAGAATCCTTTGGAGGAAACAGGATTCAAACCACATGTTCATGGGCTACCCCTCTGCCCATCCCTGTGCCCCTTCCTTCCTCCAGCCACCCAGGGCCCCTGAATTTCCCAATCTGGCCAGTCAGTAGGAGAGAGGTCATGTGACCAGGTCTGGCCAATGGAATATGAGTGACTTGCATCACTTCTCGGCTGAGACTATTAAGAGCTGATATGCACCCCCATATCTCTTTGGCCTTTGGAGGCCAGGTGTTCCAGATGGCATGGATGGAAAATGGAGGAGGGCCATTTATGCCTCAGAACTGACATGAGAAAAAGCCGATCTTTATGGTGTTGAGCCCGAGATAGCACTGTTTGTTACTGCAGCATCGCCCCGCCCAACCTGATCAGTACAGCGCCCCATCTTTAACTGACACAAGGAAAGGCACCCTACCCTGTCTTGCTTGTCCCTGATCCCCACTACTATAGGGTATCCTTCATGGTATATGCTTGGTTAATAATGGTTGAAGGAAAATGAATTAATCTAAAATTGAGAATGGGCTTCCCTGGTGGCCTAGGGGTTAAGTCTCAGCGCTATCACCACAATAGCCTGAGTTCGATGCCCAGCCAGGGAGTTGACCCACATGGCACAGCAGGCCTCTCCTGTCTCCCCGCTGCTCCCCTCAGCAGTGGATTTCAGTGGATCTGCCTGTTCTGCTCCCCACTCTGTCTCTGGTGAATCTGCTCACCCCCCGCACCTCTGACCTGCACCCCAGTTCTTGTATGCATAAATAAATAAATCTTTTTTAAAAAAAAAGAAATTACGGCAACTGGGAAGCCAATGGACAGCTACTCTCTCACCTTTCCCCCTCTTTCTGGTCTGGAAGTGACGTGTCTGCTCACATTTCTCCTTCTCTCGGTGTGTCTGCTTTGGTTCTTTCTCCATGCAGATCAGCCTCCACTCTCCTGCCAGCCCCCCAGGAATGCCCCACGACAGTGTATCAGCTTCAAGGACACACGACTTCCCCCTGGCTCCCTCCAGCCAACAGACTGAAAATCCAATCCTCTTTCTTATTCTAGTATTCCCGGTTTGGGGGCAGGGTGTGGGGGTCGTTGATATACACCGTTGGATGCCTTAAAAGGATGCAACATTTTGATTCGAGATCTGTATGCATTGTGAAATGAATCTCGTAGTAAGTTCAGTTACCTTTTTATCTAGTGATGAGAACTTGAAGATCTACTCTCTTATCAACTTTTTCCTAAATTCTTGAGAAAGAATATATGATTGGCCCGGTTATGTTCACCCTCATACATCAGGGCTGACACTCAGCCTATGACTAAGTGAGTTCACAAAAGAAAAGATTTTGGTAGGGGAAAAATATCTGATAGCTCTTGTGACATGGGGAAAATGTGGATACTTTCATACTGCAGTCAGGTGGGTTTGAAGTAGAGCGAATGATCAGACACAAAAAGGTGTTGATTTATTATTGACAACTGCAGAGCAGCCTCAGTAAAGTCTCTATTCTGCCCTTGACTCTGATTTTTTAAATGTTTCCAACATTTTAATGAATAACGTAAATTAGGACAAAGAAGACAGGCCCATTGAATTTTCAGTTGACAAAATAATGAGAACATTAGCTAATATAATTAGAGACAAAATTCAGATTCAAAATCATCCTAATAGACTAGAAACCTGGTTAGAATAAATAAGATGAAAATTAGCTCAGATAAATATTAACTTTTAAATTTGGATTTCAGAATTAACTTGTGACACAGTGAATGGAACTTTCAAATGGAGCCTCGTCCATGGTAGCATTCAATACGCCTGTGTCTTCTCTTTTCAAGAAGCAAGTCCTTTCTAATTAGTTGCGTGCTAACATTCGTTTGGTTAAGTAAATGTTTCCCTAGAGTTGGAACATTGCTATAATTTTGGTTTCCCTTTTATTTGCAGATCAAGTAGGTAACAAGACCCAGTAAGTAATTGTGAGGCGCTATGGGTCATTTATCAACCTAGACAACCCCTGATCTTGGAGGGACCTCCATCCTGCTGCTTAATATGGGCCTAACCACGACTCTCTGTCTCTCCGTATATAGCTCGAAGGGTGTAGACTTCTTCGCTTTCCCACATTAAAAAAAAAACAGAAGGAAAGACAAGATCACTTTCCAGCTGTTTTATCTATGACCCCATGCTTATTCTTTTATTTTTTTTGAGCTAACCTTATTATTTTCCCATCAAATATGAATATATCCTCATTGCAAACTGAAGTCCAAACATGACACAAATACATTGTGTAGAAAATAAAATATTGCATAATGAGCCACCAGTGCCAATGTTTTGGTGACTCTCTTTTCAGATTATACTTGCGTGCATATTCTAGCAAATCGTCGATTTTTTTCATTGTAATGAATAGGATCACACTACATATACGCTTTTGTGATTTCATTTTCCCATGTAACAATATATAACAGAGCCTTTAACAGCAGACATGTTTGCTGAATGTCAATCCATCAGCCACGGACAACTAGAAAAGTCAGACAAAACATTTGATTGATTTGGTTAGAAGGCAACCAAGGCTGCAGGGGTGTGAGGTGCTAAGATCCTCGAGAAAAGACAAAGAGGGAAGCTCAGGTCAGTGTGCTCTGTGCTCAGGCCTTTATCTGACTCACAGGCAGGGACTGACCGCAGAGAAGCTCAGAGGTGTTCCCGCCGTCTGACCGTACTGAGGGGGTCTGGGGGTTAAAACCCACTAAGGAAAGGGGCCATGAATATAACCCCAGATTTTCAGCTGGCATCAAGGCAAGGCTCTCCCCCAGAAATAGAGGTACGCCAGAAATCAATCCACCCTCACACAAAGCTTGTAGTTCAGCTTCAAGAAGCTCAATTCCTCATTGTTTCTACTCAGAAGTAAAAGCACATCCTTTTAAGAAAATAAGGTGCCCAGTGCCCTAAATTATCTTTTAGTTTTAAATATACAACCCCTGGCAAATTTTAAACCATTGGTCATTTTGTAACAGGGGGGTCCCCAGGGAAAGGGGAGGTTCCAGGTTCCCTGCCCCACTCAAGGGAGGGTGGGGCTGAGCAGGGAGGAGGAGAAGCTGGAGACGAGGCTGGAGAGGGAAGGAAGCAGGATGGGGAGCCAGGAGGAGACCCGGAGGAGGCGCACGGAGCAGAGACATGTGAAGAAGCTGCTCTTGCTTCTTGGTCCTGGACTGGGTGACACGGACATGGTGAGAGACCCCGGGGGAGGGGATGTTCACCATGGCAGTGCTTATCTTAATTTTGATTTTGCTCTTTCTGTCCCAGATGTGCTGGGCCCCTTCTGCGCCTTTCCTATGGGTCCCCACCGGGAGGTGCCTTAGACTTGTGGCACCTTTCGGGCCTCCGTGGCTTTAGGCCAACCCTGTTTGGCTGGACGTTTACTCACAAGGGGATGGGCAACTTTGGTGTTTGATTTGGAAACTATATTATTTCCCTTCTCTTTGCTGCACACTAATTGCATTAGAGTTCCTTTCCATGAAAGGCCTTACATGCCTGCGTATGTTTTGTCTTGATGCAGCAGATGGAACAATTTAGAGTGGGTGGGTTTGGGGTTCTTGGGGTACCCCTCCACGCTGCCCTGTAACAATTTTAGGAAACAAAATCAACAATAGAAGCACAGTTAAGGAGTATCAGATATTGCAGTCATTGGACACACGCTTCAAAATAAGGACAATTATTATCTAAGGACATTATATTACTTTGTTTTATTTCAAAAGAGAAATGTGTTTTGAGAGCACAGACCAAGAACGATATTCCATAGGCATGAGGGAGGTGGTCTAATAGCTTCAAAACCTCTCCTACTTTAAGTTCAAATGACTCTTCTCCCCATTCACACCTTTTGGGTGGATGCCGGGCAGGGATTTGCAGGCCTTTTGCAGAGTTTCAGACTCTGACAATAGATGAACTAGAGAGAGAGGCTGAAAAATAACATTTTGTTATCATATGGAGAATTTCTGCAGAAAAAAAATGGAAACTATAAAAAATGAAATGGAGTTTCCATAATTGAAAAATAAAATAACTGAAATTAATAACTCAGATGGATTTTACAGTAGATTAGCCACCGATGAAGAGAAGGTTAGTGAACTGGGAGTTATGTGAGAAAATAGCTGAGCTGAAGCAAAGAGAAAGGGAAAAGATGAATGTGGGGATGAGACTAGCAGGTAGAGGGACGTGGTCTTTTAAAAAGGGGGGTGTAGCTGGAGTCTCCAAGGAACAGGGAAGAGAGCATGGAGGGAGGGGAATAATACAAAAAGTAACGTCTACGTTTTTTCAAAACAATTAAGACTTCAACCTACTGATTCAAGATGGACTTTGAGTTTTTTTATAGTCCAGAGGTCTTTCATTATTTTTCACCCCTGTGGGTTCCAGCAGCTCAGGCTGGTTCTCACCCAGGGAGCTTCTGTGGGTGGAGCAGGCTGGCGCTTCCGCTGAACCCCAGTACCTTTCCCTTTGGCTGCCTTTCTTCCCGGTCCTTTTCTTTCATGCATTTCAGGAAGCGATCGCAGCTCTTCGAATGCTTGGTGTGCTCAATGCAAACATTAAATCTCTTGGCAGGAAGCTGGCCCATTACTTGTGCATTTATAATGCCAACTGCGTGCTGGGTAACATCACAGACACCTCCACTTTGGTCATGGGAACATGGGCAGAGCGTCCTTTTGAATGCTGCCCGTCCCCTTGAGGTCTGCAGTTTCACCTTGTAGAGTCACATGCGTGTGGGAAAAGGGACGGGGCCATGTTTTCTCAAAGGCCCAGGTGAGTGAGGCCTCGCCTCGTCCCCCTCGTCTTGGTCGTTTTGGCAACTGGGACATGGAAGTTCTGCCCAGGACTTTGGATTTCTAGCAAGGTAAGGTAAATATGAGAACTCAGTACCCAGCACATTGTAATAAAACTAGTACCAACCAAACACAAACAGAAAAATTTTATGGAAAAGGTGACCTTCCAGAACAAAGGGATGGGATGACCTTTTTAGAAAAGTTCTAAGTCCTTAGCAACCCAAATGGAAAATAAAAACAATCTTAACTCAACCACTTCATGCACTCAAAATGGGTTATAGATGTGCATGTGAAAAGCAAACATTAAATTCCAGAAGATGATATAGGAGAATATCTTCCTGATCTTGGGATAGGCTAAGGTTTATAAACAGGCTATAATAAACACATTAGAAACTGGTATCATCAGAAGTACCTCCTCTCACAGATAAAATATATCTACAGGGCCTCCCCTGGTGGTGCAGCGGTTGAGCGCTGGGCTGCGAGGCTGCCCGCAGCCTGTGCAGCACTGGTTCGTTCCCCAGCCACCGGTGATGGTCCCACAAAAAATAATAATTAATAATATATATATATCTACAATTACCTATGAAATTTACACGGAAGGAGAAAGTCAGCTAAAAAGATAACAGCAAAGAATAAAAGGACAGTTCTAAAGGACATTTAAAGTCCATTTCTCTAAGCTGAAAAATAGTCATAACTAACATCAAGAAACCATGCATAAGAAAAAAACTCACTGGAAAAGGTATATCTATATATTGAAAGATGTGGATCAGTCACTTATAGAGGAAGCACAAAAATTAAAAGACAAAAGTAGTAAAATTAACTAAATGCACAATATTTCGTCAAGAGATGCCTATGAGATGTAGATGCAAAGTGAGACATCAGAAATATAAAATGCGTACAAGGGTCTCCAGTTGGTGTTAATGTGTCTTTCATGCTGACCTGATACTATTTGACTTTCACTTTTCACAAAGAAATCTCAGGTCTCTAGCTTGGAAATTGACTGACTGCCATGAGCTGGAAGTCTGGGGACGCCAATGGGCCCTTTATCAAAATACAGTGTGTAGGGGCCTCCCTGGTGGCTAGGGGTTAAATCTCATTGCTATCACTATGACAGCCTAAGTTTGTTTCCTGGCCAGGGAGCTAACCCATATATGGTGCAGCAGACCCCTCTTGTCTCACCTGCTGCTCCCCTCAGCAGTGTATTTCAGTAGATCTGCCTGTTCTACTCCCTACCTGGTCTCTGGTGAATCCCCAGAATTCCCTCTGGCCTATACCCCAGTTCCTCTATGTAAAAAAAAATAATAATAAAATAGTGTGGGTACATGCAGACAATAGTGTGCCTGGTATTCCAGGGGAAAAAAATACCTTGAAATAGACGTCCACCCACCGTTCCCTTAGCACTAAGGTTTGTGATCATTGTATTTCTTTATATTGTTAATTTCCTTCTCTGGAGAGTATTATGAGTTTCCATTAAAAGTCATGACATACAATGTGCTTTTTAAGTACATTTATTTTAATTAAAGAGGAGAGACGAACTGGAGGAATATATTAAGTCAATAATAGCAGGAGACATGACAAAAACTGAAAGTGATTCTCTCCTGGGTGGGTGAGCAATCCTGATTTACTCCAGAGAAATCACCTTATTGCTGGGGATTTCAGGCCGGCCATGGCACTGGACAAGATTTGGAGGAAATGTCACTTCCCATCGGTCAAGCCACCTCGAGGTACTGAGCAGCCCCACCAAGTGCCAGACACTCCCCGGGACTGGGGAGAGAACAAGGAACAGAAGTCAGGTCTGCTCTCGGGGTGGTTCCACTGCAGTGGAAGGACACAAACAGCATGCAGGCCAAAAAATAATAAATAAAATAATTCAATCGTAAGATAACCTCAGATGCTGATATTTCCCCCAAAGTTTCACTGGAGAGGGAATGACTTGGGGTGCAAGTGGGAGACTGAGGGTGAGAATTTGCCTAATCCCAGGCCAGATAAGGAAAAAAAACCAGGCTCTCCCCACCCGCCGACCGTGCCTGGAAAAATGCAGAGGGACAAGCTGGGATTTCTGGATCATTCTGTGACGACAGGAACAAATGTGTGTTCTCTTTCAGTTGCTCCTCTTGATACTGGGTAAATGGCTGTTTACACAGGTACATCACCCAGCCGCTCCCTCAAAGGTAAACAGTGGCTTCCTGCCCTCCCTGCTGGCACAGATTGGACTCCTGAAACTTTGCGTACCTGGTGAAAGAGGGGGTAGCTCGCCTCCATTCATGCTTTCATTTATGCGTTCAAGCAAGTGTGTTGAGGACCTCCCTGGTGGCAGGCACCAAAGTTGGGGTATATAGTAAAGGGGGAGAAAGAGGACACTTCCCTCCGCCCTCTGCTCACTCCACTTAGAATCAGGGTTTTCCAAGCTAGCAGTGCCCCAACACCTCCAGTACCCCCTCTTTCATTGCAGATGGGAACTCCAGGATCTGAAGAGGGAAGGTGTTTGGTCCGAGATCCTGAATCATGAGGTCATTATAGATGTCAAGCTAGTCAGGCCCCCAGACTCCTTTGCCAAGTGCTTTCCTTGCTACCACTTGCAAGTCTGTCAATCACACAGCACTGAATGGACTCTTCTTGTCAATGTATTACGTTCTCCAGCCCCGAGCTAACAAAGCTTAAGGAAAGGAGAAATCAGAGGTCCCTCCAAGAAACATGATGTAGTTCAAAGCCCCTAAATTGCCACAGGGACTATTTGGACAAACTGTATTTGTCTTACATTTATTTACATTATTCTCCAGGAAACCCTCCCAAGTTCAGCTTAAATCAGTATAGTCTGTAGTCAGGACAAGCAGCCACTGCATTTAGCGATACCTTCATTTTCATAAAGCATTGTGTTTTCAACTGTGTCATTCATCTTTTAAATAAGTGGGTGTTAGCTGAGCCCCCACTGTGTGCCAGGGACAGGAGTGAGGATTAAATGGTAAACCAAAGAGAAACATATCCCTGAGCTGGTCCCTGCAGTCACAGTCTAGTCTGCGAGGTCAACATTTGTCAAATCATTGCCATAGAAAAATACACTTGCCACCATAATAGATGTTTTAGTTTGTTTGTTTTAGTTCAGATCCTCCAAGAAGGAGATGCTAAGACGGACTAAACTTGCAAGAGATTTCTTGGTGAGTGAAAATAAGAAGGTGGCTGGAAAAGACTGATCTATCCATCCAATGGTGAAGTGGGTCTGGGAAGGAGCCAGCTGGGTGGTATTGGAAGAGAGTGTAGTTGTAAGGAACTTTTGCCAAGGCCAAGGCTGCCCACGAGGAGAGTCTCACATTCTCAAGAATGGTCCTGCTGTGCTCACTCACAGGCTGGAGCTGCCCACTGGGAGTGTGACCTCAGCAGGAGGTAGCAGTGGATTCAGAGTATCTCCAGTCATCCCTTAGCCAGACACCTAGGAAGGGCATTTTCCAGGCCACCACAATGCTACAAAGGAACGAAATACAGTAAAAAAGAGGATAAAGTAGAGAAACTTGAGTTGATCGAGGAGAATGGTGATTCTCTGAGAAAATAATCTTTGCATTGTGTTGATGAAGTCAAAATGCATTGTTCCAGGAAGGGGTGGAAGCAAGTGCAAAGGCCCTGTGGCCGAGGGGAAAGGACTATGCAAAAAACTATGAAGGCCAGTGCAGCTCAGTGGCACGTCGATGGGTGAGACTGGAGACGTGGGCTCCCCAGGGAGCCCAGCGCACATCTAAAACCACAGTGGACATGGGGGGACACTGTGTGTGTGCTTGGATTTCAACTTAACTGTAGCAAGACTGGGGGGACTCAAGGAGAGGAGGGGCCTTGATACACTTCTGCTGGGATCAGAACAGAGCTGACAAACCGGTGGCCCCATCACAAACACCGCATAAGGGTGTGTTGCGTTTGGCCCAGGCAACAGTTTTAAATTTTTTTAATTTGTTGCTCACACTTCACTGCTGAGCGAGTCTATGTTCAAAATCTGGATGACCAGCTTCTCTTAACAAGCCAGACCTAGTAACAATAGGCCTGCATTCCTGCTTGAAGACAGGTACCTGGGAAGGAGCAGAGGTTGCCCCCTGTAGACAGGGCTTGCTCAGAGCAGTTGATGGATGAATATTTACTGAATGACAATGAATGAAAATACAAAGACCCGCAGGTCAGCTGTGCTTTGGGAACCCCTCTCGACCTGAAAGATGACGTGATTGAAGGCTAAGTCCAGGATGTGCTGGTAAATGTTTAACCACCCACCAGCTCTTTGGGAAGAAAAAAAGTCCCGGTGGATAGTGTTTGCTAAATTTTGTGCTGTACATATTTCCACGGTTTCCAGCGGATTGCAAGCTCCCAATGTGATGTCACTGAGCGTGGGGTCGGAGGTGAGTGATCCCTTCTCAGGAACGTCCCAGCTGGCAACAGCACAGGACTAACATAGGTGGGGCTGGGACGGCCACATCGCTGAGATTCTGACCTTCTGTGTGCCAGGAACACAGCTGGCGCTCAACAGATGTTCAACCAGAAGCTGAATGGGTGGAAACCCAGAGTCGGGAAATCAGTGGGAAGCAGGAACAGATGATGAAAGGGGCGTAGAGAACTGGGGAGCTGACCGCGAATCAGGGCTTTTAACTCTTCTTGACCATTCATCTTTCAGGTTTCGGATCTCTCATTGGGCAGATGACAGGGAAGATCGGATGATCTCTCTAAATCCTCTTATAATTCTAGGCTGTAGTTAGTGACTTCCAGCCATTATTAAAAAGTGTGATTTTTTTCAAATAAAATAGTGCAAATCTGAGATTTTTGAGACTCACCCCTCAACTGGTGAGTCTCCTTGGTCCCTTGAAAGAATCTATGCCATCGGTGACTCCCTCCCACCTCTAAAGAATCTGACACCCCATATCCGCATCCTGTGATGCCCCCTCGTTTGGAAACCAGGCTGGGCCCTGATCTGGTTCAACCTGTCAAATGCAGCAAAGGTGCAGGGAGGCCAGTTTCAAAGCCCTGAGCTGCTGCTTAGAAGCCCATTCGCCCTGCTGGTGAGGCCTGGCAGAGCCACAGAGAGCTCACTGGAGGAGAGGGGCCTGGACACTACATGAAGTGACAGCGGGTGACCTGCCACCCCAGTCTGTCCACTGGGCCCATCCCCAGCTCAGCCCCTCCCCACGCACGAGACCAACAGAACCACCCAGGCAAGCCCAGGTCAGACTTCAGTACTGTGAGCAAGGGAGACACTTGTTTTAAGACCTTAAGTGTGTTAGGATTTGGACTATGTTAAAGACATGAGGGCACCTATGGGTGCCCACATAGGAGACCTGTGCAGCTGCTTCAAGGAAGGTCAAGTCCTCGGCCTCCCTGGTGGCGCAAGGAGTTAAGTCTCAAGCTGTCCACAGCCACTGCAGCATGAGTTCGCTCCCCGGCCAGGGAGCTACCCACATGGCGCAGCAGACCTCTCCTGTCTCCCCGCTGCTCCCCTCAGCAGTGGATTTCAGTAGATCTGCCTGTTCTGCTCCCCACTCTGTCTCTGGTGAGTCCTCTCACCCCCACACCTCTGGCCTGCACCCCAGCTCTTGTATGCATGAATAAATAAATCTTTAAAGAGAAATTTTAAAAAAAGGAAGGTCAAGTCCAGGTTTCATCATGTGAGATGATCGCCCAGATCTGTTCTCACACAAGGAGGCAATGCCCCAGGGAATCTGCTGGTGCAGGATGGGATTCCACCATTTAATGAAAGGAAGATGAGCATGTGTGTGTGTGTGTGTGTGTGTGTGTGTGTGCGCGCGCGCACGCGTGTGTGAGACTGTGACTGCACGGGCTATTTTGGGAGCGATACGTAAGAAACTAGCAGACTGGCAGACTTGGGGTGGAGGAGAGAGACTTCCTTTCGCTATCCTTTTGCATGTATTTTTTTCCCCATGTTCCCATGTATTACTTATTCAAACCTTGGAAATAACATTTGGGCAAAAATGCAACAAAAAAGTGAACTCTCCTAAGAGCACGCTCAGCTGGTGAGCTGCCTCACTGTGGGGACACTCACTGGGCCTCGATGGTCGAGGCCTCTGATGAAACTTTACCCCAAAACAGCGTTCGAGCACGTAGGGAAAAATCCACCCCATCTGACCATCACAGTGGGACTTGTCACTCGTGGGACTGCAGATGGGGGTGGGGCGGAGTCGCAGGGAAGTCGCAGGCTTCCTAGTGCCTCAGGCTGGGTTTTCCAAGAAGCAGGTCCAGAGGCAAAGATTTTATGGGAAGTAGTTTATCGGGGAGGTGAACCCAGGAGATACGAAATGCGGAGTGGGACATGGAGACAA
Source organism: Talpa occidentalis (assembly GCF_014898055.3). Classification (NCBI taxonomy): domain Eukaryota; kingdom Metazoa; phylum Chordata; class Mammalia; order Eulipotyphla; family Talpidae; genus Talpa; species Talpa occidentalis. The sequence goes on from NW_023601754.1 coordinate 3,573,861, forward strand.
GACAGGAAGGGAGGGGCTGGAGAGGGGAGACTCCTGATGGGGGGATCCTAATGCTACATACATTGATTAAGAAATAAATGAAAAGAAAGCAGGGGCATCAATAGGATGTCGCTGGGGTTTCCTGGACCCAAACCCATTGCAACCTCGGCCACCTCAGGGTGTCTGAGAACTGCACTCACACCTCACTCCACCTGGGGATGCCTCAGACTCCGCAGGTGAGGGTTTGGTCTCTCCAGACCACACTCCACTTCAGACGCCAGTGGCGCCCACAGCCCCCTCCTGGGTGTGGATGAATTTGTTGGGTGGCTCAGGGAACTCAGGAACCCGTTTGGCCACTGGGCTGCCATGGATACTGCAGGGTGGGAAGCAACCAGAGGCCCTGAACACAGCTCCTCTGTCCTCGTCGAGACTGGGGCGCATGGGAGCCCTCTGGCTCCGCAGCCTGGAAGCTCACGTAAGGCCCTTCCGGCAGGGCTTTGATGGAGGCCGTTACATGGGCGCCGTTGAGAAATCCTGCACCATTGGTGACCGAACTCAATCACCAACCTTCTCCCCTCCCCAGAAGTCATGGTGGGACTGGAAGTTCCAACCCTCTAATCACAGGGTTGGTTCTCCTGGGAACCAGCCCCCACCCTTGGGTGCATCGCCAAAGCCACCTCATTAACATAACAAGAAACAATTTCATCACTCTCAGCCCTAGAAATCCCAAGGCTTTTAGGAGCTGTGAGCCAGGAACCTGGGCTGCAGACCAAACATACGGGAGAAATAGACACTGGTCATCTGCATGAGCAAATACACGGTGTTGTGGGTGGCGGAAGGTTAGCCCACAGGCAGCTGGGCTCGGTGCCTCGGGGAGCCAGTGTTGAACACACTTCAGGATTACTTCCCCCAAAGAGAGAGGAATCTGGAGTATTTCTCCTCCACTCCCAGAGGCCCGGATTTCCTGCAGTTGCCGCCTGCTTGCCTGCCTTGAGGCTGTGGCAGAGAAAGTGCTGATGGCGGGGTGCAGCCAGTGAGAACCAGGACATGTGGGCAGGACACCATCAGCATCAGCCATACTTATGGCCAGAGTTTAGGCGCTGATGAGGCCAGAAGGAGAGAGATCCCTCCAGGGAAGTGTACTGCTCCACAGGCTAGTCACTTAGTCTTTCTGGAGATCTCCTTGGAGACCACAGGATGCTGGCAAGTCTCCCACCACCCCGCAGCCCCACCGCATCGAGGAGATGAACAGCCCCACCTGTGTCTCTGCACCTCTGGGTGATGGGAAGTTGCTCAGCGGGAGTCACGGTGTCTTAGCAGCAACAGGAGAGTCCTAGAGCAGGAAATAAGCAGTGCATCATGTGAGCGTGGAGATACCAGGTAACCCCAAGAGTCTGGAGCCAGTGCCTCCTGTGACTCGAGCCTGCTGCCCCACCGTGGGAGCAGTATGTGCCCGAGTCAGGCTGCCCAGCTGCCAGCAAGGCCCGGATGCCTCTGGAGAGGGGCACGTGTGGCAGCTGGCCCAGGAGGCACTGAGGGGAGCTGGCCCAAGGCTGGGGGGCCTCCCCTGGTAAGGCACATGATCTTGGGGTACCTCATACCAAACCGTGTACTTCCTCAATGAGGATATTCCTAACTAATTCTCAAGGCGGATTCTCAAGACTAAAGACATTATTCCAATATAGTTTCCCAACAGTTCTCTGGCAGGGATTGTTAACAATATTAATAAGCACAAAGACAAGAAAGAAGTAATTACCAAGATCCCATATCGTCCTCTGAGAGCGGATCGTGCTGTACCAATTTCCACTTTTGATAAAGTGGCTTCACTGATAAACTGATGTAACAAGACTTGTGTTACGTCTTCATGTCACTCTCGTGGACGACAAGGCAAGACATGTAACATACGACAGCACAGTGAAGAAGGAATCTGTCGCTGATCTCAGCCAACCAGACTCCTGCTCAACCTCGAAGTCTCTAGAGATATGCCCTAAGGTCTTGTCTTTATCCCTGTTGTGTTCAATTTTCCTTGTTTGGTGATTTAGAGGAAGCCATGGCAGGCATGCTCACCGAATTTATGCAAGGCACACAGAAGGAAGAAGAGTTGATACGTTTGACGGCAGGATCAGGACTCAAATTGTATTGACACCACAGGTTGTTAGGTCAAAACTCCGTATCCACAATTCAAGAGTAATAGAATCTGCATTTAACATAAAAAAAAAGTGTCTTCTCTGTGAGTACAGGGTCAGGAGTTGGACCGACAGCCATTGAATCAGAAAAGATCAAAGGGTTTTAATTAACCCAAAGCCCAACAGAACCCAACAACGACACTGCTTTTTAAAAGTTCAAGCAATTTTAGGCCATAGTAGTAAAATATTATTTTCAGTTTAAAGGTGGTGACCCTAGTGGATTCTGAGAGGGGTATGTGAGGTCTGGAATATTGCGAGTTCAGTCCTGGGTGAAGGCGCGAGCAATGACATACAGGAGGGAATTTGGAATGCGTGTCACACCAGGACCGGTGATCAGCGCTGGAGATAAATGAGAACAAAATGATAATATTTTCAGGGAATAATAGTGACCTCCATCTATTTGAAGAGCATTCAGGTATTAAAGGGAGGAAACCTATTTGCTGTTGCTTCGCGTTTTAATCTGCTATTGCCTCATTAACACGGCATTGTCTGGTAGCCACGTCTGTGTGTCCCCCACGGAGGCGTGGGCGGGCTGGCGTGGCCGGGTCTGGTGGAGCTGTGACTGGGCTTGGCTCCTGGTCGTGCTTTAAGTTCAGTTTTGTGCCAGTGTTTTGCTTTCTTGCAGAGTCAGTAGGTGTCCTTGAAGAGGCAGGACAGACGATCACACGCACTGTGAGCCTGTGGGATAGGAACTGGACACATTAGGGTTGCGGAGTGGTGGAACCAATAAGCCAACTACTCCCACCGCAGACAGGGTAAGATTCTCACAGGATCTTCTATCTCTTCCCGATTACTTTGGAAGCATTTCCATGGTCCAGCCTGGGCCTTCTTCCATCATCTATAACCATTACCTCAGTGGCAGGCACCGAGCGCTTAGCATGACATTAAACTACCACCTAATACCCAGCCCAGCCCCAAACCATCTCCCCCAATTTTCAAGCCCTGCGGTCCAGCCAGGTTGAAGTGCATGCCCTTGTTGGGGTTTTTCTGACTCAAAACACCTCACCTACAATCCCACCCCAGGCAACCAGGTGCTACTGTCCCCAAGACACTTCCAAGGACCCTGCACACAGAGTTCTGAGTCACCCTAACACGTCTCCCCGTGCTTAAGGTTTCTATGGGGTAGAAAAGCTCTTCCCAACCCTAACCCATTAAGGTAACTAGAAAATACGTCAAGCAGACTTAGCCAGGTCCCACTGGCCATCTTTTTCTGTTTCTCCAATACCTCGGCGCTATCTCAGATCATCAGAACCGCCGTGGACACCTCCTTGTCTTAACCCCACAGCACGTCATTCTCTACCTTCCTGTTGGGTTTCCAGGTACGTGCTTAATATTTTTTAATGCCCGTATAGTAAATGCCCTTGTTAATACAGCCGTCTTCCGGGCTGGCCTGCCCGGCGTGGGTTAGAGGGAAGCCGAAGGAGGCGGGGAGAAAGAGAGATGGCTGCACTCCAGCGCCCGGCCTACCTGCTACTCTCAAGTTTCACCGCAGAATGCGTGTCACCAGGTGAATCCCCTTTGTCAATTTCCCATTCCTGGAGAATGCCAGCCTGGTTTCACTTCCCCTTCTAAGTGCCTTTGTGCCCCCAGTCGCTTGGCCTGCATTGCCCTGGGCCTCACGAATGGCACAATATCCTTTTCATAAAAAGGTACCCACAATGGCACAGTGGACTTTTGTGCCCGGCCAGAATCTCCGCATTCATCACAGCCACCACCACGCGGCATCCAGCCCCACCCTCATTTTCTCTTTTCAGGAAGGACTGGTGTTGGCTTTCATCCTGTCTCTTCAGAACCAGGAGCTGATTTTCCCTAAGACCTACGGCCGCTGCTTCTGGCAGTTTCCATCTCTGTGTGACATGGCTTGACCAGGACACCGCTGTGCAGGCCTGGGACTTGGCCTCCGAGCATGGCACCGAAACGTGAGAGGAGAGCGCCCAGAAACTCTAACTGCAGCTTCATTGTATATGACAAGGGCGATCCTTGAGGCCAGAGCAGGGCCGGCTCTCTCTGAAACACGTTCTAAACATGCTATCGCTTAACACGTGTAACAAGACTCAGGACCGATTTTCAGAGAGAATTAGGGCTAAGTGGCTTGCCTGACACCCCGCAGCCAGCAAATATCAGAAGAAAGACCTGAACCCAGGTCTTGGCTCATCTCCAAGCGCGGCCTGGCTGCTGTTACCCTCACTTGCTTTTTGCTCCATACACCACCTCGATGTTTCCGTATTTGTCTTCTGGTTAATATTTACTCCCTTCTCCCAAGTACACCTTGTCAAGGGTGTGGCACGGGTTTCCCTTCCTGAACGTTCTTAACTCTGCTTGAGCCAGCTCTCTGCCCTCCCGAAGGGGCGCCCATTAGCGGGGAGTCCTGAGCGGAGCCCCACGAGCTGACTGCAGGTGTGAGCTGTTTCTCCAGTGCCCTAAACACTAGCTGGTCTTCAGACAACCCTGGGGGACCTGCAGGAAACCCACAAACACCTGGAAGGGTCCCTGGGGGTAGATGGATTAAGAAAAGACCCCGAGGCAGGGACCCCTGACTGTTGGTAGGGGAACGTGGTGGACATTTTTTTTTTTCCTATTGCAAAACCAGTGTGGTGGAGAGCATGTGGGCTCTGGAGTGAGCCCCAGGCTGAGGTGGTAACCTGGGCATTTTTCTCCCACCTCAGCACCCTCAGTGGTGAGATGCGGTAACTAGATGCCTTCCTGGGAATAGTCTGTGAAGTTATGAGGTTTTGTGTGTAAGGTAGCCACAGGTAGCTGGCATGGCGTAGATGTGCCCCAAACCGAAGTGACAATTCTTCTCAGAGACTTAACTGGACTCACACAGAAACCCCAGGGCGTCTGGGTGGGCTCTCGGCCTCCTTGCGAAACCACTGGGTGACACTGGACGTGTGGGTTCCGTGGCTGACTCAGTTCCGGCCATGCATACTTGGGAAGCAGAACGCACCTTTCCACTCTGCCTTTCATATATTTTGATAAGGATAACTGAGAAGCCCATAAAGCATTTTGAAAATGTAAAATGCTGTTAGATGATTATTTTCACCGTGAAAAGGAAGGCAGGAAGAGAAAAAGGGAAAAGAATCCAGGGCTGATGTTTCCAAATTTGCCAAGTAAGGTTGGTGCTTGGGAGTTTGTGATCTTTCACCTGCTCCCTTGATCTCCTGGCCAGAGACAGAGACAGAGAGAGAGAGAGAGAGAGAGAGAGAGGCTGAGGCCCACCCCTCCAACCATCCTACCCTTTACTCTGCTTTTATGTCACTGTGCCGTTTTCTGCCTCAGTTTCCCCACCTGTTGACATGTGTGTGATAACAGATGCCCTGAACACCTGCCCCCTTGTAGAGCAGCCAAACAGAGCTGCTGCTGAGGAAGCACAAGGCATTTTCCAGCTCGGGTGGAGAGACTTGCTGGTGAGGGAGCGCGGAAGCCAGGAGGAGCAAGCCCCAGTGTGTCCCAGGTGCTGACAGTTGCCTGCTCTGCATCTTCCACCAAGTCCCCGCACCGCCCTGCCCCTCAAGTTGGTCATTTTGCAGAGTCAAGATGAACCTGGTGGCTGTGGCTTCCAGAATGGGGGACGTGTGACTCACCTTGAGAACCGTGTGTGCAGGATATACCACTTCTGCCACTGAGGTGAGCCCTGGCTGTGGGCTCTGTTCTGCATCCTCACACCGCGAAAGCACAGACACATACATCTCCTACCCAAATGCGTTTTTAGGAGCATGTGAGATCCCTTTGGGGCAATATCTTCCCCAAGTCGCTTACAAATCTGGAGACAGGTGAGTCTAAGACACAGTGAGTGTGGGACTGGGGTGGGACACAGCCCCCCACCTAGCAGGGGCAGCTGAGTCAGCACCCACTGAGGTCAGTATCCACACTCAGCTTGCACAGGGAATGGAGGGCCGTGGGGGCCAGCCTGAAATGTCAAGGAATGCCAATGAGCTCGTATTTTTTTAAATGTAAACTCTACCCTTAAAAATAATACAGACTCAACGTTAATTTTAATTTCTTTTCCAAAGGGTGGAGTGTGTCTGCCCCACCTTAAAAGAGAGCAGAAGGCTCTCCTGGCTGATGAAGTGAAGAGCTGGGGCCACCCAGCTCAGAGGCAGCGCCCAGCACTCTGCTGATGACCACCAGGTGCCCTGATTTCCTGGGCGAGACTCTCTTCTCCAGGAAGAAAATTGTAGAAACAAGAGCCAAGCAGGAGCCAACGGGAGAAGCCGTGAAGCAGAGAAAACCTTTGACTAGCACCTGCTTGTGAGTATCCCGAGCAGCACAGGGGTGCCCCTCCCTCCCGCCCCAAAACGACCTTGCACCCTCCCCCTGGGCCGCATTAGGCTGTTGTCCTCATGCGTGGAGCAGCACGATGCAACCCCAAGACCCCAACTTGTGGGACCTTGTGTTGCTCAGAAGGAAGAATTTTCAAAAAGTGTTGGAGGCGCAGCTCTGGGCGCCTGCGGGGTTGGCTGCGTTTCGGGGTGAGCCCGCCAGGTGAAGGGGGAGTCGACGCCAAAGCCCTCGCGGGACGTTATCAAAGGTTGTTAAGAAACAGCAACCACCTCACCTGATTGTGCTGGTTCTGATCAGGAGCCGGAGGCGGGGGAGGGAAGGAGAGCGTGCGATGGCCTCATGGCCCCTGACCCTTGACCCTCCTGCTTCCCCTGGGACAGATGGGGGTGCAGCTCTCTTTCATGGCTCCTTCTGCCACACACCTGCTCCCCGCGGCGGAGGCCCAGGTAGAAAACGCAGCGTCTCCAAGCCAGGGCTGTGTAGTCTGGTATGTGTGAGATAAGGGGAGACCTTGCCTGAACCCCGACTCTTCCACTCACCAGGTTGAACCTGTCTGGACCTCGCTGTCCTCAGCCCCCTGATGGGGCTAACAATACAGGCCACTCAGCCCCAAGGAGGTTAAACAGAACAGCGAGTGTAAGCCTTTCACCCCAGCGTGAGTCACCCGAGAAGTAACCGATCCTGGGGGACAGTGTTTTCTGGAGCTTCGGGACTCAGATTCTAACCAGATTTTGTGGGGGGCAGCCCAGCGTCTGCCCCAGATTTTGTGGGGGGGCAGCCCAGTGTCCTCTGCCTGCCTTGGCTGTCCTGACGCTGCCCCTGTCCACGTGACCTAACTCTGCTCCCATCCTCACCTGTGGAGGGAGCCGGTCACCCTACCTCGAGGCCTGTTCCGGGGGTCACTGTAGGGTAAGGAAAAATGTCAGGCTTTTCTGCCCTCCCGCCTTTAGGATGGATGGTGGATCCTTGAGGTCCCGAATGCATGCCTGATGGCGGCACCTGGAGCGGGGTGTGGGCCCAGGTAGATGGGATTCACCTGGGCTGGGACTGGGCTTTTAAGGGCGGCGTCATGGGGACGCCAGCAGAAGCCGAAAGAGAAGCTGAGAACGAACAGAAGCCGAGAGAGAAGCAGAGAACACCCGAGAGCCCAGATAGAGGGAAGACTTGCTGGGGGCTGGGAGGCCTGCCAGCTTCCCGGCCCCCCAGCCTGCCATATGTCTGGTGAACCCCAATAAAAGACCTGCAAAAAACCACTGAGGGCCCCAGGACTCCTCCTTTACCCGGTCTGCTGGATCAGTAAACCTGCTCAGTGGTCCTTCCTGCCCCTGCAGTCACCCTACCTCGAGGCCTGTTCCGGGGGTGCCCAGCAAATGATAACTAGGACTCTCAAGTGTGCGGTTCAAGTGCTCCACCCTCGGTCGCCAGCCTCTGCACCCCTCTGAGAGCTTTCTCTGGGGTCCGGAGCCTACTCTGCCCATAGGGCACAAATCCTGAAGACTTAATGCCCCCCCATAGCCCTCAGCTAATGATTGAGGGGTCCTCTTTAACCCCAACTCCATCGCAGTCAGTGGGGCACAGGCAGTGCCTGTCTGTCTTGGCTGCTGGTGCCCCCCAGCCAGGACCACGCCCCACTGTCCACTGGCCCGCTGACCTGTCACTTCTTGGCTGTCTCCCCGCCTTGCCCCACTCTCAGTCCCCTCCTGGTGTCCGCTGAGATCATCACAGACAACTTTCTTGCCCTTGAATCCTCAGCTTGGAAACCGGGTTATGAGAGGTGCAAACTGAGCCTCCAAGCTCATTGTCCCAAATTGGAGATGACGTCTGTGAGGCTGCAGGTGCCAGGAATCCAGGGTCAGGGCCTGGAGAGGCCCTCACTGGGTTTCCCTGCATGGAAAACAGCTGCACGCCTGGATACCTGCTAACTGTGCTCATGAATCCACCCTTGGGTGCTTGTTTGGGAGACGGCTTCCTTAGCAAGGTCCCTGGAGGCAGGGAGCCGTGGGTGGGCTGATGCAAGAAGCTGGGATTGTGTGTCTACACTGGGCCACATCCAACCAGGACCCACACGGGACGTCTGCCCCCAAGAGCAATCTCGGTCCATCCCAGCAAACTGGGCCCGTCTCATTTTTAAAGAAAGGGTCAAAGGTAAAGACATATTTTATAAAGTGTAAAGACCTCTTTTCTGTAAAAGACAATTACAATAGCAAGCTCAGCTGAAAGAAGTTTGTCTTGTGGCAGACTAAAGGATGAGAAATGAGGGCCTCCCTGGTGGCGCAAGAGGTTAAGACTCAGCACTTTGAAGCTGTCAGCAGCCTCTGCAGCACTTTGATCCCCAGCCAGGGAGCTACCCACATGGCGCAGCAGACCTCTCCTGTCTCGCCCGCTGCTCCCCTCAGCAGTGCATTTCAGTGGATCCGCCTGTTCTGCTCCCCGCTCTGTCTCTGGTGAATCCTCTCACCCCCCACACTCCTGGCCTACACCCCAGCTCTTGTATGCATAAACAAACAAATCTTTTTAAAAAATAAAAGATGAGAGCCTAAAGGATGCCCCAACAAATAAGGTAACTTTCACGAAAGAAAGATGTAAAACTCCCAAGTGTGGTATTTGAACTAGGTAATGGATATGTCAGTAAGTCAAGTTCTAGACCGTTTTTCTTTTTGAAAGATAAAAATCTAGAAAGAGAAAAAAATAAACATGCAGAGGCAGCTGGGACACAAGTGTGGGGGACAGGAATGGACAGCGCAGGTTCTGTATGACACGAGCAGACGGGGTAAAGGGGAGAGTCCTGGAGCCCTGTAAAGGCAGGACTGGACACAGGGCAGGTTTTCTGATCCCATGCAGACCGGGTAAAGGAGGAGTCAGAGTCCTCAGTGGGTTTTTTGCAGGTCTTTTATTTGGGGTTCACCAGGCATATGGCAGGCAGGGGTGCTGGCTGGGGGGCTGGGAGGCCTGCCAGCCTCCCAGCCCCCAGCAAGTCTTCACTCTATCTGGGCTCTCTAGCGTTCGTTCTGCTGCTTCTCGGCTTCTCTTTCGGCTTCGGCTTCTGCTTCTACTGCTGCTACTGGTGCTGCTGGCGTCCCCCCGTGACGCCGCCCTTAAAAAGCACAGTCTCAGCTCAGCTGAATCCCATCTACCTAGGCCCACACCCTACTCCAGGTGCCCGCCATCAGGCATGCATTCAGGACAAGGATCCATCATCTATCCCGATGGCGGAAGGGCAGAAAAGCCTGATATTTTCTTTACCCTACAAGCCCTCAGTGGCTTTTCAGGCTTTTAGTGGCATTTTACTGGGTGCACAGCAGGCAGAGGCCTGTCAGCCCCCCAGCCCCCCAGCAAGTCTTCACTCTTTCTGGGCTCTCCGGCCTTGTCTCGCGTTCTGCCTGCTTCTCTGCTCTACTCTCTGCTTCTCCTGAGGTTCTCCTCTGCTGCTGCTCTCCCGTTTGTTTTCTGCTCTCGTGGTTCTGCGCTCTCTGCTCTGTTTCTCGTGGTTCTTCTCGTGCTTCTGCTTCTGCTGGTGTCCCCATGAAGCACTCTTATCAGCCCAGCCTCAGCCCAGGTGAATCCCACCTACACACGCCCACACCCCACTCCAGGTGCCGCCATCGGGCCTGCATCCGGGACCGCAGGGATCCGTCATCCATCCTAAAGGCGGGAGGGCAGGAAACCCTGATGCTTTTTCACTTCCCCTGCACAAGGGTTCACTGGAGACACGTCACCCATAACAGCGACAAACCCACTTTCTCAGAAAAGTTGCCCCTTTCAAAGGAACTGGGCTCCTCGCCACACCTACAGCTAGTTTGAAAATGTGACCGAAGACTGGAGCGTGGGAGTCTGGCCCATGGAAAGAGCAGAGATTCAAGAGCCAGCTTCTCTGCAAGGAAATTAGATCTTTGCAGCGAATTCCCAGCCTGGACAATTTCGAGGAGGACAAGGAATCCTCAGAACCCCCTTCTTCGGCTCTTCCAAAACCAACACAATCCTCTCCAGCCACTCACACAAATAAATATTTACAGACTTAGGAAAATTCAACAGAGTCCCCTGGGCATGAAGTTGCCCCATGTGTGCCCGGGATCTCTGGCCCGGGGTCATTAACCAGAACACCAGGCCTGCGCCTGGCATGGGCAGACCCTCTTGGGCCAAAGAGGATCCTCCAAAGAGGACTGGTTCCTGGTGGCGTCGGGGATAAAGGCACATGGGTCGAGGTGTTTGCAGCGCCAAGGCCAGAATGGACTTCAGACAAACGAAATGCCAGTGGGTTTGTCCTCACCTGCCAACATTTGCAGAAACGCCCCGGGAAGGCACCGCCCGCCCGGGAAGCAGCCCACCCGCGCGGCTGTGGCGCTGGCCGTGGCGCTGACCACCTTGGGTCATTTCTTGTTTGCGTGTTTGCAGGAAAGTGTTCTGGCCGCTTTTCCTGAAGGCCCCGGATGTGAACTGGTCTCAAAATGAAGAATGCAGCTGGGGACTCGCACGCTCCCCATTTCTGGTTTCTGGGGTGGATCTAGAGATCCAGGCAAGAAAAGAGCTATCGCAAGACGTGGGGCGCCTGCAGGGCCTGCTCTGCCTTGGCTCCTGGCTCCCCTCCCAAGGACGGTGCACCACCTGTCCACTGGTCCGCTCACCTGTCACTTAGCGACTGTCCTCCCGGCCTTGTCCTGCTCTCCGTCCCCTGCTGGTGTCCACTGAGATCCCCTCCAGACAACTGGGATGCCCTTGGATCCTCGATGGGGGAGCCGGGTTGCAATAGGTGGAAGGAGAGATGTGGTTACGGAAGGTGGGGCGAGAGGGTGGGCAGGGTAGGAGGGGTGGAGAAATATGGAAAAGAAGAAGATGGGACAGGAGGGAGAAAGAAGCAGCAAGGCAGGGAAGGGAAGGAGCCAGGAGGGAGCGAGGGCAGGAGGGAGAGAAAGGGAGAGAAAAAGAGAGATTTGATGCCATCAAACTTTCAGTGGTTTACACCGAGGCGCCAGATAGCCTCTCCCTGAAAAGCTGAGATTAAGCTCACAACATAATTTCCATTATGTTAATGTTGCTTTAAAATATATTGCGCAGAGTGCTGCAACAATCAAATTATCAATTATAATGTCTACTCAGAGTAGAAAAGTGTTGCAAACAGAGGGCTGATTACTGCTTCAGTACACCCAATCTGCATACTCATTGTTCAGTACAGGGAAAACAAATTATCTTGTGTTGGCCCCAGTTCAAATTTAATTAAATGAGTGCAAAGCAATTATAATAAAGTACAATAGTGTAGTAATGAAAGGAAAATAACTCATTAACCTATTAATCTTTATTTATGTTCCTCTCAAATAACTATGTAATTTCTTTATCACCGCATCCCATAAGAAAAAGGAGGGTCTCATTGCTCGTGGCCTGGTTTAACAGGTTCTATTTGGTTAAGATGCCTTGGTGGCGACCATTTATACCAAATTTCTCCGGCTTCTGGGCCACCCCCTCCAGCCTTCCCCCCGTGCTCGCTGCCCACACGTTCCTGCATGTGGTGTAGATCTAGCTCCTCTCCCACATTTTCCTGCCACTTGTCAATGGCACGAGGGGGCTCTCCTGAGAGCTGAGATGTGCTCACCACAGCGCCAGGGAGGGAGGCTGCAGCAGCCGTGTGGAAGGCAATGCAAAGCAAGAGAGAGGACAGAGTGACTTCTAGTTGAGAGAGAACCCAGCGCTTTAAGCCAAAGAGACACTATTATAATAGCTCCCACTTCCCCAGGTTCTCCAATCCACAAGGTTTGTCACAAGTCTGATCTCCCTTAAGCCTCACGACACCAGCATGCAGTGGTGCGATTGGTGTTGCTGCCTTACCCACAAGGAAATGGAGTTCGGTACCAGGAGTCTCAGCCAAACCTCAACATTGACCAGAACTAGGATTCTTACTTAGGTCTGTGGCCCCTAAATCTCCATTTCTCTCCCCTGGAAACTTGCTATTCAAACCCCCCTGGTGATTCAGATGCATGTGGAAGTTTGAGAAGCCCTGGATTGCCGGGAACCAGAATGCCTTTCCTGGAGAGAAGAGCCATTCAGACAAGTCTCCCACGGAGAGGGTGTGCAGGACCTCTCCCAGCAAGCCCTGGGGCCAGCATTTCCTGGCCACCCTCAACACTTTGCGATGACCTTGCCATCGTGTAGGGTAAATAAAAACATGAGGCTTTTCTGCCCTCCCGCCATCAGGATAGATGATGGATCCTTGCGGTCCTGAATGCATGCCTGATGGCGGGCACCTGGAGTAGGGTGTGGGCATAGGTATATGGGTTCACCTGGGCTAAGACTGGGCTTTTAAGGGCGGCGTCATGGGGACGCCAGCAGAACCACAAGAATCATAAGAAGAACCATGAGGAGCAGAGAACAAGTCCACCAGTGAACGCCGGTGAGCCCAGAGAGAGAGAAGACTTGCTGGGGGCTGGGAGGCCTGCCAGCCTCCTGGCGCCCCAGTATCCCTGCCTGCCATGTACCTGGTAGATCCCAATAAAAGCCTGCAAAAGCCACCGAGGGCTCCAGGACGCTCCGACTCTCCTCCTTCAGCTGTCTGCTCGGGCCACAAAGATCCCGCTCTGTGCCCATTCCTGTCATTACACATGGCCTCTAGCGGCCTGGGTGTCTGCTCTGGGGCAGCGCCTGGGGGCAGGCTGCAGGGAGAGGATACCGTCAAAGCAGAAATGCTTTTTCTTTCTATGCCCACACCTCAACCCAAATGTGGAGCCGAACGAGAGGAGAAACGGATGAAGGGAGCAAGGAAACACATTTGTGAAGTTTCTGCTTTGTTTCTGGAGATTTCCCACGTATTGCTTCATTTAATCTTCAAAACGAGTATCTTTTTTACTTAATTTTCCTAAATAACATGCCGTTATAACAGTATATCAGTTTCAGGCGTGTTCACTGGAAATCAACATGTGTATATTAAATTAAATACTGTATTAAAATGCATCCATCAAAGTCCTTTCTCTCCTCGTACATTGACCTCTTTCCCCAGTTCAACCCCCCTGAATACTGTTCTGGGATAACAGTCTAGTAATTTCAGATAATATTCTGTTGTCTGATGTGCCCAAAGTCTCCTATGTCCCTGATAAGTACCAGGCGATATTTCGCTTGGCTTCAGCATTCACACCCTGTATTACATGTGTTCAAACAAAAAATGGGGAATGTGAAGCTGGGGCCCCACAGCACGGTGCAGGACTCCAGGTGCAGGTGGTGGGCACTGATGGGAAAGTGGCCCAATCAGCTGCGGGATGGAAGAGGGTCCAACCAGGCTTGTGGGTGGAGCCCGGGAGCGAGGACATAAGGCAGGGCAGGCGCTTGCTGGGCCTCACACTGTTTCTGGGGGTGACTTTCTGTTCCTGGTCCCTGAAGAAAGAAGTAGCATAGAGAAGCCAAAAGCTTTAGGGGGGGGGTAGGGGGAAAAGACCCTGCGGGGGGCCTTGTCCTCTGGCCCTGCCTCTGACAAGGCCTAAAGGGGCCCCAGAGCCCCAGGTCTGGTCTCACGGAGCTGTTGTTGGTTTGGGCCAAGGACTCACGAAGCTGCTAAGGCCGGTGGTGCTGGCGGGTGAAAAACCCAGTGACCTGTCCGCCACCAGGCGCTGTCTTTTGCCGCTCCAGCCTGGCTGCAGCTGTCTGGGAAGGAGGGAGGGAAGAAGAAATGGAGGGTGAAGTGGGGGGAAGCTCAGAGGGAGGGAGGATCCTGGGGTAAAGGCTGCTGAGGCTGTCACTACAGCTGTTCATTTCACATCTCCAGTCCCTATTTTTTGAGGTCCATGAAAGATATTTCCTGTCCGCCTTGGGACTAGGTGGGGCCCCATGAATAGCTTTGATTAATGATTTGCTACCAGAAGCTTCCAGTTTCATTTTCGGGTCAAATATTTAATGGCCAGCGCATCCCTTACAGGCGTCCTCTCTGCTCTGTCTTGGCAACTGGAGAGACTCAGGACTGGGGCTATGTCCCCAGCCTGCATCCGGCTGAGTGGGGGGGCTGCAGGAGCCCCCTCCAGCCTGAGACCTTCGTGGGTGTTTTTGAGGCTCTGAAGTTGGAGATTGTTCATTATTGCAGCACAGCTGAGCCCGTCTTGCTCTGAAGGCTGATCTGGAAAAAGAGGGAGGAAGGCCCTATTTACCATTCCGCACACTGTGTTGTTTTTGTTTTTACTTGAGACTTGGCATTCTTAGGAGCTTAGAACATGGATATCCCCCCTTTTTTTAAGATTTATGCACACAAGAACTGGGGTACAGGCCAGAGCTATCCTGCTATGTACTTTCTAATGATAATCTCTTATAATTTAACAAAGCAGGCGTTTGTGTTACCAAGTGCCTAACAGTTAGGTTTGGAAAACAGGGCTCCTGTGGGCTAATCTTTCCTCAACACAGAACATTTCCTCAAAGAAAGGACTGGAACCCTGTTCCCTGCCCTTTGGCCCAACTTAAGCCCCAAACAAGCGCCTTTAGCTCTGTGCTCGTGCCTCCCTCCCCACCTCCACTTGGGAAGAATCCAAGTTACTGGGAGAAAATCAGGCCACAGGGAAGCAGGTGCCTGTAGTTACTGCGCCCGTCATGGGGGTCGGAACCACCATTCATTGTCCAGAATAGTCCTCAGTGGATTCAGCTGCCAGCAGCTCCACTGTCCAGTCTGCTCTTTCTCTGGGTTTTCAGTGGTCTGCAGCACAGAAGGGCAAAAGCCAGCGACGAGGGGAGTTCCCTTCTGATAAACTGAAGTCGCTGAAGAGAGTGTTGGCAAGCCTGTAAAAAGTGGAGGAAAATTGTGACCACTGTGGATCCTGCCCTTGGAATATTCCAAGGTCTCTTAAGGCCTCTCATTCCATCTTAAAGCAAAGGAAATGGAAACTCACAGATAATGCATTGCAAATGTGGTTTCTGCGAGAAAGCTCACTCTAGAACGCTCAGCAAAGCAATGTCATCTTTCAAAAGCTCAAGCCTTCCATCAAATGCTTGAAAAGATAACATAAATGGGGGGTTAAAAATAATATTAAATGTTGAGGGTGCATGTTCTTTTATAATCATTCCCCGTTTCAGCTCTACCTATTTGCCCCGCTTGCATCTGATAAGACCCTTTCTGTTCTCCCTACTTTTCATGTTACTATTAGCCCATTTCCACTTAATTCCTACTGTGTTATTTTAAGTCACTTATTCTTGAGTCGATTAATTTATTCCACACAATGTATGGAATGGCTACTATCTGCCAGCACTGGAGTCAGTGTGGGGGGAGACAGGTGAGCTACAGAGGGGCAAACAGACTTGAAACAATGAGAGTCGTGGCTTAATCATTGGGTGTGTGTATGGAGAAGAAACGCATTCCCTCCATTCTGTTTTGCTTTTAAAGATTTATTTATGCATACAAGAGCTGGGGTGTAGGCCAGAGGTGGGGGGAGGAGAGGATTCACCAGAGACAGAGTGGGGCGCAGAACAGACAGACTGACTGAAATACACTGCTGAGGGGAGCAGCGGGCAAGACATGAGAGATCTGCTGCGCCATGTGGGTTGCTCCTTGGCCAGGATGGAACTCGGGCCACAGTGGCTGTGGATTGCTTCACCGTACTGAGACTCTGTCTCCCTGGTGGTGGAGGGGTTGATGTTTATGGCCTATCCAGTGACTCCCTGACCCCGTGCCTGCTAACCTGATGAGATCATCTGAGCTTGAAAGGCAGAAAGACTTGGGCCCCACCTCTGCACCTTCAGAGTGGAGTTAGCTGCATCTCTCTGGAAAAACCCAGCTCCTGGCAGGAGTCTTCTCTGCATAGTCATTCTCTGGGTCTGGGCTCTGCTAACAGGCTAAGAGGAGGAGGAGGCCAGTGAGGTGGCCAGGGTACAGATTTTAAGGATCAGCTCTGAGGCACTGTCTTGACCCTGCCCTGACGTAAACTTTTCCTATAAATACTTGTAAAGTAAATATTTTTGGTGCTGTAGGCATCCTCTATGATGTCTATGATGCAATTACTTAATACTGCTTTGAAGTGTGGGAACCAGTCACAGACAACGCATAAAGTGGGCAGTGCTGGGTGGCAATAAAACTTTATTTCCATGAGCCCTGGTGGGGCAGCTCTGCTGTTCTGAGGACAGTGCCCCAGGGCTGCTAACCCCAGGCACAGCACCGCCTGCATGGCTTCCTTTAACCCTGCTTCCCTCTTTGCAAACAATCTCTTCTAAGCTCCCCTCGAATTATCCAAATTGAGTGTGCCATCTGTTTCCTGCTAGGAACCTAATTGATGCACTTGGCTTTGCGTTTCTCCAACACAGGGTTTAATTGCAAAGTAACAACAACAACCATAACAAAACCACCAACAAAGATGGGTCCGATGACCGATTACTGTGTGGTAGGGCGGTGGGCTCTCGTGTCTTCATCCATCCCTGAATATGATCGAATATTTCACAAAGTTGTAATATGCCCTTCAACTTGGCTGGAGCTGGAATAAATAAACCTTTTTTTTTCCTTGGGGCCTGGAGTCTCAATCCTGCCGCCCTACTTGTCCCCTTCTAATGGAATGGAGGTCTGTTCTAATTAAACAAGAAAACACATCTTTCACAAGGGGAAAACGAAGGGCATTGTACTCTGTTCCTCAAAGAAAGCATGCTTTAATAAGAATCCTTTTATAATCCCTGCTTTTATTTGTTGCTTCCCAAAGCTTTTGCTGGGAATAAAAGGATTGTAAAGTTGACAAATATAAGCAGGGACAAAGAAGTTTGGGGAGATAATGCCTTGGTGAATGGGCAAGTGTTTGAAAGTGTATTGATCCCACAATATGTAGAAGATGATGGTGAGAACCAAATCTGCCATCGGGTGATATTTCTATTACAAAGGAAAAGGGCCTCGGGGCAGAAAGAATCCTATGTTCCCCATATCGTGTGCAATTATGCCCAAGTAGAAGAGAAAAATAATCCAGGCTGAGATGCAGGATATGTATCTGAAGATCTGAGTTCGAATATGGGTGCCTCATGCTTCACCGAACCCATTGCGTTATCCTATATAACAAGCTGATGGGGTCCTAGCCAAAGCCTTGGGCTGTGCCATCTTACTGTCACCAGCAGTGCCTGTTACTTCTCCTGGAAAGAGCTGCCAGCTTTCACTTGAAGCGCCCTTACTCCTCTAGTCAAAGTCTTGACTTCCCCAGTGCAAGGGTGGAGCATGTGACCAGACCTTGACCGACCCCAGGCTGCGTCCCTCTGGCCGCAGAGATTGGCCTGTCGCAGGCGCACCATCCAGCTAGCCTAGGAGACAGATGCCGTGAGTGAGCAGATGGCTTCTGCTTCCCCATCAACTTGAAAGTGGGAGTTTGAGCCGCAGCAGCCATAGTGCCCGTATATGAGTACTCAAGTGGAAGTCAGCAGAGTAGAATGAGGACATTGTTCAAGCCCTGAAGACGGTCTTCCTTACAGTCAACCTTTATAGATATACTAGAGGAAAATCTAGACAAGTTACCATACTGGTCTGTGTCCAAGTCCTTTATAATGAGAGCACATGGAGAGACTATTTCCTAGCCCTTTAATTTAGACTGGTCTTGTGACTTGCTCTGCACAATGCGAGGCAGTAAAATTGACAGTGTGCTCTTAGCTGTTTCGGCATTAGGCCACCATGTAGCAATGCCTGGGCTCACCTGCTGGAGGATGAGAGACAATGTGGAGGAGAGCCAAGCACTGTTGGAAATAGCGCCATCTAGCCGGTCCACACCTAACTGCAGGTGAATGAGGGCACTTGAGATTGAAGAACCAGCTGAGTCCAGCTTACATCCCTTATCTGCAGATGTTGAACTAGAAAGTTAAATTAAGCTACTATCCGTTGGTGCTCTATTATTATTGGTCAATAGCTAGCTGATACACAACCCTGCCCCTGGATTTCTTTCTTTTTTTTTTTTTTTTTTTTTACCTGAATGAACTAGTAATTTACTTTTGGGGGTTTTCTGTTACTTGAAGTTAAAAGAATCCTGATACAATAAAGATGCACCTTCATTCCCCAACCAGATAACAGTGTCAGGGATCCTGTCCACATCCCAAGGTAAGTGAGTAAGTCAATGAATTTTTAATGAAGAAGTAATACATATAGCTTCTCAAATAGCATTTCAAAGAGCAAAGGATATATTTGCTCTTGAGTCTCCAAAGTCATTTCTCTGGGGATTGTGGTTTACATAACTCCTCAACAAAAATTTGGAAGACACAAGGGTTTCTCCAACATCACAGTAGGTGAAAACAGTTAAGCTTGCATATCTAAGGCATCATTAGACTCTAAGGAACCAAACTGAGCCATCTTTTTCAAGGGGATCCAGAAAAATCTGGTGCTCATTTCTACCCTCCTTGCTATGGAAACCTGAAATTAAGTGTCATCTTGTTCTTTCAAAAATAAAAGGCGTGTATTTTCTCCAGGCAGGAAGCCCAGATCTACCTTCCTTTCTTCTCCTGTAGGATACCATTCTTGCTATAATTTTCTACATTATTCCTTTAATTTATTTTCCTTTTTTAAAAAAGGAAACAACTTAAGCAGTGACTCCCTAGGAATCATACTCCCTTCCAGCAAAAAGACAGCATTTACCTGATCTTTGTCAGAGTGGAATCCAGGAACCAGTTCTCACCAACTGATGGAGAGCCACGAAGGAAGCGAGGGAGAAAGAAGGCAGGGAAGAAATTAAGTTGACCCTGAAAGTCAACTGCCAGGACTGTTACTTGGAGTAAAGAGAATATAAAAAGTCATGGAAAAGATGTTTCTTATCCAGAAAACCCTGGTGTGGAATACAACAAAGAATGAAATGGCCCATATTTTCAGAATCTTCAGAGCTTTGAAGGGTTCCTTAAATGTTGGTTAAACTTCTCTTCCCGTGAAAGAGAAAATGATAGCCCCAGTGACATTTGGGACAAAGATGTGTGTGGGATCAGCCTTACCCCTTCTCACCTCAGAGCAGGAGCTGTGTCTGATGACTACAGATCCAGGAGCCTTTTCCCTGCCGGATGTCCTGTGGGATCCTGGAAATGAGAAGGAATTTAATTAGGATGCTGAGTTTTTGGGTCTTGGGCAGAGGCAGGCACTATTTCAGGTCAGGGCAAGAGAGAAAGGGTGGGGACAGGCTTGGCCCAACACCAGCGGGAGGAAGAGAATGGAGGTCACGTGGCCTGGCATCAGCCGTGCCCTGGGCTGGGACCCCAACCGTGCAATTCACTAGTCACATGACTGAGGCCACCACTTAGTGCGCCGAGCCTCAGTTTACTCACACACAGAATGGAAGGAACAGCACTAAATGGGAAGACGCAGGCAAGGCGTCTTCTATCAGCGTAATTTTCGTTGCTGTTCTAGCCATTTGCCAATGCAAAACTAAGTGGGCATCCAGTGGTTTCCCTGGGGGCTCGCTATGGGTTCCAGCTTACTTCAGTTAGACGCAGACACACGGCCGGGTTCTGGACAAGGAGCTGGAAAGAGCCTGATCTGTGTGGAGCAGAGTCCCCCTCACCCCCACTGAGCTGCCCAGCACAGGAATGTGAACTAGGAATAGACGTTTGTCCTTTTACGCCATTGCTCTTGGGGACTCTGTTACACTGGGGGTGCCCCTTACCCTGGCTAAGACACCAACGCGGTCTCTCAGACGTTCTGGAAGGACTAAGCAGGAGACACACAGAAACCCAGCCCCTCTGGAATTCCTCTTCCCCACAAGTTGCTTCTCCTGGGCCTTGGGGCATGAATCCCAGTTGCCCTGTCTGCCGTTGGCCACACCATTTTCTCTGCTGAGCTCATTCTTGGGGGGCGGGGGGGTGTCTCCAAACACATTCCTTCCCTGGTGCTCCTCTCCTGGCCTGGAAGTGTGTGGGGAGCAGAGGGCCCCTTGGATTTATACACCTTAATACCATTCATCCTCTACCAGCCCAGCAGCCACGATTCACTCTGGACTTAGGTTGAAGTCGAAGGGGTATCGTTTTAACTGGAGGGGAGAGACTCTTTCACAAAGTGGCAAAAGCTTTATGCCAGAAATTTGTATGAATGACCCCACTTCAGCGTTCATCAGCAGGAGGTCACACAATCCCTTTCCGGAATTACATGCTGACCAGTTCCGATAAATAACCCAGATCTCTGCTCTTCATAATCCAGAATGTTAATTAATTTCCGAAATCAATCCTGAAGGGGGCTAGAAACTAAAACACAGGCCTTGCTCAGTGGATTTCTCATGAGTCAAAATTGAAACCTCAAACTTACAAGGAACTGTTGTCAAGACACAGCTGACTTAGGCAATCAAGATAACATTATTCAGCAATAACCTGGGTGAAGCATATTCTAAGTGTGAATTAATAAGTCGGCTGACACCAGGCCCCAGATGTTTCCCGCTCTGGCAATGCGCCCGAAGTGATGATAAGCAGATTTACATACTTAACTAATATGTTTATTTAAAGGAAATTTCCAAATCCAAAATAACATCCAGATTTTTTATTTGGCTGCAGATCAAAAGACACCCTATCAATAAAGACGGAATCCAGGATAAACCTTTTCAACATCTGCTTAAAAACCAAACAACAGATTTGAGGGTTTTGGTAAAACTTAATTGCAGACAATTTTTACTGCCTCTTACATAAATATATATTTTCGTGTCCCTGAGGTGGTTCTGACCTCATCGGTTCTCATGTTCACAATGCACAATATTGTTCTTTTACTGGCACTAACCACTTCGCCTTGACAGAGTATTCCAGGCTCCAGTTTTCTTTCAGACTGAAGGATGAACAGACTTTCTCCCTCATCAGGGACTTCAAGCCAAACTCAGGGGCATGAACCAAACTTCTGAATGTTACAGAAAAGAAAAATCTGTCCCTTGACCAAGCAGGAAATGCTTTGTTTTTCCATAGTTACCAAAAAATGTGTATTCGGTCTCATTCTTTATTTCAGAAGGAGATAGCAGAAATGCTGGCGCTCCTTATTAAGTATTAATTATTTCTGTGGTTGTTGATTCTCTGAGGGAGGACTCGGGAGCTGTCTTCAGCATTAACAGATCCCGGTGCTAGGAAGGAGATAATGGAATAGGTGGTGCCATAGTAGCTGGTGCCCTCTCCCTGGGTGTTCACTGCCTGGACCAGGATTTTCAGGCACTGAGGTATTGCCCCTACCCACTGGCCAAGGGCAGTGATTTGAACGAAGAACTGGCTTCAGAAATTCTTAGCCTGGGAATCCGAGTGTCACCGCCAGCACTGGCCAGCTGCTCTTGGGGTGAGGAGACTTCGTCATAAATCACCCATCTTTGTTCTTTCTTCATTTTTACCTAGTCACGTCAAACCTCTGGGTCTAACCTCATCCCAGTCGAGACAGGATGAGCAGGTTGATGGAAATAATCGAAGAAGTGCCAGCTAACCCAGCAGTTAGTCACTCTTTTCCTCATCTCATTTGCCAAACATTTTGAAATATACCATTTGGTTTTTAGTTCTGATTTCCCCAACTCTAGATGATATCTAAAGCAATTATGTAGGTGTAAAATATATGTATCAAAAGTCTGCAAGTTTGTCTAACTCTAGAATGTGTGTTAAGAAAATAATTGTGTTAGTGCACAGATTTAGCTATGAGCATGTTTGGCCTAGCTTGTAAGAAGTGTATCCCAGATGTCTTAAGTGTCAAGCAATTGAGATCTAATTAAGTGATGATCCACTATGTATTACATTATTCAAAATGAAGTAGTAGAATAAAGTTTAATGATAATGAATGGTACTTGTGTGGCTGAGTATGCATAGGTTGCAAAAAGTATGAATTGTATTTTACCACTTTCAAAAGCTCTATATGGACAAATATCTAATAGGTATGTATCTTTATATTATACAACAAAATTATGACAGTGATGTAGTTGTGGGTAATTATAAGTTTGTTTTTTTGCTTATTTTTATAATCCTAGTGTTCTATAAAAAAATTGCTTTTATTACCAAAAATTCTAACACTATGATGAAGGCTTTTATATTTAGATCAATTTTAGAGAGGCAGAATTTATATGCAATAAACCACACTCATTTTGATTGATTCTGATAAATGTTTATACTGCAAATCACCAAAGAATTAAGAACAACATAATAAAATGTAGAATTACTCTATAATTTCTATTTGCTTTCATATCCATTGCAGTCAAACTCCTCTTAACCCCTGGCTCCAAGATAATTTATCACTACCACAGGTTGAATTGTGTCCTCCTAAACTTTGTGTGTTGAAGTCTTAACCCCTAGTAACTCAGAAGGTGACAGTATTTGGAGATTAATTACCTTTCAAAAGGTAATTAAGGTAAAATGAGGTCAGATGGGTAGACTGTTCTCCAATATAACAAGGGTCCAAAGAAGTCAGAAGGACACAGAAATGCACAGAAAGCCATGTGAGACACGGGGACAGAGGAATTGGGAGCTCAGCTACCAGGAAGAAGGTTCCAGAAGATCAGGCCTGCTCTTGGGCTTCCAGCCTCCAGAATCTTGGGGAAATTAATATTAAGAGACTGAGTCTATACTATTTGCTTTGACAGCCCTAGCAAAGTAGTAAGTCTTTATAGAGACTTGTTGTTTTTTTTTTTAAAGAGTTTCATATAATGGAATCATCTATGGTACATATGTCTGCAATCTTTGGCTCCGATAATGATGGCTTTGAGATTTATCCTTGTTATGTGTATTGTAGATGAGCAGCTTATTTAATCGGTTGATGATTCCTGCTCATTATGAGAAATATTTCATTGGATAGCTGCATGACATTTATGTACCCATTTACCAAATGATGGGCATTTAGGTTATCTCCTGTCTGAGGCTATTATGGATAAAGCTACTATAAAAGTTTTGTTCTACACATGTTTTCGTTAGTCTTTGCTTTCGTGGTAAAATTCCCTGAATGGAATTACTGGATCATAAGGGAAGTGTATACTTAACTCTAGCAAAATTGTCAAACTGGTTTCCAAAGTTTTTATGCCATTTTACATGCCAGCAAAACAGAATGAAAATCCTAGTTGTTCCACATCATTCTCAATCTTTGATTTCCCAGTATTTTTATTTTCGTCATTCTAGTGGGGGGAGAGGGGACAAAGCTGTGTCATTATAATTTCAATTATGTTTCCTGATGACTAAGAATATGAGTGTCATTTCATGCAATTATTGGCTAATTTGTATATTTTATAAACTGTCCAAATCTTGTCCATTTTTATTGGGTAATTCACTTTTTATTATTGAGTTGAGTTGCCGGAGTCATTCATATAGTCTAGATACAAGCGTTTGTCGGTTACATGGACTGCAAATATTTTGTCCCAGCCTATCCCTTTTCTTTACATTTTCTTCATGGTGTCGTAGTCTTTAACTTACTTTGCTTTTGAGAAAGCAAAATGACCGGCACTGTCCAGTGAGAATGCGAGAGCATGTGCCTTTCCTTCTCTGTTCAGCTCCCAGTGTTCTCTTATTTCTGCCTCTCTTGACACATGGAAGTTCCTCATCACCCCAACCACGTGGCACCTACCGGTGGGAGCTGCGAGCAGGAAGGCAAATGAGGTGTCAGGGCAGCTGGAGATGAAACCCTGCCTGGTCTTCCTCTGACCATCTCAGCGGAGAAGAGCCTTGTCTGCCGAAGCTGCTTCTTGCACTTCCTGACTTGAAACTGACAGCAGACAGCTCCTTTCATTCACAACTAGCAAAAGTCCTTTTTCCAAGTACGACTTGGTACGTGCTATCATGCTGCGTCGCCACGAGTAGAACAGGAAAATAAAGATCTTTCAAAATTCAAATTGAGAGTAGGCCTTCCAGGCAATGAAGAACTGGGCTTTTCAGCCAGGGGACTCACTCTCTCTTCCCCTAGAATCATCCCCCTGCTTGTGTATTCCTTGCATGCATGTCCCGTCTCAGCCCAAAGTTTTGGGTTTTTTTCTTTTTTAAAATTTTTGTTTTTGTGTAGAAGAACTGGGGTACAGGCTAGAGGTGGGGGGGTGAGAGGATTCACCAGAGACAGAGTGGGGAACAGAACAGGTGGATCCACTGAAACACACTGCTGAGGGGAGCAGCGGGGAGACAGGAGAGGTCTGCCGTGCCCTGTGGGTCAGCTCCCTGGCTGGGGATTGAACTCATGCCACAGTGGTGCTAGCATTGAGACTTAACCCCTAGGCCACCAGGGAGGCCCACAGCCTGAAGTTTTTAAGCACATACTATTTTTTAGTAACTTTTGATCTTTTTTTTTTTTTGGTAACTTTTGTTATTGCTGTGATACTAGCTTACAACACTGCATTTGATTTGGGGGCGGGGGGTAGCTTCTCTCTTCAGGTGGATGTCATCACGCCATGCCCACCAAATAAGACACACAGTTCTTTCTCCTGTAATCATGCTGGAAGTCCCTTGAGGATGTGGCCGTGTTTTGTCCATTTTTGTACATATAGAATCTCACTCAGAACTTGCGCAGAAAAAGAGCTCAGCAGACACTACCTGAGCGGCTGAATGAATGAAGTGAGTGTTCGGATGCCCCTTTCGACCCATGATCTTCACTGGGTGACTGGCACCTTCCACTCCATAGCTGGACAGACCGGGGTCATAACTCAGGGTATGTTACTCGGACCAAGCGCTCAGCCTCCTTGGAGCCTGTCTTCAGTTTACTAAAGGAAAAAGATAGTTAGGATCATGATAACCGCAGCTGTTTATCTGGAATCCATGAGTAAAACAAGGTGTGTGACCAGCCCTGTTCCCAGCTCTTAGCGAGCACTCTGTAAACCTTCACACTAATTATTTACATGCTGTATTTTATGAGACTTGTTCTTGTAAAATGACTTGCTGTTTGCTGTGGGTAGAGAGGATGGGAGTGGTGGTGACGAGCATCATAAAATGGCTAATTGGACGAGGTGCCTTTTGGGTATTGTGTTTTTAATCTTCCCAACAATCTGAATCAGTTATTTGATCCTTGTTTTCAAGTTGTAACTGAAGCAACTGCACAAGTTCGAGCTAGTAAGCGATGAAACTGGGGTCCAGACTCAAACTGGTCAGGCTAAGCTCTCTCCTCGTGCTTCCTCCAACCGTCCCTTCAGAGCCGAATCAGAGAAGATGCCTGGAGCAAAGGAGGTTCATGTTGACAGGAGTGGGGTTAGCAATGTGTTCAGGCTGCATGTGGGGGATCGGTCAGCCCTGGGGGCTGCCAGTTCTATCCCCCCTTCAGATACCGCCGAGGGTGATTAAGTTCTGTAGCATATTTACAGAATACACAAACAGTGATGACCAAAGCATGGTAGACTTTTACTCTTCCAATAGAGAGCAGAGATGCTAAGTCTAAAGCTGGCAAGGTGGCTTCCAAAGAGCCGACTCAAGTTGCTTTTACTTTTCTGCCCCCAAAAATGAGCAATCAGATGTGCTCTCCTGTAGGCTGACACTGCCACCTGCTGAAAGACCTCTGGCCCCAGCAGGAGGCCCAGCCCAGGACCCCTCTTTGAGGTTCTCCTTCCCCACCTATTGCCTTCTGCTGGCCTGGGGAAACCCCTCTGTCCCCTCAGGCAGCTCTTTTAGAGGCCAAGAGGACCCCAGCAGCCCGAGATACACCAGGAAGACCAAATAGAACCCAATAAGCGCTCTGGAAATGAACCTGTCATTGGAGCCACAGCCCTCAAAAGCAGCCAGGTGTGCTGAGTGCTGCACCTCTAAACAGTTTGCGCAAGTAAAAGATCAAAGTCAGACTCAGTCTCCTAACAATAATAACTGAAATGTCCAGAAAACAACTGAAAATCCCCACACTAAGAACAGAGAAAAATCACAGCTTGAAAGAAAAACAACATGAGTCAGATGCTGGAATTAACTGACCAGGATTTTATAGCAGCCATCATCAAAATATTTTGTCAATCACAATTCCCTTGAAACAAATGAAAAAAAGAAAATCTTAGAAAAGAAATTGAAGAAAAAGAAGCCAATGGAAAGGATGGACTGCAAACTAATTGAGATCGAAAAGGACATAGCTCCCAGCTGAACCCCCTAGGGAACCCCAGAAGAGGCAGCCAGTGAACCCCATTTCATCTCAATGGCTCCTTTCTAGCTACAAGAGCTACAAGGGAGGCTGAGAAATGGAGAGACTTAAGTGGGGCCCACTAAGTTTTATTTATTGGGTGACAGAAAGAACAGGTATGGGGTTACCAACCGCCCATGTGTGTCAGTGAAGCAAAGGGCTCTGGAAGGTGAATTGGGATAAGGACTTACTATGGCCAAGACCAGAGACACCGCGTGCCCCTAAAAAGGATTAGAAGTCACACCTGTTTGTTGAGCATAATCCACATTACCATGGTTTCTAGAAGCGCATAAAGACAATTTGCTATGACCTAATGTCACTAACACCTCGACAGACTCACCTTCTGAGGGAAGGCCACTTAATTACCTGATTAATTTGCTCATCTTAATTAACTTGTCCCTATTGTTGATAACCTTGTATTGATTGCTCTGCTGGTAGTAATTAGAAAAGTGGTAGAGAAGTAAATGGGGAAGTCACGGGAAGGGGAAACAGAGCCAGGGGGCCTGTCTCCCGGAAAGTTACCCTGGAGACTGGAGCTCAACGCTCTGCTTTCTCCTGAGTAAATATATTAGAGATGCAAATCATCCCTGTGGACTTCACATTCCTTCTTAGGCCATCAGAGAGTCCACTTCCTGGCCCTCCCCCTTCAATCTCGGGGACCATGGAAGAAAACCTGCATTAACCACACTTAGCACATTTCTTTTTTCTTCAGATTTTTGAATGGAGGCATGAACGGTGTTAACTTCAGGGGCTGGACCTCGAGGATGTGCAGGCTTGGATGCCATCTTGGAGCAGCCACCTCAGACGTGTTCTCCAGCAACTAGACTCCGAAGTCGGAGGTCCTGGCCAGTCTTTGTCCCTTGGCCATACTTTGTCCCTTGTCTGAACATCCAGTGTTTATAAGATGCCTTTGATTCTTTTACAAAATATTTTTATACAAAAGCTCTATCAAGTTGGCTGCCATTTCATGCAGCCCAAACAGCCCTGATACAGGATATCACCCTTGTGGTTGACTTCTTTGTTTCAGACACATTTTGTGAAAATGCAAACTGAAGGGACATGTGAGAGATCAGTCAAGTGGGAGCTGTATCCAAAGGGCACAAATTGAGAACTGAGCATGGTTGGCAGAGGTAGGGGGTGGTGGTGAGGAAAATGGGTGTGAAGGTGGCCAAGAGGTACAAACCCTAAGTTCTGGGGATGGAATGGACACCATGATGAATGGCGTTACCAATACTGGATTGTATATTTAAGTTAAGGGATCAGATCTTAGAAATTTGCATGACAAAGAGAAACCTGCACTCCTATGTTTACTGCAGCACTATTTACAATAGCTAAGATAGGGAAACAAACTAAATGCCCCCCAAAAATAAGTGGATCAAGAAGATGTGGTCTGTATACATAGAGGAATACTATTCAGTCATCAAAAAGGATACACTCATGCTGTTTGCACCAGTGTGGATGAAGCTGTAGGTGGGAGGGTGTTCAGTGAAATAAGTCAGAAGGAAAAAGAATAGATCAGATGGTCTCACTTATTAGGGGGATTATAGGGAAACAGAACAAAGGGTCAGGAAAAAGACAAAACTTGCAGGCAAACCGTAGATCTGAGGCATCCAGGAATGGCGGGAGGCGTCAAAACTTGGGAGAGAAGTATACGAGAGATAATGGTAATGGCTGGGGAGTGCTGTGGTGGTGGGAGAATTTGGGGGACTGCACCTGAGGGGGGAAATAAAATAATGTACAAAAGTGAACAATGTCAGAAAATTTTAAAAATGAATAAAAAAATTCTCATCACAAGAAAAAAAAGTAACACATGATGTTAACTAAATTTATTGTGGTGAACACCTCACAATACATACATATTTATCGAATCATTACGCTGTCTGCCTTAAACGAAGACAATATCCTATGTCAGTTATACATCAGTAACACTGGGGAAATACACAAACTGATTCAGCTCTGGTCCTGACGGAGGCCAGAGAAGTGTGGCTAACCCTCCCCAGAAAATCAGGGTCTGCCTTCCCCTGACATGTCACCTTCCCGCCCCCCGACCCCTCACTGACTGCAGACCTCTGGGACCCCCTCCCTAATCCTCATACCCCACCCAGATTCCCAGAACTCCATTGCCGCCCAGAAGGTGTCACAGTCAACACTTAGTGCCAGTTACTTTGGCTTGAGGCCATGGCCTTGCAAAGCTGATATTGAAGGGATGCTTTCCTATCTAATTTGATTGAATTGAGTGTTCCAGTAAGACCGGTGATGTTTTCCTTGCTCCAGGGTTCATCCTAACGAGCGAATACCGCCTCACTTTCATCGGACGCCGTAAATGTGGACTTGCAAAGAAAATCTTTACAAACACGTCTAGTGTCTCAGACATCACCCAACACAATCACACATGGGGATATGATGGGAAAAGCTCAAATGAACCTGATTTACTCTCCACATACCTTCCCTTTACTATGGCAGCATCAAAATTCAAAACAAAATGTGTTTCTCTGAACTTTGTTTCATCGTTGAGGATATACTGGAAGGAAAATCGACGATAAAAACTAAAAGCAGCTCAATAGGGAGACGAAGTCAGAACCATCTGGATCCCCACATGCCTAGGCCCTTTGGAGTCCCTGGAAGCTCTGGCTGAGTTTGTACAAGCCACAAAGAAGACAACATCAAACTTTGTGGACGAGTAAGAACGCCTTTGTTTAAAAATAAAAAAGAGGAAGAGGCAGGAGCAAAGGAAGAAGAGAGAAGAATTCACGTGTTGCTTATAACTCTCTGCTGTTCCAGAAAAACCAGCCCAGGGTTCTTACCAATTCTGACAGACCAGAGAGAGGAGGCTCTATCCTAGGAGACTGAGGAGACCCTCATAGCCTTCATCTTTCACGTAAGAAACAAACTCGGCTCTGTTTATCACACTTTCTCTTCCCCGTCACCTGCAGTCTAACGCGAGTGACACACGAGCTACTGTGTTGGCAGAAACATGTTCAGAACATTATTTAAATGGCAGCGTGGTATTCCCAGGTTTGGAAAAACCACAATTCGCTCAGCCAGCCCAATATGACTGGGTGTGCACACAATTCCCAGGATATTTCTATGTTCAACAAGACCTTGGTGAGCCCTGCAGAGGAACTCAGTGCACTTGCCTTCCACAGAAACAAGAGAAGGATCATAACACAGGGAGCGCTCCAGTTTGCATTGTGCGCGTGTTCAGTTTTATCTGTTCCCGGATGGAAGAAAAGGTCTACTGGTCTGTCTTGCTTGGGAACACCTCCCAGCAGCCTGCTGCAGTGTCTGGCCCGTAGGGGTGCTCAAAAGTGAATGTCAGCCGGTCTCCCTGGTGGTGCAGCGGGTTGAGAGCAGCGCTTTGAAGCTGTCTGCAGTGCGGGTTCGATTCCCAGCCATCAAGGAGCTACCCACATCGCGCAGCAGACCTCTCCTGCCTCGCTGCTGCTCCCCTCAGCAATGTATTTCAGTACATCTGCCTGTTCTGCTCCCCGCTCTGTCTCTGGTGAATGCTCTCACCCCCTGTACCTCTGGCCTGCACCCCAGTTCTTTTATAAATAAATCTTAAAAAAAAAAAGTGAATGTCAGCATGTGCATCGCCACTTTTTTCACACAGCTGCTCTGGGAGAGAGAGGCCTCTGCTATCACCCACTCCCTCAGCAGCTTTTCCTGAGTGTCTACTAGCAGGCCAGCCGCGAGTCAGGGATCAGAGTCCTCCTGTCTGCCAGGTGCCTTTGGGGGCCTAACTTCACCACGGGAAGCGGGAGTGTGTCCTGGTAAGCAGGCTGTGGATTCTTGGTGACCTGTCGGTCCATTTTGGGACAGGGGGAGGAGAATAAGGACATTTGATTTATTGCTGATAATGGATGAATTTAGGTCCCCCCAGCACATGCACGAGCGCGCGCGCACACACACGCACACACACACACACACACACACACGGGATTCAGTGGAAGGGATGTGGCTCCACTCCCTCTACATTTAGTTCCCCCGGCAGGCAGGATCCCAGCCTACTCTCGTGCCGCGTCTCAACCTCACCGCCTCTCCCCTTCCGCGGGGTCTCAGCTTAGAATGTGTCTTGTTCTCCCGAAGACGAGCCTCCTTCTGCGCTGGGACTTGCAAAGGCAGCTGTGCCCCACCAGGAACCATGTGATCGTCAGAGGCCCATCCACGGTCTCCGTGTCCCCAAGGGGGCTGGGGAGAAGGGTCTCCGGAGGCGAAGTCTCCTGCAGCCAGCTTGCTGGTGCTTGGCACCTGGGCTTCACGGACCTGGCTTCAGGGCCCAGGATCAGGCATGTGGCCATCTCAGCAGATGGCCACGTGGGTCAATAGCCAACAGATAATGTCTGAGCAACAAATGTGTTTGCTGAGGGCAGCTTTCCCAGGCAGGAGCTTCAAAGCGGGCTCATCCTGGGTCTCCACGCCTGTGCTCTTCTTTGGTGGAAAAATCTGCTGGCGGCTGAGGCCATAAATCTGGGGGAGGGGCCTGCTCAACCACTAATTCCACCAGAGGCAGGGAGGAAGGGGTGACAGCAGAGGGGTGACACCCCCTGGGGTAACAAGATGCCAACCTCTATTTTCAGTGGAGGCCAAAGGAGGGAGGGAAGTTGGACACAGAGCCGACTGCCATGAGTCTACGTTTCTCTTTGAGAAGTTGTACAGCCCATTTATGACATTCACAGCCTTGGTGGGCTTTGGGCAAGAGTGGGAAATGCACAAAGCAAGGACAAGTGTCCTGTGAGCTTCTCCCTGGGAAATAAGAAACTCTGCCCTCATAGGTGTAAATTCTGAATATTATGACTAAGTGTCCAGAGAGAAGAAATCCAGAGCCGCGTGCAGACGTGCCACAGCAGACACCAGGCATTGGTGACAATGTATTTGCTATTTTCTCACGAGCTTCAGACTCCCTCCCTGCTTTCATAGAGCAAGTGCGCTCACGGGTGCAAAATGGGAAAGCAAATACTTGAGAAATCTCCTTCCGGCTCCTGGCCTCCACCCAGTTCTCTTCCCCCATTGGATCCAAGGTGCCCCGACTCAGTGTCTTGTAAAACAACAACCGAGGCCGCCAATAGCTTTGAAAGAATGTGGCACAGGAAATAAACTAAACTGGTTTTCCATTCAGAAGACAGCCCTTCGTTTCAGAACATAGAGGCAGTGGCCCAGCAGCGCTTCCCAGCTCTCCCCTGGGTCAGCCAGGGTCAGCTGAGACAGCTGTGGCGACAGCATAAGACCTTGATGATGGTTGTACACGGATGGGCATCTCTATATACATTTTCTGCCCAAAGTGATCTGGATGCTCCCTAGTGATTTTTGGGCATAACAGGGACTGATGTCCAGGGTCAACATCACTGACAAGCCTTTGCAAACAAGACATCCTCAGGGACTCTTTGGGGTCTGCTCTTGGGGGGATGAAGATCAGATGGCGAGCGGTGGCCATGGCTGTTGACAAAGTCTTGAGAGAAAGCAAGGAGAAGCACTTACTCAAGCTCGCAACTAAGGATCAGAAATATCTGGATCCTTTGCCCTATTCAGGTACCCCCAAGTTGCACGACCTTGGGAAAGCCTTTCCTTTTTCTGGGGTACAAACGAGGAGGCTGTGCTCATTGAGAAGTGGGAAGACCAGATACATCCAGGGGCGTTAGAGCAAGGACATCTTCGCGTGAATCTCCTGTCACTGACCCAGTGTGAGAAACAGCAAGTCTCCTAACCTTCGTGCTCCCCACCCTGTAAAGAGAGAATAATAGTAGTAGCTACCTCGTGGGGTTATTACAAGAATTAAATGGGTTACAATGCATTTAAACTGTGGCATAATGCTTAACACATGGCATCACTCAATAAATGCCAG
The DNA here is from genome assembly GCF_014898055.3 of Talpa occidentalis. Lineage (NCBI taxonomy): Eukaryota > Metazoa > Chordata > Mammalia > Eulipotyphla > Talpidae > Talpa > Talpa occidentalis. The sequence goes on from NW_023601754.1 coordinate 3,606,094, forward strand.
CTATTAATATTTTATGGTGACTTTCAAAGGTGGCAGTGATAGTTAAGGGAGTAGACTAAGGAATTAACTACCTATTTTTATGCCAATACAGCTGATGGCAACTGGCGACTTAGTGATGGAAACTTCTCAATTGCCACCGCCCATGTCACAACCGAAGATAGTAACATTCATTTTGCAAAGATTAGATTTAGAGACGTTGGTGACGGTGGCCTGCGTCCACCAAAAATAAGATCTCCACCTTAATATCAAAATGATTTAGGCCAGTAGAGAACTGGGGAAATTCTTGTTGGGAAGTCAGATAATCAGTCTTGCACACTGAAGACGGAGGCATGGCTTTTATCCTTAGTAGGCAAAATAGGCGAGATCTCTGGTAGTAGGAGGGTGTGTGCTCCCTGCTATGAGAGTAGCTTCAGGCCTCTGTTTAGACATCTTGCTAAGAAGTGTCATCAGTGTTTCTATTGGATTGTGTCCCCCAAAGACTTGTTGAAAGCCTTCACCCCAGTACCTATGACTGAGATCTTACTTGAAACAGAGTTTTTGCAGAAGTTAGGGTGAGGTGGGATGGAATTAGAGTGGGTCTCAATTCATTATGCCAGGTTTCCTTATAAGAAGAGATGAAGACACAACAGGAAAATGTCTTGTCATCACAGAAGCAGACATTAGAGTGGCATGTCCTGGGGCCTAGGATCATTGGCAAATACCAGAAGCCAAGAGAAAGGCAGGAAACATTTCCACCTTGATCCTTCAGGGAGTGCGGTCCTGCCAACTCCTGGTTTTCAGACTTGTAGGCCCTGGCCCTGTGGAGAGAGCAAATGTCTCTTGTTTGAAAATATCCCAGTACTTGATGAAGGTCAAAAAATCAAGGCAGACTGGAGAGACAAGGTCTTGGGGACATCCGTGACAGTTCTTTGCAGGTTTAGGTCATTTTCCCAGGACTAAGCCACCAACATCCTGCTAAGCTCACTCTCTCACTCCCAGAGGCCTCCTGGCTGGGCTCTCAACTAGAACACACCCTTTCTAGAACTTTCCATGTAAACTCCCTTCCAGCGTTCAGCCTCCTGCTCAGGGACACCTTCACAGCCCAAGCTCCTCACATAGCCTGAGTCCCTGTGTCCGTCACCAGCTCTTCACTGTTGTCCCAATGCTACATGAAATTCTGCCGTCAAGTTGTCACCTGACCTGTCCCACCCCTGGTGGCTGGGAGATGTGAGCACAGGAGAGCTGTGTCTGGGCCCGTTCTCTCTGCAGCACTCAGAGGAGAGCCTACCTCGTGATCAGCTCCGGTTCCGTCACACCTGAGACCTTCGTTGTAAGAGGCACCGTTACTGTGAGCCACCAGGACAGAAGAGGTGCTGCCAATTAAACACTGGCCTGACAATGACAGACACACCCAGGGAAGTGAAGTAATGGAGGGGAAAGTGTATCTCAGATGCAATAAAACATGGTGTTTCTGTAATAGTGAGTCATGTAGAACTGTTCTTGAGGAAACCTGAGTCCAGTAAAATCCAGCTCAAAGTTACACGCTGACCATGGGCTTGGCTCCAAGTCTGTGAAGGTCCCACGTGCACAGAGTGGAGAAGCAGGGTAGGTGCCAGGGCCTCTGGGTAAGTAGGGGTCAGTGTGCCTGGAATAAAGAACATTCTAGCTCTTTCTGGACTCATGATGGCATCCCTGGACGTCAGAGGCCTATTGAATAGCATATAAGCTTTCAGCTTATTGAATATCACAAATCGCAAAGCCCACGAAGGCTTTCCCAAAGATCCACACGTTTCCTTCCACTGCTCAACGCTTGTGGCCATGTCTAATTTATACCAAATTGTTCGCTGAAATCTATCAAAGTTTATCAGCACCATCTCAAGCAAGTTGAGGGACTGAGCTTCAGAAAAGGTAAATGGCTCACCCAAGGTCACTAATTATAATGCCTTAACTGGGACCCAGAAGGGTTCTCCTAATGCCTTGTCCACACCCAGTTGCCACACACCCCATAAACGACGGTATCTAATCCGCACTGATCACACAGCTTGCTAACTGCAGATTCTATTGTTGAATGGAACCAGATTAGAATGAATGTAGCTGGTGGCTACAAGAATATTCCAGAGAAGTGTAACCAAGTGCTTGCACACCCTGGACAGGGTAATCTAACCTCCTGGCTCCTGCCTCACCCGCGAGAACCCCCAGCCACCTTGTCCCCCATTTTGAGCCCAAAGGTCTTTTCATGTAAATGAGCTGTTGAACCAGTGGAAGCAAAGTCTGAGCTCCTTGGTGGGGGGTGTATTTTGGAACAGTTTGCTGTTTTCTCCAAGCTTGGAGAAGAGTAAGCGGTAATCAATAGTGGAATCTGCCTGAATCTTAGAGGCTCGATGGAGGTGCTTTTGAAGCACATCACAGAGCTTGATTTTCTGTTATTTAGTGCCAAAAGTTATTACCTCAGCAGCAGCGCAATGTCTAATTTATACCAAATTGTTAGCTGAAATCTATTAAAGTTTATTAGCACCGTCTCAGAATACAGTAACATCTCATTGGTTCTGCTCCTGTTGAAATTGACCAGCTGGTTTAACTCTATTAGCTTTGAGGCTGAGATAAACTCCAGTCCACGGGAGCCATCGCAGCACTCGGGGAGAATGAATACAGATGAAGCTTGCGGTATTCGGGGTGTTAGCTGTTACCAAATTGCTGCAGGCTTCATCTCTCTTGATGCAGCCACGACCCCGTTATTCTATTACCGAAGGAATGGGGAGCAGTTCTCAGAATGCAGAAAGCGGTTGTCAACGTGATGGAGCTTCCAGCAGAGAGGGAGGCATTCCCGGAATTGTGAGGCTGACAGCCCACAACAGCGACTTGGGGGGACTCGGATTGCCTGAAAGGAGAAACTAATTCTTAAAGACATTTTCCTATTGCCAGTCAATCGGCGACTTCTAGGGAGAATTCCTGTTGGGTTAAGGGAAGACAAAAGATCTAGTATTATCAAGAGACCTTGGGTCTATCCTACCTGTTCTTGGGCTCAGGGCCTCAAAGAAATCGGACCACAGACACATGGAGCATTTAAGCAGCGGCAGGTGACCCTCGACAAGGGTGAGCTCTGTTGCCTGCAGTGAACACTGACAACACTGGCCTCGAAGGTCCCTGATCTGCTTGGAAAACTGACCTCATTGCTTTCTGTCTGCACGGTTTTTAGAAAGTGACCTAAGCATCATAGGTTGCTGTTCCCTCTTCTGTAAAATGTTTTCCTATGAGGGTTCAGGTGTTGGACCGCGTGTCCATCATGGCCTTGGGCACACAGGAAACATCCTCACCTTTACCTCCGCTCAGCATGTCATTTAGCGAGTCACATTTGCATTTCTCTCTACTTCATCTCTGCTCCCTCGTGTGCATTACCTGTGTCAAGCTGAAAAAAAAAAAACCAAACCAAAAAGGGCCTCCCTGGTGGTGCAGGGGTTGAGTCTCAGCGCTATCAAGCTATCGGCAACCACTGCAGCACAAGTCCGATCCCTGGCCAGGGAGCTACCCACACGGTGCAGCAGACCTCTCCTGTCTCCCTGCTGTTCCCCTCAGCAGTGTGTTTCAGTGGATCCACCTGTTCTTCTCCCCACTTTGTCTCTGGTGAATCCTCTCACCCCCCGCACCTCTGGCCTGCACCCCAGTTCTTCTACACATAAATAAATAAATCTTTAAAAAATGAACAAATAAAAATAAATGACATTGTCTAAAAATAAGGAAAAAAAAAAAAACCCAAACCCTGAAATTCCGTGTGGAGAGCTGTTCGTGCTGTTGAGACCTGCAGACTCTCATTCCCCTCCCCGACTTCACCTGATGGGGACCTGGGGCTACACTCATCAGCACTCCAGATTTTTTATTTTCTCTTCCTTTTGTTGCTTCCTTTCTAGTTGATTCTCCTAAGCTACACGCAGCTATCATGTGGATAAGCTACATCTATAACTGGCAGGACTCTGACGATTTGGCACGGGGTGGGGGTGGAATATGAAGTTTTGGTGAAGGAGAGAAGGTCAAAAACACTAGGTGTTATTGTCTAGGTGGCACCTAAGGGTTTAAGGTGAGTGTGAAGACTGGGCGGGGCGGGGGGGGGTGCTCTGGGGTGGATATTTTTAAACAGAGACCCCTATAATTTTTGCCTAAAGACTTGCACGAGTGGAAGGTACTGGCCTCAGCTGTCCGATGAGGCCCACAGAACCCCAGCACCTAAGCCAACACGGAGGCCGGGAGGCCGGGGACCAGAGCAGGAGCGTGGGGCTGAGAGGGCCAGAGCGGGGGCCTGTTGCTGCCCTCGGCTCTCTTTCCTCCCAGCTCCAGGGCGGGCTGGGCCATCCAAATTCACAGGGAGTGAAAAGTCCAGTGTGTGGGCCCAGGGCGGGGAGAGGCCTCCGGGAGTGGATTTCCCGGGCTTGGCTTCGCACACGACCACTGGCCTCCGTGGCTTCCCATTTGCAAGGCGCAAAGAGCACCCCCCTGCCCCGTTGCTTCTGAGGTAAACATTCAACAGCACTGCGCGTGGAGAACAGCCAACGTGTTTGATAATTCATCAGCAGCGGCAAACCTGAATGTTGCCATGCAATGCAAATTGCTTTGGCTTCCACAAGGCGCCTGTCGCTTCGAGTGCTGATGGTAAATAGCCTTCCTTGGGATTACTATCAAGTATTCATTTTAACAACATTAATTTACGACGTGTTATCCCACTTTACATTGTGCTACATGACTTATTCACAGAGCCGGCACTCGGGTGACTGGTGTTTATTCATTCTAATCACCACACTTGCCCGAGATTTTGAGGTTAATGGGACCTGGACTGGAAAAAGATTGTGTGTCAAGTTGTTTGTGGGGGACTCATTCGTGGCCAACGCGGCAACGCCTCCTGAAAAACGTGCATCTTTCTAGGCAGCTGGTGGAGAGGGAGGAAGTTGCTGGAGGGAGCCCCCTCAAGTCAATTCCTCACCTGAGGACTCAGGAGAGCAACATGCTGCGGAAGCAGCAGTAGTAACGCCGACACGTGTGAGCACCCCTTGTGGTAATGTACCTGTTTTGTCTGTTTTATTCTCATCATAACCCTGTAAGGTAAATGTAGTGGGTGTTTAAGAGCATGCACCTGGCACTGACTGCTGGAGTTGAAGTCAGCTTTGCCCCTTCCTAGCCCACTGACCTTGGGCAAATTGCTCAGCCTTCCTGGGTCTCAATGCCCTCATCTGTAATCTGGGCCTTTGTGAGAATAGCCACTACACAGGCAATTGGCCAGTAGACTTGTTAGAGTAGAACTTGTAGAGCAGAAGCAAACATGTGGCAGTTCACAATGGGCCTCACCACCCCCCTCCATGGCCCCGGGAGGATCATCTTTTCTTGCCTCTGAGGCTCAGGTGTGACTTTCTTTGACTCATGAAATGAAAGGGAAAGAACATGCATCTCTGCCGAGTAGTCGCAAGTGGTCGCCAGCAACAAACATGAATGTTACTAAGGATCAGTTAGCATTGTAATCTTAGCATCGCCTGGTCTCATCAATCTGCAGATGCAAGCGGTTATATTAATGAAGATATGTAAGTAAATAATAAAGACTCCTGGAGGCTCCTGACAGCCCTTATATTTGCTGCCTTTTTATCCTGAAAATCCATCCTTTTGTCTGTCTTTATGTGACCAATTCCTCCTACTATCAAAGAAAGATAAGAAATGCAGCTTTTCTGGGAGCTCAAGGAAAAAGAAATGGTTTGGTGAGCACAGAACGTTGTTTCTTGCGCTGCTCACCCTGGCGATCTCTCACAGCTGCTGAGCCCTTTGATCACTCATGTGTGCTCGAGGCTCTGGCTGTCCAGGCACAGGGCGGGGGCAGTGACAAATGCTAGTTCTAATTAGCATTCTGCAAAATGAGACATCTAAACACAGTATTCCTCTGTGAGAAAGCTATGGTCATGGCATTGGTTTGCAGAGATCTCACTGAAAATTCTGAGGATGGTGCTAATTGTGCTCAAATAATGGACTTGTGGTTACATTCTCTGCTGCCTGGGACTCAGGAAATGAAATCACCCAGCATAACTTAGGGAGAAGGTTTCATACAAGAAACCAACCCTCTTGCTACAAAGTTAGGCTGTTGCTATCAACCTGTGCCTGTGTTCATAGTAGCATCTTCTTGCTGGCTGTCTCTCTCACAAGTGGTCAATTACTTATCAGGAAATACAACTTTATCCCAGAAGACCAAGAAAGGGACACCCACCTTTATACTCTGTGCCTGGAATTCTCTTGTCTTGCAGCTTAACAAAGATGAATGACTGTGGCTTCAGCCTTGACTTAGAGCTGAAAAACAGGCTAAGAGCTTGCTGTCCTGAGCTCTCTCCATAACTCTGTTTGACGTCTATTCAAAAAACACTTCCTGAATAGCTATGATGCGCTGGGCTCTCTGCTAAGTGCTGGGGGCACAGCAGAGACAGGTCAGAAGGTCTTGGCAGCCCAGTGAGAGAAAGATATAAAATAATAAACACATAAAGAAAGACCAAATTACAAATTGGAGAGCTACAATTAAGGAAAAGTATGAAATTCTACCACACTTAATTTTTCAGGCCTATTTTCACCTTTTCACTCATCACCAGAACCTTCGTTTTGGCTGTGCAAAAATTTTCTAGAAAAGACTTCCAGACTCCCTTGCAGCTAGATGTGGTATTTCACTAAATCCCTGCCAATGGAAAGTGAGCATAAGAAACAGATTGTTCTACTCTCTCTTTCCCCTCCAGCTGACTGGGAGTCAGGTGTGATGGCAGGATTTAGAGCAACGTTTTTGGACTCAAAGACAGAGGCCATGTTGGAGAAGGTCCTCCATGACTGCAGAGCTGCCTAATACCCTTTAACCTCTACACACACTTTTTCAGGAGAGAGAAATAAACACTGCTATTTGGGATTTCTTTGGAGAAGCAGGACCTATTTTTTTGCTTGTGTGCCCCAGTTTCCCCATCTATAAAATGGAGCAATAGAATTTATTTCATAGGGTTGCTGAGAGCATGAAGAGTTAATCTTGGTCAAGTTCTGAGGATAAGCTATGCCATGTACTGAGTGCTGTGCCTGTTTGTTAAGTAAATAAGGCCAATAAAATGCTTTGACTTTGAAGAATTACACTAACTACATCAAATGGGCTCTCACCTTAGACTGAAACTCTTTGGGGTCAGTGACTTTTTCCAGTCATTCCTCACTCTTCTGGCACCTAAGAGAACACCTCCTTTTAAAAGAAACCTCATCAAAACTAAGTTTTTTAAAAAAGATTTATTATGCATACAAGAACTGGGGTTTAGGTCAGAAGGGCAGGGGGTGAGAGGATTCACCAGAGACAGAGTGGGGAGCAGAATAAGTGAATCCACTGAAATCCACAGCTGAGGAGAACAGCAGGTGAGTCAGGAGAGAGGTCTGCTGTGCCATGTGGGTCAGCTACTTGGCCAGGGATAGAACTCATGCCTCAGTGGCTGGTGACAGCTTCATCGGGCTGAGACTTTAACCCCTGTACCACCAGAGAGGTCCAAAAAATAAGTTTTAAAGACAGAAGTCACCTGAAGCGCTTGGGTACAATGAGTCCACAACTGTGCTATCAGGATAATCACAGCTCTCAGAGAAACGATGTACATAAATTGGGGCTCACACACTTCCGTAAAGGATCAGATAGTAAATATTAGGCTTTGGAGTCAAATGACGTCTGCTGCTCTGCCTAACTCTGTCACTGCAGCCCCCAAACAGCCAAAGACTAAATAAGTGAATGAGTATAGATGGGTTCCGATAAAACTCTGCGCATGGACTTTGTAATCTGATTTTCATATAATTTTCGTGAGTCATGAAATAGTCTCCTTTGGATTTTTTTTTTTAACATATCTAAAACAATGTCAAGGTCATCTGAACTCTAAGCTTGTCCCAAAGAAGGTAGGGAGTGGGTTGGACTTGGTCTTTGGGCCTCAGTTTGCTGCCCACACTCAGCACAACGCCTGGCATAATAAGTGCCCAGTAGCTGTTGTTAACTTTCATGTTACTAATATTAGCAACCACCTAAACACCAGCCCTGGGGCTTTCTCTTTTTCTTCTTGTCCTTTAAGCAGCTGGCTCTGTCCGAGGTCAAGGCTGGGAGTTGGGGCAGGGGTGAGGGAGGAAGCTTGATGAAGTTAATGCCTTGGTTCAACAACTTGCTAAACATCCTGACAGCTTGGACCCAAAACTGCCAGTTTGAAAGGGCTTTATAAATGAAGAGCCTGTAAAGCAATTCAGAATCTGATTTTGCTGCAAAAGCATGATTTTAACAGACCTGTAGCTATTCCCAACCTTTTAACACTGTCTCCTGTGAGTCAAGAGATTTTGATCTTGTAACTAAATTGACTCTGCCACAGGTTTGCCATCCTCCTGGGTAAATTCTCTGACATGCACCATGGCTTCAGACCCAACCCCCTCTCTCAAAAAAAAAAAAAAAAAAATTAAAAAAAGAGAGAAAAATATACAGCTCTCTTCTGTCCCGGCTATCCCTAGCTCAATTTCTCCAAATTGAAGTATTTCTTTAAATATCATAATAAATATCAGAGGTCATTCCTTCTGGGCTAGCATGCTTGGTTTTTTGCCAGAGACCTGTCTGTTTAATCCTAATGCTAATATTTAGAAAAGTGGCATCAGATTGAAGACAGTTATTTGCACCTCGCCAGAGAGATCGATTTGCTCCCAGGCCAGTGTGTGACCATTAAGATCACTTCCTTTTGTCTTTTGTTTTTTGGGTTTCCTGGGTTTTTTTTTTTTTTTTTTGAGACTGATTGTTGCAGAATCCAACAAGGAATGGTTTCAGAAATAAAGAGTAGCTGTTTGGGGTTCGAAAGCAGCTGTTATGGGTGTGCAGGCTTTTCTAGAGGAGTGCTGTCCTCAGCCATCTCTGGAGCGAGGAGAGGCGGCAGGGCTGCCAGAATCCCTCCGGGCATGTGCCTGCCCACAAAAGCCGAGCTCCACGTGATCAACACCGCCCTGGGGGCTGGCTTTGTGGAGCTGGGATTGTGTCTCATCTCCTAGAGTGGAGAACAGAACATGGCCAGGAATGAAGGTGCTCTCTGGTAATAGGTGGGAGAGAGGTGGGAAGAGGAAAAAGGAACAGCAGAAAGGGGAGAGGAGGTACAGGGAGAGACTCAGCCATGCACAAGTGCAGGAGGGTGGGAGAAAGCAGGCGAAGGTGGGTGACACTGTGCAGAGAACATCGGCTCTGGCCCTTGCAGCTTTTAGAGTGCGGGTACACTTGACAAGCAGCCTCCAGAGGGATAGGAAAGACCAGCTGTTATCAGCAGACTTGGAAAAATAGGTGTATTTTCTTATGAATCTAAAAATCCTATAGCTGACAAGCAGAGCTCTGTGTGTGTGTATGTGTGAGAGAGAGAGAGAAACCTTTTTTTCCCTTTTTTTTTTTTTCCCTAATCTCTGCAGAATAAAGCTTATTCCCCTGGAGTCTGCTTGAGAAACTCAGAGTTCTAGAACTTTACCAAAGCTTCTCTATTGTTCTGAGATGAACACTTATTGGGATGAATTGGAAAGAGGCTTGGCTGGCAGGCAGGGAGAAGGATGAGAGAGTTCTGGAAGGACATTTCATCCCAATGGTCTTGTGGCTATTGAAGAAAATCCCTAGGTGCAGAATCAAAGCTCAGCTTGTGTTTCCAATTCTTCCCCAGCTAAGAAAAGAGAGACTGAATCAAAGCTAAAATGCTTGTAGGAGAAGAAACTCTGAATTTATTAACCAGAACCTTCTGGTAACCTGCACTTAGGCCCATCCAAAGAACAACAGTTTATCATTATTCTGAACCTGAAAAGTCATTGTCTTGAGCAGAGACCCCAAACTAAAGACCATTTTTTGTTGTTCAAACAGTTCACCTTCCAAGTCATTAAACAAAAGAGAGATTCTGTTCAGCGGATTTTTGTTTGATAATATTCACTATTTGTTGAGGGCTTACTCTGTTAGAAGTAGCTCATTAAATCACACTATAGCCCTTCCAGAATAGTCTTAAAAGTCTTGTAATTATTCCCATTTCATAGCTGTGAATGCTGAGACCTAGAGAAGATAGGAATTGGAAGAGCTAAGATTTGAACCCAGAGAGAGCCATCCTATTGCTGAATCCTTATGGATAATCTCCAAATGATACCACATTTTTGGGCAAATATGTGTGTTTGGAGGAGAATAAATAAAAGGATAAATAAAATAGAGTCATCCCTGGGATATTAGGGTCATTCTAGTGTACATGGATAGTCATGGCTGAATAGAAAGGGAAGGACTGGAGGACTCCAGGGCCACCTTGTCATCTCACTCTATGGGTGTGTGTGTGTGTGTGTGTGTGTGTGTGTGTGTGTGTGTGTGTGTCAGGGACAGCTTCCTGGAGGAGCATATATGTGACCTGGGCTTAAACAAGTGGGTAGGAGTCTGTGATATGGACAGGTGATGGGAAGAAAGTTCAGGAAAAGAAACCAGAATGTTCTGAAAGATGGAGCCACAAACAGCCTGCTTTGTTTCCAGGATTCTAAGCACTTCTAAATGCCTGGAACGTGCACTGCAAGATCAAGAGTGAGAACACTTAAAAGTTTAAGAAGAACTCTGTTTAATCCCAAAGAGTTTGGACTTCCTGGAGCCTTTGTCCACCTGCCCAATATACACGTCTGGAAGGCAGAGGAAGCCTGTTAGAAAGCAAAGTTACTGAGACCAAACCAAATAGACTTGTACGCACTGTAGGACACCCGAGCACCACCCTGGTGTGGTCAAGGCTTGAGTTCACGAAACCCGGGTTCCAAGTCATTGCTGTGTTGGAAGGAGGACATTGTGGAACCAAGCATAAGTATTCTTAGCCATTGCTTTGTGTAACTGCCATTTTAGAATTCTAGGTTTTGCTGGGAAAAGACTGCATTCCAGAGATAGTTTGGACCCTCAAACTATCCTTACTCTCCGGTCACCAATGAGGGCGAACTTGCTGTAATTGGAGCTGCAGGTTGGAGCTGCGTCTTGGCCTGGCCAGTCAGCTTAGAATGATAGCCGGGCAAAGTTGGAGAACGCATCCTTGTAGCCAATGAGTAACTGCCAGCATAATTTGACCTTATTAAAAGACCCCTGCTTCCTTTGTTCAGGGCTCTCGGTATCTGCCACAGTGTTGGTAGGTGCCGTGAACCTGGACTTGAGTCTGAAATAAACTCCCTTTTGTGTTTGCATCAGCTGTCTTTGGGTTCGTGGAGGCTATGCTCGCTGAGTCTGCTGACCTTGGGCACAACATCCATGATGTTCTTTTTCCTTCTTGTTTATTTCTCCTACATGTGAGCTTCACTTTCACTGACCATTTGTGACTCCCTGAAGCCTGGGCGCTGGGAAGGCGTAAATAGATTATGCTTTCGAGAGGTGAGGTGGGGGACAGTGATGGCCAGCCTCCAAGCAACCTCCTCCTTTTTAAGAACCTTCTTTCTACCACAGGGACAGGAACTGGACAGCTGTGTTTATGCTCTTGGGGCCATCCTATAGACAAAGATGACGGGTATGATGTTGTGATTTATAAGAAGAAATGTATACTGGTCTTTTTCCTGTTTCTGGCACAGAGCTCCTAAAGCCCTTGGAATTTCCTCTGATGAAAGCTGTAAAAGTGTCTCTTGTTATTTTAAGAGGAAGCTTGTAGAAGCACCTAAGGATTGGGGCAGTTTCCTAGAGAACAAGCTTATGATTAGAGGGACTTGGAGTCCCTGCTCCAGGCCTCTGAAGAGGGCAGGAAAGTGAGAGGCTGCGTTCAGTTACCTGTAGATGGCCAATGACTTCGCCAGGCACGCCTATGGAATGAAACATTCAGAAACACCCAAGAGGACAGGGTTCCAGAAGCTCCTGGGTTCCAAAATACATGATGGTTCGTGGAGATTGGCCTATCTGGATAGGTCATGCTCCAACGCACTAAGGTCTTAATCGACTCCCCCCACCCCACCCCCGCCCCTGCCAGGTCACTAGTGCACATAGGGAAGAGAACATTCTGTGTCCACTGACTAATCCTTTGCCTTCTTCAGAATTCGAGGGAAAGGTTATTTGTGGAGAAATACCAAGGAGTAAACCAACCAAGTTCTGAATCAAATGGGCTTTTGCCAGCACTTGAGAAGTTTCTAGCTCTCCCTTGCAACAGGCATGCACATAATTTACAGGCAATAAATAGTCCAGTGACCTCTGACCTATCAAATAATGGCCCTCATTTGTTATAATTCTCTATTCTTCCTCAAAGAAGAATCTCGTAGTTTATGTTAAACTGTCAAATCCCCAATCAGACTCTTTCCAGAGAATTCCCTATGACAAAACTTTCAATCTAGGTGCCTAGAAAATTCTCGATCTAATTAATCTCAGTATTCTGAATTCTCACAGAAAGGACAGACAGGGCCCTTGAATCTTTTTCATCCTGATTAGGACTTGCTTTGTGCTTTGTAAAAGATCTTCCAGAAAATAGAACTTGTAAGCGAGCCCCCCGGGGCAGGAAGAACAGTTTCAACTGTCTGTGCAACAAATGTTGGTTGTTTCTCTGTTGTGAGTTTAACAGGTTTTTAGCGGGTATGGGGAGGAGGCAAATAGAAGACACCAAGTTCAACATTATTGATACTGTGAATATGTTCCGGGATTTTTCATTTATGAAAAGCTTTTGCTTAATCAGTTCACTTAATATAAGCATGAAATTTTTCATGAAATCAGCAATAGGAGTAATATCTCCTTTGACAAATGAGGAAATTATGTTTCAAAGTGAGTAAGACATTTGTCCAAGTTCCACGTAGTGGGTAAGTCGTAGCATGGAGAATTTCATTCCTTACCTTTAGTGCACGCATCTGAATATTCCTCTGTGCCCCTGCTGGACACCCGGGGGGAGACAAGGAGGTGGAGCAAGGCTCTGCCACATGTGATTGACTGAGTGCTACACTGCATGGCCAATAGATCACCTGAGAGGATAAAAAAGGAAAAATTCCACATGAGCCGAAGGGTTGTGGGCGGCCTCATGGAGGACAAGTGTCTGGGCTGGACCATGAGGTATCGGGACAACGTTCCCACCAGGGGAATGGAGACAGGGAGTAAAGGCAGATTCTCAAGGAGACTGGTCGCTCCCCAGAGTGTGTGACTTGGAAAATACGAAAAATATAGAAATAGGGAAAATGCTAAGGTCTACTTTTTTAAAAATTCAAGAAAACAAAGCTGAGGGAGCCAAAATGTCCTTTTTCAGTGTCCACCGGACCAGGACGGCAGGTCAGAGTCTGAGGAAAGGCCTGAAATCCTCTGTGGGCAGAAGGGGTCAGGCCTGCACCGGGAAAAGCCAGGGGTCTGGCAAGCTCTCTCTGCAACCTCCGTCTCTGAGCTCGACCCTCCAAAGGCAGAGCTTGGCAAGCCTCCAGAACTCTGTTTACCAGGAGCTACGTGATCCTACCTGCCACAGCTTGACCTTGACTTGCCTGCAACCTTGGCTGTAACCTTTGTGGCTGAGAGATGAGTTCATCTTGGGGACCGGAGAGAGAATTCTGGCATGGTTCTTGTTCTCTCCTCTCTGGAATTCTGGTCTCATCCTCTTTCCTTCCATTTAAGCACCCAGCCATTTGCACTGTGCAGCCAGGGCCTGTCTTTGGGCTGGCGGAGGGCTCTGCAGGGCTCTGCTCTGTGTCTAGAACTACCGTCCGTGAACCACGGAAGCAGTTGCATTGACCTTGAGGCAGAAGGGTTCGAATCACCATTCCTGAATTACCCAACTGGAAGGACCCATTTCTGTAGTCGGGGGAGCAAGGAAAACTCAAGGTCAGCAAGTAGTGCCGTCCCAGGGCTGCCTCCCCGCCTCCGCCACCTGACCCGCCTCTCCACAATCCACCTGCTTCAGCCAGCTCGGGCCTAATCCCAGCTGCCAGGTTGTAACTGAGGCAGCTCCTCAGCTGCCAGGAGATTGCTATCCAAACTGTCACTGCCTGATCAGAAAAGAAGGAGTTATAGAAGGTAACTGACAGCACCTGAGCGATCTCTCATTTGGATTAAATCAAGGTCTTTAAATATTTATAAAGTTCTGGTATCTAAAATAGCCAGCCTCTGCCTTGTATGCAGACTGCAGAAATATAGGCCTGGTACATTCTAGACTGCATCCTTGTCTGAACAGTCATCTATTTTGTTTGTGTGTGAGAGTATGTGTGGTTGTGTGTGTGTGTGTGTGCATGTGTTGAAAAACCTATTGCATTATGTTAAATATCCCAGGAGCTCCATATAGAACATGACTAGAATGAATATAGGACAAGAATAACTTTTTTCGATCTCATTAGATGGTCTGAGTTTTGAAATCTGCTCTAAAAGTGTGGTAAAGTGTGCAGTGTTGTAGATTAATGCACTGAATACATTTCTACAGTTCTTGATGTGTTTCATAAAAGGTCCATTTCAAAAGTGTGCTGTATTATAGGTGAACACTCGCAGTAAATAATCTTGTTACAGAAACCTAAGCAATTTTTACAAGGCGTATTTCTGGCTGACTGAACAATTTATTCTCCAGATGTCACATTGTATTTTTCCAATATAAAATGAAACAGCTTTTTTTTTTTTCTTTTAAGGCCGACTGTGCTGCTTTGTCTGAGTCTAGAACAAAGGATCTCTCCTTAAGGAGGCTGATGTGGTGTTCAAGCCCATCGCTTTAAAATTAACACCACACCTGGGAAGAGCAGGAGGCACCAGCGCCGCCCTCCGTCTCCGGAATGACACTTGACAATCAGACAGGGCATTCCCCAGGGTCATCCAGTTAGAGGAAACTCACTGGCTTCTCAGCCAGCCAGGAAGTGAGGGGTATGGGCAGCCAAAGGGGTAAGGAAAGGGAATGGCAGGGGAGAGGAGAGAGGGCAGAGGGTCTGGAAGGGGATGGAGAGGCCAGAAGAAAGAGGAAAGGACCAGAGAAACAGGACACACAGGGACGATGATGAGAGGAGATGGAAGAGCTGGAGACCGGTAGGAGAGACATGAGCAGACGGTGACCAAAGATGGCGAAGCGAGATGGGAAAAAGAGAGAACTAGGCAGAATCTGCTGTGACCAGAGGCAGCCTGGGCTGAGACTTTTTGCAGAATGTTAAGCTCATGAAATACTCTGTGGGGGGCAAAGTTCCATAATCACAAACAGTTTTGGAAAACTGTGAATTCTATATACACCCTCTTCCCTTGAAGATTCACAAAGCATGTTAAAGCTCTGAGAAGTCTTGCGGAAAGAAAGCGGTTTAACTTTATTTAGCCCAGTGTTCCCAGACTTATTTGAACTCCAAACCTCTTTTTTGTTGCTGGTTTTAGAAAATATCTTGATCAGACTCTGGTTTGGTCACATTGTCCTAAAGGTTTCCGGAACATCCACCATATGTTGTGTCTGCAAAGGCTGAGTGGCCTCACAGCTTCCACACCACTCCCTGTGCAGCCCTGTAGCGACATGACACCTACCCAAGGCGAGTCCCTGGGAGGTTTTTCCCTAATGTGTTGACAAATTCCCTAATGTGTTAGCTAGCTTTGACTAGGTGCAGCTGCCATAACAAATAACTCCCACTGTTGCAGCACCTACAAAGGCTTATTGCTCAGTTATTCCATATGTGGCTACAACAAAGCCAAGGTTCTACAATTTTACTTCATGTGTCTTCCAACTCAAAGTCCAGGTCTGGGCCTCCCTGGTGCACAGGGGTTAAAGTCTCAGTGCTATCAGGTTATTGACAGCCACTGCAGCCTGAGTTCCATCCCCAGCCAGGGAGCTGACCCACATGGCGCAGCAGACCTCTCCTGACTCACCTGCTGCTCCCCTCAGCAGTGTATTTCATCAGTCTGCCTGTTCTGTTCCCTGCTCTGTCTCTAGTGAATCCTCTCACCCCCTGAACCTCTGGCCTACACCCCAGTTCTTATATGCATAAATAAATAAAAATAAATCTTAAAAAAAAAAAAAGTCCTGGTCCAAGGCAGAGGGGAAAGGATGTTGTGAGTGAGCTGTGCCAAGTCTTAAAAGTCCCTGCCCAGAGTATCATCCCTCACATTCCACTGAAGGGAGCAAGTCACATTAACAAGCTGGATGTCAAGGGAGCAGGACACCCCCCTTTCTCCCTCAGGGACTAGCTGCAAGTGACGTGGCCATGAGTGGGGAGAGCAAGTGAACAAGAACACAGGTTACCCTAGAGGCGGGAGAGGGTAAGGCAAGGCCTATTGGCTTGTCCTTTGGGAGAGCCTAATTTTATATTCAATTACCTCATGAACCCAGACATTGAACAAAAATTCAATGTGGGCTGAAAATGCAGCTGGAGCCATGGTGGACATGTTAAGATATTGATGAATCCAGGTGAGAAAAGTCAGTGTATGAAAACTAGAGTGTGTGTTAGGGTTTAAGTCCTCATGGAGGACAAGGATTCTTTGCTTAGGAAAAGACCTCCCGGCAAAGGTCCACTGAATTGAATCACATCCATTCACTATATTAGCTTGAACCACTTGACATTGTCTTTTTGAGGTTAAAAAAATTACCTACCAGTATTTCGTATGGTTTGACCTAATACAGTAATTTATTTGTGTATTATCTGAAACCATCACCAAGAGTGACTAGAACGCTTTATCCAAATGCCAACCATGACTAAAGTGGTTGAAGTGACATGTAGTCTCCACAAGACAAGTGCACCTGACCCACAAGTCCCTCTGCCGTGCCGTCGGGTGCCTATGCCCCGTGCTCCCCCTGCTGGTCTCCCACAGAGGAGCAGGGCAGAGAACCCCCTTTTCTGGTCATGAACACACTGAGTCCCAGAGACTAAGATGGCGGCCATCGACCTCCCAACCTGGAAGGCTCTCTTGAGTGAGCACAGTTCACACCTTATTGAAGGAGAAGTCAAGGACCCACTCAAAATCTCCCCTTCTGGGGGGAAAAAATACTTGTGAGAATTAGAGAAAAACCTAAAGATATTTATATTATGGGATGAAGAATCCATGAGGCCAAAAATTCCAGTCAGATGACAATGGCCTCCAGGGGGTTTCCTACCTGAGCTGAATCCCACAACAAAGAGTCCTGGAACTGGAGCAGGGCCTTTGCACTTGCTGCTCCCACTCGAAAGTTCTTCCCCTAGATCTTCACACTGATAGGGAAGGTCAGGCAAGCAGTATCTATCCCTGGAGCTAAACACAGCACAGTAGTTAAACTTAGCCCTGGGGCCCAGGCAGGCTGGGTTTGAATCCTGATTCTGTCACTCATTACTGTGTTACTTTTTGCAAGTTAATTGACATCTCTGTGCCTCTGTCTCCTTAAAAGAAAAACAAATGATAACAGCTACCTCATGGGCTCACCTAAGGACTAAATAAGTCAAACACACAGACTCTTTAGCACACAGGCACATAGAAAGCACCCAATAAACTGAGGTTTCATTGGTGCCCTGGCCATGCTGAATCTCTGGCCTCTGTGTCCTCAGCCTCACCTTGACCTCCCAGACCTGCTGTGAGACTCTGCTGACATGCAGCTGCTCCTCCAGGGAGAGCTTCAGCCAGGTTGAACTGTTTTCACAAGAACCCCACTTGCCACCCGTGGTCCTGGGCTGCAGCCACCCCCCTGGTAGCCTGGCTCTCTCTCCTCAGGCCTGTGTGCAGTCTCCCCCTTCACACTATTTAGTCAATGCCATTAATCAAAATCCTATAGCAGAAAACGCATGCATAAGTCCGACACATTTATTGCTATGGCAACAATTCAGGCACCTGTCTCAGTGTCAAGCTATATCAGTGGAGATAAATTCTATTGTTTTCACAGTGACAGTCTTCTCTGTGTTGGACTTAATCCATGGAAAAATATAGCCTTTCTCCTTATTTAAGAGAGGGAGAGAGAGAGCTCGAAAGGAAGGGAAAGTGACCTCTGGGTTTCTTGCCCGGTGCATTTAAAAGAGAAACCACATTTCCCCCTTTCTTTGAAACGGAGGAAGGCATTCGATGGTTTGTAGCAGAGTAGCACCATCAATTGATCGGCAGCTTGCCGACCACCAAGAGCCTCCTCTTTGGAACCTGGACTTCCAGGAGGGCCCAGATGCACCTAGAAAACGTGCAGACCCTGCTGGGCAGCGGTCTCCACTGTCAGCCTGTGCAGGCCAGCCCTGGGGGTGCACTGGGTGAATTCAGTCCGATGCCTTGGCAAACTGTGCTGGCAAATAGAAACCAACTTCTCCTCATGAACGTTTGTGGATGAATAGCATTTCTTACCCAGAGAAACGCCTCTGCTGTCTTGTGGAGATGAGTTAAGGGTCCTCTTTTCTCCCCACTGCCCCCTGGCATCCTGGCCTGGAGTCTCTGCCCAGGGCGTGGCTTCTCTGGCTATCGCCTTTCATCAGCTCCCGTGTCTCTTTGCCATCCCTCCTGCGGGAGCTGATCAAGCCCCAGAGGTTAAAGTCAATCTGAATCTAGAAACTCCCTTGGGTGTTGGTGTGCACCTAGCACCCTGCCAGGTCCTAACAAAAATACAAAAGCAGAAACCCCACCCTCGTATCTCTGATAGGATAGTGGGAACCATTAACTTTCATTCAGTCATTCTCTGCTACCAACTACAAAAGCACCCACTGTGTGCCCGAGGCCTTACACACACTGTGTCTTACCTTCCTCTTGCCTCTGCAATCAATGAGCACACACCAAGCCACACAGGTTTATTTTCTTATAGAGACCAGAAATCCAAAATGGGTCTTGTGGGCTAAGGGCAGGTGTCGACAAGGCCGCCTCCTTCTGTGGCCTCGGAGGGAAGCCATTTTCTTGTCTTGTCCAGTTTCTAGCAGCAACCAGCAGTCCTGGGCCCTTGGTGTCCTCCGCTGTCGGTGCTGAGGCTTCTCCCTGCACTGTCTCTTGGTTCATTTCTGGCCCCTCTTCCATTTTTCAAGACCCTTCTGGTTACCCCGCACCCCTCACCCCCATGTAATCCAGGGTGATGGCCCTATGTTAAGATCAGCTGTTTAGCCACCTTCATTTCATCCACGGAATCAATTCCCCTTTACACTGAAGAAATGGCCATGGCAAGGGTGGGCTATTGTAACCAGGCTGCAGAGAAGGGATGAAAGGATTTGGCAGAAGCCTCAGAATTTCTAGGAAGGCAGCAAGAGACGCAAGTTAGCAGGAAAGAAGACTTGAAGATGCCCTTCCACAGCTACTTACAAAGACAAAGATGCTGTCAAGGACCCCTCTAAACAGAGGGGGGCAATGGAGAGAGTGGGTGTTGCATAGCCCCCCTGGGTACCAAGGTTGCATGCAGGAAAGCAGAGAAGAGGAGGTGGGGTGAGATGGGCCACACCAGGCCAGGTAAGAGAAACACGGTGTTGGGGGAGAAGGAGGAGGCCCGTGGGTAGCTCTGAGGGCCTTTCTGGCGTCCTCGTTAGCTATTTCAGGGCCAGTGAGGACAGTGGCAGGAAGGGCCATTTCATTGTTGCACTGAATAAAGGCAGAGTCGCCAAGATCTGCTTGAAGCCGAGGAGCCCTCCATTCCCTGGGGCAGAAGGGTGGCCCAGAGCAAAATGGATCCCGAGGAAACACAGAGGATTTTGACCTTGAAGTTGAGACAGATTTTTGTGCCAGCAAAGGCCTCTGTGATAGAGCAATTTCCCAAATTTCAGCCAATCGCACGCCACCGCCATGGTTTGGGCCCAAATCTCTGTCCTCCAGGCGACGGCCCTCTCTCCACACTCTCTCTGATCACCTCCTTGTTTGTTTGCTTATTTGCTTTTCATTGATTTAGTTTTTAGTTGGATTGATTTAAAAGGGAAATGGAAATCACTAGTAGAGCTGGAAATGAGTGCCATGTATCACAAAGAGAAGCCAAACAGAGATTAAATACCCTGAATCTGAAACAGTGTGATGGAATGCTGGGTTCTCGTGATTTCTGCAGGTTGTGCCTGAGATCTGGCCTCCATCTATTGAGAGGGATCTTAATGAGTTGTCGAGAGTAATTTAAGACAAAGCAGCTCCAAATAGCAACTTTCTCTGTGGGGTAATTAAAAGGATTGAAAGCAAATTGATAAGGAAGCAACTTTCTCACGATATCATTCAGTGCTGGGTCTGGCGGAGCAGCTAAAGTCATCTCCCAAACACCATGCCTTGGGGTCTGGTTTGGGGAGAAACATTGCTCCAAGAGACATGTTTGCACAGTTCCTTACAGAACGGCATGAGGCAAAGCTTACAGTGGGGCTCTTGTGGAAACTGCAAGATTAGGGCATCAAGGTCAAGGTGAAGGAGGAGAGCAAGGAGACCAAGGCAAGCTGATACAGTGCGTGCATTGCTGAGGTACTCACAGCCTCCCAAGAAAACCCGTCCATTGCCTGACCTTCAAGGACTAACTGTGGAATCACCACTACTCTGACTGTCCGAAGAAGAGGAGTGAGGAACTTGTCTGCAGACTCTTTCATTTCTTTTTTTACTAAATTATTGTTCTCCCACCACTGTAGTACCCATGAGCCATCACTACAGTCCCCTGTACTCCTTCCTTCCCTGTATGGAGCCCCCATCCCTTCTGTGTGGCCCAGACCTATAGCCACCTTGTTAGTTTTGACTTTTCCTGACCTTTTCTTTGGTTTCTCTATATTCCACAGATAAGTGAGACCATCCAATATTTATCTCTTTCCTTCTGCCTTATTTTAGAAGGGATGGCTAGCACCATCCCTTCCAGCTCTATCCATGTTGCCACAAATGGCAGGAGTTTGTCTTTTTTGATTGCTGAGTAATATTCCATTGTATAAATATACCATGACTTTTTGATCCATTTGTCTATTTTGGGACATTTGGATTGTTTCCATGTCTTGACTATTGTGAATACTGCTGCAGTAAACATAAGCGTGCAGGTTTCCTTTCAAATTAGCATTTTTGCAGACTCATCCTTTTTTTCTCTCATTGAGTGGAGTTTGCTTCACAAAGCATTCACCCTTCAACACCTGGGGTTTGGGCCGCCCCTTTGGAGTCTGTGTTGTCCCATGTGGTTGGACCTGAACCTGGATCTGCTAAAGTAAACGCTATGGAGGCTGTGCTTTCACTCTGCTGCATCCAGGAGAGGTTGTCCAGGACAACGACACATGAACAAAGTGGGAATTTTAACAAAGATATAGAAAATATAAGAAAGTAACAAAGCAGGGAGCTGAAAATACAGTAAGTGAACTGAAAGTTTCAGGAGAGGACTTTAGCAGCAGATGCAAAGACCTTTGGCCAAAGTGACAGGGAAGATTGAACTGGAATCCAGTTCTTCCAGCCCTAAGCCCAGAGCATGAGTCGCTCTCCCACTGCAGCTTCTGGATGGGCATCCTCCTGCTTCACCAGGAAATGATATAGCATCGATGACAGTTACATTGCCAGCTTAGTATTTTCCTAATAGTGCATTTAATAAGACCCATGGCATAAAATTAAGAATTTAAGGTAGTAGACCTGTGTTTGCTCTGTTTCCAGTCTAGCATGCTAACCCTTATTCCACTTTGGATTTTGTATTTTTTTTATATGTCACACACACATGCACACACACGCACATAGATTTTTTAAATTGTCAAATGTTCCTGGTCATAGGCCAGTTACTTTCACTTACCTCAATGACATTGGAAAATCATTCTGTAAACAACTTGGCATTATATTGCATCTTTTTTCCTGGCAGGTTTATGTTGCTTTTTGTTTTTTGTTTCTTTCCATTTCTTTAAAGGACATTTTGAAATATGCATTTATTCTTTTTGTGAAATGCTCTTTTGTGGAAAGGAGACTGTGTTTGCATAACAACTAAGATCTTTGTTTTAAAATGCTTGGGGTTGTTCTAAGAAACTTTCATCTCGGAGGAAAAATAACACTTGTGAGACAAGTCCAAAAAGATTGGGGGAACTGGGTTAAATGGGGGCTAAATTAAGAGAAAATGAGGGAGAGATTACCTTACTTTAAGATATGAAAAGTACAGTGAATGTTCAAAATGTGGTTGCTCTTGCCACTCCTGCTATTATATTAAAAATATATATTTCTATATTTTTATATGTAAATATGTTAACACATTTGCCATTTTAAAAAAGATGACAAACATAATCTTTTCTTTTTGGGTGAGGAACAGGGGTTAGTGTGCAAGTTTCTTTGGGGTTAGTGTGCAACTTTCTGTTTTGCTTAAGCAAGCAACAAGAAGTCAAAATGCTATGGCTATAGGTTTGTGCAGTAAAAAGAGCATTTTGTTGGGTGTCAAATGAGCTAAATGCAGGTCCTTACCTTTACTAATCCCCAAGTTTCTCACATGCAAATTTGGGATGATAACACATTTCCAGCGTCACTAGAAACTTTTAGATCCGAAATCTGTTGTGAAAGGAATGATATGGTGCAAAACTAGAAAAATTCTCTCTCCTGGAGTCAGAAATGCTCAAATTAGAGAGATCTAACACCTGCCTAAAACTCAGCTGTGCACCTAATATTTACAGAGGAAAGATATCCCATGTTCATGGATTATAAGAATTAATATTGTTAAAATGTCCACACTGCTCAAAGCAGCCTACAGAGTCAGTGCAAAATAAGCCCGGTACACAAAGAGAAATACTATGTGGTTTTAAGTGGAATCCATAAAATTAAACTCTTAGAAACAAAAGTAGAATGGTGGTTACCAGGGGTTGGGGAGTGGACGGGGAAGGGAAGGAAATAGGCAATAGTCAAAGGGTTCAAATTTCAGTTATGCAAGATGCATGAGTTCTGGAGACCTAATGTGTACAACATAATGACTAGAGTTAACTCTGTAATGCATACTTGAAAGTGGCTAATGGTAATTAATTTTATGTTGTGTTCTTATACAAGTAATTAATAAGAATATAATAATAATAGTGAAAGCGGGAGGAAATTTGGGGAGGTGATAGACACGTTTGTGATATTCATGGATTATTATGTGCAAACTCACTGAATTGTGTACAATAAATCTTTACAGCTCTCTAAATGCCCATTATACCTCAAGTGACTTAACAAGGAAACAATTAGCAACAATCAGAGTGGACTATTCAGTAAGGGAGAAATAGGCCTTTATTGTGTCAGGCAATAAATACAAGTAGAGATAATATCTGTTATAGTCACTGGCATTACCTTAATTAATATCACTTATGAGCAATTCAGTGCTTCCCTTTTGGGAAATCACTTCTCCCTGTGTGTCACAGGGATGGCCTTGCGAAGCAAGTGTCCTCTTCCCACTGGAAGCCAAAGACACTACCTTTTTTCTTTTTTTTTTTAAGATTTATTTATTTATACAAGCACTGGGTAGTCAGAAGTGCGGGAGGGTGAGAGAATTCACCAGAGCCATAGTGGGGAACAGAACAGGCAGACTGACAAAACACACTGCTGAGGGGAGCAGCGGGCACGGCAGGAGAAGTCTGCGTGCCATGTGGGACCCTCGCTGGTGGCTGAGGATCGAACCGGCGCTGCAGAGGCTGCGGGCAGCTTTGCAGCCCAGCTCTCAACCGCTGCGCCACCAGGAGAGGCCCAAGACACTACCTTTGCCCTCCTTTCCTCCGTCCATGCGGGGAACAGAGACAGCACGTAAGCCCAACCAGCAGAGGCTCTGTCCTGGGGGAGAGGGAAGTTAAGGGAGATATGTTTTCATGGTTGCAGGTGGTGGTGACATTCTGGCTTTGCTTTTCTGCTACGAGAGACTGTCTATAAATTCTGTTTTCCAACCCTCCAGACTTGTCTCAGTTCCCATTCATTCTTGTTCAAACTCCAGGCTTTCGACAATTCCACAAACTTCTGATATCCTCACAATAAATCTCTTAAGTTAGTTGGCATCAAATTTTGTCACCGATAGTCAAGCAACACTAATACTATGTCTTCGAAAGAACAAAATCCTGAAAAGAATGTTTAGCAGAGTCCATATTCCAACACATTCTTGAAGACTGTTTTTGGTAAACAATGCTAAGAGCAAATAGAGATCTCTTAAAATATAAATATGTTTTGCCTAGTTGTCTCCTTGAGTTGTGGGGAGGTAGGAAAGAATTAACAGCGTGGTTTTCCATGAGATGCAATAAATATGAAGACAGTGTAGTCAAGTCAGAAGGAATGTGATTGATTTATTACATTATAGTTCCTTAAAAAGTGTTCCATTGCCTTTTTAAAAACCATCCAGTCATTAAAAAATCTTAGCGAATACAGTTTCCAGCATCGTTATAAGGGATTCTTGACAGGTCTTCATTTTTAATAGTGCTGTTATAAACAGGCTCCATGATGGGTCTGTTTAGTGGGGGGCTGGTTTGCAGGCCAATGACTGAAGGAGTCTGGGATTACGTGGCGCCTTGTGCAGAAACCGAGTCTGAAGTTAATTTGTGTAGAGTAATTGAAGAACCTTGGTTTTGCAGCGTGATGCCGATAGTGGTTTCTAAAAGGGGCTAGAGTATAAAAACAGAATTTTATTCAGTTTTTTTTTTTTTTTAAATCTGAAAGATAAGGAAAAACAACTGAAGTGTCAGATTGTCCTTAAACATCCAACAGGAAGAAATGGTACTTATATGCAATTCAAATTGGAAGGGAAAGATTGTGCCTCAGGCCAACTGAAGGGAAAATGCTGGTTTTCTAATTTGTAGCAAATGGAGATGAGCTTCAGCTGGCTCGGCCAGGGTCCCCAAGAGACCTGGCAGCAGGAGAAAGATTCGGGGGTGAAAGCAGAGCTGCATTAGGCTGCTTCCCATCTTCTGCCCACCACCCATTAGGGGGAAAGTATAAGAAATACAGTCTGTATCCACAGGGCATGGAAAATGCCCTTTGTGCTCTAGAAATAAATGTATACTGCAAGTGCTTATACCTCACTTCGATTCCACAAACATTTACTGAGCATTTCTTGGTCCCTGGGACCGTGACAGCCAGTGCTGGGGTACAGAGCTGAAGAAGGCATCGTATTTGCCTGATGAGTCGGGACCACAGGGAACTAGGAACAAGGCAGATAATGGAAATGCCGAAGGGTTCGAGGAGACAGCTGTCGCCTGTGCAGACACATCTGTGCTTTGTTCCTGCCCAGGGTCCCCTCTTTTTGGGATAGGAACCTTAAAATTCTTTAGTCCAATTGATCTTCCTTTCAGGTGAGGCTTCCCCCCATGCCCAGCCCCCCGGGATGGGCATATGAGCCAAGTCTGAGTACTAAGAGCAGCTTGACCTGGGTCTAGGAGGCAGCGTGGCCATGGATGGTTGCCCCAACTCAGGCCAACACAAGTCAGTTCTGGGACTTTGGCTGGAATTATTGAGAAAGTGGGGCTGAATTGTCAGTGGGGTTGCCCAGCCAATGATGCACATCTACAGTGGCTGGTCCTTTTGCCCACCCACACGTGGGCAGTCCCTGATTATACTAGTTGAAGCAGCACGCGGGGGTTGGAGGAAGGACTAAGTCAGCTCCCCAGGGATCAGGCTCTACATGCTCCATTGTCAACCAGGCTGTGACCTGGTTGACGAGTCTGTGACACCCCACGTGCCTTCTGTGTGGTTTCTAGTCTGCGCTCAGGGACACAGTGGTTCCTCAGAAGTGCTTCGCCTTGGGCTCTGTCCATGGGCCTGTGTGCTGGTCACTTGCCCATTTGCTCTTAGATCCCTTTGCT
Organism: Talpa occidentalis; assembly: GCF_014898055.3. Taxonomy (NCBI): domain Eukaryota; kingdom Metazoa; phylum Chordata; class Mammalia; order Eulipotyphla; family Talpidae; genus Talpa; species Talpa occidentalis. Next base: position 3,631,603 of record NW_023601754.1, read on the forward strand.
CTGCCCTTTTCTGTATTAAGGGGTCTGGTGCCTAAAAATGAGCGCCCAGATTTCCTTAGCAACATGCTTCTAGCAGCATCCGTGGCAGCTCAAGAGGAGACTGGGGAGAAGCTACAGGATTTGGACTCTGCCTTGGGCAGTAGCCACTTGCCACTGGGGTCCCAGCTTCCACCAGAAAGTGCCCACCTTGGGTCCAGCTCCTGCCAGACGGCCTTGCTCCTGGACCCTGCTAACATCTGCTCCTAATGTCCCCAGCCCAGTGAGCAGAAGTGACTCTGCTGTTGCTGACACTGGGGGCCTTTTCCATCCTTTATCTGCCCCTTGAGCTCTCCCAACTTTTTCCTGACCAGTTCTCTACATTAATTGCTCTCTATTGAGTTATCTGGCATGGGTTCGATTTCCATGACGAACCATCCTTGAAAGAAAGTAGTGACTTCAGACAACACAGTCCTTTTATTATTTCTCATGGCTTTTGAGGGTCGGAATGCTCACAATGGAAAAGTAAGATCACCTACCATAAAGAAAACAACCTAAAAATAAATGCAAAATAACGTTACTAAATTCTAGCAAGATAACGTTGAGTGTTCAAGACTCTTAGCCTAAGCCCTAGCCTCTCTTTGTTAAAGTAGGAAATTAGCAAGTCTCAGGTGATGAAGACAAGCAGCAAACTGAGATCATCAAAAAAACAAAAAGGGAATTTTTTTCTCACGATGGAAATGAGTGGTGATGTTTTCAAAGGCTGGGCCCAATGACACCTATGAGACATCTGATGATTTAATCCCAAACACGGGAAAAGGAAGTCCTGTCCTCACCGAGGCGGGGTGAGGAATACAACTCTGGTTCAACCCTGGGTGGGGGTGTGACTCCTAGGAGTGGGTACCCCAAAGACACTGAGGCCAGGCCTTAGAGGGAGTCTCCAGTGAACTAGAAATCACTGTGGAAACTATGAATTGAGCTCTGTCCAATGTGCTCTTGGAAGCCGCTGGCGAGATGGGCAGAGCCTACAGCTCTGCAACTGCCGTGGGTCTCTGGATTATGCTCCCTGAGGCTTCAGGACCCGCGGAGAGGCCACTTGTGTCCCCTAATCAGCTGTTGATGGAGTTACAGTTTTTGCAAGTCATTACTCACTTCTGGGTAAACATAATAGCAGGGGTGCAAATGCTCTCGTCTGCAACAACTCAAAACTTATTTTTAAGTGAAAATATTTTTTGATGTTTTATTTCCTTCCACATCAAGTTGTCCTTATCGTCTGACTTTCTTAAATTCCCAGGAGCAAAAAGTAATAATGGCTTACTCACGCCGTGTCCTGTTTTGGCTTGTCATATTGTCAGTTACAGGCTCACAGTCTGGGATGCTTGGGGGAAGTAATTAGAGTGATTTCAGCTAACCTTCCTGATCTCTGTTATTAATGATAACAAAGATGTTTAAATAGCTAAAATGACAACCCCTCTTTCCTAACCCCTAAATTCCTATTTATGTCTGCCTCACAGTACACCATTCTGTCCTTTTCAAAGTGGTGACAGCATATCATTATATCTTTATCTCTTCCCCATGATTAGCTGGGAAATTGATCCCAGGCTGCAGCCCTAACACGGACCGTGCAAAAACCTAGACCACAGTGGGCGTCATTTTACAGCCAACCCTGAGCACAGGTGGGGGCTGCCTCCGAGCTGTGTGGACAAGACTCTAAAGTCGCATCCAGGTCGAACCCCACGGAGCGCCAGGTGGATTTCTCCACCCGGATTGACAGGTGGAGCAAAGGGCGTGTGACGTCACTCCCGCACCTACTTAGCTTCTCGGGCCAAGCAACACCCAGGCAGGTACAACTTCTTCAGCCCAGGACCTCACTAGGGCCTCCCAACACCTCAGTGGGGTAGCAGGGGTGACGTTATTATGACCGTGTGATGGATGGAGGAGACTGAGACACTGGGGTGCCCTGAAAAAGAATTACTGTGCATTGGACTCTTCCTGAGAAAGAAGAGGGCAGAGATGTGGGGAGAGGCCCAACGCTTGGGGGACGGGAATTCCAGCAAAACTACGAGGTAGTCCGGTCTTTCGAGATCTCCAGGCTTATTCTCTGTATCTTTTCATCACTGGGGCGAGTATCGAATCACCTCGTCTGGCTCACACTGGGGTTCGGGGATCATTTTCTGAGCCCTCACCAGGGGGCTGATGATTTATGATCAAGGAGACGGAGAGCTCACATGGGTGTTCTCATCCCAAATGGAGTCCCACAAATCAGATGAAACTTGTAGATTCTGTCTTTTACACTTTGCTGGAGGTGACGAGTAGCCAGTAGAGTCTGCTTGGGCCCTGAAGGGCTATTCACACAAATACCCAAATTTGGATGGGGTGTGCGTGGGGCTGGGCCAGGATAACCACCTCAGCCAAGGCCAACCTTTGGCCTTAAGCCCCTCTGGTTCTCACCTGCCCCTCTGCTCCTTCCTGCTCTAGTCCAGCTCCTTGCAGATGGACTGACCACATGCAGGGAACACGGTTGAATCCTCACACCTCCCTCCTTCCTCCGAGCTGAGTCAGCGCCCTCCAGGGAAGGACCCTAACTGGCCCAGCTTGGGTCAGATGCCCATCAGACACCAGAAGGGTCATGACTGGCTTAACTTTGTCACCCTCTGTGCTGACTGTCATCCAAAGAATGACCTCTGAGAACTGTTGTAAAACAGCAACCTCACCCCCCTAAATCAACTGATAATTGACCTTCCCCCCCAATTACACATATGCACATTCACGCAAATTTTCACTTAAAATTTCAGGGAGTTGTTAGCCCTTTCAGCCCATTCTGGGGCCCTAAGTTAACCCCGTTTACACAAAAACAAAATTTGTTTTGCTAGTGAGGAGACTTCCAAATGGCTGACAGTTTGCAGGGGCAAATTATCCTCTCTGAGGAGCTCCTCAAATCCCACCCAGCCCCACCCTCCTCACTAGCCCTGTTTTCAGTCTGTTCTGGATTTCATGCCACATCCGCCCTTCCTTTCTGTTTTCTGTCACTCTCTGCTCTGGCACAACTGGGAGGCCATTTCTGTGCAGAAACACCTGGAAAGAGCTATCTAATATCTATCAACTGTGAGCTCCACCAGGGAGCTAAAACAGTGACACTGGATTGCCTGTTGTAGAACTAAAGAAATAGACTTCGGTTCCCAGAGAAGAGGGTGGAGGGGTCTTTTAAAAAAAAAAAAAAAAAAGCAGAGGAATATTTTCCCAACATTTCACAAACAGTCATTTGAAAACTGCCCTCCAGCAAATTGGAAGTCAGCACAATGCCCAGGCACTCACTTGTTAAACCTGGAACATGCACACGCCTGATTCCTCACACATATTTACGAACAATATACATAAAGAATGACCTTCTCCTGCCCCGCCCTTCCGCTGCCTGCAATGGTAACATTTACTGGAGATTTTATTACAAAAGCCACAAAATGAAATTCTAATCAATAATAGTTTGCAGGATGGTGAGGGGAAAAAAAAGGAATTGAATACATTCATAGGTAAAAGATGTTATTATCTCAGTTCAGTAACTATGAAAGAGAAATAGATGAAAAAATCTGGGTTTTATATTAAAAACCGGCACAGCTGTAGAGTTACATAATAAAGTATTGCCTGTATCCATGGAAATGGAGAGTAATTGATGCACCACAAGTTATTTTTATAAACCCAAACAAAAAAATTCAATCAGAAATGTCTTTCCCCGTTTTGGGGGCATTGTATATTTTGTATCTGTACATAATGCACACATTTAGAGTGTGAATGCACTCATTATTGATCAGCCGTGTTGAATAGGACATGCTGCTTTCCCTGAATATTCAAGATTAGAATCCCGTGGCCTAGCTCCCACTCCTTCTTGAAAGACTTCTTCTGAATAAATTGTGCAATGCTTTAAAATTCAGGCAGTTCCAACTTGGGGGAATAAAGGAGCCCCATTCCTGGTCTGGGAGGTATGCGAGGGGGCAAATTGGAAGAGAGCAACCCTACGTGACGTGTGTCCTTGACTTTCCCCTAACACCAGTACCCCCTCTGCCTCCCCACTCTTACACACAGTACCAAGCACAGAGAAGGTCCTCCAGGAAAGCCAGGATGTGCAGCATGTTGCATTTCCCCCAAGCTGCTGACCAGTAAGAATCACCTAAATCTGTGTGAAAAACAGATTGCAGGACTCCACCCAAAACCTATGGGATTCTCTAGGGGAGAAACCTAGAAATCTGTCAAACCTGTGTAAGTCCCCAAGATAATCCTTATCATTAGGCAAAAATGGGGAAACAAACACAGGGCTGGCTTCATAATTATGTGATTTATAGAGTAGAACTGGGCTCTGCACACAGGAGGGCCTCACTCTTGGTTTAATGGTCTGCTCTCTCCCCCTTAAAATTCTGAATAATTTTTTAATAGGAGGTCAGAGACTTCCATGTTGCAATGGGTGCCACGTATTATGTAGATGATCTTGTGTGAATGTCACAGGCAAGCATATAAATGTAGAAAATAGATCTTGATGAAAATTTAAACTCTACCACTTAACTGGTTAGGAGATATTAATAGGTTACTTAAATCCTTTGAGCTCTGTTTACTAATCTATAGGATGGGCGTAATGGAGTTGAGTAGGGTTGGGTTGAGTTGAGTAGGGTTGGGTTGAGTTGAGTAGGGTTGGGTTGAGTTGAGTAGGGTTAGGTTGAGTGGTATGAGGGCCTGAAGAGAGAGGGGGCACTTTATCTGATTGCTGGAGCAGAATACTATTTTAACCTTCGCCATCCTAATATTGAATTAATATCCAACTCGCCTTAAAAAAAAACAACCTTGCTACAGGTCAAGTTTAAATGCTTTCACACCAATGCTTCAGGCCACCTTTGTACCTGCTTCATATTAGAGAACATTTAGTAACTGGCTGTACCAGAGTGAACAATGAGGAACTAGCACTCCAGAATGAGAACCACTGCAACATCACTTCCATATCCATAGGCCCCTTGAGTTAGGTTGGCACAAGTTGAAGTGAGAGTGACAGAGTGGGGAGTCTCTACAAGTGGCTGTTCTTGGTAGGCCTCTTTTGTCATCTCCAGAGTCACTCATCATCTTTCACCATAATTGTAACATTAGACTGGCCTTCTACTACCATTTTTGTAGACTTTAAAAAATACTTTATCGAGATATGATTCACATACCATACAATCACCATTTGAAAGTACAATACTTGGATTTTAGCGTACTCACAAAGTTGTACCACATTCATCCTATCTAATTCCAGAGTATGTTCATTACCCCAAAAGAAACCCCATACCCATTAGCAGTCACTCCCCATTCCGATATCCCCCAGGACTTAGCAACCACTTTCTGTCTGTATGAATTTGTCTATGGTGTACATTTCATATAAATGGAATAGTAAGATATGTGGTCCCTTGTATCTGGTATTTTCACTTGTGTAATGTTTTCAAGGGTCATTCATGCTGTAGAACATCTCGGTACCTCATTTCTGTTCATTACAAAAATCATATCATTGTATAGGTACCACATTTTGCTTTGGTATTTCATCAGCTGAACTGTTGTTTATTGGTGTTGTTTCTACTTTTTGACTATTTTGAATAAGGCTCCCATGAATACTTTGTACAAATTTTTGCATAGGCACATACTTCATTTCTCTTGGTTAGATACCTAGGAGTAGAATTGCTGGATCATATGGTAATTCTATTTTTAGCTTTTTGAAGAACTGCCAACCTTCCTTCCACTGCAGCTGTACCCTTTTACAATTCCACCGGCAATGTATGAGGGTTCCAATTTCTCAACATCCTTACCAATAATTTCACTGTCTGACTTTTAAATTTTAGCCTTCCTAGTGGGTGTGAAGAGGTATCTTGTGGTTTTGATTTGCATTTTCCTAATGACTAATGATGTTGAGCATCTTTTCATAGGATTATTTGCCAATTGCATATCTTCCTTGAGAAAATGTATATTCAGAGCCTTTGCCCATTTTTCAAATTGGACATCATTTGTTGAAGAGTATTCTTTTCCCATTGAATGGTTTTTATACCCCCATTGAAAATCAATTGGCCACAATGTAAGGGTTTATTTTTAAACTCTCAGTTCTATTCCTTTGATCTATATGTTTATCCATCTACTAGAACTAAACTCTCTTGATTACTATAGTTTTGTAATAAGCTTTGAAATCTGAAAGTGTGAGTCCCCTAACTTTCTTCTTTCTCAAGATAGCTTTGGCTATTCTGCGTCCTTTGTTTTACCATTAAAAAAATTCTGCAAAAAAAAAAGGCAATTAAATATAGACTACATCAAATCTGAAGATCTCTCTGGAGCATATTGCCATCTTAAAATATTATGTCCTCCAATCTATGAATATGGTATATCTTTTTAGTCATTTAATTTCTTTCAGTAATGTTCTATAGTTTTCACTGTAAAATTCTTCTATTTCTCTTAAGTGATTCTTAAGAGTTTCATTCTTTTGATGTAATTACAATTTTTTTTCTTAATTTCATTTTCAGATTATCCATTGCTAGTGTATAGAAATTCAACTGATTTTGTATCTTGATCTTATAACCCACAACCTCTCTGAACTTATTCACTAGTTCTAATAGTTATTTCTCTGTTGGAATCTTTAGGATTTCTATATCCAAGATCATGTCATCTCCAAAAAGATATAGTTTTACTTCTTTATTTCAATATGAATGCCATTTATTTTTTTTTTCTTGCCTAATGGTTCCAATAAAAATCAGTACAGTGCTGAACAGAAGTGGCAACAACAGACATCTTTGTCTTATTTATGCTCGTAGGTTTAAAAACATTCACTCAAACATCAAGTGTGATGTTAGCTGGGTTTTTGGTAGATGGCCCTTACCCAATTGATGAAGCTCCGTTCTATTCTAATTAGTTGAGATTGGCTTTTGGGTTTTCTTGGTAATAAAAGGTCTGCTGTCATTTTAACCCCCATTCTATTCATTCTCCATAGAACATGCAAAAGAATTATCCAACTCTAAACCTTTCATGTAGCTCCTCTGTTTAAAAAAACTCCAAAATTTCCCATGAGTCACTGGGATAAAATCTAAATTCCTATTAAAATATCATATGATTTAGGACCTCTTTGGTCTTGTCCTGTTTTGTGCTCTGGCCACAGTGACCTTCTCATTGCACTACCTTTGTGCCTATTGCTCTGTCTGCCTGAAATCTCTCCCCACTGCTTTTTCCTTAGTAAATTCCTACTCTTCTCTATTGCTTTTTGTCATCTGAGTAGGCTGCCCAGAACCTCTGGCTGGCCCAGTCAGATAGCACAGCTCTATGTTCTCAGAGCTCCTTTCCTTCATAATAGTACAGTTTATCACTGTGTATTCACTGGGTATTATTGGATCGGTGCCCATCTCATCACAGAACATGTGCTCCCTGAGGGCCAGGACAGCGTCTGTCTTTATCACTTTATCTTACTAGATACTGGAGCAGCATCTGGCACAAGGAAAGAAGACTATCAGAAAATATTTAATAAATGAACAAATGGAATTAAATGAACCAATCTCTACAGAGGCAGTAGGAGAGTGTAACTTGCAGACATAGCTTTCGGCGATGAGAAACTAATGCTTACTTTCCTTGGTTTTCCTCCATGACCCAATCTAGAGTGTTTGGGAAGAAAAGACCTACTTTATATTCTAAGGTGGCAAAGGAAGGTCTCGCTTTGGAGATGAATTTTAAGCTGAGTGAATGCTACACATCCGTGAAGCCTTCCCAATGGCTGGCAGTGACAGCCTTTTCCTTAGTATCTACAGTTCTTTATCCATGTCTCTCTGAAGGGCATTCATCATTTTCACTGAGTTTTCATTACACATGTTTTAGTCCCATCTCCTGAAACCTTTGATGATAAATGGATAGTTTATCATGATATCTCCCACCTCCCGACTTAGTCCTTAGAAATGTGTTGGGTGTACTAGAGAATGAGGACCAACAAGAGGTGACTAATTTATGGGTGTAAAAAAAAAATACAATTCTGTTTAATCTAGTTTTACTCTCAAGTATATGTTTTTTGTGTTCTGTTAAAATTAAAAATAGTATTGCTTTTAATTCTTCGCAAAAATGGTCCACGTGTCATTGTGGAGAGTCTAGTTCTACATCAGCTGGGTCTACGGCCATCCTCATGAGCCAGCATCACCTCAAGCCTTTCCCTCGCCTGCTTACTCCTGCCATGTGCACCTACCTAGAATGCCTTCCTCTTCCTACCCACCTTCCCAGGGCCATTTAAAATCCCACTTCACCTTTGAAGACGTGTGATCAGCCCTGCATCCAGAGATGGGCTAAGCCACAATCCTTAACACTAGCTTCTTCTAACTTCATCGTGAACTGCCCTTTTCCTCAGTGACTTTTCAAGTCCTCTGCAAGTTGCTCACGATCCCTGGCTCCGCTAGAGTCTCCTTCCCTGGTCTCAGCAAACCAGTCCCCCTCGTTATCAGAACCGGAGAAAGAGCCGTTCCCATTCCCACAGTTCAATCCAAAATTATCCAGACCTCATTTCTAGAATATCCAGAGTCAGCTTCTCACCATCCCCACCAGCCTTGGTTTGCATAGACTTTCCTTGATCTGGACCTTACCTGACTTTACACCTGTCTTGTCTTATACCAGCTCTGCTATGTGGATGACTGTGGCTCTGCCTAACCCCACCCCCTGGATGTTAGTTCCACATGTCACAGTGACAAGAGAGAGTGGTCATGGCCAAATTCCCTCATATATGACCCTCTCCCCCTCCTGCCAGAAGAGGAATATCAGGCAGCATCAACTGGCTTCGTCACATGGAGCGACACTTCATTCATGGCAAAGTCCCAAAATGAATGATCAGAGTATTTTTATGTGTGAAGTTTCAGAGAATTAATTTTAAAGAGCGAGCGCATGTGAGAAGAGTATAGTACACAATAATATTAAAAATGTTTTCTTTGTGTAGATATAGCTTAGGCGACAAGGTTCTATTTATCCTTGGGAAATTGGGATAACCGTCTACCTTGTTCTCTTCACACACATCATGAATGATAATTATTGAGGAAAGATGAAGTCCAGAGTGAGTTCCAGGAAATGAAGGGGGGGAAATCAACTCAACTGATAATAAAGTCTTAATTTAGGACTTGTTGTATTTCCCAAAAATAGATTCCCAATTCTAGATGATGAAAAACTTTGTGGCTACTGGATTATATGCACTAGTGTGTCAAAAAATTATTTCTCAAAAACAAACAACAAGAAAACTATGGTGTAAATACTCCCACAATGGCCAATTTCAAACTATCGAGAGTTTTTCAGCTGGTTTGCAAAATGCCTGCAGCATGCATAAAATAGGGGCAAGTCAGCTCCAGCATGAATTCTGCAAGCTGGTGTGCCCAGGGCTATGCCCAAGGACCCCTCTCTCTCCCTGACCTCAGAGAGCTTGTATTCTAGTACAGATACACATTCACTTTGGTCAACTGTTTTGCTTTTTCCAAAAGAAATAGGCACCAGCCTTTGTATTTATTGCTATTGGAAGCCATCAAGGTAAAGACAATGAGCTTCCCAAAGGTTTCATTCTCCAAGACTGAAAGACTGCGAATTTGTAATAAAGTGGCTCTAATACCATCCACTTTGAATGTTCTACCTTATTCCTCAAGACCACACTCTTGTTAGAAGGAGATTCCCGAGTATAGGAGGTGTTAAGGACACATTAGCATCAAACTGGCACTTTGTCCTTAATCTAATAAAGAAATTGGGAAGCAATTTAGAAGAGAATGAATTTCTCGCCATGTGCTTCCATGTCATTTATTACAGTGCTCATGTACCACGTAAAATCATCTTGTATTCTCTCAGAGGTATCTTTATTTTTGGAAATGCTGGATTAGAGGACAGTGACCAGGCTCACTTCCACCCTCTTTCATTTAAGTTCCCTTTTTTGACTCTGGACTAAAAGGAAGCAGGCATCCTGGGCTCGTCGGTGCTTGCATGCCTAGTGAAATTAGATAGGAAGACAGGCTAAGTGAGACTCAGCCACCAAACTGCAGACGTCAGCAGGATGCATTTTAGGTGGTAGAGGGTAGAGTGGGAGAATTCTAAGATGATCAGCCTGACCCTCAGTCTAGTAAAAACCTTGTCCCGAGAGTGTGGGTTGAACCTGTGAGTAGGATTCTATTACTCCTGTGATTGCTACATTATATTGCAAAAGGGGGTGACCTGGGTGGGCCACACCTTATCATGTGAGTGGTATAAAAATCAGAGTTTCTTCAGCTGGTTGCAAGAAAGGAAGTCAGAGAGAAGCATGCCAGCAAGAGTCCATGTTGGGACCTGTTGTCATTGGGGGCCACATGGCGAGGAACTATGGGCATACCCGACAAACGGGAAGCAGTTCCTGGATGACAATGAGCTGGCAGGAAACAGGACCTCAATCCTACGTGAGTAAATAAATTCAGCCAACAACCAGTGGGCTTACAAGAGGACCCCCAGTCCCGACTTCTGAGCTGCACACACTGTGAGATAATCACTTTGTGTTGTTTGAAGCTAATAAATGGGTGGAAACTTGTTACATAGCATAAGGAAACTCATATAAAGGGATATAGTCATGAACATGGTAGACTCCTGGCATCAGGGAACTTCTATGTGTGTAGATAAGAAACATGTAGAAGCAACTGAGATATTAACCAGAATACATCAGCTTGTTTCTGAGAAAGACATAAGTAAAGAAAGACATGTGCCTGAGGAGAAATCAGAGAAGCCTTCCTGGAAGACGTGACATTTATTCAGACCTTCAAGTCCAAAGAGAATTTCAGCAAGTAGAGAGGTGGAGCCCGCTTGAGCATCAAGCTGGTGTGGTCAGATGCCTCTTGGCTTTGGACACAGGGCCATGTATTTCACAGGTTCTGGATCTGGGGGTCTAGAGTCAGTCCTGGGTCTGCCAATTACCAGGTGTTTGACCTTGAATAAGAGAATAAAGCTCTGTGATCCTCAATATCCTAATCTAATCATAACTGCAATAGGAACAGTAACAACAATGTTAATAATAGCAGTTTCCACCCGTAGTAGACAGAGGCGCCTCGCCAGAGAATGTCGGGGAACCTTCTTACCTCGCTGTGCTCACTCGACACCTATGTCCACCTACATGGATGCGAAGCTTCTGAGACTGAACACCTTCCTTCACGCTGCCTCCAACACTGGCAGGGTCCAGGGCAGGACTACAAATAGAGCCCACACACCATATGTCTGGATATTTACACGTTATAAATCAAGCTGAAAGCTGTTAAATAAAATAAGTTCTCGTCTCCTACTTTGGCAAATACACCTTCATCACGACAAAAGAGGGAAAAAATAAAGTCTTTTTAAAAGATTAGCTCATGCCACCTGTCCTCGGTCTGGTACCCTTCTGGAAGGCTAATCTTGGGGTCCCAGAGCTCCCCGCAGCACTGGTGGGGGACACAGAGGCAACCCCAGATTTCTCCGTTTGCCCATCCTACCTCCCCACCTCCTACCAGAACAGCCCCCAGGAAACTTATGAGAGCAAATGCCCAAGGGGCCCTCAAGGTAACTGCCCCCTCATACGTGATCTTTGGGGTACATAGATCTCTCCCCTGTGGGGTTTCTTCCTGCAGGGGCCCTTCCCGTCTGCATCTTCAGCTCCAGGGCCACCTCCCCACACACTGCCCCAGCCGTGGTTCCAAGCCAGGAGCCCTGGTTAAGGACGGAAGCAAGAGTGTTACCTTTTTGTCAAAGCCCAGCAGGGCCTGAGCGCTGGCACAGCGCCACGTGGACACTCCCCCTGGATGCCCATCACATTCGGCACTTTAAAAAAAAAACATTCAATTCTGTTCAAAGAGAGCACCCCGTATCACCTGTTGGCCAGGTTTTGGGGGGACGCTATGATCAGACATATCACTGTAGCTTATTATTCCTCAGCAGATTGGACAAGTTTCAAGGTTAATAAAAATGTTCTTGCAAATTGTTATTTTGAAAGTGATTGAAGGAGGTGTCCCACTCCAAGCATATGTCTGACCTTTCGGGGGAGGAAAGAAGAAAATGCTCACGGAAGCCTCTTGCTGCTGGAGATCTCCTGACAGCTCCAAATTGTTTAACAAGCATCAAGTTGCTCTCCGCACCATGGAGACTGGCACGTCCCTTCCCGGTCTCTTTCCCGCCACTAGGACTCATCCCTTGAGGTCATGACAGTGATAACCATAAGGTAACGAGGAGCTGCATTTTCAGGCAGGTTCTCTGTGTGGCACCTGCTGGGTGTTTGCAGCCCTCTGCGGAAGATGAGGCTGAGCTTGGCAGCGTTAACTACCTCGTCCGGGGTCACGGGGTACGTGGGATGCAAACCCAGGTCTGTCCATCTCCAAACCAACCACCGATGGGGCTGGTCCGCAGCCCCGGCTCAAGGTCCCCTCCCCACCCCCCGGGTGCTGGCCACGTCCACAGCTACTTCCTCGCTGCCGTCCAGCTGCCAGCGCCTGTGCCTCTGCGCCTGGGTGGGCCTTGGGCCAGCTTGATAGAGGGGTCGTTGGCAAATAAAAGTTGTATGTACTCAAGGCAACGAGTGCGATGAGCTTATGTTCACATGCACTGGGGAATGATTGTCATGATCGAGCTAACTGACACACCCATCACATTGTGTGTGTGTGTGTGTGTGTGTGTGTGTGTGTGTGTGTGGTGGGAACACTTAGGATCTGGTCTCTTAGTGACTTTCTTTTTTTTAAGCTTGTATTTATTTTTGCATAGAAGAACTGGGGTAGAGGCCAGAGGTGCAGAAGGGTGAGATGATTCACCAGAGACCGTGGGGAGCAGAACAGTTGAGTCTATTAAAATACACTGCTGAGGGGAGCAGTGGGGAGACAGGAAAGGTCTGCTCTGCCATGTGGGTCAGCTGCCTGGCCGGGAATCAAACTCAAGCTGTTGCAGTGATAGTGCTGAGACTGAACCCCTAGGCCTCCAGGGAGACCCCTCTCTTAGGGACTTTCAAGTAGACAATCCAGTGTTGTCAACTATCATCTCCAGCTGCACATCCCATGCCTAGAACGTACCCATCTTATCACTGAGCATTTGTCCTCCTCGACCAACATCTGCCCAGTCCCCCAACCAAGGCCCCGGGGACCCCTTCCTACTCCCTGCTTCTCTGAGCCCCACTTTTTGATCCTGCATACAAGTGAAATCATGCAGTAGAAAGTTCCAAGAATGCATGGTGTACTTGTCTGTGTCTGGTATATTTCACTCAGCATAATGTCCTCCAGGTCCATCTGGACCGCGGCCGACTCTGCAGAGCAGACCAGAGCGCTGGGGAGTGACAGTCATGGTGTGTCTGCAAGGACAACATGTCTTATTTCGACGTAACAGCAAAACTGAGCCTTCCTCCCTTACGTGTGCTTCCCTTTCCTGGGCTGCTCCAGCAGAAGCCCTCCATGGATGATCTTGAGACTTGGTGGATTAGAATTCACTTAGAATACAGAGGTGCTAGATAAGTATTATCATCACCATCAGATAAGTATTATCATCACCATCATTATCATTATTATTAGCATTAGCATTTTGGGAGAAGGGAGTGGAATGAGCACTCAATATATGTAAGGAGTTATTTATTGAAGTTTGCTTCACCCCCATCTTACAGGGTTAATGTCTCCATTTATAGAACCGCAATGCAAATCAGTCATTTACAGTCCTCAAAATGCATGAGTTTGCCAGTAGGCCTGCAACCTCCCACCATACCTGTCCAAGGGGCATGTTACAGAACATTCTAGATATGCTAGAAAGATCAGTTAAGAGACTATCTCCACCTTTCTGAAATATACTTTTATTCTTCACCTGAAGACGCTATACCATCTCATAAGCCAGTCCATTATCACCAGCTTCCCCCTCATCTGTCCACCTAGACTGCAGCCCTCTTCTCCCACCCCGGTACCCCACTCACTTAGCACTCTGTCCGTTCTACTTGTGTGCAGTTGTTTTAAAGGCCTTCCTTTCTTGGAAACTGTCTACGGGGCCCCTCCATTGTCCTTTCGTCAATAGTTCATTTATTCGACTTGTCCCACCTCCTCCATGATTGCTGAGCCCCTGGTTAGTCTCTTCCTCCCTGGCTCACCATCCGTGCACACTGGGCGATTCTTTGTATTTGTCTTAAGGAAAGGAACATGCAGTGGCTTGTAGTCAAAAAGCCTGGCTACAAGCTTCTTTCACCTGAACCAAGATACACAACCTGCCTGAGTCTGAGTTTCTGATCTACGGCCATCCACGCATTCATCGCCCAGTCAACAGGCAGTTCTGGCCAGTGTTATGTACCGGTTATTGGGCCAGATGGTGGGAAGTGGCCCCACTGAGGCCCACGGTCCTGCCCCATGAGTGAAGCAGGAGACAGACTAAGCAAACAGTCACCAAGTAGGTGCTGGGGGCACCTGCCCACATCCCTCTTCCCACCTGGAGGTCACGTTTTTCAAGGTGGGCCCGGCAGCACAATGTTCTCACACCACGGACAGCTGCCTCCTCCATCACTGAGGTCTGTAATTTCAAGGGCTTCCTGGAGAAAGAAGACACTCCCCAGTTTGCAGCCAGCAAGAGGAGGGAATCAATGAATAGATACTCCAACTTCTTCCTTGCACAGTGGCGAGGTGGGCACCCGCTCCTGTCTTTTAGGAGAGGGTGGAGGGGCAGCCTCCTGGCCCTTACGGCTGGATCCAGTGGCAACAGCAGCCAGGCTTTGCAGCGGCAAATTTTCAGGAAAAGGTGGATTTCTTCACGCTCTGGGACTGAAGTCATTCGGTCACAAGCCACACAGCAGCTTTACAAACATGCCAGAGGCATCCTTTTCAATTCGTGTGTTATCTAAACATAAGAACATATGTGTGTGTGCACATGTGTTAGTTAAGTAAGTGAATGAATTAACCTATTTAACAGGCTGTTCTGAGGAAATAGCACAGTTCTTAGAAGCAACATCCAGGCGCACATTTGCAGAACCAGAAGCAAAGGTAGGGCTTGTTGCTGCCCCGGTGCTGTCACTGGCCTTCTGGAGAGGGGTGGAACTTTCTGTGGCTTTCCTTTTACTTCTTCCACTATTCTTTGATCACAGTGAACTGAAAGATTTCCTAGGTCAAAGAGTTAGGAGACTCACAAATCCCAAAAGGGTAAGAGTATCTCTTTGGCTAAAGTTTCAGTTAAATTACCTTTGGGTACAACTGACAGAAAACCCAGCTCAGATCCGCTGAAGCAAAAGGAAATTATTAGACAAGCCCAATTGGAAAGGCCAGGAGTGAAGCTGCCCACAGGGGCCCCTGGCTTCTCTCTTCTTTTAATGAAAAATATCTTATTATCTCTTTGCTCATCATCAGATGTGACCAATGTCAATCATTAGAAATTATTTTTTAAATCACCTAAGGATTCTTTAAAAATAATTGTTTTATATACAGAAGGCTCACTTACTAGTGGTGGCTCTGAAATATTTTTGATATCTCCGTAACCTGCCGTTGGAAAATACATTTAGATATGATTACGAAAGCAGAGGTTAAAAGGGAACAAAAGTACAAAAATCAGTCGCTGTCCTCTACAGGACTAGTCCTGATAGCAGATGAAACTGGCGATTAGTTTGTCACTGGCAAATGGTGAGTCACTGCCCCAAATATGGTCACTTTCTGACTCACTCATCCTGGCATAATTTTAGCAGAGTTCTACAGCTTTTCTTTCATAATAGAAGATAAAGTTTAAGATGCAAATGCCTCTAGGAGAGAGAAAGTGATCAATTCAGACTAAAGTGTAAATGGTTGCTGCAAAAAAATTTATTTTAGTTGGTATAGAGGGGAAATGGTATCATAAAAGGATTCATGCAGTGGAGTGGATGAGAGGCATGGATAAGAGAGGGACAAAGACAAAATATTCGCCTCTATCACAATTTAGCCTAAGGTTATCCCTGGTTTAATCAACTGAAGAAACCAGGATACTTTAAGTTAAAAGGAGCTTCCACATTATGCAAAGAAAGCTCCTCTTGGTGCTAAAAATAGAAGGAAGAACCAGAGAAGACATGCTCTGCCCTCAGAAGATTTACAGTTTACCTGGGAGCCAGAAGCTATGGCACAAAATCCAGATGACCTCTTGTGGTGTTGCAAGTTGCCCACAGCTGGTATTCCCCAGAACTGCATGTGGGATGATCGGCAATGCCATACCCGGCAGAGATGGCCTCCCATAAGTCTTAGCAAATCTAAATGAACGCAGCGAACATTCCCCAAACTGTGTGCTGTGCAAACTAATTGCTTTGGGATTTTAATTGTTATCAGACCATTGAAAAGTTCATTGAATTAAGAAATGTAAGAAATGCCAAGTTCAAAAGGACCTTATGCTGGACTTCCCAGCATCTTTAGTATGCGAACATGTACTCTCTCAGAGGGGAAGAGAGAATGAGACACTTTGCAACTATATTTGATGGTAATTCTATGTTTGAAAATAGAACTTTAGGAAAAGCTGCCCCGTGCAGAGGGTATAACAGACATCTTTCTTCTTACAAGGTTTAGTCATAGCCATTCAAGAAATCATCACTGACCAGCTGTCCTATGCCAGGCACTGCACTAGGTGCCAGGGATACATACACCAGTGTGAGAAGACAGGCAAGCCCCAAACCTCCAACGCTTACAGTCTAACCCGGAAAGACGTGAAACAGATAATCACACAATTAAATGAAACATGGGGTGTCTCTGCTGATGCCCATAGACACTTATTTAAATAAATATCACTGAGTTGGTGCATATATACAGGATAAGTGTGTTAAGGGGGAACTCTGTAGAAGCCAAAATGTCTCACCTGAGCCTTAAATGAGGGAGCAGAGCCCCAGAGGGGGCGACGGGACTCTGCGGCCTCATGACTCAGTAGCGGCAGATACAAAAGGAAAACATGAGGACTCCCGAGCTTACAAACTGCAGAAGGGCCAGCAGCCAGAGTTGACGCCTCTGGAGTGCTTGAGGGGAGCGTTGGGTCCTAAAGAGTGAAAAGCGTTGAGTGAATGTGAGCCCATCCCCTCCCGAGGCCGCCTGCTAAGCCTGAGCGTCTGGTAAGCCCTGTGCAGAGTGAGCGGCTCTAAAGCTCATTGGTCTTAGCCAAAGAACAATCTGGCTTCCGAGGTATGTTTGCTAGCAATTCAGATTACACTTGAAAAGAGAAGCTGGGACAGATGCCAACCCCACTGCAAGCCACGCTGGTCCTCAAAATGGCACTTACAGGGGCTGTGGAAAATATAAACTGGATCAATCACTCCAGAGACAAGAGCCATCATAACCGTAAAATTCTCATTCAGCTCAATTCAATCGACAGGAACAAAGGGACCCAGCTTTGCCAGCTTCGCCACCAACCAATTAAAAAAATTAAGATTAATAAGGAGATGATAGATTGGCAGATCGATAGGTGGGTAGACGACAGAAAGAATAGAAATAAAAAATGTACATCCACATTATAAATACACGGCTCGATAATGACCCCCAGTTGACCACAAAACACATCTGTCAACTAGCTTCTAGATTCAAAACACTGAACCATTCCCACCACCACAGGAGCCTCGCCCACCCCAAGCTTCTTTCTAGTCACTTCCCCATGGGAAACCACTGGCATATTTCATCAGCATAGATTAGTTTTGCCCATTTTGTGTGCTCCAGAAACGAACCATACTTTTCTGTGTTGTCTTGCTTGAATCATAACGCCTGTGGGATTTATACATACTGTAGCATGTGGTCCTATGTTACTCGTATGTGATGCAGTTTCAGTCTATCTGACTCTTCCACCAGTCCCACATGGAGCTCCCATGAGCAGGCCAGCACCCATCCTTGTCACCCACAAGGAATTTCCAGGGAGAATATGCCCAGGAATAGAATCCCAGTGTTGCAGGATATAGCTAAGTTCAGCCCTAGTGGATAGCACCAGCTTTCCAAAGTGTGTGTATCAATTTACACTCTTGCTCACTGTGTTCCTTGTCTTTTTTTTTAAGATTTATTTATTTATTTATGCATACAATAACTGGGGTACAGGCCAGAGATGCGGGGGGTGGGATATGCAAGGATTCACCAGAGACAGAGTGGGGAGCAGAACAGGTGGGTCTACTGAAATACACTGCTGAGGGGAGCAGCGGGTGAGTCAGGAGAGGTCTGCTGTGCCATGTGGGATGCTCCCTGGCCGGCCGGGGATAGATCTTGTGCTGCAGTGGCTGCGGACAGCTTCATAGGTTGTGTCTTAACCCCTTGCGCCACCAGGGAGGCCCCAGTGTGTTCCTTGTCTTGACAAACTCTTGGCATTTCCTGTCTTTTCTATTTAAGCCACTCTGGCTGGTGTGTAAGTGTGACTGCACTGATAACCGTGTGCACGGATGACCGCATGCACGGATGACTGTGTGCACACATGACCCACATTGTTCTTGTTCACGGAAAACAGAGCTGGGTGTCCTGTTACTGTTGTGTTCGTGTGGGGCTATAGTGAGGCTGGGTGAAGGGGGCTCCTTTGAAGAGGAAGTCACCCTGGTTTAGAACTTTAACTCGTTAGTAGATTTCAATTTTAGTTTTGAAATTTCTGAACTAAACAGAGAAATCAGATTCCCTTCAAAAAGTTATTTAGGGCCTCCCTGGTGGCGCAGCGGTTGAGCGCTGGGTTGCAAAGCTGCCTGCAGCCTCTGCGGCCGGGTTCGATCCCCAGCTGCTCCCCGGCCACCAGAGGAGGGTCCCACATGGCGCGCAGACTCTCCTGCCGCCCGCTGCTCCCCTCAGCAGTGTACTTCGGTCCTTCTGCCTGCTCTGCTCCCTGCCTGGCTCTGGTGAATTCTCTCACCCTCCCGCGCTTCTGACTGTACCCAGTGTTTGTATGAATAAATAAACAAATCTTTTAAAAAAAAAAAAAAGTTATTTAAAAACCAGTATCTCTTGCCTCATGGATTTCCGCATCCATTGTTCTATTTCTCTCCTGGGGGAGAGAGAAGTAGTGTTTCCTCTCCCCACATCCCCCGGCGCACACACACATCCCACCACTTAAATGTGTCTCCCTTAATCCATTTATGCCATGGAATCTGGAGGGTGGAGCCCCAGTTGTATTCTGTTGTCCAAACACCTTATTAAAGGATAAGTTTAACTGAGGAACTGGTCGCATGTCCGGTTTGATCATCAAAACTATGATTTTCTTGAAAATGATGTCTAGTTGCAATTTAAAGAAAACATTTTAGTAATTGGAATTTAAGGAAAGTTAAAAATGATAGAACTATTGAAAAAAAAACTTCTAGAAATAATGATATATTTACTCCTGGTGGAAGTATCTAAAACTCACTACATTAATACTATTTGGTTCTCTTCCACCGACATGAGCTGTTAATTAATTGCACTTTTTGCCATCAAACACAATAAAGAACAAACAATATAAAAGGAGGGTGTTGTCAAATCGTCACCATCCATCAGACATAATGTTTTTTTTTGCTTTCATCATATCTGATGGATCTTCACAACCCATCAGATACGTTAATATTTATGGAGTGTTTATAGAAGAAATCTGTAAGAATTAATAAATAATAAAGCTACTATCTTTTCAAAAAGTAAATCAAAAATCCCATAATATAGTTGCCCATAATTTACTATAACGATAGAAAACCAGAAATGCAGTTGGCAGGCAGGATTATACTCCATTACTCAGAATACCTAACTAACCTGAAAGTTTCCTTTTTATTACAATGACATAAAATGTTTTGGCAACTGCAACTCATAAGGACTCTCTGCTAACTTGCTTGGGGCCATTAGTGATTATACATACAGAGCAATTCATGTTAAGAGATTTTCTTTCCCCTGATTTGAGCCTGAGATGTTACGTTTTCTAATATATTATTCAGGATTATAGTTTCTATATTCCAGAGTGAAACTGGTTTTCTTGTTTTGTGCAATTTTCAGTATTAAGATTATGTAACTGTCTTGATTATGCAAACCTCTATGTTGATTTCTAAGCAGCATGATGATTGAGTCGCCCCTGGTTTTATCCAAGTGCTACAAGTCTTCTTTCTGCTGGTCAAAAACTTCTAGAAAGAGAGGGAAATAGAATGTTTAAAAGAAATATTTTCAACATCAAAAGACAAAAAAAGCAAAAACATTGAAATTTGTGGATGAACTTTTTTTTTCTGTAGTGGAGTGGCGATAAAAAAATAAAAGCCCTCACTTTATACCAATATAAAGTAGACCTGAGCTCTGGTTAACTTTAGATTTTCCTCTTCTTTGCTTCAAAAATCTAATTTCTGTTTCTCTGGGTTATTGAGGTCTTGTTTCAGTGATAATCATGTTCCTGGGAATAAGGGATTTAGTTTTCTGCTCAAAACGCAGCATTCAAACATTGGTCTTAATAACTGACTTGGACCAATTGCAGAGGCGGTGTGGGCTGAATGGTCTGAAGTCTGGGAGTCATATCAGTGAAAAAAGATCACAGCTTGATCCAAAATACTCACTTAGTGAATATCCACTATCTACAAATTGCTTAGAAGGGAACAGTAATGTCAGTGCCAGCTAGTACTTACATTGCCTTCATATTTATTTTTGGTTTGGCTTTTAGTCTTTAATAAACCACTTGCCAAATTACATTACAAATAAACTAGACAATTTGAGCAAAGTGTTAGTTTTGCATTTCAAATTTTTTTACTAGTATTAAATATTGGAAGTGAGTTTTATAAACAGCGTCTATTAGGTGGTGTTTATTTTACTCTCAACCTCTGCCTTTCAATTAGTATCTGTAGTTCTTGGTGACGAGGTAATCATGAATATGGCAGGACTCGAGTTTCTTCCAAATTTGCTCATGAATGTCAGTTCAGGATATTAATGTGAGATTAAGGATTGGGAGGCATGATCTGGCCATTCAGATAACAATTTAAGGTCGAGTGATAACTCACACCGTACAGTCCACAAATAGCCACGTTCTGAAATGGCACCCTTGGCTTGTGTCGTGAGATGCTGTATCAAACTGTTAAGCAAACCCGCTAGTCATTTATTATAGGGAAATTTTGTAGTACATCATCCACAACATTCATTGACCCCCATTACAGATGGAAAATTAGAATATCATTTAAGCCTCAGAAGAAGGTTTTATTTCTTCTGACACATAAGAATGGGTTTTTGTACAGACGACATGGTTTTTGGTAATAGGAAAAATTGCACTTTTTTTCTTTGGCTTCCAGGAAGCTCCATACCAATTTTTTAACCTTAAAATTATGCACTTACAATTGATTTTCCACCCCTACCCTTTGTTATTGCAGTTTTCTATTTTACTTTAGATGTACTGAGCACCCTAAGAGAGTATATTGTTGTTGTTTTCTTGTGAGTCAATAATCTTTTGCACATACTCTCATGTGGCCTCTTGAAGAGCTTTTTTTGGTCCCTTCTTATGTTCTGCCCTTCATTACAACTGGAAATGTTAACCTTCAACTGGAACACTTGTTCATTCTTTTGCCTGCTGAATATTTGGATTGTCTCCAGGTTTTGGGTTATCATGCACAAAACTGTTGTGAATGTTTGTGATCTCTTTGCAATTATATTTTCTTTTCTCTTGGCTAAATTCCTGAGTCTTAGGGTTAGTGTATATTTTTCTACTGAAGAAAGTATCAGAGGGTTTTCCAGAGCAGTGCCATTTTACACTCTCACCAGGAATGCAGGAGAGTGTATGATTATATTTGCGTCTCCTATAAGTTCTCCCATGTTTTCATGTCCCCGCTCACATGCCATGTTTTTTTTTTTTAATAGAGGCATGTTTTTTATTTGTTTGTTTGTTTTGTTTATACATGCACTGGGTATAGTCAGAAGCGCGGGAGGGTGAGAGAATTCACCAGAGCCAGAGCGGGGAGCAGAGCAGGCAGAAGGACCGAAGTACACTGCTGAGGGGAGCAGCGGGCGGCAGGAGAGGTCTGCGCGCCATGTGGGACCCTCCTCCGGGGGCCGGGGAGCAGCCGGGGATCGAACCGGCGCTGCAGAGACTGCGGGCAGCTTCGCTAACCCAGCGCTCAACCGCTGCGCCACGGGGGAGGCCCTCCTGATTTCTTTTCTATTTTACTTTTTATATTCTTTTCAGTTACTTCAAATATTTGTCAATCAAGACAGTCAGGGTCTAAATATATAAAATAAATAAAGTTAATCAAAGATTACAGCTTTAATTGTATCACATCTCTGTGTGTTTTAAAAGTTATTCTTTATAGTCTTCCATCTTCTCCAGAAACCACATTAGAAGATAATCTTTTTCAATCAACCATGGTTTTTCAAGATCTTCCTTGGAATCTCAAGAGTGCTACAAGAACCAACATATAATTTATTAGTAGAATTGACAGTGGAAGGGCAGTGGCTGGCTACTGAATTGAATTCATTTTTCTGAGCCAATCTCTTTAATGAGAAAAATGAAGGAAATAAAATAGGACATTTAGAAACTAATCGAAATCTTGCCTATAATAACTACTGACAAAGGCAATTAAGGAACACTTTAAAAATTTTTAATAGAAATAAATGAGAATGTTCAAATGACAGGCACCCAAAGGAAAGAAGGAAATTGGTTAAATTTAACTGCTATATTATTTCTAATTTTTTCCTGAATCAAAGAAAAACTTTTATAACTTTTAAAAAAGTACTATACATAATGATCCCTGTGTTTATCAATCAATACGAATGAATATTGTTTCCTGCATGTTCCTAATTAGGCATCCGTTCCCATCACACAAACCCATAATGGAGAAACGGGGAAGGCAGATTAGAAAGTTTGCTTCGATTGACGAAGGTGGTTTATAAAAGGGGCAGCAACACTCACGGACATTGCACAAAGCACATCTCTCGAACACCTCTTTCCACACGTTTTATGCTTTCTTGTAGTCTATAGAAACCCTCTAGAGACCTGCAGAGCTTGGTAGAGCTTGTACATTTTTCAAAGATCACCTACTAAGGGAGGAAACTACTCTACAATCCAGTCAGATTCACTTATGGGCAAAGGGAGTTTTCTCTATATTCTCAGCAATATTCCAGTGTCCCCTATACTGGCCAAGGGAAGTTTTTGCACAAAGAAGGTCTTCATAACCCCTCTGCGTTCAGCCACCTGGATGCCTCACTGGGGTCTCAAACCTACCACCAATGAACTTCTCCTGTGTTCCTAAGCCACCCATTAATGGCGCCATGCTGGAGCCAGGAGCCGGGCAGCCATCCTTGATTCCTGCCAGTCCCTCACCTCCAGCAACTCTATCTCCTAATTATCTCGCAGGCCACCTTGTCCCGGTCAGACACTGCCATGACACTTTCCTAGGTTACCACTATCTCCTCTGGATTCCTCCAGTGTCTCCTTAACCAGTTACCAAAGGTCTCTCCTTAATTGATCTTCCACCTTGCACTTAAAATAATCCTTCTAAAAGGAAATCTGACCACACATCACCCCCACCAACACCCCAAAACAATTTCTGTGATTCCTGCAGCCTGTTCTGAATTCCCTAAAGATAATGTCAGCTGGTATAAGTCTTCCACAAAACACATTTTGATCTGGCTCCTACATCTCTTTCTCCCTCTGCCCTTCCCTCCTGAACTTTCCAGCCAATTTATAATCCTTTCTTTTGCCTCCAGGCTTCTTGTCAAAGCACTTTTCCTCGTATTTCTTACCTAACTAATTCTTACACATCATTCAAGCCTCATCTTGAACGTCACTCCCCTGGGAAGCTTTCTTTACTTTAGATGAGATTAGACGCCCCTCCCAGAGACAGATATGCCCCTGCTCCAGGGTCTAATCAACTTCTATTAATGAGCAACAAATATTTGTTGAGGACCCATGACCGGCCAGACACTAGCGACTCAAGTCTCCTTGTAGACGTTTTAAGACCAATCAACCAAAATGAAGCTAAAAGTTGGTTTTCCTTCCTGTATGTCTATGCATCAGCAAATCTAAACAGTGTAAGAAATACTTCTCTTTGAAAATCTTTAGTTTTTTTTTTTTTTTTTGGCAATAGCTGTATTGAGATATAATTCACATGTCATGCAATTCACCCACTGAGAGTATATAATTCAATGGCATTTAGTATATTCATAGAGAGTACAACTACTATCACCATAAATTCTAGAGCATTTTCATCATCCCCAGAAGGAACCCTGGATTCTTTAGCTATGACACCCCCCTCCTTCTTCAGACCTACCACCCCAAGCCAACCACTAATCTGCTTTCTGTCCCTATAGATTTGCCAGTTTCTGACACACTGTGCAAATGGAATCATAGAACTCTTGGCCTTCTGTGTGTGACTCCTTTTACTTAGCTAACGTTTGTCTATATTGCAGCGTAAATCAATACTCCATTCTTTTTTAAGCACAAATTGTGTATGTTTAAAGTGGATAGCATGATGGTTTGGTATACGTGTGAAATGATCACTGCAATCAGGCTGATTATCACATCATCTCTCACACAGTCACACTGTTGTGTGTGGTGACAGCGCTGAGTTTCTGCATTCAGTACAACATCATTAAATAGAGTCACCATGCTGCATGTTCGATCTCTGAACTTTGTCATCCCAACTCTAGCTTTGTCCCCTCTGACAAGAACTTCCCCATCCCATCCTCCAGCCCCAGCCCCTGGTAACCACCATCGTATTCTCTGCTTCTGTGGGTTTGTCCTTTTTGATGCACTATTTGACTTAATGTGACTGATCCATTTCACTTGTCATAATGTCCCCCATGTTAATCCATTTTCTCACAAATGCCAGCATATCCTTTTACAAAGCTGAATAATATTCCACTGTGTATGTATCACAATTTCTTTTTCTTTTACCTATTCATCCACTGATGGATCCTTAAATGGTTTCCATATCCTTGGTGAGTGAAATCTTCACAAAATAATTGTGAATAATGCTGCCATGGGCATCAGGGTACAGACATTTCCTTGATACCCTGTTTTCATTTTCTCTGGTTAAATATCTAGAAGTAGGATGGCTTAGCCCTATGGTAGTTCTATATTTTTAGTTTTTTGAGGAGCCACCAGTTTTCCACAGTGGCTGTACCAATTTATATTCCCACGTGAAAAAGTGCTCAGGATTCATCTTTCCCACATCCTCACCAGTCCTGGCTGTTTCCAGTTGTTATCGTAATAGCTGTTCTGTGAGGTGGCATCTTGACTAATAATGTCAAGAAGATTTTCCACTATGTTTTCTTCTATCAGTTGTTCAGCTTCTGGTCTTTAAGACAATGGGGGGTGGTGGGGACTGTGGTGAACCGGAAAGTACTTTTCTCAATTAAGGAGAAGCCATGACTCAGGTCCAGTTAGTTGTTGCCAGGAAGAAATATAAGACCTGTGTTTCCAAGTCACCGGATATTTTTTAAGAGAAGTCTGAACTGTCAATTTTCAAATGAAACATCCCAATTTCTAAATTGGCAGCAAAATAAAATTTTAGTTTTTATAATATCCTCATGTATGATACAACATTACACACCAAACAAATTACATCTGCTGGCCACAGTCCCATTTTGCAACGTTTGTTCTCCATGCCTTGCCCCTCACCAAGAGGAGAAAGGTAGGAGGACTAAGTATTTTCTGCAAAGCTTACAACATTTTTCACAGGATGGAGCTCATGGCCAGCAGTCAATAAAAAAGGAGAAATAAAGTAAGACTTGCTGACAAATGTTAGAAACACCACAAGTGCTGCAGCAGCAATTGCACAGGGCATTGCATCAATTTGGATTTTTTTCAAGGATGTCAAATGACCTCACCAAAACTTTCTTTGAACCTAGGTTCCTGATTCCACAGAAGCTGCCTTTCCAAGTATGATGAGTTCGTTTTTATACAAGTCATCATTGGAACAGTCCCTGCAGTGCAGTATCCTGCCGAGGGGAGGCGGTAGCAAGACTCTAAGCTTTAATTAACTCTCTCCCTCTACCCCAAAAGCCACTCTTGGCACCCACCACATTTTTCTCCCCAGCTCTCCCGTTTTCTATAGAGAGTCTGTAAACAGTACATAGCTCTAACCAATAAGATTTACATACAGTTTTAGCAAATCCCCAAAGATCCTAGTCTCTGAGTCTACCTGAAAAAGACTGGCCTGTGACTTACTCAGCCTGCCAAGGTCCTAAACGCCCATTGATCAAACATAACTTGAGAATCGCTTCAGTAGAAATGGTACCTAAAATCAATACCAGAGACTGATATGAAGCTAAGTCTGAATTCAAATTTATGCCAGTCGGCTGCGCCGTAGCCACCTCCAGCTTGAGAATTAAAATCTCCACAGTTGGGCCTCCCTGGTGGCACAGGGGTCAAGCACAGCACTGTGAAGCTCTGCAGCACGAGTTTGATCCCTGGCCAGGGAGCTACCCACATGGCGCAGCAGACCTCTCCTGTCTCCCCGCTGCTCCCCTCAGCAGTGCATTTCAGTGGATCTGCCTGTTCTGCTCCCCACTCTGTCTCTGGGGAATCCTCTCACCCCCACCCTTGCATCTCTGGCCTCCACCCTGGCTCTGGTATGCATAAATAAATAAATCTTTAATAAATAAATAAATGAAATCTGCACACTGAGAATGACGGTAGCCAGGAGAAAGGCAACAAGATGGCTGTCTGAGAGAACGCCATTCCGCTCCCTCCTCCACTGTTCCAACTCACTGCTCCCCAGCTGCTGAAGAAATTGCTTCTGCTTCAGCTGCACCTTGCATGGAGGGGTGGGGGGTCAGGGTGGGGGCCGGGGGTGTCCTGGAGGGGGGTGGGGGACTGAGGGATGGGGAGCTGGGAGGGGTGCTATGAGACCTCATTATTACCTGATGGAAGAATGTTATTAGGAAATGCAGAGGAGGAAGACTAGAAGAAATTCAGGACGCCCCAGGGGAGAATGAAGTTCATCCTTAATATAGGACAGCACAACAGTAGAGACGTAATTTCTTCACACTTAACTCTCACTTTTCGCTTCTAGTCTGTACTTTATTTGCTGCATCATTTGGGTGACCAACACGACATGAGAATTGCTATTGTTTTCCTGATGAGAATTAAATAATGAGAGAAATGACGTGAATGGAATTGTTGAGCTGCAAGAGTTTTTAGATATCATTAATATTACCCCACTTGAACCATCCAGAAACTGTGGCCCAAACATAATAATGTTTTGCCCAAGTCCAAGGGGTAATTATTAGCAGAGACCAGACTGGAACCCAGAATTTCAAACTTGTGGCACCCCATTCTAGCTAAGTAGCCACAAAGCTACCCAAACAACAAGCTTGGTTTGCTTGTCCTGGTACTGACACTATGCAGGACGGCGTTCCATGATCCCCACTTCTCATCATCCCCACGCTAAAGGTTTAGAGATAAAACAGACATAGAGGGCTCAAGGTGTGTCAAGAATTCTTCGACAACTTATAAATCGAAACTAAATCATAAAAGACAAGCTGACATAAATCAACCAAATGCCTTCCGTGTGGATTTTTAAGAACTCCCCCCTCCCTTGTTCAATTTCATCTCTTTGATGTTGACAACATTTTGCTAAGTATGGTCACCCAGCAGACCAAGATTAATGATAGAGCAGGATTACTTATAATTGACCTATTCATTGTTCCCATGCAGATGGTTTGACTAAGTATGTGAAAACAATTTGTTCATTTAAATAGGCTATATATTCCCTACCCTCAACCGTGTTTACACTATTAATTTGCTTAGCAAACCCTTTTTTCCATATCTTGTGCAAAGGTAAACTTCAGCCCAGTCAGAGGGTCTGAATTATTCATACATTCTAAATTAGCAGGGTCCAGATTAATGAGGTTTTACTCTACTTTTTATCCTCAACTACCTTCCCTTGGGGCACAGAGTCATCGCTATCCTCTCTCCTCTTCCCTATTATCATAAGCTATATCCCCCAAGTGAGACCCCTTTCAAGGGGCACCTGGTTACAGTCTCTCTAGGGTTGCACGGAAGACCCAATAAAACAAAAGACAAGCATTGGTGGAGCTGCTGAATTCCTTTTGCCCCATCCTTGGTTCCAATTCTTTGCAGCAAGTAGCTATCGAAAGCCGACAACCAGTTTAACTTCCTTTTCTCCCACATATATTTTTAAAAGAACTGGGACACCAGGAGGCCATTAAATGGGGGGGGGGGTGAAGGGGAACAGAAGCAGAGAAAGCCTAGGAGACATCTCTAAATGGACCCCCCTCTCCACCACACAGTACAGGGGGGGCAGCTGCTGTGTGAACCCCGCACTCGTTGGCGTTAGAGATGCACATTTTCAACCTTCATTTTCCATGCACGATTCGTGAAAGGCAACACCCTGCCTCCCCAAGAAATAACCGCAGGAAAGGAGGTCCCTCTCCTGCTCTGCCAATGTCATCTTTATGATGTGAAAATAACTATTTTGAGATGGGTGCAATCTGTGGAAACTAAAAGCAAAGAAATGATGTGTGTTTATCCAAGGTAGGCATGGGAGCACCAGCAACATAAGAACATGGACATTGCTGAGGATTAGCTGAAAGCCGGTCGTCACATGCATGCTCATTTCCTGTTTTACTGCTTAATTCCCCCATGATGCCATCTGATCAGTTCTCGAATGTCCCCTGTGTCTTTGCCTTAACAATCGAGCCTGGTAGGCCATTCCACACATTTGTGATTCTCTGCATGAAAAAAATGCTTCCTGACATCTGTTCTGAATTTGTTTCTCTTTAATTTCCATTTATGCTCCCTTATCCTAACATCTGTGTCATTCTGAAAACAGTAACTCAGACTGACGTTATCTGTGCCATTTACAATTTTATATTCCCCAGCTAGAAGTTCCTCTTAACCATGTAGTGGATGTGGAATTCTGGTTGATGTTCAATCCGGCGACTGGGGCTCAGCTGTGATTTCAGAGGGTTCAGCAGATGTGTCAGCCCCCAATCTTTTCTCGATATCTTTTTTGAAAGACAAGCTGGAGGGGAGGGGGGTCAAACCTGGATAAACACAGTCTTTTGGCTGGAAACCCATCTACAGAGGACTCTCCCTGGCCCATCTACACAGAGGTGTGCTAGAGGTTACCTTAGCAGAGTCCCTTAGCAGCCCCATCCCCGGCCTGGGATGTCTCCTGTGCTCCAGAAATGTGTATTGGAAGAATGCATGAAGCAAAGCAGATAGGCAGGGAAGGAAGGTTGGCTGGCTCTGAAAAAAACAAAAGAAGACAAGATCAAAAACTCCAAGCCAAGTCTAAAATAGTTGTGTCTTTCTGAAATCCATTTGCTGTCAGAGCCGTTATTGGGATGTTCAGAACTTCTCCCTCTGCTCCAGTTCCCGCTCTGAGGCAAATCGCTCTCCAGCGGGCTTGACAGTTTCACTCTGTGCCCAAGTCACTCACATCAATTCTAATCATGGCTGCAGAAGGCTGTTTTCTGGACTCTGCCACATTTTTTGGCTCCTAGTCACCTCTCTGCATTCCCTGATTCGTCTCTTCCTCTAATCTTAAAAGCAAGCACTTGAAATGTGTTCTGAGATCTAAGCGCTCTCCCCAAGAGTTAAAGAGCCTTAGATTTTGGAAAAATAATGCATTCAAGAAAGTTGTATTTGTACAAGCACCGTGGGCCAGCCGCTGGGCTGCATGCTCGGAATGCAATGAGGAAAAGCAGGCACGGTCTATTCCCTGATGGACTCAAAGTCCGGTGGGGGAGGCCAAAAAATCACAGAGACGCGAGCCCATCAAATTGACCTACGGCTGCACGTTGTGCTCAGTCTTATGAAGAAGCAGGCTCCCTTGCTTTTAGATTAAGTGATCAAGGAGAAATCACAAAATCGGATACACA
This sequence comes from Talpa occidentalis, assembly GCF_014898055.3. Classification (NCBI taxonomy): domain Eukaryota; kingdom Metazoa; phylum Chordata; class Mammalia; order Eulipotyphla; family Talpidae; genus Talpa; species Talpa occidentalis. Next base: position 3,661,287 of record NW_023601754.1, read on the forward strand.
ATAAATATGTATTCAAAGGAGCTAAGGACAGCATGAGCAAAGAGTGGGTCAAATGCAGAGATTCTACCAACCGCCTGCTGATGGGGGACAGATGGGGCAAAAATGTCCTCAAACATGGCGGCAAGAATGGCTGCAGCTGCACCTGCGTTCATGGGATGGAGAAGCAACGTCTTTTCTTGCTTTCAAATAGGAAACAGATTGTCAAACATGGCTACTAAAGCTTAAAGAAGGGGGCGCTTGGTGGAAATTGGAGATCTCAAGAACCCTTTGCAAAGGAGAAGGGATGAAGTTGGGACCAATCGGGGTAAGAGGGTGGACGAGCCCCATCTGGTCCAAGATGCCACCCCCTCTGGCTTTGACAACAGCTCCAGACTGACTGTTCCCCTTCATAAGCCAGAATGAAATTCCTAAAATGTAAATCTGACCCGGTCACCTCTAAGTTGAGATGCTTACATGCCCCTCACTGTCCTCAGGGTGGAGGCTGAGCGCTTTCTCGTGGTTTGCAGGAACCGTGTGATCTTCCCTGCACCCCTCTTGGAAGTCTGCACATTCCTTTGCCCCTTAAACTTGGTCTACCTGCACCAACTCCCTCAAGCCCATGAGCATGTGACACGCTTCTGTGGGTCCTGCTCCTTCCCACTGGATCTCTCTGTAGTCTCCCACCAGCCAACTTTCCACTCATCCTTCAGAGCCAGGTGATGAATCACTGCTGTGGGGGGCCTGAATCTCCCCAGGTCTGAGCTGGGGGCCTTTACTACGTGCTCCGACAGCCACAGCCCCATAACATGATCCCAAGCACCCTATAAGTAGGGTACACACCCCATAAGTTCTGTGAAGGCAGAGCCCGTATCTGCCTTGCCCGCTACCGGGTCCCAAAATTAGCCCAGCTCTCCTTGGAAACAAATGAGTGAGTGCTGATTAAATCACTGGACAGGGCTGCCAAGCTGCAAGTCCATCTGGCCAAAGGAGCTAGACCTTCCCGAGACGAAACTGGCGCCCCATGGACTGACTCCAAGTTCCATCCTTGCAATCACCCCCAATCAGAGAGAAACTGGCCTCCCAAATATAAATCTGGCCCAACCTAGAGACCCCGAAAGAAACAGAGCCCGGAGTTCAGCTTATTAGAACCCACGTAGAAATGAAAGGAAGACAAGGACACGGAGGAAGCGGAAGAGGTGTCTAGCTCGCCCCCGCTGACGCAGTCCTGACATCAGAACGGCCAAGAAAAGCACAGCTGTCTCTCTTCCCCGCCCCCCACCTTATGATGAGCTTCCTACGTCAGGATTTCATTTTCCCCTTTTAGAATTATTTATGGGGCACAGGGATTAAATAAAGAATCCACTCTTTGGGAGGAAACAATTATATGTTCCCCCCTACCCACCCTCCAATGTCTCAACATTTGGTCTACAGATCCTGTTTTAACTAAGCTGCAGCCGGGGAGGAATAGGTAAGTTTTCTTTCCTGGTTATATCATACTAAAGCTTATTCAGATGTGATAACGTTTTTGCTGCTGTATCTTGGCAACATGATTTATTCTGCAAATGCTCAGTGTTACCGTCTCACAAAGCTGTACCATCTGGGTTGAATTAATAGGCTACCCAGAGAAATAAATGAGAATGGTCTCCCATAATTAACATGTAGGTAAAGTATATTTAACAGATTATTATAATTAATATGTCAGTTACTGATTTCATGCTAAATAGAATTGTGAACACAAGATATTAAGATTAGTTACCCTCTCTGTGTGCGCCTCGAAAAAATGCAGTGGGAAAAGAAATGAGGGCATGGAGTTCAGTATCAATAAAATTGACCTTAACATTAAGAACATCAGATACCAGAACTCTAAGCAAACAGGGACAATGTCAGGCATTATAAGCTGGGAGCAGCAAATTACTGGTTTCATAAATTCAGGATATGTACCAGCAATGTCCAGAATATCTCAGATGTGACCTGCAAAGGCGCAAGAATCTGCTTAATTTATACACAGCTGAAGGCGGCCATCGAAAGGCAGAGCAGGCTGGGGGAGGGCAGACAAAGAAGCCAGCATTTCTCCCAATGCCAGCCTGCATTCCCCGCAGCCCAGGACTGCATGCAAAATGCCAGTTTAAGTCCAAAAGCTCACAAAGGAGACCTAGAGGCGATAGGAGCTGGGGGCGGGGGGAGCTAGAGGGGGCAGCCCTTCTGGATTCTCCCAGGGAGTAGATCGCTTTTGTCAACGGGCATGGATAGCAAGACCAAGTTCCCTCCCGTTGACGTGTCCCAGACAACAAATTCCTCCATCAAGATTATTAAGTTCCATTTCTTTTAAAGCTTCAGGGAAAAGGAGAGATTTATCTTGGCGGAGATTCTCCTGGGGATACTGAACTGAACTGCTAACTCACCAGCCAGGAAAGCCTCCTTTCCTCATGCAGCTTCATCTGGTTTCACCCACAGTGTGTGTGTGTGCGTTTACACTGCTGTGATCTGGCAACAATTGCTTTAAATGCATTTACGTGTGTGTGTGTGTATGTGTGTGTGTCATTGAAGCAAGAATACGAATTTGCTTTCATCCTTCTAGGTCTTGCTAATCCTTAAGGGAAGTTTTCTTCTGGACAGTCCTTTGTTCCTGTTCCCACCACTACCAGCCATCAGAAGCCCTTAACTCTCTCATGGGCCTTGAGCTTCTAGACTTGCATGAAAATTTAATCCTGGCTTAGTCCAAGTTGTCCATCTCTCTGGGATGAAACGGCAGTCTCCATGGCTGTCCGAGGAGAAGCCACATTTCTGAGGACGTGTTGGGGTGTGTTCATCTCCCAGCTCCCCCACCAGCAGGTGGGGGAAGTGTCCAGCATCCCACCCAAGAGGGCCTGCTTCCAGAGCCCCTTAATTGATGAACAAATGGATTCCTGAACCCTCCCATCTGAGCCTTCTTTAGGGAGTCCCTGAGGCTGGGATTCAACGTGTTTCCAAAACAGCCAGGCCGTCAGAGAATCGGTAGACAGAGTCCATCGGAATATACCTCCTGAAAACGTCTCCATTGAGCCCTCAGGAACAGAATGAAAAGAAGCGTTTCCGTTGCCCTTTTTCTCCAGTTCAAGGAGGGAGCAAACATTGTCATAGCTGAGGTGGGGCTTCTCAGAAAAAAAGGTTATCAAATCCATTCAAAAAGCAGATTTGCTGGAGTGATGCAGGGAAGACTTGGAGAACCCCCGAGCAGGAAGCGCTAGCTCTCAGGAGAGGTTCTGAGCTAGAGAAAGCCGCCCTCTCCAGCTCTCTGGACTGTTCTGTCATGCTCTTCACATCCTCTGTCTGCTCCGTCTCTCTTTCTGGCTGTTCCGTCCCTCTTCCCTCGCACGGGCCTGGGGCGAGCTTCCATCACTGACGTTCCTCCCAATTCTGCTGCCCCCAAAGGGTAACCTGAGTCCAGATGCCAATATGCCAGATCTCCACGATGGCACTGGATTGGCTGAGCTTCAGGAGTTCAGCGCCGACCCAATGAGCCGTGGCGTTCAGGGGTCCAAAGAGACTCTAGGAGGGAGGGTGCGTAAGAGGAAGGCAAAGTGATTCCATGACTTCATTTAATTTTCTAGCCAGGACCCTGCGGAGGGACCGCTGCAGTGGGGTGTTATCTGCTTTTTACTGAAAGGTTTGTCTTCACTCCACCTTGGGTTGATGAGCTCTGGTTTCTAAAACACATTCCTTCGAGGTGTTCCCAAGGCATAGATCTAAAATTTTGAGGACAGAGGGTAAGGGATGTCGTTGGGATGACCGGGCTGGGATGTTGTTGGCATCACCAGGAGCGCGGGCTGGGTGGCCCCTGCCATGTGGTGGGCTGATAGTCCACGCTGTGCAGAACGTGTGTGAAAGGAATGAACCAATTAATGAGGCTATGTTAGAAGCCTGAGCACCCAGCATCAGTGTCTTCAGTGACAGCTCCACTCACTGTCCACGGGCGCACCCACTCTGATAACACTCACTCTCCATGGACACCCTCACTCTCTGTAGACTCCCCCACTCTCGAAGAACACTCACACTCTCTGTGGACCCCCTCACTCTCCACGGATGCCCCCACTCTCCGCAGACTGTGGCTGCAGAATGTTCCAGATTATGGCCATGGGCCCCGCCTAGGCCCCGCTGTCATGGGAGGGCTGAGACTTAACACCTAGTCCACAAGGGACGGCCCGGCCAGATTCTTAATTTATGATTGCGAAGCCCCCAGTGGCCCCCTAACTGCTGCTGTGACCCACCCAAAATTGCATAGGAAATTTGTGGGGAAGAGCATGGATGCATCTTTATAGGGGAAGGTGTGCAAGCTGATCACATCCCTCAAGGGAGTCCTGAGACAGTAGGCACTTGGCATTTGCTCCCCCGTGTCAGCCTCCTGCTCAGAATCACCCTTCATGCCTGGGGGGTACCACGGCCCCCTCTCACTTCTACCTGCCTTGGGCTGCCAAGCAGTCATACTAAGTTAGAATAAATCCAGTCTCACAACAGGTTGATAAATCCAGAAATACGTTTTATCACCGAGTAGACCAGTTTGACTGAATTCAACAGCGAGGCCACTGAACTCATCAGGGCCAGTTCCGTTTCAAGTGCTAGAAACTCAAGTCTCGATGCAAAAGAAAAGCTCTTGTTCACGTGAGCAGGTGCAGGAGCTCGTGTCACCTCAAGCGCAGCTACGTCCAGGGCCTCAGACAGCATCATCAGGCATCTTTCTGCATCTCCGTCTCTGCTTCGCTCTGGGCTGGCCTCAATCCCAAGTGACCACGAGCAAAGATGACCTCAGCTGCCTCAAGCCCATCCCCCAACAAATAAGCCCTCTTTGTCCCCACCTTCAGCTGAGCTCCAGGACCGACTCTGCCAGGTCCAGGCTGGTCCTCGATCCACCCCTGAACTCCCTGCCCAGGGAGAGGGACCAGCAGCCCTGGTGGGCCAGGCCTGCCCCGCTCTGGAGCTCGGAGAGGTAGTCACCCACACAGATGCACCTGGGTTGAGGGGGTGAAGCATGGTTTCCCAGAGAAAACTGGGGTGCGGCCTCCCACAGAAAGGAAGTGAATGCTGGCCCAGGCAGCAGTCTGCTAAGCCGTTATGAGTCGTTTTAAAAGCAAAGCTTCTGTGTCCAGCTGTCCGCACACAATGGCCGAGCCTTTTCAGAGGACGCAGCCCGGCCCGGTCCTGACTATGCAGCCCCGCGCCCCAAGCCCAGGCCAGAGACTCCCCAGACGAGAGACGGTTGAGTCTTCGCCAGCAGAGAAGCCACACAGAGCGGCTCCTGCCATTGCGTCCTCTCGGTAGCACCACTGGGGTTTTCAGGCTCCGATTAGCCTGTCAGAAGGAAAGGATTAACATGTATTTTGATTTCTGTTGAAAACACGTTGTTTCAGAAATAAAGTTGGCATGGCAGGCATCTTGGTTGATTTACTCTCTGACACAGGAAGCTTATTTATAGCATCACAGTCTTCTGAATGTTTAAAAACTCGAGCATTATCAGCCTGCTGTGCTTTTCCTGCGGAGTGTGGAACGGCACTAAATGAATAATGCCACCTGGGCCAGCACGCAGGCGTCCTCCAGAATCAAACGCCGCTTTCATCGCGCCGGGGACGCGTGAACTCCCTTCTGCTGGACTGGAGCGTCCTGCAGGGGTTCCCGCCCCTCCATCTCCATCCTGGGAACAGAAGTCCTGGAGGGGACAGGCTGGCCTCTCACCCCCTTCCCAGTCTCTCTTCTCTTCCAGGAGATGCCAGCTGCTGTCTCTCTCTCTGCCACCTGCTGGAGGCACCTCTGAGTTCGGGGGGCTTCCCCATCCTGCATCTTTCCCCCAAGGTTTACCTTTCCTTCCAGTCTGTTCCATCAGACACGTTGAAAATACCTCTGGGAAGTGGTGTTCGAGCAGCCTGAGCTATTCTCCTTTTCCAGGTCAGAGCAAGAATCAAACAGAACATTTTCCCCAACAACTACCTCTCACTGAAAATAGAGATTAGCAACAGGGATGTACATTCATTTAGGCAGTTTATGCTGCTTTTCTGTCACGGGAAAAATTGATTATGCTCAAGTTAAAAGGTAAGCTGTTCTGGCGGGGGCGGGGGGGTGTAAACATCAGGCCATGGCATTCCCCGGGCAGAGGGTCTCAAATGGCCACCACCAGTAGGAACCGTTCTTATTAATTTATAGGCAGGGCCCAACAGCTCGGTGCTAAACTCAGAACACTGTACACTTACTCAAGTCAAAGGCTAGAAGACGTTTGTTTTTTCCTATCTCAGTGTCAAAGGTTATGAGTTTGACGTTTCGACAGAAAACAGACTTTGTGCAATTTTAGATCAAGCTGACGCCACCTCTTTCTGGAATCTGACTGCAAAGACAGATATTCCATACAGGACTTTTCTGCAAGGCCTTGAGCACAAAACAGCTAGAAGGTTGCTCGCTGTTCTTCATCACCAGCTTGGTTACGAGAAAGCTCAAAGCCAGTCCAGGGGTCTCTGGAGGAGGCTCCTGAGAGCTTGTGTGAATTACTAATGTTGGGTATTATGACAGCGGCCACACTTCCAAACCAGAAATAGGGCCGGTGGTTGGAGAAGCACAAGATATCTTGATGGGGGCAAATACGGAAATGAGGACCAGCACAGAAATTGTGCCACGGTGCTGAGAAGACACAGAATCACCTACAAGGGGATTAAAAGGTTAAAATTGGGTCTGGATTGCAAATGATGGTGACTGTCATTCTCCCCCACTAAGCCTCAGTTTCCTCACCTGATAGTGGCATCACTCACAGAACCTTCTTCCTAAGTTGTCATGAGAATTCAATGAGATAAACTGAATGTTAAATTAAGTTTCTCTATGCACAGACACCCTTAAAGTTAAATGCAATAAAAGAGATGCCAAGTCACTCCTGGGGGTGTGCTAAGACATCGTAAAACTTACTTTATTTACTCTTGGCCTCATCAGCAACCTTGAGAGAAGCAGGACATTTGGCTGAGAAAGCCAGTGGTGAGGATTTTAAAAAGCTCTGGTGTGCACTGGCAGAGTTCGGCATCCAAGGTCATCATTCCAGCATCTTCCGCCAGGATAAGCAAACCGTGGAAAGAGATACAAGCAGTGGATGTCTATGGAGGGTGTTGCTGGCCATTTGGGTCATCTGTGGGAACAGACAGGGTGGACTAGGGAGACACAGAAGAGAGGGGACTGGCAGGCAGAAGCCCCCGAGAGCACCAGTTCTTGATCTCACAGGATCGCCACTAGATACGGTTTTGGGGGGCAAGGGAAAGGAGTGGTACGATGAGACTGGATCCCCACAAAGCAGATACAATTAAAACCAGAGAAATGTTTGGAATCTTCTGTTTGACCCCATGTTGGGCTGGTCTAAGGAATACAGTTCCAGTGGAGGTGACAGTGCTTGGTCTGGGGGAGCACTGGCGTCAGGCAGCCAGCTGCAAGCACCTGTGAAGGCAGAACTGGTGGCCATGGGACCCCCAAGCCTGGGTAGAGGAGAAATGGAGATGAAACCCCAGAAGGAATCAGTATCCCCCAGCCACATCCGGGGATGTGATATGACCGCCGTATCACTCCTGGAGAATCTGGAGGAAAAATTGGCTATTAAGGGAGAAAGTTGCCAGAGTTTCCCATGAGAAAACTCAAGACTTCAGCTTATTAACAGTTTAGCTTTGCTTACAGCAAAAAGTAGACAAACAAAAGTGTGTGTGTGCACGTGAGTGTGTGTGTGTGTGTCATGAGACAGGGAGAGGGGTCAGAGAAGCTAATGTGACCTGTCTCCTCACAGGGAGCACCTGCCCTCCCTGTTACCATCATGGCTATTTCCAGTCCCGCTCAAAGCACATAGAAGCCAAAAGAAATTTCTCCAAGGTGAAGATAAAGCAAGATCTAGACTCCTCCAAGGAAAAAGGCAGCTTAGAAAGGAAGGGAAGTCAATCAAGGAGGGGCTGGGAGAGGGAGCAGGAGGGGAGGGGAGAAATCACCCGCTCGGAAGTCTGGCTAGCCAGCCAAGTGAGTGCCCGGTCAGTTCACCTGGATGCTGCACACGGCCCAGTGTGACCAGTGGCAAAATGAAGGCTGACGGGGCTCCTGATTAATGGATGGCCTTGAGGGTGATGATGCACAATCGCCGTTTCTTTCCTCTTGCCTCCCAGGACAGGGGCGGCAACTGGGTCACTCCAAGCTGGCTCTGTGTGTTCATGTGTGTGTAAATAAAGTTTTATTGAAACACAGCCATGCATATTCGTTTACATAGTGTCAATAGCAAAGGTGAATGTTCTGGCAGAAAGCAGATGTCCACAGCCAAATAGAGAAGTTACCTAGCCCTTGGCCAAATGAACCTGCCAAACATACTCCTAAATCATGAATTTTAACTAGAGTTTCTCAACAGTCAGCATCTTTGTTCACTTAAGAGTTTAAGACATGGGGCCTCCCTGGTGGCACAGGGGTTAAAGACAGTGCTTTCAAGCTACTCAAGCCACTACAGCACGAGTTCGATCCCCAGCCAGCCAGGGAGCTACCCACAGGGTGCAGCAGACCTCTCCTGTCTCACCCGCTGCTCCCCTCAGCAGTGTATTTCAGTCACTCTGGCTGTTCTGTTCCCCACTCTCTCTGGTGAATCCTCTCACCGCCCCCCACACCTCTGGCCTGTACCCCAGTTCTTGTATGCATCAATAAATAAATCTTTAAAAAAAAGTAAAAAGAGTGTAGGTCATGTTGCACATGAAAAAATATTAACAGGGATAAGAAAAACACAACAGCAAAGAAAGCTGGCGCCCCCCACATGTTCACCAGTGCCCAGCAGCAGCTGTTAACATGCAGGGTCTAATTTCCTCTTAACAACCCAGTGCAGCAACACCAGTCCATTTTACAGAAGAAAAATCAGAGGCTCAGAGAGATTAAGTAACTGGCTTAAGGCCACACAGCTGGAAAATGGGGAAGCCAGAACTCAGGCCCAGATCCAAAGCTTCTGCTTCCAGCCCTTTCCTGCCGCTTCCTCCAGGCTCCTGAGCCAGCTCTGCCCTTCCCAGCCAAACAGAGCAATTTCCGTCTTCCACTGGCTCAGGGTAATTCCAGGAGCAAATAAGAACTAATGGCCGTCTCTGTCAACTCCAGGTCACCTCACTGTTATCATGTGCTGTTCCCTCCTGCCCCAGCTCTTCTTTCTTTCCAAAGAAAAAAAGCTGTACTGACACCCCTGCACCCCCAACACACACACATACACTCCTTGCTGTTGTGTACCAAGGAGGGTGGATCAAAGCCTTGGAGCAGATAAGAAATCGATACGTAGATGGGCAGGGTCCTTTTTTCCTCAAGTTTGCACTTCAAAGTCACTTTGGCCAATTGTCAAAATGTCAAGTGTGGGTTTCCCTCCTTTACTCTCTGCCTCCTTCTCAGCCTCCCCGCATCTCTCTGCACACGCTGTTTTTGTTGGCCCTGCTGCTGAGGGGGGAGCGATCCGTCGGTTTCATTAGCTCTTTGAAAAACGAGGGGGGACCAACTTGGCGAGGTGACCAGGTCACCAAGAGTCATTTATCATTTTCGATGAGGCATAATGAACTCCTCGAAGCTGGACTCTAATTTAATTGTCTTCTACTTAATTGAGGCGAAGGAAGCCAGTTCCAAGGTACTGACTGAGGTGTTTTTATTGAAACATAGACAGTTCTTATTTGTACCCTGCAGGTGACAGGGAAAAAACGGCTTCCAGTGAAGCTGTCTCTCTCTCTCTCATTCATTGCCATCTTCATTTTGTGTCTGGGGGAATCTCGATTTCACGCTTCCATTTGATTCACCCTCTTTCAGTAAATGGTACAACATCCGCCCAGGTGCCCAGGCCAAAAATAACGCGGCCGTTTGATTCCTCACACCCAGTAGCCTCCACGGGGCCCACACACAAATCACACGGTACCTCCCAACGCTGACCTTTCCCAGCACCCCCGTTAGAACCTGCGTGATTCAAGCCTCGGGGTGCTCAGCCAAACACCCACAAAGCCTTCTTGAGTCTTCCTTGTTTTCTCACTTCGCACCCCCAAAGTTCTTTTGTCCACCCAGCAGCCCAAATGGGGAAGATCTCAATCAGCTAATTATTGCTCCAGAATTTTGCACCTTAAGATGAAAAGAAAATCAGCAATCTTACATGCTTTCTGAGAATCAGGAATTTGAAGGCAGCTTCCCTGGGTAACCCTGACTCAGAGTCTCTCTTGAGGGGCAGTCCAGGGGGAGGCCCTCACTGCTGTGAGCAGAGGCAGGGCCACGGCTGGAGGACCCACTTTCAAGGCGGCTCCCCGCATGACTGCAGGCTGGAGGCTCCCATTCCTCACCACATGGGTCTTTCCTACAACCGCTTGAAAGTCCTCATGGCGAGGCAGCTGCCTTCCTCCGAGCGAGGGAGCCGCGAGGGAGCTGGGCAGAAGCTGCGCGGGTCTCTCCCAGCCTAGCCTGGGAGGTCGCATCTGTCACTGCCGCGTGGCCTGTTACTTAGAAGTCAGCCCTGCCCAGCGTGGGATGGGGTGGACACAGGAAGTGGGGGTCACTTGGATACCGGTTTTCAGGTGACTCCCTGGTTTGAAAATTATAATAAAGTAAAAATCCAAATCAACAAACAACTATAAACCAGAGACACACTACGAGGGGGGCGATGGATTAGAGTCAAAATAAGGGGGGGGTGGGGATTGTATGGGGACTATAACCAAGATGAAAATGCATACATTGTGCAAAAACGGAAAATGATGTAAAATATATATAAAATTAAATAAAAACCCTCCAGCGGCTTCTACTGAAAATGGAATAACATTCCGACTGCCTCCTGCTCCCCACCTAATAGAAGAACTGCCTCCCTCTACAACCTGCACCACCCATTGAGGGTTCAAAAAAGGAAATGAACAAAACGAAATTTGTTGGCAGCCTGGCCTGATCTGATCTTTTCACCTACTCAGTTAGGTAGAAGCAGGTGCTTGGGCAACCGCCCTGTCCTCTGTGCCTCACGCCAGAGGCTCAGATGAGTCAACAATTCCCAAAAGATGAAGAACCCTTGGGAGCCAAATGGAGAGCGCCGGAAGCAAGCCCTTGACCCACCCCCACATGTGTCTAACCCTGCCCCACTCTACGTGCAGGAAGGGGCGTGTGGTGGGGGGAGTCCCATTATCTGCCGCTAACACACACCCAGGGAGGAGGCATCACTCAAGGGTTCCTGCCTCCTCTGGGTTCCATCAGCTGCTTCTCACGTCATTCTCACAGCAGGCATTTCTGTGACCTAGAAGGTCCTATGTCCTCATGACAAAGGAGGAGAGAGACTTTGTGTGGGACGCGACAGCAATTCAATGGCAGGAGTCAGAACTCAAGCCCTACTCTAAAGTCGGTCCTCTTAACACTCTGCATGTGCAAAGGCGGTGCGTGTAGTGCCGCTTCTCTAAGTCATTTTGTATTAATATGCGGGTCTTATTTATGTTACCAAACATTTATTGAACACGTGCTATGCACCCAGCACTCTGCTGGTTGCCAGGGAGATCCTGAGGAGCTGACACCATCCCAGGCTTCAAGAAGCTTGCGATTATGCACTGATTTGAGAGACAAAACAAGAGCAAGTGATTTCTCTAGTATTGAGGGGAGTGAGAACCGGCAAGATGAGTAGAGCAGGGTGGGGAAGGACATTTAAGGTCAGAGAGGGAAAGAGATGGCATCAAGTCTTGAAAAATAGCAAGATTTAAACACAGAAGGTCTTTCACCTCCTTTGTGAGGTTGATTCCCACAATGAGGTTTTGTTGTTTTTGGTTTTGGGGGTTTTTTTGTGTGTGTAGTTATGAATGGGATGGTTTTCTTAATTTCTTCTTCTTCAGCCAGGTTATTTGCATATAAGAAGGCTACTGATTTTTGTGTGTTGGTTTTGTAATCTGCTGCTCTACTAAACTGGTGTATTGTTTTAATTAGTTTTTCTGTGGAGATTTTTAGGGCTCTCTCTATATATATTATCATATCATCCACAAATAGTGACAGTTTTACTTCTTCTTTCCCTAACTAGATTCCTTGTATGTCTTTCTCTTGCCTAATTGCTTTAGCTAGGACTTCCAGAACAATAGCTAATATATGGAAACAGCCTAAATGTCCAGAAACAGATAACTGGATCGAGAAGAGGCGGTCTATATACACGATGGAATACTACTCAGCCATCAAAAAGATAAACCCATGCCAATCACAGCAACATGGATGGAGCTGGAAGGGATTATGCTCAGTGAAAAAAGTCAGAAGGAAAAAGCAAAATATCAGATGGTTTCACTTATAGGAGGTGTATAAGGGAACGAAATAGGGGGTAGGGAAAGAAAAAAAGACAAAACTAGCAGGCAAATTATTAATCAGAGACATACAGCAGGGGAGAACAAAACACAAGAGACTATGGTGATGGTTCTCGGATAACTTGGTGGTGGGAATTTTATGGGGATTACACCTGAGGGGAAAAATCAAACATTATACAAAAATGAACAACGATGTAAATGTATATCTAAGAAATATATTTAATAAAAATAAATAAACACAAAAAGTGGGGGTGGAGTGGCAGCAAGGAGGGGAGATGGCTGCTGGGAGGGGATATTGTCTGCAAAAGGACCATATTCTTGCAAAAGTGAGCAGGCAGGACATGGTAGAAAATAGAGAGGTGACCATTTTGAGTGAAACCGGCACTGCCTGCGTGAATGTAATCGTGTAAAAGCCTAGCATAAAATGGAATGTAAAAGAATGATGTGTGAGGGTAATTAGCTGATTGACTAGGCAGAGGTCAATAAATATCCGTTGAATGAAGGAATGACACATAAAAAGTAGTATTTTTCCAAGAAAATATCGCTGGGCAATTAGTCTTCCACCCTAACTGCACTTAAGAAACCTAAATATAAAATTGAGGAAATTGAAAGGCACATGTTTTCAATCAACCATGACTTGTAGATCCTATAAACAAGGTACCTGGGTACTTTCCAATTTCTCAGTTCCAGCACAGTTCAGGAGAACTGAATCCTTCCCACACGCTCAGTTTTATGGCCAGAGTCTAACAGAGCAGGTTACTAAGCCTGGCTCAGTCGCTTCCTGGTAGGAGAACCTGATCAGGGTAAATAACTTTTCTAAGCTGACCTGTAAAACATGGATAAAAGGACCATATTGGCTGGGCAATTATGGGGGTTCATTTAGATAACATCCATATTTTATAGGCATTCAAATATTAGCCTTTTCTCCCTGACCTGAACTTTTATTCTCTAAAGGTTAGACTGGGGTAGCCAGGGAGAAAGGAAATGGGCATGACAGGTGTGGTGACCCCCGAAGCTGGTATTGGGGTGGATAGCAATTATTTTGGCTGTGCAAAAGAGCAAGTGACCCACCCCACCCCCCTTCCTAGCTCTGTTCGTGTCCCTAGTCTAACCAAGTTACAGACCCTGCCTTCCCGGGCAGGATTAATGGAAGAGGAGCTTATTCTAAGGCCTAGTTGGGCCAATGACAGGGTTTAATATTTTGGCTACAACCGTTACCCAGAAGTGGGCACCTGACACACACCAGCCAATCAGAGCTCTTCCCTGCTAGTTTTTAACCTGGAACCAAAGAGATGAGCTCCATTTCACCTCTATTCGTGTGATCCCCCAATCCTAAAGAGGACGTAGCTCTGCACGAACAGAAAGTGTGACTAGGAAGTGAGAGAGCAGTCCTGATGTCAAGTAGAGAGGAGACGGAGAGAGATCATCTAAACAACATTTTGGTTCCAAGTTCCACTATGCCAGGCATCCAGCATCCCTGCCTTCCTGGATTTGTGAGCCAAGTAACCTCCCCTTTCACCTTACAAACACCGAAGTGTGGCTCCTTTCACTTGCAACCCAAAGACCCCTACCCCAACATGAAGAAGGAAGCGAATTTTCTGTGTTCGAAGAACAACCAAGAGACAAAACTGACTGGCATGAGGGATTCACCTTAACGACTTGTGAGCGGAGTGAGAGTCCCAGGGACAGAGAGTCACTGAGGTTACCAGGCCATGGATGCCACATGGTGGGAACTGTTACTTAGAATGGGGAGAGGCGTGGATGAGGAATAACAGCAGGTAGACTCCAGAGGCAGGGAGATCCCCTCGGAGGCTTTGGCGTGGAGCAGAGTATTTCCATTGAAACAATCTTCAGCAAGTAAAGGAGAGTCCTGGGGCTTCACCTTGTTGGCACTTGAGCACCGCAAACTGCCTGCACCTTCAGAATTTTACTTGACAGTGGCCTCATTAGGGAAAAGTTCTATCGACAGTCACATCAATAACTAGATGGGTAATTAACTTAGAGTCCTGCCCCCCAGGGGGTGGTGGTAGGGAGGGCTGAGAATATAAGAGCTCAATATCATCGTCAAAGCTTTTACGGATGTGGCTTTCTCCAGGGGGTGCCACACCAACAGGGTGGCTAAATGAGGTTTAATTTGACAATCCCCAACAATCCATTGTTAACGACCTGCCATTGTTGTCATTTGCATTCGGTAAGAGCAATTTTTGGACTGTTTGCTCTCCCCTAGCTTTCTCTTCTGCGTTTCTGGACCCCGGTGTTCCTTGGGGGGCAAGTTTCCTTTTCAACACCACAAATACCATCCCAGCTATTGGGACACAACAGTTAAATAATGTGAAATTGCACTGATGCCAGTGAAATAAAAGTAAGTTTTACAAAACCGAGTTCCTTCCCTGAACATAATAACAGTAAATTTCTAGGGTCCTATAGTGTAATATCCATTAGATTTATTATGTTGCAATTCCCAGTCCCACTAGTTCTGCCTGAGGGTGAGTATATTACATTTCATCACAGTTTCATTTTCTCCTACAGATGAGAAATGGGAATGTGATTGCAGTTATGTTGCATGCATGTGTTAAATCTGATCTCTAATAAAATCAAACACATCACAACTCAAAGCACTTTAGCACAGTGTCGGCAAAATGAAACACCATCTGTCATCATGTAGAGATTGCCTTATTATAACACAAAATCAAACTGCTCAGTGTGAACATTGTTACTTAATAAATGGGTAAATGAAAACTGATAATTATGATCTTATTTATTTTAAATGATTACTTAAAGCCACCAAAAGCGCAACCTAATTTGTCAATTAGACACCCTGGACCCCATAACAGCATATAGAGGAAACACCCCTCCCTAAAAATGGTAAAGAGACTTGGGGGTGGGGGCGACAGAGAAGAGGGATTAAGAACTTTCCAGAACTGTCAGAAGTGGACATGAGTCAAGGATCGAGATTTAAAAAACTGTGGTCAGTCCCAATCGGTGATGGCAGTTTCTACACTTGAATCGCCCAATGTTTACACTTGGAAAGAAATCAAGAGTTGCTGGCGTGCCGGAAGGTACAGTGACAGACAAAGTCCCCAGGGAGAGCTGATGGCACTGCCTTGGTCCCCACGTGACATATCTCGAGTGGTGATCTTGTTTCCAATAGTTAGAGACGGGAGGTTTTTAACTTGGTTTTAATCTTTCGTCTGAATAGAACATAATTAGTCCAGGGTTATGCATTTCTGAAAATGGAGATTAGAGTACGTATAACATACACAATTTAGAAGAGAGGAGTGTGAAAATCGAAGACAGATCTGGGTACTGGCCACTGCGAATCCACCACGGGATGGAGGAGGGCTTGCTCTTCCTTAGAAAGAAGAAAATAGAAAATCTAAATGATCTGCTGTGATCTTAGATACACACTGATTCTCTTCCTATGCTTTTACCTATAATCCTGATTATCTGCCCTGATGAAATCGCAACCGTGCCTGGGGCCCTTCGAGATGAGACAAGCAAGAGTCTGTAAGCCCAGGAAGATATGGAAACCCTTCCTGTCTGCATGCTAAGCGGTTTGATGTAGGCGCACCAGGCAGGGATTAGCAATGCTGGACTCTCCCCGTGGCACGACATGCAGGGTTTCAAAGAGTTTTGCAAATACTGCAAATGCTCTTAGTACCCAAGAAATTGATGGAAGCGTTTACACATCTCCCCTAGGTTTTCCAGAGTTTCCCCCACAACCTGTAAATGACATCTAACTTACAGGGAAATAAATTGAGTTGGAAACATTAAGTCGTCTTGCTATGTCCTCAATAGTTTAAAGAGCGACTTCATGGAGAGCTTGTCTTTAGCTCCATCTCAAGTGATTTAGTTATCGAATTTTATTTTTTTTAAAGATTTATTTATTTATTTATTTATACAAGCACTGGGTACAGTCAGAAGCGCAGGAGGGTGAGAGAATTCACGAAAGCCAGAGCAGGGAGCAGAACACGCAGACTGACGAAATACTCTGCTGAGGGGAGCAGTGGGTGCGGCAAGAGAGGTCTGCGCGCCATGTGGGACCTTCGCCGGCAGTGGGGGATCGAACCAGCGCTGCAGAGGCTGCGGGCAGCTTCACAGCCCAGCACTCAACTGCTGCGCCACCAGAGAGGCCATAGTTATCTAATTTTAAGAAAACTGTATGACGAGACAGTTTCATCTCTACTATTTAATTCAATTAGGTAAATATTTTTGGAATGCTATATTCAAATTAATGAGGTGATTTTTAAAAATAAGCAGTTTGTGTTTGCATGTAATTTGTAACCCAGTGAGAGGGAAAAAAATATAACAAAGATTGGGACTTGTGGGAAATGAAGGTAAAAGTTATATTGAAAAGAGAATAATCTTTGTAGCCATTTGAAGATGGTGGAGATGCTCATAAAGGTCTGCAAAAGCAAGGGAATTTCGAATGGGTTTTGAAGGACTTCAAGAGATAAAGCTGATGAGGCAGAGGAGAGGTATGATAGGAACATTCTAAGATGACCTTGTGATATGAAAGAGATTTATCTGGTCTTTGTCCCAAGGTCCTGACACAGGGGTCCTGAAACCCATGTTACTTCCTGAGTAGGAGAAATGTCTCTGTTGTGCAAATGAGCAACTGGCAGTGGACCCTTAGATAGTCACCAGAAAGACCAGCCATGTGATTTGAGGGCTGGAGATTGAGTTCAATCATGTGATCAATGATAGAACCAAGTATGACTGTGTAATGAGGCTCCAATAAAAAACTGACCACTGAGGCTGAAGAACTTGCTGGTTGGTGGACACATGGGTGTGCTGGGAAGTGACCTACCCAGATGCCACAGGGAAAGAGGGAAAGTTCTATGGCCTGGCACCCCACTTGAAGCAGCCATCCAAAGTAGGGTGAGTCTTACTCAGGACTTTGCCTTTAAACTGATGGAGATTGCTGTAGGGAGTCTGACCTAGTCAAGTGCTCCCTTAAATAAAGTGGGGCTCTGCCTAGCAATAGAGTTGGGACATCAAAGGGGTTTAACAGGAGGGATGTTCTCCATTGCTGGCTTTGAAGATGGAGAGGACCATGAGGCAAGGAATATGGCGGCCTCTTGGCGAGCAATCCTTTCTGACAGCAAAGAAATGGAGACCTTAGTCCTACAACCACAAGAGCACAACTATTTGAGCCTGGGAAAGGGCCTTGAACTCAAAATAAAGGGCTGACTGATGGCTGGATCTCAGGTTTATGAAACTCTAAACTGAGAAACAGGCTATTTCAAGCTTAGCCTGACCAACAAAACAGTATCTGACATGATAAAATGCAAAAATCAGAAGATAGTGGTTTATTCCTACACAGGAGAAGTTTCTGCTATGTGAGAAAATAATTAAATCAACACAGAGAGAGAAGCAGAGACAAAAAATAGAATGGGTTTGTTTATTCCTTGGTCTAATTGTATCTTAGACCAAATACAACTGTCTTTAGGTTCTGAGAGACACTCAAGTACCTTTTCCCGGAAAATTCCCTCATTACACATCACATTGGATTCTGTCTATTATAATGAAAACAGTTTTAACTAATGCCACAGTATTTTTTTTAAAAATTCATAGTTTCCTGATTTCCACTAGGCCAAGTCTCAATTCGGCCTGTTCCAAGACAACATCTCACCTCGAGGGAGCATCTTCATGGGTTTGCCACAGATAGTACTAGACTTTCCACACAAATTCTAAACAAATGCTTATTTTTGTGTGCCAAAATGATCAATTCATTAGATCGATTCAGTAAACAACCTGTTAAGATGAGATAAAGAGTTCAGTCAAAGTTGGTTCATTGAACTGGCCTCGTAGACAAGCTTCAAGCACATGGTTGAAGCCGACTCACCTGAGTTATGACACATCCAACACGAAGGAAAGTGGAGGACTTGCGAGTTCCAGGCCTCTTCTTCCTCTGCCTTTCGCTCATTAATCCAAAACACCCACCGCAGTGGACTCTCTCCAGGAAGTGAGGATGCCAGCCAACATCTCCTCTCATCTGTGAGCTGTCTACCAAAGCCCAGGAGAGTTTCCAGACAATTTTACAGATTCAAGGAAAACACTGGGTCTGGGGAGGAAACTTGGCATTTCAGGCCTCCTACCCATTTTTCACAAGAAATCAAATGTAAGAGCAACAGCAATGAAAGAATGAGCATAATAGCACTTTCCCTGCTGCCACCCCCTGAAATACAAAATGCGAATTAGCTTAAACAAAAGGAAAACAAGGGGTCCAAGTCACTGGCTATCTGGGTGGTGTGACCACAGATGTGTCTCCCCACCCCCTTCACCCCCTCCCCGCCACGCCCAAGCTGGGCTCCTCCCTCCATCTCGGCCCTGCCTCTCCCTCTGCCACCATTACCTTAACTCAGGTGGTCTCCACACAGCTCCAAACAGACCAGCATCCCCAGAGCTCCAGGGCTGGCAAAAGGGACATCCTTGTGTCTCCCACTCTTGCACACGACGTATACCTCAAATACTAGTGGGTCAGTTCAGGTCACAGGGCCCCCAACTCACCGGGCGGGAGGGAGTTCTAGTTTAGATTTTGCTCTATTTGTATTTCAGGAGGGCTGATCCCAACAAGCTACCTGTCCCTGGCCGGGTGTCTGCTGGCCGCCAAGTAGACAAAGTTAATGAGAAAAAATGGCAAGAGACTGGAGGGTAGGAGGAAGGGAGAGGCCAGGGAAGGCGTCTCAGGCAGCAGGGATAGCTTGTCCTTGGTTTCAGCTCCTGCTGGTCAGCTCCCCACTAGCTTCTGCTTGCCCAAGGTGGTCCTGCCCCCAGGACTCGGGGCCCACTCCCCCCTTTCTTTCTGTGCCTCCTGCCAAGCTGAGATGGTGACACTCTGCTGCCCTTAATATCAGGATCGTTTCACCAGGCCCCGTGGCTTCTCAACTCTGCCATCACGGCGCAAGCATCTCCTGCCTCAAGTGATCTTTGCTTTAGCTGTTCAAAGGAGCTTGTGCATTTCCAGGGGGATGATGGAACCCACCTGTCCTCGCTCTCGAGCCATTTGCTTCAAGTCAAGTTGAATCCCCCTCTGGCTGCAAAAGTGGGCACCTGGCATGTTCCCTGGGCCCCCCCCCCCCCCCCCCCCCCCCCCCCCCGCTTTGCTTCGTTTGCATCTCTGGCTGTAACAGGATGGCCCCCAGGAAAAGGGGAGGTTCCAGGTACCCTGCAGCCCGAAGGAAGGGTGGAGCTGAGCAGGGAGGAGAGAAGACCAAGCAGAGGACCTGGAGGAGGCACGTGGAGCAGAGGGACCTGTGAAGAAGCTGTGCTTGCTGCTCGGCCTTGGACTTGTACCTGGAAGGAGACACTTGAAGGGAGACTGGGGAGACCCCTGGGGAGCCTGGCAATGGCAGCCTTTATCTTTCTGTTGATTTGGCAACTTTGCTTTCAGACTTGTCTGGCCCCTGCTGCCCCTTTCCTGTGGGCCCCCACCAGGAGGCGCCTTAGACATGTGGCAGATTTTGAGCCTCAGCCCCCTGCTTTGGGCCAACCATTTGGCTGCGCCTTTATCCAGGAGGGGACGGGTGACTTCGGGTATTTGATGTGCAAACTACTGTAGCTGTAGGAACTGCTCTTTCTCTTGTCTCTATGACATACTCATTGTAGTAGAGTCATTTTGCACTGAAGGTCATCACACTTGAGTATGTCTTGAAGCAGCGGATGGCAGAACCCATTTAGAGCAGGCAGGTTTGGGGGTCCCCAGGTGCCCCTCACCCTGCCCTGTAACATGACCTCTATGTGGTCTCACTTGCACTGCAAACTTCTGCAGAAACTGAGGCCAAAGCCCATTTAAAAATTACATCTTCCCTCTACATAAAATGAATGCTGCTTATTTGCCTTTTACCTGGAAGCATAGACAGGAGTCCCGACCTTGGATCCAACACCCCTGCTGTGCGATGCTGCAGGGTCATCCTCTGAGTGTTTACCCTCCAGGAAAATTGGTGATGCCTCAGAGAGCGACTTCTGATTTCCAAGGTTTAATTTTGCCAAAAACATCCAAAGAGAAATGCCATCTGCTATCACCACTCCTTTGCAACATAAAGGTCACTGGACTACAAAAAATAAGAAAGGAAATACCCCAAATTATCTCCATCTTAAATGCTTGTTTCTTTGGCCTCACTAGGAAAACTCTCTGCTTGTCTTTTTTTCCATTTTGCCTAAAAGCAGCAAAAACTTCGCAGATCAGCACAAGTTTCAATGAGCTTTGATTCACAGGCAGCACCTCCCCTGCCCTGACTTGGCTGAGACTCACTGCAAGGTCTTAACTCGCAGAGCCTCGATGTCTCCATCTGGCAAATGGGCACAGTGACACCTGCTCTGTTTCCTTCCCTGAGTTGTGCACGTGAAGCCAAAAGCGCTTAAAGATCAAGAAGTTTGCTCCAGCACCATCCTCTGGAATCCTTTCTGTTCCACCCAGAATCAAGTCTCCAAGTTTTTCTCCAACTCTCCAGCCTTGACTGGTTTAATTTAGACCCTGAACATTAGTTTAACAAAGTGCCTTCATGTTTATTATATTGGATTAGCAAATTATAAGCTATCATAGGAGGCTTTCGAGAACTCCCAGACAAACGGCCTGCACGCGGGAAAGCCTCATATAGTCACCATATGGGCTTCATTTATTAAAGCTTTGGACTTTGAGCTTGGGGAGAGCCAACCTCTTTACAGAGGGACTCCTGGGGATCGGTTGCTAGGAAGCTACAAAAGCTAGTGTTTTTAATGAGATTTAAAGTATCATAAATTATATATTATTTTCTGCACTTAGGACATTCATAGCTCTTTGGTTTATTTTGTATTTCATTTTGCATTGGTGACATATAATCCCTTTACATACAAAATGCCTTGCATAAGAATTCCCTCAGAAATCAGAGCAACATTACATTTCAAAATTATTTTTTTCTCCCTAAAATAAAAAGTTCACATTTCTTTGTCTCCTCTTGCATGTCCAAGGCAGGCAATTGCTAAGAATTTATTTTCTGCAGCTTAAAAAAAAATTAATCCCAGCCTTTACCAATAATAATTACTCAAGTGAATACTGTGAGTTGAGTCTGGAGCTGCTGTTAATAAGAATTCTCATAATTCCATTTTCTGATGAGAGTTAATGTGGGTTCTGCGGGTTTAATTCCACAGATAATTATGGAGGCAGTATTTAAAAAGGCTGTTTAGTCTACACTCTTCCTCAACTCCCTTCAGTTTTCAACATTAAATAAAGAGGCAGCTATTCCACAAAAGAAATTCAAAAACTATTTGGTTTAACTGCCCATCTTTAAGGAGGCAAATCATTATGTAAATGTGGCATCCAGAATTGGCTTTGAAGGCCCTTTGCTGTCCAATCTGCATAATAAAAGGCAGCGCCAGGTCGCCTGCAAAGGGCTACAGGCATTTTCTGCAGAAAGTGGCCACCAATTCGACAAATTAAGACAGTGGTTTTCGAGAAATTGTTTTGATCAGGGATCCTTTGTGAAATGGGGCTTCAACATCTTTGGGAAACAATGGTCCCCAAGAAACACATTTTCTTTTTTGCTTCCTTTTGTGATGTCTCCTCCATCTTGAGCTATTCACTCGAGGTCCTCAGTCCTGTTCTAGAAGCTTTCAGGAACTTCACGATTTAATTGAATGGGCTCTGGTTTTTGCTTTAAACAAAAATCCAGGGTTCCAACCAGGGGCTAGTCATTTCTAGAAAAGACTTCAGGAGCATCTCGGTGGAGATGTGGGGAGATTTGTGGGGCGAGGTTGTATGTGGCCATGAAGAAGTGGCCGTGGGAGGTGAGGCGGCTTTCCTGAAATGTTGGAGCTTGTGTTTATCTTGCCTTTGTGAGGAGGAGGTCCCCAGGAAAAGGGGAGATTCCAGGTTCCCTGCCCCACCCAAGGAGAGTAGAGCTGAGGAGGGAGAAGGGGAAGCTGGAGAGGAGATCAGAGGAAGGAAGGGAACAGGATGGGGAGCCAGGAGGAGGCCCGGAGGAGGCGCACGGAGTAGAGACATGAATAAGCTGTGCTTGCTTCTTGGTCCTGGACTGGGTGACAAATACGTGGGTGAGACCCGTGGGGAGCTTGACAACGGCAGCTTTGATCTTGACTTTGATCTTGCTCTTTCTGTCCCAGACCTGCTGGGCCCCTGTCTGCCCCTCTGCTATGGGTTCCCCCAGAAGGTGCCGTAGATGTGTGCCGTAGACAACCCCATTTGTTTGGGCATTTACCCGCCAAGGGCTGGGTAACTTTGGGTGCTTGATTTAGAAACTATTTTATCTATTCTGCTCCTTCTCTTCTCTCTACGGCTCACTCATTGTCTTCAAGTTCCTTTCCATTGAGGTCTTACACACTAGAGGAGGGTTTTTTTGCCTTGATGCAGCTGATGGCAGAACTTATTTAGAGCGTGCAGATTTAGAGTTACTGGGGTACCCCTCATATTGCCCTGCAACACCTTCATACAGTCAGTCTGGCGCCCTTTGTGGTCTCCCCAGAGAGGGGTCCTTGTCAGAGCCAGCTCCATCATCAGATCAGGGCTCTGATCTGCACTTTGAGCCTTGAGACCCGGATTCAGTTCACGCCTCACTCCTCAGCCGGCAGCTGACCAACCCGAAACCTGGGCCTGTCTTAGCCTCAGGCCCCTTCTCTGCTCCATCAAGATGCCTTGCCAGGGCTGCATGCTGTGACTGTTCCTAGGCTTGCCCACTTATGAACTATGTCCTTTAGCTGTAATTTCAAGAAAATCATGAGGCTAGAAGGATGACGTTGAAGGCTGGAACAAGTGGCAAACTGGGAAAAAAAAAATAAGAACTTGTTGGCAGTTTGAAAAGAGCACTGGAAATGGGGGGAAAAAAGTCAGAAAAGTTATCCCTGCCCTAGAATCATTACAGAGGCTCTGTGAATTTGGATGACTGATTTATATATATATATATATATATTTTTTTTTCTGGTCTGCTTATCTTTACTACGTTTTCTACAATGATCATGCATTACAGTGATCACAATTACAAATATTTTAAAGCCATTTTCTTGAACATATACTGAATTCCCATGTTCGTATGGTAGAGGGGTGCCCGGCTCTGTCTGGCTGCATGACCTTGGGTGTCCTTCACCCTTCTGGACCTCAGTTTCCTAATCTGTAAATGAGTAAGTTGATTCCAAGGTCTCTTCCAGGGCTCCAATGTTGAGTCATCTATGAATATCCGTTACATGCCAGGGATAAAAAAAGAATAAGGAAACATAAGGATACAAAAACAAGTGAAATCTTATTCTTACAACTCAGCACCACTAAAGCTATAGAAGAGTGCTTGGAGATCTTCCAAAATGTTCTTGTGTAAGAATTATTTGGAAAGAAATATCCACTGAGGGGATAAATGATTGGGAACCTCTGGTCTAGTTTAACAGTTTAATTAAGAAATAAGCGACTCAAGGGTGACAAGCTGGAGGCGGAGCTAGGATTTGAACCTCGAGTCTGAGCTCTGTCTAGTGTTTTTTTTTTTTTTTTAAGATTTATTTAGGCATACAAGAGCTGGGGTACAGGCCAGAGATGTGGGGGGTGAGAGGATTCACCAGAGACAGAGTGGGGAGCAGAACAAGCAGACTGGGTGAAATCCACTGCTAAGGGGAGCAGCGGGGAGTCAGGAGAGGTCTGCTGCGCCATGTGGGTAGCTCCCTGGCTGGCCAGGGATTAAACTCATGCTGCAGAGGCTTCAGATTGCTTCATAGTGTGGTGCTTCACCCCTTGCGCCACCAGGGAGGCCCTAGTGGGATTTTTTTGACCATTAAACTTCCTTTCATTTGTAATCTGTCCTTATTTGACCCTTTATTAGGGGGGCCATCCCACTTTGTTTGGGATCATGTGGGTTTAGGACTGTTGTTCCAGGGCCATTATTAATAGCATCTCTTTTGCTCTCAAAAATATCATGAATTAGACGATGACTTTAGTGGTCACGTCACTCACCCCTCAGCCCTGTCTTTGCCCCTCTCTTAGTCTGAAGACATTTCACTTTGTGACTCAACTTTTACCTGGGCATCTGTAACAGAGTAATCCTCAGGGAAAGGGAAGGTTCTGGATTCCCTGCCCCAACCAGGGAAGGTGGAGCTGGGCAGGGAGTAGAAGCTAGAGAAGACAGAGAGAAGGAAGGATGGAGCAGAGACGTGTGAAGAAGTTGCATTTGCTTCTCAGCCTTGGACTTGCACCAGGGACTTGGGGGACATGGCAGGAGACACTTGAAAGAAACAGAGATGTGGGTGAGAGACCCGTGGGGAGGCTGACAAAGGCAGTCTTGACTTGTCATCGATTTTGCTCTTTTCATCCCAGGCTTGTTCCTTTCCAATCGGTCCCCACCAGAAGGTGCCTTAGACTTGTGGGCAAGCTTTTGGACCTCAACCGTTCTGCTTTGGGCCAACCCTGTTTGACTGGGCATTTACCATGAGGTGATGGGTACCTTTGGGTGCATGATATGGAAACTACATTGTTTCTCTTTCTCTTCTCTTTCTAGCACACTCACTGTGTTGAAGTTCCTTTCCACTGAGTGTCTTATGCACTGTTTTGTCTTGATACGGCAGATAGCAGAACCCATGTAGAGTAGGCAGATTTGGGGGTCCCGCGGCATCCCTGAACCTTCCCTGTAACACTTTCTCCCTGACATCTGTCTTTATCAGAGACAGAGAATGGACCATGACATCTTCGGGCACTCCTGACACCCCCTACAGCAGTCTGATACCTGCTTGGACCTTATGCTTTGTGATCTGGGCTTTGGCACCTAAGGATCTTGGTTTCTGTAGCTGGGTCAATGGCTATACTAATCCCGCCTACCCCCACCTCCTGTGTGAGCCAGGTTCTGGTCTTGTGAGGCCACCTTTAAGTTTTCTATTCTTTTCCTCCATCAGCTCTGATTACAGGAGCCACACACCTACCTACCTGGTGCAGGCCTCTCTCCTCTCCGTGCCTACTTGGCAAGCCTCACCCCCACCCCCCCATACAGCCTCTTTCAGTCATTTATTTGACAATTATGTGTCAGGTGCCATGTTTTTCTTGAGGAGACATGGAAATTACCTAGGCATGGTCTGTGTTCTCAAGTTCATGGTCTAGTGGGTAGACAGAGGATGAGGAGGCAGTTTTTACACACCGCTGGCTCATTTTATCACTTTTAATCTTCTTCAGTGTGCTGTATTGTAGGCACTCAGAAAGACAGGTTGAATGCCTACATGCATGAATAAATGCATTAATAAACACTGCTCTGTTCCCTAATTGCATTGTGTATCAATTTCTCATCTCCCAAAAGATAGAACCCTGTTCAGAGAGCATGGCAACTTGAGCGAGAGCAACCCGGAGCAGTTATGAGTTTGGATCAGAGACAGAGCCCCTGGGTTTGAATTTTGGCTCTGACACCATCTAACTGCAGACTTTTTGGCAATTTGCTTACCTCTCCTTGCCTCGGTTTCCTTTTCTGAAGATGAAGATAATGACACAACTAAACTCACAGAGTTGCTGAGAGAGAAAGTGCCAGATGACGGCGTTGTGCATGTAAATGCTTGACAAGCAGCTCTCCACGCATAGCACTGGCTAGTTTTGGGGGGTGTAAATGCTCTTGCCCCCCAGCATGAAGTCACTGCACACAAAAATGGGAAGAGCTGTGTCCAGATACTCCTGCAAGTCAGCTCTCAGTTGACTTAAAGCTAACAAGATAAGGTACAGATAAATTTCATGTCTATTTATGTTTGCTCTATTAATCCCATTTTCTGTTTTGGTCCTCATTGTGTTTAACAGAAGAGTTAAGACAAGGGATCAGTACTCTAAATAATTTTATGGATTAGCCAACTATGCTCACCAAGTCTGTCTAAGCATTAAGGAATCGGGGTGGGGGAGCCTCCCCACACACACCCCTTTGCCTGCCATGCACCATATTGTACTGTTGGGTTTCTTCAATGCCATGAAAACAGCTGCCTTTTTAAAGGACTTTCCTAGAGTCCAAGAACTATCTAGATGCTTTCTTCTATTATTTTTTTTTTAATTGAAGGACCATGGGTTCACACCCTTGTTAGTGTTTCAGAAGTGTGGGACCTCCCACCCACCACCGCAGCACCCATATTCCTCCGCCATGTTCCTTCTGAGATGCTTTAGATACATGACCCCATTTTAGCTTCACAACAACTGTGAGACCAGAAGTGCACCTGCAAATTATAGATGAGGAAACTGAAGCTCTGAGAAGTAAATAACATGCTCTTATTTCATATTCCATCGCTACTGAGAGACAAAACCGGGTTTCAAGCTTGATCTGTGTGACCCAACACTCACACCCACACCCAAAGCCTCAACCCCTGCACTTAACTGTTCTGTTGCCTTTTAAGTTCTAAGTCATTTTCATCTGACTGTCAGTGCCCACAGGCAACACATCCTGTTGGCTGAGAGTGTAGCCTCCCGGGTCACAGTGCTACAGGGCAGGGAGAGGGGCACCCCAGAACCCGCAAACCTGTCTGCTCTAAAGAGAGTCTGCCATCCCCCCGCATCAAGACAAAGCATATAGACCTTTAATGGAAATAAACTTTAATATTATTAGCGTGTAATACAGAAAAGACAAAAAATAGTTTCCAAATCAAGCACCCAAGGTATAGTTTCCAAATCAAGCATCCCTCATCGGTACAAGTCCACCCAAGCGGGATTGGCCCAAAGCAAGACCTGAAAGCCTGCCCCAAATCTAAAGCACCTTCTGGTGGGCACCCTTAGAAAAGGATCAGAAACAGTCCAGAAAAAAAATAAAGATAAAAGCTGCCACTGTTAACCTCCCCCCAGGTCTCACGCACGTCTGTTCCAGCCAGCCCAGGACCAAGAAGCAAGTGCAGCGTCTTCACATGTCCCTGCTCCGGTGCCTCCTCCGGGTCTCCTCCTGGCTCCCCCCCTGCTTCCTTCCCTCTCCAGCCTCCTGTCCCACTTCCTCTCTCCCCTGCTCAGCTCCACCCTCCCTTGGGTGGGGCAGAAAACCTAAAACTTCCCCTTCTCCTGGGGCCCACCCTGTTGCAACTGCAGGTTCAGATCAGTCCACCGTTGGTCGACCTGTGACTTCCAGAGAGTCACTGACCTCTTCCCAGCCTCAGGTTCATCATGCAGAAAATGGGGGTAACTTTAGCATTTACTTGACAGGGGTGTTATGACAATTAAATGTACCAATATGAGGAAATATTTATAACAACATCGGGTAGCTAGTAAGTTTTGTGTGTTTATTAACTAAAAATAACTTTCTGTTAGATGAGGTGAGAATTTCCCTGGACTTCAAGACAGAAAAAGCAGGAAACCGGCCCTTGGATACTCTGGCCAAGCTGCTTAGTTCACTGTCCCGAAAAGCTCCAGGCAGGTGAAACCCAAAAACTTGGAGAACAAGCAGACCTGCCCCAGGCTGGGCTTTCCCCGGCGTGCGCACTCCGCATGCTGCGTCCCAGTGAAATGGCCTCTACTGAAACTGCCATGGAAAGAAGTAAAGCGCGTGTACGTTTATCTAAGCAGGTCCCTCCACCGTGTCCCTCATGGGACACACGCTGAAAAGGACCAGGGGTTTTATCTGGTGACTTTGGCTGCCCCCCTCAATGACAGGTAGGAGAACCCCACTCAGCGAACCAGCCCCAAATCAGACCCCGGGCATAGATTCCCCTCACAAGTTTCCCAATAATCATTAAACACTTGTTAAAAGACAAATGCTTTTGGAAACTAATAAAAATATAAACCCCGGTGAGGCTGCTCTATTGGCCAAATGGGTGGCTTTCCAGAGACCCCTGGAGGCTTTTCTCTGTCTTCTCTCCTTGCCAACCTCATTTGGTTAAAGGCAGTGGCAGCAGTAGAGTGGGGTGACCCAACTGTACCCCAAAGGATGATTTTGCATAGGTTTGTCAGCACCCCTCAAATCCCTCCCTCACCTGCCCATACACATTTAGTTTATCCCCCTCCGCACTGTTCCCCAATAAATTCTAGATCTCCAGGCATTACCCCTTCTGTGCGGAAAATGATAACACAATCTAACTACTAATTTATAAGATTAGGGGTTCGAGAAACGCGATCAATAGTATCGCTGGTGTGCAATCAGCAGAAGGGAATTCTATGGGATAAGTGGTCTGGTTTAGAGGGGAGGGAATCATTGCAGATTAAAAGAGACTCTAGAGCCACATCAATCAAACAAACGCAATGTGTGGGCTTCGTTTTGGATCCTAATTTGAGCAAACCAATCCCAGTGTCGTCGTGAGGCTGTCTGATGCAGGGTGAACATGAATGATATTAAGGAATTGCCATTCATTTTTTTGGTGTGGGAAACCTGTTGTATTTATGCTTTGCAAAAATTCTTAACCTTTCAAAATGTAGACTGAGGTACTGGTGGGTGAAATATCGGGCTATCTGGTGTATGCTTTAAAACACTACAGGCAGAGGGCCTCCCCAGTGGCGCAGCAGTTGAGCGCTGGGTTGCGAAGCTGCCCGCAGCCTCTGCAGCACCGGTTCGATCCCCGGCTGCCGGGTGAGGGTCCCAGATGGCACACAGACCTTTCCTGCCGCCCCCTGCTCCCCTCAGCAGTGTCCTTCGGTCCTTCTGCCTGCTCTGCTCCCCGCTCTGGCTCTGGTGAATTCTCTCACCCTCCCGCGCTTCTGACTGTACCCAGTGCTTGTATAAATAAATAAATAAATAAATCTTTTAAAAAAAAAAGGCAATGATATTTCTTAAAAAAAACAAACAAACAAACAAAACCACTACAGGCAGAAGTGAGGAGTGTGGGGTGGGGAAGTCAGTGCTGAAGAAACCAGACTGGCTGTGTATTGCGTATTGCCAGCATGAGGGCTTATTCCGCTAATCGCTGCACCTCGTATGTGTTTGAAGATTTCCATGATAAAGTCTTCCCAACTTTCTGAATCACAAATATAGGAACCCTTTGGGACGCCTCCCTTTTTTCTACCCTAGTTCCTCCCATTCAGTGACAAGGCTGGGTTTCTTCTCCAGAAAGCAAACCACCCAACCACCTTAATGTCTTCTTTCCTGCATTGTTGCAGCAGCCTCGTAACTCCCTAGTCTCAAAGTTCCTCAGCCACCATCCCTCACCCACCAGAGGAGTCATTCTTAAATGCATGCCCTTGCTCACAAC
Organism: Talpa occidentalis; assembly: GCF_014898055.3. Classification (NCBI taxonomy): domain Eukaryota; kingdom Metazoa; phylum Chordata; class Mammalia; order Eulipotyphla; family Talpidae; genus Talpa; species Talpa occidentalis. Next base: position 3,690,629 of record NW_023601754.1, read on the forward strand.
CTCCACTGGCTCATTGTCACCTTCCAGACAATGCTCCTGCATGCCCCACAAGGGGTTAAGTCAGTGCTATCTCCCCTACAGCGTGAGTTCAATCCCTAGCCAGGGAGCTACCCACATGGCCAGCAGACCTCTCCTATCTAACTTGCTGCTCCCCTCAGCAGTGTATTTCAGTAGAGCTGCCTGTTTTGCTCCCCAATCTGTCTCTGGTGAATCCTCTCAAGGCCCCGTACCTCTGGCCTACACCCCAGTTCTTCTATGTGAAAATAAATGGACATTTGCTGAGAGCAGAGGTTTCTCCATGTGCTTCCAGTGGGTTGCTAAGTGCAAAGACGTTTTTACCATGAAATACATGGAGTCAAACAAAAGATACACTGAGTTGTTTTTCTTTAACACCAAGATTTCTCTGAGCCTTTAATATGCTAATTTGCACTGCAACTCTCCAGGATGAGATCTTATGAAATTATCCAAAACAGACCCTTTCGACCAACACTCTTTTGTTCTCAAGGTGTCCCAGCAGACTCCTGTCCTAGACGACCCTTTGGGAAATACTGGCCTTCCTAGCGCCCTGCCTAAGAATATTCCTCTATTGATTCAGGCAACTTCTTTTCTTTTTTTTTTTTTAAAGATTTATTTATTTATGCATGCCAAAGCTGGGGTACAGGCCAGAGATGCGAGGGAGGGGGTCGTGAGAGGATTCACCAGAGACAGAGTGGGGAGCCGAACAGGCAGATCTACTGAAATCCACTGCTGAGGGGAGCAGCGGGGAGACAGGTGAGGTCTGCTGTGCCATGTGGGTAGCTCCCTGGCCAGCCGGGCATCAAACTCATGCTGCAGAGGCTGCAGATAACTTCATAATGTGGTCCTTAACCCCTTGAGCCACCAGGGAGGCTCCAGGCAACTTATTTTCAAGTAAGGCTTGAAACAGGACTTTACCACAGTGGCTGTGCAGCAGCAAGAAAGTGCTGCATCTCTCTGTTCTCTTGCCTCCTCATCTGTTATACTATGGTAATAACATGTCAAGATGGAATCAGCAGAATGTAAAGTTCTTTACAGGACGGAACATAGAGGTTTCATTGTTGTGTGGTTCACTTCAGAGTCGTTATCACTATTTCCCAGCTTTCTCCCTTTCTGTCTTTATTTCTCAATCTACACAGTTGAGGTAGAAATGCCTTAGTAATTGAGAAAATGGCATATCAATCAATGCTTGTTAAAACAAATGCACAAAAATGAAAATCTCTAAGGACAAAAATCAGTAGCTGCTAAGGCTGCTTCTAGATATGTGAGAAATGAAATAAGAGTAGACAATATGCCATTTGGGAAAAGAGAGTTTCTTTTAACACAGTGGTTTACATTGTTTTCGAAAACGCACAGAATGCAATAAAATACATACGAATGTGTGATTTTGCACAATATATGAATACCCATCTTACACTATCGCGTGAGAAAATAAAATTGACAAGGGATTTCTTTTCAGTCTGCATCTTTGTAGTTTAAATGATGACTGGTCTTACAGATTAAATCCAATCACTGGATTATTGATATTAATTCTTTCTTGGGGTTGACAGCTGTAGGATAGAAATGTCAGAGGAAACACTGAATTTGACTGAGCCCAATTAAGCAGGCCCAACCTGGGCAGACATATAAAAAATACATCAATCACAGCTCACAATTTTATTTTTTAAGTCAGAATATTTTTGTAACCAGAGAAAGTAAGTTTGAAACACCGTGTTAACAGCAATATTACTATACATGATGATTTATGTGATGGTTTAGGTTTTACTTCATTGTTGTAAACCTAATCTGTCAACAAATGGTGAAAATTTTCTTAAACTCTTAGGAAGCACAATTTGACCAAGAAATGTTGGAGCATGGAGGAGGCTTGATCATCTTCAGTATTTTAAGCCCTGCTTTTCGGCAAAGCTTTTAGTTAAACAAGGAAAATCTAATCTGGCAATTTGCAAATAGGCTCATTTCTGCACCCGTTCATTAATGCGCTGATTAGAATCATAATGTGGAGTAGGGGGCATCTTAAAGTCAACTCATTTATGGAAATGCTCATAAATTTAGCAAATGGTTGTTCAAATAGAAACATTCTGTGATTACAGTCTATAGAAAAGGAGTAGAATGTAAGCAATGGGAATGGAAGAGCATCCCAGCTCCTTGCTGCAAAGTTATCGAGACTAAAGTGAGGAGAGCTGGAATCAGAAGTGAGTGACAGGCCAGCACCCAGTGGTGGAACTGACAGGTTCCAGCAAGACTGTCCCCAACTACAGAAACAGTGGGAAAGAGAGAGCAGGGGGCAGTGGGGGGAAGAAATGAGTTTGGCTGTGAACTGATTATTATTCAAATGACGTAACTGGTACACGAAGTTTACAACTTTTATATATAAAATGTTTAATGGTAAATATATATCATATATGCATAGTATATCTCTTGCTAGAAGACAAATCTATGTATCCATAAACGAATAAATTTAAGTGAAGAAAAAGGAAATCAAAAGCAAAGAAAGGAACATAGTGACAATAAAGAGGGAGAGAAGAAGGAAACCAGGGGCAGAACTAAGCACCGTATAAAAATTCTTAGAAAAGCGTCAGGCTGGAGAATGATTAGAGATGTGTTTTTGACAAATAACACTTTTTTCAATTTCAAGAAAAACAAATCATTTTACCGAACGCTGCATATCTGAAAGAGTACTAAGAAAAACGTACATTGCTGGGACTAAAATGATAGAAAGCATTGAAAACAAAATTCTCAAGGAAAAGTGGGCAACAGAAAAGAGAATATAAATTCCCTCATGTGAAAGGGGGACTTGCATCACCCCAGAAAGTTCTAAGAACTTCTGTTCTCTCTGGAACAGCGTCCAGTCCACCCAGGCAGCCACGTTGCCCCTTCTGCAGCCTGTATTTCTAACAGACTTCAGCATGTTTCTTTTTTTTAAGTTTTTTTTAAAGATTTGTTTATTTATACAAGAGCTGGGGTACAGACCAGAGGCGCGGGAGGATGAGAGAATTCACCAGAGACAGAGTGGGGAGCAGAACAGGCAGATGGAGCGAAAGCACTGTCTTCAGCATGTTTGTAAGTGGTTCTAGAATAAGACGGGGCTGGGGGTGGGGTAGATGGTGACCAAATATGGGGCTACATCTGAAAATCTGTTGCCGCTGATTTTTGTTCTTGGCGTTTTTAGCATATTTCTTGTGACTCATCTAGGCATTAATTCTCAGTAAGTATTTGTTGGGTGAGTAAAGGAATGAATGGGTGGGTTATGAGAATGAATGAATGAACCACAGAACCTCCCTGGGTAACACCACTTGACCTCGATGATGTCAGTGGTTCCTAACTAGTCTTGCCTTCAACCTTTCCTTGCTCTGTATGATCCTCCTTAATTGCAAATTCATCGTGCCTCTTCCCTTATTTAAATGTCCTTTGCGTCCTCACAACTCACAGGGTAAAATCAAAGGCCCTTAGCACAGAAAAGGCTTGCTAGAGCCAGAAGCTGACTTTCATTTTCCAGGACCCTTGACACACCCTCATGCCAGTTTCTTCTATTTCTGTTACCCACAGGACTGTGTGAGGGGTCATGCTGACCTCGCATGCTTTTTCTCTTTTTCTCTAGCTAGGGCACCATAGATTCTTTGCAAATGTCACCTCTGAAAAACTTTGCAACCTCTTCTTCCTCTCTTCCTATACACTTAAGTTACAGGCTCTGATACATTTATCAGATCATCCTAGAATTGTTAGTTGAATTGTTTTTTTCCATGAAACAGTGAGCTCCTGGATGGCGGATATTGATTCTTGCTCTGGTCCGAATCCCCATGCGCATCAGACACTTGACACACAGTAGGTATTCAATATGCGTTTGTTGCATTGACATAATTTATGTTTGGGGATGACATTCAAGACGGGAGGGACAGTCAAAAGAATGCTATGAAATATTCACAAATGTCTGGAAAAGAACATAAAAGTAGGTGCATGAACTGATGCATAAAAACCCTAAATTAGGGCCTGCCTGATGGCCTAGGGGTTCAGTCTCAGAGCTATTGATACAGGGCAGCCCAGACCCCGCAAACTATTTCCTAGTTGTATTAAAGTTCCTTCCCATTAAAGTCTCATATGTTTTGTGTAGATGCGGTGGATGGCAAAACCTATTTAGAGCAGGCAGGTTTGGGGGGGTCTGAAGTGCCCCCTCCCTGCCCTGTAACACTATCACCACTACAGCCTGAGTTCGATCTCTGGCCAGGGAGCTACCACATGGTGCAGCAGACCTCTCCTGTCTCACCTGCTGCTCCCCTCAGCAGTGTGTTTCAGTGGATCTGCCTGTTCTGCTCCCCACTCTGTCTCTGGTGGATCCTCTCACCTACCACACCTCTGGCCTTCACCCCAGTTCTTCCATGCAAAAAAAAATTAATATATTTTTAAAAACAAATCTAAATATGCAAAAGGGAGATCTCTCATGGATTTAAGACCTGGGGAAATGAAAGAGAAGAAGGGAGATGGAGGAGAAGAAAGAACTGAAGAGATCAATGTAATGGTCTCGTTATATTGGCAATTTTTTGATCAAGTTTTGGGGCCCGAGTACTTTGTGACCTGCTAATAGTAAAATCCTGTCCCAGAACAGAGATACCAAATAGTGCTAAAGTGCTCTCAACTGTCTTCTTGTTTCCTTCTTGGCTGAAATGTCTTTGATTTCCTCCCATTAATTGCACACCCGTTCTTGTAACATGCAGAATATCTTCTAAATTACCCGCTGGTGTGAGCGATAATGCAGTGTGTGAGATGAATGAAATACTCATCTCCTCAAAACTCCCCAAATACTTTCTTTCAAAAATGATCCTCTATTTTCTTAGCTTGAATAGTCTTTTCATACTAACCTCAGTGACTACCAAAACAGTTTAATGTTATTAGAATATCATCAAGTTTCATTATGTTTAATAAGAGATGGTGACAAGAGATAATTTTAAATACATTTTCACCAAAATTAAAATCACAAGTTGTAAAATTAATCCTAGAAGTGTCAGTAATAATGTGATATAATTTCAGTCTCCTTAAACTTATTCTCGTTAACTGCTCTAGGATGGAACGCTAGCAATAAAATTATAAATATGGTAAAGAAGCTAAAATCTCAAATACCCATCTTCATTCTCAATAATGAAAACTGTGGTGTGCCTCATCAATTTATTTGGCACTTTAAATGGATTAGCTAAAGGAAATTGATTGACACAATCAAAAATCTCATTGTCTATTCATCATTCAGTGTACGTTCATCAAGTATTTATGTGTAGATTATTGGTAGACTCAGCGTGAGCTAACAAGAAAGGTGAAAGACATGGCGTGCTCACTTTCCTCCATCCTCTGTAACTCACTCACTTAGAGAATAAGCTAGAAAAGTATAAAATTAAATGTGATTTGAATTTACTTATTCATATCCTGTTTCATATCAAAAAGAGTATTTGAGTTTCCTTTTTTAAAAAATCATGAACTACAACTGCATAAAACAAATAGAAGAATGCATTAGGCTGGAAGGAAATTGACAGGAAGCAAATGGTTAGGTGAATATTCTGCTAAAAGAGGTAGACTGTAAATGAAGCAGAGTGTTGTCAGAGGGTCAAAGCCAATCTCACACATGCACACCCACACGTGCATACACACACACATACACACCAGTTGCCTGGAGAAAGCCAAGCTTTTCTGAAACTGAAGCTCTAGTGATGCTTTCATGGAACATATAAAGGGATGCTGTAATGTTTCCTTGACAACATTATCTCCATATCTAATAGCTCAGTGAGTTTCATGTAACTTAGCTGATGGCAAAGTGGTAACAAAAGCCGCCAAGGCAACATGGGCTAAGCTGACTGTTTTCTAATCCTCAGCTCCCACAAGCTAGTTATTAGATGGGGTCTCCAAGTCTCAGGTCTCCATCTCTTTGCTGCAATCCCATTTGTGTGCAACAGCTCTAAATCATTTCCGGGAATCAGTGTCTTTTGGACATTTCCTCTATATCCAGAAACTCATGGTGAGGCAAATCTTGCCCACTCCTCTCTGCAGGCCTAGTCCCCAGAGCAGAGACCACCTCTTACATGAGCCATCTGCTTTTCATGCTTCTGGAAGGGAGCTCTGCCTCCTTGATTCCCCTGTGGCCCTCCATGCTTGGTTTCTTTTTATCATGATTATTTGGGTGTGCTTTCCCTCTCTTATTTGATTGTTTGGATTTGGAAAGTGGAATAGCACAACTACGCCCAGAACGAGGGCCTACCTCTTCCGTTGGACATCCTCCTGCACCCTGGACACTGTGCGTGACCCCAGTCGTGCACAACCACATGTCACATTCCAGAAGACCTACGACTGTCCTGGTCTCAAGGAATTTACATTCTGGAAGACAAGTATGTTTACCTGTAAACAAATCAAAATCATTTCAGATGGTGACAGGCACATCAAGTGCTATGAATAAAAGACAGTGGCTGGGTTAGGAAAGGCCTCTGTGAAGTGCTGGCATTGGAGTGGAGACCCAAATATATTACAAGAAGGAAACTAACCTTGGGAACACATGAGGGCAAAGTGTTTCAGACAAGAAGACGGGAAATGCCAGGAACTGCAGCTGGAGCAAGCTTGCTGGGTTTGCAGAACAGGAAAGAGGCCAGAATGGCTGGAGGGTAATGAATTGAGGGAGAGATGAGGAGAAGGAGAGGCAGAAATGGTGAGTTCCTTAGTGCCCCTGGACTAACCATACCCTTGGTTGGCAAGCTAAGGCCAGCAGATCAAAGCCAGCCCCCCATCTGTCTCCACATGGGTGTGAGCTAAGCATAAAAATGAATCGTACATTTTTAATTGGTTGGGGGCAAAGTCAAGATGTTATTTCATAGCCAGTAGAAATTATATAAAATTCGGGTCGCAGCATTCCTAGACAAAGATCTACTGGAACTCAGCCTTGACTAGTCACTTAACACGTGGCTATGGGCACTTTCACATTCAATAGTTGAGTGGTTACCACAACCGCCATAAGGCTCACAAAACCTAAGATGTTTCCTACAGGGCCTTACAGAAAATTGTCAACACTTGAACAAGACCTTCCTAAGGTCCTTAATTTATTCAACAACTATTCCTTGAGGGCCTTCTCTGTGAGACCTTCTGCCTGCTTCAGAAGCACAGTGGATTAAGAGATACAAAGGAGGGTCCTGAATCCCAACATAGCTACGCTCAATACTGGGTGAGACAGTTTTCCCCGAGTTTGAGAATTTATAAAACTTGATGACCCCTGTCTTCCTTCCATGGAACGAAAGCATCTGGCCCCATTTTTTATCAACCCCAAAAGAAGAAAGAAGTTAAATCCTGAGAAGTGACCAGCTTGTTATAGAATTGTAGCCAATCAGCAAAATTTAGAGGCTCTGAAATATGTTGAGTCAAACTTTTTTTCTTAGAGCAAATACGAAAAAAGAAGATGAAGTCCTCAGAAACAGAATATTATTTAGCAAGCGATGGAAAGTGTTCTCACTGCACTAATGAGTCATTAAGTGAGGCGCTTGGGAACTGGGGAGGTGCTATAATTAGGTTATCTGTATTTTTAACACAAGAAAAATAATCCAAAGCAGCATTAACCAATGCAGCTGTATTGGAAGAGGGACAGCTCTTTGCCAATCTCCAAGCAGAGGGGAATCATTTTTAACAACTCGGAGCTCAGCTGAGCAGTTAATTGAACAAAATGCTCAAGAACAATTCCTCAGCCTTTGGTCGTCATCCTGAACTGTCTCGTACCTCTACCCTAACTAGAAAGCAGCACCCCATTCCAAAACACCAGGCCTGTGTAGATATTAGCTTAGATGGCGCGCAAACAGCAAACCTGGTCATAACAAAAGGGGAACAGAAATCAAGTGAGTGATGGGTTGGGCATTTCACATAATTAAATTGTCAAAGGCCACAAAAGGAATGTGAAAATCAGAGGATATCACCATCACGGGGGAAGAGAGAGGGGATTTAGTCATAAATACATTTCTGAGGAAGATGAAGAAAAAATAGATGTCCAGATTGCTCATTTTTGGCCTAATGAATAAATCATCTTGCCCCCCCCAACCCCCAATGCACCTGCTGCTTTGAAAAGTCCTTCCACACCAACCCAACAGTAAATGCCTCACAATGGCTCCAACGAGGCTGGAGTCCCGCCAATGAAAATTACCACTCTTCAACCAAGATAAACATCATATTACTTCATTACCCTTTTAAAACATATGCAAATTAAATCCATTATTCTTTTTTCACCCAGAAATGAAGTTCGTTTGGCTGGAATTCAGCGATTCCTTTTGTTGCAGTTGACCGTGAATGGATGAACTTCATGTAGATGGTGCCCACTCCCATCTTTGAATCAAACATTAATACCATTTGACAGTAATAAATAACACTTATCACAATAGGGATGGAATAATGATTTTCTCACTCAGCTGGCTCATCAGAGCCTATCAGCTGACAACTGCATAAATGAGATTAGCATAACAGCTGCCTATGACAAATGTATCTAAATCCTTCTAATGCCAGCGAGTGCTTTGATCTCCCTATCAAGTCGATGCCAAAACCCAAATCCATTTCTGCAAAATACATCTTGTTTATTATAGATACATATGTATGTCCCAGCACAGTCTGCAATCCCAAGGCATCCTTAATTAAAAGAACTTGAAATACTGATTGAAAATTGTCACCTCTGGCTTTGTATTTCCTTCCATGACTTTGCTGAATATTTTAAGAAAAATATTTCCAAAATGGAGCCAACGCTTTGCCTTTCCATACTTCCTTCTGACTCACTCACCAGAATGTAATGAGGTCCCATTCTGATGTTTTCAAATGAAAATAATTACCGTGGTTTCATTTTGATGATTGCCTTTCAGAGGTATCAGGTTCATAAAAATTTAAATCAACTCCAAGTAACATAAGCCACAGTCCTTTACTTCCCATTATACAAGCGCAGTGAAACACAGACTTGTTCTTTGTTTGGGAATGCAAATGGGGCTTGAGATCAAACCTGAACTATAATGTCTTCATTTATCCTCCTCAACAATCCACATGGCTGATGAGGGTAATCCGAGGAGCAGTAAATACACATTTCTGGTGTCCAGGTCCCCACAAGTCTCAATTTGTTTCTCCTACTGAACTTGAAGTTGAAGCAAGACAGAAAGTCCAATGTCCAGGGAATAGATTTGGCTATTAAGGAGATTAGGATGGAAGGGGTTAGAGAAAAAGGAGACAGTTTGGAAAGCAAAGCTAACACGTGAATTGTGTGCGCCTCATTATTCTGTCTTGGTGTACATTACAGGTGAGTGGTTGTAGTGGCTAGTTTATTTTCTGCTCCTCCATGTGATGCATTTTAATCATACCTATATCACAACCCCCCTCGAAACGATTACATGAGCCAGCCAGTCCACAGTTATTCATTCAGACAATAAATACCAGGGGCCTGCCATGCGCGGAGTGGCACAGGGGCTACAGAAATAGTTTCCTTCCCTCATGGGACTTACATTCTAGGGGACTGATAGCAAGAGCTGTTGAAAAATAATTGTGTAGCTGTGAAGAGAGACAAGACACTTCTCAGATGACTTATTAGAAAAGACTTGAATAGATTTTGACATTTGCTCCAACATGGGCGGTCATAAATAAGAACAGATGTAGGTGCTTTAGACAAAGAACACTGATGAAGACCACATTTGAGGTCTGAGTTTTGAGCATTTGTTAGACTGAGGTTAAGATTCCTCCACAATGAATTACTGGGGCCAATATAACTACCTAAAGCTCAATATAAAACAGCAGGGGATATTCATTAATTTATTCAACAGACATTTATTGATCAGCCATGAAGTGTACAAGACCAAGCCTCTGCTCTTGATGCTATACCATCCCTCTGGTGGAATCATTACCATAATCAGGCAGTTACACAGCAGAAGTCTACTAGACCGGAGGGAAGCAGGCAAAGTCTCCATGAAGAAGTAGCCCTTAAATTGATGTGGGCTTGTATTATGATATACAGAGGAGGATCCGTTGACAAATATGGACATCCAATAACAATTGCCAAAGGCTATTGTCAGAGCAAGAATTTTAGCAAGATCCAATTAAGGAGGTCTTGGCCATTAACACCAGATCCCACTGCAGTTGGGACATACAGTAGTTATTTGCATTTGGTTGTACACGTGTTTCTTTCCATCAACTCTTGATGAACCATCGATTTCATTGTTTAAGGTGGGTCCAAGCATGAGTGGAAGATTTCTGCAAGTATCATGAGGGCAAGACTCCATATCCTACCTACAGAAGGTAGATCAGAAAGCAATACACTTAGCTGAAGGTGTTGGAATGAATCTAGTCCCTGTTGGTTTTGTTGCACAAAAGTTAGACATTTGGTGGATCTTTGTTAGTTGATTGATCTTTATGTCAGTGATTCTACTGGAAAGAGCTCTGAAAAATCTATACCTACTTTGTGCATTGTCTGTTACTGGAATAAATATTATGTATCATAAAACCAACTTCTATTATTTTTCAAATATAGGTAGATGGTACTATCACTAACAAGATATGAAAGATTTTTAAGGTATCAATGAATTCGTCATAACTCTTGTGTATTTTCTCCATCCCCAGACACAAGATTAACATTCTATCACCAAATTAGTATAATAGGGGGTTTCCTATTGGAAAAAATTAGAAACTTCTATATGATGAAAATATCCTATGGCAAAATGATCAATTCTGTTTACAGTCTTAACTAATGATTCACAATAATTCACAATAACCAAGTAGGTGATCCACTTGACTTCACAAAATTCCCTTTCTCAAGGACCTCCCTGGTGGCCTCTGGGTTAAATCTCAGGGCTATTACCTCTATGACGTGAGTTCAATCCCCGGTCAGGGAGTTAACCCATAGCATACGGAGCAGCAGACCTCTCCTGTCTCACCCACTGCTCCCCTTAGCAGTGTTTTTCAGTAATTCCACCTGTTGTGCTCCCCAATCTGTGTCTGGTGAATCCTCTCACCCACCTCCACACACACACCTCTGGCCTACATTCCAGTTCTATGGGGAAAAAAAAATAACCCTTGTCATGGAACTGCCCTGTCCACTAACTTGAATCTGGGCAGCCATCCTTGGAGAACGGGAATGTCCTCCCATGGCCACCGCTATGTAGAACAGGATAGGACATAGCCCTGGTGAACTTAACAGACTGCCTCCCCCAGAATTAAGAAGTGGAACTGACAAGTGCTAATCGAAGACTTGCTATGTGACTACAACTGAGGGTCTAAAGCAGAGGTTACACAGGAGGCACAGGAAGAGACAAGCAAAGGGAATCCATCTTCTGCAAGAGAGAGAGGGGTTTACAAAGAGCAAGGCAGAGACAAGAGGCCACGTGACCCCAGAGGGACAGATTCCTTGATTCTCACCCCAACCCCTTGTCTGTCACACAGCCTGTATACTTAGCATAAATTCCCCTTCTTGCTTAAGCAAGCCTGGTGTGGGTTTCTCTTCCTCACAGCTCAGTTTTCACTGGGACAGTGACATAAAGTATCTCCTAGTGCAGATGACAAATGTGTTTGCATTTATCAAAGTGATATTTCAATGGGTCTCTGGTCAAATAAGTGCACCCGCCTTTTTTGCACTCGGTGGCTCCATTTAGAATCCCTTGGAGCAAGGTTCACTCTGTGGATTGAAGACAGGACACTTTATGTGGCTTTTTCATATGATAATGTAGTGTATATTTTCAGCTCAGTCCTCAATCAAATGGGCACCATCTTAAGGAGATATAATTATAGCAGCTATTTTGCTGGCACTTAACTGAAGACAAAGCAAACAGTGTGTGAAGAAATCATATTCAATGACCAGCGTGGGGAAGCGGGTCATTCAGCACAGAGGGAGCCACATGTCCCCATCTGAAACATTTTATCCTCAGAGGAACCCCCTGAACTGAAAGGACCCAAGGACTGGTGGATGTTCTGGGGGATGGGCAGATGGTGGTTGTGAAATGATTGATATCCAACAAATCCAAACAAAATAAGGAAATATAGCCTTGATGAACAGGAAATCAGTTAGCAAAAACCACTCACATATACTAAAAACAACTTGGTTAAACATCTTTTCAAGTTTCGGTGTCGTTGTAGTTCTTTAAATCTATGGAATGCCAACCATTCACATTCATGCTGGAAATGTTGGTCTTCCTGTGAAGATTCAGTGTGCCGGTAACCTTGGCATTATTTGTAGTTTCAAATTGCACTAAAGTTGAAACACCGTAAAAATGATTAACCATGGTAATGTATTCGCTCTTAATGTCACAATCGGAGGGGGAGACATAACTAGAGAACAGTCGGTTTGCAATGCAATTATTTCTCTGTCTCTGTTTGATAAAGAGAAACTTGACTTGGTCCGTCATAACATTGACCAGAATACATCACATGTCTTCTATTGTAAAATGATTATATTTCATATGTGCCAGAAATGTGTTTTGCAAAAGTGGGGGTAGGGGGATGAGAGAAAAGAATTTCCAGAAACATAAGAGACATGGGATGATGGGAAGCTTTCCCATTCTGTTTTCTCCTTTCAAACACAACGTAAGGGCCACGCAGACCACTGGGCTTGCGTGTAAACACAGCCGCTGCTTCCCCCTGAGAAGACCCTTGGCCACGCTGCAGCTAATCATATTTTCCTTTTGTTCCACCTCATTACTTCGAGCTTTACTCCCCTGTTCTAAGTCATTTCTCTCCCTCTTCACTGTCTGCACCTTTAACAAATATTTGCAAACCACTCTCATGGCCTATACAGGCACTTATCAAGAAGAACAAAATCTTCAGTGTCTTTAATACTTAATAACTGGG